>NC_135718.1:79233950-80627851 GCF_964656455.1 Halichoerus grypus
CAGCTCCCTTTAGTGACTAAGAGTCTTTTCCTTCGTGTTGTCAGAAAAGCTAAAAAAAAAAACCCCAAAACAAAAAAAACCCATATTTTCAATGCCAAAGCTTTCAACAAGGGAGGCCTGTAACTTAGTGATGCTGCACATATTCAGTTAGCTTGTGAAATCTTATCTCTTCTACCAGTTAAAAGGGCTTAAAACAAAACTCATTAAAATTCTGAAAGGAGTAAGAGGGTGTTTTGGGCAACTGGATGAGTCAACTGAAAGAGAGGTTAGTAGCCAAAACTGGTACTTTTGTCATTTTGTTTTCCTTCGAGGAGGTGCGTGGAACTGCAGGGGTTGGGGGCGGGGGGAGGGAACACACATAGGGACACGGGTTGCGGGGGAGCATCTCTGACGGTGCTCAGCACTGGAGGATCCCTATCTTCTGCTTCTTTGTCTACACCCGACAACTAGCTCCGTCAGAACTGGTGATCGATACCATTTTTTCCCTTCATGTTTCCTCCGTCCCCTTACTTCCATACCTTTTATCCTTTTTACTGTCCTTTGCTTTTCTGATTTCTGTGTTGCTATCTAAACCCAAGCAATGAGTGCTGGTTGCCATGACCTAATCTGTGAATAATGCAGCACAACTGCTAACTCAGCATTTTTTGCCCGGTGGTAAATCAGTGTTCTTTCTAATCAGAAAATGTATCACCTCGAGATGCCTGGGGGGCTCAGTCGTTAAGCGTCTGCCTTCGGCTCAGGTCATGATCCCGGGGTCCTGGGATAGAGCCCCGCATCGGGCTCCCTGCTCGGCGGGAAGCCTGCTTCTCCCTCTCCCACTCCCCCTGCTTGTGTTCCCTCTCTCGCTGAGTCTCTCTCTGTCAAATAAATAAATAAATAAATAAATAAATAAGTAAGTAAGTAAATAAATAAATCTTTAAAAAAAATGTATCACCTTTATAAGAAAATCAATTCTCTTCAGTTGACATTCAGGGCCCTCAAAGATTCAGTTTTTAATAACTCTTCCATCTCTATGGGTTGTGACACCTCGACTTGACCCCCGTCCCAGCCCACAGATCTTTCTACCAGCCTCCCCTTCTCCCTCCTGACAATCGTGTTTCACTCTCCTTCTATGGAAAAGTCTCCCTTTGTGTTTCTGTTTTCCAAAACCTACTGCTTTCCAGAGACCAGGCCAAATCCCACTTCCTAGGACCAAGGTAGGGCGAGAACATTCTCTTTCCTAGTCTTCTCTGGTATTCCCGGCTAGCAAAAGCTCTCTTTTATTTTGAGAATGTAAATATCATTCCAGATACCTCCTTACACATCACAAGCCTGGCTTTCTCTGGTTAATATTTTATCTGAGAAGTGTTCAGTCTTCAGGCCCGGCTCTTCCACGAATGAAACATACTACATTTTTGTTCTCCTTCCTTATAAAGGACCCTGTCAAAAATGTAAGAAGTTGTAGAGCTTCTGTTGACCTCTTCATAGCCATGCCCCTGGGACATAAGAACTCGCTGTGGATTGAGCTACAGGGGATAAAGAGAAATTCCAAGTTCTGGTCGCCATTTTGCCCTCTGATCTTCCAGCACCCGTGTCTCTGCATTTCCCACATCTTGGCCTTGCATTCCTCCAAAAACTTACATAGAAAAAGTGCTCAGAATGTGCTAGTTCAACTTATTTCAAGGTAGAGTGAGTTAGGGGCACATAGCATCTTAAAAATAGAATGGGGCATTTAAAATTTTGCGTATTTACTATTCTGTTTTTCTTCCTAGTGGACCAAGTTTAGGGGTCATTGGAGAGCAGGGCGTCTTCAGGGAGAAGATAAAATGTTCCAGATCATTATCTGATCAAAACCAGCTTTCGCACATCTGACAAGTAGTAGACTGAATTGGCTGAACAAATTTCTCTTTTTTGGAGCAGAGCATCCAGTGACTGATTCAGATCAACACTCAGTGGAGAGCAGTGTCCGAGCATGGGGAGGTTGTGATTGGAGGAGTGACAGAAGGAAGAGGAGGAGGGGGATGGGTCATGGAATAGTCTAGTCAGCTCAGCCTTGGTGATTTCCTTCCTCCATCTAACACCGGAAAAGATCTCTGAGACAAGATAATCTCTCTGATTCTAAAAGTGAGTTAAGTCGGAGCTCCCAAATACCTGGAGATTTTGAGACCTCGGGCTTGTGCCTTCTCAGCTGGAAATCCCTGTCCTCTCGTGCATAGCAAGTGCCTGTTGATAGGTAGTAGGTGCTCGTGAATTTTTTTGTTTGTTTGTTTTGGTTTGTTTTGTATTCACAGTGATTTATTGGCCCTAAAGGGAGCATCTCCTATCGCTCATGCGTGCTGGAACAGGAAGCTGAGAGCCACCCATTTAAAAGGTCTGCATCTGATGGAGGAGATGCCAGGTGTGAAAGGGCTGGTGACTCCCCAGGCTTGCACAAGTTCTCAGTTGTGGAACAGGACCGGCTTCCAGGTCTCTCCATTGCCTGGCCCGGTGCGTTCGCTCAGTATGGTACTGTGCGGTTAATAGCCCCTCTCCATGCTTTGGTTGGCTGTAAGGACTCCCCCTCTACCTCTATTCAATGGGAGGATTCCCTAGTCAATGTTTGCAGGAAACTTTCAGGCCCCATGCCCCCAGAGCACCCTCTCCCAGGTCTGTCAGACGTGAGAGGAAATGGGTACCCAGGAAACAGCCATGCAGGCTAGAGACATTTCTGCCCCCCACTATGTCGAAGCATGACTAGAATGGAGTATCCTAAACCACAGTTGGGTTTTTTGGGGGGACTAACTCTTGCAAGTGAGCTCAGGCCACTCAGCTTGGGAGGGGCGGCTGCCTTATGGTGGTTGTCATTTCGATGATGAGGTGAGTAATTTCTCGGTGCCATAGGAAAATATCAAGGTCAGAGGGGCTGGAACATAATATGGCAAAGCAAGAGTGAGTCACCAGGTGACTGCTGAGGGCTGCTCTCTCTGTCGTCTTGTGAATGGGAGCTCCCTGCTTGAAGGCTCTTTCTGGAAGGGTAAAGGCTTTGGAAACTGATTTTTCTTACAAAGCCCTGGTTATTGCTCTGTTCCCCATGGGTACCTTTATTCTTTAAGATATAAACACTCTCCAGATGCTGAATGAATCTGTCTTTATTTCTTGCAACGGAGTTTGGTCAAACTATTTTTATTTCAATTTGCCGTAGAACTGCCTTTTCTTTTCTTTCTTTCTTTCTTTCTTTTTTTTTTTTTTCTCTGCCTAGCGGGAGAGTCCTGAGTGCCTATTCCTAAGGAGACTTGGATAAAAACTAATAATAAAATAACACGGGACTGAGAGGTTGTGCATGTGTGTAAGGAGGGGAGAAGCTGAAGTCCAAGCCCCAGCCAGTCCCAGAGTTCCTCTCCCCATGCTTTGCAACCAATAGAAACATAATGTGAGCCCGCAAGTGCAATTCTAATTTTATTCAGTTGCCACATTAAAAAAAATAAAAATCATCAGGTAAAATTAATTTTAATGATAGATTTTATTTAATCCGACACATCCAAAATGTTATCATGCCTGCATGTATCCATGTTAAAGATGACTACGGAGCTATTTTACATGAGATTTTTTTTTCAATTAAGTCTTTTTTTTTTATTTTTAAGAAGATTTTATTTATTTACTTTTGAGGGAGTGAGAGAGAGAGACAGAGACAGAGAGAGAGAGAGAGCATGAGCAGGGGGAGGGGCAGAGGGAGAAGCAGACTCTCTGCTGAGCGGGGAGCCCGACATGGGGCTCGATCCCAGGACCCTGAGATCCTGACCTGAGCCGAAGGCAAACGCTTAACCGACTGAGCCACCCAGGTGCCCTTTAAGTTTTGTTTTACTTCCAGAGTAAATGTTATGCCCCAAACTCACGGCGGTCCACACTCCCCGCATTGCTGTGCGTCCTGACTGCTGTAGCCAACCGCAGAGTGGTAGGATTAAAAAAAACCCAAGTCCGTCGTTTGGCATTTGAGGTAGTTCATGATCTGTGTTCTAGTTGATGATTTTACACTTCCTGTGCCCCTACGCCCTCCCTGTTCCCCCCTCCCCCAGTTTGCTTCTCATTTCCTGAACATGTTATCAACTCCTTCTCTCATGTCCCCCGCGTCCTCTTCTGCCTGGACTCTGTCCCTGTCTCAAAACATGGCCCAGCTCTGCGGGCAGCCCTCCTATGCGTTTTCACGGGTGTTGGTGGAGGCTCGCGTCCAACCCCAGTGCTCGTAATTAGGTGAGCTCAGGAAAGTTACTGAGCCCCTCCGAACCCCACATTATCTGTCTTTAAAAGGAGGAGAGCAAGCGTGTGTGTGTGAGTGTGTGTGTCTGGGTGTGTCTGTGATTCTCAGCAGGTGAGAGAGAGAGAGAGAGAGAGAGAGGAGGAGGAAAGGAGGGAGGAAGGGAGGGACAGAGAGAGAGAGGAGGGAAGGAAGGAGGAAGGAAAGGAGAGAGAGAGGAGGGAAGGAGGGAGCAAGGGAGGGAGAGAGAGAGGATGGGAGGAGGGAGGGAAGACGAGAGCGAGAGGGAGAGAGAGAGACTGAGTGAGCTGATTATGTACTGAATGCAGAACAGACTAAATAGGCAGTTCCTGGCACAAGATGGTCCCAGTCCCCTCGCTAGCTGCCTTCCACGTTGGTTTGTGAGTAGCATCCCATCCAGTGGCTAACTTACCTAAGGAAGTGTCTCTTCCTTTTATGGGGCAGTTTCTCCACCCATGGTACCTAAGTTCCGCCTTCAACAACCCAGGCTCAGGCTTGGCTCCCCAGCTCCCATTATCCCATTATCCTTTCCTACTGCCTGATGGTGACAACAAAATGTAAACCCTTCCTCCTTGGAAAGGAGCGACGACTGCCAAGCGCAGCCGGGCGGGTGCCCCTCCAGTGGGGCGGCGAGCCAAGCCACCACCAAAATCTCTGCCCAGCTCAGAGTGACAGAATAGCCAGTCCTGTCCCCTGCTGTCATGGTTTCCTGGGCAACCAGTACACATTGCCACTGGAGAAAATGGAAGGCGAAAAAGCGGTCCCACAGTTTTCAATACTCGTGTGCATGTGTGCTAAAAATATTGGAAATATATGGATAACTGAGCATATGTTTTATTATTTCACGTCATGTTGGTTATAGCCTGTGTCACGTCTCTAAAAGCATGGCTAGCGCATTACTAGTGATGGGGTGCTGTGATTGAAATTGGGTATGAGTGGGATAAGGCTTACAGTTTTTTGAATAGCAGTCTTCCCCATCTTACATGAAATTTAACCTGCATTTGGTGTGTACTGAGCTTTTCTAAATCATATTCCAAATTTTCTTTCCTAATTGCTTGTTGTTAATATATAAAAGTACAACTGAGTTCTGTACTTTGTACGTAGAAACCTATTAGTTTCTTTGTAGAGTCTTTAAGGTTTTCTACACACACACACACACACACACACACGCACACACACACACACACACACATATATATATATATATATATATATATACACACAATCAAGTCATCTGCAGATAATGAGAATTTTAATTCTTCACTTCCTTATAACTCATATATATATTTTTTTACTTTAACACTGGCCAGGACTTCTACTACAATGGTGAATAAAATAAGGATAGGGGACAGCCTTGTCTCATTCCCCAGATCAGGTGAAACCTTCAAAATTCATCATTAAGCATAATATCTCCTGTAGTTTTGTATAGATACTCTTCTGTTCCCACTTTGCCAAGAGGCTTTTATAAAAACCAGAAATGGAGATAGATTTTGTCATATTCCCAATTTGCCAAGAGGGTTTTGAAAAATCATGAATGGAGGTATAATTTCATCAAATGCTGCTTCTGTATCTACTGAGATAATCATGATTTTTCTCCTTCATTTTGTAAATGTGGTGGTTTAAATTTATTGATTTTTAGTTGACAAACCCATCTTTCATTCCTGGAATGAACCCAACCCGGTCATAATGTATGATCTTTTTATGAGTCATTAGATTTCTTTTGCTTGTATTTTGTTTAGGATTTTTGTAATTATGTTCATGACACAGAGATGCTGATATTTTTCTTTGCTTTTAAATTTTCTGACAGGTTTGAAGATTGACATTATTTTAGTCTCTTAAAATGTGCATGTACTGGCCTTTGGCTCTATAAGGTATCATCATGTCCATCCATCTATCTATCCATTTATTCATTCCAGAAATATTTATTGGAGGGCAATATTGTATAGTGCTTAAATGTATAGATTCTAGACTGCCTATGTTTGAATCTTTTTAAAACAACTTATTGTGACTACATTAGTCATCTGTTGTGTTTGACAAATTACCACAAACTTAGCATCTTGAAGCAACACATTTGTTATCTCATGGTTTCGGGGGGTCAGGAATCTGGGGATGGCTTCTCTGGGTCCTCTGCTTCAGGAACTTTCACAAGGACGCAATGAAAGTGTTGGCCGGGGTGGGACTCTTCCCTGAGGGTCAGCTGGGAGGGATCTGCTTCCAAGGAGGTTCATGTGATTATTGGCAGGATTCAGTTTCAGGTTGTTGGAAGGAGGACCCCACTCACCTCCTCCATGGCTGTAGGCTGGAGTCGCTCTCAGTTTCTCGCCATATGGAACTCTCCAAATGGTGGCTTACTTCTTCAAAGTCAGAAAGGAAGAGAGTCAGCAGAGACTGCTAGCAAGATAGAAGTTACGAGATTAGGTAACATAATCACCCCATTACCTGTTGCCATACACTATTGGTTAGAAACACTGCGTAGGTAAGTCCTCCTCACACTCAAAATCAGGGCATTAAACAAGGCATATATACCAGGAGGGCTTGATAATAGATGGTCCTCTTAGAGTTGGTCCACCACAGTATATTGGACAGATTTCTTAACTTCTCTATGCATTAGGATCTTCATATATTAAATGAAAATGATCATATGGTCATTAGGAATGTTAGACCATTTAATACGAGTATTGGTGGTGGGGGGCATGTCACTATTTTATATAAAGTGATCTGAGTAGTTCCCACCGATGACATTTGAGCAGGAGCCTGGAGGAAGGGAGGAAGCAAGCCTCTTATGTATCTTGGGTATAGCAAGAGTGAATGAAGTCCTTAAGATGAGAGTGCATTTACTTTAAGAACTACATGGAGGCTGCTTTGAAACTATACGTTGTAACCTATAAATATTCATCCTCGTTACTCACAGATGAGAGTTTATTCCCAGATAGCGGGGCCCGTCTATGCAAACCACTACTCTGTAGGATTGTCACAGAAAATGTGCAAAACTCTGGGTTCCCGTTCAGTAGGGACAGCAAGAAGGTTAAAACGCAGTCCTGGAAGCCGGAAGCAGAATGGGGCTGGGTGTCTGTCACTGAGTTGACGGAGTTAAATCTGCCTGCAACAGCTAACAAATACTATGTTTGCTGCTACAACAATGTTAATAAAAGCAGTTGAAATTCCCTTATCTCTTTACTAAGTTATTCACATTGCAATTAATGAAACATTTTGGAATGATCCCGAAGCTTCATTTGTATTTTCTTCTGGCCTCCTTTGTAAAATATTTTCTACCTAGTTCTAATCAGAATATGGATGCAATTGTCTTCTTGCCTTTATTCACTTAGTGTTTCAGTTAAGAAATCCATTCTATGTTACCAATAATCAGCAGGGCTTCGATTTTTAGTGATTATCTATCTTCTACCATATCACTATACCAAAAGTATTTGTTCTTATTCTCCTGGGCACTTCAGTTCTTTATTTCGTTTGCTTGTTTGTTTTGCTCTTGAAAAAAATCGGACCCTGGTAACCCTTCTGAGCTGATTCCTTCTTCTTCATTTAAATTATTTTTAGAGTAAATCATCAAGAGTCGATTACTTAGTCCAAGATTCTGAACATTTTTTATGAAGACTGTTTATTTCAAGCCACATTACCTTGACTGGGGTACAATTTTGGTAGCAACACAAAACATTACCTTGTCCATAGATTTTATGATTTCCAAATATGTCCTTTATTCCCATACACTTAATTTGATAAGTTATTAGCATTTTTAAAAGGCTAACATTTTCCCCCTTCAGACTATATATGGAAATCTTACACACTGTATTCTTTATGCTGATTGTATGAGTACCAAGCATTTTGCTATATATAGTGATACTTTTATTCCACATGGCAATCTGAAGCCTGAATATTTGGATAGGTACCCAATTCTGTTACTTGATGGCAGTGTGGCCTTCCTTCTACATTGAGTATATACCTCAGTTTTCTCATCTGTAAAATGGGGTAGTAAGAGTACCCAGCTTATAGGCTTTGTCTCAGTGCATCTATGCAAAGTGATAGGGACTTCATAAATGTCTGCTATTCTTAGGACACTGTGTGGTTCCTAGGTTATCAGTCAGATCAGATTTTGTTGCACAAAACTTAGAAAGACGGTAGTTTGCCTGAGACTTCGCGGCAGCCTGGGGTCGCCTGGCATCTGCTAGCCCTGCAGAGAAGACAATGCAGCAGAATCCAAGTCACAAACCAGGTACCCGCGGGTCAAACCTGTCTTATGACTATTTGTGTCTTCATCCAACATGGTATCATCTTGTTTTACTAACATTTACGATTTTTGAAGTTTCACATAAAATCCCGAGTCGTGGCCTCTCTTTAAAAGAAGGGAACAATAACGCCAAATCAGGATGCCTTGCTTTACGGCACCCATCGGCTAGAGCATAGTAGCAACTGGTTTCATGAGAAGAGGTGCTGAACAGAATCACGAGGTGCCCGGGTGCCAGGCGTCCCCTCCTCGTCCCCACGGCTACAGCTTGCCTGCTTCACTCACTCCCATTGCCTTTCTGGCTTCTGGGGCATTTGGAATTTGTTTCCACCAGCACAGTGATTGAGATCTTGGTCTCTGAAGATCGGAAGAACAGAGTTAGAATCCTTGCTCAGGACTACTCGGGAACTAAGATCCAAATGACCTGAGCCGTAACTGACATCCCTGGGCCAGGGGGCGCCCGACTCCAGAGCCCATTTCTCCCTGGGCTCCAGGATGTCTCGCCATGAGAGGTGTTCTGTTTGGTTTAGCCGTGGCCTTCAGACCACAGACGTGCTCCCTTCTGCACTGAGAGAATTGCAAGGAGTAGTAGAACCTCTAAAATGCTACTGCAAAAAGGCTGGGCGCTCTTTCTCAAAAGACTGAAAATGGTTACTTTGAAACAGTGGGGAATCCATACCAATCCCACTAAGCTTCTATTTTTACACCCTGGGGAGATTTTGAAGCCATCACTCCATGTTCTCTAGTCTGAAAATGCATGATTCATACACAGTACAGGTTGGAAATGGCAGAGAGATTGATCTTATGGAGGATATGTTCAGTTTTACCATGGCGCTGGCTGACTGCGGAGTAGTGCGAGAGGTCGGTGGACCACAGCTAATTGGCTCTTTCTGGCTTTTGAGAGCAACTCTTCAGGTCTCCACTAAGCTCTGCGCTTTTCCCTGTTCACATGTTGTAATTAATAGAGGAGGGGGCTATTGTACATCTGCATGAAACCTCCAGCCTTAATCCGCGTATCCCGGGGTCTAATGAAAACAGTGTGTCGTGGTTCCTCATTCTATTTGAGGTTCCCAGCTGAGCAGTGGAGGCAGAAAAGGCACCGTGGTGAAGAGCCCAGGATCTGGAGTCCAACGGACTGGAATTTGAGTCCCGATGCTGCTACTTGTAATTTGTATGAGCCTGGGTAATTTATTTAAAGTCTCCTTGACTCAAGTTTCTCATCTGCAAAGTGGGATAGCATTCGTACCTCCTTAAAGGGGGTGGTATGTGGGAAATCATTCCTTGTAAACATTTAGGACATGAGTTAGCACTTAGTAAGGAGTGCTAACTATGGTTTCCCTTCTGTATTCATTTGATACGATGAGCACTCTCTATACATGGGTAAATTCAAGTCCCACAGTTCTTGCCCTTATGGGCCGGAGATGGGCAGGGTTTGTATTGGCCAAAATGTGTTTTTGTTTTGCAACATAGTCATTGAGAATGTGACTGTTGGGATGTCTGGGTGGCTCAGATGGTTAAGCATTTGCCTTCGGCTCGGGTCATGATCCCAGGGTCCTGGGATCGAGCCCCACATCAGGCTCTGTGCTCAGCAGGGAGCCTACTTCTCCCTCTCCCTCTGCCTGCCTGTCTGCCTACTTGTGATCTCTTTCTCTCTGTCATATAAATAAATAAAATCTTAAAAAAAAAAAAAGAATGTGGCCATTGAGAATATCTCATGAATCTCCATGCCACCTCTTACCCACTCTGTGACAGAGGCACCTTGTTAAACTTCCTGTTGTTCAGTTTCCTTATCTAGTAAATGGGAATAATTAAAAACAAAATAAAGATACCCCTTCTAGTGTCTGACCCCAAGTAATACTAATAACAGTATATATGTAGAAGGAGAAGAGAATAGCTAATATTTATCCCATGCATTCCATTTATTATTAAATTATATTTATTACATGTTGGCATTACATTACAGTTTAGCGTTAATTGACGTGTTAACTTATGTATTGATGTATTTAAACCTCACGGTGACTTAAGAGATCGTTTTCATTATTGGTCCCATTTGCTGACGAGGAAGCTGAGGCACGGAAGGAGGTAGCGCGCTCAGGAGGTGTCAGTCATTGTGGCTGGTATCGTTAATGACCCGAACATCTTTCCAATTCATTACATTTAGATGTATAGCGTTGCTTTAAATCTCTTCTTAGTGATTTCATTGTGTCTGTATGCTATATCCAGCTTTCTGGTGATGCACACTGAGGTTGTTATCATGACAGGCACGTGAAGAGCAAGTTTTGAAACCTATCACATTTTAAATGGGAGGCTGTCTGCCTGTTTGTGTTGGCTCTGAAATAAATTTCATATCCTTTTGTAAACTTGACAGATTTAGCTGCAGAATTGAGAGAGTGAGGCCGTCGAGCTAACCCAGGAGACCAGGAGTGAGATTTTTGGACAGTGCGCATTGGTGGGTTGAGGTTATGTTACTAAGACACTAGACGAAGTGAATATTTTCAACCTGTTGAATTTCTAATCCACTTGTGCATAGACGATACCTGTGAAGCAAAGCACAGTGCCAGGAAGCTGAGCTAAAAATAAACAGACCGTGAGGGGTCTTGTACACAGACCAAGACTGATATCCTCAGCTGACGTGCTATTGAAATCACAGAGAAACTGTTATTTCCATTGCCTGGGAGATTCTGTCTACACTGGAGTCCTGTAATCAGACACTGCCTCCTGGTGAAGGCTTCTCTGTCCTAGCAATTTATAAATGCACCCCCTTTCTCCATCCCCAAACACTTCATACCCCTTCCCTGCTTTATTTTCTTCCATCACACTTACCCCTATCCACGGACCACACACTTTACTTACTTACTGTCTATCCCCCCCCACCGGTGGTATGCTGGAACCAGCTCATACTAGTTTGCAAAAGTGGATTGCTAAATATTCAGGAATTTTGCAAGCTGGTTGTCAAATTGGCCACTGTGGGTGTATTTACACAATGGAAATTGACAAATGCTACAAATCGGGGACTTGTTTTTTTCTGAGTTGGCTTACCAGCACACAGCTGCCCACCAGCAAATGCAAGCTCCGAGAGAGAAGAGAGTTTGTCTGATTACCGCTATGTCCTCATTAACCAGGAAGGTGCCTTAAACAAAGTATTTAAAAAGTGTTGCTGGGGGTGCCTGGGTGGCTCAGTCGTTAAGCGCCTGCCTTTGGCTCCGGTCATGGTCCCAGGGTCCTGGGATTGAGCCCCGCATCAGGCTCCCTGCTCCGCGGGGAGCCTGCTTCTCCCTCTCCCCCCACCCCGGCTTGTGTTCCCTCTCTCTCTCTCTCTCTCTCTCTCTCTCTGTCAAATAAATAAATAAAATCTTAAAAAATGAAAAATAAAAAAAATAAAAAGTGTTTGCTGGCTGAAGTATAGAACACATGTGTGAGTGAGTCAGTAAAGAAAGAAACAGACAAATGAAAGCCACTGGGTGCCTCTCACGGGGATGTGAAGACTGGATGTCATCCTTGCTTTTCTCGGTTCACTGACTGACTGATTCACAAGCTGGGCATGGGGCTCTTGGTTGCTAAATGAATTTTACTAGATCGCGGTGTAGAACTGAGTCATAAGATGTGAAGAAGACCAAATCTCAGTTATGAGTTTCTCTCTTCTTGACTACAGTCTTTGGCCTTGAGCCAATGAAAATTTTTCTACTTAGATTTAGGAAATCAAGCTTCTTATTGCTTAGCTACTAAAATGGAAAAGAACTAAAAATATGTAAACAGAGACCTGAAAAAAAAAAAAGACATTGTGCCATAGGGAAGTTCAAACAAATTCGCTTTAGAGCTTGCTTTTATTTCCCTGGCTCAGATTTACATTTATAAATCACCCTAAACAAGAATGATACCTATTTTTTTTTTTTTAGCTTGAATTGCATGTAATTGCATTACATGTAAGTTCTATTATATAATATTGCTGATTTTCAAGGACTATATTATCTTCAGTCACGAACTCTGGGATTGCCCTAATGTACCTCCCTTCCCAGAAGGAAACCTGACATTAAGAAGGTAAAGCATATGGGCAGGGTTGAAAACAGACTACTGAAAATATAATCAGAAATTTCATTTTTGTTGTTTTGTTTTCCTCAGAATTTTCTCATTGGTTTCTTTGATGCTTTTTGATGTAGGATTGGATAATTAGATTTGAAACAGCATGGCTTTCTTGGCATGACCTTAACAAAGATGGGGCTGAATCTGGGAACACTTGTGTTTGAGAAGAAAAATATTCCAATTTTAAAGAAGTATGAAAGATGTGGGAAAAGGATAAGTTGAATTTGTTTAACAATTTCTTAGAATGGAGGCAACTCTTAACACTTAGATAAGGTGATACGAGGACAATGAAAAGGAAATACCATTTTTTTTTTTAAATGGTACTTCTGCTGATGAATGTGGAAGTATAGTTAATGACCTAGATCCAATTATTAAGCCCTATCTGTGATTAAGTGACAGTGGAAGTTCTAAGAGCTTTTGTTAACCTGTTGAAGTTATGGAGAATGATAATGCCATTTTATACTAAATATTGTGGGGCTGTTATCAGAGTAAACATAATTTCCATTTTATCCATACTCAATATTCATACTCCGTGATCTCTGCTAAGGAATTTAGATAAATGGTACTGTGAGGTAGTATTTGTATCAGTTAAGATGTTTTTGGTAGCAAGTGTCAAAATATCAATTTAAAATGGTTGGAACAGCAAGGGAATGATTTATATTACATGATTAGAAGTCCAGTGGATACTAAGGATAATAAGCAAACTACTATGAACAATCACATGCAATTAGAAGAAATGGATAAATTCCTAGAAACATACAACCTACCAAGACTGAGTCATGAAGAAGTAGAAAATTTGAATAGAATAATTATTAGTAAAGAGGTTGAGTGAGTAACCAAAAACCCCCTAACAAAGAAAACTCCAGGACCAGATGGCTTCACTGGTGAATTCTACCACGCATTTAAAAAACAAATCAATACCAATCCTCTCAATATCTTCCAATAGAAGAAGAGGAAACATTTCCAAACTCATCTTAGGAGGCCAGCATTACATTACTGTGATGCCAGACAAAGAACAACAAGAAAAGAAAATTACAGGCCAATATCCCTGATGAATATAGATGTAAAAATCCTCAACAAATATTAACAAACCAAATTTAACAGTACATTAACAAGATCATACAATATGATCAAGTAGAATTTATTCTTGGGCTGTAAAGATGGTTGAATATATGTAAATTAATAAATGTGATATACTAAATTAACAAAATAAAGGATGAAAATCATATGATCATCTCAACAGATACAGAAAAAGCATTTGATAGAATTCAACATCTTTTCATTATAAAAACTCTCAACAAAGTGGGTATAAAGGAAATGTACCTCAACATACTATATGACATGCTTACAGCTAACATGATTTTCAAAATTGTGAAAATCTGAAAGCTTTTCCTCTACGGTCAGTAACAGGACAAGTATGCCCGTTCTCACAACTTTTATTGAACATAGTACTAGAAGTCCAAGCCAGAACAATTAGACAAGAAAAATAAATAAAAGTCATCCAAGTCTGAAAGAAAAAGTAAAACTATGTCTGTGCAGATGACATGATATTATATATAGAAAACCCTAAAGACTCTAGCAAAACATTATTAGAACTAAGCAACAAATTCTGTAAAGTTGCAAGATATAAAATTAATGTACAAAAATCAGTTGCATTTCTATACACTAACAATGAATTATCAGAAAGAGAAATTAAGAAAACAATCCCATTTATAATAGCATCAAAAACAATAAAATATTAAGGAATAAATAAGAAAGATCCATATGCTCAAAACTGTAACACATCAATGAGAGAAATTGAAGAAGATACAAATAAATGGAGAGTTTTCTGTTTTCAGGGATTGGAAGAATTAATCTTGTTAAAATGCCCAAACCATCCAAAGTGACCTACAGATTCAGTGCAATCCCTATAAAAATTGTAACAGCATTTTTTCATGGAAATAGAACAAACAATCCTAAAATTTGTATGGAACCATAAAAGACCTTGAATAGCCAAAGCAAACTTGAGAAAGAACAAAGCTAGAGGCATCATACTTCCTCATTTCAAACTATATTACAAAGCTATAATAATCAAAGCAGCATCATATTGGCATAAAAAGAGACACATAGATCAATGGAACAGAATAGAGAACCCCAAAATAAACCCACACATATACAGTCAATTAATTTACAGCATAAGAACCAAGAATATACAATAGGGAAAGGACAGTCTGTTTAGTAAATGGTGTTGGGGAAAATGAACAGCCATGTGCAAAGAATTAAACTAGACTCCCTCTTATACCATATACAACAATTCACTCAAAATGTATTAAAGTCTTGAACATAAGACCTGAAACCATAAAACTCCTAGAAGAAAACATAGGGGGTAAGCTCCCTGACCTCAGCATTGGCAATACTTTTTTGGATTTGATACCCAAAACAAAGAAAACAAAAGCAGAAATAAACAAGAGGGACTAAATCTAACTATAACTGACTGAATGTGTTCTTAGCCTTTCCTGGGTCAGACGAAGAGAGGACAGATGTGAATTAGCTCCTCGTCCTAGACCTCAGTCGTCTTTAGGATATTGAACCTCTTGATAGACTCCTGCATTGCAATGCCTTGTGTTCTTGAATCTTTTTTTTTTTTTTTTTTAAGATTTTATTTATTTATTGGAGAATGAGTACAAGCAGTGGGGAGGGGCAGAGAGAGAAGCAGACTCCCTGCTGAGCTGGGACCCCGATGCGGGACTTGATCCCAGGACCCAGAGATCAAGACCTGAGCTGAAGGCAGATGCTTCACTGACTGAGCCACCCAGGTGCCCCGTGTTCTTGAATCTAAACCAGTTTTCATGCAGTTGACCCCAAACCAACCAATCCTTAAAATGGGACATCAATCTAAAGGCTCCCATGGTATTTTTAGCCACTCAGACCTTGACATAGTTACTTGATGGTTAAAACTCAGAAAGTCTCTTCATATCTGCCACCATGTTTCTTTTCTGGCTAATATATCCAACATTGAAAAAAGTTGCTGAGGGCAAAGCTCTCCATTTCCTTTCCTTCTTTCTTTTCCCCTCACATTGCTTCCTCCTATTCTATTACGTGCCTTTCAAATGGATATGTACAACAGAGTTTACATTGAACTTTAAACATACTCAGAAATCTATACCTTCTGGAGTGAACCCAGTCATGAGTTAATTTTCTCATTGGTGTTGGGGTGCCTGGGTGGCTCAGTTGGCTAAGCCTCTGACTCTTGATCTCAGTTCAGGTCATGATCTCAGGGTCCTGAGATCCAGCCCCATGTGGGGCTCAGTGCTCAAGCGCGGAGTCTGCTTAAGATTCTCTCTCTTCCTCTGCCCCTCCCTCGCCCCGCGTACTCTCTATCTCTGGCACTCTCTCTTTCCTAAAATAAGTAAATAAATCTTTCAAAAAAATTTTTTTTTCTCATTGGTTAAAATCAGAGCATAAAAGAGTATGCCTACTGGTTAGCATAAGTTAAATTTACTACTACAGCAGAGCTGGGAGGTCCTGTGTTCTTGAAAATTATATGGTGTAGATTGCATGCAAATTAGGCCTCCTTTTCTGTTACAATGTTGCCTTGTTTCATCATTCAGATGTTTCAGCCCTTCAGATCCCCTGGTGAACTAAGAGTAAGAAAATGTTGTTTACAATCCCGTTGGAGGAAAAAACTGCTTACCATTTGTGAGAAACAGTGACTTACATTAGTATGAGCAAGACGGTTTCCATACTGCTTTTGTTTTCTCATGGTAAATCACTTGAAGGAACTACAGTAAGAACCACAAAAGAAAAATATTCAAGTGTTTGTTTTGGAGATATCAAGTGGGTTTGACTAACATGGGGAGAACGGTGCTATAGGGCTCCTGCTTTCGAATTTTATGGTCAACACTGTGAACCTATTCATCGCTTTCCTAAGACCTTTAAGAAAAGAAAAAAAAAAGCATTGTGATTTCTAACAGAATTGCTATTAGCCGTCACCCTCCCTTCAGCTAATGATAATAGCTCATTGTTTTGAGCGTGTTATGATTTACCTGGCAAATAGAACATATTAGTTAGTAAGATTTTTACAACGGACCTCTAAGGGTGCTTTTGTGGTTTTAGCCATTTTACAAGTGAAGAACCTGAGAGCAATCAGTTGACTGGAACAAGGTCTCCCGCAGGGCTCGTAAGTGGCTGAGCAGGAATTTCAAGTGTGTGCAGGGCCGCCTCCTGGGTGTGGGGCCTGTGCAGTCTCAGGCTTTAGTGCTCTGCTGTAGTCAGCTTAAAATTTACAGTATCTTTTTAGAATAAGGGGTCCTGCATTTTCATTTTGTACTGAGTCCTGCAAGTTGCATAGCCCGTCTTGTCTCTCTGGCTATAAAGCTTCTTTCATTCCATCACACCGTCCCAGAGGTGATTTCCCCACTGGTAAAAACAGTCTAGCAGGAATAGTCCGTCACCGCCTGTTCCCTCCGAGGATGCCAGCAGGCCCCCTCCCTGAACTGGTTGCTACATGACAAAGATCTGAATGGCTAGCATTTAGCTCTCTGGTTACTTAATTGCCAGATAGATAGCAGGAAACAAAATCACTTTGTGTATTTTTCTAACCTACTCTGGTTTTCGGTTCTTCCAAATATTAAACTGTGCTTTTATTTCTACACAGGGAGGCATTTTCCTTCTCCTTCATCATGTTTTAACTTGCTTCATTCTGTTTCGGACTTAACCTGAAATGCATTGATTTTCTAAAAATGACCCCATTGAGATCTTTATTATCAATAATGATCAGTTATTTAGGGTTGAGCATGCGGTTTGAAGCTGTTTTTCTATCAAATCAAATTTTTCACAATCTAAACTGAGAATGTTAGCTTGGAAGTCAGTGGTTGACGGACATAATGGTATTTTTGTTGGCCCAAATTTTTGATTTATCTTAAAGCATTCAAAATTAACTTCCTCATTGAGAGTCGAAGAAATGGAGTAGTGTATTTTGAAATTACTTTTAGTGAACTCCAAAATAATTTTTTTGTTTCAAGTCTTACTTATTCATTTACTTATTTATTTGTAATTTTTTAATTTTTAGGGTGTACAATGTGACGATTTAATATGTGCATACACTGCGAGATGATTATCACAATCAAGTTAAACAACACATCCATTACCTCACATACTTATTTTTTGTGTGATGAGAACACTTAAGATCTACTCTCTCAGCAAATTTCAAGTATATAATACAGAATTAACTGTAGTCACCATGCTGTACAATAGATCTCTAGAACTTATTCATCCTTTGACCAACCTCTCCCCATTTCCACCACCCCCCAGCACCTGGCAAACACCGTTCTACTCTTTGGTTCTATCAATTTGACTTTTTTGGATTCCACATATAAATGAGTTCATATAGTATTTGTCTTTCTCTGTCTCCCTTACTTTATTTAGCATAATGTCCTCCAGGTTCATCCATATTGTTGCAAATGTCAAGATGTGTGTGTGTGTGTGTATACATACACCCAATATTCCGATATATATCATAGTCCATATTTATATATGTATTGTCTATATCATATTCATGTTTTATATGTATATATCACACATGTGCTACATCATTTTTTTAATTCACACATCTGTTGACAGACGCTTAGGCTGGATCTGTGTCTGGGCCATTGTGAATAATGCTGCAGTGAACCTGGGGGGAGGGGGACAGATAATCTCTTTGAGATACTAATTTCATTTCCTTTGGATATATGCCCAGAAGTGGATTTGCTGGATCATATGGAATTTCTACTTTTAATTTTTTGAGATCCGCCATGCTGTTTCCCACAGTGGCTGCACCAATGTGCATCCCCACCCACCGTGTATGAGGGTACCCCTTCCTGCATGCTCTAACACCTGTTATCTCTTGAAAACTTGAAAAATTCTGACCTTTTAAATTTTAAGATCACTCTGGGAAATGGAGGAGGCAGTCTTCCAGAGACTGGAAAGGGAAGAGACTAGAGACCAAGAAGAAATACTGAGAATTATAGGTTAGATCAGGAACAATTTTGGATTGTATCAGCTAATTTTATTGAAAACCAGAATGTGGTTTCTCTGCTTTAAATGTCAAGCCATACTTAAGACAGTCACCATTGTTAGTATTTTGAGTTGTGGCAGTTTCTTTTCATTAATAATACACAATCCTCCCCCCCTTTTATTTTAAATTCCTCTCTGTTACCGTCACATATCGTCATACTTTGGGGAATATTATAAATCATCCGATCCAGGCCCCTCGCTTCACAGGTGGAGAAATCGATGTCCAGAGAGGCACACCAGACGTGTCCAAGCTGCACAGCCAAGTGATGATGGGCAAGATCAGGACACGGTCCCCTGAGTTTACATCCAGTACTCTTCCTACCACACAAATCTGTTCTGATGCCTCAAATCGCTTTCTTTTTTAATTTGCGGTTTATGATAAATGTTTATACAACCTTAAGCCTCGTGTTAAAGTCTGGCTTATCAAGGTCCTATGAATATGAAAACCAGGAATCTGGAGGGAAATGTGAGCTTTCCAGTAAAAGGGCAATAGTCGTTTTGAAATGCACGATGTCATGTCAGAAAAGAAAAGAATCCCCCTTTCCAATTAAATTTTCCTAGCAGACAACAATGCCTCGGAATGTTTTGGTCATTTTATAACCCTGTAACCTATTTTATAAGAACAAATTGCCCAGCAAAAGATGTCGGTGAACTCATGCCCAATTAAGTATACTGTGAAAATAATGCAGCCCCTTCTGGTGTGTAATAAAGAATTCCAGCGAGGTGATCCTGCTGACAGGAACTTTTTTCTCACCAGGGTGCCAGGGTTTGGTTGCTGGGGAAAAAAAAACCCAAAACACATTTACAATGAAAGCAAATTGTTCATTCTGTGCAACTGATGATAGGTCTGATGAGGATCCTTAGAAACATGGCAATTGACTCCAAACTGCTAATATTATTAGTATCAAAATATTTTTCTTCTTAAATCTATCCAGGGATGCAATATAATTGTGCTAGTCAGGCTGGTTATCATAGCCAATGCCAAGACTTTTCTAGGATATATTGTCTCTCCTATGGTTTGGAAACAAGCATTGTTTTTAAGTATTTCTTAAGAAGAACCAGTTCAGGGGCGCCTGGGTGGCTCAGTCATTAAGCGTCTGCCTTCGGCTCAGGTCTTGATCCCAGGGTCCTGGGATCGAGCCCCACATCGGGCTCCCTGCTCAGCGGGAAGCCTGCTTCTCTCTCTCCCACTCCCCCTGATTGTGTTCCCTCTCTCGCTGTGTCTCTATCAAATAAATAAATAAAATCTTTAAAAAAAAAAAAAAAAAGAAGAACCAGTTCAGAATTTTGTTTTAAAGATATTATTTCTTCTTGACTAATTTGCCCTAACATTGGCAGATTTTCCTTTCTGTTATGCAAGGGACCTTTTAATCTTCTGCAGAGACATTACCCATGAAAGAATAACTTTTTGTTTCTTATCCTGAAGTCCCCTCCCCAAAGAAAGAAAGCCGTCAGTCCTGTTTTGGGAGAAAGCTCCACAGAAATGGAACAGACAACTGAGACTCAAAGGCTGGCCATCCTTTTATAGCTCTCACAGTATGAAATCATCACTCTTAATTAAATTTCATCTTTGTCCAGCACCCCCAGCAAGCATCTAGACAGTTCCCTCGGGGTCCCCAGGAGCCAGGGGGGGACAGCCTGGGGCAGGCAGACAGCTCTACATCAACCTTCCCTGTGGTACTTGCTCAGTGTCCTCACTGAGTCAGTTAGTTAAACTCACCGAGCCTCAGTAACTTCTCTGAAATACAGGTAGTAACAGTACATCAGCTCCGACGTTATTTTCCATATATAGATGGGGCATTGGGTGATAAAACATGAAATGACAAGGGAATAAAATACTTTTAGAACTATTGTAATAGTGTATGCTAACTACACTTCAATTTAAAAAAAAATGGAAAAATAAAAAGTCCCCCCACCAACAAGAGAAAGATAATTCTAGAACTAAGATTCATCACTGTTAATGACCTTTCTGCCAGCAGTCCAGTCTGGCAGGTGTATTGCAGCTTAGATGGGGAAATGAAGGACTCCAGCAGGTTACTCTGGTTCTGTCAAATGTGTGGAATTGCCATCCACAGAAAAGTCTGGCCACGGACCCAAATAAATTGCAGTCCACTGGCCATCCTAGAGATCTGGCAGACCTTGATCCCTACGTAAGCCCTTGACTTAAGCATGGACCAAATGTGTTTGGTGAGCAGGGATGCTTGTGGTCAAAGACATTTGGTTGATGAAGCTGAATTAAAATGTTTCTGAACTCCCCAGTCCTTCGTGCAGCACTGAAGGCAGAATCGTGTGGAATGCATTCCAAGTGCAAAACTCCGTGGGATTTCCACCAAACCACCCAGCAGGGCTTTGTATCTGAAGTCACTCAGCAGAGCCACTGGATGAAACTCTTGACGGTGTCCACTTAAGGACCATACTTTGGCCTTCACGTCACAGACCTGGGTTCACATTCCTAGAAACTATGGATGCTTAAATACACTGATGTGTACAGTCAAGACACATGTGTATTCGTAAGTGTTTTGAAACTTGTTTCAAGGTGACAACAAACATGTTTAGATGCAATTCAACTTTCAGCAGGATTCAGCTTTCATGTTATAGGTCTCATCAATGAAGCAGACCCTTCATGGGGAAGAACTTCCGAGGAACCTTGGCACTGACTTCCCAAGACAGCTGTAAAGATGACATGAATTCACGTGCACCTGTGCATATCGACACTTAGTCAGTCAACACTTTCCTTCTTATCATGGATCGTGTTCGCATACCTGAAGCCCACAGTGGTATTTATTTCCTTTAAGTGAGGGGTCTCCCCATTTGTACAATGGATAAGACCACCTGAAGAGAAGATGACCACTCATTTATTCAGGAGTTGATATTTGCCGGGCGCTAAAACATTGTTTATGTATTGGGGGGGTTTTCTCCCCCAGGAGACATCTGATAATATCTGAGGACTTTTTAAAATTGTTGGTACCCTGGGGTGCCTGGGTGGCTCAGTCGGTTAAGCACCTGCCTTCAGCTTGGGTCGTGATCCCAGGGTCCTGGGATTGAGCCCCATATCGGGCTCCCTGCTCAGTGGGAAGTCTGCTTCTCCCTCTCCCTCTGTGTGCTTGCCCTCGCTCTCTCTCTCTCTCAAATAAACAAATAAATCTTTAAAATTGTTGGTACCCTGGGTAGAAGCCAGGGGTACTGATAAACTCCCTACAGTGCACAGGAGAGTCCCCGACTATGAAAAATCATCGAGCCCCACATATCAATAGTGTTGTGGTTCAGAAACCCTGCACCAAGGTATTAGGTTTTGGTTTAGTTCTCATAAACACCAGAGGAGGTGGATTCTGTCATTCTCCCCATTGACAGAGGCAGACATTGTGGCAATGAGAAGTCAAGAGGTTGTTCAGGATCCCAAAACTAGTGGGGGAACATTGATTTGGATTAATCTAGAATCCAGGCTCTTCATCCTCACCTTCTAAGGGCAAAGTCAGGATTAGAACCCTTTTCTCTGCTTCTACACATTGCTGCCTTTTTGCTTCAATTATTACTAAGTTGAATGACTGTGAAACTCACTTTATTGAGAATGAATGAATCTTTCACTGGTTCTTTCCAAGCAGAAGAATTTCTGTATTTAGTAACTGTGGATCTAGGGTGCCACTGACATTGTTTTCATCAGAGGTGAGCTATGGGCAAGGTTTTCTAACCTTGCTGGTGTCAGTCTCAATGGAATCTTTTGTTATGGGTCTCTGTTTTCAAGTCCCCTTGCTATTCCATGGTAATGTGGGTGTTAAGGGAGTTTTTTAGTTCTATCCTTTTAGAAGAGAGGATTCACACTCTGGTTTTGCCCTTTGAGGGTTACACCCGTTATCTCTAAAGTACATTATCATTTTTTATCTGGTGTCAGGGAGGATTCTCTCATCTTCTGAGTTAGGTGGCGTGCTCTAAGCAGGGAAGGGATTTAGGACTCCTCAGAGCTCACAGGACTTACTTTGTTCTACTGTTTTTCCTACTAGCCAAAAAGAAATAGGGGATAATAGAAACTCATCAACTGCTATTTGCAAAACTGTTTACTTTCTCCAAATATTTTGGTCTCTTGTTGACAGGAACATTGACCGTTTGTTTGTTTGTTTGTTTGTTTTTCCTTGCCATAGTGAATAATTTATTTTATATGGGGTGGTGTTTTCGACAACCCTACAGAATGTTCTGAATCGCTCTGAACTCTATTCGGATAAAAACAAATGCTCCCATTTTCTTCGATGGATGTTTTCCTTTGCCCAAGAAAATTATGATTGGCTTTGATCTTTCCACGAACTTACTGTATGAATCCCTGAAAAATGTTTGAACAAAATGTAAGAATCATAAAAAAACAAAAACCCCGCAGAAATGAAAGAAAGCACAGTCTGCCTCTGCCCTGCCAAGTCTGACCCGTCAGTTAAATCAATCCTTGGGCTCTATGAAGAATAGAAGCTTTACAAGAAGAATTTTTACCTAAATATAAAGGAAAGGTAACCATAAAGAGGCAGCATCTTAATAAATTCATTAAGAAGCAAAGAAGCGCAGGTTCATTCCCTTATTTGTATGAAGATGAAGATCACCAACGCCAAGTGAAAAGATTAAATTAAGAAGCAGAGTAAGGGCGGGTGGCTCTGACCACATCTTGACTTTTGTCATAAATTCCAAGTGAGGGCAGCCCTGCCGTCGTGTGGACGTAGTAAGAAAACCAAAGGAAAAAGACATTTGTCTCCTGACTTTAAACTTTTGTGGCATTTTTGAACCATACTGCCCGCATAGTGTACTCTGAATTACTCTTTAATCTTTTTTTTTTAAGATTTTATTTCTTTGTTTGAGAGAGAGAGCATGCGCACAAGCATGGGGGAGGGGCAGAGGCAGAGGGAGAAGCAGACTCCCCGCCAAGCAGGGAGCCCAGTGTGGGGCTCGATCCCAGGACCCTGAGATCATGAGTGGAAGGTAGACACTCCACCAACTGAGCCACCCAGGCACCCCTGAATTATTCTTTTAATCTTACAATGATCTTGAGAGTAACACAGTTATGCCATGCTGTATTTGTGTGCGTGATAAAAAACACATTACATTGTAAGTGGTGGTTAGAAGCACATATTTTTGAAATCCCATCTTGGTGTTTCTTCATAAATTACTATATGAAGAACGTGCAAACATCAAAAGTGACATTGCCTTCTCTTGACCCCTGTGGGACCCAGGTGAAAGCCATCGGCCCCAGACACTACTTAGAGTAGAATCTTCTAGAGGTTGGCAGTAAATGAAAGACTGTAATTGAGATATGATTGAAATAAGATAAAACTGGGGGCTCCTGGGTGGCTCAGTCGGTTGAACTTCTGACTCTTGATTTCGGCTCAGGTCATGATCTCAGGGTCATGAGATTGAGCCCTGCATGGAGCTCTGCACTGGGCATGGAGCCTGCTTAAGATTCTCTCTCTCCCTCTCTCTCTGCCCCTCCCTGCTAATGCACATTCATGCTCTCTCTCTAAAAAGGAAAATAAAATTAAATTAAATTAAAACTGGTCAACCAAACAGAAAAGGGGGTGGAGGTTACATGGCCAAGTAGAATAATTTGTCCACATTGGAAGAAATCTTTCTGACCCCAGCAGTGATGTTGTGCTTCAGGGAGAAGGGTGTTGAGACATGGGTGAAGGTGCTGACCATATCTTCTGGGTACTTCTGTGACATGACTTTATTGTAACTAAAACAAGATGATCCTCTGAGTAGGGAAGCTATAGTAGAGGACGAACATCTTCTGCCCCAGAAAAGGACAGGGTCCGTATGACTATGCAGATGTAAGTATGTTGGCAAGCTTCCTCCACGTTTCTCCTGTCTGAACTACCAAGTTACTCTGCATTGCTCAAATTTGGATAATACCAGGTGACCAGGTCCCAGCAAATGGACACGTGAAAGGATCTTTATTTTCATTTTCATAGCATAAGATACTAGGTTAGGTTACATACATAAATACTTTCTTCTGCACTGTACTTGTGAATTTGATAATAATATTCATCCATGTTTGCATCTTCCATAAAGGGATACAAGTTGTGTTTGATCATTTTTGTAAAACTTAGTAAACAAATGAGGAAAACTGGAAGGAAAGAAGTTCCGCGAGAGTATCAAATGATGATGCCAGGAGCAATGAAAAGCAGTTTCCCTCAGAAGAAACTTGTCCCTCAGAAGAAACTTGTCAAATCTTGAAGCAGTGATTAGCAGCATGGGCCACTGTGTCCAACTACAGAGAATTGAATCTCTGCTCTACCACAGTCCGCCTTTGCTATATCGTCTTGGCCAAGGCGTTTCAGGCAGTCTCCTGTAAAATGAGAAATTAATATTCACAGGGATATGCTGTCAGAGTGAAATAGATAATCTGTGTAATTCTCTTAGCAAATTAGAATATTTCAGTGAGTGAGGCTAACTGCAGCACTTTGAGCCAGACAACATTAGGAGTAGCTTGATTCAAAAGGATGTGTAGCAGGTGCAGGACTGGGGAGAACAGAATAAAACACCTGGGGTGCAAGATTTACGAAAGCACCAAAAATTCAATATTCAAGATAAATAGTATTTTAATGCAATATTTACAGATCAGTGCAAAAGAAATCCATGATGAATAACATATCAGTAACATCACGATTTTTAAATAAGGACAGATTAAACTCTGTGTCATTCATCTGGTTCCAATAAAACTTTATTTATAAAAACAGGCAGCCAGCCCAGGAGCCAGAGTTTGCTGATTTGATTTTTTTTTTTTTAATATTGCATCACCTGCATGTAAAGTTTTCTTTGTGCGACAACTCAAAAAATAGAATAAAACAAAATAAAGTATTGCATTGTGATATTATTTGTCCTGATTATGCAGTTTTTAGGTGCTTCCTTACCTTTGTGCTTGAGGGGAGTGCCTTGCTTATATAATCAAGTCTCAGCTCTGGTGTATAGTTTTTCTTTTTAATTTTAACTGATAAATTCAGAATTCTAGAAGTCCAACCCTAGATAAAGACCTTTGGGACCATCATGTCCAACCATCTGTGCGGTTGCAAATGCTTTCTAAGCGTCTCCTGTTTTAATGTCAGAGGTGGCAACTTTGCCCTTACTAGCCTATGGCTGAAAAATCATGTATGCACAAGTGGAATGGTTGACCTTTTACAAGAACACCAACCCTGACCTTCCCGGGATGCTGCATTACACAAGTAAGACTCCCGCTTGCCTAGAGGCCTTTGACTTGGGGGGTGGTTTAGACAGTGCATTCACTCTGTTTGCGTTCATTTCTTTTGTACTTTAGGTTTTTCCTAATTTTCTTTGACTAGTTTTTGAGGGCAAATTCTGACCATCCTGAAAATAAGAAGCGTTTTGGAAATTGTTTTCTTTGTTGTTTTTAAATATTGATGGGATTCTAGCAGTGGGAATATAATTAAGCTCACAGCAGGGTCAAGCTCCTTTTTATAATAAGCCTTTTATCCCTGTACTTCACCTTCCAGTGCCTTTCGTGTCTCTCAGGGTTAAATGGCAGGGAGCCAGTTGGCCCCGCCCATTGTACCTTGGTAGGACTTGCCATGAATCAGATGTTCTTTTCCTCCTAGAAGGCAGAATGTGCCTCTTCCTCAGGTTCAGCTCCGGTTTGCATTTGCAAAGGAGTGCGTAGCTTCTGCATCATCCCATCAGCAGTGGTTGATACAGAAACGATGGCCATCAGATGTGTAGTTACTCCAGCTTTTCAGGCCACCTCGTCCCAAAGCTGCTGTGCCTCTCGTCCGTTTTGTGCTTCTTGGAGGTGCAGTGTTCACCTGGGGATCACAAAGGGAGAACGGAAGAGGGCAACGGCGTGTTCTGGTCAAACGGCGGGCGAGAGAAGGACCATGGCAGAACTTTAAGCTTTGAGGTCTAACTGCATTGTCGACGGTCCCTGGAAGGGCAGGCGTGGTGGTGAATTTTGGGTGTCAATGTGGCTGGGCCATGGGGTGCTCAGATATTTGTTTAAACATGATTCTGTCCAGGAGGGTACTTTGGGGTGGAATAAACGTTTATTTGTTTATTTGTTTTTAAAGATTTTATTTATTTATTTAAGAAAGAGAGAGAGCACAGAGGCAGAGAGAGGGAGAAGCAGGCTTCCCGCAGAGCAGGGACCCCGATGTGGGACTCGATCCCAGGACGCTGGGATCATGACCTGAGCTGAAGGCAGACGCTTCACCGACTGAGCCACCCAGGTGTCCCTGGAATAAACATTTAAATCAGCAGATCAAGTAAAGCAAATTATCCTCCCTAATGTGGGTGGCCCTTACCCAATCAGTTGAAGGCCTGAATAGAACAAAGAGGCTGGCCCTACCCCAAGTCAGAGGGATAGTCCTCCTGCCTGACTACCCTGAGCTCAGGATATGGTCTTTCCCTGACCTTGGACTCTATTGGAAGCATCAGCTGTTCCTCAGTCTTGAGCCTGTGGCTACTACGCCATCTGCTCTCTTGATTCCCAGACCTTCGGGACCACACTGGAACTCTGCTGTTGGCGCTCCCGGGTCTCCAGCCGACCAGTTCTGGATCCCGGGACTTCTTAGCCTTTGTCATTGCATTCTCTTATAATAGATGCACGTATAATAGTAATATAATAAATAATAGTACCGTAAATGTAAAAATCCCTTATTATAAATATATGTACAATATAACTATAAGTAAATACAAAGTAAAGAAATAAGTAAATTCTATTGGTTCTGTTTCTCTGGAGAGCCCTGGTTCATATAGCATAGTGTTTTTATCATTCAGAAATCCACTACAGTCCAAGAAGCCTAACACATGACATGCAACATTAAGGAATATAGTTGATCAAAGAGAAAGAAATAGATGCATTTGCAATCACAAGATTATCGGGAACATCTGTCATTTGGGGAATCTGCTCTGCAGATGTGTTTGGGGAAGTTCCTGCCTTATAAATTTTAATGAAAGGTACAGTCCTTTTCCTTGTATAGGAGGGAAAAAAATATTAGACCCTCAGTACTGTCTTCCCTAGTAGGATAGGGCAAGAGCCATGTGACCTAGATTTGATGAATCCAATGTACACACGCAAAATTCCGCCAATGGAGTTTGTGACACAAAGAAGGCAGGTCAATGCAGAATTCTTGCTGGTGATGGCTCAAGGGACAGCCGCACAGTGTCCAGGGGTAGCTGTAGAAATGGTATCTTCAGGGATAACTGGCGTCTAAATCCACTGGTGTCAGCAAAGGTAGAGAGCTAGAGGATGGAACATTGGATGTCAGGGACAGATGTGCCCTCACTGGGCAGGGTCCATGCTGTGCTTGCCTGTGGAGATTATGTTGTGGCCACGTGGCTTCCCTTTCTTGTCTCTATTTTCCAGATTTGGTTCTCCAGCCTTTCTTGGCAATTGTGTTAGTATATTCGCTTTCCGTGAAGTTGGCCAAAGTCCTTCTTGGTTGTTTATATCTAAGAATCAGGACTGATTCATTTATTCATTTCCTTAATATTTCTTGAGCACCTACTACATGCCAGACACCTTTGTATGCGGGGTACATAGTGCAGTGAATACGACAGACAAGGTCCTTTCCCTCATGAAGATTACATTCTTGTAGGGTCAATGAGTGAGTGAACAAACAAGAATATAAGCAAGGAAAAGCCAGCTTGCTATAAGCACTATGGAGGAAATAAAATAGGGTGATGTCACAGAGGGGCAGGAGGGAGCCAGCCACACAGATGCTGGAGGGACGGGGTCCTTGGTGGGGCTAATGGTTACGTCAAAGGCCCTGACATAGAAGCAGCCAACACCAGTTCCATCTTGAAGCGATTGCACAACTCTTGTGACCCAGACTGCCAGATGTATACAGAAGGAAACCAAAGTGCAAACATTTTTCAAGCCTCTTGTGAAGACTCTTGACATTGAGTAAACCAGTCATAACTGGTGAAAATAAAGAGCAGAGCGCAAGGTGGAAGTGAGCGTCCTTCAGTTTAAATTTAGATTCTGAGCCTAAGCTTTTCCCTTCTGCTTGGTTCTTCTCCATTTTTCTTGATTCACCCTTTCCCAGACCAGTTCTACCCTGTTTCTTGGCTGTCTCCTAGTCTGCCTCCCCAGTGGCGTGCATGACGAAAAGGAACTGGTGAGTTAGTGACCTCAGTTCTCTTTTAGTGGCGTTACGCAGATGTGTGAGGAGGGGGCTGGGCACAAATTTCAGTACGGTTCAGGGCACCTGGGTGGTGCAGTCGGCTGAGCAGCTGACTCTTGGTTTCTGCACAGGTCGTGATCTCAGAGTCATGAGATCGAGCCCCACGTCAGGGTCCACACTCAGTGCAGAGTCTGCTTAAGACTCTCTCTCCTCTCCCTCTGCCCCCCCTCTGCTCTCTCTCTTTCTAAAATAAATAAACAAATCTTTAAAAAAATAATCAATTTCAGTATGACTCAAATGTAAGAGTCACCAAAGAAAAACCAAGGTGGTTGCTAGATCAACGAGAAGTTTGCTACGTTTGGGACAGGCTACTACAGTTCTTCTCACATGGAAACATGTTCGTGGGTAAACAGGTTTAAATAAATTTTAAAACCCTTAGAGCAGTGCTATCAAATCTTGGAGGCATAATGCAAGCCATGTATGTAATTTTAAATTTCCCAGGAGCCACATTTAAAAAAAAGTAAAGCAAAAAAATGGAAACAGAAACAGGTGAAGTTGAGGGATGCCTGGGTGGCTCAGTGGGTGAAGTGTCTGCTTTCGGCTCAGGTCATGATCCTGGGGTCCTGGGATCGAGTCCCGCATCGGGCTCCCTGCTCAGCGGGGAGCCTGCTTCTCCCTCTGCCGCTCCCCCTGCTTGTGCTCTCTCCTTTCTCCCTCTCTCACAAATAAATAAATAAATAAAAATCTTTAAAAAACAAAAAACGAGTGAAGTTGATTTTAATGTCTTATTTACTGACTGTATCCAAAATATTATTTTTACAAAAATTATTAGGGAGATATTTTACAATTTTATGCTAAGTGTTCAAAACTGGTGTGTATTTTACCCTTTGACACACCTTGATTCACACTAGCCACATACCAAGGGCGAACAACCACATGTGGCTAGTGACCACCATTTGGAAAAAGCTATGTTAGAGCAAGGCTGACTTAGTTTTCGGCTGCTTAGAGACAAAGAAATAGAGTAAATCTCTGTGCATGAGTTCTTGTGACCCTTGGATATAGATCTTTATAATTTCTTTCACGAGCCCCTTTGTGAGTCCTCCCCATTCCCCAGCAGTCCCTCATCAAGGCTGCTTTCTCTCTCCTCTTTGAAAAATTCTCCTTTATCAGTTGGTTGTTAAGCATTCTCAGGCTTTCTTTTTTCTAGCTTCCTTTTTTGTTTTACAGTTCTCTCTCTCAGTGGTTTAATTTTCACCTTATCCTTCATTTAAAGAAGGCGGTGTTGAAGGGCACAATGAACCCTTCTGAGTCAGCTGACACCGTCCTTTGTCAACTACCCTCTTCCCTCCACAATTAAGAGTTTATAAAAGGAATTGGGAAGTGCCTTTCCATGATGCTTGAAACACAAAAATAGGAACACGAGAAGGTTTTCTTTCTATATGGTAATAAACTTTTATTCTTCTTGAGTCACTGGCTGATTTTTATTTTAGGATAGTATTATTTCTACACACCTACTCAACCTCAGTGTGCCAAAAGTGAACTTTATACGATGTTTCCTCATGCAAAAGCACATTGTTTCTCTATCTATCAAATAGGCCACTTTTGTTCCATTGTGCCTTTTTTGCTTTGTGTTGTCATAATTGTAAGAGGTCCGCTCTTTGTAAGCCATGGGATGCCAGAGAGGTATTAGTAATCATAAAATAAGAACAATGCGAGTATTGCTACCCCTGATATATGCATTAACATTTATGCTCATGATTTATCCTCTTTTCTGGCATTTCAGAGAAAACAGAAAACGGTTAAATGAGTGTGCACATGAACCCACAATATTTCCTATCTTTATTCACTTACTATATTATTAGTCACGAAGTGTTAATTAGCCGATCACTGTCTTGATATTGGGAGACAGATGACACCCTTTCTTTCCATGATAAAATTTCCAAGTATATGGTGCATAATAAAGAACCCTCAATTATATAGAAGTTGCATGTTCCCCACATCCGTGGAAAAGTAGAAAAAAGTGATATTATAATTGCCTCTCGCCACAGAAAGCACCACGCTTTGCATCCCACAGTCAGACGCCACTTAGGGTCCTGGACTTTCCTCAGCTACCTAAGGAAGAATAGACTAGAACCTGTTTTCTTTGTGTGTGGCAGTAGAGTGTTTCCTTTTGATCAGTAAGATAAACCCACCGTATAGGAATCTGGTAACACTGTAAGATGTGAGGCAGACGATGATTAGAATTTCTCTGTTTCTCAACATTTCACATCAATACATAAGCAGAAAATGTTTTCTGCATTGACTGTCATAAAGATAAAGGCTGATGTCTCACACCAGGCCTCCCCGGTGGGAATAAGGACCAAGGGATGGATACCTGGGCACCCCTGAGCCCCAATCACAGAGCCCCAGTGGCTAGAAACCCTGACCTAGAAATGGAGGTGATTCTTACTCTCGAAGGAAAAACTAAAATGAAGGCCTTATTAGTGGTAGGAAGGACTCTTTGGGGAGATGTTCAGAATGTTGCTTCCTTGATGGTAAATTTCAAGGGCCCCTATTTCAGCAAGGCCTGGCTTACCCCTGAGGAGAAGAAGCTCTAATCGTTGTCTGTCTCACGTCTTAATGATGTTACCAGGTTACTATATGGTGAGTTTATATTAATGATCAAAAGGCTAAGCTTCTACTATACACAGAGGAAATAACTTCGGACTCGTGCATTGTAGAAAATGCAAAGAATATAGAAAAACACGGTAAGCCGAGAAAGCATGGCACCGAAGCTCTGCATGTTGATACATCTGCTTGGATTGAAATCAGATTTCTCGACTGGTAACTCATGCAGAAGGAAGCCACTTCTAGCCTCGTCTGGACAGACTTTCCCTCCTCAGAGTGATGGATGTCAGGGCTCAACTTTGTAATTAGGCTACGGGAATGAGTTGCAAAGCTCAACACTTGGCAAGGAGAAATACAGCATGCAAGCTGCTTGTGGCATGTTCATGCTCTTTTTCTGAAATAGTTAATCTTCAAGTGTAGAGCTGCATTTGGGGACTGAAAAATCTAAAATGTCCTTTTCTAGGGACATCCTAAGATGTCCCTAAAAGATATCAAAAATGTCCATTTGTAGGGTTGTCTCAGAAGATAATAGTTAACATTTATTGAGTATTTAATCTGTGCAAGGCACTGCTTTGGACATCCATCAATTCACTCACTCCCTCACAACATCCACGTGAAATAGACAAGTTGTCATTCTTAAATAAGGATGAGGCTCAAAGAGGTTCAGTAGCTTGAGCAAGGAGCCATATAAGGAAGTGACGGAGCCAGGATTTAAACCTAGGTCTCCTTTTGTATAAATCCCATTGTGTGACCAGCTGTTGCACCATTTCTCAAGAGAATACGCTCCTGCCACCAAGGTATCCCACTAGAACACCAGGGACCTAGGAAAGGAGGTCCACCTGTGGGATCATGAGTTGATCTAGATGAGCCCTTGGATTTCTTTCCAACCCATGGTTTCTGTAATCTATATGCTTTTATATATTGGAGTCTTAATGATTCTAAAATAGCAAATATAAAAGGAAAAGTGATCCTCTTTTAGTTTAAATATTTTCAAAGCAATCTGGTATTTTAAATTAATGTTACTGCTCACGAGGCCATTTGGTTTCTTCATCCCCTCTTAACACAGTTCCCCTTTTGAAAGCTTTGAACATCCTTTGCCCCGATGCCTAGCATTTTGTTGAATGTCAGTGTTCTAGAAATAGTTCTTATTGTCTAGAATCATTAGTGTATGTGCTGTGGCAGTCAAGGAAATAGGATGTCTGGTACCGTCAGGAATGGCCCTGGAAGCAAATATGATGCAGCCTGTACCTTCTCGAATCTGCACCAACAGTATTTCAGGTCGTTAGGCAGTGTGGCTAAAGAAGGTGGTCACATGCTTGTAACAAGTCCCAGCATATGACGATCTTCCTTTAGCTTCGTATTTGAGCAAATGAGAGTACCTTATACCGTGGTATGGACATGTATAGTCACACACTTTGTAGATCTCTACAGTTGATGAAGAAACAATACATGGATTACACCTGACCTACAAGTTGTATGTCCTGGAGGTCAAAACGTCTCTTTTTGCCATGCCAGAAAACACACCTAGCTTCTTTCTCCTCTGGAGAAGAGATTAAGGAAGAGAAATCACAAAGTACTCACTGACTTCTAATAACAGCTTATGAGTAATCGCTTTGATTTTGATTACTTAACTTTCCAAAAGGGTAAAAATTAGTAATAAGTCTTACCTAAGTTTTGGGAAATTATGATGTGCTATAAATTGGCCTTTATTAAATAGAGGGCATTTGGGAAATGTTTTTTTTTTGTGCCCTTCATCCATCATTCTAAACAGTGGTGCCAAATTTCTGGCACTTTACTGGAGCCTGGATCCTAGGCGAGGGAACCGGGAGTTGTAGGGGCGGGGGGGTTCTCTCCCCGTGCCTCCATGGAGGAACTTCGATTTGAAAGATGTCCTTACCCCTGCATTTTCAAACAACTCCAGTCAAGTAAATGCAGGGATAACTACTACTAAATCCGTCTATGAAAGGATCTCCTCGCTATGGACTCACTCCCATTTCTTGTACACACAGGCTAGTTGAGATATGTAAACCATGCAGGCTTACGAATCGGATTAAAACCATATCGGAAATTTGATCCTTAGGTGCATCTGGCACATCTCTTCGGGAAATGGAACCTCTGGCAACCTTTGCCTGGGATCTAAATATTTGGCTGCTGTAGACAGCAGTTTCCTGCTCTTGTGGGTCATCCTGCTTCTCTAGGCGTGTGTTTGGACACCAGGCAACCCTTGCTCCCATAAAAGGTATCGGGAATGATGCAGGGGCTCCCACTGGGCTCTCGCACCCAGAGCATGGATGCGGAAACCACCTGGGCTTCAGGTCATGGAGCATCTGCATGAGCTTTAGGGAGACATGCGGCACAGTTCACGGGGAGTTCAGTGTACCAGAAAGGAAGCAGCACAAGGGGACCTGGAAACACCAGGTAGTTTGCTCATCTGGCAACCGGGCTGTTGCAGAGACTGGGTAGCAACTGGCGTTTTGCGGTCCCCCCTGCTGTTTGTTCCTTTCTCTGCTTAAGGCCCCTGGAGTGCCCCGCCAATCAGAATTCCGTGCCTCTGCCCTCCTCCCCGCAGTGACACCAGCGCTGGGCTTCTGCAGTTAGGCACTCTCGAATGGTCTTAATGATGTTGACTACCCTGGTGGGTAGACACAGCAGGGCACAGCGACTCCGGGGCCCCCTGCCTGCTACGATGGAACTCAACCAATGAAATCAATTTGTTGTCCACAGCTGTTCCTGTCCACGCCCACTCAAGAGCTTACAGATCATCCCTCTCCTCCCTGGGGAAGCAACGCTACCCGGCGCAGGAGAGATGTGTAGGTCCACCAAGATTTCTGATGTTTGTTCTCCACAGCCTGCAGTCTTCCTCCCTGCCAAACTCTCATGCCCTGGCAGGGTGAGCATGCAGGAGCCCTAACCCACTGCAGATGGTCCAAGTGGGAAGCCTCCTTCTCACTGAACCCACTTTAGGGAAAAACCAGTTCAATTACCCAAGGACCCAGAGTTCTCTAGACGGAGAAGGAAGGTGTTTTGAAAAGAACCCATTGTGTTCACTACTAAGCTTCTTGGCAAAAATTAAGCAGTCTGCTGGCTTTTTTTTTTTAACCTTCCATTTTTATATATTGCTATGACAAAGACTCATACTCTGCTAATACTTGTCAAAATGTGCCAAGAAATAAATGTACTGGACATGTCCTGATGAGTTATTTCACTTAATCCTCATGGTGGATAGTAAAACGGGTATGATAATCCTCATTAAGGAAACAAGGAAATTAGACTTTGGGTTTAAAAAACGATTTATACTTTTTTTTTTTTTTTTTAACAAATATTTACTTTAGCCGCTACATGTGTATTTCTTAAACGTTCTTGGTAAATGGTGCATACACACATTTTCTCAGTGATTTCCAGCTCTGAGAAGTACAATGTAGTAACTTTACAAGTTAATTTAGAATGCTGAATAATTGAATTTAAGAAAGTTTCACTCCTTGGGGCGCCTGGGTGGCTCAGTTGGTTAAGCATCTGCCTTTGGCTCAGGTCATGATCCCAGGGTCCTGGGATCGAGCCCCGCATCGGGCTCCCTGCTCAGTGGGGAGCCTGCTTCTCCCTCTCCCACTCCCCCTGCTTGTGTTCCCTCTCTTGCTGTGTCTCTCTTTGTCAAATAAATAAAATCTTTAAAAAAAAAAAGTTTCACTCCTTTAATAGTAAAGATCAGGATGGAACTGTATACGTTTAAATAAATAAGGACGCAAGATGAATGTTCAAGTCATGTCTCTAACCACTGCCTTTGGGATGTGCCTGTGTTTGTGCATGCATGTGCTTGTGTGGATGCGTGCCTGAGTGTGTGTGCACGTGCACGCATGTATGTTGTGGGAATAACGAGAGGAGGGAGGGTGGGGTCCTCTAAGACTCTTGCATCATTTCTGTCTACATCTGTGATTCTCTCGACGTTAGATAACAATTAGCAGTTTCTCGATGGGCTCCAAGTTGGAACTTTGATCCCTTTTCTGTCATCTTTTCTTCCAGTTGGGAGCAAAGTTAACCTATACTTTTCCATCAGCCATAATAGAACAAAGCCCTTCTCCCATATGCTGCTCGTGAATATTTTATGACTATTTTATAGTGATGGGGCAGTGCAGAGAAGCTGATCAGGGGATAATTGTGCTCCGAAGTGAAGGACATGGATTTAAAACCAATTAGTGTCCTGTTGCTGGAGAAACATAGCTTCCTGAAAGAGTGTGGGGAGGGAATGGGGAATAATAACAGCATTATTGAAATAAAAATAAAATGTATAACAAGGTCTAATGTGAAGGTTTGATTTGGAGTTAGTTTATCGCTCCATACTTAACAAACAAAAAAGTAGGTTATTATCTGATATTAGTAGGTATGAATGGTATGTAATTAAATTGACAATATATTTTTTTATCTTTCATCACACTGTGAAATACTCCTGTACAAGCATTCTACCAGGTTAAACTTACTATTAAACATTTACTAGTTGAGGTAACACACTAATTGAACGAGAGATAGAGGGAGAAAATATGAGGAAAAGAAAGAGAATTCTTCAGAAACAATATCAATAGGACCCCAGGGAAAAAAAGAGGATAAAAAAGCATGGCCTTAAAGCTCTCTATTAATATTTTAAATAAGAATGTTCAAAAACCAGTGATCCCAAATGATCCTTAGTGGTAAGATGGACATTTAGTTTTGGGGAAATGAAATGGAGTAAGTGGAAGGGGACTTTTCTGAGAAATGGCTGAGGTAGGAAGACAGTGGGAATGGCTGGTGTGCCCACCTTCCCTGTGCGGATTCCTGTATGCATCCTGTCCATCTGAATAGCACCCACTGTGTGGTGTAGACTGAAGGAAAGGAGGTGGGAGTCGGAGGCCAAGAGAGAAGCACGCCTGGTGGCGACTGGTCCTGAGTAGGCAGCTTGGTCCTTGAGGCAAGGTTTGGAATCCAGGCTTTGTGGACGTTAAAGACTTGAAAAGGGATGTTTTTGAAACTCAGTTTCACTTCAGATCTAGCTGGTTGGCTGACCGGTGTTAAGATTGTTTCTGATCCACAATGATCAACCTGCTGTTTGCCATTCCATGCTGAATGATGTGTTTCTTTGGCTCTGGAAGAGTTTGGGGTCATTGTTTTTGTTTTGTTGGATTGGGTTTTCTTGTTGCTTGCTTTCTTCTTTTCTTTTTAAAATTTTTGAATTTCCCATATAAACACAAACACGAGTGAGAAGCCTGGTAACTTAAGCCTTTGTTAGGAAACGCTGTCTCCCAGAAAGTGCCTTACTGTCTCTCTGTCTTTAATGTTTAATTATTCTAAAGTTCAGTTGTTCACATTACTGGGACAGTGAATGTTCCTCATAGAAAATGTGGGAAAGAGGGATAAACAAAATACGTTGTTCTACAAACTAAAGATACTCTGGGGGACGCCTGGGTGGCTGGCTCAGTGGGTTAAGAGTCTGCCTTCAGCTCAGGTCATGATCCCAGGGTCCTGGGATTGAGTTCCACGTCGGGCTCCTTGCTTGTGCTCGCTCTCTCTGAAATAAATAAATAAATAAATAAAATCTTAAAATAAATAAATAAATAAATAAAGATATTCTGGGTCAACTTTTGGCTTTGGCTTCTTTTGTTTAGTTGGTAACCAGACGACCCATAGTCTGCCACACAGGGACGTCAGCAGAAGTGCTGAGGGGTCCAGAAGGACGGAGTCACACACATGACATAACTGTGACCACAAGCGAATCATCTGAACTTTCTGAGTTTCAGTTCCCGGATTAGAAAAACGGGACACCCCTGCCCATTTTTCAGGGCTTTGTGAAGGCCCACACTCCGCTGAGTGGAATGCCCGTCCCAGAGCCTGGCACCTGCAGCCAGATACCCATCACTCACGGCTCTCGGCCCAAGCTCATGTTCATGTCCCACGTCCTTCTCCAGCACACAGCGGGAATGTTGTCAGTGCCGAACAAAGTGGCGGATGGAAGAATGCTGGGTATAAGTCAGGGGGATGGAAAGGAGGAATTAGGAAGAAAGACAAGAGGGTCTGTCGTCGAATTTGTGATTTTGATGGGTGGCCTGTGTCTCATTCCTTGATACTGTGGTATAAATAGTACAGTTACTATTTCAGGCTGAACGTTTTGTCTGCTGAGCCATCAGTGATGCTTTCGAGGATGCGTGTGACTAGCTAGGGGAATATGAAGTTCGGATTTGGAGTCATTTTGGGGGAATGTTGGAATGAATAGTGTTAACTTTCTCTAAATCTCTTTAACAGCTCGTGGTAAGAACATGTCAAATACGGAAATTATGTCGTTACCAAAATCGGCTCTATGCCCCTGTCATGTCTAACATTTTTATTAATCTCACAATGTGTACATTTTAGCGATTTGCTATAAAATATATCAAACTGGGTGATTTTATTCCTGAAATTTATAATATCCTTTCAGGATTTTTAAAAATATTTCTTTATTTATTTTAGGGAGTGGGGAGCAGAAGGCAGAGGGAGAAAGTCTCCAGCAGACTCCCTGCTGAGCACAGAGCCAGACACGGGGCTCAATCTCATGACCCCTGAGATCATGACGTGAGCCGAAACCAAGAGTCGGAGCCTCAACCGACTGAGCCACCTTGGCACCCCCCCTTCAGAATTTAAAAAAAAACAAACACAGTATTATAGCTCTATGTTCACACTACATAATTCTTTTCAATAATTTTTTTTTGGTTGTTAAGTATCTAAAATTGTAATTGCTTGGGCAGAGAAAACTTAAATATGAAACAGTCTAAGTATTCAAATAATGTAAAGATTTAGCTAACATTCTGAATTATAATAAAGATAGATAACATTTTTTGAATAGTCCCTAAATGGTAGATGTTATTTTGAAGGTTTCATTTGTGGGGTACCGGGGTGGCTCAGTCAGACTCTTGATCCATGCAGGGCGTGGAGCCGACATTAAAAAAAAAAAAAAAAAAGGAAAGGCTTCATTTGTATTAACTCAATAACCTTATGAAATAACATTTACAGTTATTCTCATTTTATACATGAAGCACAGAGAGGTTAGCGGACTTGCCCAAGGTGCCAGAGCCAGCACAATAAATAATGCAGGTGGTCTGACCCCAGGGCCCATGTCCCTGTCAGTATGCTGGGTCTCAGGAGTGGCATCCATGTCTTGAATATGTGGCATTTGCAAGGCCAGTGTTAAGAACTTGGCATAGGGGTGTCTGGGTGGCTCAGTTAGTTAAGCGTCTGCTCAGGTCATGATCCCAAGGGTCCTGGGATCGAGCCCTGCATTGGGCTTCTTGCTCAGCGGGGAGTCTGCTTCTCCCTCTGCCTGCCCCTCCCCCTGCTTGTGCTCTCTCTCTATCAAAAAAAAAAAAAAAATCTTAAAAAAAAAAGGACTTAGCATATATGGTATTACACACACATCCCCTGAGAAGGGAGGGACCCCTCTACTGACAGAACTCATAATTCTTTGATAAGGTTTCCAAAGCTAGCAGGATGGCATCACTGATCCCAATTTACCTAACCACCACTTCTCTTGAAACATTTGAAACCAGGCCCTAGGAAATGACATCCGAGGACACATGGGTGGCATTAGCCAGGGAGGCACAGGAAATCCTTCCCAATGTAAACTGTGAACCAAAAGCGTCCCAAGAGAAGTTGCTCTCCTTGGTTATTAGCCCCAGTTCTATCGTTTCAGGACCTCATGGCCCAGGCCCCACATCCATGTTAATATTTCATTCAGTAGGACTCTTGGGTTTGGGAGAAATTAGATTGTTGGTGGCCAAGGGGCGCCTGGGTGGCTCAGTCGGTTAAGCATCTGCTTTGGCTCAGGTCATGATCTTGGGGTCCTGGGATCGAGCCCCACATCGGGCTCCATGCTCAGTGGGAAGTCTGCTTCTCCCTCTGCCCCCCACTGCTTATGCTCTGTCTCTCTCAAATAAATAAATCTTAAAAAAACAAAAGGTTATTGGTGGCCTAAACTGGCATGCTAGAGCTCCCCGTGTGTGTGAATGTGTACACGCAAGTGCACACACACATATGCACATGCAGATTTTCTGCCCTAAGCATTTATTGAGAATCATTCCCTAAAGTGTTGCTGCAAAATGAGATTAGGAAGTGAGTGCATTATGCATAAGGTGAGCTAAACCTTAAAACAATTTAATAAAAAGCTCTCTACGTGTGAGTAAGCTTCCCATGTTGTGAATTTAGGTGCATTTAATGGCAGAAGAATGCAACAATTTTAGGAAAAAAAATGGCTTTCTAATCAAATAATTCAATTTATAGCTAAGTCCCTTGGAATAAATCATTTAAGGCTGCGTTACAGCGGGAATCAGGATGGAAACTCACGATCGCTTGAAGTCTTCCCCTTTATCCTTTGGTGGTAGCAGAGTTTTGTCACCTACTTTAGAGTGGAATATAGCACCCAACAATGGCACATTTTGAAGGACCTGTCAAATGGCATCGAAACTTCTGGATCTTGATCAGAAACAGATTTCTCTCAAACACTTCCTTCCTAGAAGGTCCAGAATGCTGTCCTGGTTTGCCGTTTTAAGATCTTAAATTTTAACCCTGCCTCAACCAGCTTCAGACTGTGTGACCCAGAGCGTGATATCTAATCGCAATATACGTAAAATGGGGAGAAAGGAGTAGTTATGCTACAGGATTGTTAGGAAGAAGCAGGAGATAATGCTCGGAAAGAACTTGGTGCAGGGCCAGGTGGACGAGGCTCCCAAGGATCTGTGGGGGGAGAAGGAGGCAGGTTGACAGAGGGCCCTTTGGGGCTCCAGGGCGTCATGTTGGTTTGCTTCCCTTCTAGCCATGACCCCCCGTCCCCGTCCTTACCAGGACTTTGGCCATGGCCTTGAAGAAGTCAGAACTCCTCAGAATTCAAAGAATGGCTTTGAGAAAGGATCCCACTCGTAGAACTCAGGCCTCCAATGGAAAACACTTCATAAAGACAGACTGTTAGTAAATTCTAAAAAGATAGGGCTATTTTGCAGAGTTTCAAAGATAATGCCACTTGCAAGAAGCTAGTAAACTCAACCCTAGTTTTCTCGTTGAAATCACCCTGTGCTGTTTCCCATTTCCCATCACCTTGTTAAATTATGTACCAGTATTGACTTACTACTTTTTCTTAACGTCTTGACTTTTAACCCTAATTCGTTTAAATAAATTTATTTCTATCACAAACAGAAAACCAATATCAATTGCCATAATAGAAGTTTAACAAAAAAGTACACAATTACTAAAAAAAAAAGAAAGTTTGTTCCTGTCCTGGCTAAAATCATCTCACATGTCCCCAGGTGGTATTTATTGCATGTTTGGGAAAAGGTTAACCACAGCAATACCTTCAGGAACAGAGTTGATCACAAAAGCTTCTCGCCTGAATCTAGTATTCCTGCCATCTTTTTGCAGGAAGGGTCCTTAGAAGGGATTCTGCAGAGCGAAATAAGTGAGTCAGAGAAAGACAAATACCCTATGATTTCCCTCATAGGTGGAATTTAAGAAACGAAACAGGTGAACATAGAGGAAGGGAAGGAAGAATGAAACAAGATGAAATCAGAGAGGGAGACAAAGCATAAGAGACTCTTAATCTTAGGAAACAAACAGGGTTGCTGGAGGGGAGGGGCGTGGGGGGATGGGGTAACTGGGTGATGGGCATTAAGGAGGGCATGTGATGTAATGAGCACTGGGCATTATATGCAACTGATGAATCACTAAATTCTACCCCTGAACTAATGATACACTATATGTTAACTAAATTAAATTTAAATTAAAGATTAAAAAACAAAACAAAACACAAGAGGGGCACACAACTTGCTAGAGGCAATGGAAAATATCCTGCTGTGGAGAAGGTACAAAAGAAGATTGGTTAGCAGGAATTGATGGGTAAAACCCACCGTTGCCATCATTAATATCCTAAAAGGAGAAAGCCAACCAGAGAATTGTAGGGGTCAGTAAAGCAAAGACTTGCGAACCATGATGGGGCTGAGTCTTGTTATCCATTGTTATCAAAGATGAGTTACTGAGACTGACATTGCTCATACTCCATTATTTCCTTATCCTCCCCCATGCCATTTCCGGTGTGTGGCTGTCCCTGACTGATGCCTGTCCTTGTATTTGATCAAATTATATTTCTGTTTAGTACCCTATTGATGGTCATGAAAAATAGAGCTGCATGAGTGCACATGGCCCCAAATATAATAGTATCCAGTATCTCTTAGTTGGAAAAGACTTGGAGAATATTAGCCATTGATTTTTTGATCTCCCTTTCAAAGGAATCCTCACAGATTCTTGGAGTAGAAACAAAGCGAAGCCCTGTGAGAAACATGCATTTGACATCAGCCTCCCTCCCCTGAAAAGCAGCTAGGATTGCGTTCTGTCTTCCTAGCCCCTTACGCATGAGTACATGGTCATTGTTTGACTCCTTTATGCTTTCCTCATGCTGGCCTTCTAGAAACTGTGAGGCAGAAGGGCAGGAGGAAGCACAGTTAATTCCCTCATGATTTATCCACCTGCCTTTGAATAATTTAGTGCATCTCAGCAAGAATTTGATAGCTCTTCCAATTTTTTTTTTTTTTTTTTTAACGGAGGCTGGAGAGTCTATACCTTCACGTCAAACGGTAGAACTCAGGAGCTGCAGATATGCCCAAACCATGCAGGGAACATCTTCCCTTCTCTGCCCCAACTCTTAGGCTGAATCATGTGATACTATCATTTTCAGAGGTCAAAATGGCCAAATATCAGCAATGTTGCATAATTTAACTTCTAGAAAGAGCAGAGGGTAGTTAGTCATCACAGCCCTACAGCTAAGCCCTCGACATGAGATGAGCAACAAGTAGGCATTGGCTGTCTGTCACAGAGGGACCCAACTTCAGATGCCACATCTGTGGTGCTTGGAAGCCCCATCACCTGCCACGTGCTAAGTCACAAAACGGAATCAGCGAAGATGAGCTCTAAGCCAGGCAGCCCTGTCTCTGGCTGGACTGAAGCAGAAAATGAATGAGAGAGCACTCAATATGACGGCTGGACGCTGGCTGACCGAGGTTGTTGAATGCATCAAGAAATATTTGAACATGGAGATACAGCTCTCAAATGTGTCGCCCAGCTACAGCCTCAGAGAACTGGGGTGGAGGGCTTTTGAACGCAGTGACTACTCTAGGAACACCAGTGGGTTATCTGGGGGACCAGAGAGTAGAAGCCCAAGGTTGGCTAACACTTAGAGTCACAATCCAAGGGGAAATCTCCACGGACACATTGTGGGGAACCACAGAGTTCCCAGACACACTATGCACATAGCAGGAGTTGTTTTTGATTGTTCTGGGGTGAAGGTAACATGTTTCAGGATTCAGAGATGTCTTATAAGTATTTCTGATAAAGAAGTTTTTTTTTTTTTTTATTCTAGCAGGAAAGCACAGCAGCTTAGTTACAAAAATTCTATTTGTTCACATACTTTTGCAATGTGACCCAATTGGAAAAGTATTGTGATGTTTATCACAGTATTCTCCTATTTCTATGCTTTAAGCTCATTCATATGATTTGGCTCTTAAAAGTTTCATGAGAAAGAATGTACTTGATTTTAAATTGGAAGAGTCCCAGGTATATAGCACAGGTATGTTCTGTCAGTGACAGTGACGGATCCTCAAGGAAGTAGTGAAAGAGAGAGAAGGGGAGCAGTAAACCCCAAGGAATCTTATGTAAAAGAATTGAAGGACCAGTGAAACAAAACAAGATTTTAGTAGTAACCATGGCAACCTGCACAGATAAGGAAGAAGACAAAGCTTTCTGGTCATTATTATTATTGTATTTTAACGTTTATTGACTGACTGCCTGCATGGGATTGGAGCTAATCAATTTTTTTTTTCCTTGGGAGGAACAGATAAATGGGAATGAGGTTTCCCTTTAGGGAAACCAACACATTCTAAGAGCTTTTAATGAAGTTGGGACTCTGTCGGATGACAAAGGAACACTACGTTCTCTCAGCTGCGTCGTGGAGAAATTTTTAAAACTTAGAGACCATGTCATAGAAGGGACCGTGCGGTGACATTTATGCCAGAGACATCTGACAGGTAAAAAGATATATGATAAAATCAGTGATGTGGAATAAAGGAAGCTGAAGGTTAGATTCAAGATTAATCGGTTCTCGTTTGGAGACAGAGTCGATAATATTATTTTTTGGTCAGCCATCTTGTGGAATCCCTAAGGGCGAGATCTGTTTACTGTGGCAGCCCAATTAAGATGCTGCTCTCTCAAGAAAAGAACCAGTGCTTAGATAAACCAACTTCTGAGATGCACTTATTGCTTCTTCACACCCAGATACAAGAGCAGAACTGTTTCCAAGCAAAAGCACAGCAGAACAAAAGAAGACGTAAAGGCTCTTCTGCCTTCCAGGGATGGGGCCATGTTTGGAGGGTGGGCAGCATGGGGGATGGAGTGGCAGTGTTTTACGTCTGGCCTTGGCTTTGGTTGTTTGCCAAGTGAAAACTATTAGAATTATTAGCACTGCCTGAACCCTTTCTCTTGATCAGGAGTTTCCAAACAAAGCACCTGACAGGGTCTGCTTAAAATGAGGAGGTTGATTTCAGTAGAGTCTTGTAGATTCACCAGAATCTGGTGGGAGTCCAGATTCTGCATTTCTAACTTCCAGTTGATGCCCATGCGGACGATGACCAAAACTTCACACTGTGAAGCTCAGCTTTGCCCAGTAGATTGATCACCTGGGGAGGCTATAAAAATCTGGTGGCCCAGGCCATACCCCCAACGCAATTCAGTCAGCAGGTCCAGAGTGCTGCCCGGGAGTGGGGCACACGGCAGTCTGTAGGTCAAAGATGACTCACAGATGTCTTGATTTGGCTTACACAGGACTTGACAATTTTTCTTATACTTAAAAACATGGGGAGATCTCACATAAAACCCTTGTTTTTAGTTCTTCGTTGAATAAACAACACCAAGACTGCGCTCCCTCCTGGTTGTTATCTGCTGTCGCCAAGGAGCTGGGTCTCTCTTGCCTGGCCAGCCCCTTTCCCCATTTCTGTTGTCTGCCTGTCACCTGCAAGCATTTGTTTTTGTGCTGCTGTTCACAGGGTCACACCGTAATACCTCCTCTTGGGTGGATGGTTTGTAAGACTGCTCTTCCTTTAAATCCCCGCTTTACACGTGGCAGAGGTGTTGGGTGGTTGGTTTGGATCGATTGCCCACTCATCTTAGGATCCCCATTTGGAACATTGACATGGAAAAACACGTGTGTAGGAGGAGTCCAGCACTGAGTTCTGGTCCGTTTCTGCCATTTACTGTTCCACGGGGACTTCAACTCTCTGATCTGAGTTTTCCTCCTCCATAAAGTCACCATTTGTAGATTGGACTGAACGTCCTTTGCGGGGGCTAACCCAACACCAGCTACCATTACTGATTCACTCTGAAGATTCTGATTGTTTGTTTACTCTCTGCCAGGCGCTCCTAAATGGAAGAACTTCACTTCCTCTACCTCCCAGGGTTCTGAGGGCTGGCCGCACTCTCGTGGAGCAGATAGTTAGGAATTGGATGGGCACACATTTGCATTTGCCCTGACAGCCTGGGTTGTACTTGATGCTCTGGTGGAATCATTAACAGCCCAGATTTCACTCGCAAAAGTGGTCTGGTTTGGACAAGAGCTCAGTTGGTCTCTGTCGTTAGGAACAGCCTGCAGTGTGAGGTTCCTCTAAGCGGGGAGAGTCTGTGGGATGCCACAGCTGGAGGGAATCCTGGACATCAGCACCACGGATAGCATGGAACGGGAGGAAAGCGGGACCAGCATCCGTATCCGCACGCTTCGGTGGGCCCCACCCACTCTGCTCTCCGGCATGCCGGAGAAGTCCTCCTGAGCAAGCTCCAGCCTGGAGACAACACCTCTGAGAAGCGGAGGGGGGGAGTGTATTTGGCCAGCTGCGGGGGGCTCTTCCCATACTCCACCAGCTCAGCCTTAGCAACCCCAATCAGCACGACTTGCACTGCTGGTTTCCCCTTCCTAGGCCCGTGTTTCTGTCCCTTTTCATCTTGAATCTTGTCAATTCTAGGCATCTAAGACTCAGCTGCTGAAATCCTCAATCTTTTCAAGTTGTTTAAAACCCCCAGTGACCCTGCGCTTGAGGGCCACATGCGTGCCCGCTGCTGCCACCTAGTGGGGGCATCGTGTCATGATGGCCTTTCTGGGATCAAAACTCAGGGGCCAGCCTGGAACCTGCATGAAGGAGTCATCCAGGCATGGGAAGGGGTTGGAAAATGAAAACGTTTTACAAAGCATACGAATACTCCGTCCTTACTGGAACTGTTTTATTTTTCTGAAAAAAGATTTTAGAAGCTCTAAAACCCCCAATGCACCCATTCCTTATGCACAACAGCTGAACAGTATCGGCTTGCAGAGTGAATAAACCAAGGATCCCACGGAAGAAAGAATAACTATTCACTCCCTGAGTGAAGGAGAGTTGTAGTTCTCTTGTCCGATGCAAGGCGTGGCATCTGGTTTCTTTTCACGCGAAGAATAGATTCTCCCAAGTGACCCTGCTTTGATCGGCTTCTTGACACCTGGCTGTGCTGTTGTCATTACATAATCGCTATATTATAAGACTAACCCCAGGGTTTCGAATGGAGAGTGTAAATTCTACTCCTTCTCTTTCGAGTCTTTCTTAAAAATCTACCATCTTTCTAATAGTTTCCAACAAGAGATATCTGCTCTCTTCGTATCTCTTGGTCTTCTTTGTTCTGCCCTTTTCTACAAATTGGCATCCATCCCATCTCCTTTTTCCTATTTCTGGTTCATTCTGATGATTTTTATCTCCAGATTTCTTCCCACAAAACCTTCTGTTCACCATGAAGATTCCCAGTGGTTCTCATCTACTTAAGTAATTCGAACAGACTGAATTTATTCTTTAATTTTTGAGAAAATGTTCCTTTTAACAGTCTCAGTACACTGGTATATCTGAATTCAATAACAATTAATGATGAATAATGTAAATAGAGCCACATATGTATTGTAATGACTTAAGGAGTAATAAGCGCCCTGTTATTCCAGTTCTCCTGAGGACTTCTCTGGAATGTTGAGAAGGCTATTTTTAGGACATCGTTCACAGAGGCCATTGGAATATCTAATAGTCTGTAATTATTTCTGATTTACAATATTTTGATCAAAAGCAGATTCTAGAAATAAGTCAACAGTAGCTCCCTCTGGGTAAAAATAGGGCATAAATTGAACTGTGGTCATCATATTAAATTATACGACCATATTATGTTTGCTACATTTGGAGCTGTGTCATCTTCGATATCTCCATGCTACATTTGTCTTAAGCCTGCGCTTTCCAAAAATATTACAAAGACTCTTCTGCTTTTGGTATCATCATGGTACCTGATTTGAAATATCAAATTGCAGATATTTGAGACCATGGCATTTTATTGCTGGAAAGGACATTAGATGAAAAATAGCCAGCCTGCTCTGTATTTTGGCATTGAAGAGTCAAAAGCCCAGAGAAGCAAAGTATTCACCTGAGGTCATATAACTAGATCTAAAACTGGAGTTCAATTCAGTTCTCTTTTGAACATTCTAGAACGTCATTCATTTTATTTATGAATATGTGTTTGTTCATGTGATACTTTCCTGTACATATTTTATAATTTTTATCTTGTTTAGAATTACAGGTCTTTCTAACACCATACCTGTCTAATGTCTTCCCAAGAAGAAATGAAAAAAAAATATTTCTTTCAAGAATTTCTTAGCTTTTAAAAATATATAGGCAACTATGGTATTTAGTCTTAATAGTTATCTATGTTACAATGATTTCATCTAATGCCTGAAAATAACTATCCTCTGTCAAGACGCTTTGGAGGGTGGCATTCATCAGATCCATGAGGCTACTATGTTTACAGTCTACTGCTATGTGGACACTCCTTGTCATCTTCCACGAGGCTTTAAGGAAGAGTAACTATTCCTAATGAGATCCTGTGGCCATTAATAAGGGATGAAGGGCCCACATTTTTCTCTACATAGATCTGTTTCAGTGTGTTCAGATTTTAAGTGTGCTTTAACAGGACACCATATTGCTTTATTTCTTTTTCTACATTAGACGAGTCACAGTAGCAAATGAATGTGTCTAGCAAAGAAATAATTCCCTCTCCAAATACCTCAGAGAGATTTTTCTCTGCTGTTTTGTTCTATGACAATTAAAACCCAGATTAGTGGAGGGAGTGTGGATATGAATTTTTAAAATGATTTTCCTGGTTTATTCTTTTATATTCTAGTTATATGTATTTTTAAAGATTTTATTTATTTATTTGACAGAGAGAGAGGGAGAGAGCACAAGCAGGGGGAGTGGCAGGCAGAGAGAGAGGGAGAGGCAGACTCCCCGCCGAGCAGAGAGCCCAATGTGGGGCTCGATCCCAGGATCCCGGGATCATGACCTGAGCCGAAGGCAGACGCTTAACCGACTGAGCCACCCAGGCACCCTCTACTTATATGTTTAAATTTTTGAGTAGAATGTACTTTATCATCCCTCCCTCTCTCCCTTTCTCCCTCCCTCCTTTCCTTCCTTCCTTCCTTGCTTCCCTTCCCTTCCCTTCCCTTCCTTCATCAGACACTTGTCCTAGCACCTATTAAGCATCAGACATTTTGTTGGATATTATAATGCTTGCGATTTAGGAAAGATTATATTGCAAATGTGGTTTCCTTATAGTTTTAACTTTCAGAACTGTATCAAATTCATGGTCCTATTCTGAATGTTTATGTATTATTTTACTTGGAGCTTTATCAATAGCTCTTTAGAGATATTCTGAAGTCCAGTCTATTACCATGTTCCATCGTTACCCTCAGAGACTGTGCTTACGTTGTTCCTTCCGGTTGTGAGGGAAAACTCCTACGTGACTCTGTGATCTGTGTTTTTCTTCCGCGTGACCACCATTATCCATTGAAAAAGCACAGCTCTGCTATTTCGTATCTCCGCATGTAGCCAAATGAGATTCATCTTGTCTTATGATCAATTGAGGCGTCATGGAGGGAGAGGTTTGCTGTCATTGTTTTAATTGTGGGCGTGCTCCAGCAACAGCATCCTCACTCCCTAACTAGAAGGCTGATTTAATACGCAGTCGCTTCCTCCACCCCTTTCGGAAGCTACAGCAGACAGGCCTGGCTTGAGGTTCATTACAGGCTGGTGGGAAGGGAGCAGTCAATGATCAGAACCAGGCCTTGGCTAGCTTCAGCTTCTGTCAAGCCCAGCATGGCTCCAGATACTTTCTGGGTTCCAAAGAAAACATGCCAGCCTATGCCCGCAGATCTTGGGACGTAGCCGGGATATAGCTTACTGGCATCGAGGTTTCGGAGGAAATGCTCATCACTGGTGCAGACGCTTTCTGTCTTGCTGCCCATAGGGGAGCAGAAAATGACACTCCAGCTGCATGTGTCGGCTCATGGTGATCAAATAGGTCATTCTCAGTTTTCCTTAAACTTTCGAGATAAATCTGCATTTTATTTTTATGTCTTCCCCATATTCGACTTCTTATTTTCTCCTGTGCTGTTACCATCATTTGAAGTTCTCTTGGTGAATTTTGTTGAGTGTCGACTTGTCTTCTGCCCTGTTTCTGCCCGGGCTGTGTCAGGCTAGTGAGAGTGTCGTTCCTCTTGTTTCCCTGCAGTCACAGAGTTAGGGTTGAATTACTGCCCCTGCCTTGCTTCTCGTCCTCTTTGAACTGGGAAACACACAAGCACCCAGGGAGGAAAAGGAGATCTAGGAAGAGCATCTCTGGGCCTCAACCCTCCACTAAGCACTCCCCACCTCTGCTTCCCCAGGGCTATCTAAATCTGCATTTTAAATGTAATGGGGTGGGATCTTAGGGACAGTCTTGTAGAGCCTCTTGGTTTTGTAGAAAAGGCCCAGAAGACCCAGATCCGCAGGAGGGTACTGTTAGGTGGGTAGCCAAGCCTTGCCCTGGCACCAGGGGCACAGAGATGAATAAGAAAAAGGCCTTTCTGGGGCACCTGGGTGGCTCAGTCATTAAGCTTCTGCCTTTGGCTCAGGTCATGGTCCCAGGGTCCTGGGATCGAGCCCCGCATCGGGCTCCCTGCTCCACGGGAAGCCTGCTTCTCCCTCTCCCACTCCCCCTGCTTGTGTTCCCTCTCTCGCTGTGTCTCTCTCTCTCCTCGCTTTGTCTCTCTCTGTCAAATAAATAAATAACATCTTAAAAAAAAGAGATGGAAGTGTCTTATAAACTATGGTGATAGATACAAACAGATGGATAGAGATAGAACTGTCATATTGTGAGTAGGTCCTGGATAGTATAGAAGGCACTCTGTGTAATTGGCTTAAAACTGTACAGACTTGATCTCTAGTTACACAGACAAAGTAGGCGTGGAATACTCTGAATTCATTTCCATTCCTAAACGACAAAAAAAGATATGTGTTTTCTTTGAGAAATGTGGGTATTACGGAGACTGGCCAGTGGTCCTCTGCAGACTAGTTAAGTTTCAAGGTGAGTTACTCCCCTTGATCAGCAAAGATGAAAAAGGAACCATTTAGCACTAATAAACATACCTGGGGCCAGCTCGAGGGCCCCAGCTTTATTTAAACATAGATCACTGTGCTTTGCTTCCCATATCCCTGTGGCCCAGCCCACAGCTCACCCATGGGGGCTGACCTGGGATGCGCACCTCGTCTGCGGTCTACAACGCACCTGCTCTAGGAGTTCTGCCCAGTCACTGACTCCGTTCAAGGCAGTAACTACAGCCTTGCTCCTGAAAGTGGGGTTGGCGGACTAGAAGCACAGCACTTCTCCACCAAGAAGAATCCCCAGCCCCACCCCAGACTTTCTGAATCAAAATCTTCATTTTACCAGGATTCTCAGTTCATTAATATGCACAGTAGATATTAAGGAACACGCCTATAAAACTCAATCAGATCCTCTTTTTTTGTGGAGCTTGGAGGTGGGACATGAAGAGTGTTACCAACACCAGGTGGGAAGAATGAAAGAGGACATCAAAATGAAAATAGTAAGGAGGCCATGAGCCAGTACAGTTGTGAGTTAATGTAACCCAGGAAGTAGAACAGATAGGAGTCAAGTCCCATCTGCTGATGGGCAGAGCGCAGAGAAAGCGGGACAGGACAACACCAAGGGCATAGGGCCGTGAACAACCTGCTTGAGCAGATGATTTCTAAAACCGATTTTGAGTTAGCGCTGCTTTACGGGTGTGGGGATTCCTGTTGTATCCTGAATAGCCTTCTGTTCTCCACATGTTCTTCTGAGCAACTGCTCAAACTGTGGCCCTTGTTTCTTACTCTCTTGAAAACTTGTGGCAAATTCTCACTAGCTGAGGTAATGTATCAAGAGCTTGGACCTTGCCAACCTCAAAAATCCTCAAAACCACACCATTATAAGGGACTTTTGCTCTTTAACTCTTATTCCCAGTGTGGTTTATTGTTCTTCCACGAAAGTTTAGCTTCGTGGAAAGTTGAATTTTAATACCACTCGTGGCTTTACCAAGTCTTGATGAAGCTATGAAAAAAAGGTGCGGGGGCTTCTAGAAGAGCAGTGTGAGGAGACTGGCAAGTTCATTCCCTAAAAACAAATGGGGGGGAACCCTCCAAAAATGGAGAAAACAGCTATTTTAGGAGTCTGAAAATTAGCCAAAGGCATATGATCCTTCAAGAAGTGTTTATTAAGGTGAGCAGGAGGAGTGCGTGGTGTTTTTGCCTGGGGCTGTTCTCGTCACTGGCGGGTAGTGCATTGTGGGAATTCTACCAGGGCATGGTGCCTGTGAAAACCAGCACTTAGTTACTAGATAGGACTGATTTGATTTGGTGCAGAGAGTAGAGAAACCACGCATCGCTGGGCATTGTCGGAAACAATAGCGATCCAGGGAGCGAACAAAGGGGAAGGTCAACATTGCAGCTAGCCTGTTGTCGTCCTTGTTGGGAAAAACAACAGAATAGCGCATTGCCAAAAATTTAATAGGGAGATCTAGTGAATGAGACAGCCACGGTGTGTCCTGATAAGGCCTCACATATCCCCAGAGGTCTGCAAGTCTGTGCATAGGTGCAAGGCTGTGCACATGCTCGGAAGAGATGCAGAAGGTCTCACTACCCACGGATTCCTAGCTGAACATGAGGCCGGGCGCCAAAACAGGAGACTCAAGAGGGCCCAGGGGAGCATGGAAGTCAGGGCAGGTTTAAACTGTCTCCCAACCCACACATGTTTGAGCGCACCTCTCATCAGTCACTGGCTGATGGCTAGGCTTCCCTGAAACAGCAGTAATCACTAGAAAGCTGAGATTAAAAATAAAAATAAGATACTAAACATTTTCACAGAAACATCAACACTCTCAGAGGGAGCTGTAAGCCACAGAATTAATCCAGGCAAGATGCTAAAGAAACTAAGAAGAACAGCAATAAAACATCAAAAAGAGCAACCTCCAGGGGCGCCTGGGAGTGCTCAGTCGGTTAAGCGTCTGCTTTCCGCTCAGGCCCTGATCTCAGGGTCCTGGGATGGAGCCTCCTGTCTGGCTCTGTGCTCAGCGGGGAGTCTGCTTCTCCGTCTCCTCCCTCTGCCCCCCACCCTGCTCCTGTTCTCTCTCGCTTTCTCAAATAAATAAATAAATAAATAAATAAAATCGTTAAAAAATAAAAAAGAAAGAAAGAAAAGAGCAATCTCCGGTGAGAAAATCAGAATTTAGAGCTGCTACAGTGTATTACCTAAAGTGTCTGGTTTTCATAAATATAAAAATCATGAGCCATGTAATGAAACAGGAAAGTGTGACGCATTCTGAGGAGAAAAAGCCAATGTAAGCTGTCTGTCAGGCCGTACACGTGAGACTTAGCATACAAACGCTTTAAATCAGCTATTAGGAATATGTTTAAAGATCTCCGACAATATGATTCATCAAATAGAGAACATCAGTAAAGACAAAGAAATTATTTAAAGCAGTGGAAGTTCTGTATCTGAAAAGTATAATAACTGAATGGGAGAATTCACTAGAGAAAGCTCACCAGCAAATCCAAGATGGCAGAAGGAAGAATCAGCGAGCTTGAAGGTAGACCAATAAAAATTATTCATCCTGAAGTACAGAAAGAGAAAGAATATTAAAAAATGAACAGAGTCTCAAAGACCATTAGGACACTATAAAACATCCCAACATACACATTATAGAATGAACAAGAGAGAAAGGGAGGCAGAAATTTGAGGAACTAAATAGTTATAAACTTCGTAAATTTGATAAAAGAAATTTAATCGACATATCTAAGAATTTCAACAAACTCCAAACAGAAGAGACAAAAAGACCATTACACCTGGGCCCATCATCGTCAAACTGCTGAAAGCCGAGGAGATAATCCTACAGCGAGAGAGAAATAATTCAATCTATACTGATGACCAACAATATGATTAACAGCATATGTCTTATAAAAAATAGTAGGGCTGGAAAGCATTGAAGTGTAAAGGAAATTGCTGAAAACAAAACAAGTAAACAAAAAAGAAAACATAAAACTACCAAACAAGAATTCTGTATCCAGCAAAAATATTCCTGAAAATTGCAAGCTAAATAAAGATACGCTTAGATAAACAGAGACAGAGAATGTGTTGCTAGCAGACATGGCTTACAAGAAGTACTGAAAGAAGTTCCTCAGGGTAATGGGCAGGACAGCAGACAGTGACTAGAATGTACACAATGCAATAAAAAACATCAGAAAACATAAATATGTAGGCAAATAGAAAAGACCATATATTTCATGTGTTCCTTCTTTTCATGTAAGTGATTGAAAAGACAAAGTTGCATAAAATAATAATTATAAAATTATTTTTAAAGTATATAAAATGTTTAACATGTGACATGTTTTATATGTGTTATGTTCATATATGTTTATATATAAGATGTATATTTATAATATATATAAAGATTATATGTATAGATTATATAAATGATTATATGTACATATATAATACATATCTATAATGTTATAAAGGAGTAGAGAGAAAATGGAGCTATATTGGAATAAAGTTTCTATTTTACTAGATTTAAGTTAGTATTAATTTGAAGTAGACTGTGATAATTTAAGATGTATATTGTAATCCCTGGAGCAACCAGTAAGAAAATAACTCCAAAGAGTATAGTTAAAGAAAAATAATGAAGGAATTTAAATTGTACATAGGAAAATAGCTATTAACCCCAAGAAAAGCAGTAAAAGAGAAACAGAAAAACAAACAAAAAGACATAAGACATATAGAAAACAGATAGCTAACTATCAGAAGTCAATCCATCCATAGCAGTGATAACATTATACTGAATAGATTAAAAACTCCAGTCAGAAGGCAGAAGTTGTCAGAGTGTCATATAACTATATGCTGTCTGCAATAGATGCAGTTTGGATCCAAAGACAAAAACAGGTTGTGGGAAAAAGGATGGAAAAGACACATTATACAAACATTAATCATAGGACAGCCGGAATGGCTATACTACTACCAGAAATAAATATATATAGCTTCAAGGAAAAAAGATATTAGTAGAAAGAAAGAGGGAAATTTCATAATGATAAAAAAGCCAATTCATCGGGAAGTTAGAGCAATTACAGATGTATACACACCTAAAACAGAACTTCCAAAATACACAAAGCAGAATTAGAATTGAACGGAGACATACACAATTCAGCAGTAATATTTGGAGACTTGAATACACCATTCTAAAGAATTAATAGAACAACTAAACAAAAGTCAGCAAGGATGTCAAAGACCTGAACAACCCTCAACCAACTTGACCTGGCTTCTACGAACAGGTACCCAATGACAGCAGAATACACATTTATGTAGTGTTCCATATAACAAACCTCAATTCGTGCAAAAGGATTGAATCACTCAGTTTTCTCTGAAATTTAGAAAAATCTGCACATATTTGGAAGTTAACAAACTTCTAAATAACCCATGGGTCAAAGAAAAAGTCACAAGCAAAATTAGAAAATATTGTGAGCTGAATAAAATGAAAACACAGAATCAGAATTTCATTTTTTTATTATTATGTTAATCACCATACATTACATCATTAGTTTTTGATGTAGTGTTCCATGATTCATTGTTTGCGTATAACACCCAGTGCTCCATGACCTCACTGATACGAGGAATTCTTAATCACAGCATCAGAATTTATGGGAGCATCTATAGCAGTGCTTAGAAGAAAATTTATTATCACTAAATGCCTAAAAGAAGAAAAACCACAAACCAGTAAACTAAGATACCACATAAGTAGGAAACTATAAGAGAATAATAAATTAAACAAAGCAAGCAGAAGAAAAGAAATAATAAAGATTAAAGCAGAAATTGAAAAAAAGTATTTTTAAAAGTATTAGAAAAAATATCCATGAAATGAAAGTTGATTCTTTAAAAGACAACAAAACAAAATTGACAAGCCTTTGGCTAGAATGTCCAAGAAAAAAAAGGGGAAAATTCAACACCTAAACAAGGAATGAAGGAGGGGATATCATCATATCCCTATCAAGATTAAAAAGGTTATAAAGAATATTTTTTTAGGATCTTATTTATTTATTTGAGAGAGAGACAGAGATAGCTACAGAGAGCACGAGCAGGGAGGAGAGGGAGAAGCAGACTCCCCGCTGAGCAGGGAGCCCAACTGGACATGGGACTTGATCCTAGGACCCTGAGATCATGACCTGACCCGAAGGCAGATGCTTCACCGACTGAGCCACCCAGGTGCCCCGGTTATAATGAATATTATGAAGAGCTAAATACTAACAAATTAGAAAACTTAAATGAAATGGACAAATTCCTGAAGCAAAATGACCAAAACTGACTCAAGAAAAATGGAAAACCTAAATAGAGGTATTTCAAATACAGAAATTGAATTATTAGTTAAAAGTCTTCACACAAAGAAAAGCTAGCCCTGTATGACTTCACTGGTGAATTCTATCAAACATTTAAAGAAGAAATTATAGAAATTCTTCACAAAATCTTTTAGAGGAGGATGGAACACTTCCCAGTTCATTTATAAGACCAGAATTAGCCTAATAACAAAGCCAGACAAAGACATCACAAAAAAAGAAAACCACACATCGATCTTCCTCATTAATATAGATGCAGAATCCTCTATAAAATATTAGCAAACTTAATCCAGCAACATATACAAAGGATTATACACCATGACCAAAATGGGGTGCATTCCAGGAACATGAAATTCTTAACATCAGAAAATCCATTAATATAATGCACAACAGTAATAGAATAAATGCTAAAAGCCACAAGATCATCTCAATAGATGCATAAAAAGCAATTGACAAAATCTGTGTTCTGATCCTGAAAACAAAATCTCAGTAAAGTAAGAGTAGAAGGAAACTTTCTCAAGCTGATAAAGGGCACCGGTGAAGAACCCACTGCTCACGTCTTACATACAGGTGATGACTGCATGCTTTCCTTCTGACGTTAGGAACAAGTACAATGTTCCTCTTATCACTTCGCTATTGTACTGGATTCTAGGCATTACAATAAAAAAAAGAAATCAAAGCATGCAGACTGGAAAGGAAGAAATAAAACTGTCATTGTTAGTAGATGATGTGATGCTGTATGCATAAAATCCTAAAAATACGCATGCACGCACCCACGCACATGCGCGTGCGCATACACACACACACACACACACACACACTACTAGAACTCAATAAATTCAACAAGGTCACAGGATACAAAATCACTATACAAAGTCAACTGTATTTCTATATTCTGACAATGAACAATTGGAAAAGAGAGTGAAGAAAGCAATTTCATTCCCAGTAATATGAAAAAATATTCAAATACTTTGAAATAAATTTAACAAGAGAAGGGCAAGACTCACACAATGAAAAGATTTTGAGAGAAATTAAAGAAGATCTGAATACATGGAAAACATTCGTGGATTGATTCAGTACTGTAGAGGTGTCAGATTCAATGTAATCTCTAATAAAATCCCAGTAGGCTTTTTTTTCTTTTCTGTAGGAATCGACAAACTGATCCTAAAATATATGTGTATGGATATGCAAAGGGCTCGGGATAGTAAAAATCATTTTGATAAAAAATAAAGTTGAGGGGCCTATGCTTCCTGATTTCAAACTGTGTAAGAAACCTAATAAAATCCAGAGAGTGTGACAGTGGTATAAGGATGGACATATAGATCAGTAGAGCAGAACTGAGACTCCTGAAAGACATTCTTACATTTAATGTACATTGAGTTTTGACAAAGATGCCAAGGCAATTCAATGGGGAAGGGAGAGTCTCTTCAAAAAAATAGTGCTGGCATGATTGCATGTCCACATACCAACAGATGAATTTAGACCCTTGCAGCATGCGGAAAATTTACTGAAAACAGGTCTAGACCTATACTTAAAACTGAAACATGTAAAACTTCTACAAGAAAGCAGAAAATGTTTGTGATTTTAGGTTGGACAAAGTGTTCTTATTTATGGCACCCAAGAATGATCCATAAAAGAAAATTTGGTAAATTGAACTTCATGGAAACTGAACTTTTTAACTGAAAAACCATCATTAAGAAAATGAAAAGACAAGCCACAGATTGGGGTAAAATATCTACGAATCTTATATCTGATAAAACATTGTATCAAGAATATATGTATATATATATAGCACTTACAATTCAACAATAAGTCAATGTCACAATTAAAAAAGTAGAAAAAAGACTTGAATAGACGGATACTTTGCCAAAGAAGATACACAAATGACCATATAGGAATGACTAATGAGCACATAAAAGATGCTTAAAATCAGTAGTTATTAGGGAAATGCAAACTAAAAAAAGCACTTCATGCCACTAGAAAGGCTACTATCAAAAAGACAGAAGATACCAAGTGTTGGGGACAATGGGAGAGACTGGAAGCCTTGTATACTGCTAGTATGAATGTAAAATGGTGCAGCCACTTTGGTAAACAGTTTGGCAGGTTCTAAAAATTTACACTTAATGTACAACCCAGCGATTCCACTGCTAAGTATCTTTCCGAGAAATGAAGACCTATGTCCGTGTAAAATGTTGTACACAAATGTTCACAGGAGCATTACACATTATAGCCCAGACTAGAAACAGTCTAAAAAACAATCAACTGATGAATGGAAAAACACTGTGTGATCTAGCCATAACAATGGGATACTATCTGATAATACAAAGGAATGAACTATAACATACATGAACCCCAAAAACGTCATGCTAAGAGAAGCCAGTTGTAAAAGACAACACATCATATGATCCCATGTGTGTGCAATGTCTTAAAAAGACAGACATAGACAAGGAAGGACATCAGTGGTTGCCTGGAGCTCGGACTGGGAGCCAAGATTGGCTGCAATGAGCATGAGAGATCCTCGTGGTGACAGAAATGTTCTTAAATTGCATGGTAATGAAGGCTGCATAGCTCTATAAATTTCCTAAGTGTAAGTTGGACAAAAGGGTGTGTACAGTATACCTTGGTAAAGCTGGAGAGAGAGAGTGAGAGAGAGAGAGAGAAGGAGAGATGCTATTGTCAGATGCAGGTGGCATGGACGGGGACAGGGAAGAGAAGAGAAAGTTTGAGAAGGAATGTTTGCACCCGCACGATTTTAATTCATGGAGATGACTGAGCCATGGCAGAGTTCAATCCCACTAAAGAGATTCCCAAGGGAAGGGGCGGCGAAGTCGTGCGGGGTCATCTGGGGAAGCTCCAGGTTGGGTTGGGAGGCAGGGAGGCGCAAGGGAAGGTCCAGGCCAGGGGAAGACAAGGCGGGACACGGTAAACAGCTGAGGATTGGCGGGACACGGTAAACAGCTGAGGATTGGCAGGTTGGAGCAATTCTGGTGGGCTTGGGGCACAGGGGCTGTCGCTAATTGTCTGCCCCCTGGCCCTGGGTTGATTTGGGTAGGGGAATATCGGCTTGGCATGTATGTGCCATAAAGGAGATGGTAGGAGATGTGGGGCTCTGGATCAGTTAATTTACGTATGAAAGACATGTGCCCAGGCTCCCCCTTTGCGATCTCTGAGAACTGGCTTGCCCTCCCGGGGGTAGTGTCTCCCATCAGCGGGGCCACACATATCAGAGCCTCAGGAATATAGAAAATATAGTGAATCCAACTGGTCTTGTGATGGATGGATGCCAAATAGACAAATGTGGATTGAGGAAAACACAGAAGGAAGAGAGGATTAAAATGGCAACGGAGTAGAATCTCTTTTCCATTTCTTAGTATATTTCAATAACAGTCATTTTTGAAGGTGGTTCTTTTTCCTCTGGGAGAACCAAACCAAAGTAAAAGTCCATCCACCTGTTTTTAAACGAACATATGGAAAAATATAGCCATTTGCACACGTACTTTTTCACTTTTATAGCATGCGCTACTCATACTTTGGCAGCAAAATTAGGTAGAACACTTTTTACTGGTTGTGGATTGAATAGTCTGGATACATGTGCCAGGAAGGGGGACATCTTGAATGGTATAATGAGTACTAGAGTGCTGCCACCACAGTTTGATTTTTTTTTTAATTGATTTGATTTGATTTATTTGACACAGAGAGAGAGAGAGAGAGCACGAGCAGGGTGAGCAGCAGAGGGAGAGGGAGAAGCAGGCTCCCCGCTGAGCAGGGAGCCCGATGCGGGGCTCGATCCCAGGACCCTGAGATCATGACCTGAGCCGAAGGCAGACCCCCAACCAACTGAGCCACCCAGGCGCCCCACGGTTTGATTTTTGTGAGAGCAGAGGAAGAGTTCCAATCCTTTGCATTAGCCTTTATGTACTTATTAAAAGTGTTTTTAACTGATAAATAATTTTGGGTTGCCCAGAATAACATGAGACTGGAGCATATTAAATATAGGAATATGTGGATCTGTTATATATGTGAATATATTAAATGTATGACTATATGAACTATATTAATAAGCTTGTCTTTTTTGCTTGTGTACATCTTGCACAGGTAACTCATTTTAGTAAAGGAATTAATTAAAATGACCATAACTGAGACATCTGGTGGGCTCAGTCAGTGCAGCATGCGGCTCTTGATCTCGGGGTCATGGGTTCGAGCCCCACATTGGGTATAGACGCTACTTAAAAATAAAATCTTTAAAAAAATAAAAATAAAATGACCTTAACAATTTTAAGATTTCAGATATTATTGTTTCTAGTGCTTTATTTTTAGGTAAGGATATAAGTTATACTTTTCGGTATTTTGTAAAATCGGGAAATGAAAAAAATAAATGAAACCTCACAACCTCAGAAATTTAAGAGGGAAAGCTTCAGGAATTAAAACACAAAATCAGGTTGAGCAGCGTAGTCCAACAGATGTTTAAACAGATGAATAAAATGTGCCATGTGAATTCCTAATGAATTTCAAAGAATACTGCCTGATACTGAGAAATGCAATGGATCACCCAAGTGGTACAAGATGCTGGAAGGTGGCTTCTACTTAAACGTGTACGGCAGGCAGGGCTCAGGTACCTCAGGATGTCCGCTTATAATTTTACCTCTGTATTTCTAACACACTCTGTTGAAGATGGTGACTGCCAGTTGATTGATATGGGAGCCATATCCAGCAAGCACTCAGGTTGTTTGGTTCCTTGGCCTCATCCCACCTCATCTTCCCTCCGCCCCTCCTATTTTGCTGTGGTTGCTCTGTCCTTGAAACTGACCTTTCATGATCTTTACCGAAGGGTGTACAACTATCCTGCTGATAGCATCAGCATGCTTTCTAGGTCTGGAAAAATGGAATAACCATCAGCTCAGAAAATGGGACATAGAGCTTTTTAAGACAGACATTGAGGCATGAAGAAAATGAGAAGTAAATCTTCCTTAGCATGGACGTCCTCTACAAAATTCTCTAAAAAACGGTCACCTGCGTCTCAGGACATTATCAAATAAGAGAACCTGGCACCTAGTAGGTTCTTAAGGAACGTTTTCTGGAAAGGAGCTACAAAGAAGATGAAATGATGCACGTAATTAGGGAAAGGTGTAAGAAAGGGGAGTGTGTTGCTTGGATGGGGATCGTGGTTGGGTAGCCTGGTTAAGCTGCTAAGGAAGGCTAAGAAATGGGACTCCTTCACACAGAAGCAAAAGGCATGAGCTTTGATGCTGCATGGATCATGGTTTGAATCCTGCTTGCCCCATTCACTAGCTTGAGCATTTTCAGTACCCTCTTGGAGTGGGATCCTTCTTCATCAAAGGGTTTGGTTGTAATGATTAAAGATTGCATGTGGAGAAACCAATACATGGCCACTGTTTAATATGCTAATCTGAGAAATAAAACCACATGAAAGGGATAATGAATGATAAAAACCACAACGTTCCCCTGCTAGGGATTTGGCTTTTAGCCAACAGGAAGGACCAACTTTCTCACAGTAAAATACCAGTCAATGAACGGTAATGGGGACCCGTCAGAACCCTACAGATCCCACCATGTGGATGAAAATATTGCATATTCCCTTAGGACTATGCAAAGGAGGCCCCAATCCCAGTGACAATTGTGTGGGATCCACGCATAAAGCGATGTTTAAAGGTAGGAATACCATCTGCCATATAACTTAGCATATTCAGACACAGAACCTAGCAGTATAACACAGACATCTTCTGTGATACTCTGATGGAAGAAATGATACTTAGTCTCTATATTGGAAGCCCCGTCCATCTTTCCCTCTATCACCACACACTTGAGGCAGGTATTAAAACCTTTACTCTTGGGGCTCCTGGGTGGCTCGGTCAGTCAAACACCCCACTCTTGATTTCGGCTCAGGTCAGGATCGCAGGGTCCTGAGCCCGAGTTGGGCTCTGCACTGGGCATGGAACCTGCTTGAGATTCTCCCTCTCCCTCTGCTCCTCCCCACTCGCATGCGCACGCTCTCTCTCTCTCTCAGAAACAAAAAAACAAAACCGTTTACTAGAGAGGTAAGGAAACAGAATAGGAATTTAGAGGATTTTCCCAGGTCCCACAGCTAGTAGATAACTAGCACACCCGGAGTTTCTAATGCCAACCCCAGAATGTTTTCCCCAGTGCATTACAGCCGTCCCGCCCAGAGCAGGTGTACTTCTTTCAACAAGGCCAGCGAGCTTTGCAGCTGCTGCCTGGCTGCTGAAATGCACGGGCACGGGAGACTGTTTCTGGGTGATTTAACCTTAGGGCAACGTGCCTTCAAATCCATATCACAGGCTGCAAGCAAGCTTTTCATCTCTCTGCTGTCCCATCCAGGCTGTTGCTATCAGCCAGTGTGTCTGCCAGTTCATCATATTCACAGCAAAGTCAAAAGATGGAGTAGCCATTGGAAAAGGGGCAAACGGCGCCTCTTTAAGAAAATGGCATTTTTCTGGCATTGACGAAGATATCAGCTGCAGGTCAGTGGAGAGTGGAAATTGTTCTAGGTAAAGGATCACTGGCCAAAACAGGTGTTCTCAATGAATATAGCTGCCACCCTGGGATCGGTTTCAGGAGCACCTGCTCAGACAGAAAAGCAGTTTTCATCTTGTGGCTCTTTTATGAGACTGAACTGTAGCACTTAGGCGAAAATATCTCCATAGAATACGTGCGTCACAGGCTTGAGGACAATCAGCAGATGAGCACATACGGTGTTTTCATCCCTCTTTACCCTCCTCAGTTCACTTTTAGGGATCATTGGATGCTCAGGTGTATTGTGTCCATGCATGTGAGGTAGAAGGGGAAACCATTTGCAGATTCCGGTTTTCTGAGGCGTGTTTGTTTACGAGAGCAAGTCCTTTCAGATGGGGAAATGCTGCTTACCTATGTGAGTCCACTAAGAAGGATGTACGGACTGACTAGTCCCTAACCTATTTGTGTCTTAAGCTCTGGATGCCTTGCATGCAATAAGACTGGGGTGATGCATAACAAAGCAAGCGGTCCCTTGTAAGATGTTCCGGAATGAAATATGATGACTTCTAATTTGCGTGTAAAGAAGAGCATATTAATCGCTATTTTTAAAAAATCCTTCTCTTTCTCCCCCAGTCAAGTATCTGGATGACTTGGACTATAACTGTAGTTTGAGAAGGCGGGTATCGTAGGTGCTTTCACTGGCGTGGCTGTGGAGGCGTTTGGTATAAAACGCACGGTATATAGGGGCGCCTGAGTGGCTCAGTCGGTTAAGCATCTTTGGCTCAGGTCATGATCTCAGGGTCCTGGGATGGAGCCCTGCATCGGGCTCCCTGCTCAGCGGGGAGTCTGCTTCTCCCTCTGCCCCTCCCCCTGCTTGTGTTCCCTCTGTCTCTCAAATAAATAAATAAAATCTTTAAAACAAAACAAAAACGCACAGCCCAACTCCTACTTAAGTTACGCAATGGTTGGCAGCTTGGGCATGAGAAACCTGCCAGCATTTTTGGCTGGGTTGTTCGTTGCTTTTACAGCTGATTGATATCTATTAGTTAGTCTTTCAAGGCTTTAAGGGCAGTATTGGACTTCATTTGCATTTCCTGAACCTCCCTCGGGCTCGACTACGGGTGTGGACTCTTGGTTCATGAAGGCAGAATGATCAGTCTCTGTCTAACCCCAAGGGTGTTACTGACTCTGAAAAGCGGGCAAAGCGCTCGATGTCATCTGCCTGTCTCTTGCTTGCCTCATCCCGTGGAGGTATGTGCATTTATGTTCTTTTGATTTGTTATCCTCGGTCTCTCTCCCCCTTGCCCTTTCTGCCTTGCTTGGTTCAGAGTACAGAGGACTGCGTCGATGGTCGGGCTACGTTGGAGACTGACTGTGTTTATGCTTACTCCATCTTCCATGTACCCGCCGTGACTTAACTGTACCAGATATTGTGCCGGCAGGTGGGGATGGTGGTGAGCAGGAGGTATGGTGGGAAGTGCAGAGAAGTCAGCAGGTGACTACAGACCATGTGCCCTGTGCTATGGGGGACGAGGTGTTGTGTAACAGGGGCTGTGTGTTTTTATCTGGGAGCCTGAGCTGGCTCTCTCTCTTCTTGACCCCAGGTATGGTGTTCAGATTCCATTTATTTCCCTACGATATTTTCTTAAAACTTCCTTCTTAACATCCTGGTTAGTGGTACAGAGAGAACCTTCAAACACAATGACCAACTCCTGGGAGAAACTGAAGGGGTGCTAAAATATAATAAGGCTTAAAAGGGCTTGCCCACGAACTGTGACTTTCAACGTATAATTTAAACCCCTCTGATGATCAGCTACCTGTAAAACAAAGACAGGAACTCCTTGGCAGGGTGTTTGGGAGGTTGAGAGAGTCTACTGTACTTTTTCTTTTCACCCTCGTCCCTGACACATGACAGGTGCAAAGTAATTATCAGCTGCCGCTGCACAAGCATAAGAACGGGAAGGATTTTGTGTTTTTGGCTCGAGTGTGCATCTGTGTTTAAGTCTGTAAGAACTGGCTGTGAAAATCTGCACTTGCACCTTTGGGTTCCATTGTCCACGCACTGATGCTGCGGTTCGCTGCCAAATTAGCACACATGGGAAGCCGGGAGCTGGAGAAGGAAATTCACCCCAGCTCATCCATCCCACCTCCTTCCTGCGTCCTGAGGGCAAGGGTGTGGCCAGCGTCCAAGGAGCTCCAGCAAGACGTGGCCCACTGACTTTACCTTTGTCAATCACACTGAACAATGGCTCTGAACGAATTCCTAAAAAGGAACAGAGGCCTAACGAGGAGAATTTTTTTTCCCGTGAAAGGAATTAATGGGAGTGATGGGGCCTTAGAATTTGAAACACCTGGGTCTGATCTTTGTTCTTTAGTTTTCCTTTGGTGCTGATCAAGTAGCCTGTGAGCTTGTTCCCTGAACTGAGATAATGTGTCTTTCCAGGGGTACGGAGCAGGGTGTCTTCCTGTATATTTGACTTAATGGTAAATTCCTGGAAAGCAGAAACCATATATTTTAAATCCAGTTTTTACAGTGATAGCTGATAATTTCTATCAACTCAATTTGATAAAATAATTATAGTTACTTTTCTGGAAGCCTAGAATATGCGAAGCATTCAAGTACTTCGTAAATAAATGAATAAACAGGGGTTTTTCCCCTCTAAAGTAGCCCCCTAAAAGTCATATTTTTAATGAATGCTCTAAATTGGTGATTCTCAAGTGAGGGTGACCCCTTTCCCCCCCAGGAAACAGTGTCTGATGACCCTTTTGGTTGTTACTACTGGGAGAAAGAGAAGCTATTGTCCTCTAGTGAATCGAGGCCGAAGCTACTGCTAAATATTCTGTAATGTCCTGGACAGCTCCCACGACAGAGAATTAGCCAGCCAAAAATCTTATCATGCAGAGGCTGGGAAACCCTACACTAGATTAAGAACCTTGCCACTCACCCTGGATCTTGGACCAACATTGGGCTCACCTGGGAACTTACTAGAAATAGGGACTCTCAGACCCTGGCCCAGTCCTACTGCAATCAGTCTTCCTTTACCAAGATCCCCAGGGGATGAGCATGCCCATGAATGTTTGAAAATCACTGTTTGTAAGAAAATGTTATTTTTAAAAATAAACTTTAAGAATAGTTTCAGTTTTACCAAAAAAAGAGACAGTGTAGAGTCCCCAGGCACCCTGTGCCGAGTTTCCCCTATTATAAACGTCTCCTGTTAATATGGCACACTTGTTACAATTAATGAGCCAATATTGATACTTTACCGGTAATGAGAGCCCAGGCTTTATTCATGTTTTGTTAGTTTTTACCTAATGTTCTTTTTCTATTCCATGATCCTGCTAAGGATATCACTTTCCATTTCGTCTTCATGTCTAGGTGCCTCTTGGCTGGGGCAGTTTCTCAGACGTTTTTTTGTTTTTGTTTTTGATGACTTCATAGTATTGAACGGTACTGGTCAGATATTTTGTAAAATGTTCCTTAGTTGGAGTTCGTTTTTTTTCTCATGGGGAGACCAGGGTGATGTTATGTTTGGAGGAAGACCACAGAGCTCAGTATCATCTTCAACACAACGCATCAAGGGTCCTACTGTCAACATGACTTACATTGTTTGTGATGAACTTGATTACCTGGCTGAGATTCTTCTTGGGTAATAAGCTTATGTTTATTTTATAGCTTATGTTTATTTCTTATCGGATTTATGTTTGCTTTACTGGCCAGTCAAGGCTCTGTCCTTCGGTGGCTGTCTTCCATGGTGGAATTTTGAAGGCCTTCATCATTACAATTGCCAGGTTTATTATAGATGCGGAACTTCAAATTGTAAATTTTATAAATGAGCAACTTTACAGATTAAATAGGTGACTTGATTTTCTCTAGGGAAGCAGGCAGATTGCAGAAAAGGGCAAATCTGATTAATTGAAAGAGTGAAAGCCACCTGGAACCAACAACGAATTGTTTTTTTCCAAAAATGAGAAACCCATTTGGCAATTTTAGATCTGCATCCTGAAAGCTATTAGATAGGAAATCAACATTTGTCGTCAAATGGGTGGTTTCAGGGAACATTTTGCTCCCCTTACAAAACCACTCCTGACTTCTGCGTCCTGGTGTGCTAGGAGGTGGGAAATGAGGGCCACAGTTCCTACACTTGCGCCATGGCTTATAAATCATCATGTAGTAGCTATGATTGCATTATGTCTCAGGCTCTTTATCAGATTTAGATAATTAATCCTAATCTGTATACTTTAATTTGTTGTTCCAACAATGAGATAAACAGATATTAAAGTACTTTGACCTCTTGGGGTACCTGGGTGGCTCAGTCAGATGGGTGTCTGACTGTTGGTTTCGGCTCAGGTCATGATCTCAGGGTTGTAGGATTGAGCCCCGTGTCAGGCTCCCTGCTCACTGTGGGGTCTTCTTGTCCCTCTCCATCAGCTCTTCACCTTCTCCCTCTCCCTCTCATTAAAAAAAAAAAGGTACTTTGACCTCTTTAACCCCACTTCCTTATAAGTTCCACCCATGACTCGTTACCATCGTAGACTAACATAGCACTCCTCTCTGTCCTGCCTTGGTCTCCCCACCTTGTGTGGGTAGCGGTGCTATCTTACCACAATTCTCTTCTTCGAACTGAAGAGCTTCTGCCCCAGCTGCAGACCTCAACTCGGTGTTCTGTGTAAAAGTTAAAGCTATCAGTGGGTCTCCAAACATGCTCAGGAATTAGAGAGGTAGCTTAATCATGTTCTAGACATGTAAATCCTCTTCAGCAAAGAGCAGTTTAAAATTTCAGCCTGGCACAAAAATATCAACCCCCAACTCCTCCTAGATTCTTGAGGGCAGGATCTCTGAGGTTTCCAAGCTGGAATGTGAGGAACCCAGGAGCCATGTTGGACCAATGGGCTCTAAGAATTGCTTGTGTTTCTCTGTGCAAGTGGTGTGTGAAGGGACAGAAGTCCTCAAGTAATGGGAAGCAGGTCTCTAAGATGTACAAAATCCCGGCTTTCACTGCACACGTCCCTACAGTAATGCTTGTGTTGAGCTTGGAGAAAAAATTGTTTAAGTCGCTTTCTTTAAAACTAAAATACTAAAAAGTAGCTTTACCTTCTACAAGAATTTTCATTTTCTTTTTCAGTAAACATTTAAGAATCCCGTAATCATAGAGTTGGACTTGAGCTTGAGACTATCCAGGATCACTTTGTAGATGAATGCTGAAGCCATGGAGAAGTAGAAGGATGTGCGTGGTCTGCTTACTGAGCTGGAACAAGAACTAAGTTCTTTTGACACCAAGTATGATGTTCCATTTAATATTTCATGCTGCATTGTATCTCTAAAGAGTATTAATGCAGCTTGTTTTTTTTAAAGATTTTTATTTATTTATTTATTTATTTGAGAGAGAGAGAGAGAAACAGCATGAGAAGGGGGAGGGTTAGAGGGAGAAGCAGGCTCCCCGCCGAGCTGGGAGCCTGATGCGGGACTCGATCCCAGGACTCTGGGATCATGACCTGGGCCGAAGGCAGACACTCAACCAACTGAGCCACCCAGGCGCCCCCAGCTTGTTTTTTTTTTTTTTTTTAAATAAAATGCTATACAAAACCTATATCTCAGGGTTAATTATAGGTGACACAGTCTTGGAGATTTTTTTATTATAACAAGTTTATAGAGGGAACAGTGGAGTAATGAAATAACTCAGAGTAAAGATACTAAAGGAACATTACCAAATTAGGTCAAAGGGAAATAACAAGGTTGAAATAGTGTGAAACTTACAAATAATTAGATGAAATGCAATTGGATAAGATATTTTTATGGCTCTGCTATCTATGCTGTAGAATTATTAATGTTTGGGACTTCTGAGTATAGTTAGCACACAGAGCTACATTTGTTTCAGATGTGCGATGTAGTGATTCCGCAGCTCTGTTATGCTATGGTCTTTGAGATTTTTATTTAAACACTTTAGTATTTTTTTTTTTTTTTTTGGATGAGAGACCACAAAGTGAAGATCACCGTTCTTCTCTTCTGGGAAATAGTGAAGTTATAGGGGGAAATAGTGGAAGATTTCAAGAGCTTGCATGAGTGGATACAGTTTCAGAATGGCTTCAATATTAACATGCAGAAAGCAACACATTTCAAGGGAAATGTATCCAAACTCAATTATGATTATATATACACAGTAACCAATTTCAAAATCAGAGCTAGAGTTTGTGATCATTGCAAATTAGGTCCTAATAGCATTGACCTAAAATGTGGCTATAAGGCAAAAAGTTAAATCCTCATGTTTGTGGATCTGATGCCTCCACTATGGTAAAATGCTAATACATTTCTCTGCTTTAAAGATGGTTTCCAAAAATACTTCTCTGGGAAAGACAGAGGGATACCTAAAGATGATCTAAGAGGCCAACTGAGACCGTCAAGCAGGGGAAATTTCCAAGGATAGGATTTTCCTGGCTTTATCTCAAATGAATGCAATTGGAAAGAGGATATGTTCGCAGGCTATAAAATCAGGAAAAGAACGGGTGTAATACGTGGATTTGAAATCTGAAAATCCATTCAGGTTTGGAAAAGAGAAATATGAGACAACTGCAAACAAACAAACAAACAAACCCATTGCTTCCCAGAGCAAGATACTTCCTTGTAACTTTATCCTATACAAGTCTCTGCGTCCTGTGTCTGCTGCATAGGGTTGGTTTCCTTCCTATGTTCTATTCTGACACTGGATGATGGTCACAGAGGGAAGCTTGAGGAAAAGTACCAATTAAGCACGGAAGACCTAAGAGCTAGTCTCGCTTTCTTAGGTAGACGACCTCCGTGTTATATCCAGTCAATATTTGCTCCCTGCCCCAGCCCCCACCCTGAAGCATCGTGAATTTATAAGGGAAAAACTAAAGCCTAAAATGAGTGACTATCATAGTTGGCTAATTTAAGTCTTCTTCATTTGTCAATTTGCCTTTAGGCTATTTCTTTCAGATTTAAACATCTGTCTCTTCACTGAATTGCCAGAAGAACATTAGTTTTCTGACTTTAATAATCTTCCCAGTGGAAGTTATCCACTGGGTTATTCTTAAAACTTGGGAGTTGTACTCTTCTCATTATTTTTGCCAGAAGAAAGTCTATATGAATTTAATCACTTAAGTTCACTTGTTCAATATAGGGATTATTTGTGGACAGTGAGCTCATCAACCATTCAAATTTTGAGAATCCACTCTAAAGCAAGTTTTGTGCTGAAAGTTTCAGGTTTTCGAAACAACCCTTGGTTAAGTGCTATGTTTGTTGATTCTGAAACACTATATATTGTTAGCACTAAGTTTCTAAGGAAACTTGGTTCTAATTGTTTCAAGGAAAATGAGTTCTACTTCGGATGAACCTAATTCAATCATGTGGCTAACTTCTGATCATACTTCTGATAGTTTCAGGATCACAGTATTTTCTGACTCCAAACCATCCCTGTTCCTCATTTGTAACAGATGAAGATACAACATAAGCAATTTTTCAGGACTTCTTTCCCTGCACAATACAAATATGACTAAATGTGTCTATGATGATTAAAAATTGTTCTTTACTCGTGTTAATCTTAGGATACTTTTTAAATGGATTTTTACTTAATATTAAAGTCATTGTACCTCTCGGTGCCCTAGGCTGGTGGCTTTAAGTAAGTGTGGTTTATCCATGAATTCTAGAAGAAATACATTCCTCTAATTGGGGGGAATAAAAAAGCACCTGCCTTTTTCTATTTATTAATAAATTTCTATCCAGTTCAAAGCATTTATATTAGCAGAAAAAGTGGCATCAGTCACTTTTAAGAAAAGTTGTTCTACTTATATTGTAGCATGCCAAACCTCGTGGTGATTTAAAACAAGTTATTTCTCATGGTTCTGTGTGTTGCCTGGGTTCAATAGATGTTTCTCGTGTGGGATCCGTTATGTGACTAGAGTTAGATGGCAGCTGGGGATAGAGTTATCTGGATACTTGGCCAGGTTGGACGTTCAAGATGACCCAATCACATGGTAGGTGATTGGTGCTGACTGTTGGCCGGAGTTCAGATGGAATATCTAAACAGCAGCCCCCTGTGTAGCTTGAGTATCTCACAACATGGTGGTTGGGTTCCCAGGGGAGCATTCCCAGAGACAGGAGGCAGAAGCTGGAAGCTGCCAGGCCAACATCGTCTCCAACATATTTTACTGGCCAAAGCAGTTATAGGGCCTGACCAGATTTAAAGAGGTTGAAAACTAGAAACCACCTCTTGATGGGGCGAATGTAAAGGCATGTTGTAGAAGACCTTGCAAGATGGGAGATGTTGCTATGGGATCTTTGTAAAATACAATCAATCCTAATAGTTTCAAAGAAATGTCCTATCAAAAAAAAATAATAATAAAAGATAAAGCAATGCCCTATCATATTCCTTTTTTTTTTTTTTTTTTTTAAAGATTTTATTTATTTGACAGAGAGAAAGCCAGCCAGAGAGGGAACACAAGCAGGGGGAGTGGGAGAGGGAGAGGGAGAAGCAGGCTTCCCGCGGAGCAGGGTGCCTGATGTGGGGCTCGATCCCAGGACCCTGGGATCATGACCTGAGCCGAAGGCAGACGCTTAACGACTGAGCCACCCAGGCGCCCCTCTATCATATTCCTTAATGCTGGGATGGACCAAGTATGGTCGGAAGACCAAATCCAGCCCTCTGCCTGTTTTGTAAATAAAGTTTTATTAGAATACAGCCATGCTCACACATTTCTGTGTTGTCTATGGCGGCTTTCATGCTACAACCACACAGTTGAGTAGCTGTAACAAAGACCAAGATGGGCTAAATGTTTACAGTCTGGTCCTTTACAGAAAAAAAAAAAAAAAAATTGTCAACTCCTGCCTTAATGTCTTCATTTTTTAAAGAACATTATTCATTGAGGACACTTGTTAATACTTACATGAATTAAACTTTTTATTGCCTGTGAATTTTTCCTATTGCCTTTTTCTCTAAGTGGACTCTACCAACTCTAATAGTGCCCATGCCCCTGTCCTGGTCCCCTGATACAGAGTTTCCATGGAACTTGTTTTTCCTTTTCAGAATAGAAGCCCTCCCTTCTGTTTGCACCCCCACCATCCAAATGTGAGCTTTGTTGTCTGCTGATGGGGTTCCTTTGTTTTATCAGACTCTGTATGGGGTACAGTGGTCCTCAAGCCCAGCCTGTCAGCAAATGGAAATCACCTGTGGAGTGTTAAGAACTCTAGAAATCCACACCTCACCCTAGAGATCCTGGTTTGCTGGACCTGGGCTGGGTTATATGGATCAGCACTGAAAAATTGATATGCAGTATGCCTAGAAAAGAACACTGAACAACGATTGTACATTTTAAAGTCTAGTTAAATCCTCAATAAAGCAATCCATCATCTGTAAGGTAGTAAAAATATATCCACCTCTTGCAAAGAACGGACTCCAATTTGATCTGAAAATAGACTTTGTGTGCTCATTAACTGCTAGAAAGACTTTTTTTTTTTTTTTTTTAAGACAGGACCAAGTGCTTTTGGTGGGGGGAAGTGGCATTTTTTTATATAAAAAAGCATGAACAGAGAAGGAGAGATAGAGTATGGGAAGAAATAAATGGTGGTGGAAAGAGGGGGATTTTAGTCCTCCTACCAGTTGCTAATTGTGGGAACTAGAAATAGCTAGTAGGCGAGGTTGTCTTGAAATGGGTGAGCTGTGGGAAATAGTGAGGGTCTTAGCATGGAGTTTTCTGGAAGGAAGAGCCAAGGACAAAGAATTAAATCCTGCCTTGGGCAGACTACTGTGGAGTATTTATCTGTGTTGGAGGCAAGGGAGTCGGGAGGTAAATGGGATCCAAAGTTAAAGGTCAGACTTAGAGGGGAGAAAAATCCTATTTTCTGTTACCACCCTAACCCGTTCCATCTTGTAGGTGAAATCCCACATGACAGGGGCATACAAATCTAGAGCTGGTAGTGAATACGTTTAAATGAGGTGCTTTAATCCTAGTTCAATCACAGTATGTAGAGAACCTGTCTTTTTCCTGGAGAGTAAGGGAAAACAAAACAAGCTCATTTCTAAAAGGCAGCATCTTGAATACTTTCCGTAACTGTAATATCAGGCATACTAATTCGATAACTTAGATATTATTTCAGATTGTAATAGTATTTTCATTTTTAATTAGACTGAAAGCTTCAGCGGCTGGTATGAATGAAGTACATTTTCTGCCAAAGTCATGCTGCTATCATGCATTATTTATAATGTGCCACCGATTTTTTTGTTTGTTTCACTAAACCATACGTGATTTCTCTCCCCCCCCCGCCCCCCGCAAAGACTTGAAAAACTAGAAGAGATAGTATATATATCAACTGAATTATAGAAAGGTGTGGTCTTTTAAAGCTTCAAGTGTGTGTGTGTGTGAGATGCACAGTGGATCTTGGGGATGGTTTTAAAGTAACATTGCTGAGAGCGTAAGTGAAAAGTTCTTCCTTGCTGAAAGAAGAAATAATTCTTCAGAGGAATGACCGTTAGAGATGATAATAGATAAGCTGAGGCATATTCAAAATTTTAGGAGTTTATTTGAGCAAAAGTCAATTCAAATTAGGCGGTCTCCCATCTAGCGGAAAGAAAGGAGCGTCAAAGAGCCCAGCTATACAAAATGAAAGACTTTTATAGGCAGAAGGGAGCAGGCACAAGGAAGTTAAACCAGGTGAGAAAGCGGGGTCGTTACTTTGAGGTTACTTAAGGGAGGGCAGGGACCTGTCAAGCCAATTGCCTAACTAATACTAATCAGGTGGTTCATGATGGTTGGGTGTAAGATTCCATTCCCGGGAGAGCGGCAATTGTAATTCAGTTAAGTCTTGGTTTGGTGGCCTGGGGCTTAGCATAAGTAACTTTGTTTTGGACCCATTGTCTTGTTTTTAATAGAGTAAAAGGGATGTTGCTGTACTGTCCAGTAGAACTTTCTGAAGGATGGGAGGAATAGTCTGCACTGTCCAATATGGCAGCCATGTGTGGCATTTGATGTGTGTCTAGGACAACTGAAGAACTGAATTTTAAATTTTTCTTATTTTGGATTAACTTACTTTTAAATAGCCCATGTGGCAAATGGCTCCCATATTGGAGAGCACAGCACAAAGAAAACAAAGTGTTCTTGGAAAAGAGGTTAAAGAGATTGAAAATGGGTTGTTCATCATTGTAGTGATAATCCACAAAATGTTAATGTTTAGAATTACAGCTTTGTCGTCATCATCACAGATGAAAATGGACACCTTTTTCTTCCTGGAGATTCATCTCAATAGGGTTTTTAGAAATTATGGTAATAAAAATTAGTCTTTGATAATTATAAATCTAGCCTGTCCAAGAGCTACTGTGATTATGGAAAAACATTGTTCTATACTCTAATTTGGAAAACTTGATATAAAATGCTATGTGTCACCTTTAGGTTAAAGATAACAAAAAACAGTGAAGCAGACTTAGTCACAAGGGATATCTCATCAAGTAGTTAATTTGTAGAAAAATTTCATTTTTTCAATTTGAGTGAACAGATGGCCTATTCATTAAAATTCAAAAGTAGATAATTACTTGATTCCAGTATTTTTAGCAAAAGGACATTTTATAACATTATGTTTGGGGAAGACTCATAGGTCTTAAAATGTCTTGTGTGGCTGGACACATAAATTCTCCACCATCTACAACTGCTTGCCATGCTAACTGAATAAGTCAGTTAAAAATAGCCTTGCAGCTCTTCTTCAGCATGAAAAGTCACTTAAAAAAAAAAAAATGCTCGTCTGTCTGAACGAAGATCTTCACATTAACCCCTGAACCCTGCCCAAACATTCAATCAGCAAATGTTTATCGTTTTTGTGCTAGGATATACTTTGAATGCGAGACTAGGATATACTTTTGAAAAGATTGTCCCAGCCCTTAAGAAGGAAAGTCCAAGGGTAAATATGTTCATTGACTTAAATGGCCTGGATTTCCTTACAGTCGATTAGTATTCCCTTCCCCATGGGCATTTTCTTAGGTCCACCCTCATAAGCTTATGGTAAAATCCAAGAGAATGAGAAATAGATTTCAGTGCATCTACATTCCCAAGCTCTCTGCGGTCAGGAGTCTCGCATTCAAAGGGCAGACTTCTCCCTAGATGACAGTCACACAAGGACCCCTCACAAGAAAGAGAAATGCCTTACCCGGAGAACAGTGCAGTACATGTCTGCAAGCCCTTTTCCGGGACCCCTGGGGCCAGAAGTTTGAGAATTCATTTTTCAGACTTGAGAAAAGTAATATGGTCCATATACTGCATGTTCTCTAATACCCCCACTTGGGTCTGGGACAACCCCTATACCCAAGCACATTAACATATCCGTAGCAAGATATACAAGTGGTCCTTTAGGTCAGATACAGACTGTAGATGGTCTACTATTAGGTCAGGTCAGGTTTTGAAGGCAAATGAGAAAACCACCTGGGACTTTAAAAAACAGATAGGAAGTTGAGGACTGGATTGTAACCGACGTCACGGCCAGGGCCCCGCCACCATGCCCAGGGACTGTGGTTATTCAGATGACCAACACAAATGAGCCGTTTGGGCTCTGCACATAAAAAGTTCCATGACGGACCATCAGCAAGAGTTAGCATGCCGGCAGTTTCAGCTTTGACCGGTATTCAGAAGATATATGTAAGAAAGAAAGTTCTTCTAATAGCCAATACAAAACTCCAGGTCATCAGAAACCCTGAGCTGCTAATTCTGATACCTTAACCTACTACCTTTTCTCTTTGCTACGTTGCATCCTATTTCCCGAACCTTCTCTCTTCTGTTATTCCACAATTCATCTGCCATCATTCCCATTTCTCTGAGGCTTTTCTCTGGCTCTTCTTCACCTGCACCTTCTCTAATGTAATATTCATATTCTGTCTGCCCCGTAACTAAAGATGATACATGGGACTTGGAGTTTTGTCAAAGTCTCTTCAGCAAGAAGTCCTAACTAACTCAGTTCATGGTTACGGCGACTTTGGAAGACTTGTTTTGCAACATACCTTGGTGGAATTGCAAAAAGCTAGAATGTGCCTATTCAGAATATTCTTGGGAACATCTCATTATCTTCTGGAATATGGCCATAAAATCTGAGCTCACAAATGACTGCTTATTAATAAGGGAAGGTTTAACCCAGGATCCGATGCCCTTGAGAGTATCCTATAGTCATACTGGGCACAGAGAGAAACTAAACATGTTTTTTGCCCATTGTAAGCATGGGATCATTCATCAAGTTGACATTCATGTTTTTCCATTAGATAGGGATTTCTGTTCGCTTTGTGGTCTGTGCTTCTAAACGTACCTGTGTCTCACTGCAGGTGTGAATCATCTCTGGAGGTTTTTCCTCTGTTCCTGTTTTTAATTCATTTGGATACCGTCGTGATACCCACATAAAGGGACGAGTATTACCTTCTGAAATTCAAGCAGCTTCATCTTTAGGATTGGCTGCATCTTCTATCCACAGAGTTGGGAGAAACTGATGCTTCATTTATCAAACAGATTTATCAAATGCCAGATTGTGATTTTTTTTTTTCCCCAGAGCAAATGAACAATAACAACAAGACAACAAAAAGTCTGTCTCTGTGCCTGTATCTCCGTAACATTAAAAACACAGGTCTCTGGTTGACACATACCAGTGACAGACAGCTTTTAAGAAAATAGAAATCTTGATTAATGGATTTTTAAGCTATCTTCTCTAATAATAACTAGCTATGATTCATTTTTTTACTTGGGACAATATTTTCCAGGACCTCTTTACTCTCTCCCCTCACCAAAAACCTGCTTCTTGTAGCAACTGGATTTCCGCTGTGGTCAAACTGGCATTCTGCCCAAAATGGGGTTCAATAATCCTGCACCCCGAGTGTTTTCTCCTCTCGGTTGAGTTGTGTTAGCACAGGAAAGTCTTCAGATTTTCTTTGTAATGAATAAAATATGTGGGAAATGTGAAGGACTTATGTAAGTGCTTTTGTCTCGGTCTCACCGAAGAGCTTTAACTTTATTCTTTATAATCCTAGAGATGTCAGCTGGCCCCATGCCATCTTTCCTGACTTTATACTTTCCCAGTAGAGACCAAGGACTTCAAAGTGTGTTAGGAGAACATAAAAACTAAAGGCCCAGGGCTAGTGAACTTTAATATTATTTTCCCAGGGAAGCAGCAGTGAGACACAAGGCAGTGTGTTTTCTTAGCGTTCAAGCATAATTTAAAACCACCCCGCACCAAAAGTCTTCTTTACTGAATCTATATTCTGCATCCTAATGTTAGATGCCGGAGTTTTCTGATAATATTTCGTTCTGTGTTTGTATCCCGATTTTTCTCTAAAACCAGCGATTAGACAGAAACATAGCATTAGTTTAACATCTGTTTTGTAGTCTTCACAATGTAAAAATACCATATATTTTGCCTTCGATCTGTTGGTAGTCACTCCCCTGTCTAGAGGCAGAGGGCAAATTCCTACTTACTTCTCCGGGGTCTGGGTGTGGTGGGAGACAGTTTATAAAAGAAAAAATAAACTGGTCGCTCAAATGCAAACTGGTCTGTTCTTCATGTGCGTCAGGGGATGGACTCAAATCAGGAAAAACTGAAAAATCAATATGGACCTAGATATCATTTAGAGGTGCTTGGATTCAAAACATAAATGATTTAAGACATTTTAAGATAGGGACAAATTATTCATGGACGGTGCTAAGTCATTAGGAATAATATTTTTCTATGGGAATTAATTTCTTAAATTTACTCATTGCTGCTCAAGACTAGGTAGAATTTCACATTCTTTTAAATATTTTAAGCCTACTGGGTTTCTTTATAAAATTCCTCAACACAGTAGAAGGGTGATTAACATAGCCGTTTTAACAGTTTTTTTAAGTGTCCAAGATAAAATTTATATTTTTATAGTTTCCAATTAAACAGTGTACCTAGTTTTTTTCCTTTCATCAATTATTGAATTTGGGCTGATTAAGCCAACATTTCCCCTGTCTCTCCTATGGCCAAAAATATATTAATAAAATAATTCTCTAAGGTGAGAGGCAGGCCAGATGGCCAGGGAACGAATTACTGTTATCTGGCAAACAGTGAGGTGGGATCCATGATTTTGGACTTGTAACAAGCTTGTCTTGCTTCAGCTTGTTTTGTTGTAAATCTACTTTGTTTTCTCTTAGATAAATTCTGGGCTGTCAGTGACAGTTATTAATACCATGGTAAGACTATGAGGAGTCTAGAGGATTATTCATTTAGCCAGGGGTTCTTACTCTTTTTTTTTTTTCTTTTTTTTTCTTTTTTGTGCCAGGGATCCCTGTGGAAGTCTGATACCTGGGGACCTCCTTTTAAAATATTTTTAAGTGCATAAAATTGGCTACTTGATATTTTCCAAGGAAACCAATTATATCAAAAATCAATAAATTATAAAAGTTGTGATTCACTAATACATGTGTATTTTTTAACACATTAAGTAATAAGGTCTAACGCTGTGTCTAGTAACTACCATGAGTTCGAAGGAGTGAGTGTAAACAATATTTAAAGATATCTACAACTGTGTGCCACATCGGGCTCCTTGCTCAGTGAGAAGTCTGCTTCTCCTGCTGCCTTCCCCTCCCCTTGCTTGTGCTCTCTCTCTCTCTCTCTCTCTGGCAAAGAAATAAAATCTTAAAAAAAATAAAATAAAAATATAACTGTCATAGAATAACAAAATGTGATTTCTATTGGTGACAGCATCATAAATACTGTTAAACCATATAATACGGTTTGTTACAATGGAAAAGCCCCATTTCAGTGAGAGGTTAGTAAAAATAACAATATGAAGATTTTATCCAAGTTCTCAGCCCCCTGAATTCTATTTGGTTAAGGACCTTTGAACTAGACCATGAAGTTTGAAATCTAGAATGACACGTGAGGCTTCAGACTCGGATTAACTTAGAGAAGATCCTGGTTTGTGTGAAGATTAGACACACAATGCTAGGAATTTGGGTTTGATCCCAGAGAGACTACTGTGAATTTGTTAGGGGAATATTTTATCAGAATACTACTCAAGGAAGATAATTTATTCTCTTTGCTCTATACTTTGGTGGCAGAGAATCCAGGGAAGGGGCCGTGTCCATCGTAAACAAGGTCTTATGGTAGAGTTTCAGTTAAGGGACAAATTGGGTGTGTTACGCGGTGGGACTGTAAAAGGTATTTGTAGTCACCGCTTGAGGGACGTACAGATGACTTGCTGTCCTTAGTCACAGAGTGAAGTTGGGAAGGGATGGATGGTGATTTGGGAAGGAAAATGAGGTCACCCATGATGACGAGGGTTGGTGTGACTGCCCCAAAGGGAGTAAGAGCAGCTCTTCGAGGAAGAGTGAGAAGCCAAAGCATCCCTGACTCCTTAACATTCTTGTAAAGGATAATAAAACACTAGTACCATTAGTCTTCTAACTGAGCGATTGCTAAGTGCCTGTGCTAAATCCCCATGTTTTTAACAGCTTTATTTAGGATATAATTCACATTCCATACAGTTTACCCTTTTAAGGTGTTTGCTTCAATCTGGTCTAGGATATTCAAAGTTGTGCATCCAAAACCATCCAAAACCACTGTCCAGTTTAGAACATCTCATTCCCCCCAAAAGAAACTCTGTACCCCTAAACTGTCACACCCCAACCCCTCCATCCCTCCTGGCCCTAGGCAATTATTAGTATACTTTCTGTCCCTCAAGATTTGCCTGTTCTGGGTTTTGCACATAATGGAGTACTATAGTGCGTGGTCTTTGTGACTGACTGACTTAGTGTGGTTCAGGGTTCATCCATGCTATAGCGTGCATCGGTACTCCGTTCCTTAGTATGGCTGAATAACGTGTCATTTTGTTTATCCCTTCATCAGTTAAGTCCTCGGTATGTGTGGAGGATGTGCACAAGAAAGGAGTGTTTGGCTGTTTTCTTCCACCCTCTGGTTCTCTTAAAATACTACCCTGACTCCACCTTATTCTGTTCTGTAGTTTACAGAAGTGAACACCATCTTCTTTGTATGGGAAGCGGCTTTCAAACCCAATCCTCCCACTCCTAACATGCCCCAGGCCATTTGTACAATAGCTTTGGAGAGAATACGTTCAAACGTTCTTTTTCATCTTTTTATAGAAGTCTTGAGTATTTTGCAGGGTAGATGGTTGTTACTTATTTTCTCTGCCTTTTAAAAATGCAAAGGTAGGTGAGTGCTCACCATTTACTCTGGAGAATCCTGGCCTTGTGTAAAGGGGAAAAAATACATACGTTATGTTACATCCAGTGTAGATATTTTAAACTGTCAAATAATAATTCTCCTTATGCGATGTGTACTACTGGGTAAAATAAAGTACAGAAATACTTCCATAAGTGGAGTGGGAGCGTGACACTTTTGATTTGTGTTTTTCTTGTGGACTACATAGGCAATCTAATTAAAATGAAATCCGAAGGCTTTCCCGCAAGCATGATCACAGTCGTGGTCATCCTCACTGATATTTCAGTCTGGTCAGCAGTGAGTACCTACTAACCCCCTAGTACTTAGAGGAAGGCATTAAGTGATTGCCCCTCCATCGCTTTAGGGCTTCCTAATATTTGTGGAAAGCACACACCATGCTTTCACGTAATCTCACACATTAATCCTATGAAGCAGGTAGTGATCTCCATCGCACGGGTGCAGAAACTGCCAAAAGATGGAGGTGTCCAGAGCAGTGAGAACCAGCAAGGCGGCTTACACCTTCTGATTTCCAAATCTTTCCTCCTCCAGCCTCAGAACAGCCTTTACAAAGCTAAACAAAGGTGCCAAAGGGGCTTAGAAAAAGATCTCCTCTCTGACTGAAGCCATGTTCATTCACTTGACTGTGGGTACTTTTCTACCCTCAGGTGAAGCTGAATGAAGTGCTCTTTTGATGTGTAAAGGCTGGTACCCTCCCCTAACTGATCTGCAAACAAACTCCCCTTGTCAGTTTCTCAGAATGGCGTGATTTACCTAATTCTGCCAGGGTCTCTGCTCTTCTGCTCCAGTACCTGCTTGATTCCTCTTGGACCCTTCCAAGCAGGGCACCTTCCTTCCCCCACCCCCCCGCAAAACATTTTCCTCTCCCAGACCCTATGCACCAGATATCTGGGAAGCAGAATCATTTGGGGAGAAAGGTAGGATGTTAATTCTGGCAACAAATAGCCGAATATTGCACATTAAACACCCCGTTTCCTAAAACTTGAAGCTTTCCTACTGGCCCCTTTCTTGGGAATCCCCAGCTTCCCGCCCATTTCCCTTCTCGCCTCCCTGCCTTGGCTCCTGTATCCCTCGGCTCCTTCCAGATCCTAAACGTGATGAAATCAAACCCTCGGGGGCCTGCCTTGAGCCCTCCTTAAAACTGCCTTTTTTTTTTTTTTTAATTTTTTTTTATTGTTATGTTAATCCCCATACATTACATCATTAGTTTTAGATATAGTGTTCCATGATTCATTGTTTGTGCATAACACCCAGTGCTCCATGCCGAACGTGCCCTCCTCAATACCCATCACCAGGCTAACCCATCCTCCCAACCCCCTCCCCTCTAGAACCCTCAGTTTGTTTTCAGAGTCCATCGTCTCTCATGGTTCTTCTCCCCCTCCGATTTCCCCCCCTTCATTCTTCCCCTCCTGCTACATTCTTCTTCTTCTTTTTTTCTTTCTTAACATATATTGCATTATTTGTTTCAGAGGTACAGATCTGAGATTCAACAGTCTTGCACAGTTCACAGCGCTTACCAGAACACATACCCTCCCCAGTGTCCATCACCCAGTCACCCCATCCCTCCCACCCCACCCCCCACTCCAGCAACCCTCAGTTTGTTTCCTGAGATTAAGAATTCCTCATATCAGTGAGGTCATATGATACATGTCTTTCTCTGTTTGACTTATTTCGCTCAGCATAATACCCTCCAGTTCCATCCACGTCGTTGCAAATGGCAAGATCTTATTCCTTTTGATGGCTGCATAATATTCCATTGTATATATATACCACCTCTTCTTTATCCATTCATCTGTTGATGGACATCTTGGCTCTTTCCACAGTTTGGCTATTGTGGACATTGCTGCTATAAACATCGGGGTGCACGTAGCCTTTCGGGTCCCTACTTTTGTATCTTTGGGGTAAATACCCAGTAGTGCAATTGCTGGATCATATGGTAGCTCTATTTTCAACTTTTTGAGGAACCTCCATACTGTTTTCCAGAGTGGCTGCACCAGCTTGCATTCCCACCAACAGTGTAGGAGGGTTCCCCTTTCTCCGCATCCCCGCCAACATCTGTCATTTCCTGACTTGTTAATTTTAGCCATTCTGACTGGTGTGAGGTGGTATCTCATTGAGGTTTTGATTTGGATTTCCCTGATGCCGAGCGATATTGAACACTTTTTCGTGTGTCTGTTGGCCATTTGGATGTCTTCTTTGGAAAAATGTCTGTTCATGTCTTCTGCCCATTTCTTGATTGGATTCTTTGTTCTTTTGGTGTTGAGTTTGATGAGTTCTTTATAGATTTTGGATACTAGCCCTTTATCTGATATGTCATTTGCAAATATCTTCTCCCATTCTGTCAGTTGTCTTTTGGTTTTGTTGACTGTTTCCTTTGCTTTGCAAAAGCTTTTTATCTTGATGAAGTCCCAATAGTTCATTTTTGCCCTTGCTTCCCTTGCCTTTGGCGATGTTTCTAGGAAGAAGTTGCTGCGGCTGAGGTCGAAGAGGTTGCTGCCTGTGTTCTCCTTTAGGATTTTGATGGACTCCTGTCTCACATTGAGGTCTTTCAACCATTTGGAGTCTATTTTTGTGTGTGGTGTAAGGAAATGGTCCAGTTTCATTCTTCTGCATGTGGCTGTCCAATTTTCCCAACACCATTTGTTGAAGAGACTGTCTTTTTTCCATTGGACATTCTTTCCTGCTTTGTCAAAGATTAGTTGACCCTAGAGTTGAGGGTCCATTTCTGGGCTCTCTATTCTGTTCCATTGATCTATGTGTCTGTTTTTGTGCCAGTACCATACTGTCTTGATGATGACAGCTTTGTAGTAGAGCTGGAAGTCTGGAATTGTGATGCTGCCAGCTTTGCTTTTCTTTTTCAACATTCCTCTGGCTATGCGGGGTCTTTTCTGGTTCCATACAAATTTTAGGATTATTTGTTCCATTTCTTTGAAAAAAGTGGATGGTATTTTGATGGGGATTACATTGAATGTGTAGATTGCTCTAGGTAGGATTGACATCTTCACAATATTTGTTCTTCCAATCCATGAGCATGGAACGTTTTTCCATTTCTTTGTGTCTTCCTCAATTTCTTTCATGAGTATTTTATAGTTTTCTAAGTACAGATTCTTTGCCTCTTTGGTTAGATTTATTCCTAGGTATCTTATGGTTTTGGGTGCAATTGTAAATGGGATCGACTCCTTAATTTCTCTTTCTTCTGACTTGTTGTTGGTGTATAGGAATGCCACTGACTTCTGTGCATTGATTTTATATCCTGCCACTTGACTGAATTCCTGTATGAGTTCTAGCAGTTTTGGGGTGGAGTCTTTGGGATTTTCCACATAAAGTATCATATCATCTGCAAAGAGTGAGAGTTTGACTTCTTCTTTGCCAATTTGGATGCCTTTGATTTCTTTTTGTTGTCTGATTGCTGTGGCTAGGACTTCCAATACTATGTTGAATAGCAGTGGTGATAGTGGACATCCCTGCCGCGTTCCTGACCTTAGGGGGAAAGCTCTCAGTTTTTCCCCATTGAGAATGATATTCGCTGTAGGTTTTTCATAGATGGCTTTTATGATATTGAGGTATGTACCCTCTATCCCTACACTCTGAAGAGTTTTGATCAAGAAAGGATGCTGTACTTTGTCAAATGCTTTTTCTGCATCTATTGAGAGGATCATGTGATTCTTGTTTTTTCTTTTGTTAATGTATTGTATCACGTTGATTGATTTGCGGATGTTGAACCAACCTTGCAGCCCAGGGATAAATCCCACTTGGTCGTGGTGAATAATCCTTTTAATGTACTGTTGGATCCTATTGGCTAGTATTTTGGTGAGAATTTTTGCATCCATGTTCATCAGGGATATTGGTCTGTAATTCTCCTTTTTGATGGGGTCTTTGTCTGGTTTTGGGATCAAGGTAATGCTGGCCTCATAAAATGAGTTTGGAAGTTTTCCTTCCATTTCTATTTTTTGGAACAGTTTCAGAAGGATAGGTATTAATTCTTCTTGAAATGTTTGGTAGAATTCCCCTGGGAAGCCATCTGGCCCTGGGCTTTTGTGTTTTGGGAGATTTTTGATGACTGCTTCTATTTCCTTAGTGGTTATAGGTCTGTTCAGGTGTTCTATTTCTTCCTGGTTCAGTTTAGGTAGTTGATACATCTCTAGGAATGCGTCCATTACTTCCAGGTTATCTAATTTGTTGGCATAGAGTTGCTCATAATATGTTCTTATAATTGTTTGTATTTCTTTGGTGTTGGTTGTGATTTCTCCTCTTTCATTCATGATTTTGTTGATTTGGGTCATTTCTCTTTTCTTTTTGATAAGTCTGGCCAGGGGCTTATCAATCTTGTTAATTCTTTCAAAGAACCAGCTCCTAGTTTCGTTGATCTGTTCTACTGTTCTTTTGGTTTCTATTTCATTGATTTCTGCTCTGATCTTTATTATTTCTCTTCTCCTGCTGGGTTTAGGCTTTATTTGCTGTTCTTTCTCCAGCTCCTTTAGGTGTAGGGTTAGGTTGTGTATTTGAGACCTTTCTTGTTTCTTGAGAAAGGCTTGTATTGCTATATACTTTCCTCTTAGGACTGCCTTTGCTGTATCCCAAAGATTTTGAATAGTTGTATTTTCATTTTCATTGGTTTCCATGAATTTTTTTAATTCTTCTTTAATTTCCTGGTTGACCCATTCATTCTTCAGTAGGATGCTCTTTAGCCTCCATGTATTTGAATTCTTTCTGACTTTCCTCTTGTGATTGAGTTCTAGTTTCAAAGCATTGTGGTCTGAAAATAGGCAGGGGATGATCCCAATCTTCTGGTACCGGTTGAGACCTGATTTATGACCTAGGATGTGATCTATTCTGGAGAATGTTCCATGGGCACTAGAGAAGAATGTGTATTCCGTTGCTTTGGGATGGAATGTTCTGAATATGTCTGTGAAGTCCATTTGGTCCAGTGTGTCATTTAAAGTCTTTATTTCCTTGTTGATCTTTTGCTTAGACGATCTGTCCATTTCAGTGAGGGGGGTGTTAAAGTCCCCCACTATTATTGTATTGTTGTCGATGTGTTTCTTTGCTTTTGTTATTAATTGCCTTATATAATTGGCTGCTCCCATGTTAGGGGCATAGATATTTACAATTGTTAGATCTTCTTGTTGGATAGACCCTTTAAGTAGGATATAGTGCCCTTCCTCATCTCTTATTACAGTCTTTGGTTTAAAATCTAATTTGTCTGATATAAGGATTGCCACCCCAGCTTTCTTTTGGTGTCCATTAGCATGGTAAATGGTTTTCCGCCCCCTCACTTTCAATCTGGGGGTGTCTTTGGGTCTAAAATGAGTCTCTTGCAGACAGCATATCGATGGGTCTTGTTTTTTAATCCAATCTGATAGCCTGTGTCTTTTGATTGGGGCATTTAGCCCATTTACATTCAGGGTAACTATTGAAAGATAGGAGTTCAGTGCCATTGTATTGCCTGTAAAGTGACTGTTACTGTATATTGTTTGTGTTCCTTTCTGGTCTATGTTGCTTTTAGGCTCTCTCTTTGCTTAGAGGACCCCTTTCAATATTTGTTGTAGGGCTGGTTTCGTGTTTGCAAATTCCTTTAGTTTTTGTTTGTCCTGGAAGCTTTTTATCTCTCCTTCAATTTTCAATGACAGCCTAGCTGGATATAGTATTCTTGGCTGCATATTTTTCTCATTTAGTGCTCTGAATATGTCCTGCCAGTCCTTTCTGGCCTGCCAGGTCTCTGTGGATAAGTCTGTTGCCAATCTAATGTTTCTACCATTGTAGGTTACATATCTCTTCTCCCGAGCTGCTTTCAGGATTTTCTCTTTGTCTCTGAGACTCGTAAGTTTTACTATTAGATGTCGGGGTGTTGACCTATTTTTATTGATTTTGAGAGGGGTTCTCTGTGCTTCCTGGATTTTGATGCCTGTTTCCTTCCCCAAATTAGGGAAGTTCTCTGCTATAATTTGCTCCATTATACCTTCTGCCCCTCTCTCTCTTTCTTCTTCTTCTGGGATCCCAATTATTCTAATGTTGTTTCGTCTTATGGTATCGTTTATCTCTCGAATTCTGCCCTCGTGATCCAGTAGTTGTTTATCTCTCTTTTTCTCAGCTTCTTTATTTTCCATCATTTGGTCTTCTATCTCACTGATTCTTTCTTCTGCCTCATTTATCCTAGCAGTTAGCACCCCCATATTTGATTGCACCTCATTAATAGCCTTTTTGATTTCTACTTGGTTCGATTTTAGTTCTTTTACTTCTCCAGAAAGGGTTTCTCTAATAACTTCCATGTTTTTTTCAAGCCCAGCTAGTATCTTTAAAGTGATGATTCTGAACTCTAGATCTGACATCGTACTAATGTCCGTATTGAGTAGGTCCCTGGCAGTCGGTACTACCTCTTGTTCTTTTTGTTGAGGTGATTTTTTCCGTCTTGTCATTTTGTGCAGAGGAGAATAGATTAATGAGAGAACAAAATGCTAGCAGGGTAACAACGTCCCCAGAAAATATACTCTAAACAAATCAGAAAAGACCTGAAGCAGTGGGAAAAGAAAGGGAAAGAGAGAAAAAAGAAAAGGAAAGAAAAAAAGAAAAAAGAAAAAGATAAAGATAAAAACAAACAAAAGCAGAACAAAACAAAACAAAACAAAAACAGAATGTGATCAAATATGATCAGGCTGGATTATAGATCAGTGCCACACACTAGATTTTGGGTGTATTTTGGTCTGTTAAAGTCCCTCTCAAAATTTTAAAGAAAGAAAAACTTATATATGTACAAAAATAAGGGTTGATATGATGAAGGGATGGAATATGACTGTAAAGATGGAAATTATAAAAAATTTTAAAAAAGGATTTGATAAGTTGTTTGAAAAAAGAAAGAAGAGGCTTAAAAAAAAAAAAAAAGAAAGAAAAAAGGGAGAGAATGTGATCAGGCAGGGGAGTAGAAAAAAACCATACACTAGAGATTTAGAGTATATTTTGATCTGTTAGAAGAAACTATCTCAAGATTTTAAAGAGAGAACAACTTATATATATATGCCAAAAATACGGGTAACTACTATGAAGGGATAGAATATGACTTTAAAAATGAAAAATAAAAATGTTTTTTTTTAAAAAAGGGATTGATAAGATGTTGGTTGAAAAAGGGAAAAAGAAAAATTCAAAAAAAAAAGAAAAAAGAAAAAAGAAAAAAAGACAGTTAAAAAAAATAATTAACTTTGAAAGACTAAAGAATCATGGTAAAAAAGCCATGAATTCTATGTGCAGTGTTCCCCTAGCGCTGGAGTTCTGCCGTTCTCATTGATCGGTAAACTTGGTCTTGGCTGGCTGTTCTTGCTGATCTTCTGGGGGAGGGGCCTGTTGCCGTGGTTCCCAAATGTCTTTGCCGGAGGCAAAATTGCCCCGCCCTTGCCGGTCCGGGCTGAGTAATCTGCTCGGGTTTGGTCTCCGGAGCTTTTGTTCCCTGCAAGCTTTCCGTACAGCTTTGGAGGCGGAGAGTGAAAATGGCGGCCTCCCAGTCTCCGCCCCGGCGGAGCCGAGAACTCGGGGTCCCGCTCCTCAGCGAGCCCCCAGAGAAAAGCCGTCAGTCACTCCCGTCTCCCCGGTCTCCGGCCGCACTCCGCGCTCACCCGGCCTGTGACCGCGCCTTTCTATCTGGCACCCGACCCCGGGTGGAGTCTCCAAACCCAGCAGATCCCCGCAGTGCGCTCCCGCACCTCTCCTCCCGGGGGAAGAAGGTGAGTCTCCCCGGATCTGCCGCTTGTTGGGTCCCTGCTGGAGGAGCAGTGGCCCGACTGTGCCGCGGATCACGGTTTATAGCAACCCCGAGCTGAGAGCCCGCGCCTGGGCTCCGTCTCTGCAGCCGGCTTCCCTGCTCCGATACCTGGGAGCTCTGCCGCACTCAGGCACCCCCGGTCTTTCTGTGACCCCGAGGGTCCTGAGACCACACTGTCCCGCGAGGGTTCCACCCCCCACTTCGCCACCAGAGTGACGTCCCTCAGCGGAGCAGACTTTTAAAAGTTCCGATTTTGTGCTCCGTGGCTCTATCACTTGCCAGAAGCGGCCGTCGGAGGCCCCTCCCCCGCCGTCTATCCTCCCGAATAACGCCTCGGATTCACTTCTCCGCACGTCCTACCTTCCAGAAAGTGGTCGCTTTTCTGTTCAGAGAGTTGTTGCTCTTCTTTTCTTTGATCTCCTGTTGAGTTTGTAGGTGTTCAGAATGGTTTGATCCCTATCCAGCTGAATTCCTGAGAGGAGACGAAATCCAGGTCTCCTACTCCTCCGCCATCTTGCTCCGCCCATCTGCCTTTTTTTTTTTTATCTAAAGGAAATTTTAAGAACGACTCAATCCATACCTTTATCTTGCCACAAGTATTATCTAATTCTCATAACCCTATAAATTAAGATACTATTATCACACATCTGTAGTGAGGTCATCGAGACAGAGTTCAATCATTTCTTCAAGATCCAGTAGCTAGTCAGCGCCCCAGCCAGGACTGGTATTCTCAAGTGTGTCTGCAAAAGCCTGCCACTCCAGCATCAGTAGGATATTCTTGTAAGTCATGCTTCAAAATGTTCTGTACTTCTATTTCAGATGACATCTGCTGGGGAAAATGATCCAGTGAATAGCTTTGTGGCTTGATTCAATCCAGTGGCAGTGCAGTTTGCTTAAATATTGCAACCCGGTGTTAACCTTTTTTTAGCTTGCAATTTACATCTGGTGGAGGTTAAATAACGAATAGTGGAAGTCAAAGATTTCCCTTTAAGTGTGGAGTATTTTGTACGTGCACAGATTAAATCAGGTGTTCTCCACGTTGGCACTACTCCCATTTGGGGCTGGATGATGCTTTGTTGTGAGGCTGGCCTGTGCATCCTAGGATGTTTAACCGCATTCCTGGCTTCTGCCAACTAGAAGCCAGTAGAAACCCTGCCTCCGAGTTGTGATCCCCAAAAATGTTCCCAGACATTGCCAAATATTCCCTGGGGACAAAGTAGCCCCCCCCCCCCCCCATGAGAACTACTGTCTTACAACGAACTCTCCCAAGCTTAATATTAAAACAAAACAAAAACGTGATGGGCACCCATGAGTCTGATGGTGTGAGTGGTACCTTTGCTACGTGTCTGTCTTTAAGGAACTACGGGACTAGCCATTAATTGTTGAAGCTAATTGCAGGTGTTCATGAATTATAGAAATGATGGAGCAAGAATGCATTATATATTGATGGAATTCAGCTTAATAAACTTGACTTAATTAAGACAAATTATCTACTCAACTCTCATTGACTCAGGGAATGATCAGTCTGCTCTCCTTTCCTGCGTGTGTATATCTGTCCTCTGTCCTCACTTTTCTTAGCACTAGAAATTGAAATTAGTCCACGGGCACTCATCTAGTGCTTTTTGTATACTTTAAAGTGCTAGGGTTTTAAAACACAATGTGTATAAAGATTATAGACTTACGATGTTTGTGAAATCCTTCCAGAATCCTGTTCATAGCAGATAAATGGTTGACCCATCTACGATAGTTTCTGTATGTTCTCTCCTCCTTAAATATCTCTGAGGGCAGAGATGCTGCAATGTAAATTGTTCATTCCACACTTCCACTTTGATGATTCAGATGATTCTCTAGATCCAAATTGCTTAAATTTCAGTCTGTTTCCTCATATAGGATTCCTTTGTAAATATGTGCAATTGCCCCATGACCTCAGAGATAGAAACAAACCAAAGCGAAGTTCACATATCTGGGTGTGGATGTTATGGTTCTCTCTCTCTCTCTCTCTCTCTCTCTCCATAAGTCAGTCAGTCAGATTTTAGTTCTGGACACCTCACTTATGTTTTTGATTCTCTCATTCCCAAGAGTAACTATGATGATTTTTATTTTATATTCAAATATATATTGATCTGTTGTAATTTAGTGTAATGAAAAATTGTGTCAAGGGTATTTATAGTAGTCATGACCAGAAAGGAAATCAGATTTGCCTAATTGAAGAAGAAACAAAGGTCTTCACTCCTATATCTTCAATGAGCCTCTTAAACCTCAAACTGTCTCATTCCATTTGGTAACTAGTAATTTTGTGCTCCCTGGAAGAATTATTGCTATGATGATATCAGAAAAATGACTTCTTTGAATGGGAAGCTTGGCCCTAACCAAAGTAGTATGAAAACCTGATGGTTGAAGAAACTATAACATAAATAGTTTAAGGGAAAAAACAAAACAAAACAAAAAAAACCTCTTCTCTTCCCCTCCCATCCCCCAAGAGAAAACTAATAAGCAAGATCCCTAACTAGAAGAGGGTGACGCAAACTTTGGAAGAAATACATCATACTAAAACAGGGCAGTTTCTCACAGACTTTCGCTCAGTGGCCAAAGAATGATTTTCAGTCACCAAGGTTAACACCTCATCTAAGGAGCAAGAGTTTAGATCCAGAGAGACCATACCTATTTGGATTTGAAAGCAGTCTTGAAGGGAAAACTGATAAGGTGCTAACCTCCTGTCATTCTTTAATTCAAGAACAAACTCAAATCTCCTAGTGAGGCTGTCTTTTTCCTTTTCACACTGGCTGAAAAAAAGATCTAGCTAAATGAACTACAGGTTTGAAGGGGATATCTAAGAATATAGTCTGTCCCTGGCAGTTGGATGGGTTTTCCCTGTAGCCCATGGCAGCCTTAGCAATTTCTACTTTCTTCCCCACGTGAAACACCCCCAATCTAAAATAACCCTTCGAGGCAAGTCAGACATAATCGTATCCCTAATCCATTAGGAAAGCAGAAAGTAGGGGCTAAAAAGTCTCATCCCAAGAGGGAAAACATTTTCTTCTTATCTCTGTGAGACGGATGGATGTTAACTAAATTTATTGTGGTAATGACTTAGTGTTCTATGTTAGTAAAGGCATCCTTCTATAGACCTTAATTTTATACAGTGCTCTATGCCAATTACATCCTAATAAAACCGAAAGAAGGAAAAAACAGATCCATAAGTGAGCCTCATCTCCTGGAGGAAATGCCCCCATGCTGGTGGCCACAAAGCTCAACCATTACGTGCTGGATATTCCTGTGGAATCTAGCAAGTACAGAAACCTGTAGGAGAGAATTCATAGTGTACCAGCTGTGGGCTCAAACCTACCAAATCATGAAGGTGTAGTCAAACAGATGGGAGGAGGGAAGGGATGGGAGGTCTTGTCTAGATGGGACCTTTGATATAACACCCGTCTGCCTGTAATGTTCAATCAGGTTGTCCTGAATGTTCCAACCAAGGTTAGTGGGACGAAGCACAGAGTGTTCATAATTAGGTTATTACCAGCCATTCTAGTTCAGCCTGCCGGTAATAAATCTCTAAGCTGATTTACCTTATCGTGAAAGTCCTTATGGCACAAAACCACAGGTCAGTGAGAAACCCAGAAAGATAAACAAAGCCAGGTGATTCTGGGTCTCCTTGTAAACTCAATTTCTTTTATTTATAGGGCCTACTCATTCTTATGAAAGATGGACAAAAGTATAGATACTTTATAATGGATCTCTTCACACTTAGCATCTCCCAAGGATGGCACATGAACCTTGATGCCCAGAAAGCAGGAGGTGGGCTAACTTTTGGTCAAGGTGGCAAATGTCAGGACTTAGGGCTCAGCTGGTTCCATCATCAATGGGCATCTGGTACCTGAAGTAGAACAAAAAATACATACGGGGTGGGGGGGTGCGCCTGGGTGGCTCAGTCATTAAGCGTCTGCCTTTGGCTCAGGTCATGATCTCAGGGTCCTGGGATCGAGCCCCGCATCAGGCCCCCTGCTCAGCGCAGAGCCTGCTTCTCCCTCTCCCTCTGCCCCTCCCCCCAACTCTTGCGCTCACTCTCAAATAAATAAATAAAATCCTTAAGAACAATGCATTCAAGGTACTATGATAAAACTTTCAATTAGTCATACTAATTGCAGGGGTGGTAAGAGCTGAATGACACGGTCACCCTGAAATCTTATATAAGCAGCTGTTCCAACACCTCTCCTGTAAACAATAACAGTTTAGCAAAATCCAAATAAAAATGATTTGGATGTTTCTTTTTTGTGGTGGGGAGAGTGCATAGTAAAAATAATGCCAATGTAGTATCATGTTTTTTAAAAGCAAAAGTGAATTAAAAAAAACAAAAGCAGGATGTATAGATGGACCACATTTCAGATTGTCATTACTTCCCCAAATAACAGTTCTAATAGCCTCTAGTCACTGTCGAGTTCAGTTAGGGAAAATAATGGAAAAGTCTAGAACTTTACTAGGATGCTCTGAAAATGTCTTTTTGCTACTCTCGAAGGAAAAAATATCTTTGATTTGGAATCTGACATATTTGAAAATTAAAATATTAAACAGTCATGAATAAATGCTAATGAATCTCTGCAATTTCTTTAAGAGAAATAGAAATTACATTAATCAATGCTGACCTGAAGTAAATTCATCAACATGCACTCCTGAAGTTAATAGCAAATTATAATTACATAAAAACCTCCAAGCTGGGTTCTTTCTGAGCTGGTAGAAGCCTCTGGCGAAAGCCTGCTATATTTTGAGCCTAAATGACTTTTCCCCTTTGTCTTATCCCACATTGTTCCCCTCACCACCAAAATAAACACACACAGGCCGACCTACCTTCTATGCAAGTGAAGTCAATTTAAACCAAACCTGAAAGGTAGCCATAGAGTGGAAAAAGCGTGGGGGGCAGTCTAAGACTAGGGGGGTGGCTTCAAGATGGCCCTAACACTTGAAAGGACAGGTGTGTGCAGCAAGCTTGTGATGGTCTTATTCTTGGGCTTGGTAAGCGGACCACACACCCTGTACTTGGAAGTCGTTTGTAAGTGTGTGATCACTTTTAGTTTGGCTTCAAGGCTGCCACGTGGCACAGTGAATGAGCTTAACCAAACTCACACCTCACCTCAGTCACTTACATTACCGGGCTCTCGGAAATCAGAACGTTCCCAAATGTCTTTGAAAGGGCTCTCTAATTAATGCCATGTGTGTACCTAACTTTTTAACACCCAAGGGATCCTGCCTCCCTGAATTACTCATTCACCCACACAGCAGGTAGAAGGAAGGAAAAGTGATCACACGGGGACTCAGAGTAACATTTTACAAACACCGTGTTTCTGTTTATCATTTAGATATTTCTGTTCATTAAAAAAAAAAAAACACTTTCTAGACAACTCTCATCTATCATATGTGATCAGAGTCCTTCCTTCCTTGGCTATTGTGAATATACCGAACCTGTAGGATTTAACTTAACCTGGAAAAGATGTCTTACATCCACATTTCTATTTCTCAAATGCAATCTGTGCCAGTAAATCTCTTCTTAAAATTTTTTTTTGCTATTCTAATTAATATGGATTACAACCTTCTGTTACCAACACTAATTGTTCATATATATGCACGTCTATCATATATATACTTATTTATACCTATCTTTATATCATATATACACATATATAATTATTCATACCCGTCTTTAAAAAAATGAGTTAGAGAGCGCCTGGGTGGCTCAGTTGGTTAAGCGACTGCCTTCGGCTCAGGTCATGATCCTGGAGTCCCGGGATCGAGTCCCGCATCGGGCTACCTGCTCAGCAGGGAGTCTGCTTCTCCCTCTCCTGCTCCCCCCTCTTGTGCTCTCTCTCTCTCTCACTCTCTCTCTCAAATAAATAAATAAAATCTTTAAAAAAAATGAGTTAGAGATGAACAAATTAGGCAAATATAAAATAAGATCAGGAAAATGAGTTGGAACCAGAAATGCATTTATGCACACATTTCCAACCCCAGAGTCTTATATAATTCTGGCTGTGAGCTTTCTAGAGGTCATATCTCAAAGGAAACATGATCAGTTTCAAGACTCACTATCAGTTAAAATCAATGAGTGCTCTATGAGCATGATTTTTCAGAGAAGTAAGAAGCACCAGGACCAAGTACAGTGGTCATTGCAGTGTAGGGACAGTTACAATTTCCCAGAGTGGGGAATATGCATTTTATTAATTGGCTTTGATGTGGCAGGTCCCCAGATGTCCTTTAAGAAACCACTGAGCTGCAAATGAGAGTCCTATGTTTCTCATCTTTTATTAGTTGAGAAGCCTTATTGTCAAGCTGTCCAGCAGGATTCTTAGTAATGGTCTTGCTCCTATGGGTCCCTTTCCACTGAAGACTTCCACCTATGGGACCCAAGGAGAGAGAGAAGCAGACTTGTACAAAATCAGTTATGTATAGAAGTTCTTTAGGCATTGCTCATTTTGCTCTTAGTTCCTTTAGTATCATTGAAGCTAGAGCTTTAAGTCCAGAAAATGTTGTAATGCACTGGAAAGTTGTTACTTTGTCATTCATGGGCGTCTCCAGCTTAAGAGGGTACTTGCTAAAGCAAAGCTTGTCAAATGTTGGCTGCACATGGCCGACTGAGGAAGAGCACAAAGAGGATGCATTCTGCCACGTAGATCACGGTGACTTCTTGAAATGCCATTGTCTTCTTTGGGTTTAACATTGATTTGAACCCAAAAGTTCTCAAATGCACTCCCTCCCCCCCAATAGAGAGAGAATCTGAGACAAATACTTTCTCCATTTAAAAAACAAACAAACAAAAAACCACAAACCTACTAACTATGTAGACTTGATTGGTTTCTGTAATAGATTTTGGAATACTGTGTTTCAGTATTATCTAGTAAGCCCTTCCTCCTTCTAGATAAGACATATAATAAAAATAACACTAATAATAAGAGTTAGTATTTATTGACCATTTGCTATATGCCAGACATTGCGCTCCGCATTGCCCCTGTTTTAATCATTTCATTTTATCAACCACCTGATGAGATAGGTGCTTTTCTTTCATCTGTTTTGTTAATGAAGAAACCAAGGCATGAAGACCCTAATAAGTTGCCCAAGATCACAAGGCTCATAAGCAACAGATAAGAGAACCAGAATTTAACTCCTGGTCTGACTTCTAATGACTTAAAAATCTCCTAACCATATTAGGTTCTGAGCCTGTTTCTCATTCTCAAGTAGCAGACGAAATTTGTTAAGGGGCAGGATTACCATTGAAAGGGAAGGGGGGGCATGGCATGGGTGGGGTGGCGGACATCTGTGGCTTATGAAAATACGGATTTACTGGGCTGGTATTGATGTACCTATCACAAGAGTTTTATTTTCTGCAGTCAAGAAACAAGGCATACAAAGCTAGACTAAATTTTGAGTGGCCAGACCTGCCTAAGAAAGTATGTCCAAACTTTTAGAATTGTTGGATTTGTTCATTCCTGAATAATTTCTTTATACACAGAGGAGGTACACACAGAGTTCAAGAGTAGTGAATAGATCTTATGTGAAATTTTATCCTAACTACTGAAGAATTCTCTCTCCACTGATAGCATTTACATGAAATGGTTTTCAGGGTCGAAAGAACAATGTTCTCTGAAGGGTCGGCCTCACATGACTGGTACATGGATTACACTTTCCCAAAAAGTTTTTTGATATTGAAGATTTTATCTCAACAGGTGTTTGAAGAAATTAGCACATTGACCCTGTGATTTTTACAAGTGTTGTCACTTAGTTGAGACTAGGTTGATTTTGTTTTTTAAAGCAAGAGTATGTTTAAAGCCCAAACTCTAAAAAAAAAAACATTACAGGAAACACGTAGATACAGGAACAATTATGAAGTTGATGCACGTAGGTCTGAAGTTTGGAGAAAACTTGGTAGCGTTAGCTCCTTTCATTCATTCACTAGCTAATGCCAAGCAGAAGGCTCTTCCTTAGACTGTGGATAAGGAACTTGGAAGAATAATAGAAGTGGGGGGGGGGCTCTTAGTCTAGAATGGATTGTGTTGCCCATTTATTTCCAACCCCACCCCCCATTGCGTGAGGTGAGAGAATTCCTGGTGTATGTAGCTGTACCTTTTAAAAAAATCTATTTCTTTCATTTCCCTCATGGATAGCATTTGCCTTTCTTGCAGGCAACAGTGTATAACCAGGGTCCATGTATCCTTGGCTCTTTCCTTCCTTAGCATTTCATTTTCTAAGTCCTTTGTGGAACATAAATGGACCTAATGTCTCTTTGTTTCCCCCACAACCCTCCTAGTTTATTTGTCCTTACGGCCAGTGTTGCCGGACTGGGAAGCAGATAAAACAGTCTTGCCCAAGTCAGATAAGATGCTTAAAAATAAAAGATACCATGAGCTGCAATTAAACGGTTCCCAAGGGTCAAAGTAATCTCCCTTCCTGTAATAGCTGTGCTTTACTCAAATGAGAATTCCCATGAATGAAGTGTGCTGAGAAAATGCACCCACTTACCCAGCTTTTCTCTCTGATTCAAAATGGCATTAAAATTGGAATTACAATAGTTTCCTAATTCGTATTTGGAAAAACACATGTTTACCTTTTTGTCTTTTCTGTCTTTTTCTTTCTTTCAGTCTTACCTCAGATCTTATCAGTGATTAATTTTTTTTAAAGATTTTATTCATTTATTTGACAGAGGGAGAGAGCACAAGCACGGGGAGGGGCAGGCAGAGGCAGAGGGAGAGGGAGAAGCAGACTCCCAGCTGAGCAGGGAGCCCGATGTGGGGCTCGATCCCAGGACCCTGTGATCCTGATCTGAGACGAAGGCAGATGCCCAATCAACTGAGCCACCCAGGTGCCTCTTATTGGGTGATTAATTTAAAGAAGGATGGGATTTCTTAACTGACATGATTTATTGCATTTCTTGCACTGCATCTGGGTGAAGGCTTGGTCTTCATTGGTAATTGCTTTGCAGTTTTAAAGAAGAGCCTCATATTCCTCATTGCATGTTGAAAATACAACACATGAAATGAAGCGTGGAAGAGAATTAAAATGATGTTGTCTCTTTGTTCTAGATGGTAAGGTTGAAGTTACAAAAGAAGGCGTGAAGCTCTGCACCATGGGTCCAGGAAAAGTATTTGGCGAGTTGGCCATTCTTTACAACTGTACCCGGACAGCGACCGTCAAAAGTAAGACTTTTTCTTATTTTGCCAATACTTTCAATGTCCTTTCCCCTAGACCTTTGAGATATCGATCACCATGCCTCTTGATTTAATCTTTGTAATTTTGTGAATCAATATTTTAATTCTTACCTTGTGCTACGGTTGCTATATTTGTTTGCCCTAGTGAAAGAGGATTAACAATCTGTTCTGCATAACTTAAATTTTATCACTGACTTATAGAAGGTATTCTTTTAACTTAGAATTCTTATCGATGAAGATTTACAAAATGTTACAACTTTATAAATGAAACAGCAGTGAGACCTTCCTTTTTCTGCCTTTAAAGCCTCACGCTAATACTGAAGGAAGTTTTACGAATCTGTCTATTTTGGGTTACATTCCCCCGTAAATTCCACTTGTTCATTCAGTGGTTTAGAAAAAAATTTAAAGGAGACGTGTCCTTCATCTCATTCAAACATTGTTGAGTGAGATATAGCCTGAATTCTAAAATTGCGTCTGAGTCTATTCTTGTCTTCAGCTGCTCATCAAGCTGTATATTATAGTATTTTTCTTTTCTACTGATTGAGCTTATTTTAAATCGGGGCAATAAAGCAGCTTGTTTCCCTAATTTTACATGTATGTGTATATATGATTTCTCCAGCAACTTTTATTACTCAGTAGAAACAGCTGCAGTCGTTGGGGGGGTGGGGGGAAGTGATGGTTTTAAATACTCCTTCTTCCTGACTACAGGATGGAATGAATGTATAACAAACAGAGCTGAATGCAAAAAGCCAACAATGGAAGGTCCATTGCGTCTTTAGGCAGATGCATTTCATGTTGGAAACATTGTTCTGACACATAATTCTGTGGATGACTGCAATCACAAATCACTTTGATTAGGTTTTGTTATTTTTTTAAAAAAAGAATATGCTATTGGCAAAATGACCGACAACTAGTTTTAGTCGGATGCCATTGACTGTTTTGTATATCGGGTTTCTTTTTCTCAGAAGTGTGGCCTATGGCTACCAATATGACACTGAACCTTGGATTGTAAAGAATTCAGAATGTGTGGCCAGCCAGCCAGCCTCCTGGAAATTGTCCTCCGTGCCTTGTTAGTTAATCACCTTTTTATTTATTGATGTCGGTCACTGGGACCTCAGTTGCGTTGCAGGTGGGGCCCTCCTAGGATGAGTTCTTCTTGACATTTGATTCTTGATCTTTAAAAGCACAAAACTCTTTTGATTGACCGGCACCACCAGGTTTTTATTTTATGTGATCATTTAATTACACGACTCAAAGAATAACGAAGCCCAGTGAAACATAACAGAAGCTGCCACAACTTTAACTCCCGTAAAAAGTGCCTTAAGTAGAAAGAAGAGTAGTCACGACACTATTAAGTGAAACGGATTATGCTATCAGGCTGGATTTTTCTGAGAAATGCATTCCTTGTAGGTCAAAAAGGCCAGAATAACACATTTTGATTAAAACAGGCTTTCTCAGAATTGCGAATGGTGAATTATGAATATTTTAAAATATTTCAGCCTTGTATACTGCTCATTTAATTCTAATGAAAAACCGCGATTCCGAAAAGGTCAACAGTTGGTAATAACATGTGCTTAATCTGTTGAAACTTGGAATTATGAGAAATATTTTAGATAGACTAAATAATGTATTTAAATGAATTTTGCGGCAAAGTTTTTTTTTTTTTTTTTTCATGAGAGGATTGCTTTGCTTTGTGAAATTTATTAGGTTCCTGTAAAATGGTGTTCCTCTGCGGTAGCTATTGTACTCATGTTTGATAAATTTAAATGCATGCTTTGGATCTGATTCAGTGAGAAGGAAGTAGGTGTTGAATGCAAATTATAATCCTAACTATTTGGGGGCCGTCAGAACATCGACATCAAAGAAAATGAGTCATGGAGCATGTTCTTTAACACAGACACAGAAAAGGTGTCTGCGCACAGGTGTGTCTGTGTGTGTCTTCATAGTGCCTACTTATGATGTGGAGGTAGTATTGAGAAAAGAACCTAAGGTTGATGGAGTGCAGATCCATCTCTGCATTTATAGATGCACAGAGGTTTCTGCATGAGTAAGGAGTAATATCTATTACCAAGATATTCTGAATGTTGTAAAGAACTGTAAGGTGTGAATAATGATTATTTCTTATTCAGGACCTTTTGTCCTGTTCTCCTACGCTATCCAGGGAGATTATACTTGTGGCCATGATCCTTGAAGTACCACTTTAAATTTATGTTTAAATTAAACTTTCAAGCTGATCACTTTATAATTCTGATTAGGTTCCATTATGGATGCTACTTGTACCAAATGACTACGGAATATAGCGTGTGCCACCCCCCCCCCCCCCGCCCCAGTGCTATCTTACTCATTATGTGTGCTATTTCAAAATGTCCTTATCTGGCTTTTTAGGTCCAGTCATTTCTCAGGATTCAGGATTTTGTCGACTCTTGTCCGTTTCTTCTTAACTGTCATTTTGCCAGTAATGACCGTTTAGAGTAACTTTCAAAATGGATTCGCCCACTTGGGTGTAATTGTTAAGTCCAAGGAGACCGCCCATCCTATTCCATAGCTTGTCTATCCTTGCCTCTTTCTTTCTCATTTACATGGGTTGTGACCCCCTTTCCCTCAACATCACCTACTTTATTTCATGGTCCCTCTCTCCTTTCTTTCTCCCTCGTCAGCCTGAGAGCTGCCGAGCATTTTAATGCATTTTTAATCTCACAGTGGTAACTAAATCCTGGGTGACATTCAAGAGCTCCTCAATGTATATGAGTCATTTCTTGTTCAAAAGAGCACTTTTTTGAAATTGTATCAGGCCATAAATAAATAAATCCCAGTGACTTCCTGCTAACAAAGATGATTCTATTACCTGTGGGTTTTGTTTTTTTTTAACTTAGGGTATCAAAAAAGTTTTCTCATTAAAGTTATAGATTGATATTATGCTATAAAATAGGATATGCTTGTCCATGATGCTTCAACAGAAAGAAGCTCCATAGTAGTTTGCAATAAGTCCTTTGTTTTTCATCTGGGAGAAATCCATTGGCATTCCTCTGGGAATAAGTAAATAAATGTATACCACTGGTTATGATGCTAACACCAGGAAAGCAATCTGAGAGCACCAAGAATAACTATTTTAAAATTGAAACCATAATGACATGGAAAGAAAACCTCATACAATGGTGCAGGAAATCTATATTCAGAGTATTTTCCTATCTTATAAAATAGCACATTGATTTTTTTTTTCCCTAGAGAAATGAGTATATCAAAATCCATAAAAGTAACATTTTGTTGGAAACACATGTAACAAATGTCTTGAGGTTATTCATGGCTTAAACACCCACACCTTTTCTGCTATTGTCTTGTTTTACCTGGATTCCCCACAAACAGGTCTCACAACTACATAGGGATTTTTTTTTTTTTTTTTGAGGTTTGACTTCTATGCCTCTTTGCTCCCAACTTCAGTTGTACGTGAACTGGGGTATTTTTGCCTGAAGATACTAAATTAACGTCTGTTCCTCCTACTTTAGGTGTCTAGTTCACAAATCCCCCAATCTTAGACAATGTATTCTTCATGCAGTCTCATTCAAATAGACTCCAATAAAACCCAGACCTTCTCTTTGTAGGAAAACCTCTCAGTACCCGCGTAAGTTGAACCCATAGAAAATTATCTGCAAAATTTGTCTGGTGGTCAGGGGGCAGGGGTGGTGTGTGGTATAAGACTCTTTTATGAATTGACTTGAGCAAAATATCTGAGTAATTATTTTTCCTTAGATTATTTATAGCAAGTATTTAAACATTCCTCAGACACTAAAATACTTGAGTACTAACATAAAAGAGCCTAAACATTCTACAAGAAATCCATTCTACAAGAAATTGATGACTTCACTAACGTCTGCTAAAAATATCTTTCTGCCTTCGCTTTTGAATACTTTCAGGTTTACCTAAGCTTTCCTAGAATATTTGTACAGGGGGAGTTGACTAATTAAGATATTTCAGTGTGTCATAGACATTTTAAGAACAAAGTTCAAAGGTTTGGATTTTTTAGTTTATCTTTGGATTTTTTAAAATACATTTGAGTCTATACAGTAAAGTGGCTTGTACATTCCCGCATAGCTTTGTTTCAAACCTGTTACTCAACCTGAGAAAAATCTGCCAACTGTCAAAAAAAAGGAAAACACAAAACAAAAACCACTAAAGAATAGGGAAAAGAAATGAAAAGATTTGACTAACATTTCTTGCTCAGATACCTTTATGTACACTAAATGCAATTCTTATAAGGTCAACAATGCCTTTTATCAATAAAGGCACAGAAGAAATGAATGCCAATTTTATTAATAAAAAGGAGTTCTAGATAAAGCTCTTCTAGTGGCTCTAAATCTTACGTATGAAGATGATTGAATGAAGATGTATATAGTTAGACACATTTAAGGAAATATCATTGTTTAGTTCTGTAAAGCATCATTTATGATAAAGTAACATTCACTTATGGAAATGAAGCAAGATTGTCCGCCAATAGCAGTGTATGTCCTATATGCGATTATTACCTGGGCTTTTAATGAGCAGCATGGACCCGGGACTGTCGCATTCCCTGTGCCAAAGCACAGAAGCACAAGAGATAAGCATGCTAATGAGAATGTCTCCATTCTGCCTTCGAGTCCAATTAAAAAGATGCAAGCTTTGGATTCTCTTCATCCAATGCATGTCTTCTGCCGAGAATCCTGAAGGGAAAGGAGAAACAAAGTAATTTTAGGGTGCTGATGACTAAAAATAGGACCCTGATTCCAGAAGAATAGTCCAGAAACAGCCCGGGAATTGTCATCCTGGACAACAGTGGTGTCCGGCCACATCCTGGGAAGCAGGTACGCTTGCTTAGTGAGTTAGATAATATTCCTTTTAGTAAAATGTTCTTATCACATTTGTCTATTAAAGAATACTGTGAAATTAGTAACTTAAATCCAGTTATGTAATCCCTGAGAAATGCATTTCTTTATTAAAGGAATCAATTCACTAGGTACCCATGATGCCACACAACAGACTAACAAATGCATATACAAGAGCTATATCATCTCATTTCTATATTGTTTAAGTGAAATAGAAGTGAATTTCAGAGAAGAGGAAAGCAGTAAACTACAGTTTTTCTTGTTTTGTTTTTGTTTTTGTTTTTTAAGATTTTATTTTTAAGTAACCCCTACACCCAATGTGGGGCTCAAATTTACAACCCTGAGATCCAGAGTCGCACTCTCTACTGGCTGAGCCAACCAGGCGCCCCACAATGTTTTCTTTTTTTTTTTTAATAGGTTGAATTTTTTTTTCTAGTCTTGATGAGAATTGTTGTAGTCAGAATTTATTTGATTTATATTTGTCTACTTCCAAAAAAAGATTTGAGTTCAATATTGACTAGGCTCGGTTCACAGGCATATGATGGCAGTGCTTCTTGGGGGAGGAAGGGAATACCTCTTATCATCCAAGGAGGGTAATACTACTTAATTCCTGCTTGTGGCTAGATAAATGACTCTCCGTCCCTCCTTTAATTAATGGAGTACCTTGAGTGTTCCCTATATCTAGAGAATAGTCAGGCTTTAACTGATGGGATATTATTTTTTAAGGATCACAGATAATTTAATAGTAAATGTAGCAATGGGCAAGGGAGGCTGATTTATTTCTTATTTATTTTTATTCTTTTTTAGCAGCTTCTTTAATCTTGCAAAATTTTCTGCAAAGGCCTGCATCCTAAGAAGCTCCCACACAGGGGGCACCTGGCTGGCTCAGTCTGTAGAACATGTGACTCTTGACCTCAGGATCATGAGCTCAAGCCCAACATTGGGCATAGAGCTGACCTTAAAAAATAAATAACTAAAACTGATGTAGTAAAAAAAAAAAAAAGGGGGGGGAGGAGAAATAAAGCTCTCACACAATGTAAAGGTTGTGTCCGTTTTGGTATACTGCATCTTAATTTATTCAAGAATTTGCTAAGAAGTAATTTTAGTATTTACTCGGCTGATTGAAAGAAGAAAAAGCAAAGTAGTAACATAGGTCAATACTGTATGTTATGTAATTATTATTATTTTTTTACAAATGAAACACTTCTGTCCGTGGATTGTGATAGATGCTCAACAGGAGTGACAAGTGAGAGCAGAGAACATTTGAAGGCTGTGGGTGATGCTCTCAGCTCCGCACATTTGGGCGTGGCGTGGTGTTACCCTCATTTTATTGCTGAAGCGGCTGAGTTTAAGCGACCGGTCCCCTATCACGTAGCTGTGTGGTTAGAGGGAGGTCCATGAGTATGGCACTGCTTTGCTCTGCTCTTGTCATAAGCTTTTACATCTCATCTGCAGTGGCTTATGTTGCATTTAAACACGAGTGCATCCATAGGACTATGTCTATTGAACTAAGGCTTCAGGCTTTATTTCCGCAAAAAAGTGACACAGCATGTGATAATTGTGGGTTTTTAAAATTTTTAAACTGTAACATATGGACCCACATTCAGTACATCTGCTACAAAGGGATGAATCCTGTGATATAATGAAGAGAGGGTTATAAGCTGAAAGCCTTAGAGACCCATAACAAGCAATCTGAACCAATTGTGGGATCTAGGCTTTGTAGTGTATTGAAATACTTGAGTGTCTCATGTGATGAAACTTTATGGTTCAACATTTAAGACATCACTAAGTAGCTACATATTTTTTTTGTGAAATATATCAGTCAATGAATTTCTTTAAAGTAAGAATTATAAAAAAAATAGCAATTTAAAAACATTTAATAAAGGGATTTTTCATTTTATTTTTTTTTTTACATAAAAAATCTATTAAAAGAAAGAACAAGAGTCATCACAAACACGTTTACTCTTGTTTTTCCTAGAGGAAAAACAATCTTGGCGATTCATTGATCAATCTGAGCAGCCCACTCTTCTTGTGGGATGCCCCTTTTTGACTGGATACATTTCTCAGTAATCATGGTAACAGGGTTTTAAAATTTACAGCTTGTTACCCATGCTTTATCTAACACAATCCTCAAAATATCCCAATCTAGTAGGTGAGAGAAGTTGTCTTTAGTTCTCCAGATGAGAAAGTGGAGGCCAAGGTCATGGAATCCATCAGTGCTGGTTCATTCACAAACTGATGCCAATTTAGGTAGCAATGCTGGGGGCATTCACTATAGGCACCCCTCTCCTCCTTCCCTCAAATGTGTAGACCTTTGAATGAAGTCCGTAAAATGCCCACCACCCACATCCGAGTGTGGACCCTTGATTGGGGAACTTCAAATGTTTATTACAATGTTTATCAAACTGTGATGCCCGGGACTGCCCCCAGCATCCCCAGGGCACTTGTTAGAAGATGCCAGAGAGTTTGCATTTCTACACTCTTTAGGACGGTTCACAGCAATCTGTGTAAAGCAAGTCCTCCAGGTCATTCTGAAGCATCCAAAGTTTGAGGACCACTGATCTATACCATACAGGTACTTAATTTGTATTAACCTTCAAACAACACACTCTTCCCTGCATTGAATTGTCAATATTGAAGTATTTAAAAGAAAAATTACAGACACTGTAATAATTAATATTATTCTGGGCATCATTGTAGTTTTCTTTTTTCTCCTTGTTATTTTATTGCTGTCATGCAGAGGTATTTAAGAAGAGTTGTGATTTTCTTTTAAAGAGTGAAACATGGTATTAGTGGAAGACTACCAGCATTGTGCCGATTATTAACGTATTCTTTTGAAAAATAGTGAGAACTAAAAGAACAGGTTGAGCGGGAAGGAAAAAATTAAAAAATCATGGACTGCTGGGCTATGTTGTTAACAGGAATAGCTTTTAGATTTATTGAATTTGATGGCTAAGATGTTGGTAGGAAAACAGAACAAAAAATGAGTTTCATTTGATTTTTGTTCTTTGTCATAGTCATGAATGTAGTTTGGATTAGGTGAAAACAAATATGGATGGGCATTTTTAAGAGAACAAGGGGTTTGGGGATGTCTGAATAAGTAAAGTGTTTTTCCTTATTGGGTTAAGTCCAATCCATTGGACCAAGAGTGGAAAAGGTCCTTTATAGTCCATCTAGGTGGTCATTGATCAAATTCACAGTGAAGGGCTCAGCAGTTCTAGGTGGATTGCAGATCTTTTGGCATCTAATAATTAGAAGATGAGAAGATTGTATTTCAGTCTTGAGAAAGACATGGGGAGTTGCTTGGAACTAAGACATGTAGATTTCTGAGGTCTGGTGTGTTGCAGGTTGCTGGTGAAGAAGCTAGCCAGCTCATTTTTACATGGGTCTGAAGGAATTGAGTTTTTACTGTGAATGTGGCAGTAGATCCTAGAAAATTAGTGTAAATGCTCAGAAAGGCAGGGAGGAGAGGGCTGCAAAAAGGTAGGGGCTTAGGAAGCTGGACAGTACATTCTATAGCTAAGTGTTCTTTACGCCTTGTTTTCTCTAAAGGACAGTCTGCTTTGCTAACAATATGCACTTTATGCCCTCGTAATTCTTCCCACTTGTGATAAAGCAACTTTTTATTGACTTGAAAGCATTGTTGTCTGTAAGTTTTCTCAACGGGATCAAACGGTATTGTGTTAACTATCTTCATGACTGAATCCTTTTTTTGTTTTCTTTCTAAAGCAAAATCTCCTGGAGTGCTTTTGTGTATGAAATATATACGAGCAGATTTTGCTGGTGACAGGTGGGGGAGCAGCCTCCAGGCATCCCATCCAGTACCCCCTTACTCTTCATGCTTTCTAACTCTGTCCCCAGATTCAGCACTTCTAAGGCTTTGATCTTTTTTTTTTTTTTTTTTTTTTTTTTTTTTTTTGGTTCAAAGCTAACACAGCTCTAGTTGAATCCAAGGGCACTTTGCGTATCTAAGTAGGGGTAATTTTTGATAAACTATTTTCATGGACTTATGATGTAGTTTTGGAATGTTGGTGAGGCCCGGAGCCGATGGCCAAGAAAGAATTCTTGAGACATCTTTGGTGCCAAAAAGGTGGTTTTATTAAAGCACGGGAATAGGACCCATGGGCAGTGTGAAGGGTGACTGGTTATATACTTGGGAGTTGGGGGAGGTAAGGACACAGGGGGGTGTCCAAGAGGACTCTGATATGCTAAAGCAGACTCCCAGGATACTGGAGGCCTGGCTATTGTCAAGCTAAGGTTGTTTCCTCCTCTAGCAAAGCATTAACACGAAGACAGTTGGGAGCTTCCTGGAGAAATGTTATTCTCTGCCTGCCTCAAGTATTTGTCAACGGACTGCAGGTTATAAGGACATTTTACTTTATTTATAATCCCTTCTGCCTCTGTTTCCCACATCACTAAGGAGGGGAGGGTGATGTTAGGGCTCTAGGAAATTGGGTCTGTGGGTCTCTGGAAGTCAGGTTATTGATAAGAATGCTTTTTCCTTGTAAATCACTAAGACATTGGTAACTGATGGAGACTCACATTCTGCAGGTCTGTGATGTCTGTCAGTGAACCATTTGCTTTTTCCTTCCCTTAGTTGTAGGGCAGGCAGGAGGTCCTGGGGAATGTCACACAGATCCCACCTTTGGGGTGGGGGGGGGGTGTCAGCTTGTGCTTTGTCCTCCGCTTGCCTTCTGCTCCCTCATCCCTTACACTGGCCCTGTGCTCGCTCTCTAACCTTCACAGCGGCCCTGTTCCCTAGGGATCAATGACACCACTGCACAGGTGAAGCCTCTGAGCCATGGAAGGTTGGAGTAACTTCCTTAAGCTCACACATCTGGACGGCTAACCTCTACCTCTCTCCTTGGCAGTCCCCAGTGAGACTTCGAACTGTATCCTCTCAAACTTTGTTCCTGGCACTTGATAGATGAAGATCCAATTTCCGATCTGTCTTGTCATTTATCGGCAATTTCTTAGGCTCGAATCAAATTCTTGAGGCACTGCTAAACACACCAGCGAGCGTCATGGAGAGAGGCGTAGCCCTACAAGTAAAGCATTTGTAATCTAGTTGGAGAGACTAGATAAAGAGAGATGATAAGGAACCCCTGGCAAATAAGAGACTTCGAGAAACAGAGGGATTTTTTTTTTTTTCAAAGATTTTATTTATTTATTTGACAGAGAGAGAGACAGCGTGAGAGGGAACACAAGCAGGGGGAGTGGGAGAGGGCAAAGCAGGCTTCACGCTGAGCAGGGAGCCCGATGCGGGGCTCGATCCCGGGACCCTGAGATCATGACCTCAGTTGAAGGAAGACGCTTAACGACTGAGCCACCCAGGAGCCCAGAGAAAGAGAGGGATTTTGAGGGGAAGAGCAATGGCTCTGGGCTGGTCTGGACAGGCTCTGTGGAGATGGAACCTGACCTGTGCCGAAATTAAAGAGTAGACTAGTTCAGAGTATAGGATCTAGAATCCTATTGCCTGGGTTCTGATTCTCGGCCACTTGCTCTGTGCTGTACTCTTTGGAAAATAATTTCTTGGGCCTCAGTCCTTCCTGGGCCTCTGTTCTTTTACCTTTAAAATAGAAACGACCTATTTTATAATTATGGCAAAGATTAAATGAAGGGCTATCTGTGAATGCTTCCTGCAGAACTAGCACACTCAGTAAGCCCTTACTGTCCTTCTACAGTTGTCGTCATTACAACTAAAGCTACAAAGGCATGAAAGGGTTAAGTAGTGGTTGGGACCTTCATTATCTGCAGAACCTGAGAAGTACCACTGAGGGACCCAGAGCACAGTCTGAAAGCCAGAGGTAGAGAAGTGTAGGAAAGGGAACCTGTCGCAGAAGCTGACGTCCCTGGAGAGATCCCACATCTGGAGACAGACCTCCTTTTGCCACTGCCATTAGCCAGAAAAGTCGATGCAGATGTACCCTTTGAATGAAGGGGTCCAAGAAACCCGAACCTCGAACCCAAAGCACAGGTAGGGATGTTGGGGGCTGTGAGGAGATCGCACTCCTGTTTGGAGGCATGCCTTTGGACGGTGCGAAAGTAAAGAATATTTCTGTCGTCTGAGTCTTCTTGTCCTCCCTTCCCTCCTGGGCTGGATTCTCAAGACGCCCATGAGAAATGTGTGTGTTTGTGCTATGGGTGCATAGGCCTCAGTGGGCACCCAGAGCGTCAAGGCCTTGGACAAATGAACCATAGATAGCTATTGGACATGCCTTGAAAATGTCAATTATTTTCCAAGGTAATATTTCAGACAAATGACACCTATAATTTTTATCTTAAGGTGTAGCCTGAAAATTCAAGACCCTGGTGTCCCATTAGTTTGTCCCCTTTGAATGCCTCAGGAAAGAACATGAATCTTTTCTATATTTACCATGTCCTTTCTGGATAAAGATGCTGGCGATGGCCAGAGTTATAAGAATGATTGAAATCCTTTGTCTACCCCGCCCCTCCCACCACAACAGATTCAGGCTCCTTATTTCCTGGCCAAAACCTTGGCTTTTCATCTGTGTTTGAATTTAGCAATTCCTGGTTTCTCTAAAGTTAGTTGCCCCAAGTTGTGGAAATTGTTCATATTTACTGCCTTTCACTGTCATTTAATACTTTGAGGCAGAAATCTAGCAATTGACATGGAATTTACCATGGACATACATCCAATCCCTGTTATCCATGAAGCTTGAGCATAACACAGAGCAGAGTGAGCTGCTAAAGACAAAAAAGAGGAAGCGTTCTCTCTAATGCAAAATGGCCCAAACTATGTGCAGCACAAAATGTATTACAGGAAGTTTTTAAGATGATCAAAATATATAGAGTTTCTGAAATGCTAAACATCTTCTGGAGCTCAAATCTGAGTTTGGAAGAGATCTGAGATATCAAGAATTAACTCCCTTTGTGTGTCATTAGGTTTAGGATAAATAAACATGGAAGGGAAGTGTAGCTGTTTAGAGGCCTTTTAAAAACAGATCAGGACACTTGAAGATTTGATTTGAAAAGGCAGGGGAAGAAAATAATGAAAGAGAGCTCTGATCTTTTATTTACTGATTCTCTTAATCTCCTACTTGCGCTTCCTGCTTTTCAACCAGAATGGCTCAGACCAAAAACAATAGCAAATAATTATAAAAGCAGCAGGACTATTTTTCTGTGTTGACTTTTTTCCCCCTAATACTTCTTTGAATTAATTGAACTTTCCTTTAAAATTTGTAAAAATGATTTTTGATCATAAAAATGTTTAGAAAATACGTACCTGTAAAGATTTTTTTAATTTATTTTTTTTATTATGTTAATCACCATACATTACATCATTAGTTTTTGATGTAGTGTTCCATGATTCACTGTTTGTGCGTAACACCCAGTGCTCCATGCAGTACGTGCCCTCTTTAATACCCATCACCAGGCTAACCCATCCTCCTAACACCCTCTCCTCTAGAACCCTCGGTTTGTTTCTCAGAGTCCATCGTCTCTCATGGTTCATCTCCCCCTCCGATCTCCCCCCTTCATTCTTCCCCTCCTGCTATCTTCTTCTTTTTTTTTTAACATATAATGTATTACTTGTTTCAGAGTGTACCTGTAAAGATTTTTAAAAAGTCATTTATAACCCCCTACCCAGAAAGAATACTTTTGAACATTTTGCACTTTCTTCTTTCCCTTCCTGGATGTTTAAAAAGGAAAGGTCATTCCACTCCTCTTTCTAATGCACACACCCAATTCTGAATGTTGATTATTTGTTTATAGTCGCAATGGGCTTCTGTACTTCTTAAGGTTTTATTAGGGGTCAAGGTGGGTGGATTTTGCTTTCATTTTCAGTCATGCAGTAACATGATTGTGCCTTTTCTTCCGATCCTTGTGTCCTGGTGTTTTTCTGTTCAGTGTTTGCTCTTAAAAAGTGGTTTCTTCCCTGCTTTTGATGTGCCTGTTCTTCTTGGTCTGTGCAACTTGATAACTTGAAGTAGAATATTAATACTTTGTATTCATGTTTCGTGAACACTTAGAATTAGAAGCTGTTATGTGTGCCCTTGGTTAACAGGGCTGATTACACTGGAAGAACAAGGAGTGTGAGACAGTTGCGGTCTTTTTACAGATCTGTTCACCTCTAATACTTACCTGCTGCTTGAACTGGCCCAGCTTCAAATTTAAGATGGAGCATTTAAACCAGGTTTTTCCCAATTTTTGCAACGACATGATGGCATTTCTGTTTTAGGACTTAGACTTAGACTGTTTTACTGAGTTGAGTCACCGATAGCTTAAAATTTATGGAATCATTATGTTGATTGATTTTAATTGCTCAGCAGAATCATTTCAAAAAAAAAAAAAAAAATGTTGGCGAGTTTGATTTACTGACAGCCACAGCATTCATGTCTCAGAGAATTATTTACGTAGGCCCTGGGTTTCTCTTCCAGATGAGCTGGGAAGACATATAGATTTATGGCATTTTGGGGGAGGGAAGTTGGACAGCTTGTCCTATAAACTGATTCTTAATTGCTACTGATGTTTGGAAAACCGTGTTAGTCCATGAGGTAAACTACCCCGGACCATTTCCAAATTTTAAGATAAGCATACTGATACCCACAATACAGATCAGCTACCTCCTGATATCATCTTCCTTTCCAAAAGGTGCTCTTCTAGAGTCCACCCCATAGTTATGGTGCTCCTGTGTTTTCTTTTACCAGTAAGGAGTATCCATCCACATAGGCCCTTCAAAAGTATTGCTTATTCATAATTTGTATAATTACAATTATATATATAAATTATAATTTGGGCTTGTTCTTCAAACATCATCCTTTGCCGTAGAGTGGTGTGATGGTAGCTGAGATCACCTCCTTGGGAATTAAAAGAAAAGCTGCATATGTTGATCAGAAGCCCCGTGGCCAAGAGTCTTGTGGATTTGACCATCATGGAGCAGCTATGAAATTTGGCTTTGGCCCAGTGCTGTCTAGAAGCCCATAGAATACATTTTCTTTTTCACAATGGAACATTTAGAACAGAGAATATTGATAGGAAGGTATTAATAGGGGTTTTTGATAATACGGGGAGACTTGTAAATAGGGTTTTGGGCCTTAACATTTCTTTTTTTATTGTTATTTTAAAGATTTTTATTGTCAGAGAGAGAGAGTGCACAAGCAGGGGGAGCGGCAGAGGCAGAGAGAGAAGCAGGCTTCCCGCCGAGCAGGGAGCCCAATGTGGGACTCGATCGTGACCTGAGCTGAAGGCAGATGCTTAACCGACTGAGCCACCCAGGTGTCCCAGGGCCTTAACATTTTTAATTAAATGAGGTCTAGTGGACAGTCAAAAAGGATAAAGAAAAGACAGAGTTCAGAATGCTTATTAAGGAATATAAACATAAAAGCAAATTTTTATTAAAAAAACATAATTTTTATTAAAATTTTTTAAAATTTGGTTTGGCTCATGGAGGACAAAACCTGGTGTATCTAAATGTTGGGAAGAGAGCTTAAAACTGAGAGAACTGTCCTGAATGTTCTCTCTCTAGTGCTTGGCTAGGTACACCGAGCATTGAATCACGTGGATGCATTTACAGATAATGAAAACCAGTCAGGATAACACACATACAGTGTCTAATATCTGTGGCACCCAGTAAAACGCAAACAGGGTAGATTTAACTAGTGTTTGAAAGACATTAGTTTGATATAAAGAGATGATACAGAGGAGCAGAAAAATGGGTGAGCTTTGAATATCTGTACAGCATAAGGCTGCTTGATTCCTCAGACTCTTGGGTTCAATAGAATATATTATTGTATGTGAATATTGATTAAAATGTTCCTTATTATGGGTTTACTTGAAATTTTACATCCTAAGTAACTCACTATTGGTATAATTCCATCAGCACCTGTTTTTATTCTTTTTTTTTTTTTAAGATTTTATTTATTTATTTGAGAGAGAGAGCTCATGAGCCATAAAGAGTGGCAGAGGGAGAGGGAGAAGCAGGCTCCCTGCTAGCAGGGAGCCTGATGTGGGACTTAATTCCAGGACCCTGGGATCATGACCTGAGCCGAAGGCAGATACCTAACCGACTGAGCCACCCAGGTGCCCTATTTTTATTCCCCTTAAGAAAAATCATGACAACTTTGGAACTCACTAATAATTAAAGGAAGGCTCCTTTGTTTTTCTGTTAGTGCTAATATTTTCTGCTTAGTACTTTATATGAAGCCTTGACATGATTTTCAAATGTCTTAGCAAATTGTGAATATAACATCATGCTCCTCTGAATCACAGACGCTTGCCAGCATTTAAAGACCTGTTTTAAAGAAAAAAAAAGGTTATAAATCATAGAAAAAAATCCATGTTGAGTTCATCTTCATAACTTGGAGAAATTTGATTTTTTCCATTATGGCTCTACTTCAAAAGAACTCTTAAAGAATTCTTGGAATTCTCTTGAAAACCTTAGAGGCAGGCATGGTAAACTGACATAAGGAATTGGAATGGTTTTCCACCTTCCCTTCTGACCTCCAGTTTCCTTCAGTGTAAACTCTATTCACCTTGACAAACTCTGGCATGCGGACAGAGCGTGGAACTTTGGTATCAAGGGGGATGCACAGCATGAAGAGGGAGAATGAAACCCGCCTGGATGGATAATGGAGCTTCATGTCCATGGCTCCGTCACCTTCTCATGTGGGCGGCCACTGGTGGGGCTCACCTGCATTAGGACTTTCCCTCTTCCTTGTGGGGTGGCCTGCCATCTCTTTCCCCTTATATCTACCCTGCTCAGAGACATCAAGTTAACTGTATTCCTTTCCAACTTTTCTGAAAGAGGCATCTGGTGATGGCGCTCACTTTGACTCCCCAGGCTGTGGCTACAGCCTCCCCGCCTCCCTCCTCCAGGCAAGGTGGCATGGAGGTGAGGGGACGGCCTTGAGTCAGCCCAAGCTGGTTGAACACTGATTCACTTTGGGCATTAGCAAAATGTCTACATTCGTAAAACAGGAACAATAAGGCATATTTCATTGGTTATGGTGGGGCTTACAGGAGCTGTTATGTGTCAAGTGCTGATTTTGTGCCGGAAAATATATGAAATCAATAAATTGTGATTGTTAGGATGGCTTTCTGTCCCAGGAGAACCACCATAATGATCCCATAACTTGGAAAACAGATTTCTAAGGTTCCTGGGATCTTTCCCGTGCTGGTATCTTTGTGTAGGGTAATCTTTCCACTTAGAATGGCTTCCATGTACAAATGTCTATCTCATCTCTGTCCATTAAAGGCCCTACTCAGTATTCGCCTCCTTTGTTCTCATTCCGTTGTTGTTTGCACCTCATGAATGGTGATGATGTCTCTCACTAAGTTGTCAGGCCTTTATAGGTCCAGCCGATGCCTTAATTACCTCTTCCATATTTCCACTTTGCTTTTTATCCACATTTCTCTAGAAACTTGTATTGAACTGCCTGGAGGTTGGGGATGGTACTCACAGAATGAAGAATTCAGTTTGCAACAGCTTTCAAGTATATTCCTAGAAGCTAAAATGCTTTCTTAGAGGCATTCTTGCAATTTAACCATGGAGACTTCTTGATGATTGTACTTGTATTTGGAGTATCCATTACTACTTATTAAGGCTTTATAATACTCATTGCAGGATCTTGAACAATCTGAGGACAAAATATCTGCAGATACCATGATAATGTTTTCACTGATACACTTAAGTTTTGACAGTACTTTTAAAGGTTCCCCTCACCCCTCTTGATATTGAGTTACTTTGGAAAACTGATAATCTAAGCAGATTTATAAGCAAGACTTTTCTTTGACCCATAAAATTAGAGGAGGAGTATCTGTAAACTAATTATATTCCTAAGCTTTTTTCATCTTATTCTACTTGTGACTCTGAGGATATTGTTGATGCATGAAATGATAAGGTCGGAGTAATTCTCATGGATGAGCTGACTGAACTTGCTAATGATAGAAAACCTTTACTCGAAGTGGGCCGCGGCATGAAGAGAATGCGGTAATGTGGTTTCAACCGGGACTTGCCTTGCTGATGCTCTTGTATGGGAATAGCCAAATGCGACGCTTGTCCCCTTTCATGTGGCCCTAAATGTAATCTCTCCATAAAAGTGATCATTGTCTTTATCTAAAGGCCATCTCCTCTGGACTCCCAAAGAGAAATCACCAATGTCTTCTAATTGACTATAGCTTTATTTTTTTTTTTTATTTTTTAACAGTATTTTTTTTTTTTTTAAAGATTTTATTTATTTATTTATTAGAGAGCGAGTGAGCGAGAAACAGCATGAGAGAGGAGAGGGTCAGAGGGAGAAGCAGGCTCCCCGCTGAGCCGGGAGCCCGATGTGGGACTCGATCCCAGGACCCTGGGATCATGACCTGAGCCGAAGGCAGTCGCTTAACCAACTGAGCCACCCAGGCGCCCTTGACTATAGCTTTAAATGTATGCTCTATTTCAATCAAATTTTTATGGAGCACTTGCTAGCTAAAAGCCCCCATGTGAGCCTCACTGCTTATCACTGAATTCCTCAATGAATTAACCCTAGAGAGTTAGCAATATGTTATATAAGCGTATGTTCCCTAACTCAACTGAACAAAAGAATGCTTTTCAAATCTGAATTGCGAGGCCTGTATATTTTTACTTTGTACAGAAAACCATAGTCTGCTTTTTCCTTACTGGAAGCATTTCTTTCTGTTGCTGTTCTGTTATTCTTTTCTTTTTTTTTAAGATTTTATTTATTTATTTGACAGAGAGAGACACAGCGAGAGGGGGAACACAAGCAGGGGGTGTGGGAGAGGGAGAAGCAGGCTCCCTGATGCGGGACTCGATCCCAGAACCCTGGGATCATGACCTGAGCCGAAGGCAGACGCTTAACGAATTTGAGCAGCAAAGAGGGGTATGTATCAGCAATCTGAGTAAGTGGATGCAAAATCAAAAGCATTGGATATTGGGGAAGTTGAGCTTAATGCTGTTCCATGTTATTAAGGAATAGAGCCAACAGTTTTCTTAGACAAATAGACGCTTAACCGACTGAGCCACCCAGGCCCCCCTACTCAAGGCTTATAGTGTAATTGACTTCCTTAATTTAGAGGCACCTTTTAGCCACATTATTGGCCACAATTAGATGTATATATGAATATACATATATATATATATATATATATGTGTGTGTGTATGTGTATGTGTGTGTGTATAATCTAAAATAGAGAAGATAAAATAGTGTGTTGGCAATCCTTTTTACATTTTTGGTTGACCATAGTTACATTGATAAACTTTGGAACATTTCCTTTGGAGTTCCAATTATTGGAAAGAAACCACTTGGAATTATTCACAGGATTAGTGGACAATGAGGTTCCTGCCTTGAGGATTTTCTTGTTTTGAATAACAAATCTCTCCCTGAAGATGGTTAGACAGAACTCATTTGCAGTAAGCGTCTGTGTACCAGAACTTGGAAGTAATTAGATTGCTTCATAGCTTGGTTTCACAAGCCTCACTCAGTATATGGATTCTTAAATAAACAATAAGAAAATTACATTACAAAGAATGATAGCCCACATGCAAATCCCCGAGTATAATAAAAAGTGATTAAAGATGTTCAAGTGAGGCAAGATTCCTGAGCATGTGCCTACAGACTCTACTAAAATGCATATTGTCACTAAATAAATATCAGAACACGTTAAGTTACATTGTTTGCTTTTGTTGAGTTTTGCACATAGTGAGCTGGGAAAGGCTCCTTTGAAAACAAAAGGAATGGGAGACTTAATTTTTCTTTTCCAGACTGATATGGACTACTTTCACATTGTCTTGTGCCTGCAAGAAAAGAGTAGACACTGTTGGTGTCACGTGAGGACTTGGATGTGCTATAATGTAGCGGAACTCCAATTGTTAGCAGGTGGTCATCCCTGCTAGTGATGCACCCTGAGAGGGGGCGCTCCCCACCCAGGCTTCCCCTACAGGCAGTGCTTCTCCTGAGAACAAGAGGTCTCTTCTCCTTTATTTTACAGATATGTCAGCTATCCTCCTTATCAGCCTATCTGTCCCATTTCTCAAAACCGCCTCTCTGAAGTGCCTCCTTTGGTTTTTAGTGATTAAGTACATTTATAAAAACTTGCTAAGTTTTGCCAGATGTTTGATTGAAGGGTGATGTTTCCATCCTTTTTTGGCCTTTGAATGACTACCGGTGAGAGCCCTCTCTGTTTGTTGAGTAATCTCAAAATTGAAATATCATGTTAGGGAGAAGTGATGCATCCTCTACCGCTTGGTCCTCTCCTTTGAGGAGAGCTTTAAGTTTTCAGGTGAAGGCTAATGCAGGAAATATTGAGCTTACTTAGTGGACTTGGACACCATTTAAGGTACATTGGATTGAAACAAGTTCATACCTGTTTACCGAAAGGATGTTCCAAATCTTTTAACTCAATTCCAAGTGCTCGCTCTTTTGTCACCCTGGAATTCTTAAATTCTGTAATGAGGTTATTTTTTTGCTGAACATTGTTCTTTAAGGGGTGATCTGTCTTTGACTTCCAGTTATATTCAGATCACCATCAAAAAAAAATGTCTTGACAGATATTAAGGAGCATTGGCCAGATGCAAGGACCACAGGCATCGATAACTTGCTTTAGTGGTTTGAAAAAGGAAAAACAAAATGTGAAGTTAAAAGTATACCAACTTTACAAATACTGCCAAGCCAGTAACACCTGTTAAAAAAAATTAGAATTTGTTTTTTTGTTTTTGTTTTTTTTAGGGAGGGAGAGAGATAACATGGGAGTGGGGGAGGGGGGAGGGGCAGAGGGAGAAAGAGAATCCAAAGCAGGCTCCCTGCTGGTCATGGAGCCCCAGGTACGGCTCAATCTCACAACCCTGATATCATCACCTGAGCTGAAATCAAGAGTCGGAGCTTAACCGACTGAGCCACCCAGGAGCTCCCAGAATATTTAGAATTTGAACAACAGCTTAGAAGTTCTAAGTTCTTAGAAAAATGTCAAATATAATTTTAAAAAGTTCTAAATCCTTGAACCCTAATTTTAAAAATGAGACTAAATTTGAAAGTTATGAATTTCAATCTGACTTATTTCTTTTAGGGTAAATTATAATTTACCAGGAAATTTGGAGTTTGACTCTTTTTTTTTTTTTTTTTTTTGGTGGGGAAGAGGAATATTTTAGGTGTTTTACATATATTAATATATAAATATCTTGAACAGCAGAATTTTACTGTACAAGTGTGAACGCTAGAGTCAGATAAAATAAACATCAGTATGAAGTAGAAGTTAGTAGGAGTCAGAGACAAGATATGAAAAATTAATAGGAAGCTGTGTAGTTGAGGTCAGTGTGTCTCCCAAAGCATCAGATTCCTGATGTTCACCCCCTTGAATTATCCCCTCCCCTTGAGTATAGGCTGGACCTAGTGACTTGCTTCAAATGAATAGAATACAGAAAAAAGTGAAGGAAGAACCAGATCAAACTGAAACTGGTTCAAACCAATGTTAAGATAATCTTAAGGAGTTTGTCTCACCAACGGAAAAGCTAAACCAAAAACTCTCTGGACCACAGAACTCATTCATGACCTACTGGCAAATAATTTGGAGAAGATATCCCTGCCAAATAAAAGCAGTGTAACTGGAAACAAACTAGAAATCACATGATGGCAGTTATCATGAATATATAATAAAGTATTTGAATTATTCTTTGAATTATTAATAAAAATTAATAATAATCAGAAAACAGCTGAACATCTCTACCATACTGATATAATTGTAAAAATTGGCAAACAGCTTTTGTTTCAACTCAACTACTATTTATTGAGTACCTGATTTCTACCAAGTATTTAATAGTACATTGTTCTAGGATTAAAATAAAACCATGCAGTAATCAATGGAGTCAGTGGGAAAATTCTCACAATCTAATTGGGATTCTTCATAACACTTGTGATAAAAGCCAGATCAGCTCTGGTTGACTTAGGATCTGAAAGCCCAGCCCAGCCTAGCCTAAACATACGAAATATTGACAGCAGTATGAGTGGTTTTCTAAAAATTCTTATCACGGCACTCTTTCTTTAACATATGAAGATTGAGCTTTGCATTCAACTTTGTGACATCATTCTCTAGATGTCCTTTGGGCACTGTGGATTTTTAAGTGGGCTGCAAGGTTTGATTCCTCTTGCCTTTTCAGAACATTTAGGATCCAGCTAAATCAGTATCACAGTAGAAAGACATTTTAGTAAAAATTTCTTTGCGTCAGAAGTGTGAAAATCTCATTACCTTTCAGGAATTAGATTTTCTTTCTGAATATAATTGGAATGGAAGTATTTTATTTGGTTGATGACGGTACTGTAAGCCCAGCTACGCGGCCAACTTTGACATCTGTATTTACTGCTAGCTGTTGTTGGTGCAGATCTCCGCTTGGAGTTGAAATATAACGGTGACTTGATGTGTGTAACAAAGATTCTGATCTTTAAATCTTCAATGCAATACCAAGCAGAGTGTCATTGGATGAAAGCTCTGTGGCGTTAAAAATTTAAACACTCACACATATCATCTAGATAAGCCAGAGAACAAAAATACTAGCCTGGGGGTACCCCGTGGTTCTAGAGCTTCGACCTCTCCTGGCTCCCTGTGTTCACCCTTTCTCTGGTTACCCCAGAGCCAGAGCCCCAGGCTGCGTTCCTCCACCCGCTCGCTCATCCTCTTCTGGTTCTCTCTCTAATATGTCCAGAGTAAGATGAGGTCTTTGCAGCTTTTTGTTTACAACTCATACAGCAAACACATGGGCTCTTTTAGGATATTCCCACTAATCACTAGGTGGAAGTGGATTAAAATATATATATATATATATATATATATATATAACTGTCATCGGCATGTTGTCAAGGTATTAGTCATTGTGCCCGATACAGAGTCACCAACACTCATTACGAAAAAACATTTGAATGCCTTCCTACCTCATGTCAGGCATTTTACTAGGTACTGAGTATACAAAGATAAGAGACTAGTGGCCTTCAAGGACCCCACCACAGATTGTAAATAATGCAGCAACTGTAACGGAATGTGATAACACAATGGGAGAGAAGGAAATGCTTGCTATCCCAGGGATGCAGAAGCTCTGGGGCCGGGGGCTGGGGAGTCGAGATTAACCTGTGGGCAGAAAGGGTAGGCATGCCAGGTAGGAGAGGAGAGTTAGCATGTGCAGAAACACACAGGCAAGAAAGAACATGATGAATTTGCGTAACTACAGGTTTTTTTTAAAGATTTTATTTATTTGAGAGAGAGAGAGAGAGCGCACGTGCACACATGAGCAGGGGGGAGGGGCAGAGGGAGAGGGAGAAGCAGACTCCCTGCTGCGTGGAGAGCCTGATGTGCACTCGATCCGGATCCCAAGACCCTGAGATCGTGAACTGAGCCAACGGCAGATGTTTAACCGACTGAGTGGAAACTGTAGAATTTGAAGGACGCCCCTGTTGAGCCGTCCAGCTCAGTGGGTAGGCATGAATTGTTACATCACTGGTTCTCAAAGTGTTTCTCCCCAACCAGCAGCATCAACATCACCTGGAAAAGGTTATTAGACATGCAAATTCTCAGGCCCCACCTTGGACCGGATTGAGAAACTGATTAACTAGCCCGCCAGGTACTTCTGATGACACTACAGTTAAAAAGCCACTGTGCTGGAGGTTCCTCAGAAAGTTGAAAATAGATCTACCCTACGAACCAGCAATTGCACTACTGGGTATTTACCCCAAAGATACAAATGTAGGGATCCGAAGGGGGACGTGCACCCCACTGTTTATAGCAGCAATGTCCACAATAGCCAAACTGTGGAAAGAGCCAAGATGTCCATCGACAGATGAATGGATAAAGAAGAAGTGGTATATATATACAATGGAATATTATGCAGCCATCAAAAGGAATGAGATCTTGCCATTTGCAACGACGTGGATAGAACTGGAGGGTGTTATGCTGAGCGAAATAAGTCAAACAGAGAAAGACAAGTATCATATGACCTCACTGATATGAGGAATTCTTAATCTCAGGAAACAAACTGAGGGTTGCTGGAGTGGGGGGTGGGGTGGGAGGGATGGGGTGGCTGGGTGATAGACATTGGGGAGGGTATGTGCTATGGTGAGCGCTGTGAATTGTGCAAGACTGTTGAATCATAGCCCTGTACCTCTGAAACAAATAATACATTATATGTTAAAAAGAAGAAGAAGAAGAAGATAGCAGGAAGGAAAAAATGAAGGAGGGGAGTCAGAGGGGGAGACGAACCATGAGACACTATGGACTCTGAGAAACAAACTGAGGATTCTAGAGGGGAGGGGGGATGGGGGATGGGTTAGCCTGGTGATGGGTATTAGAGGGCACGTACTGAATGGAGCACTGGGTGTTATACGCAATGAATCATGGAACACTACATCAAAAACTAATGATGTAATTTATGGTGATTAACATAATTAAAAAAAAGCCACTGTGCTAAACTTATGTCAGATTATATAGCATTAAGTCTTTTTCTTTTAAAGCCAGTGGATTTTAAACCGGGAAATGACATTAGTTGAGTTTGATTTTTATCACAAATGCTGGCTGGAAGCACTTTCGAGAATAAATTCGTGCTAGTATCATGGTTAGGGGAATGGGATGATGCTCAAGAGGCTGCGTAGACGTTCGGGTGAAAAGTAACAGGGCAGGAACTGAAGAGCTACAGTGTGAAGGACTTGAAAAATACTCAAGAGCTGCTCACTCGCTTTCACCTGATGGGGGGACGTCAAATGCCATTTACTAAGGTTCAACTGAATATGGGCTCATTGTTCCGAACTATGTTCCTGCTGCCACTTGGTCCTACTTTCAGTGATGGCCCCTGGAGCTCTTTCTTCCAAGGATAATTGAAAGGTTAAGTGTTCTTCCTGCACAAGGGTTCAGGTTCATTTCTGGACATGACGGAGTAGTGGGTGAGGCCACTGTTGAAATCCAGACAGGATTACATCAGATTATTTCCTCTGGCCTTGATCCAGAATCTCCGCGGACGGACGTCTCCCACTCATTGGAACAAAGTCACATTTCTAGCGAAGAGGATTGTCTTCACAGTGTAAACAATAATCTTATTATCTCTTTGATTTTAAAATAACATAAAAATTCTTTTGCAACCCTTCCAGTGGCTCCACATTTATGGTCCTTGCCCAGTAGATGTTGGATACGCTGCATTTCCCTAATACATATTTAGTAATGAAGTAACCTAAGTAAAACTAAGGTGCATAGTTTAAATATATAATATCGAATTAAGGTGATGATGGAGATAGGATTTAAGAATCATTCGGTGCCCCCAATATTTACCGAGTGTTCCTCTGTGTCAGGTATTGGGTTAGTACTTTATTTAATTCTCAAAGCATCTGTGTGAGATACTGTAATTTTCATACTGAGGTATTTTTTATACCAGTGAGGAATTTGAAGAATAAAGAGGCTAACTAACCTGTCACTTCTGATAAGCAACTGAGACTATTCAAGTTTCAGAATAATCCAAAAAAAAAGGGGGGGGGGGTCAAGGAAAATACTGCCCATTTTTCATAGATCATTCTGAAAAAGAGCTTTCATGACAATGTTGGTACCAGTGCAGAGGCCTATGAATTCTCATATATATATATTTTAAGATTTATTTATTTTAGAGATAGAGCAAGCAAGTAGGGGGAGGAGCTAATGGAGGAGGCCAAGCAGACTCCATGCTGAGCACAGAGATGGATGTGGGGCTCGATCCCACGACCCTGAGATCATGACCTGAGCTGAAATCAAGAGTCCGACAATTAACTAACTGAGCCACCTAGTCACCCCTGAATTCTCATATATTATTGGTTAATAGGGTTTTTCAAGAAAGCAATTGAGCTATATTTATCTAGATAGAAGCATTAAGGTATTCATACCATCTGATTCAGTCACTCCATTTCTGGGAACCTAGTCTATGAAAATAGTCTGAGATGCAGCAAAGAAATAGGTATGCGGGTGTTTTTCAGAAATGTTTAAAAGGGAAAAATAAATGAAACAAAGACAGTATCTGGCAGCTATTCAAATGTTTTATATATTTAATATAAACATGTCACTTACGTAAATATATTAAAATATACTTTAAATAAAGATGTCATTTTTTAATGTATTAAATGAACATATTTAATTCTACAAAATGCTTGACATGGAAGAAGAGCTATATACTAAAATATATGTACATGTAGGTAAAGTGGAAAAAAAATACAAGGAAATACACCAAAATGTTAATTATGGGTAAAATTATTGGTAATTAAATTTCTTGATATTATTTTCTGATTTTTAGAATTTTCTTGACCAGAAATTACTCTTACACTCAGAAATAGTAAACCTCCTATTTGATAACTAGTCCAGAATAGGTATTTGTAATTATTTTGTGGAAGAAAATAAAATCTTTTTTTGAGATAAAGTGGTCAGAAATACTTTCATGGCATTACTGTTTAAATTATAAGCCAAGCACTGTCAGATCATTTTATTAAATTTTCTATCTCAGGAACAGAAAGTAGCTACTTCATATTTGAGCAAATCAGAATGAGAGATTGCATAGAAATTGATATTGAATGGATTCTGATATGGTATAAAAATCAAGTGTCCTAGAAGCGATCAAAGATTAATTTGATTATCTCATTGAAAGAGGCACCAGGTTTTGGCCTCCAAGAGAAATAACAAAATCAAAAACGTTTTAGTAAAAAAAAAAAAAGTGATAGTTCTCAATCATGATTTGCTTTTACTTCTATATTCCTTATTATGGATTCTGAAATCAACCTTTATTCTTTTCAACTGTCCAATAGACCTCAAATTAGTAAGCTTATTACTTTTTGTGTGTATTTTGACTTCTTTGCTTTGCTTAACTTTGTGAAAAACTGTCTCCAACAGCATTGTTGGACTAGGAGATGCGGGGGGGGCAGGTAGAATAATAGGATCAGCAGCCTATTTTCCTCATTTTTCTCAGCGAGTTTGAATTTTTAAAAACCACAGTAATGGTAACAATGGCTGATAACTACATGATCCTTTTTATGTTCCAGGCACTGATGTAAGAAAAGCCCCACATATGAATCCATATACTACAACAATCTAAGAGCTGAGGACTATTATATTATTTTAAAGATTAGGATACTGAGGCACGCAGATACTAGGTGACTTGCCCAAGACTGCACTCATCATAAGTGTTCCACTTAGGATTTGAACCCAGACACTGACCGCAAAATCCACGCCCTTGTCCATGATAGTATACAACATTTTGACTGCAGTCAGTGATGAGGGGCGGCATTAAGCTGGTCCTTGAAAAGCACAGCCTGATGATACCTCATCATGGGGATCCCTCTAAATGATTTCAAAGGTGGATATGTGTAAGAGAGGCAACAAGTCACAGGGTAGGTCTGATGAAGCCCTTTGAATTCCCGATTTTAGTTGATAATTTCAGGTGAGGTTTTTATATTACGCACAGATATCTTATGAGTCATATATGAAAGATACGTTTTAAGATGAAGTGATAGACTTCAAAATATTTTCTAACCACTTTGAGATGAGCTGTTAGATTCCCCCCCAGGGGGGTAGAGCTCCCTCTCCTCTAGAAGGAGATATTTCAATGGGGTGTTTGCAAAGTATGGATTTGAACAAATGAATGCTGGCAAAACTCTAACACAAAGGTTATCAAACCCATTTGTCAGATTAAAAAAAAAAAAACAGCTTGAGAAAGTCATTGACTTATTCAAGGCTTTTGAAATGGCTTCTGAGCATCCCTTTAACTGCTGCTTGGATCTTCCTATTCTTGATAACTTTGTTCGCTACCTCGAGTTACTGAAAAAGAGGTAGCGTAGTTGTTGCTGTGTTATACTATTTTCTTAATAAATTAGCAATGTGGGTGCCTGGGTGGCTCAGTTGGTTAAGCAACTGCCTTCGGCTCAGGTCATGATCCTGGAGTCCCGGGATCGAGTCCCGCATCGGGCTCCCTGCTCGGCAGGGAGTCTGCTTCTCCCTCTGACCCTCCCCCCTCTCATGCTCTCTGTCTCTCATTCTCTCTCTCTCAAATAAATAAATAAAATCTTTAAAAAAAAAAAAAATAGCAATGTTTTTCATCTCTGTGAAAGAGCAGATAATTCAGCTGGGATTAGGTGAAAGGCATAATCAGATTGACTGCCAAGCTGGAAAGCCTTTTCCAAATCACATCGTCTAAAAATGACAGAGAATGGACTGTAGCAAATGTTTTGTTACTCTTAGGTTTTGCGATCTGGTCTTTCTGCGACTAACTCTTAAAGAGTTCATCCTGTTTGGTTTCCTTCTCTCCTCTAAACGCCTACTCCTTCCGTCATGAGCAGAGTGACAGCTCTGGTTTTCCTCAGGAGAGAACCACCGTTTTCTGATTCCAAACCCAGCACCATCCCAGTTTTTCCAGTTTCAATTCAACTCCTACAGATACCATTCTCTGATCGAGGTCAGGTCATTGTATCCCTTGGCCACATTTTGCTCAACCATGATAGGGATGTGCTTAAAACCCGAAGCAAGGCACATCATTGGAATGCCTCTATCCACATGAATGCTACTTCTGAGGAGTTTTGAGTATGGATAGATGAAGCCAGTGGACCAAGTTGAATAAAACTCTCCTTCTAGAAGTCTCTTAAATGTTTGGAGAGGCAGATGCCAACGTGTAAAGTGTCTTTATTGGAGTTTTTTTTTTTTTTTTAATTTCTTAGAAAAAATACCAATCTACTTAATATAACCAAATAATCCCCACTTAAAACATCAGTATTGAGGCTCCTTCAACGCACAGCCAAATGATCATTTGCACTTGATTGAGGAAATCTTCAGTGAAAGATCCAATGATGAGCCAACCTAGCATCCTAAGGTAATCAAGGAAATCATAAAGGGGCCACTTTTAAACTTCCCTTTGTGCTATGTAAATATAGTCTTTTGTGATACTAATTTAATATCATGTTTTTAAGTTTCCCATTTGGTTTTAATTGGCTAAATAAAAGAGAAAGATATATACAGGCAGTAAAGGAAGTCAAGTGAATGAATTAAAGACTCCTAGCCTTTAATATACTTTAACACTGTTAAAATAATTGAATGTTTTCCTCAAGAGAGACTTGAACTTCTAAGAAATTGAATAGCAGCTATACGATCAGATGTGAGTTCTAGAGTAGGGTGGCGTACACTCTGAATGAATTTTGAATGCATATTTTCATGAACACACTATGATTTTTGTAGGTGACTAATGTTAGAATGCGTGCGAATCCGATGAAAAGTTATTAGATCTTTTAATTAATGAAAAACAGGGAATGTGTTAAAATTGATTAATACATAAATTTCCTTGAACCATTAATTTTTTTAAAGAGTCTCTTTCTGGGTTGCCTGGCTAGAAGATGAAAAGTTCTAGAAATAGATGATGGTTGTTGCAAAATATTATGAATGTGCTTAAAACCATCGAATTGTACACTTAAAAATGATTCAATGGTTAAAAAAATGCCTATTTCTTAGGCACCTAGGTGGCTCAGCCAATCAGGCATCTGACTCTTGGTTGCTGCTCAGGTCATGATCTCAGGGTTCATAGATCAAGCCCGGTGTCCCATTTGTCGCTCAGCAGGGAGTCTGCTTCAGATTCTCTACCTCTCCCTCTGCTTCTCTCCTAGTTCATGCTCTCTCTCTCTAAAATAGATAAAAAAAATCTTTTTTTTTAAAAAGCCTGTTTCTCCTAAGTCACCTATTACCTTTTTATTTCCTCCCTAAAAATGTTGCCCAGTTTCCTTTACCCACCAGTAGAAGACTTTAACCCGACCATGTCATGTTGACTCATCGGAACACAAATTGAGCCTTCATTATAGACCTGTACCCTGGTCCTCTTGCTGTTAGTACTCCCCTTAAATATTTAAACAAGTCATCAAATTGGTTTTTAAAAATTTTATTCCAAAATGGGATTAGCAGATATTTTTTATCTTATTTCCCAGATACAAAAAAAAAAAAAAAAAAAGAAAAATTTTACTTTACCAAACATGGGTTTTGACCAATTTTAGAACATTTAAGGTCTTGTCCTACATGTAAGGTGGTGATCTTTAACTAGATATAATAGCGGATGAATTATTTGTAATTGTGTGATTAGGGCTTCCTGAAGGAGGTCATCACCATTGCTATAATAATGTGTGACCGAAAGCGGTACTGCATACAGTGACATATATTCCCATTCTGTCAACACACAATATTTTTTAGCTATTGGCTGAATATTTTTAGTTGTTGACTGAATAGACCGAAACGTATTACCTGATGTGTTCTGCTTTGAGAAAATAAATGAGTTAAGATTCTTTGTTTGAACATGGATGGTGCCACTGAGAATCATGGGAAATTCAATGAAATTTAGTAAAGTGTAAAAAAAAAAAAATTACTGAGTTTGGCTCTTAGCATTAGCTGCTCCTGGATTTCATTGGTGGTCATCGTGAGTTAAGAATTGCCATACAGCCTTTGCTACACGTTTTTGTTTTCCATTTGTTTGTTTTGGTGCTGACTAATATTAATGCATGGATAAATTTTATGGTGTGTTTGTTTTTGAACAGTGTTACCTAATTAAACTGTATTTTGAATTCACTTTAAAAATATTTCACTCAACTGTTATTATGGGCGTATATAAGTGAAAAGCAATAAAAGCTGGTGAGACAAAAATCCTTAAATTTGACATAGTTTACCAAATCATTTCTTTGACTGCAGGCTCCTAGCTGTGCCCCCTGTTGAGTTAGATCATTGGATCCCCATAAACCAAACTGCTTTATAGTTTGTGCCATAAAAATAGTAGTTATTTTTCTACTTCTTAAATATAAAACTATATGATAACATTAAGTCTGTCATATACCCTGATTTTTGAACTGCCCTCCTGAATCCCTCTCTTCTCTGAAACTTTGGACCATTCTTAACTACTCTTGCCCTTTACTCTAAAACTTTGTCCTATAATTTCCACCTTTTCTCCAAATCCAGAGCTGCTCTTAAAGCCTAGGATTTTGCTTGTACAAAAGAAACTCAGTTGATGTTGATATCAAAAGAACCCAGGGGAATTCAAAAGGACTAAGATTAGTTAAAATCTCTCTTTTTTTTTTTTTTTTTTTGTTGCTACTCCATTCTATAAAGTTGAAATAATAACAAGGCAGACAGATAACTTTGATCACGCAACAGCTCGTGTTTCAAAGATAAATAAAGTGACGGTTTTTGACTGTCACAGGCAGTGGGCATAAAGAATAAAGAAATCCTTGAGGTATTGAAACAAATGCCCTCCCCCCAAAACCTCCTTATTTTCATATACATGATACGTAATTTTTGATCCTGGTGAAAAATTAAAGTTGAAGATGAAGAAGTTCTTGCTTTCTTGCTCCTGGATCTGGTATGTTTCTCTAGCATAAACTGAGCTGCATGGGCAGAATTTAAGAGGCATCCCTCAAAGCCACCTCAATCAATAGTTCAATGAATGGCCCAGCTTTAGAAGACTATAAATTCTTTCCAAGTATTTTGAAATAAACCTTTGGAGAGCTAACCCCCAAATTTACAGGGTCTCTAGATCCCTGGCTCTTAGACATGGGCACCAACTCTGAGGCAGCCTTGTTGGAATGGCTGCCAGTTCATATTGTAGATTTTTTCAGAGTTTAAAGTTGTCTTGCCTTTGCTTTGCTTTACTCTTAGAAAAAACACAGAGAAAAATTGGAATTATTTCAAATCCACTGCTCTATTTCCTCTGGATAGGATACATTTTTCTGCATAGTGTCTTTTAAAGAGTCGATGATGCAAGAGTAAAAAGGAACTCATTTTTTTAATAAATGGTTGGATATTGTCAGGATCTGTTGACCACTGGTACAATTTCAGCAGAGAAACCCAAAAGTAGCATCAGTGATACTAGGAGAGTTTTAGGAAAATTTAACACAGAGATGAAATAGGTCGTTTACCTTTCACTGCTCTGGTGGGAATGGAGAAGCAGGGACCTACAATGAACACTCCAGAAAAAGTGGGGATGGTCGATATCTCTAGGTAGGCAAAAATGACAATTGCAAAGTGTAACTGACTCACTAGTGACCTGGACTAAGAACCTACATTCGAATCATGTTGCATGATTCAGTTCTTACCTAACGTGTTTGCTTTTTATTTTTTATTTTTTTTAAAGATTTTTCTTATTTGAGAGAGAGAGAGAGAGAGAGAGAGAAATAACATGTGAGGGGAGAGGGTAAGAGGGAGAAGCAGGCTACCTGCTGAGCCGGGAGCCCAATGCGGGGCTCGATCCCAGGACCCCGGGGTCATGACCTGAGCCGAAGGCAGCCGCTTAACCAACTGAGCCACCCAGGTGCCCCCGTGTTTGCTTTTTAAAGTCTAAAACCAGTAGACTTCAAGGCAGTTTGTGCCTTCAGTATTTTTCTATGAATGGTGTTTGTGATTAGAAAAAACGTGACAGGTTTCAGTTTTATAATAAAGTTGTATTTCTGTGAAGCTATATGTAATTAGCCATTTCTGTGGACGAAGAAGCAGGTGATGGTTTCCCGTTACTCTCAAAATATCACGCGATGTGACAGTTTGTGAGCCCTAGATCACCTGGTAAAATGTACTGTCCGTTTTGCTGAACATCAGGCTATTTCGTGAGTGTAGGTAAGGATTTTGATGGAGCAGCTTTTTTTTGTACATTTGTCTCACCAAATTAAAATCAAGTGTTCAAGTCCACAGAATATACAGATACTGTGTCTGAATCTTTTATATTGGCTTTGAACTTGAACGTTATTTCTAGGGTTTTTTTCTTTTTTTTTTTACAGCCTCATTTCAGATTTGGATTAATTCATGAGGAAAGGTATCTTTCCAAATAGGGCAATAACTTCAAGGGAAGAGGCCATCACCAGGTTTACGAAAGTAATGAGGATATGGGGTCCAAATAATATTTCAAAACTGAAAAAAGGATTAATTTATGTATTATTAATATTACCTTAGTTCCCAATAGGGCTATCTCATGGACCAAGCTATAAAATGCTAAGTGCTGATTCTGTCAAAAATTACACTGAGCCTGAGCCTGGCTGGCTCCGTTGGTTAAGCGTCTGCCTTCGGCTCAGGTCATGATCTCAGGGTCCTGGGATCGAGCCCTGCATCGGGCTCCCTGCTCAGTGGGGAGTCTGCTTCACCCTCTCCCTTGGCCTCTCCCCCTGTTCGTGCTCTCTCCCACTCTCTCTCTCAAGTAAATAAAGAAACAAAATCTTTAAAAAAAATTTGAAAAATACACTGATATACCCATCATAAGGGTAAGAAAGTCAAAACATTAATGCGGAACTTCAGCAACGTTGTAAAAGTGTCCTCCATGAGATGGTAAGTGCATGTTTAGCTGGTTTAAGACAGCGTACTGTGGCAGCATGAAGTGTAGAAGGAAAATAATGGCTTTGTCTTGAGAGTGGCATAGGTATGACTCAGGATAGTTGCCTTTTTGTGCACCCAATTTGGAGTCCATGTGGCCAATTTGATCAAATTAGAAAAACAGATTTATATTGGGGCGCCTGGGTGGCTCAGTCGTTAAGCGTCTGCCTTCGGCTCAGGTCATGATTCCAGGTCCTGGGATCGAGCCCGGCATCGGGCTCCCTGCTCCGCGGGAAGCCTGCTTCTCCCTCTCCCACTCCCCCTGCTTGTGTTCCCTCTCTCGCTGTGTCTCTCTCTCTGTCAAATAAATAAATAAAATCTTTTTTAAAAAAAAAAGAAAAACAGATTTATAGAGCACACAAATTTTAAGCAGTTTTGTGTAAATACCGGCGTAACTTAATACATTTTCAAGTTAGGTGTGAAGTACTTTACATTTATTTTTACCAATGTATTTAAGTGTCTACTGTGGTGGTATATGGTGCGCTGATCGAACCTACAAGAACAGAGACAGTGATGTTCTCTTGGGACGGGTAATGTCATCATGCACTCTGCCCTGTTGAAATTTCATCTCATGACTGACTAAATCGAGGTGTATAATCTGAGTGTGTAAGCTTATTTTCTAGGTGTTTTCTCTGCATGATCAGAGGCAAATATCTGATCGTCTTAGAAACTAAATCAGAGCCACTTTGGGATGATGTGTAATTGGGTTGCAGACAGAATAGTTCTGAGTTAGACTCTGTTGAACATGTCCCTGCGGGTTAATCTAAAGAAGCATGTGATCAGCTTGATAGAGAACAGAAGACCGTTAGTCTCAGTTGCAATGTGAAGAGTTTTCGAATCACCCTTGGGCCCTATTCTCTTAATGGAAATGTGCACAGAACCAGCTGTCCTTTGGCAAAATTGAGAAGTTGAAAGCATTTGGTGCCCTTGGCTTGAAAGGATGTGATTTTTTTTTTTGGCTCCAAAGTGCTCACTGAGTGAACCTTTACCAAAAATACCTCAGTGTTCAGACCATTGCTGATGAAGAACTTCACTCAGATTTGTCTTCTCTCTCAGGCTTCCGTTTTCTACAAGTGTTGTGATTGGAAACAATGATCATAATGATAAGTATCATTTTTTGAGTGCTGACTATGTGCTCTGGATTAGTAAAACCATATTAACTTATTCCCAGTTTTGTACTTTACTTTGGAGCCACGTTCTGGGTGGTTTTCTCATAACAAATATGTGGATGTCCTCACCCCAGGCTCTTTCTAAAAATAAGCTCTTTTCACTTGAACTAGAATTCAATGTGCCCCTTCAATCTCAACTGATTTCTGTCTATTTCTGGCAAAATGAGGTCAATAGAGTTAAAAGGAGCTATTGTTTTTCATCAACATGGGCCATTTGCTTTTATTTGAAAATGTGTTCTTAAAAGAGCATTTGAATGAGAGCTAGGAGTTTCAGACCCTAGTCCATGGCCACTAGTTGTGATAACCACATAAAGTCAATTAACCTCTCTTTATTTTCATTATTGGTGAAATAAAGGGTTTTACTTCAACCATCAGAGTTTTCTTGGATTTATAACTAATTCTTATCTTACATCTTTAGTTGACTTAAAAACAATAATTTCCTTCCCTCTTTAGATTTGCTGCCTCATCAACTCTTTGGGTACCCAGTGCTTTTCCTATGAATCATCCATTCAGTCATTTAATACATATGAATTGAGCCCCTACTATGTTTCAAGACCTTCATGAAATGCCGAAGTTACAACAGTGAGAAAAATTGTGCTGCAGTTTCTGGACTAGTGGGAGAAAGGAAGAGTAATGAACAATCAGACTATTTAATATAAAACTACAACTGTGTTGTGTGATGACATTAAAGAGTAGCATGGTACCATGATAATAATGTGAGACTTCCCAAAGAAATGGTCATTACAGAGGTGGGTGTGAATCCAGATCGTGTTTAGTGGAGGTTGACGTTTCTGGGAGAGCAGAGTGATAGAGCAAGATGGACGATAGACCAGGTAGGGGCCTTGTTGGGGATCTGCTCTCTGACTCCACTCACTGTCTGCAGAAATATTGATTTAGTGATTGGGAAAGGATCCAGTCCCATGGGACTTACAGTTCCGAGAAGCAACCTGTTCAACTCAGATTTGGCTATCCATGGATTCGTGCGTCTCTTCCAGTAACATTTAGGAGAATATTATAGGAAAAAATAATAATCCACAGTTCTAGGTTGCATCCAAATGCATTTGGAAGATGGGTTCTTCCTGATAAGCCTCATGCAGAATCAATAGACATCTACTTCTTCTTCTTACCTCTTGAGTCTGGTTCTGGGCAGTATGGACAAGCCATTCCAGGACTTGAAGGACTTGGTTTAAGCAGTGGGAAACAGAGTTTTTGTCCCTAGGGTAGTTCTTTTCAGTTTCACAAATATTTGGAAGGCCTATTAGGTGGAAAGCGCTGCACTGGGAACAAAGGGCATGCAGATGAGTAAGACAGTTCCTAATTTTAATGAACCCTAAGTCCAAATTGTCTAGCAAGTTCAAAGATGCCCTAGTTTATAGAATTTGAGAAAATACAGAACTACTTAGTGTTGACTTTTAGAAATCATCACAGGAAAACAATAGGGAGGAGTTATTTTAAAAATAAGATTTAATTTGAAATGGAAGAATCTAGCAATGCTTATGTTTAACAGAAGATGTAGAATTCTTCCTCTGGAATTTTTACAAGAAGGCACTATCTGTCCAAGATTTACCACAGTTGAATTTTTAATGTTGCACTTAGTACTTTAAATGGCTGAATGATGTCTTGTAGGCCCTGATTAAACCACCCACATGTTATATAGGTAAAGTAAAAGCTAGTAGGTTTTCTTGTCCCTGCCACTTTTTTGTTGAATTACTAAGTCTATTAACTAGTTGAGAAAGTAGACCAAATAATGAAAGTGCTGAAGTTGAACCGGGTCTTCATTCTCTTACGGCTCTTCCTCTAGGTTTTTAATTTTTTGTTTATTATATATATGATATATTTGTTTATTATATATATTTGTTTACTATATATAATATTACATAAATATATTTATATATAATACATACATATATAAAACACATCATATATGTAATATATACTATTAACATATATATACATATACATATATATATAAAATATATATAAAAATCAGTACACATATAGGAGAAAAAAGGCGTCTTTCCCCTACAGGGCTAGACCTGACCTGTGTTACAGAAAGCCAGCCACCATTCTGTTCTGCAAAGCTCTGAGTTTTTTTTTTTTTTTTTTTAAGTTTTTATTTATTTATTAAGAGAGAGAGTGTACAGTGGGAGGGACAGAGGGAGAAAGAAAGAAACTGAAGCAGATTCCATGCTGAGTGTGGAGCTGATGCGGGGCTCAATCTCACAATCCCAAGATCATGACCCTGAGATCATGACCTGAGCTGAAACCAAGAGTGGGACGCTTAACCAACTGAGCCACCAGGCGTCCCAGAAAAGATACTCCTATTTTTAAATGATAGAAAATGTGGAAGTGAAAACCTGAATATATATTTGGGTGGAGGAGAGACAGTTTTTCTCACTATTTCAATATTTTATTGCTGTAATATTTCCCACTGTCATTGTAAGAACTTGACATTTTTTGTTTTTTATTGTTTTACCATTTTGTATATAGAGTTCTTCATCATATATATACTATGGAAACCATTCACTATGTTCAATCTATCCTAGAGCCAAGATTCACCCAATTCCACTCAAGACTAATACATTCCCATATGAACTTTCCTTTGATAAAGAGGATGGACTTCACTATATGTCAGAGTCCTGGATAGATCTGTCTTACATACTGAGTGCAATCATCATCCTTCTTTATTTCGAGGCAAGTTATTAAAAACACGGATGAGTAAAACTCTTTGTTCTTCTACTTCTGTACTTTAAAAAAAGATTAAATGGTCAGGAATGCCCAGGCTTCTCAATGATTTGCATTTCTTATCCTTGCTCTCTATGTGTGTCCTGTTGCTCAGTTTCCCTTTCCCCAAACATGCCCCATGCACTGTGTACAAACAAATATTTATTGTTTAATCACTGTGAGAGAACTTCATGAACGTGTTACATGGGGAAGTCGGCAAGGCAGGAAATGGTCCTGTCTTCCGCTTTGCTTGGGCTCCTGGGAATTAGAATATCATTTCATATTGTAGAAATAATCACTTAGTCCAAGGCTCATGGAAAACCAGAATGCCTTACAGGATATGTTCATGCCTTGGCATTGATCTCGTTGCCCACCTCAGCAGCAGATCCTCCTTGTTCACTGCTCGTTTTAATTTGTAATTGACACACTATGTTATATTCGTTTCTAGTGAATGAACCACTGGGTACATTGTGCAGTGCTCACCACGCTAAGTGTAGTTACCGTCTGTCACCATATATCGATTACGATAGTATTGACTATGTTCCCTCTGCTGTGCTTTTCATCGCCATGACTTCGTTATTTTGTAACTGAAGGTCTGTGCCTCTTACAACTCTTCACCCATTTTCCTGCTTCACTGCCATCCTTTTAACCTTTGCTCTGTTGTTTCTACTCTGTTACCAATACTTCCCTTGCCTCTGCCTGGCGGCTTTTATTATAGCATGGTAACTACTAGTGTGTGTGCGTGTGCACACACGCTTGTGTTCCCAGATAATCTTCAGTGTCACTTTGCCACCTGCTGGTTCTGCCTCACGTTAAAACTCCAAGGAGAAACGATTGGCTTGGTAAATGCTCTTGAGGTCAGCCTGAGTTACAGACTAACAGCCTGTGGACAGGTCTCAGTCGGGCACCCACTCCCTGTCCAGTAGCCTGTCACCTGAGTGCCGGGGTCAGCTGCTACACACATATGAATAAAGAAATCTGTGTCTATAAAGAGAAGTGTGCGCATAGCCAGTACTTGGCATCAGCTTAGGATCTGTTGGAATTAACTGGAAGGCACTTTCAAGCCTTCCAGTACAGAAATCAAAACATAAGATAGAAAATAAGCTTAAGAAAGATTCAGATGAGAGGCGCTCGGAGAAAGAAGGATATTTTGTGTATTATAATTGGATTTTAAATTATCTGATGGAATTACCATGCCATTTCACCTAATTATCTCACTTCGACATAGAAGCCCAATTCACTTGTCCATGGTCCCCATCATTCATATTAAGTGTGAAAATGGGCAGCAGGAAAGTAAGCTCGTTAGGGCAAACTGAATAATTTCCCCCCAAATTTTTGGTTGTAGGCATCATTGTGGACACACGGAATAGCTGTTTTTCCTTTTCATTGAATTCCTTCTTAAAAATTGTGCTAATGATTCTTTATTTAGTTGCTTCCATCAGATTTTGCAGTTACTGTTTTTACTGTTCATGCCAGGTTTTTATATTGTTCTCTTGCTACTTAGAGACTATATGTAGTCAAGCTTATTTTTTCCTCAGTATTGTTTTTTTCTGACGTCATGTCAGAAATCAAACCTGTCTGCATTCCCAGTAACAGTTGGGATGTGAATGGAGGTCCACATTTCTGGCTATCCCTCCTAATGCTATTTCTGCTTGATCTTGGCAGTCCAACAATCCTTCCAACAACTGGTGCCATGAAACAACTAACTTACTACGTGATGCCACTATTTAAAAATCTCCTATAACCACCCTTCATGTGCGGTCTTTTTCTGATTATATTTTGTGCTTGTTAATCACTTGGATTGAGACTCACTGTATAGAAAGCCTTGAGATATGCAATAAATATTGTTTAGGTATCAAAAAATTAAGTCCAGGGGCACCTGGGTGGCTCAGTCGGTGAAGCATCTGCCTTTGGCTCAGGTCATGATCTCAGGGTCCTGGGATCGAGCCCTGCATCGGGCTTTCTGCTCAGCGAGGAGCCTGCTTCTCCCTCTCCCATGCCCCCTGCTTGTGCTCTCGCTCTCTCTCTCTCTCTGTCAAATAAAAAAATAAAATCTTTTTTTTTTTTTTTTTTTTTAAATTGGGTTCAGATACCAGAAACTGGATTCTGGTACCAGCTTCTCCTAATACCCAGGCTTGCATAGAGCTGTTTACATACTGCGTGAACTTTATTGGAGCTGACAGTGTTATAAAGGGTCTGGATATCCTTCAAGGCAGCTCACCTTACCTCCTGGGAGGAAATCTCTGAATCTATTGTGTTGTATTGCTTACCCAGGATCCCCTTTCCCCATATTGATGCAGGGCTTCTCCTGACTGCCCCTCATTCCATGGGGTCCTGGCGGAGCTGTCATTCAAGGCATTGCCTTCTAGTCGAAGGTGAACATGTGACTCAAGTGAGGCCACTCAGATTCTCCTCCTCAACTTGGACGATAAACAGTGAGACACAAAGACAGAGAACAGTCAGAGTTGCATTTGCTTTTAGGTTATTGTCCAGTGATGTATGTGACTTAGTGTTCAGAGCTTCCCCAATTCCCATTTTTATGTGGTCCTACTACTGCTCAGTCCCCCTGTGATTTCTGAATCCTATAATGCCCTTCCAACAAATCCTTTTTCTTTGTGAATGGAGATGAAATTTTGTTCAAGTTTGCTTAAACTTCTGTTGATTCTAATGGCTATAACAGAATTGGAGAGCCCACTAGACTGGGATTGTTTCCTTTACTCAAGTAGGTTGTTTCATTGGATGGAGGAAACCATCAGATAAAGTATATTTTTGGTATCTCTGAATTGGACTTTACAGTTAGAGTACTCATACTGAACACGGGGCATGATTTGAAAATTCAGGGAGAGTAGGATTTCTGCGGGTATCTGTTGGATCCTTCTCATCTTGGGTATGTTACACAGCCTGCTGGATGGGTTCCTGTGGACCCTCTTCCAGAGGGACATGGGTCTTGCTCATGGAAGCCCTCTGATGACATCCAAGATCTCTCTACCCATGCTTCCCTATGAATCTCTGCTTTGTTCATTCCTATTGTCACCATGTTTGTGCTGGCTCCTTGTCCAATTCCCAGTTCAGTGAAATTTTCAGGAAAGCTTACATAGTACTTGTTATCTGACAAAAGGCCTTGGTATTCATCTGGAACTGACCTGCTATTAGCTCTTTGACAAAACTCCCATTCTTTACCTAAGATTGCAGAACAGAGGGCTTTTTATGTGGAAGGTGATTCACCCAATTTTAGTTTCATTCATTTGCTAAGTTTTGGCTCTTCTTAAGCAGCTGTAGAAAGTAGTTTGGTCAAATATGGGAACATTTTTTTTTCCTTTAAAGCAAAATGTTTTTTTCCTGAATAAGGAGGTATCCGCAGGTTGGCTTTGTAGCTCCATCAATTCATAGAGATTTTCCAGCATTTGGTGTTCTGTGTAGTTTTATAAGAGCCATTGATTTTATCAGATTCTCAGTGTTTTGTGGCTCTTCAGACAGACAGAATAAACATGAACTATTTATGAGCTTGACTTCCCTCCTAGGTCATAGAGTATCCAAAGTCCATTTTGTGAATCAATTAATCTGTACCCAGACCGGAAGTCACTCTAAATTCATTAGATCGAGGCAAGCAGCTGTATTCTGAGGACTCATTTGCTTAATTCTGCTGGCCGCTAAAGCCGGGGACCAGAGGGCATAGGCTAGCTCTCTGGGCCAGTCAGAACAGTCTTATCCCTGGTGCCAGGCAGACACACTCAAGCATGCAAGCATTAGCATCTTGTGCTCAGTTTGCCCAGGGCAAGCTCTGAGGGGTACAGGGTTGCACTTGGCAACTCAACTCACCCAGGCTACATATGAAGATAATATTTTTTCTGCCATTGTAGGGTATGAATCTTGAGCTGTTTGCTGATACAAGGGATGCATTTGTGTTTATATACCTGTACTCTTTTGCACCAATTTCCTAGGGTTTAGAAATTGTGTAGTATTTGGGTTGGAAGAAGTGAAATCCATTTCATCTTTACTAATATAGCAGTGGTGTGACCTTGGGTGAATCGCATAAGCCCTCTTTGAGCTCTGATTTCTTAGTGTGTAGAATGGGAGTAATGACACTATTGAAATCCCACGATTACTGTGATCATCAATGAAATCATGCTTATGATCTATAAAATGTTTTACTGAGTTATTAACAGCAGATGTTGTTTTATGCAATTTGCAATGATTAGTCAATTCTAGAGATTCATATTGAATTGTGAATCTAAGTCCTTCTTCTTCTTGAACTAACAATCTAAACGACTGTGCTAGGTTTGCTGATTTTCAGCCCCTGCTGCTTGGCTTATAAATCAGCCTTAGGATTATATACATATTTCTGTTTTTCAGAGATAAGTGCATTTGAAATCCAATAGGTAGAAATTCCCCTCTGAGACAGGAATGGATCTGTAGAGAAGGGAGCTCCATAATTCAGCTGTACTCTGTTCTTTTTCAATCTGTTTCTGGAGTCTTTAACTTCTAGCAAATTACCTTTGGGGCTTACCGTACTTTTGTGTCCTCTTCTAGAGGGAAAGGGAGAAGCAGGCTCCCTGCTGAGGACCTCCCAGGACCCTGGGATCGTGACCTGAGCCAAAGACAGACGCTTAACTGATTGAGCCACCCAGGTGCCACAATAAAAATATTTTCAATGAAGAAATGTTCGTAGAACACCTGAAAAAGAGCTGCATGTTTTTCAGTGTTGATTGTAAAATGGTCCTTAAACAATAGAAAAGCAGTCATTTAAAAATGCTTGGGGATTTTAAACAGATATTTCAGAATTTTGAATTAAGATCCTATAGTCCATATTTAGTAAAAATACTACCAGAGTGCATATCTTGCTGTTTGATTACTGAAAGACAGAGAGCGAGAGAGAAAGAAAGAGGATGGATGGAAGGAAAGGAGGAAGGAAGGAAGGAAGGAAGGAAGGAAGGAAGGAAGGAAGGAAGGAAGGAAAAAAGACAAAGAAAGATGTTTTATTATGAAGTGAAGCCTGCTAGGATAAGGAAGGTGCCTCCAGTTATTCTATGATGCAGGTCCTTAACCACAAGCCATGGAAATGTCCTTAGTTTGAACATTTTTATGTTGCTACCTGCATTTTAAAGGTGCAAAGACTTTGGTTAACTGGCACAGACCTCTCGATGCACCAGGCATTTTGAATGAATTCAGAATAGAGTGAAGGTGAGTTTTCAGGTCTATTTCTGTTCACAAAGCAGATACATTTGGCTAAAGGAGGTGATCATCTGAAGAAAACACATGTATGGTAATTCTTGCTTTCGTGCTTGTAATTCTTGCTTGTATTCTGTATCTTCTGCCCCTCAACAGTGTCTTAGCTTACTGTAAAATTCTTTCATCTGTGGCTGGTTTGCTTTCATCTGTGGCTGGTTTGCTTTCTTTCTTGGTGTTTCAGAGATGGATAGTCCTCAGTTGGGGTTAAAGATCTTGTCAGTAAATATCACTCCTGGGACTCTGATTGAACTTTTGTAGCAGATTTGTGAAGAATGCATCCCTCCACCAGTCTTGAGTGACCTGGTTCAGAGCAAATGGTTGACTTGGTGCAAATCTACTCCCCACCCCTCCCTGGAAAGACTGGAGGAGCCAGGCTGATGCTGGAGGGAATGCCTTGGAAGAAGGAGGATAGAGCTCCTTCCGTGATACTATCCATGTTGTCCGCCCCCCCCCAATCTTGCTACTTTTGAGAATTCTCATGTCTCTAGCTTGTAACCCATCCTGCTTTGCCACTCACTAATACCTTCTTTCTGTTTCAGGAAATTATAAAAGGTTAACAGTTACAAATGCAATATTTTAAACTTAAATGCTTTTATGTCTAAAACAAGAATGATAAATATGCTATTGAGAACCAGTAGTTTAATGGTTAAGTGTATGGGCTGCGAAGTCAGGCAGCCTAGATTCCTATCCCAACTTTGTTTGCTACCTGACCTTGTCCTTCCCTGTCTATAAAATGCAGGGAATGATAGTAGCTACCCCACAGAGCTACACTGAGGACATCTAAAGCATTTAAACAGGACCTGGCAAACAGTTAATGCTCAAGAAAGTTACTGATGTTTTCAACATAAATTGATCACAAGAGGGGTCATTGACACATTTATCATTAGGTTTTACCTCTTGATGTACAAGAATATACACATGCCTTGGGAAATAGAGTCTCCTGTGTTGATATCTTAAGAAGTAATTCTAGTTACTTAAGCTAGAAAGAACCTTGAGTAGGAGCGTGACTATCCCATACATTAATGACAAGTTATCAAAGGATCTGTGCTGTGTTTAATTAATTTTGGTGGCTAGACATGTAACACCAAAAGATCACTTTGAAATATTTCTAAGGCAGTCATGCTTTGTCTTGTAAGAGTGACTTTTTTTTTTTTTTTAAAGCCTTAAATATTTTGCCACATCTGAAAGATCAGGTCGCTTTTGTAGATCTGGCCAATAGATACAAAGTCTTCTTATACTCTTTCTCAAAAGGCAGAAAACTGTCTCTGAACTTAAATACTGCTCTTGTTTTAGCTCTCTTCATTCCCATCCAATTCTGTTCTTTTTATTCAATGTGATTGAAAAGCAATGAAATTTGTTCTTATAGATCTCTTTACCCAAACTGAGCAAATTAGAAGACATTTAATCTACCTTGTATAAAAGTGGAAGCAATAGAAGAAGGAAATGAGTTGTTTTCAAATCCCATTTTATTATGACATTAGTCCAGTGGTATTACTATAAGCTATATTGATCACAGCTGACTTCATGGCTGTGTGTTGACCACACAATGTAATCTAGAGGGCATTTCAGATTTTAAATGACTTTCCAGAGTACTCTGGTTAAAATTGTTGATGCTACATGACAACTGCTATTGTGTCAGTGCCAGCCAAATATAAAAGAACATTAATATTCATTAGTAATGTTACAGCTGGTGACTCCTTCACAACACTGTAATGGTTTGAATAGTTATTTCAAACAGTGTATTGGAATATTTTCACAGTAAGTCCTGATTGACACAATCATTAAAGAAGCCCAGTTACACCAAGGAAAAAAATAAATATGTATGGGTATGTATTAGGCTAAGTAAATATTTTAGAAATATACGTCAGTTGACAGGACCTAGCACTATGCAAGAGATGATTAATTTTTGAATGAGCTACACGAGGAAATCACTGTGGTAGAAATCTGGGGCCCAGATTCCCTTTCTGTTCCATCACATGAGTTCAATGTCACTGTTCTAATTCCTATGAATTAGGCTCCATAAGTGTGTCTAAGGAAGCAATTGTGAGGATACAATGAGATAAATGGCAGGGGGGTGGTCATTGGGGTTATGACATGGCACCGGTATCTTTGAGCACCTGAGGTGGACTGTGCATCATGCTGGGCTTTTCCATGTGCTGTCCTGTCTCATCTTCTTAGGAAGGTGGCTTCATCTCCATTTTCTAAACGAGGAAACCAGAGGCAAGGTGTACACAGCCATTTGCACACAGCCGGACAATGAGAAGTCCTAGTGCAGAGATTTAAGTCCAAAGTTGTGGATGTTTTTTGAATTATGTCGACATGCTCCTGGAGATTGTTAGAGGTGGAGGGCGGTGCTGGGGGTTGTTGGTGCTGAGGCTCAGGGTAGGAGGCCTGGGACCTGCTTGCAGGGAGTTCCCCCTTTCACGGCAGTAAGACTAAGATGCAGGATTGGAAGTCTATGGGATGATCTACACTATATTAGGTGCATCTCTGCTTCGAGCTCTGACCTGGTGAGTTAACACTTCTCTCACCCTCCTGCTGCTGCTTTTGCAGACGTGATACATAGGGGAGAAAAACTGTCCTTTGTTCATGCATCCTGAACAAACCCACAGAGATTTCTTAATGTTCTTTATATTTCCAGTTCTCTGTCTCTAGACTGATATTAGGAGAAAATAATTTTATAATTTATATTGAAGCTATTTCTTGCGGTAACTCTTCTCCCTGTCATTTATTTTGCTATACTTTCCTTAACTTCCTGAAGCATTTGTTATAGAAAGATGCTAATGCCCAAAACCATAAGCCTGTTCTCTCATTCGAAATAATATTCCAGTGAATCGGGCAGTAATTATTGATGCCAGATACAAGGGGCAGTTCCTATCTTAAGAATTATTCAACTCAGGAAGTGAACTGTGCAAGTCTTCCAAAATTAAAAAAAAAAAAAAAAGTTAACAGTAAGAAACATCTCTTAAAATACTGAAAGTTAGCAGTTTGTATTTCCTTTAACTCAGCCCAAATTTAAAAGTCTGCAGATAGTGTCATTAGTGGGATAATCAGTGAGGATCCGGGGTAGGTGTTTGCTCTCAGTAGTTTCACTATTGTTAGGTAATTGAAAAATTCATCGGCTCGAAAGACCAGGCATGGAATTTCCCTAGCATCCAGTAAGATTTTGGTATGGAGAGGGTTCTAAAGCTCTCCTGGTCAGGCGGTCAGGCGCTCCTACTCTTTGTTCTTACAGCAGTGGAGATGGCTTTGCTGATCACACATCCTGTCTCTACATCTGCAAAGCGAGAGTAATTGCACCTCCTACTTGGACAGTGTTTTATTCTTTCCAGCCAGTGTTCACGTGGCTAAGCTGATTTGCTCCTCACAACCACCACTTAAGAGTATGCGGCTATGCACCCACGTCATTCCCAATTTACAATCGCAGAAATCACATCCAGCAGAAGCCTAGGTGGGCTCTGCCACTTATTCAATGCTGTGACCTTTGATACAATTTGTATCCATCTCTCCGAACATCAGTTGCCTTATTTGAGAATAATTTTTGCTTCATTGTACAGATCTAAGAATTTAAGGCAAAAACCAGATTTCAGAGGATGGCGTGGTACCCGAAACAAAGAAAACATGATAAGTATTTCTTGTTAATTCATTCAAGAAACGTTTATTGAACAGTTACTCGGAAATTCTACCAGGGGCAGAGGACAAAACTCTGAAGACTGGGGACAGAGTTCCTGTCCTTGTGGAGAGGAGTCTAGCTGGGAGTTAGTAAGAGGAAGAGTGAGGGCTTGAGCTCTAGTTACTCCAGATTCAGTAGACAGGTTGGCAAATGGATGGGCGAAGAGATAGGAGTGTGTGTATTTACGTATGCATATGGATACTTCAACAATACATACATAATGCATACACATACACGTATATGTACATAACACTCCCTGGTGCATCCCCGTATGTTTATCTCCATGCTGTAGGGAACTGTCTCTAAAGCCCATGTCAACCCATGTGCACTGATGAGGTTAGGAAGTGGTGAGTTATGTTCAAGTCAGCCTTGGTGTTTTTCATCAGTAATATAAACAGCAGGTGCTGAATGCCTTCCCTTAGAAAGGCTCCAGCTATCAACCTCTGAATCCTTCCATCATTCCCTATTGTCTGTTTCCCTCCTGGTTTTTAAAAATCAAGTTGAAGTAAATGAAGATGCCTTTTGCCAAAATGAGTCACAGTGCCTCTGGAATGTTAATTCTTGGAGAAACAAAAGCTGATGAATTGTTATAATTTCATCTCATGCAGAGAACTCTGGGTGCTTTGTGACCATAATGACGTGTATATTACATTCACAGGCATGGTTTCTGGAAATGTTTATATAAACCTGTTTTACATTTGATGATTATATTTTGAACTGTGTATAAATAACTATGTTCTTAGATCTGACTCAATTATAAAATGAGCTCCTGGGAGGACAGAGCAAAATGGAGAATTAAAAAATATGTTTGTTTGTAGAATCTGAATCTTGTGTTTGGTAACTCTGGGATTTGAACCACACTTACGTGGATACCCTAATTTCTCTTTCTCAAATCCTGCTATCCACTTTTTTTGTTTTTTAAGATCAACTCCATAATCTTGACTGATGTCTACTATATACATAAACAGATCACTCGGTAATCTGAGAACTTTACTACTCTGGCCAAATCAGATCCGTCTTTATTTTTTGGAGAATGGAAATTAACATTTGAATTTTCTCCATGTATTAGACACTGTCCAATATATTATTTCATCTGGTTCTCACAACTGTGAGACGAAAGATATTATGTCCCCGTGAGAAAACTAAAGTCAAATAAAAGAACTTTCTTTGTGTCGTAAAGATGCTAAAGGGCAGGTTGAGGGAGTCTGGCCTGATTATCTCCAAAGCCACATCAGTCAGTAAGGTGCTTGCACTCTCTGTCTCTCTGTCTCTCTCTCATACACATACACTCACACACACACACCCACACACGCACACCCACACATGCACACACTGACCATGGGCTCTTTCTAGTCAGAGGCTTCATAATTTTATGTGGGTTATTGATGGTCACAAATGTGATGGGACAGTGTCATGGCCAGAATCCGTGTTGGCGTTGACCTAGGCAACTCCTCTCATTGCTTTCTCTGAGGAGGTCTGTTCCAATTGTGTCATTCTGTTCTGAATGTGCATCATCTAATGGCACCGGGAGTCCTGATACATTTTGAGGTCGGGCGCAGCAGCGAGGCGCCGCCCCCAGGCAGGAGCGGACATGAGGCACAGGAGCTGCTTGGCGCTGGTACCTCTGGCACTGTCTTCTCAGACCGCTCATCAGTCATTAACAAAATACCGCATGAGCACAGTAATGACGCTGAGGGAAAAGGATGGAAATACCGGGTCAAAGCTGTAACTCTACATCTTCTAAAAGGGGACATCAGGGAAAGAAGTCTGAATCTGCAGACAGATGGACTTTTATGTTTTTAAGCTGAGAAATAGGAAATACTTTCTCAGATCAGCCAAACAGTGCAGCTTGTCTTCCCTATCTGGGAAAGACCATACTTAGATTCATTTTTTATTTGTATTATTTTATTTTATTTTATTTTTTAAAATATTTTATTTATTTATTTGAGAGAGAGAATGAGATAGAGAGAGAGAGCATGAGAGGGGGGAGGGTCAGAGGGAGAAGCAGACTCCCTGCTGAGCAGGGAGCCCGATGCGGGACTCGATCCAGGGACTCCAGCGTCATGACCTGAGCCGAAGGCAGTCGCTTAACCAACTGAGCCACCCAGGCGCCCCTAGATTCATTTTTTAAATCCTAATGAAACAAACGATGCTCTATCAAGAAACTAACTACAAAACTGTCTCTTTCCCTTTACTTCCCACCAAATACACTGCAACCCAGTATCGTGCTATACTTTGATTCTATGTCTCCATCAAGGTGGGATTCTCCAGTTTTCTAGATAGTTCAGGACTTGGAACAAGCCTGGATCACTAAGCCGCTGAGGTACTGGGGCAGAGCGGGTGCCGGCCACCCCACCCACAGCTCAGCATCTGCAAGTTTGAATGACAGAGCTTACCAAGTCAAAGCAGTTGTTGACATCCTTTTGTCATTGCTTTAAGGACAGAAACAGTAATACCCATCACCATTTTGTTGCACTGTATTTGGAAAACAAATGTGCAAGATAATCCTTGTGCTTTTATGGAAAGAAGTAAAAACAATCAGGCAGCTTAAAGGGGCTTTAAGATGTACATTTTGTAATGTTGTAAATGTTGTGTGTTTTTCCTTCCTTCTTTCAGATAACGCACCTCTCTGTTGGGAGGGATAGGGTGTATCTTGTTTAAAAAAACAAGGGACATCCATCATATTTTGAGAATCCTATATGCATTTTGTAGAAAAGAAAAATCTTTACCAGCCATTTCAGAAGTTCCCATGTCCTGTAACAAACTCCTGGGGGTCCTTTAACACAAGTCCATACTAAGGTCCAAGACATTTTCCCCCCCAATTTAATTTGACTTTGATATAGAACTATCTGATCTTCAATCTGCTGAGGCTGTTCCATTTGGAAAACAAGAAAAGAACTTCCTGCTCCTCACTGTAATTTAATAGAACACTTGGGTTTTATGATTTCATTATATGTGCTAATCTCCAGTTTACTTATGTGCTGATTGCACTGGTAACATGCAATTTGTAATAAATAATAATTAAAATAAAACTTTATAATCAGGAAATACAGAGTTACCAGCTAATAGCATTATTAAAGTAACTTAGTTAAGGTCTCTATTTCTATAATTTCATTAGAGACAAACAGCTTATAAGTCCATTGCAGATGTAGCAAGGGTGTGTGTGTGTGTGTGTGTGTGTGTGTGTGTAGACGTATACAAATTATACTCAGATGAAAGACGATAAGGAAAAAATGAAATTTCCCATTTCTTGGTCTGGGTGGTGGTTACATTATTGTGTTCATTGTTTGGAATTTTCTTGAGCTGTGTACTTACATGTGTGCCCTGGGGTTATGCTTTTAATGAATCACAAAGAAAAACCCCAATAAGAGTTTATCACAAAAAGTTCAAAACATGGGTGTGGCCCCAAGGATCACCATCCAAGTAAAATGTGTATTACCTCTTTTTAGTTCAAAGAAAGGCAGGAGTTTGTTTCAGAACTTAAGGGCAAAGCATGGTGTATGTGTTCTTGATGAAGCCATCCTATAGCTCACCTAAACATGAGCCCAGTTGAGATCTGCAAAATGTGAAAGTATGTGTGGCAAGATGGCAACCACTGATAACGCAGTTGCTAGGCATTTGCAGAAGTCAGGAAGAAGGAGGATGAGTGGCCTCCATGGTTTTAAAATTTAGGTGGATCTGATCTGTCTTGGGAAGGGTTGGTCAGGGGTCACACATCACAAAGGAGAAGAGTGTCCCCAGGTTTTCAAGCTTCAGAAAACTGACTCAAACTTCTCATTGGTGGAAATTTATTTAGGGATTTAAGTCTAAGCACTTAAAAATATAAAAATAAAAATAAAAAAGATCATTTGTGTGAAATTAGTGGATATAGTAAAATTCTTATTTATCCATCTGTTTCAAAACGACTTGCTGTATCATTTCAAGAATGTTGCCAAAGTGTCCTCATCTGTCTCCTCCTCTGTTGGAATCTGCCATCTATGTGACTGTGTTATGCCCAGAACAATTCTTTGCATGTAATGAATACTCAATATATAATATGGTAGAAAACACAACCGGGTTCCAGTGACATTGAATTGAATTCTGAGAGGCTTAAATAGGAAGGAGAAACGTCCAGAAGAATGACTACCCATTGGGTGCAGACCAGGTCCTGGGACTGAAGTGCAGTTTGGCTGTAACTTTTGCCATCAGTGAAGACATATGTTGACTTGGTAATTGTTCAACAAATAATTTTTGACTGTTATCATGAGCTCAGTTCCATTGGAGGCACTGAAAATAGTGGGGTGGATACAATGCAGGAGGTCTGTGAATTGGTTGGACTGACATTTTAGTGGGGGAGGAGACAAGAGACGAATGCTCATGAGTAAGCTGTGGGTTAAGAAGAGAGCTGTGAAGGAACAACTGAAGGCCCTAGAGGGCCTTGTTTTGGAGGGCATGATCACAGAAGGTGTCTCTGGAAGGAGGTCATGTGGACCAGGACCTGAATGGTGCAAGAGGCGAACCCCGTGAAGATTGGAGGGCAGAGGCTTCCAGGGGGAGGGAGTCACAAGTTCAGAAGGCCTGGAGATAAGCATGGGTTGAGTTTGCTCTGAGAAGGAAGAGAAAGCAGATGACCTAGAACAAAGTGACAATTGATAGACTGTCATAGGAGATGAAGCTTTCTCAACCTGAGCACAATTAGTATTTTGGGTTGGCATTTTTTGTTGGGAGGAGGTGTCCTCTGAGTTAGAGTGTGGTTAGAAGCATGCCTGGCCTCCATCCAGTAGATACCAGTAGCCTCCTCCCACTCCCAGTGTGACAACCAGAATATCCCCAATACTGCCAAATCAGCCCTGGCTGAGAACCACTAGAACAGAGGAATGAGGACAGGGCCAAATCATGTAGACCCTTGCAGGCCACAGACAACTGTTTCCGTTTTATTCTTAGTAAAAATGGGAGGCTATTGGAGCATCAATAGTAGAAGAGGAGCATGGTCTGATTTTAGGAAAATCATTCCGTCTGGTTGACATGTGAGGGATAGGTGGTAAGACAGCAAGAATGGCTTCAGGAAGACCAGTAGGGGGCTGTCCCAGGAGCCCAGCTGACAGATGATGCTGGTGAAGGGCAGGGCCAGCTGGGGGGACAGGAGCAGACGTTAGGGAATGGACACTTGGGATTGGATTTGGAGACTGAAGGCAAGACAGGAGCTATAGATGCCTGCTGGGGTTTTCCTACTTTGGTGGTTGTGCCATTCACTGAGATGGACAAGACTCAGACAGGATCAGCTACGGGTAGAATGGCACTGAATTTGTTGGCCTTGGTCTCTGTTTTCTTGAACATACTAATCAAGTTTTTTTTTTTTTTTTTTTAAGTTGATGTCTCATAATTCTCCTATCCAGCCCACCCATTCTGTTTCTATATTTATTTTTTCCACTTGGGCCTGTTTCCTGCATGCCTGATAACATCCTATTGACTTTTCACCATTGTATATGGGAACATTTTAAGAAGTTCTTGTTAATCTTTTCTTCCTCCAGAGAGGATTTTCACTTTCATCTGGAAGGCTGTTTCAGAAAGGGCAGGTCAGTCTAACCCGGTCAGAGATGGAGCTTACTCAAGCCTGGGTTTTCATTTTTGTAAAATCTGATCTATTTCTGCCTCCTCTTACTCAGGGTGCAGCCCTTTCAGACCTCAGGGGAAGTCTGGCGTGTTCTCCAGGGCACTGCCTACTTAGCAGGCCCTAAACTCTGATTTTTGTCTCCCCGAAATTGTGACGCCGCCTAATGCCCTTCTAATTTCTTTGGTTTTTGCTGCCATTTTCTGCTGGGTGCTCCACTAAGGAATGATCAAATGACTCAGACTGCAGAGGCCAAGCTGATTTCTCTCTGCTTTCCTTCTCTTCTGGGTCTTGGCTCCTTGAGTTTTAGACCACTGACATTGAGTTGTGAAGCTACAGAAGGGTCTGAGCTGTCTTTGAGAAAGTTTGCTCTACTATCAGCAAAGTAAAAAAAAAAAAAAATGGATGGGGGAGTTTGAGAATAGATGCTGAGAAGCAAGAAAAAAAAGTCCCTGAAATTGGCGCATGCAGGCAGAAGATAATGAGGACCCAAAGTAGGGCAGTGAGCATAAAATGCAGAAGAGGAAATAGAAGCGAGAAAATACTCCGGGAATGGATTAGAAGTGATGGCAAATGGAAAAATTTAGCTGTCAGCATCTCTTAAATTTTATTTGTATGTCAAAAGAAGAATGACATATTGGCTTATTAATTTTACATCCCTCATAATTGTAAAGGCTGGTCAAGGATGACTGGTTGCCAAACAAAATAATCAGCTCTTTGAAATTTCTCATGGTTCTGCTATTATTCTTGGCTATAAGGATTGAAAGGGAAATGTATTTTAATCTGGCTTCATTGTTCAAAAGAAGAACTTGCTTAAGTTAGTCTTTATGTGAAAGGAAGTCATGTGCTTCAGGAGCCTTTGAAGGAGAAGCCATGCGCTCCATAATTCAGGAAGCATGGAAAATATGTAAAGCCAAACCTTTTTATTATTCTGATAGCAATATTTTATGGATGACGTTGAGCCATTCAACTTGAAACACTGAGCTAGGTTGGTAACATACACTATTTTGCAATGCACTTGAGATGTGGCACTTGTTCCAGATGAATAGTTATCAAGGGAGGTGGAAATGACCAGGAGACCAGTATTGAGGGCTTTATGTACATTCCCATGTAACCTTTTCAATTACCTTATGAGTAAAGTATATATTTTCCATATTTTCTAGAGACAGGTCTCAAAAAATTGGGATAGCTTGCCTGATATCGCACAATTCATTCATGGCAGAACAAGGACTGAAAACTGAGTGTTTTATGCTTCACTATTTTCTCTTTCCAAGGTACCACAAATCTAAGAACTTTCTGACATTTGGAGAAAAGCTGAGAAAAGCGTAAGAGGAAAATCTGGGTCCTGTTATTTAGATCTATTTGAATAAAACTTTGCATTATTCAACATCATTTTATAGAAAACGAAAAATAATTTCAATTAAATTCTTTCCAAGTAGTACTTTCACTCCTGAGAGTAGAGTGCAGCTCATTTTCTCATTAACTTGAATCCCCGGGCATCTCATTATACACTTCCTGAACTCTAAATATGATCTTATCCCCCTCCAAAGTTTCATATACCTGTTGTCACTGTTGATATAGGAACAGCCAAACCAACGATTTTAAAATAATTTCACCTTTCTTTTATTTTTTCCCTGAGCATGGGAAGTTCCACTGTGTGTCTCAACAAAACTAGCCGATATCTTACCAAGTGACAAAATGATTAGATGAGTTCACAGTTGGCTGCAGTCTTAGCCCCACAGACAAAAAGAAAGAAAACTTAACATTTATTGTACTTTTACCCTGTCCTAGGCACTTAGAATTTAACGATCTCATTTAATTTTTACAACAAACCCATGAGGTACATGCTACCTTTATAGATGATTCAATTGAGATCCAGAGACGTCAAATGACATCTAATGTCGTAGATTCTGGTAAGGGGCAGTTCATTCTGAACCTGATGATAAAATCTTTTGTAACTAAAGAACCCAATATCTTGGTTAACATAGATTTAGGTAAGTGTAAGTCACTACGGACACATTGTACTAAACTTAAGATAACACATTGCTATCTATCTATATCTAGATACAGTTTTATGTATATTAAATGTTATTTTAATTTCATTTTTTTAAAGATCTATTTATTTATTTTAGAGAGAGGATGAGAGAGGGTGAGAGAGCAGGAGTGTCAGAGAGAGAGGGAGAGAGAATCTCAAGCAGATTCCATGCTCAGTGCAGAGCCCGATGTGGGGCTCCATCTCAAGACCCTGAGATCATGACCTGAGCTGAAACCAAAAGTCAGACACTTAACCGACTGCGCCACCCAGGTGCCCCTTAAATATATGTTTTTATATATGCAATTCATTTTATATAGTATATATTAAAATAGAATATATAGGAGAACGAATATAAAACAATGAATAGGAGTTTACAGTTTTGTTTTGTTTTTAGATTTTTAATTTATTTATTTGAAAGAGAGAGAGAGACAGAGAGAATGAGCAGGGGAAGGAGCAGAGGAAGAGGGAGAAGCAGACTCCCCGCCGAGCAGGGAGCCCCATGCGGAACTCGATCCAGGGACTCAGGGATCATGACCAGAGCTGATGGCAGACACTCAACCGCCTGAGCCACCCAGATGCCCCAAGTTTAGAGTTTTAAACATATATGAGCCAATCTCTTTTTTATCAACAAGGGAGAAACAATTACTGCAGCATTCTGCATATCACAGGAGGAGAGCAAGTTCAGTCTGTGCGGTAATCAGTTACACGGTCAAAGTCTAGTATAGTACCTGACACATGCACACACGGTAAATATTCTTAGATAAACAAATTACTGTGATATGATGAAAAGCCAAGAAAAAATTCACTATGATACTTAGAGGAGACCTTGTGTCTAGAGGAGAGGAGGTTGGGGGAAATTAAATCATACTCTAGAATCCTATGAATGATGTTTGCATATTGACCTAATCTTTGTGTCTATGGAATGTTCAGCAGGAACTGAGTGGAGTTATAGAATGAAAGATTCATGTCAGATATGGAAGGATTTTCTGTCCATTAAAAGCTGTTGACATTGGGATGAATTACTTTTGAAAAGTGTGGAATCTTCTTTAGACATGTAAAATTAGGGAAGGTTATTTTAATTGAGGCTGTAATCAGAAGCTCAGTGTGGATAAGGACCATGTTTATTTTGCTGATAGGTACTTGATGCATAGTAAATGAATGAAAATAAGCTAATGGAATAATTGATCTCTCAAAATTTCTTTTAATCCTATAATTGGTGTGAAAAATTGATAATCTTTTTTTGGTAATAATAAATTTTGACTAAGCTGCTGGGCCACATGAGCTGTATTTAAAATTATTTGTTGCGGGACACCTGGGTGGCTCAGTTGGTTAAGTGTCTGCCTTCAGCTCAGGTCATGATCTTAGGGTCCTGGGATCGAACCCCACGTTGGGCTCTCTGCTCTGCGGGGAGTTTGCTTCTCCCTCTCCCTCTGTTCCTCCCTCTGCTTGTGTTCTCTGTCTCTCAAATTAATAAGTAAAAAATCTTTAAAAATAAAACTAGTTGTTGAAAATGGCTATGTCCAAATTCATCAAATAATACACATAAAATATATGCAGTTTTTATATATCACTTATCCTTCAATAAAGCTATTTAAAAAATGGTTAGGATTGAGCATTGTGAGTTACTTTCTACTATCCCCAGATATATTTTAAAACAATAGAGAACATGGCTGAGGAGACAGAACACAACAGGATTGTCCTCTGAACTCTACCCCTTAACTTGGCTGATTTATCAGTTCATGTCTCTTTGCCTTGACTTCTTGTTCCCTGGCAATTCTAATTTTACAAATAGCTAACATCTGTAAAAGGGAAAAGATCAATTAGAGAGATCTATAAAATACTTTGAGCTTCTTGAAGAGAATTCTCTATAAATAGAGCTTGGCAAGTAATTAGTCATTTCACTACTATAAATGAAAGTGGTGTGAATAATTTTTTTTAAGTTGCTCTTTTTATACTCCTCTGCATGTACCATAAGGCTATTAAATCTTTTAGCGCCCTTTGGTATGCAAAATACCATAACTATTTTTTTTCTTTGTAATAATTTAATCAATATACTTCTGATGTAGCTGGAGGGGCAGAAAAATTTGCATGTAGCCAAGAGATTGGGACTTAAGAGGAATTTCCAGTTCCTTTTGGGATGATTATTTGTAGTTATTCCTAGTTGAATCGACTGCTTTTAAAGAGAGATTCAGAAAGCTCATGGTTGTATCTGTTAGTTCTGTTAGGTCAGTGACAATAGATAATTTCAGGAATTTTTCTAACCTCACATTAAGACGTAATCACTGAACTTTGAGGAATTTTTGCATACGGCATTGAACACCTAGATTTGTGTTTTCTGGTTTATATGTTTTCCCAACTCGGTACTATTTTCCTTTTCCTTTCTCCAAAAGATGTTCAAACCATCCCCTAGACATGGAGACGGACCAATCATAAAAATACGTGGGGAAATTTAACTCTGATGTAGTTTGAAGGCTGATTGAAAACGTTGCTTGGTAATCACATTGATCTTCTGCCTTCATTGGGAGATGCAGAGTGATGAGGAGGTAGTCTGGTGAGAGAGGAATATTTCCATGCGATTCTTCCACGTAGATAGCTCTGTTCTGCCTTTGTGACTGTCCTTGACTCTTCATCATGTTCAAATCCTTTCTTCCAGAGTGAGCTTTGGGGATGGTGAGGGGTGTCTATGGATGAGTGTATGTAGAAATCAGGCGAAAATAATAAACGTGTGTTTACGGTGAGTCAGTTCAAGTCTGAAATTTCACTGTAATTGATTGATCTCCCGGAAATCATTTTCCTCTGTCCCATCTTCAAGCAAAGTATTGGAGCAGTGAAAAAAATGGGCTGATTTTATTAGAATAGTATGCCAATGTCAATCACAGGGAATTATGGAATGTGTTGTTGCTAAGGTGTTGCATTCTTACCAAACTATTTACTTAGAAACTTTCGTTCTCCTAAATACTGACTGCTCTTAGATTATACTTCATTCCTTAAAGATCCAGGCAAAAAAAGCCCAAATTATGACCTGACAGTCTTATTTTAAATAATCCTATTCTTCATGGATCTATTTGTATGTTCAAAATAAGGTCTTTATTTGGAACTGTTTTGTCTAAGGAGTTTTGCTCAGAAACTGTCCATGGTTTTATGATTCCCGTGGATGATACAGCACCAGCTGCTGAGGGGTTGGAGGTCAGTTGGTTTCTTTTCACCTGGCAATTGCTTTGGAGTTCAATAATAATAATAATAATGTTAGGAATCAGAGGCTGAAATTCAGACTTTCCATCCACATGGCAGCCAATAGGCAGGCGCAGTGTGGCCCTCCTGTCCAGGGAACCTGTGCTTGGTGGGGACATCTCCATTTATTGTCAAGACAGTGACTTCTCTGCCCCAGACCCTGTGGGATCACTGCATCTGTGAATGTTGTGGTTCAGCTCGGCAGCTGCACTTATGTGTAAGTGCTTGCTTTCTGCCCAGCAGATCCCCAGTGTATTATCTCAGTGAACCTATAACAGGTATGTTAAGTTTTCGTCCACCTCTGCAGACATAGAGCCAGGGCTCAAAACTGATCTAGTTAACATCAGCGTTGGTTGTCTATTATTTATTTTATTTTATTTTTTTAAAGAAGGAAGAGGGGAAGAGGTGGGGGGGGCAGAGGGAGAGGGGAGGGAGAATCTCCAAGGAGGCTCCCTAATGAGCACGGGGCTCGATCTCAGGACCCTGAGATCATGACCTGAGCCGAAATCAAGAGTTGGGCGCTTAACCGACTGAGCCACCCAGGCGCCCTGGTTGTCTGTTATTTTGACTACTTTCTTAAGTAATTCTCTCCATAATTTGTCATAAAACTAGGAAGGACCATGGCAGTGATCTAACTTCATCCTTTTGCTTTAGAAATCAACAGAAGTTCCTAGAGGCTCTGATGCTCTCGAGGTCAAAGACAAGGTTAGGTGATGGCAGAGCCATGGCCAGAACTGGTCTCTCCTTTTCCTGAATTGGGCAAATCCAAGATGACTGACAATAGCTCAAGGCAGGAATCCAGGAAATAAACCCTCATAACACTCAATGATCACTCTCCCATTATCTAATAATGCTTTCCATAGTTCAGAAAGTTTATCTTGTATTGTTTATTTGGTCCTTATATGGAAAATTGATCACTGTCTGGGCAAAATGGTGATTTAAACCAGGAATGGGCAAATGTTTGCTTAAAGGATCAAATATAAAAATTTGAGGCTCCCTAGGCTAACTAGTCTCCACCACAACTATTCACCACGGCCGCTGAGAGACAGTACGTCAATGAGAGGCCATAGCTGTGTGCCCGTAAACTTTATGGACACTGGAATCTGAATTTTACGTCATTTAAATGTGTCACAAGATATTCTTTTGATTATTCTCAATCTTTTGTTAAATGTAAAACTGCCCTTAGTTCATGTACCGAACAAAAACGGGCAGCTTACTGGCTATGTGCCACGGGCACATTATCTGCTGACTTCAGTTGCGTTCTGCCATTTTTGCTCCGACACTTTGGGGTCTGCACATGGACCCCCCCAAGTCTGCATTGTTCACGAGCATCTGCAGAAACTGAGTCTAAATGGACTGGAGTGAGAAAGGAAGGGCTTTTATTATGTTCAATATCCTAATGCTGCTTTCTCTTAAGAGCTTTCTATTTAAAATACTCTTGCCATCATCATTGCAAATGCTCACCCAGAAGCTGCTTTTTCCTTTTCAGCTTTTAGAGTCCTAGTTTAGTCATTTTTTTTTAAAGATTTTATTTATTTATTCATGAGAGAGGCAGAGGGAGAAGCAGGCTCCCAAGGAGCAGGGAGCCTGATGCGGGACTCGATCCCAGGACTCTGGGATCATGACCTGAGCCGAAGGCAGACGCTTAACCATCTGAGCCACCCAGGCGCCCCTGTTTTTTTTTAAATGCTGTTTTCCAGAATGCCTATTTGGTGCCATGTCATATGGGAAAAAATAGCCCATATTTAGTTCATGATAAATTTGTGTATGTGTGTGGGTGTGCCAACGAGACAAAAGGAACTTTCCTGAAAGGCTTTAGAATAGCAGATCCAAGAAATAAATGTGTCAGAATCCTCCATAATCGAAGATGTCATATAAAGCACATCCCATAAATGATGTGAGAATGTGACAAGAACAGGGGGAGGGTGGGAGTGGAGAGACAGAGCGGGGTGGTGGGAGGAAGGAAGGGAAGGAGAACAATAGTATTAACACAGCTAGAATTTAGGGGAAAAGAACACTTTCATTTTTAAGTGGCTGTAAATATTCAGGTATTTTCCTTGTACCTAAAAATAATGTGATATGGAAGTAATAGATAAGGTGTGCACAGCTTAAGAAATAACAAGATACCATTAATCTTAAGATAAAAAACTGTGGTCCACTGGAGTAGCCAAGGCACGTGGCTGTTGAGCACTTAAAATGTGGCCAGGTTGTGGGGCGCCTGGGTGGCTCCGTCGGTTAAGGGTCTGCCTTCAGCTCAGGTCATGACCCAAAGGTTCTGGGATCGAGTGCCACTTCGGGCTCCCTGCTCAGCGGGGAGCCTGCTTCTCCCTCTGCCTCTGCTGTTCCCCCTGCTTGTGCTCTCTCTCTCTCTCTCTGACAAATAAATAAATAAAATCTTAAAAAAAAAAGAAAATGTGGCCAGTTGAAATGGAGATGTGCCGTAAGTAAAACGTATTAACCCGATTGTGTGTGTGTCAGTATCGCTCCACGAAGGGAAATTATCCCAGGAGTCATTTCTATAGTGATTACATGTTGAATGGCCCTATTTTGGATATATTGGGTTAAAGAAAATATTAAAATAAATTTTATTTTTACTTTTAAAATTTTATTTACAATTTTACTAGAAAATTGCACTAGTGGTTTGAATTTCTGGCCCCTGTTGTATCTGGATTGAACAGAGCTGCTGCAGGGCATCACTCACACTTTTGAGTCTTGTGTCTTCTTCTCTGATCTCCTACCCTAAAGTCATGATTTCTCTGAACTTTTCTTTTAAGAAGTTTCTTGCTTTCCTTTTAGTTTTATCACATACCTGTACCTCTCCCGATTATGTAGTTGACTTTTAAAAAGCAAACTTCAAAAATATTCCATTGTCTTCAGCCAGTATTCGCAGGAACATCAGCAGCTCTAGAGTTTGCTTTTATTTGCTCCTTATTTCTGGATTCCACATGGTTTCCTTTTTCTCCCAGCAGTTCAGACATGCTTTCTAAATATATTTTTTAACCTAGCAATTTTAGGTTTTCTACACTAGGGGGGATTTCTCTGTATATTTAGTCCACCTTATTACCAGCATATCACCCTGTTCTCTAGTGGGATGGAATGGCATGTCTCACCTTCTCCGTGGCACCTTTATAAAGTCATAGCTGAGTGAAGCAATCTTAATGTATACCAAGGGAGAACTAGTGAATAAATTAAGATGCAGGTGTGTGACAGATAGTATGTGGCCATAATATTCAATTTGAGATAAGACATCAACATGTAAGAGAGAATTCAACTAGATGATCCAATTTTCAGATGATCTGCCCAGACTTCAGGCGTTGCAAATATGTGAGGGGGTCAAAGAGATTGCACAGGGAAAAGCGAGTCGAGGTGGATTTTGAAGAACGGATGGGAATGAGCAACATTAGCAAGTGATAAAGGCTATTTCACATAAGAAGGGAAAGTACACAGCGAGTAAAGCAAGATTTACTGAACGTGAATTTGTTAAAATGCATAAAGTGTGAACCTTTACTCATTCAGCGGAACATCATGAATGCAAAAGCTTTTGAGGCATCGTGGAGGGATTCAAATTTCTAGAGATTTCAAGATTTCTTAAGTAAACAATAGTACCAAAGTTCTGGGGAATTGTACTTCAGATCCTAGAGAGGACAGCAATAAATTCACACGGAACCTTTTGTTTCCTTTGCCCTAAGAGGAGTTATTTCTGTTTGGAAGAGATGTTCAAACCCCTCCGGACACATGCCTCTCTGGTGACGTAAAGGGCAAAATAGGCAATACTAAAATCCATCTTTAAAGTGGTCACGCTATGGATTTAGCTCTTTCTCAAGGTCCCTGACTTGAGTGCATGATCTAGTGTTTCCCAGCTGGGAGATGCTGACCATTCACAGTTTGCCAGTTGATGTTCGCAAACCCACAGCATGCTGGTGTAAGCCTGCCCAGCTTCATCATATTTCCTGTAATTTCAAATGATGCTTCTAAGTTCATGGGAGCAAATGTCAGGAAGCTTTCAAGATCAACTAGAGACAAATGAGAAGAACCTTTCAGAATCACTCTGCTCAAATAGGGAGAGATCGCCACAGCAGTGAGCCCCAGTCAATACTATAATTGATTACCTCCTCTCGTAGTGGTGTTTTGTTTTGTTTTGTTTTTTAACTTACATTCAGTAAGGCAAAAAAAAAAAAAAAAAGTCGGATTCAGAGTTGAATCCAAGTTCTTCTGTGCAGGTAAGAGACTTAAAATTTTTTTTAAAAGATTTTACTTATTCATTTGAGAGATAGAAAGCGAGAGAAATCACAGAGAGAGAGGAAGAAGCAGGCTTCCCACGTTGCAGGTAGCCCAATGCGGGGCTCGATCCCAGGACCCTGAGATCATGACCTGAGCCGAAGGCAGATGCCTAACTGACTGAGCCACCCAGGCGCTCCGAGACTTAAAATTTTGAACAGGTGCAGCTAACCTTCTTCCCTGGGTGTACATCATTCTGGCACGGGGCTGATGAAGCCCATGTGAGTCGGTGCATTATCCGTGCTGAGGACAGCCAGAGTCCGAAGGTCTTTAATCCTTAGGAAGTAACCCCCAAATCAACAAGTCAGCTACAGAACATTCGAGAGAACAGGCAGATACAATTCCACGGATCTAGACCCCAAAGCAAATGACCTTGGGTGTCATTCTCTAGACGGGTCATACCTATGCATTAGAAGCAGTGGAAGTGCTGGGAGTATTTCTGCTACGTGCACTGAAGTTAATGTGCAGAGGGTAGGATGGTCGCTGTTCTGAACATTCAGAGGAAAGGGGTTCTTATTTTGTCCCTCAACCTCCCATCTCCTCTGCCTCAACAGATGGCACTCCCATTTCCTCTGCTGTTCAGACCCTTGACTCTGCTCATTCCCCGACCTGTCGTGTCTGATGCCCCAGCAAGTCCTGTTGACTCTACCATCCAAATATGTCCCGAATCCAACCCTGGTTTTCACCTCCACCGCTCCACCACCCCCCAACCCCAGCAGAAGCCACCATTCTCACGGCTACTACTGTGGAGGTCTCCTTGCTTCCCTCTGGTTCTGCCACCATCACTTACCCACACCACAGCTCAGTCATGTTTTAAGAAATTAATTCGGATCTTGCGCCCTGCTTGGGGCTCTTCAGTGACTCGTGATCACATCCAGATTCAAATGTAACATCCTGAACTTGACCCACAACAGTCAGTCTACTCGAGTGCCTCTCTGACCCCATGGCCCGTCACTTACGTCTTAATGGCCAGACTCCCCTTCTTTGGCATCCCTGATCCTATACTTGCTCTTCCCTTTCTGGAACACTCTTCCCTGTGTTCCCTTCCACTCTGCAAGAATGTCACTTCTTTTTTTTCCTGACCACTAAATAGCAACACACACACACACACACACACTCTCATGGAGTCCGCTGGTCCTCTACTATTATTCTTTGTAGCACTTATCACTACTGAAATTATTTATTTATACATCTGACCCAGTTATGAAGATAGAAGCAGATCTTGCCTGTACAAGCACTTTCTAAAGCTCTGTTTAGATGTGAGGGATGGTTATTGTAGTAGACTTTGCCACTTTAAGACACTAGTCTAATGACATTAGGAATCAAAAGGCTTCTTTTCATTTAATTAATTATAATTATTATTTTTCCCTTGCTGGATTTTCACCAGCCTGGAGAGAATTGGTTACTGGCTATTTAAATAATAGTATTTAATTTTTAATACTCCTTCCCATATTATTAACACCATTTTTCATGCCTTCTTAAACATCATAACATAATGATGTAAGACATAAGACTAAGAAAATGTATAACCCTTATTTGCCCTTGATACATATTTTCAAGTAGTTTATCAAGTGTATTGGTTTTTCAAATAATGTCTGTCTCCTAAGGAAATGGCTTTTTATTGGGGCTCCCAGAAGTCTGTAACTGCCCTGGGATCTAAACAATGTTACTATTTCATAAGCATGTTGTTGATTTATTATTTTTAAATTATTAAAAGAGGAATGTCATTTCATTTTGCCCTCACAGAGTAGATACATATATTATAAGACAGATACACATCGTGTGCTGCCATCTTGGGTGGACAAGAAACTGTACTTCCTTGATTTTCTATAACTGAACTTTTGCTTTGCATGCCTCTCCTGCCTCTATTCAAGTCCTACTCTCCATCTCCTTTTCCCTCCCATCCTCACCTGGTATTGGAGCCACCTGCCCACCCACGTGACAACTAAGATGACCATCAACGTGGTCACCAGTAGCACTTGGCTGTTATTTTCCATACTGGGAACAAGCATCTGTCTTTGATATTTAGCCTGGGCCCATGTGCCCACATGCACCACACAGTTGTTCCCTGTCCCCAGCGGTGCCCCCAGTGAGTCTACCAAACACCCTACTCTCTCCTCAAACATCCCTTCTCCACGTTCCTCGCCCCCTGACATGTCTTTGATCTGATTAGAAGCCCTTCTTCCCATGTGGTTTTGTCCAAGACATTTGCTTTCTGTCCTGATCCTATTTCTCTTACTAGTTCTGTAAGTACTTTAAATTTTCTTGACAGCCTAGGGTTTGGAAACACATGGCCAGAGAGAATTGCAGAGAATTTCTGTCTTCTGCCCAGCCAAATCCCTCTATCGATTCACTGAGCACAGGGCCAATTCTCTGATGGAATTGGGGTGAGAAGAGATGGTAATATGAGAGCAGAAAAACGTAGGTTAATAACACAAAATATTATCCCTCCATAATGGTTTTCAATTTTACACCTCAGTATAAAAATCAAACTGCTCTTGAGCATTTGCTTTACAAATGGTCCTTAGATAATCCACAGCGGCTCTCCCTTCCCCCCCCCCCAAACTGAAATGTGCAATAAGTTTTTAAAAGTCACAGATTTAAAAGAACTGCGATAACTCTTTGGCGTAATTGTGACCATGATAATTAAAATTCTCATGCCAATATGTAAGCGTGTTCAATAAGTAACACAATAAAACACTGAACATAATACTTAGAAGGGAAGTTCCGCGTTTAGAATTGTCTGCTTTACTGAGTTTCATGTGGGGTCTGGCTCTTAAGTAAGACTTGGCATTGAAAACGGTGTCTTCCGCCCATCTCAAATGACTTAACCACTTTTCACTCTCTGACTAAGGCTGTGCATTTATATATTTTATGCCAGAGCAAGCGTACCACTTGTCAAAATTCTTCATGTTTGTCCCTGTGATTTGTGACCCAAGCAGTTCTTTAAAAAAGACAAGCAGGGCGTGGGATCTCAGCTAGTCCCAGTCTGCTGGATACAATGCCCTTGCCTAGAAACCAGTTAAGCTCAGTTGTGTTCAGTATATAGGCATAGGATGGCTGTCTTGTCAGTTTTCTGTCCCGTTTGTTTCTTGATGCCTTGTCATCTCTCTCTGCTAAGGCTACAGCAGGCCCAGGGAGGGGGTTTCTAGTGGTTGGACATCTAGTTGTCACAGGTTAGCCGTAACTTCACAGGTGGTTGTATTTTCCGGGGGCGGGAGTTGAAAGTGCTAATAAGTCTGGAGACATAAAGGTCCTCTTACTTCAGGGGACACTACTCTATGTCATGAATCTGCAGCTCCACATATTCCTGGCTTTTGTGAAAAAGCTTTGTGCACAGTTTTCATGTGACCATGTTGTTTGACATCACTAAAGCATGGACTTAACGAATTGGTTCTCTGTCGGTCCTACTTCTGATGTGACTTCCAGATGAATTTATAGTTTGATTAATTTAAAATGTAGTAAGTTTTTTGTTTTAAAGATTTATTTATTTGAGAGAGAGATGCTTTTATATGATATACTGTCGCCACAGAGGATAGAGTAAGTGCTATTCCCACACTTGATAGATAAGAAATTATTCTAAAATTTGATAAGAAATGATCCTATTTTTTTATTTTTTATTTTTTTTTAAAGATTTTATTTATTTGACAGAGACACAGCGGGAGAGGGAACACAGGCAGGGAGAGTGGGAGAGGGAGAAGCAGGCTTCCCGCTGAGCAGGGAGCCTGATGCGGGGCTTGCTTAACGACTGAGCCACCCAGGCGCCCCAGAAAATGATCCTATTTTAGATAAGAGTCAAAGAAGATCAAATAACTTGCTTAAAATCTCACAAAAAATTGGGAGTAGCACTGGATGTAGGTCCTGGACTCTGTTCATGGTCTCTGTGACCTGAAGGTGCCTCAGGCCAGCCCACCAATCCTGCACACGCTCTCAGCTCAACTTCATGGTCAGTGTTCAGTGATTTTGTTTTGGAAGCTTGAAATTAGCCACAGTGGGAGTGTTTCTGACCAAAAAAACCAAAAAAAAATCAGCAAATATGGCAACTCATTTTTTTTTTAAGCCAGTTGTCCAACTTTTTACCAGCAACATACCCCTGTCTGTAGCGAATATTTTATCAAATCATGTACTGTATATTCTGGAGCCAAGTGTATCCATACATCTTTAAAGAAAGGCTGAAAACCCTTAATTTATCCTTAATTGGAACTTTTCAATTCTTTACCAGGATAGCTTCCAGCTATGGGTGAAGACCTCTACAACATTGCTGGAGAATGGTCTCGGAATATTCGTTCTGCCTTCGAGTTAGAAGGGTAAAAGGACTGTCAGTGTTAGCTAGCTCAACCCTGTAATTTCACAGATGAGGGGTGAGAGGAGGAATGGCAAGAAATGGGAAATGGTTTGTCCAAGGTCATAAAGCCACAGGAAGGAAAAACCATAATTCAAACTCAGATCTCCTTTCCTAAAGCTCATTGCTGGGTAAAATCTGGGCTTGGGACGCCAAAGACCTCGGTCTCAGGGCAGTGAAACAAGGCTACAGGCAGAAGTCTGGAATGCCAGCAGGCTTATAAAACCCCTTATGGATTGACCAAAAAGAGATCATCGGAAGGAATTTCCAATGCCTAATTAAAATTGTAACTGTGCTGGTTTATTTGTTCATTAATGTGTGTGAGCATAGCCATGTTTCTAAAAATTAAAATATGTAATCAATAAGCCTACAAACTCAATTTCAAAACTAATTGTTAATTAAATACAGAGTATTTTGCATAATGAAAAACTGTCAATATTTATGGTGGGAAAAAGTAAAAATGAAAAGCAATTCCACCCTTCCCAAAAAAATCATGGTCATGATTATCTGATAAAATAGCCAAAAGAGAGAGGAAGCAATTTTATTTATTTATTTATTTATTTTTATAACTAGCAAAGGAATGAATGTCTGATTTGATCTGAGGAACACTGATGATACATATCGCAGGTTTAGGCTTAATTTAAAATATAAACCACTTTAGAATAAAAATTGTTTTGAATGGTCTATTGTTGACTTTGTTACACAAAGATCTGTAAATCAACATCTTGTGGACAACATGTGAGAAAGCAGCTACCTGGTTTTTGTCATTGTTTATTACAATAATTGATGTGCCTTTTATTTGAATATGAATTATCACAGAAAAGACCTAAGTTTTCCTTGGCAGGGTCGGGGGCTGTTTTGGAAACTTTGTGACTTGATTGTCAATATGCTTGTCAATCCACTTTATTTAGACCAAGTCCAGACATATTTTCTAAATGGTGTAGGTCGACGTGCTGATGCAGTTAGCCGTAGTTTTTGGATAGGTAATTGTGTGTTGTGCTCTCATAATAAGTGCAGACTTAAGCATAGGAACTGTTAATATATCACAATTAAATACCCTCCTCCTCCTTTATGTAGGATTATCTCGGTTTCCTAATAATACAAATTGCCAAGTTACAATTAGCCTATTTTTAGCTCATTTTACCCAACCCAAAGACTCTGATAAAACTGTCAGAGGCAGCATATTGGAGAACCTCTCTAAAACTAACTTCTCTTGTTTGCACCTCTTTACTGGTAAATTCTCTTCATGTAAATTAATAGGTGGATAAATAAAATTAGTAAAGAACGCTCTTTTTTTTTTTTTTTTTTGAGAGAGAGAAGGAAGTGGGGAGAGGGGGAGAGGGGGAGAGAGAGAATCTCAGGCAGAGTCATACTGAGGACAGAGCCTGACTTGGGGCTCAATCTCATGACCCTGAGATCATGACCTGAGCCAAAATCAAGAGAAGGATGCTTCACCGACTGAGCCACCCAGGCACCACAGAACCCTCTTCTTTTTTTTTAAAAGATTTTATTTATTTATTTGACAGAGAGAGACACAGCGAGAGAGGGAACACAAGCAGGGGGAGTGGCAGAGGGAGAAGCAGGCTCCCCGCGGAGCAGGGAGCCCGACGCGGGGCTTGATCCCAGGACCCTGGGATCATGACCTGAGCCGAAGGCAGACGCCTAACGACTGAGCCACCCAGGCGCCCCCAGAACCCTCTTCTTAATATCTGCATCTCCTCCCTTGCTTTATGTACCTGCCTTACTAGAGAGAATTAATGGAGTCTCTTCATTGACACACTCTGTGGCAGTGGTTCTCAAAGTGTGGTCCCTGACCAGCAGCATCAGAATCACCTGAGAATTTGTTAGAAAAGCGGATCTTTGAGCTCCACCTCAAACCTACTGAATTTGAAATTCTGGGGGCAAAGCAAGCAATCTGTTTGTCTGAACAAATCCGCTGGTCCATTCTGTTGCATACTAATGTTTAAGAAGGGCTGCCCAAGGCAGGGGAAAATCTTAGGATTTTGCTCAGATTTGCGGAGGAATTGTTTCCTGCTTTTTCACTCTCCGGTAGAATTGGAATTATTTATTCTGACAGCACATAATGGACATATTTTTACTACTCCATGAAGTAGTTTATTCCATGTGAGGTCATTTTGCATTTTATAAAGTCCCTCATGGGGAGCCTGGGTGGCTCCCTCGGTGAAGCGTCCGACTCTTGATTTTGTGATCTCAGGGTCTTGGGATGGAGCCCCAAGGTGGGCTCCACGCTCAGTGGGGAGTCTGCTTGGGATTCTCTCTTCCTCTTCCTCTTCCCCCACAAACAAAACAAAAAGCCACCCCCTTTTCCCCTGTTTCATGACCATTATGATAAACAGGTGCAAGATCTGATGGACGGGGAAGAGGATGTCAAGGAGAGAGGAGACAGGGCTAGCAACTGATGGATCGGAGGAATAGAGAAAGCTTAGGTGAAAGAGAAGCTTGGGAGGGAGGTGTGGACTGAGAAGCTGAAGGTCAACAGCCCCCTCCCCATGCACACATTCCACTGCCATCCCAGTCATGGTCACTGTGGACTCCCCTGCGGTGGCGCCATTGTCCTGGCCACCTACCCTGAGAACTTACTGCAGATGTCCCTTGGTGTCCTCCAGTGGTAGCCATGCACCGAACCCCATCATTTCCCCTTTGAAAGGCCTCTTGCATTCATCCCTCTGCTCTGATGCCTCAGCCATGCTCGTCCACAGCTATTTTTGCTGGCCCATTGTGCATAAGCTCTGCACCAGCCTGACTTCCTCACCCAGGGACCCCACCTCCAGAGTGAATGTTCCCCAGTGACCCCCTTCTAACCCATCTTGCAAACTGTGAGAAGACCGTACGATTTATGGGAATCTGGGAAAGAATATATAGGAAATCTATGTGCCAATCTTGTAATGTTTTCCGTAAGGTTAAAATTATTTCAGTAATACAAGGTGAGGTGGTCCTGATTTCTAGCGGGTTCACTGATGGATGCTTTCTGTCCTCCTTGCTTCTCTGTGGGTCTTCTCTCATGAATTCTGTGTCCTCACATCAGCCTCCACCTCACATCAGCCAATAAATATCTGACTTCCTAGCATGCACCTGTGGGGCAGGGGACTCCTGTCAGACATGCTTTGTGCAATGGCAAGTGAGGAGCTTTGGGGAAGAGTCTGTGATTCAAAACAAGTTCTCTGCCTTTGATTAGAAACTTCTTGGTTCAACCTTTCAAACTTCCGCCCTGTACCTGACCGGTCATCCCAGTTCACCTCCTCCCTGGGCCTGGGTCATGTCGTCCTCATTTCTGCCCACACATGTCCACCTGGATGGCCCTTGCTTGTTCAGACCCCAGGCGAGTGTCTCCTCCTTCATTGAGCTTGTCAGGACCAACACCTCCTTGCCGATGAACCGTCCTCAGCACAGGCACCGCACTCTAAGCCTGTGTCGCACTGGAAATGTTGTATTTCCTACCCCTTCTCATCTCCAGAATGAATCAGCAGGTCTTGAAAGTTAGGGACGATTTCTTATGCTTTTGATCTTCTAGAGGCTAGCACCTGACTGACTCGACGCTGTGTATTAACAAGGGCCTGCTTTTTGATGAACATTGCAGTGCTTTCTACAGCATGAGAGTTGATTATTTTCTATGATGCATGCTGCATCCAAGAAATAAATTTATTAAATAAACATGATTACACATTTCCCCTTACCCTTTAGGTACCTAATTTATTCCTGGAATCTCTCTGATGTTTAAGAAAAGATAGAGGGGCACCTGGGTGGCTCAGTCCGTTAAGCATCTGACTCTTGATTTCAGCTCAGGTCATGATATCAGGGTCTTGAGATAGAGCCCCACCTTGGGCTCCACACTTAGTGGGGACTCTACTTGAGATTCTCCTTCTCCCTCTCTCTGCCCCTCCCCCTGCTCCAATACATGTGTGTGTGCTCTCTCTCTCTCTCAAATAAATAAATCTTAACAAAAAAGAAAGATATTCTATCTTTAAAAGAAATTATAAAGAAACTCTAGGTGATATAAAGTCCTGGAAAAGTACAGAAAAGTAGAAAGAAAATGAACAATGTTGGCAAAGATAACCTTATTAGCATGTCTGATGTTTTCATTATTTTTCCATGAATGGGCCTTTATAACTCCTGTCATGTCTTTTTCACACAAAATTATCTCAAGAATTATTTTTTCATTTTAAAAAGAAACATTATTAAGTGGAAATTAAATTATAGAATTGTTTTTTTAAAAAAAAAACAGCATGTCAGGATATAGCAAAAATGACTCTAAATAATTACCAAGCAATCTGCACAAATTACAGCATAGGTTTGTCATTTCTTAAAAGGAGGGAAAGAAATACAGAATAAATTCAATTTTAAATGTTTTGCATCTTACACCCTAATTCACATCAAACAAAACTTTGAAGCATCTGAATAAATCAGTTTCTGTTATGAGAAAATCTTTTTCTCTCTCTTGGTTATCAGCAATTAGGTAAGCTTTCAAATGCAGAAGCTTAGTTGAAAAGGCAACAAGCAAGAAAATGAAAAAGCGAAAGGAGAAAAGTAAAATGTAAAAACTAAAGAAAAAATGTAAATTTGATAAAGATCAAAAAGAGACAAAAGGATTTGAAATCAAAGATTTTTGAAATTAAAAAAAAAAAAAAGAGAGATTGTAAATATGCTTTTGATTGGTCCAGTTTACAGAAGATACGGTACTGATGTGGCCAAGGCTGAAACTGTGGTTTGTGTTCTGGAAAATTAAGAATCCTAGAACAAGTAGAAAACGGAAATCTATGAGGTTAGGTGTCATGCCCTAGGTCCCACATCAGGCTAATGGCAGGGGCAGGAAGGGAAGCTCTGGACCCAGCACTCTTTTTTTTTTTTTTTTAAGATTTTATTTATTTATTTGAGAGAGAGAGAGTGCACATGAGTGGGAGGAGGGGCAGAGGGAGAGGGAGAAGCAGGCTTCCTGCTGAGCAGAGAGCCCAATGTGGGGCTCAATCCCAGGACCCTGGGATCATGACCTGAGCTGAAGGCGATGCTTAATCAACTGAGCCACCCAGGGGCCCACTCCAGCACTCTTTCTAACTGGTGCTCTCTTGACACCTGTTTGGTGCTCCAGCCAAACATTGCTTCTCTGCCTTAGACCCTTTCTCTGCATCACTGTGGGGTATTTGTCAGGAAGACCTTGAGTTAGTGCCCTATTGCGTCTACTCTAAGATGCATTGACCAATAAATGTGTTGCCTGGAGACTTAACGTCTCTTGTGTCATTTAATAAACAAAGTTGTTTTTATTATTATTCTTTTGTGCCCAGGTAACTTCAGCACCTCTTCTGTCCCAGGTGAGGTCAGAGTTCTCATTCTTGGGAGAGACACACAGATCCCTTTGTCCCAGAATCCCTGTCCTATTGGTTAGTACGTGAGGCAGCACTTCACTAACAGAATGAAACTCGATAGCAGAGCTGTTCCTGGAACTCGATCCCATTGTTCTCTCCATGACACCTGTCATCCTCATCCCATTCAGAAAATATTGTTAGAAATTTCTCAGGTAATCTGAAAGGCAAATCACTCATTTACAGGAAGTAAACACATTGGTAGGCTTTCAATCACTTGAGGGATGGTATCTTTTCAGTGTCTTTCCTTTGACGTACATCATGATTTTTAAACGAGCACAGGGTCGGAAGGACCACTACGGGTGCCGAGGTGGCTTTGACAAGGCAGTCAGCATCCCAGACAGTGCCCTCCAGCACAAGCAGGAGAGTTTTTGTGGAGCTGCCATTTTATTTGTCAGATTTCAGGGCAACTGAGAGTTACAATGGAATGTATTTTACCACAGCCCTAAATACTGGAACACGCACAGCTAATTCAAGTTGTCCAAAATAATAATAATGGCAGAGAAATTATGGCAGCAAATGCAAAACTGAAGAGTAGAGATAAAACTGAATTTGCTTCTGCGGGTCTTCACACTGGCTTCTATTTGGAGTAGGGGCTGTGGTTAAGAACTACCCTGGGGGCACTCTACCCCTGCTGCATATTAGAATTATTCAGGGAGCTTTTAAGACCTACCAAGGCCTGGACCCCACCCCCAGGAAATCTCCTTTAATTGGTCTGAGCTGAATTCCAGGGAGAAGTAGTATTTAAATCTCCTTAGGTGATGGGCAAGACTAGCCCAGTTCCAGAACCCCTGATTTATTTGCAAGTTTCACTTCTGTTTCTCACATCCAGAGGCAAATTAAACTTAGTTTTAAGCTCGTCAAGTGTATAAAAATATTCTGCATCAATGTCTTCATTTTTTGAAATGAGGAAGCTACATATTAGGGTAAATTGTTTGTCTGGCAGTAAACATCTAGTTAGTGTCAAAGCTAAGACGGAGATTCAGGACTTCCCTTAACCCAGCGCCCATTCCCCGATCCCCTGCTGATCTTTGTAATGATTTTTGGGGAAGAATGAGAACTGCTTCAGACCATAATGCGTCTGTCCAGATGCCTCCCATCCCAAGTATAACTTTTAACAGTTGAGGACAAAGGAGGAGCATTTTCTTATTTTCTGTGTTCAGGGCAAAACATAACTGTCCCAAGTATTTGCAGCTTGTATAATACAATTAGCTGACTGCAATAGAAACGAAAATGATTAATACATGACGTGATGCACAGCTCTGGACACTCGCACAGATCTAATAGAGGGCTAGTTTGATGTTGAAATGAACTGGCTGCCGAGGACAAGCAAGATGATGAATGTCTGAAAACTCTACCATACCTGACTGAGGCATGATGTTAAAACCTCCTAAACATAATTGGCATTCGGCATCCCTGACCATGAAAAGGACGACCAGTCCCCTTCATACTTTTCTGTGATAACTTTCAGTTCATAGGGAGAGAAAAGAGGAGAAGAAAATAATTAGTTGACCTGATCTTTTGCAGCCGTTAGATAATTTTAAAATTTCAGAGTTCAATTTTTATCTCCTGTTAAATTAGGCTGCTGGTATTAAAGAAATGTCTGCACATACCGTTTTTTTCTGACTTAGATAAAACTAATTATCTCTGTATTTCAGCGTTGTATGTTTTTTTCATAGCCACTCCCATCAAATAGATTTTATGTGTATGTATATACATATATAAGTGGAAGCAAATGTGCTTTTAGTTTATTAAAGTTGAAAACTAGATGTTGCAGATTGATCTAATGTATTATAGAGATAATTAGTTTTATCCATTTTTGGTTACCTTTATTTGTACAGTATCATTGAACCTGGAGTGTGATTGTTTATTTATTTATTTTTTAATTTTTTTTAAAAGATTTTATTTATTTGACAGAGATAGACACAGTGAGAGAGGGAACACAAGCAGGGGGAGTGGGAGAGGGAGAAGCAGGCTTCCCGCTGAGCAGGGAGCCCGATGCGGGGCTCTATCTCAGGACCCTGAGATCATGACCTGAGCCGAAGGCAGCCGCCCATCGACTGAGCCACCCAGGCGCCCCAGTGTGATTGTTTATTAAGAGTGTTAACTTTACCTCATTCTTTCTGTTTGTGTTCTTTATTTTGTAAAAATCTATTTATTTATTTGAGAGGGGGGAGGGGCAGAGGGAGAGGGAGAGAGAATCTCAAGCAGACTCTCTGAGTGCGGATCCCCATGTGGGACTCGATGTCAGGACCCTGAGATCACGACCTGAGCCAAAATCAAGAGTGGGACACTTAACTGACTGAGCTACCCAGGCGCCCGTGTTTGTGTTCATTTAAATATCATATTCGTAGTATAGCGATTGGCTCAATTAATTGTTAGGATTTAAATGTGTCCGTTTCTTCCAGGATGAAAAAGTGCGATGTCCTTATTGACACTCCCCAGGATAAATACAGCCAGCGGGGTCCATAAACATAAAGGGTGGGTAGCGGTGTGCCCCCAAAATAAACATAGTCTCCATCCCAGCATGAAGTTATTGTAGGGAATAACAAGATGCACATGCTAGAATCCTCTCAGAAGCTTGGGCAGGAAGCAAAATTGTCTTTTAAGGAAGGGATTTCATTCATCTTTGCTAGGTTAGTGTTAAAAGTGGGTACATCTCTGTGCACCATTTGGAGCTAGAGATGGACCTTAATTATTGTCTCGAGACTTGCCCTACTTCTGAAACACTCAGCAGCTCAGATAGCCAAGCCAGTTTAAGTATTCTGATGAGTTCCTTTTAAGGACATTATCTGATGAGTTCCTTTTAAGGACATTAGTGTTGTATGACACTGATTATCATAACCATATATCAGTGGAGAGAACAAGGCAGAAGGTGTACACGTCCATCAGTGGGGAGAGGGCCAAAACATCACAGTTCCGGAAGGATGAAAGGATGTTTTAGCTTCCTTCAAACTTAGCCAACCGAGTAATAATTTTTGACTGGCTATTCATTATCTGAAATCTTAATATTCCTCTGTCTATAATGCTTGCACAGTTCCATAAAATCCATGCAAATTATTTTGGGCATGTAAAAAAGACTTAACTAGTGTTCAGTTATTCCTAACAATTTTTTCTGGGGCCCTCACCCAGATTGGCTTTATTTCTCGGAAGTCCATGTTTGTTGCAGATCTGTTCCTTAGTAGCCCAAGAGATAAGTGTATGTTTTCTCATTAATGGAACCAGATGATCTTTTTGCCACCTGGCTCAAGAGTAGGGACCAAGAGCTTCCTCTGCTATAATTCTAGGCATTCATTAAACATGTCAGGCTGGGATCCTGTGGTGCGTACGAATTGGACATGGCGCTGGATGCTCTGGAGAGTAAGCTGTGATCACGGTCCTATCAGATGTGTCCGGAAGCCAGTGCTTTGTCTAGAATTTTATGGTATGATCTCATTAGCTTTAAAGCAGGAACTTCTGAATGTGAACACATTATATAATGGCTACTTGTCTTTCATGTTATTATAAAGCATTCACATTCACATCCATGGAAACTATTAACACCTCCATAAAGTCAACTGAAAATTTTCATGATATTGAATATGAATAAATTTATACTGGCCAAGAACACAATACCAAATTGTCAAAGATGTCAGTGACGTAGTATTATGACTATTATCCTAGTAATGATATAGTATCTTTAGGTATGACAGTTGCCCAAGTTAATTCCCTATTCATTTCAATAAATCAGATAGATGGATAGGTTGATTTTATATGTATGTATGGTATTACATATATATATATGCATATATATGTAAAAATATGCAAACACTAATATTTCTGTGAATATATACATATGTATTACATACACATATATATATATATTATACCTGCAGTGTGTGCTAGGTATAAAGAGAAACTTCACAGTTAGAATACTTTAGCTTGTAGATTTTTAAGCCATCATGATTATTTCTTGGATCTATATTTCTCTTTAATTTTGCTGATATAGTAGTTTTCTGGGGGTTCTTATATTAAAGGATGACTGCAAATAGCTGAATGAGCAAACTATTTCTTGGATCCTGTGTTCATGGATCAATATCAGGTTGTTTATGCTGTTCTTTTGGGATCTCTTACCAAATAAAGCTGTGATTACAATTCAGAGGTTTAAGATAAATTATATTAAGAGAATAGGAAAAGCAATAAAGAAAATAGGTAATGGTCAAATAAAATCAGTGAAGTTTATCATTTGGTTTAAAATTTTGATATTATATTATATTCTTTAATATTATTTATATTGATTATCCATAGTTTTCACAGTGTTCATTCCAAATGCATAAAAAGGGGAATGAAGTTTTTTTTTTTTTTTTTCAGAAAAAAAGAATGCATTAAGCCCCCCAACTTTTTTTTTTTGAGGAATAAATTAATCTTCAAACACTTGGCTCAGAAATGCCATTTAACTGACAACCAGTTCCCCTTCAGCTCATTTTAAGTTGTATTTTTAAATATTTTTTGCCTTATAAATCTAACATGTAAGATAGGTCTTATTAAATTTTCTTCACCATAACAAGCTTGTATAAGCCTTTTACTGATAATGATTATTCTGCTGAAATTCCCGTGGCTTTGGCTTGTTCTGTCCCACCTGAGACACACCAGCTTCTTGACCCCATGTCGACTGAGAGTCTTCATTAATAATCACAGGCAGGGATTAGGTGACAAATGAAACAACTCTCCTTTTGAAACCCTTCATCTGACGTATTCGACTGACAGAGTCCTGTTTCCATATAAGCACAGAGCACTTTCCCCGTAGAACCATTATGTGACATGCCCCCGAAGTCTTTCCAGAAAATGCTCATGGAGTAGACCAGATGGAGAAGGAATAGAGAGAAAGAGAGTGAAGGTCAGCCCAAGAAGACTGCAGCAGCAGCCGACACGTCCAGAGTGTTGAATTTCTGTACTAGTAGCTCAGATGTGGACCACTCGAGGTCTCAGGGACTGTGGAAGCCCCATGGAAAAGCCACACTCAGGCTCCAGGCCCACTGCTTCCTACCTCAGTGGAGCAGGGGCAGGAACAGGCAAAAGTGTTCTGAAGAAGGCAGCTAATGCAGAGACAGGCCTAGAAGTTGTCTTTCAAAGCAGCATTGAGACAAGGAGGAAGCTTTAGCCCAGAGAAGAAGAGGCTTACATGGAATTCTAAACAACTGTTCTAGATTATGAATGGTGACGATGTAGCTACATCCTGTGTCCCTCGTGTCATGCAACTGAAACATTCTCAAAAATGTAGGCACATAGTCAGTATTTTGCAAACTTTTTTGAAACAATCTTCCCTTAATTTGCATTTCCGTCTTAGTGGTGCTCTCTTGACTTCCTTTTGGCAGATACTCATCACATTTCCTTGATGTCTTTGCCCTTGATATATCTGTAAATGTGTCACAATACACTTAAGTGCCCCATAAAAACTCAATAAAAGGAATATTGTATAGAATCTACTTAAAATATACATGCCATCCTTCGTCCCTCCACAGATGAGCTGCTTGGATGGATAAAGATCAAATTCAGCAGTTTTCTTGAAGTTAAACCCCACCTGTATTTTAATTGATTTTCTTTTATTCTCATTATTACAGTTACGCAATGGGTTATAGTATCGGGGCCTGCTGTGAGTAATGAATGTGTTGCGTGAGAAGTTCTCCACGGCTCTGTTAATAACCAGCCATTTTCCTAGATTGCATGTCTTCCTTGGTGTATGATCTTTTCTGGGGCATACACTTACTCAGAATATATAGAGGAATTCAATCTCTTAGAGAAGTTGCAGTGACAAAAAACTTTAAACAGAAGCACAAGAACAAAATAATTCATCGGAATCCTTTTATTATGTTGTTGCCAAAATGAAAATCTGTGTAATGAGTCCTGTCATAGGAAATTATACCTAAGAAATTGTGATTAGGCTTTTCATTTTCCAAAATGTATGTGCAGATGAGTTTCTTTATAGCTAACATTCTACAGGATTCTTAAAATGTCACAGGCATATCCTAGGTGATCAACAGTAAATCGAAGAATGGTTGCAAGAAAAAGTGATTTTATAATGATATTAACCTTCCAAATCAACATGAAATTTCACCACTGGTTTCCTTTATATCAAACGGAGGTATTTTCTTTTGTTTCAATTTTAAATTAGCACAGTGATAGGCTTTAGCTGCATGGCTCCCATTTACCTTAATAGAAGCTACATAATGACACCCTTGTATGTGCTCAGAAGCTCAGTGGTTAAACTGTTTTTTCCTATGCTCTCTGATTTACATATATATATATATATATATTTACATATATATATATTTATATATATATATATTTACATATATATATATATGTATATTTGTTTTCCTTTAGACCTTCACCAGTGTATTTCACAACTGCTATTTGCAAAGTAATCCAGCCAAATTTTTCATATGTTTATTTTAAGATATAGTTTATCCATATGCTGTCCCTTGAAGGCACAGTAATTGACTGTAGTGTCATAAATGCCATTAAAATGTAGGAATTGGTATGAACATCTATGTGTGTATGCTGTGCACATAAGCACACAAAATAATATTTCTTTGTTTTCTGAGTGACCAAGCAGTCTTCATGGAAGGCAGTCCCAAAAAACGGACTGGCAGCTACTGAAATTTTCTTTTTCAGTTCAGATGATATTTAATGACTAACCTGGTTTGTATTCAGTTTTACTATAGGGTACCCTATTTTGTAGATAATCCTTTTAATTCTAGATATGTTATGTGTGCTCTGAGCTTGCTTAAAATACAGGTGTGGAAATGTAATTGCTCGTCACTGAAATTAGGGCAGCCCCATATATGGTACAAATGCTTTATTTTGGAAAGCGTAGTCTTTTAAAATCTCTGGTGGCTTCCTATGCCCTCTGAGGACTCCTAAACCTCGGAGGTTCTCTATGCCTAAAGAATACATTTTATATTCTCAACTCAGACTTTGGGCCCTTGAACAGAAATCTCATGTTGGTTTTTTTTGTTTGTTTGTTTTTGTTTTTTTTTAATCAAAGTTTTCATCTGTACTCTCCAAAACAAAATTTCTCTTGGGGCTAGAATGATTGCCTGGGCACTCCCCAGACACATGTTTATTCTCTCATCAGTCCTACATCTAAAAAGACCTTTCCTTTACACTCTGTCTACAAATCCACTCTTTTTTTTTTTTTTTTTTAAAGATTTTATTTATTTGACAGAGAGAGACACAGCGAGAGAGGGAACACAAGCAGGGGGAGTGGGAGAAGGAGAAGCAGGCCTCCCGCAGAGCAGGGAGCCCGATGCGGGGCTCGATCCCAGGACCCTGGGATCATGACCTGAGCCGAAGGCAGACGCTTAACGACTGAGCCACCCAGGCGCCCCTACAAATCCACTCTTAAGTCAAGACAAGCTCAATTCCTATATGGGTACGAATCTTTGTGGCTAACATTGCATGTTTCAGATGCAGAGGTCTTGTCTCTACCGGCAGGGCACCCTGAGAACAATGTTGCTCATCCCAGACCAGTTTTATAGTCATCCCAGGATGTATACTTGGGTAGAGAATAAATGATTCCTATAAGTTCAGGAGGCTTTAAAGCTGAAAGTGTCTAGCTCGATCAAAGCAGGGCAACCGAGAATATGAAAATGTTCATGAGTACACACATATTTCCATATTAATCAGAATGTTTAGTATATCACAAAAGGCATCAGTCAAAACAATTGGGTGAATTCATTCACGTCATCAATATATTTTAAATAGGGACTCAGGCTCTTACTCTTTGGTTGAACCATAGAAAGTTGTAAATTTTATAGTTCAAATATGGTTGAACATCAGCAAACACACATGGTTCAAGCCTTCTGGTAAATAGAGGTTGCCTTTGTGGAGCTTATAGTATTTATAGTCACCTAGATACATATGGTCAACTCGTATATACAGTCCGACCTTCGATATTTCTAGGCCATTGAGAGTTTTAATTCTCATCTAGATGTTCTTACAACTGGCTTTCTTTGGACACCGATCCTCGTAACAGCCAGTGTCTTACCATAGTTCTCATTGATATTTGGTGAGTGAATCTTTTTAAATCAATCTGAAAAAGTTGAGATATGCCCCAGCTTCTCTACTGATCCATTAAATTTTTATCATCTGTCCATTTCCATAGCCCCCCTGAGCCTGTGAACACACCTTGCGTTGCCTCTTAAATTAGCAAGCTTAATAATTTTTAAGAATTTTCTGTGTGCGGTTATTCTGTTTCGTTTTGTTGCCCTCTTTCTACTTCTTCTACCCAATGGGACTAAGTGCTGTCATCTCAGAGTTGGTCAATTAGTTCCCATATTCATGCACTTCTTGATTATTAAGGCTTAATTCAGTTTTTTTTTTTTTTCTTAGCCTTTTAATTATCCAGAACAAAAGAGGTTGATTTCTTAGTATTTATCCTTACAGAGAAACTAGGCTGTCTTCCCTGACACCTGCTTTGTCTGTGTTGTTTGCAATTCCCTCTTGCCCTTCTGGAAAAGCAACAGCCAGAATGAGACACTGTTGCAGTAGCTGATGACCCACGGGTCTCTACAAGTGTAGGACTTGGAGAGACTTTTCTGTGTTGTCCTCCTGATGGTAACCGTCAGGTAATGTCGCTGGCTTTTTTGACTCAGAGCAGCACGAAGAGCTTCTGTCTCCAGAAAATAGAACATAGCCTCTCTGCATCTTAACTGCTAAATCAGAAAGCATCATTAAACAGTATGAGTTGGACTAATTTATTTCTGAGTTTTTAATCTTACATATGTCTACATGAAAAATCATCTTCTACACTAATTGTAGTCGACTTACACAAAAATTTCCAAATCCCTATCACATTTCTTATTCCTTATAGCCACCCTATTGGGTAGATTGAGGTAATGTTCTTATGCTCAGATTTATAGAGAAGAAAACAAGCCAAGGATTTGGGGGATTTTGCTCCAGGTTCATTAAGGAGCCCACAGGAAGAAGCTAAGAACAGAAACTAAGCCCTAATCCAAGGCTCGTTTGACTACACTAAGAAGGATTTTGGTATGTCACAAGCCAGGATATTAAAAAAAAAAAAAAAAAAAAAGAGGAGTCTTAAATCCTGCCTAATAAGAAATCATTAGTGAATGAGTTATTCTTACTTTTCTTACTCTTATCTTTTATTTTCTCCTATGGCTTAGCGTTTATATAAGTTCTGAGTGTCTACTGTATGTCTGAGACCATCAGTCAATAGCTTTATATTGTGCTTCTACACAATAAAACATCTCCAAAGCATTTTGGCATCCCAATTTATATTTATTGAGCTATTTGAGTTATCTACTTCAGTTTCCATTTCAGTATGCTGGCCTGAGATTGATTATAACACCTTTTTGGAACTCTGTGTTCAGTTTTAGACAAACCTCTAGAGGCCCAACTCTTTGATTTACACAAAACTACAAGAGTTTGTTGGCTTAGCAGAATCTTGTATAAATCTTGTATTTGTTCTCAATCAAAACCTCAATGAGATACCACCTCACACCAGTCAGAATGGCTAAAGTTAACAAGTCAGGAAACAACAGATGTTGGCGAGGTTGCGGAGAAAAGGGAACCCTCCTACGCTGTTGGTGGGAATGCAAGCTGGTGCAGCCACTCTGGAAAACAGTATGAGGTTCCTCAAAAAGTTGAAAATAGAGCTAACATACGATCCAGCAATTGCACTACTGGGTATTTACCCCAAAGAAACAAATGTAGGGATCCGAAGGGGTACATGCACCCCGATGTTTATAGCAGCAATGTCCACAATAGCCAAACTATGGAAAGAACCAAGATGTCCATCAACAGATGAATGGATGAAGAAGATGTGGTGTATATATATATATGGAATATTATGCAGCCATCAAAAAAAAAAAAGAAATCTTGCCATTTGCTATGACGTGGATGGAACTAGAGGGTATTATGCTAAGTGAAGTAAGTCAATCAGAGACAGACATGTATCATATGATCTCACTGATATGAGGAATTCTTAATCTCAGGAAACAAACTGAGGGTTGCCGGAATGGTGGGGGATGGGAGGGTTGGGGTGGCTGGGTGATAGACATTGGGGAGGGTATGTGCTATGGTGAGCGCTGTGAATTGTGCAAGACTGTTGAATCACAGACCTGTACCTCTGAAACAAATAATATATTATATGTTAAAAAAAAAAAAAAAAAAGAAGATAGTAGGAAGGGAAAAATGAAGGGGGGGAAATCGGAGGGGGAGACAAACCATGAGAGACTATGGACTCTGAGAAACAAACTGAGGGTTCTAGAGGGTTGGGGGTTGGGGGGGATGGGTTAGCCTGGTGATGGGTATTAAGGAGGGCATGTACTGAATGGAGCACTGGGTGTTACACACAAACAAACAAACAAAAATCTTGTATTTGTGTGTGAAAGTCCAAAATAACGCCTCTCCAAAACATTCACTTCTTGTTTTAATTTTACCTGTCAGAAAACTTTCTTATAAAATTTTATTTCGAGAAGCAATATAGTGTCATCCCAAGAATAAGTTAAGAAATATGCTATAGACCTTTTGTTCATGGGCTTCTGATAATGAATGTGGTTCTTTTCACTGCTCAGGCTTTGGGACACCAAGTTTTCTTAAGTAGAGCATAATTTGTACTCCCTCACTGTCCTTGCCTAAACTAATGTACGATATTCACTCAACTTCATATGTCTGTCGTGACATCTCCTGGTTTACAATAACTTAATTACTACTTGCTATGGATTTATTTACTCTATTTTCTGATTTTTAAAGCCTTTTTGCACTTTAGGAAAAAAAAATGCCCCATTACAGTGTCTTTACGCTAGACAGCTATTTTGAAAGTTATTTTCTTCTTGAAGATGCTATACTTCTTGTATTTTTTTGTGACCTAGTTAAGTTGTCCTTGTTTGCCCGAAGGAGTCATTAACTTGTGGCTTTTCCTGTTTGAATGAGGAGGCGTCAGGGTATTTAAAGTTTAAGGTGATAAGGCTGAGGTGACGTAGTTTATGTCAAGTGGCCTTATTGACCTTTCCTGAGCAAGTGCCCAGTTCTTATCCTTCTGATAAGGCTCACTGCCCAAGACTCTCTAGGAGAGGCTTTTATAAACTATGAGTTGGGATGGGGAAAATGTCCTTGCAGGGGAGGTTTGGGTTTTGTTATCGTTTTTGTGCAGACTCATCACTAATTTATTTCCGACTCACAACATTGAGTTGTCAGACTTTACCAGAAGTATTTGAAGCCAAGATTGTGCTTTACTAAACATGATGGGCTTTTATCACCTTCTATAGCATTTTGTCCCTTCCCTACGTGTCATCAAATGAACACAAATCCCATGAGCGCCTCTCAAGACAAGGTCCCTGCTAGGAACTAGGGGAATGCAAAGCTATCAAATGCAATTTTTATCTTATTGAATTTGAACATGGGAAAGTATGAAGTTTCCTTAATCTCTGATCATTTCAACATTCCTGTCATGTCTCAGCTGTAGTTAGAAAGAGATTTTCCTGTCTAGATTTGTTTGGAAAAAAAAATAGTCATCTAATTAAGGATGTCATTTTCAAAACAAGATTTGCGCTAATGCTATGCTTTTCCTTTTATTTTGCTATTTTCTTTTACTTAAATTTATTTTCATATGAAAGCTCTATTAAATTTTTTGATAATTAGTACAGATGTCAAAAGGAGATCATTCTGAGGGGCACCTGGGTGGCTCAGATGGGTAAGTGTCTGCCTTTGGCTCAGGTCATGATCCCAGGGTCCTGGGATCGAGTCCCGCATTGGGCTCCCTGCTCCTTGGGGAACCTGCTTCTTCCTCTTCCTCTCTCTCTCTCTCTCTCTCTCTGTGTCTCTCATGAATAAATAAATAAAATCTTTAAAAAAAAAAAAAAAAAAGGAGATCATTCTGAGATAGGTTTATACTATCTGTCCATGGTCCTTATTCCTCTTCCTGATTTGCCCAAATGCCCAGGATGAAGATTTTGTAGATGCAGAATCCCAGTTCGCAAGGTGACCATTACCCAAGGTTGCCTCTATTTTAATATAAATGACATTAATTTTGGATGGTTAGATGGATTTTCATCAAATTTGTAGGGTATGTTTGTAATGGTCTTACTCAAAGATAGGCTCCATGGCTTATACAAAAATCACCTTCTGGGATCCTAGGTAGAATCTTAGGAACAATCACCTAACATCTAATTTAGCGTCCCTTTCCTGGACAAATGAAAATAAAATTCAATATGAAGACAACGGAGTGGCCAGTTGGAAAATATGAACTCCAATGCAACCAAGTAAGATTCTCAGTTGAAGAACATTTGAGCATCCACAGGTAGGAGCTGAAACAGAGGTATCATGGAAACCTTTGCAACTGCTGATAGCGATCTATTACATATATTCATGGGCAAACTATGGTTTCAAACATGAACCCCAAATTGATCATGCCAAAGAATCTAACATTGAAAATGTGAACCTAAATACAATGTTTTCTGTTAGGAAGTACATGTTGGGGTCAACTAATGAGTCTGTAGGAGGGCTCTTAAAACATTTATTAATGAAGAAATGCTCAAATTCAGGCATATGAAAAATAGTATCATGATTTATAATTATGCATCTTAATGATACCAATAAATCCCTATTACTATCCCTTCATTTAAAAAAAATCGCATGTCATGGGGTGCCTGGGTGGCTAAGTCTGTTAAGTGTCTGGCTCTTGATTTTGGCTCAGGTTATGATCTCAGGGTTGTGAGATCAAGCCCCGCATCGGGCTCTGCACTAGGCATGGAGTCTGCTTGGGATTCTCTCTCTCCCTCTCCCTCCACCTGCTCCCCCTCCTCCCAAAGATTTGCATTTCCCAGTGAGCATTCCTTTTGCTATCATTATTAATAATTCATCACAAGGCTGACACCACATGATAGATACTTAACTTGTAACCGATATACATTTCACATTGACAACTCTCCATGTCATGCTCCTTGGATTATTTTTATGGACTTCAAATGTATGGACCTTACTTGTGATTAATGTACAAAGATCCTTTGTCAAAGAACTTAAATTTATTTTAGCAATGCTATTAAAATTATAGAAAATTATTCAAACTCAAAATTGATTTTTGCTATCTACTAAAACTTTTAATGATGATCATTAATGATTATCTTGAACTAGCAAATAACACAGCTACTGATATATAAGGATAACATAATGTTCAGAATTTGTTCCTGAGCAATTCTAAGTAAGTAATGATGTAATCCATCTAAGTAAGAGGATGAAGTTTTAATCCAATTGAATAAATTATACATGTCTGTATGGCTCAGTTATTGGACAGAGAAGAATTCTTCCATTTGTTATAGCAGATAAATATTCACTATATGCTTTATGATGCAGGGATTCAGAGTTGAGATATTTGAGAGCCTGGGAGAAGGTGCCATTGATACACGTGATCTATTTATAATCTTTATTTAGAGCCTCTTCTGTCATTAAGAAAATAATAAATGAGTGAAGTTCTTTCAACTGTATCATGGATAGTTTTTCATATTTAATAATGAAAGATTCTATTGGGCTATTTAAAGCACTTTCTTTTTTCTTCTATGGAGATGAACCATAGTAAAAGCCTTAGTTTGCTTTTCAAGATTGTGCCTGGGCTTCAGCTTTTAAATTAGTCATTGTATATTTTATTCTTCCCTTGACGATGATTTGAGGACCGATTTTCTCTTTATTAACAAGGGAGAAATAATAAATTTGTGAATAAGCTAATAGTTCTGAGTACTTGGCCAGATGTCATTTTCCCATCTTTGACTGACTTTAGAAATAGTTTATTTCATATCTGGATAAATATACACTCTCAAAACCCAGTGATTCTTTAAGAAGAAGAAAGTACTGTCAATTTTATCTCAGAGGATGATTATGCTAAGGATCGATTATGTAAACACTCTAGGGAATTCTTAAATCATTTTGATGTAGTTTGTAGATGCCGAATCCCAGTTTGCAAGGTTGCCATTACCCAAGGTTGCCTCTATTTTAATATAAATGACATTAATTTTGGATGGTTAGATGGATTTGGATGGTTAGATGGAATGGGCTCCCTCTGGTTCAGCAACATGTTTGTTTAGACTGAAAAAAAAATCATAAAGTAAGTCATCTTTAAAATGTCTATTTCACTTATATTTTGTACACACTTAGTAATTAATGGGAATATTCAAAGCCTTGAACTAGATAATAATGGGCGATCCATCTTCTTTTTGTTGGTGATGGTAGTGTTTGTTCTAATACACCATACCCAGGCATGCTACCCTTGAATGCAGGCGGACTTATCTAGCTCTATGCCTCCCACATGGAATAGCGAGACTAATTTTTAATGTCATTTGATGTAGATCACCATAGTTGCAGATATTACAATTCACAAAAACAAATAAGTTTCTTATTTAAGAAGATTTCCTGGAAATCACTTTATGTAATCAAATCAACTCTCCCCTACTTATTGTGACCAAACTCCCTTAGCTCACAAGAAACCATATAAAATGCCAATTAATTTTCACTCAGCCTAGGTCATCAATTAAAAACTGGTATGAAATGTTTCATGCGATCTTCTGAAATTGAATTTCTTTTCTCTGCTTTGAAAAACTTTGGCATTGTGGTAATCTCATCCATTATTGACCATGAAGTTTCTTCTGCAGTATTTTTACTGATAAAAATCTATTGTCAGTGTGGCTCAGTATCGTCAGGCAGACAGACTATAGACACTCCAAGACACAGTTTAGCTCTATCTAAAATTACTTCAGGTTTTCTTCATCTAAATCACTGAAGGGGATTGCATAGCTAAAATCAACAAATTATGAACATTAAATTATGAACATTAAAATAGCATAATAACTTGATTAAAATTTTTAAGTTTCACCTCAATTTCTTACTTTGAAGGCACATTTTAACTAATATGACACCAGACTATTTAGTGCCTAAGTGCATAAATTTGCTTAAAGTCGGCCATTTTGTGGAACCACTTTTGATGTTTGAAATCCTTTTTGCCCTTACTTTTATTTGTTCTATTTTGGGATTTCACTTAATTATTTAAGAATTGCAAAAAGGAGAAGGAATAATGGGTGATAAAAGCTGTAACTCTCCAAGTAAAACCTCAATTTATGTCTTCTGCTGTGACAAAAACACAACAATTTCTGGAGTCAGTTATTTAACTGTTTTCTCTGACCAGAGAAAATGACATCGGTTTCCAGGCTTTCATGTGCCATCAAAATCAGGAAGCTGAATAGGAAAAGAATTGGTTAGAGCTGAAGGTCTGAAATAATAAACTGGACTCTAAAAAGAGATAGTCTAATCAGTCTCATTGATCCACTAGCTTCCTGTTTGGCTTCCTACAAATGGATTCCTTGCTTCAAATCCTGCCTCATCCCCTTCCCACCTCAACAGGCAGCCAAAGTGATCTTGGAAAATGTAAATCTAACCATGTCACTGCCTTCTTGAAATTCTCATGTGGTACTCTAGGGTTTCTAGGGAAAACCGCGCACTGCTTTGTTCTGAACAGAAAGTCCTTCTCCTGAGTCTGCAGACTTGCCTTGTGCCCCTGCTCACCCACTTGGCTCCTGAGTTATAGAATGACTTGCCCTTCCCTGAGGAAATGCTCCCCCTCACTGTGGCATCCTGATACATTATCTTTCTTTGCCTAAAACCTTCTTCTCTGCTCTCTGACTGATTAAATCCCAATCATTTATTCACTCAAATAGTCTTTCAAGATTTGCCCATGAGTCATCTCTTCTAGGAAGCCTTCTAGGAGACACGACCTCGATCTTGCTTCTATGACCCAATAGCACCCGTGCATTTTCATAGAGTTCTATAATAATCGGTTTACTTCTGTTTCTCCCTCCATTAGACTAAGTGTGTTGTAAAGAAAAAGAGGGTTTTATATTCATCACTACGTTCCAGGTACCCAGCATTGAAAACATTGGATCCTCAGGGAATGAATCTTTGTAGGATCCATGAATGATAAGGGTACTGTATTCAACCAAGGCCCTGGCAGTAATGCACCGTGTGAATTTAGGTGCATTCTCTAAATACCCATGAGCCCCTGAGCCTCCCTGGTTTATCTAAATGTAACAAGATTCTTGCCTCATGTGGGTTGTTACACCTGTTAAGGGCAGTTCAGTACCCAAACTGTTAAAAAAAAAAAACAAAAAAAACAAAGATAAGGTGATAAGAGCTGTTACTCTTTTTGCAGCAAAAATATTTAAGGCATTTATGATTGTGTGAGAATAGTAAAGAAAGAAAAAACTGAAGTCGATATATCTTTTTCAGTTTTTCCGAGTTCCCTAGGACCATTCTGTTGCTACAGAAACACAAGGCTACACCCTTACCATAGGAGTAGGAATATTTTCAAATCAAAGTTCACTAATCAAATGGATTAGCTGCCCCCAAAATGACATCCTGAAACAGAACACATTCCTATGGTTGATACATTTTTGGTATTATCTATTTTTCATTATTTGCTAGAGTGAAATTTTATTGTGTGGGGATGTTCAGTTCACTTGGGAAACTAAACTTGGGAAGACAACTAGAGACTGCCTTTATTGAAGAAGGAATGTAGAGATAAAAGTAAAAAGAAAAATGGCTGTAACCATGTTATAAAGCGGGAAGTCAAGTTACTTATTTGGGAAGGTCAAAAACCACCATCTCTCAGGGTGTATTCCTTGAAGTTTCTCTGTTTTATCAGGTTTTAAGATTTGGAAATGATAGAACCCTGATTCTGAACGTAGCCCCTATAGGACATCAGGCAGGATAGCCGTTGAGGACAAAATCAAGTATATTGGAAAGTTCTGTGAATCAAGAGCCAGAATTACCAAGTTTTACTTCTTCACTTGGGGACTTGGCTGGCGGGGAGGGGAGGGGAGGGGAGGGTTAATTCACTCCACTGGTCTCCATGTGTTCATCTGTCCAATAGATAACCTACTGTTATCTGATGGCCCCTAGTTCTGAAATGACCTGACTGTAAACAATCCTAGTTTTATTTTGTTTTTTTTAAGATTTTATTTATTTATTTGAGAGAGAGAGAGAGAGAAAGCATGAGAGCAGGGGAGGGGCAGAGGGAGAAGCAGACTCCCCGCCGAGCAGGGGGCCCCACTAGGGCTCCATCTGGGACTCGGGGATCATGACCTGAGCAAAAGATGTTCAACCTACTGAGCCACCCAGGTGCCCCACAATCCTAGTTTTTATATTTTCAGATACAACTAACTACTTTCCTCACCTCAACCATACCTCATTCCCTTAATCAGGAAGCAGGGGAAGGAGGGAGGGATGGAGGGAAGGAAGAAAGGTCTCTCTCTCTCTCTCTCCCTCTGCCCCTCCTGCTCGTGCTCTCTCTCTCTCTCTCTCTCTCTCTCTCTCTCTAAAATAAATAAATAAATCTTAAAAAAAAAAAAAAAAAGGAAAAGAACCATGCTTCCCAGAGTGTGGTCCTCAGCTTACCTACATCTACCTCAGCTAAGGCATCAGAGAACTTCTATGAGTGATGCCAGAGGGTGGGTTTAAAAAGGACTCTGGGTGATGCTTAGGCACCAGGGTGTTTTAGAAACACAGCCTTCAGGATTTACTTGCAATTTTAATGTAAAAATCAATAGAAAAATTGGATTTAATCTGCAGTTTTTAATTTCCTACCATCCTTTCTATTTTGTGTTTTCAAAAAAGTATTTTTTTTCTTTATCCTTCTGTGTATTTGTACTGAAAATAATATATTTTGATGTAGGCCTATTTGAAAGAACTGTTTCTTAATCCCTAACTTTTGAATAAAAATTACCAGGAGACCAAACCTTTGAATTTCTATATTCACAGTGCCTAGTTATTAACAAATAATTAAATTTCTATGTGACATTGCTTGAATAATCTCCAGTTGTATGGGATGTTTTCAAGCTGAGAGAATAAAAAAAAAAATGAAAGGAATTTTAAGTCGTTAAGTATATAAATATTTGAAGCAATCTTTTGTGCATCCCAGCCAAATTGTGGTTAGAATAAGGAGCTAATCTTGGCAAAGAAACAAGGAAAAAAAATTCAAATTAAGTCACAGAGTTCTATTCAAATACAGAAGTTTTGTTATCAAATGAGGATCATGCTTAATTTAAAAATATATATTTATTTACTCCTATTTCCCCAAATTGCAATATATCTGCCATGTTCCCAAGATAATCTCAATAGGAGGGTCCCTGTCAGCAGACCTATGTTTTTCATCCAGTACCAGCAAATATGTATGGATAACAACAGAAGTAATTTGAGCCAGCCTAAGTGTTAAATGCCCCGTGGAATAAGAGCAAATATTGGCTCAGCTGAATTAGAGGTATGAAAAACCAAAAAAAAAAAAAAAAAAAAAAAACAACAAAAAACCTCAGTGGTTAATACAAATGGTTTAATGATAAAATGATGTTTGGTTTAAGAGAAACAAGGACTTGCTGCTATTTGAAGAGATACCAGGTGATGTGGAACAGAATTGGTTAGCAGAGTCACTGGTGGAGAGAGAGATTGTAAACCGACCTCTGGGCAAGGAGCTAGATAAGGACTTCTATCTTGTCTCCAGCATCACATTTTGGACACATCAATGAACTTGTGGTGGGAAGAGAGTGGGGTGAATATATACATATTGACAATCTGAAAGCGGGGCATGCGTTACTACTTCAGGGAGAATGCCCTCCATATGCTGTGGCGTATGCGGCAACACCCACAGGACAGAAAAGCAAGCAGGCTCCATTGATTTTTTTTCCCCCTGGATCCTCATATTCCTTACTAATGCACTGGAGGGTGTAAATAATGCATACGACAGATTGCATTAGAGGTGATCGTCTCCTTAGTGCATGCATAAGTCAGAAGGTATGATTAGTGCATTAGAGGCTGGGGAACGGGTCCAGATTGCCTAGTCTCTTTGCCTAATGACTGTCACAAATGAGGAATTCAAGAGCCGGAGACCAAACAAAACCATCTTCATAGCTTGTCTCGTGAATTGCCTTCCCTTGAGTTGTTAAAAAAAGGAGTTTATGGAACAAATGAAAGTTTTGTTGACATTTTTGTTAAATAGGAGTAGACATGAAAAGGTCTTCATAAAGGAATTTGAAATTGTTCCCATGATCCTTCTAAAGTCCATGGTTCTTTCTTCTCTCTCTTTTTTTAATGTAGGCAAGGTAATTGTAAGCAGACTGATGTTACAAGCCATGTATGATTGTCTCAACAATTTGCATCATCTAGGGAACAGTTATATATCTCAATCCATTATTAGATCTTCTGCTTAACCATGGTAGACCTTCAGTAAAGCAGGATGGTTCTTGCATATAATTCCATTTTATTGATAAATAACTGAATGTATCTTTCCCTTGATCAGACATTTGCATGTGATCTAACAAATGTTACTTGAGCTGTTTTTTCTTCCAATAGCATCTTCACTAGGAAACACCACATTCACTTTGCCAAAACAGAGGAATGATTAATTCTAGGGCCACTGGTCCTTGTATAATCTATTTCTGCAGCCTTTTTGTCTCCTCCTGCATTATGTTCAATATCAGGCTTTAGGCAGCATTTTCAAGGATGAAACAAACTCAGTGCATCTTGGTGGGTAGTTCTATTCTTTTCCTTTCCTCTGAGTGAGACCTGTCCCCAAAGCACAGAATGCTGATTAAGTTTTCAGTTAAGATGATGGGCTATATGGGATTTATAGATGGCAAGTTGATGACTTAAAAATCCCTGGCCTCTGTACAAAAGCCAAGCTTAATGCCTAGAATTTGTAAGGAAAGGTAAACTTCTGATTTAAGAGATGGGACATGTTATTGCTTTTCAAAAGTCCATTCTCAATTCTCACTGATGCTTTAACAGACTTGCCTCTTGAAAGTTAATAGTATTAGAGTTAGTTCTAATTTTTTAAAATACACTCTTTATTTCAGGATAGTTTGAGATTTACAGAGAAGTTACAAAGAAATTACAGATTTCCCATATACCCCATCCCATTTCCCCTGCTATAAAAGTCTTCCGTTACTATGTACGTTTGTCACAACGAAGGAATCAATATGGACATGTTATTATTAACTAAGCTCCAGCTCTGAAGTTTTAAAAATACATTCGGGTGAGGGGCGCCTGGGTGGCTCAGTCATTAAGCGTTTGCCTTTGGCTCAGGTCATGATCCCAGGGTCCTGGGTTCGAGCCCCGCATCGGGCTCCCTGCTCAGCGGGAAGCCTGCTTCTCCCTCTCCCACTCCCCCTGCTTGTGTTCCCTCTCTTGCTGTCTCTATCAAATAAATAAATAAATAAATAAATCTTTAAAATAAAAAAGAGTCCTGCAAAGTTGCTGGCATTATCCCTATCTTTTAGATGTGGAAATTGAAACTCAGCAAGACAAAACAAATTAACTTAAGGTTACAGAGACAGTGAGTGAGAGATGCAGATTTTTTAAAAAAAGAAAAATCTAGGGAAAGTAATCTAAGGCATAAAGTATAAAGAGCCATCTCGAATTTATAGCAGTCAGGAGATTTAGTATATAAATCCTAATCCTGATTAGTAGAATGGAGTGTTTAGTCATTTTTGCATTATGTAAATAAAGGAGATTGGTCAAAACTGCCATTTAAAAAATAGGTTATTTTAAAAATAGCATCACTAGGAGGTTTATACAAGGAAGTGATATAGCCCTAGTTTAGTAGCAAAAGCTACTATCAAGTGTGAAACATATTAATGGAGTTTATTTCACAGGCTTTCATCGTTTACAAGGAGATGTTTTTGGTGGTTATTTTTAATAAGGCTGAGAGATGAAAATTATGAAAATTATATCAAATTGGTCCATATTAGGCCTCTGAAAATAACTATATTATTATGCTAGCGTAGTTATGAATTGCCATTAGCCAGGACTTCTAAGTAAGGCATAGTGGAAAAATTTCCTGTTTGTTTAGAAATTTATATGCGTGCATGCGTGTGTGTGTGTGTGTGTGGTATGAGATAGGGTATTATGATGCTTGGTGCTCTGCTATACCCCTGACCCTGAATTTCTTCTTTGATTAGAGAGTGACAAGATAAATACATCAGAGGACATCATCTGAAAATGTATTATCTCTCTTTGATTACTGAAACTTCCCTGTCTGCTTGTCATAGCTGGAGTCCCTTGAATTTTGGGGGCTCCAACAGGGTGCTCTTGCCAATTTAGAAGTGTGGAGAATAACCCAGGTTTATCAAGGTTATTTTTAAATGTAAGCATCATACTTTAAAAAACATCTTCAGAGAGCATATTTGTTCCTGCACTGTGTTATTAGGTAAAAAGTACAGTTCTAAACCAAAGAGTATGGTAGGGCTAATTCTAGATGAGAGCTTCTCAGACTTTGGACTCAGAATCTTTTCTTCTTAATTACCAGATATATAGTCTCAGATTTCATGTTTGGGTCTAAAGAAACACGGTAGCATTGGGGTTTGATACATCATAGCTGCCACACTCATAGTAACAAGTATCTTTGCTGGTATTCCAACCCCCATCCCCAAAGTTGGAGAAGCACATATATAGTAGAAATGCTTTTAGTGACAGAAGAAGGAATCATAATTTCACAAAGATCTTTATTTTCTTCCAAATAACATTTGAAGAATGTGGATGATTCTCCAGAGACTATTGTCAGCCACTGGGTTGACTTCTGCAAAGGTAATATACATGAGGGACACCCAGGAATAACTTTAAAGATACAACAGTGAAAAACTAGAAAACAAGAACAAAACAGAAACCTTGTCTCCCTTCTGTGCTCATTGAGTCTAGACATCAGGTAAAATAAATAAAGAAATTCAATTCTGTGTTAGAAAGCAGTAAATGCTGTAGAGAGAAATAAAAGTGTCTGGAGTTTGGGGGTGCGGTTAAGATTATAGTTCTCAGTGAAGTCAGGGAGGCCTCACTGAAGAGGAGAACAGTTGGAGAAAAGTTTCAGGGAGGCAAGGAAGCAGATGATATAAGCATAGAGCACAAGAACATCCAGGTATGAGTAATCACATACAAAGACCCTGCATCAGCAGGTGCAAAGGCCCTGAGGCAACAGGTGCAAAAGCTCTGAGAATGGCACATTTGGAGGTTTAAGACCTGATACATAACCTTGAACACAGAAGGAGCATCAAACATATTTGACTCAATAATATTAGGCTTCAAGATATTTAAAATGTTTTCTGGTACATTATGATCGAATTCAATGATTTTGTTTTTTTCTCCCCACAAATAAAATGCTTGGATTTCACATGAATATTTAAAAAATTGGTTCACGTAATGAAAATAGACTGTTTGCCTAATGTGTAGGGTTCCATATCAAGCCTTATTTTTTTTCCTTAGCTCTTCACACCAGTGCTTTATTTTTTTTCCTTAGCTCTTCACATCAATGCTTTAAAAGGTTGTAGCTTTCTCTAATAATTAGTTGTGAATTGCTTTTGCTAGGAGTGTAATTGGTTGTGAAACTGCACTCTTCTTTAAAAAAATTTTATTTATGCTTCGCGGAGAAAAGCATTCACTTGTTCCTCTTTCTTTATCTTTTTCTGTGTTGAATGGTTTGACCCAGAAGAGGAAGAGAAAATCCCTGAAAAGATTACACACAAAAGGCCATTTGTTGTATCGCCAGCTCCCTGATGAAAGTTCAGTGAGTAAATAATACTTGAAAGCAAAGTCCCCCCTGCCAAATAATCACTGATAATGGACACAAATAAATTGGATACCGAATTCTTTCAAATAATAACCTAATGCCGCCCTTTCAAAATAGGATGCATCTTTCTTATGAATCTACAATTCTAAAGGATTCATTCCCCAAGGGTCTTAGTCTTGAGGCTGGCCCTGCTACATAGAGAAGCTTGCCCTTGCGTGGTTCTCTTATGCTGGCGTGGAGACCCCCTTTCTGAGTGGCATGGAGACAGACCCTTGTTTCTCTTGTCTCTGTACCGAGAAAGCCAGTGTCCGTGTTCTTTGTGGATATAACAGGGACAAATCACACACAAAACAGGACAGTCAGTTCTGAAAATGCCCAGGTGCCCCCCTGCTCATTTCAGTCTCCACACTGACTGGTCTTGGATTCAGAAGCCTGAAGGTGAATTATCCTGTTGCGTTCAGATGAGCACAATTAGCCAGCAATTTAAGCATATAAGTGGATGTGAACTTGGACTTGAGTATACCCAACGTGTAAACTAATGGTAGTCATTTTATCTAGCAGGTCCTAAAATTAGCCTCAAAAATGGAAGGTACTTGTTCCTACAAATTTCTGTGAAATAGCCACCATTCAGACTAGGGGGTACGAGCCTCTTCGAACTTCTGGTTAAATATGAAGACATTTGATTTTGTTTGATGCAGAATTCATCAGCTAGGAAGTTAGAATCTGTGGATTGGAATATAAACTCTGGTGTTTAGTAAATACAGCGTTTAGGAAATGTCACCTACCTGACAAGGTGAAGTTCAAGTGACGTTGGCGATGTTCTCATTGTTCTCTCAAACTGGGCACTCAACTGATTTGCTATGTATCTGGCACCAGGGGACATGATAAAATGTCACTTCAGGGCACCTGGGTGGCTCAGTCGTTAAGCGTCTGCCTTCGGCTCAGGTCGTGATCCCAGGGTCCTAGGATCGAGCCCCACATCAGGTTCCCTGCTCCGCAGGAAGCCTGCTTCTCCCTCTCCCTCTCCCCCTGCTTGTGTTCCCTTTCACTGTGTCTTTCTGTCAAATAAATAAAAATCTTTAAAAAGAAAAAACGTCACAGGCTTCTTCCCAATAGAGCACCTTGTAAAGATAAGGCTTACTAAGAGAGAGTTTTAAGGATAATTATCACTGTGAACCAGAAAAAAATGCTTCAGTGTCAAGTGTAGAATACGTAATTTTGAGTCCCAGAGAGGGAGAGCTTACGGCCAACTGATGATTCCTGGAAATTTCTCTCTCTCGAGATGAGACTTGACTCATGCAGTGTCAAAGACAGGACAAGCGTTGAGCCTGTCTGGACCAGCTTCTCGAGGACAGATGTTGGAAATTGCGTGGATCCATACAGCCGCAAACTAACGGGCCCAACTACAGCTGAGATCTGAGCTCTAGACAAAGTAATTCCTGCTGTTACGGTAGAGAAACACATACGGCTTAAAATTTAAAATGCAGGGCCCAAAGCTTAGACAAAGTAATTCCTACTTCTTTCATTTACTCAATCAAGGATTCAACGGGCAAGCATTTCAAGTGTGTGTTGTGTTCTAGGCACCATCCTGGATCTTGGGAACCAAGCTATGGGCAGAATTCACACAATCCAAAAATTAAAAAAAAAAATTAAAAAATTAAAAAAAATTCACACAATCCACTGATAACACAGAACTAGCATCCTAGTTGGTGATATACAGAGGGAGTTCAGATTTTTAAAAATATATTTTCTTGGTGGCAACAGAGTGGTGGTGTTGGGGTGGGTACGTAAGACAGTGAAGAGCTGCCTGGAGAGTTGTCGTTTGTACAGATAACTAAATTATAAATTATAAGGAGCTAGCCATGGCTGTAAACATCATGGCCAGCAGAAGGAATGCACAGATCAGTAGCTCTGAGGAAGGGAAAGTTTGATTGGACAGAAACAGCAAAGAGGGCAAGTTGGTTGGCTTTTCTCGGGGAGAAAACAGGAGGGGAGCGTGATGAGAGGTGATGTCATGTGATATGTATCAAAAGTATAAGGGAGGGGAGGATTTGGAGGCATGAGTAGAGGTTGCAGACGTTCAGAGGGCAGCCGGTCTCTGGACAAAGGTATGGAGTTAGGGGTCAGACGTTCTGTAACTACTCACGGTCTTCCTCTTCATAGAAGTTGGCATCTCAGCTTGGTAAACACCATCCTATTGGACAAAAAGAAAAAAAAAACGAAGATTACCACAGGCAACTTAAAGAGCGTCATAAATGTGATTCAACCCAACTTCATTTTTATTTACTTATTTTCATATTTAAGAGATGGAGCAAGTGGGGAGGAGCAGAAGGAGAGGGACAAGCAGACTCCCCGCTGAGCGTGGAGCCCCACATGGGGCTCGATCTCACAACCCTGAGATCATGACCGGAGTGGAAATCAAGAGTTGGATGCTTCACCGACAGCCACCCGGCGCCCCAACCCAACTTCATTTTTAAAGTTTTGTCTATTTGTACTACAATTTGCCCATCTGTTCATTTTTTCTTAACATGCATGTCCCTCCCTCCTGAGTTTATGAGGACACTTAGTAGGCTAATGATTTGGGTGGGAGGGATGAGTCACTTCATGCTCACACCAGCATCACCAAAAGCAAGAGAAAGTCCCTGGGGATCACTGTGTCAGGCTGAGTGCAGGCCGCTGGGACTTTTTCCTGTCAGAGCCCATCTGCCTTCCTGGGCACTTCTCTGAGTCAGCAAGGGTTGATTTCCAGACAGCACTTACATGGTTGGGTTGAATTTTGTACATCAGAGCATTCAGGGGAGACCACAGTTCTCAGGGGGATTTTACTTAGCATCGTACATCCTCCTAAAGGAGAAGCTAAGAGTTTTACGTTACAGGATTCAGCCAGATGTGGTGCAAAATGCCATTAACTGATTAAACACACACACGCACACACACACACACACACACACACACACACACAACACCACACCACACATCACACTGGTACATTTCATTTGAAGCTTTTCCAGCACTGGCAAGTATTAGACCCTAAGGTCGATGGAGAAGAGGCTTTCTGGGCTGCTGTCTTGCCTTTCCGCATGTTGGCAGCATCTTTGCTGGAGAATCTTCCTCCCTCTCTGTGGAAAATTGACAAAGCCTGCTGGTTTGGAAAGAGAATGGATGATGAAACTGAGAAGTAGAGTCACATTTTGCTCTCTCAAGGAAAAAAATCCTTCATGGAAGTAGAAAAATGGACATAGATGTTTTTATTTCTTTTCTCTGATGACCATTCTTCATCGTCCTCTCGTGGATAATCAGGATATTATGCTAGTTAGTCGAACAAGATCACAATTTATTTTAGTTGCAGCTTTTTCTGATTCAAATGTGCATGCATATACAAGGAATGCATCCCTTAATTTGATGGAAGAGGATCCTTTGACTCACTGTTTCCTCTGGTTGTAGGTAGGACACAATAGGAAGGATTTTCATCCTAGCTCCTCGTATTTTTTCAGCTGTAAACTTAGCTTGCACAGTTGTTGACTTTTCTGTTAGGAGGTAGGGAATCTTTATATTTCAGTGGCTTTGAAACAACTATTGAGTGGTAAAAGTTAACTCTGAAATGTAAAGTGACTTTTACTTTAGTACCTCCTTCCCCCAGTATAATAGGAAGAAACCAACAAGCAACCGAACAATGCCCCGGGCACTATACTCACTGCTAGGGTAGAATGAGCAGGGCCTGGCAGGGAGGTGGCAGCAGCTGGGTGGGGAGGGGGTGGTGCTGGTGTGGCTGAGCTGAGACTCAGGTGTAGATCCCGCAGGCTGGGACGGAAAACCGTATCGTTTCAGAAACCAGCGACAGCGTCGTAAGACCTTGTGGTGTTTAAACACCGCTAGTCCTGGACCTAATTTCTATATACTTACGAGAGTCTTGATTTGATGTTGAACTTTCTTCTTGTTCAAGCCCATACATATTTTATTTCGGGAGTTAACCAAATATTTGGAGAGCACCACTACTTGCTGTGGGCTAAAACCAGAAGGCCAGAGGACCAGAGGAGCTGAGTGCCAAGGGAAAGAGATGTTTTCTCTGGCAAAATTAAGAAAACTTGTCTCTCTAGGATAACTTCTTCCAAATCGATGTGTTTGATGTACTTTGTCTTTCCTTCCTAAGACGGCAAGACATAGGAAAAAGATGCTACATTACGGAGTATTTGTTGAATACTTAACAGGCAAAGATAATCTATTTCCAATGCTGGGCTAGCTTATGAACCAGGAAGTTATAGCTATAATAATATCTTCCCTTTGTAGAATACTTTGTCTCCTGAACACTGTGCTGAGTGCTCTACATACTTAGTGTACTTTAACCCAGTTAAGCTCAATCACAATGCACGAGGCAGGTGCTGTTGTGTAAAATGAGAAATCCTAGGTCAAGAAGTATGGGAACTCACCAGTCCCTGGGCTAGTAAATGGAGGGTCCAGGGTTCACAACAAAGCAGTTTGCACTTCAGAAATCAACCTAAACAGCAGTTACATAGCCTTGGGCAAACCGTATAACTTTTCGCACCTGTTTCTTTAGCTATTATTTTTAAAAGGCTCCCTGTTGGGGCTGTTATATTAAATAAAATAACACACATGAATGCTGGTAGCTCTCTCTGGGAGACTTGGTAGTAAGGTCTATTTACACTACAACTCCTTTAAGTGGCAGGTGCTCACTCTGATATTTCTAGAACGATTTGATGTCGCCTTGAATAGATGAATTTGAATCTGGCAAGATGATGTGATAAATAAGACTCTAATCCAGATACAGTCACCCAAACTGGAATATATATGCTATAAGAGTGCGAGGTATAAAGGGGTGTAATGGTATATGTGGATATGTATACACATATGTATTTGCATAGTTTCTTGTTGTGGGTCCCGAATTACGTACTTAAGCCATTTATGACTTTGACCTGTTGAATTTTCTCTTAAGTCTTTTTTTTTTTAGGAAGCTTCTTAAAAAAAAATTCGAGGGGTGCCTGGGTGGCTCAGTCAGTTAAGCAGCTGACTCTTTTTTTTTTTTTTAAAGATTTTATTTATTTATTCATGAGAGACAGAGAGAGAGAGAGACAGAGGCAGAGGGAGAAGCAGGCTCCCCGCAGAGCAGGAAGCCCGATGCGGGACTCGATCCCAGGACCCTGGAATCATGACCTGAGCCGAAGGCAGACACTTAACTGACTGAGCCACCCAGGCGTCCCCGGCTGACTCTTGATTTCGGCTCAGATCATGATCTTGGGGTCCTGAGATTGAGCCCCATGTCGGGCTCTGCCCTCAGTGGGAAGTCCGCTTAAGATTCTCTCTCTCTCCCCCTTTGCCCCCCAAAATAAATAAATATTTATTTTTTTTAAGGTTTTATTTATTTATTTGAGAGAGAGACAGAGCATGAGCAGGGAGAGGGGAAGAGGGAGAGGGAGAAGAGGCTCCCTGCTGAGTAGGGAGCCCGATGCAGGGCTCGATCCCAGGACCTGGAGATCATGACCTGAGCCGAAGGCCAATGCTTCACCAACTGAGCCACCCAGGTGCCCCTAAATAAATCTTTTTAAAAATAATTCTACTTTGTCATTTTTTTACACTACCTATAACGTTTTGAGGTTAGGTAGATTCCTTGTAGAAGTTCAATCTACCAAACTTGGATCCTCCAGCTGTGTAGCATCACATGCACATTTTTACTTGTGATGTAATTTATGTAGAAATATATTTATAACTTAGAGTATGTCACTAATATTTTCTAGTTCTGGGATGACACCATCAGAGTTTTTGAGTCTGGGTCCATCCCTTACTAGCATGTACTCTTAGGGAAATTACTTAGATTCTCTGCCCTTGACTTGCCTACCTGTAAGATGGAGATAATTAGTCCCCTAAATAATTAAGGTTGTTATGAATAATAGAATGTATATGCCTGACATGTAACAATCTCACATCAATATTAGCTGATATTTATAATTATTATAAAAATATTTATCATCATCCTTATTCTCATTTTTAGAAAATATGAAAAATTTATTGAAAAGAATATAATTAGTAGACAAATCCTTTATTTAATCTCTAAAAGTATGTATCTCAGAATTATGATTTTTCTCATTTATAAAATAGCAATAATATTACTTGCCTGACTACGCATTAGATTGTTCGGTTTAATCGTAGTAGGACCAGCTGTGTAGCCAATATGCTATGGTTGGTTGTGTAAACACAAAGCGATATTGGTGTTAGATCAAAAGGTGAGCCTAGGAGAAGGAGAGGAGGAATGTTTCCCATGAGGGAGGGGAAGTCTACTTTAAGAGGAATTAAAGGATATTTTCATGAAGTCTCAGATGTAGGCAGGTATAAATTTGGGAGGAGGGAGAAAAAAGAAAGCAAGCATCACAGTTTAGAATTTGTCACTTTCTAGCAAAAGAGAGAACAGTGTAAAGTGATTTGTGATTGTCACATATGAACACACAAATTTAATTTTCTTTTTCAGAAAGCAGTTTGCTACATTGATGGTTTCCATTTTTACTTTTGTTAATTTCTCAGTAAAGTCTGTTCCTTTTCGTGTTTCCCGACAGTCCTTCCAATCTTAAAATCTAAGCTATCTGTCAGAAATCATTATGTCAACCATAGATTGTGCTGTGTGATATTTTGCATTTATATTGAGTCTTTCAATCAATAACAAAAATAGAGTGCTTTAAGATTTTGTTTATTTGACAGAGAGAGACACAGCGAGAGAGGGGACACAAGCAGGGGGAGTGGGAGAGGGAGAAGCAGGCTTCCCGCAGAGCAGGGAGCCCGATGTGGGGCTTGATCCCAGGACCCTGGGATCATGACCTGAGCCGAAGGCAGACGCTTAACTGTCTGAGCCACCCAGGTGCCCCCCAAAATAGAGTGCTTTAAAGACCATTCTTATAGAGTAACAAAATGAAGTCATAGTTTAAGACTGAGTGGCTTTCCATATTTTACAGAGTGAACTGGGGAAATTTAATGAATGCCAAAGCACGGGATTCCTGGCTGTAGGTCTGTCACTGTGTTGGAATCTGAGAATTATAAAATGTAGTGCTGAAGGGTACCTTAACCATCATCGAGGTCAGTATCCCCATATGATGGGTTGTGCTGATGGTTCTCAGAGTGTGTTTCTGCCATATCAGTGTGTATCACCTAGGGATGCTTTAGAAATGCATATTCACGGATCCTACTGAAACTTTGTGTATGGGGCCCAGCAATCTGTGTTTTAACAAGCCCTCCGAGTGATTCTGATGCATGCCACAGCTTGACTACCACTGGACTAGATTTTAATTTTTCTTACCTTATCCCAGGGGGTTTCTTTTTCTTTTCTTTTTTTTTTTATTTTAAGATTTATTTATTTATTTATTTGAGAGAGAGAGAGAGAGAGCAAGCACAACCCGGGAGGGGCAGAGGGAGAGGGAGAAGCCAGCTGGACCCTGAGCAGGGAGCTGGACCCAGGGCTCATCCCAAGGACTCTGGAGATCAGGAGCTGAACCAAAGTCAGACACTTAACTGACTGAGCCACCAGGCGCCCCTCCCAGGGGGTTTCTTATTGCAGAATGCTGTTTCACTTCTTTCTTTCTTTTATCTTTCTCTTTGGAATTGAGGGAAGGGCCACTCTAAACTCCATTGTGTACACAAGCACTGAACACAGTGTGAAAAATGAAGATATTACTTTTAATATACATCTTAAAATACCTTTGTGTGACCTGTGAATCTTTGACAAAAGTAGCATTCTTCAGATTTTCACAATACAGATAATTATCTCCTTTCCCTAATTCATAGAACTCTGATTCTCCTAGAATTTCTGGGAGGTGTTTAGGGATATTACTTGAGCCTCACACTGTTGAGAAAGGACCTTAACATCTTGAAATGAGTCAACCCTACATCCCTTCACCTGTCTTGCATCCAGATTAATAAACTGCAAAGAGCCTGAGCAGCCCTTTGTTTTCCCCTACCCAGCAAATACAAACCCATCCCATCAGTAACTACCCTGTAAGCTTATGTTTAGTGCTCTGAATTCCTAATGCATGTTTTCAAATGCTGAGTATGGACCAAATAAGAATGAATACATACTTAATCACTAAAAGTAGATTGCCATTATTGAACTCTGAATAACATGTAAATTGTCCTTTTGATTGGTTTAAATTGGCTTAGATTCATTATAATTCTCCCATAAAATAATTGTAATGGTTCTTTTGCAAACAAATCAGGTGGGTGTTTTTCATCAGCGAATGTGAGAAGACACAATGAGAATCTTCTGCAGGAGACAGCAGCCAATTTTTCATGAACCTAATAAACCTTCAAGTCAGAGTGTTGCATTTTGGACTTGTAATTTTGTCTTCTCTGAGTGCAGCAGGGTTCCCCAAATGGTATAAGCTTCAGGCCCCACAAAATCTAGAACCTTCTTTGGCTGATGGGAGTGTTAGGTGCTCCATCAGTGCACAGAAACACTTTACACGTTGAACCGGGTAAAAGCTTTTCCATTATGCTCGATGAACATTCGATCAAAATGAGCTCCCGTGGCAGCTTTAAAGCAGATAGATATTGTTTCTGGGTAAGCGCCTTGACAGTTGCTACTGGTTTTAGATTAGCAGCAGCCTGGGTTGTCAATCACTTCGTTAGCATTTCAGATTTCCTTTCTCTTGAATAGCAATAGACAAGAAGCACCCCAGCAGTCTACTGTGTTATTAGGCGGTGGAGTGTGGATTCACACACCTATAAATGTAAGTGTCTCAATGCTTTCAGAACAAGAGCAACTTTACTTTCGGTCAATTCTGGCTCCAGGGATTCAGAAACACTTTTTATTTAAAGAAAAAAAAAATCAAAGGGAAAGCATCTTGATTCAATCCCAAAATCAATGCCAAAGGCTGATTGAATAGATCTGTCTTTGACTTGTTTGTGTGGCTTACATTTCTGATGTCTCAGAATGACAGCATGATTTACATCTTCATTTTAGTGAAAGAACTTTTTTCATCATTGAAGGAGACAAAAAAAAAAAATGATTCAATTGTAAATATGCCCCAGTTGAAGTAGATGTGGATGTTATAACTAATTTCAAATTTCCTAATGGGCAGGTTCATGATTACTATGGCCAGAAAGATGGGCATTTGAAAAGTTGAAATGTTGCCAGCAATGCTTTTAAATCACTCACTTGTAGGGAAGGGAAGTTATGACAGAGAAATGAATCGTGTGATATCTCTACGTAATAGTGGCAGTGATAACACTCGACCTTCTGGTCCTCTGTGTGTGTGAATATTTAGAGCTTTTAGACTCATTTAGTTGAGGGCTTTATACTCATTATCTTTCTCCTCAGCTTTATTGTTACGGAGTTGTCATCTTGTCCAAGTTCATTAATCTCTCCGAGTCTCAGTTTCTTTGTCTGTTAAACTTGTAGGATGATCCCTGGTGCACTGACTATAATAAAACAAGCATACAAAACAGATTTTATAGGTCTTTCAGTGGAAAAGTGTTGTATGCATGAGATCTCGTAGGGGGATCTGGGTTGAAAATGAAGTACCTTTTATCTATACTTGTCGACATTTGGGTAACAGCAGAGTGAAGACGAGTGCTGTAAGGCTTGACTTTATTGGAGGAGTGACTGTGAAGGCAGGAGGGGCAACTCACCACCATACAACGTTATTGATAATACAGTCACCTAAAGGAATAGGTGGCATTCTGTCTTGATGCTTTATTTTCAGAGCTGGTAGCTCATTAAATTTCCTACCATTCATGGCTAGATTTCCGGCTATTTGGGGGGAGCTGTGGATCTCCAAAGAAGCACTATATACAGTGAGACACGTAGGACCGGGAAAAGAAGCTGAGCTCTAGAAGCTTATGAAAATACAAGCTGTCTGTATTTTGCAAAGTGCCCAGCGACTGTGATACCAGCAAAGATTTTTGCTTTTTTTCGAAGTGACAAGAGGGAGCGCAATTTAAGATTAAAGTGCTTCTCCTGGCCTTCTCTCTGCAATTTTATTTACTCATTCAGTGTGAAGCTAGTCTCTTGGTTAGGTCCCTCCAGAAAGTAATCTTCTACCATAAGATTGAGATAAAACCAACACTACCCAAGGGCAGAGCATGCAGTTTGGGGTGTGCTCCAAGGTTCTGTTAATGTTTTGTGATCGTTTTTTAATTACCCAACAGCTCTACCATAGGAATCACTTCTTGGATCGAGATATGATTCCAGCACACCACAGAAAAATGTTTTGTATTTGGCCTGGGGTGGTTTAACTTTAACTTCCTCAGTAAGAGTTGATTCTCTTTTTTCTGGAGATGGATAGAACTCATTGCGATCCATTCCATTCATCCTCAGCTGCCAGGAAAACTATGGTAAAGTGAATATATAAAAACTGCATTAGAGACTCTTAACTCTAGAGAACACACTGATGGTCACCTGAGGGGAGGTGGGGGGGCGGGTTGGGGGAAATGGGTGATGGGATGAAGGAGGGCACTCGTCGTGATGAGCGCGGGGTGATGTATGGAAGTGTTGAATCACTATATTGTACACCTGAAATCAATATTATGCTGTATGTTAACTACCGGGAAATAAAATAAAAATTTAAAAAGCCAAGAAAGCCCTGTACTGAATCATAATCATAACAGAACATTTACATGTGTGTAACCCTCCACCTCTCCTATATGACCCCACACACGGCCTCTTAATTTTTCTGAACCCAGGACTGTTCTTCAACTCCTAAAGAATTGCACAACTTTGAGAAAGGGGCTGTTTCAGAGATTAATAGTATATTAATTCTAATATACTAACACTAGTCATAAGAATAATTTTTAAAATCAATATGTTGACACTTAAGGTTAATTATGCAAATAATCTAATTTTTCATTGAAACTGTATTTGAGTAAAATATTTTATAGGTAGACTATATAAAAAATAGAAGTCCATTGTTATGAAAGGAATACAATAAAGAAGAATGTAACCAAAAAAACTGATATCAGATATTACTGTGTGTCATGTATTTGGCTAAAATTTTACATCACGAAGTAGGTAGTATTACTTCTGTATTATAGATGAGAACACGATGGTTTTGAGGGGTTAAGTGCCTTGCCCATAGTCAAACCCTTTGTTAGGAGTGAAGTTGAAATAAATTTATGCATCCTGACCTCAGAACTGTAATTCTCAAACACAGTATTTGCATAAATTCAACCCAAATTTATAACTCCCTGTAAACAGTCTTCAAGACATTATAAATATTTGTATGCAAGTACATATATATTTGTACAAAATTGTGTATGTACATCTTACTATATAGGTTGTTATGTAAACAAACTTTTTGTTCAACAGTGTCTGATGGGCCCCTGCCTATATAAAAAAGGATAGAGGTACATAATTTTAAGGGCTGTATAATATTACATTCTGTATATTTTTTTATAAAGGGTCTTATTGATGCATATGTGTTATATCTTATTTATAAATTGATATAAATTTCCTAGAACATCCTTTTATACACTATGAACATCCATTTATACACTATGAGATTTTTTTTTAGGGTAAGCGCTAGTAGGAGGACCAGTAGGCAAATGACATATAACCATTTGTATTTTGGCACATCCTTCTATGCAGCCGAACAGAAAGGTTGAGCAAATGTATCTTCCCGCCAATGATCTCAATGAGCAGGATCCCATTCCTAAATGTCCTTTTCAAAATTAAGTTACATAAATAATTTTTAACCTTGGCCAATGTGATTGTGTTTGTTGAGGCTGGAGTTATTTTCATGTTTATTGTCTTCTGTGTCCAGGTAATTGATAACTTTATATTTTTAAGTAGATTTGTGATCAGATGGGTATATTTTCAAGCCTGAACATTTGGAATCCTGTAGTATTTGCAAATTTGATGATACCTTACTGTTTCACTTAATATTGCTCACTTAAAAATCTGATGCCTTTTTAAAAAATAGAAATATCATGCTTGAATCCTATAAAGTTTGCTACCAACAAGTTTAAGACAATATCTTAAAGTTTCAGATAATCTCTAGTGTTTTTCATTAAAAGGTAAATTTGAAGACATATGAACTTTCAAATCAGTCATTTTATTTTACCACTCTGAAATAGTGCTAATTTTGTTTGGTCTTCCTGCAGTTATATGCATTTATTTTTGTATGTTAATGGGAGCCTTAAGTGAGATGCTCCCATTGAAATGCTGACTATTCAAGGGAAAACAAGCACATTATTGACATTTAATCTTTTTTAAAAGATTTTATTTCTTTATTTGAGAGAGAGAGAGAGAGCACAAGCGGGGGAGGGGGGGAGGCAGAGGGAGAAGCAGGTTCCCCACTGGGCAGGGAGCCTGACGTGGGACTTGATCTCATGACCCTAAGATCATGACCTGAGCCTAAGTTGGATGCTTAACTGACTGAGCCACCCAGGCTCTCCTAGACATTTCATCTTGATAGGGGATATAGATAAGAACTTTTGAGCTTTCCCATTTCCATCACTCTTACCACTTACATGTGGATGTTGAGAGCTGTCAGGTTTGACAGAATAAGATATTTGGAAAATTGTGCCCTCCTATAAAAAATATTCAAAACCTGATGTCAGTGGATTTGTCTCTTTTAGGTTTGATTAGCAGTGTTTCTTCTGGTTCCACATCTTGTTTCCATTTGCCTCATCTACACTTTATCTTTGGTCACTTGCTCTGTTCCCATCCTGTGTATGTTCCATGCTTCCTGGATTATCTTTCAATATATTCAGTTGACATCCAGATTTTTCTACTTTGGTTTATTAATGGAGATGCTAAATCACTTGGAATATTTTTTTCAGTGACTATTAGCTCACATTGAGATGGGTAGATTTGGTGTTTCTTAAGATTCTTCTATCATGTTCACCTTTAAGATATAAAAACCATCTAGAGGCTTATGAGTTATATAGTCTGTTATATCCCCCCTTCTAGAGAGTCATTGAAAGATATGGTACCCTTCATCCCTAGTCTCTTCTCTCCATGTTTCTTTCAAATTTTGTGATAGGTTCTAATAGATAAGTCCAAGCATGATTCACCTAGATTATTGGTAAGTGTCAATTCTTATATAAATTGCCTTTTCACTCTGTAGTCTTACCTTTAACTGGCCAAGTTAATAGCCTGAAGTTTTAAATGTGATTATTGGCTTCGGAAACTCTACTGTTTTAGGTTTTGTTTCACACTTAGAATACTTTCTGGAGATCAGGATAGTCCTTTTCGATTATCAGAGACATCTCCATTAGCCATTTTGCCCATCCCCCACTCCCCTCTCCTCTGGAGACCTTCAGTTTGTTCTCTGTATTTGTGGGTCTGATTCTGCTTTTTGTTTGTTTATTCGTATTTGTAAGATTCCACAAATGAGTGAAATCATATGATAGTTGTCTTTTTACTTTGACTTACTTCAGTTAGCATTTTACCCTCTAGGTCCATCCATGTTGTCACAAATGGCATGATGGCATCCTTTTTATGGCTGTGTAATATTCCTCTGTGTGTGTGTGCATGCGCACATGCATGTGTGTATACATACACACAAATCACATTTTCCTTGTCTGTTTGTCTGTCAGTGGACCCTTGGGCTGCTTCCATCTCTTGGCTATTATAAATAATGCTGCAATAAACACAGGGGTGCATAGATCTTTTCAAAATAGTGTTTTTATTTTCTTTGGGTAAATAGTAGTGGAATTGCTGGATCATATGGTAGTTCTATCTTTAATGGTTTGGGGAACCTCCATACTCTTTCCGCAGTGGCTGCACCAGTTTGCATTCCCACCAGTAGTGCATGAGGGTTCCTTTTTCTCCACATCCTCGCCAACACGTGTTATTTCTTATCGTTTTGATACTAGCCACTCTTGACAGGTATGAGGTGATATCTCATTGTGGTTTTAGTTTGTATTTCCCTGATGATGAGTGATGTTAAGCATCTTTTCATGTGTCTGTTGGCCATCTGCACGTCTTCTCTGGAAAAATGTCTCTTCACATCCTCTGCCCATATTTTTGATTGGATTGTTTGCTTTTGGTGGTGTTGTGTTAAGCTCTTTATATAGTTTGGATATTAACCCCTTATCAGAGATATCATTTGCAAGTATCTCCTCCCATTCAGTAGGTTGCCTTTTTATTTTGTTGATGGCTTTCTTTGCTGTGCAAAAGCTTTGTATTTTGATGTAGTCCTAATAGTTTATTTTGCTTTTGTTTCCCTTGCCTTGCAAATGTCATTTTTATGGAACAGAATTGAGCTTTTGTCCAACAAAAGAGCAGCTTTTGTTTATTATCTTTATTAGTTTATTATCTTTAGTTTATTAGTTTATTATCTTTAACCAGCATTTTTTTCTTTCATGGGAAGAAAAAGATTAACTTTGGAAGCCCAGTATTTCCCTTTAAATATAGAAAATCACATTCTCTTTGTATATTTTATTTATTTATTTATTTATTATTTTTTATTTATTCCTATGAGACACAGAGATACAGAGAGAGAGAGAGAGCATGAGCAGGGGGAGAGGCAGAGGGAGAGGGAGAAGCAGGCTCCCTGCTGAGGCAGGGGCCTGATGTGGGGCTCGATCCCAGGACCCTGGGATCATGACCTGAGCCAAAGGCAGATGCTTAACCATCTGAGCCACCCAGGCGCCCCACATTCTCTTTGTATATTTTAGAACTACACTCTTTCTAAATTAGCTCATTGTAAATAGGATTTATCCCTTTGACTTTTTAAATTTTGCATTTTAAAAAATACACCAAGTAGATTGAGATGATTAAATCATCACCTGCCTGACACACAAGATGGTGTCTCTACTATTTCTTTAATATCTTTAATATTGTACCTATTTTATCTACCCTTCACTTCCCCCAACAAAGCAGTAGGAACATTTTTCAAAAGAATAAGCTGACCCTCCTTGAAATAGCCCACAAAATCATGGTGTTTAGAATTTGGAACAAATATTTTCCTAGAAGCAATATTTTGAAATTGAGAGATTAAGTAAGTTAGGTAACTGGTCAGGTAAGTTTTGAAATTAAAGCAACTGAAAACATGAGTTGGGTTGGCTGGGAACATCTGATCACTATACTATAATATTCTTTTCTCTGAGAAAATACTCTCTTCTTGCTATAAGAGCTCCAAAAGGAGTTCACCTGTAACCTCTGCTATGGCGACCAGCTGCTTAGAAATACAAGTAAATTATAAGACAAAGACTGGGTAATTTGCTGGTAATTCCCTGCGATGTTATCATTTTGAGTTCATAATATGAGAAATCAGCATACTTTCCCATTTGGTTTTCAGATACTTTGCATGAGGTTGATCAGGATCACACTTATTTTACCTTTTCAGTGTTTTGAACCCATTTCATCTGTAATGACATAAGATTTAGGTTCAGTGGAAGCTATAGTTGCTCTTCACTTTACATGGTGGTATATGAAATCTTCATACATAATATATATTTCTTTTAAAGATTTTATTTATTTGACAGAGAGAGAGACAGTGAGAGAGGGAACACAAGCAGGGGGAGTGGGAGAGGGAGAAGCAGGCTTCCCGTGGAGCAGGGAGCCCGATGCGGGGCTCGATCCCAGGACCCTGGGACCATGACCTGAGCCGAAGGCAGACGCTTAACGACTGAGCCACCCATGCGCCCCAGCAATGATCCATTTTATAGTTTGAACATTTGTCCTTTCAGGTTTTCATTCTTTCAAAAATGAGTGCATAGAGGGTCAGAAGAATAGAATTTGAAAGGCATGGGCTTTAAAATCAGACAGTTTATTCAAATTCCAACTCAAATGTAGGAATTCAGGCAAATTTCTTAACTTTTCTGAGTCTCACTTTTTTTCTACCTGTGAAATACTAAGATCACTGTGAAGAGGCATTTATCACTGCAGTCTTCAATACTGGTATTTATGTTTTCTTCATTTGTCCCCATCAGTAAACAAAAGTGTCATCTGCCCTACAGTCCAGACCAAAACCACAGAATCACCTTGATTCCTCTTTGTTCCCTCAGCATGTGAAACCCAGTCCACCAAAACATATCCTCAATGCATCTCCTTTTCTTCACCTCCTGGGCGTTCTGTGCAAACCCAAACTACCGCCTTCTGTACCTAGACCACTGGCTGGTGTTCCCTCAGTTCTGTCTTCACATAGTAGGTGGAGAAACCTTTTTAAACAACCTTATTCAGGTACTGCAGTCTTAATCCCTGCTTCAAACCCTGTTAGTTACCGCATTGAGATCCAATCCCTTCAGTGACTTATGAGTTTCAATGTCTCTGCTCTTCCCGATCACCTAATCTCCCTTATGCTACCCCCACACTTATTCCTTATTCTTGTTTTTGTTCGTTGCTTCGAGGCCCTGGCACAAAATATTTCCACCACATGGAATGGTCTTTCTTAGATCTTCTCATGGTTCACTTCTCATCATTCATTTCTGAGTTTCATTATCTTGTCTTCAAAGAGGTCTTCCCTAACCAGTTTATAAAGTACACCTTACCCAACACATGTCATTCTTTAAAATATCCACCTCTCTCGCATTCCTTACAGCACCCCTTAATAACTAAAGTTGGTTTCCTGATTTGATTACCATTGAGTTATTGTCAACTGCCGTCAGTACCATTTGCCCAGTACAAATAAGAAATAAAGGATCATGAAGGCAAGTGTTGAGTTAGTCTTGTTTGTGTTGTGTATGCAACACCCAGAACAGTGCTCAGCACTGATTGGGTACTCAGTATATAAGTGTGGAAATCATAGGTGCTAATAATTTTCCATAAATACGTGTGTGTGTGTTTCCAGGTAACTGTACTCCTTGTTATGAAGGATACAAAGTCGATCAGATAACCTTTTGGCACAAAAGAGGAGATAAAGGTGTATTGGACACTTGCAAGTAGGAGCACAGAGAGGTGTTGGTAAAGCAGGGTGGGGGGGTGACAAAGTTGTGTTTTTCCTAAGTGGAACGTGCTGCACGGAGTATACCATTTACCCTGGTCTTCAGTGGTTTAAAATTTCATGGGCAAATGTCAACTTAATTTTGAAAGAATTACTGGATCAGTGGTAACTGAGACAGGAAATAGTTATACTATGAGTAGGATGACTTATTCCTTAAGTGCCCCTAAGGTTTGTATATATAGTCTAAGGGAGCACAAGCCCAACTAAATGTTGAATGAAGCTTTCATGTTTTGTAGGATTAATTCACAATATTTAATGGTCTGGCATATTGTAAAACACTTACAGAAACTTTTTCTCACTCTCTTGTTTGAAAAAGCATCCTGTTTAGTTAGGCTTTGCAAATCTCTTGATGGGATATAAATTATAGTTAGAGCAGAAACTGGAATTCCATGGAACACACTCTACTCTAGCACTTAAGCACGTATTTGTAGTCAAATTACTTTCATTTCATTTTTTCCTCCACACAGAAGTAACATTTCCCAGGTATTTTTAGAGAATTAATTAGTTTCCATTAATTAATTTGTTTCCATTATTGCTTTAATAACTCTATTGCACCTCAAAAAAAAAATAACTCTATTGCACCTCAGAGTTACTCATTGTAATGGTGTGGACCTTGTTTGCCAAGTGCAATACAATAACCTTTGTTTGAATAGAATTCTTCTGTTGATGTCAGTCAGTTAACTAAAGTGGTTTTTAAATGCCTACCTTGTGAGCCACTTTGGGCCCAAGGCCCTATAGGGACTCCAAGAGTAGACTACTAGGATGCTACATTCAAAAACTTTAAAATCTAGTTGCGAAGAAAAGAATAACTTGTAAGACCATCTAAAATTGATTGCAACATAGCTGTAGCAACTTCTTTCTAGAAATGTCTCCTGAGGAAAGGGAAACAAGAACAAAAATAAACTATTGGGACTTCATCAAGATAAAAAGCTTCCGCACAGCAAAGGAAACCATCAACAAAACTAAGAGACAACTACGGAATGGGAAAAAATATTTGCAAATCACATATCTGATAAAGGGCTAGTACCCAAAATATAAAAAGAACTTATAAAACTCAACACCCAAAGCATGAATAATCCAATTAAAAAATGGGCGGAAGACATGATTGGACATTTTTCCAAAGAAGACAGCCAGATGGCCAACAGACACAGGAAAAGATGCTCAACATCACTCACCATCAGGGAAATGCAAATCAAAACCACAATGAGATACCACCTCACACCTGTCAGAATGGACAAAATCAACAACACAAGAAATGACAGGTGTTGGTGAGGATGCGGAGAAAGGGGAACCCTCATGCACTGTTGGGAATGCAAGCTGGTGCAGCCACTCTGGAAAACAGTATGGAGGTTCCTTAAAAGGGTAAAAATAGAACTACCCTAGGATCCAGCAATTGCACTACTAGGTATTTACCCAAAGGATACAAAAATACTAATTCAAAGGGATACATGCACCCTGATGTTTATAGCAGCATTATTTACAATACCCAAATCATGAAAACAGCCCCCATGTCCATAGACTGATGAATGAATGAAGAAGTGATATATATACACAATGGAATGTGATTTTGCTCATGTGTGGAATTTAATAAACAAAACAAATGAGCATAGGGGGAAAAAGAGAGAGAAAGGAAAACCAAGACACAGACTCTTAACTTTTGAGAACACACTGATGGTCAGCAGAGGGGAGATGTGGGGGGGAGTGAGTGAAATCGGTGATGAAGGAGGGCACTTGTTTTATATGCATGGCGTGATGTATGGAAGTGTTGAATCACTATATTGTACATCTGAAACTAATATTACACTGTATGCTAACTAACTGGAATGTAAATACAAACTTAAGGGGGCACCTGGGTGGTTCAATCGGTTAAGCAGCTGCCTTCAGGTCAGGTCATTATCTCAGGGTCTTGGGATTGAGTCTCAAGTTGGGCTCCCTGCTCAGTGGGGAGCCTGCTTCTCCCTCTCCCTCTGCCTCTCCCCCTGCTTGTGCTCTCTCTCTCTCTGTATCAAGTAAATAAATAAATCTTTAAATACAAACTTAAAAAAATAAAATGAATGCAATATTTAATTAAGCTTTCACCATCTGTAGCATGAATAATGAGTGAGAGGAAAGTCCTGGGGTAAATGATAGCAGAGTTCCACAGAGCTCCATTGTCAGAGTCCCACTGAATCAGAGTTTGCACGTTTATCATCATTCCAGACCATCTACTCTTGGTTATTTTGTTTCCAAATCTGAATAGTCCTTTGGTTTTCAGGAGCTCCTATTAAACCATAAATAATTCCAAGAATGGCAACATTCAACAGTCAATGTTTATGGAGTGTCTAGGGGGAATGGGAAGGGACAGACTGAGGAATGAGAGACCAAATCGCTGATGAGTGATTGGTGAATTTCAACTCGATATGACCATATGTTTCATCATTTAATCTTAAGTGTTATCTTCCCAAATAGATTTCATGTTGAGGAAACAGGCTCAGAGAAGGGAAAGTACTTGCACCAGACAGCTCAGCTCAGAAATGGTGGAGACAGAATTTTCGGCTCCTATCTCTAAAGCTGCTCTCTGCAGCATCATATAACCCTACTGGATTGAAAAAAATCTGTAACAACAATATAATACAAAGAAGGGTTATTGCAGGTATTTTGGAGGAGATTTGAATATTTTCTGTTAATTAGTTTTTCTTACTGTGTGATTTACCTCAGTGAGCCTAAGAATAATCCATGATAGAATGGGTCTTTTTAGCCAAGTACAGTATAAAATTAGTAATAACATCTGCATTTGATAAAACTTATGGTCTGTATCTTCAAGAAGTTCTCACACTGAGGTGGGATACAGATAAATGCTATCAATTATAAATCCCAAAGTGTCAACGGTAAAATTCAAGAGATGAATTTTTTTTCATGATCATTCTCTCCTTCATTGACACTGAAATTCTTTCATTAAAGCGCAGTTTGTTAAGGAAAATAAAGCTGAGAGGATTAAAACAGGATTATGCTCCTCTGTACCATTTATAAAAGAATAATATTTAATAGCTAATTCATGTTGTTAAGACATTTTGGTGAAGTTATACAATACTCTAACAGTCTGTTTCCCATGTAGATCTAATTTGCATGTTACATTTTCTCAAGGGGTACCAATTTGTTGCTTTGCTTCATTTATTCAAAACTAAAAAAAAATAGTTTTAATATTGCCTACAAATGACTGAGGTTTATATAAGGGAACTTCATAATGCCTGTGTCATATACATACTTGCCCACTTTCTGGAAATTCCTCTGTAGTCATTCACTTACATATGCCAGGGAATACCTAGGAAGATTCAGAACCATATGTATATCTGAAGAGAAGTCTGGAGAGGAAAAAAAAGAGAATACCATATATTTTTAAATGAGAAATTGATTTATCAATGCTATGATCATCCGTCCTTTAGCTTTGCACCATCCAATATGTTAGCCGCCTGTAGCTAGTGAGCATTTACTGTGTTGGCTAGTCCCAGCTGAGAAGTACTGTGAGTGTCAAATACCAGATTTCAAAGACTTAGAACATAATACACACACACGCACATGCACATGCACATACAGCATCTCATGAATATTTTATATTGATTACATGTTTAAATAATATTTTGGACACTATGGTTTAAAGAAAATGTATATTAAAATTTCAGGGGCGCCTCAGTGGCTCAGTTGGTTAAGCATAACCAATTCTTGGTTTCAGCTCAGATCATGATCTCATGGGTCATGGGATCGAGCCCTGCTTCAGGCCCCATGCTCAGCGGGGAGTCTGCTTGAAGATTCTCTCCCTCTGCCCCTCCCCCCACTCATGCGTGTGCTCATTCTCTCTCTCTCTCAAATAAATAAATCTTTAAAAAATTCATCTATTTAAGTTTTTTTTTTTTTAACATGATTGCTGGAAAAGTTACGATTACACATATGACTCACATTACATTTCTACTGGACAGAAATTTTGTAGCTTAAGAGGCACACCCCTTCCTAAACCTTGATACTGATTCTTATTGCCTGTAACCTTGGAATTAAAGCCTATGGCATGGAAAACAAAGCAGGTGAGGTTATAACTATGGCCAGGTCATCTCAGCTCACTCAACACAGTCACTATCTACCTGTCATCCATCAGGAAATGCAAAGATGAAAAAAGATAGAGCTTCTTCTGTCCGTCTGAATTCCTAGGTAAGACAAGCCTCCATTTAACATTAATTGAAGGCATGATGAGTAACGAGTCCTAAAAGACAGTGTCTCATGGCTTCAAGACAGAGGAGGGAAGATGCCTAATTTTATTAAGGATTTAAGGAGAAAGAATTTGGTTAGAAGACCAGGCTCTCCAGAGTGAATAGCATAAGCACCCTGAACAGTGGGAAAGGAAAGGTCACTCAGCTAAGAGTGAGTATCCAGCTGACCCAGGACAGAGACATAGAAAGCAAGTAGAAAAGCTTGTGATGTTTGAATTGTGGATGCCTTGGATGCCAAGGTGGCAAATTATTTATCTTGTTAGCCTATGGAGAACCACTGAAGACTTTTAGACATTCCAGAACTGTAGTTTTGGAAAGTTAGTATAAAATGACGGTTTTTGGATTCAGATTGGAAGAAACTAATGAGGAAACTAATTACTGCTATAGCTATTTGGGCAAAAGGTAATGAGGACCCATAGTAGTAAGATATTGGAATGAGGACAGAAGGAAGAAGTGGACATCAGAGGTATGCCTGAGATGTGTTGTTATCTTGAGGCCAACAATGGACATGTTCCATAATAGCAGGTCACCCTCACTTATGTACGTGTACCAGAAAAAGGAGTAAGATCAATGCACGCAATAAGTCTACAGAGGGATGGGCTTTAACTTTAGCATCAATGGAGACCACAAAAATGTTTTCCCTCATGATGACAACCACCATAGCCCCACTGACTGCTGGAGGAATGCTCTGTACCACCAATCCCACGTGGAAATATAATGGCCATCTCAAGGGAGTCAGGAAAGTTTGTCTTGGGCTCTTTTGACTGTAACAGAAATGGGTCAAGCTGGACATGAGAATCGGTCCATGTGGCATGACAAAATGGCTCCTTGCAATGTGAAGGCAGGGCAAAGAAAGCAAAAGTGTCCTGGGGATTTGTTCCCAGCCTTTGGGTCAAAATAAGCAATGAATTGTTGGATTGAAAACTTGTTCTTTGTTTCTTTGTAAGGTGGTCTGAGATGGTGGGCGTGGGGGTGTGAAGGGGGGGACGTGTGTTGGCCAAAGCAATGGCACAATTTCCTTTTTCTTCTCCCTTCATATCTAATGAAGCTTTCTAAAGTATTATGTTTCTTCAGCTGTGCTAAAGCCTCTCAGGAAAAGTCGTTCTGTCCCTGCTTAGTTCAGAGTTATAAGTTGTTAAAAATAACTCTGTTTAAGAATCTCTGAGCACATGGGGCGCCTGGGTGGCTGAGTCCATTGAGTGTCCGAATCTTGATTTTGGCTGAGGTCATGATCTCATGGGTCATGGGATGGAGCCCTCCCTGGGGCTCTGCACTCAGTGGGGAGTCTGTTCAAGATTCTCTCCCTCTGTCCCTCCTCCCACTTGAGTACACCCACGCTCTCTCTCTAAAATAAATAAATAAATCTTTAAAAAAAAAAATCTCTGAGCACAGGTTTACAAAGAAAGTAATTTTCTTACTCATAATAGATAGTATTTGTGCTATTTTCCCCACATTATGTTCATATTCTTTAACCAATTTAAATATTAGCAACAAAGTAGAGATAGTGGATGATATATATTCCTAATCTTAGGGGAATTCAATGAATATATTTAAATTTCTAGCACCTGTTTCAGGCATGAGGAAAAGGATGTACCTATGTTCCCTTTTCCTCAACTTACATCATTATTCATGTCTCAAGGTAGACTAAGTATTTCTCAAGAGAAATATAGTCATTGAGGTGTGGCGTGTTTTATAAATATGGATGTGAGAGTCAGCTCTTCGATTAATTCACAAACTCTGCCCCCAAATCACTGAAAAGGTTCTTACTTTGTCCTTCAATGCTCATTTCATAAGTCTTTGCTTTCAGAGGTCTCCTTTTTGTCATCAGAGTGATGTAGGAGCTGCTTTCTCCTAATTAGAAAATTTCTATAATTTAACTCCACTTCTAACCAATATAAAAACCATGCGCTTCATTTCCAGAAGGAAAAAAATGAAGAATGGAACTGCAGCAAGGGAATTTTCCTGAAGGAAATCTGTAATGAATAGCAGCAATTTGAATCTTCCTGAAGGTGTATTTATGTAGTTTGTGAAAAGCAAATGACCCATTTCAAACACTGAATCCTCACTCTGTGTCGGGAATTTAGCTCTTTGTCCAAAGCCATGCATATATTATAATGAGTCCATAGAGAGTCCCTATTTCTAAGATAATCCTTGCCTCATATGGAAAAATAAAGTAGGGAAGCTTTGGAGACCCTTCCCTGCCATCAAATTCCAAAACATCAATCTTCAAAAATTATGCGTAATGTTTGTAAAGTACTGCTCTAGTATGAAATAGCATGCAGTTTAGAGTAATGAAATTACTATCACATAGTAGATTTATGCATACATAGCTTGTTTTTTATTTAAATACTAATGAACTGGCAGCTTGGTACAGAGAAGTGGCCTTGAATAAGTTGGATGTACTAATCCTGGCTCCAGAAACCTTTGGGTTCGATCCAGACAAGTTGTACAACATCTCTGAGCCTCAGTCCCAGTTGAAAAATGGGATGATAATACATTCTACTTCACAGAATGATTTTTGAGGATTGCTTGAGAGACCACAGACATCACCCAGGAGCGTCCCCATTAACTGTTAATGCTCTTCATGTGTCATCCTAACTGGACACAATATATAGGATTCACACAGACCCAGAACACTTGCTGTAATTATTCCGTTATATATGATTCTTGTCCTGTTGTAATTTCCCAAGGTAACCATCACTAGGCAGAATGACTCAGAGATGGTGATCAACTTAAGTGCAAAGTTCATCGGTTGTATCATGGAGGGACTACTTCTTGACGAACTTAACAGAGACTAGAACATGTTCATTCATTCATTTTTTGATTTCAAGTGGGTGCTAGCCACTGCTTGAAGCATTGAGTATACAGGGTACATTCTCCTTAGCATCATACTTTGGTTTTGGTGCATCTTGGAAAACACTGTTGCCCACTCATTTGGCCTAATTCTACTCATTCCATCTATCCCTCTGGGTCAAAGCATCTTGAAACTTTTATTCTAGAGCAGAGATTTGGAAATTTAAGGATCACCTGCAGTTTAAGATGCTATTTCCTGAGTCCTGGTTCTGGAGATAAGGATTCAAGTTCTGAGCCAGGGACCAGGATATAGTCCGTGCAGTCCTGTGCTCAGAAGGTTCTGACCAGCAAGCTAGTCTACATCTGTACTCCCTGGTTTTTCTCAAGGTATTTATATCCAAAGTATTCTCATATAAGTGGATTTTACTATTTTTAACAAGGGGTACTGTTTATAGGATTTATATGTGATTTCTTCTTGGGGAAAAAAAATTCTTGCTGTAATCAGACTTCGTAAAGAACATATGTAACACTATTTGAGAAAAGTAACTAAGGGTTGAAATTCAAGTGCTCAGCTCTATAGTGTTGGTTAGTAAGAAGGTAATCAGAAAATCTGCCCCTTTTTCTGTGCCATCCAAGCTGCAAATATGAGTTGAACTTTCAGTCAGGAGACTAAGAAATCTATAGCATCAGGTGCATCAATCATCTTTTGATAGTAGCTCGAGAATATAATTATTTCCCTTTGTTCCCAATGATGCTATGAATATTTTAGATGTACACAACTTTTGAATAAATTCTAAATTGCAGTTTTTTAGAAGTGTTTTTGTTGGTGTTGCTAGGTATGTAAGGTATGAACATATGAACTTAATCTGAGATCATCTAGTTGAGCTGTTTTGTCTCAGAACCTTCCCTTGCTATTCAGCTATAAAGGGATGATATTCTTCTGGTGAGTTGCTAACTGGATATTCATGAAGTGGGGTGCCCTATCAGCATGTCAGTCAACTGTCAAGAATGTGTTAATCATCTGCTATGTACTTATCACTTTTCTAGCTACTGCTGGTGAGGGCGACAAGAAAGACAAACAAGATAAAATAAAATAAACTCCAAACCTCTCCTAGGAGGTCAGCTTTCATAGCAAAAGATTTGAGTTACCTAGAGGGAAAATAAATTGTATTGCAATATGTAACAAAAAGAATAATATGACACTTTATTCCGGGTTATTTGTAGTAGAAAATGGGCATTTACGAGGCTGGGCACCCTGCCTTTCTTTTTCCCTTTGGAAATACTATTGTACATTCAAGTACAAAACTTGTAAGGGAGTCAAGAAATCAAAATGATGGTTAAGTCACAAAAGGAAAAAAATGTTATCGTTCACCCTAAGAAGAGAAAATTGTAGAACTTGGAGTTACTGTCTTTGAATTCAAGACAGACATTTTCTGGGAGTCAGAATGTTGTAGCCTTGTGAGCTGTCGTTGGAATTACTCAGAAATGGGATGAGGTGAAGATTGCAGAGGACCGATTTGGGTGCAGGCCTGCTTCTGATGGGGGAGAGCAGGTCAGATACCTTCTCGAAGCTGTGAAGCAGTCTGTGTGTTTGCAATTTTTGTTTTTCCTTCTGTTCTGTGGTGACCAGATCAACGTAGCCATGACTGATTTTGAGAAATTATTTTATTTTTAGCATCTGTCCCAAACACACTCAGGAGGTCAAACTCATAAAATCAGATGTTAGTAGGAGAGCAGAAAAACTTCGGTCAGCAATGAGCTTTCCTTTTGGGTGTTCTCCTTTCAGAAAGGAGGGAAGTCCTGGCTGGGGAGGCTATCCCCCATCACCCTTTCTGCTCAGAGGATACATGCCAAATGTGGACCCAGAACTGAAGTCTTAGGACCCTCTGGCTAATTTCCTTTCCACTCCGCATGGCATCTGTTGTGATGTCACAAGTCATCTAAAGAGGACATTATTGTTCTTTTTACTTTCATACATTCTCCAAACATTTAGATTGTGAAGAGAATATTCAATTCCAGTGAAGAAAATTGTTCTGTCACCAAGAAAAAAGGTTCCCCTTTTGACACAGATTTCCTTGCCAAAAAATAATGGCTTAGCATAAAAATGCTGCCCTTGTTCCATGAATTAGTAAAATCAATTCTCTCTCTGATACTATTCAGCCATTGTGTCTGTCGGCACTCTGGTTGTGAAGCTGATGTCTAAAACCATGTCACCAGGCACAAAGGTTTATAGAGAGTGGCCCCGTGGATTAACTGTAGGACTGATTTTGTAGCTGGTGAGCTCTAGGTATTATGTTTATCTTCAGTTCCCCTCCAATAACCCAACGTGTAGATATGAGGGCGGGGAGTGGCATGAGCTCCCCAATATGAAGTAGAGAAGGGAAAAGTAAATGAGGTGTCTTGGTTCACTTTTTCAAAACTTTATTCAGACTTCCTCTGGGCCAAACATTGTTAGGTATCGGGTATGTGGATCCATGTAATTGCCAGCCCTGAAATAACTGGGTGTGTACTGGATATTGATTTTTTAAAATTGAGAATGACAAATGGTTTGACAGTGGTGAACATGCATGGGTATTATCCAAGTACAAGGAAGGGACAGTGAAAAAATTGCATGAACTGGTTTGACGAATAGCTAGGAGTTAGCAAGGAAAAGTATTGTGTGTGTGGTGGTGGTGGTGGGGGAGAGTTGTCATATTTAAGTTCTAAGAAAAGAGAGGACATCCACAGCCCTGTGTCAGATAGAAAACTTGTCGGTTACTAATAGGTTTCGGTTCATTCATGGAATATTTCTATACCACCACTGATCAAAGCACCTCACCTAATAGAACCTATCAAGAAATTCAAGATCAGTTCTGTCATTGGACAGAAGAAAACCCCTGTAAGTTAACTAGCCCATTTGAAAGATTAGACATTTGATTTTTGAGGATCTTCTCATACATATGCTTCTACTCAGTTAATATCTGTTAAGCGGTGACTAGTTTTAGTGCTTTGTTAGAAGTAAAGGAAACAAAAGAGAGTGAGTCATCATCAGGCCTGCAGAAAGTGTTCAGACTGGTTAAGGAGATAAGGTTGCACCTGATAATGAAGTTTGTACAGGATTGTAATGTCCAAGCCAGAGGCAGTCTGCAAAGGGTGGTTATAAAGCGTCTTTCAGTAAAAATTCATCTGACATCAACTTTCCTTCCCCTTTGAATACTTCAATACACAGTCGCACCAAAAGCCTGATTTTCAATTAGGGGAAAAAAAAAAACAAATCCAGAAATGTCCACTTATGAGAAACATTTCTGCTTTTGTAATTAGGGAGCCCAGTAATTAAATATGCCCAGGAAAGTTGTATTAGATTGCATTGCTTTGGGTCAGGTATATGCTTTCATTTCACATCTAATGGCCCCTTTTAAGATCATAAGCAAATTGAAAAACAGCAGCTCAACTACCTCTACTCCCCCTATTAGGGGACAAAAATGCATTCCAGTGTAGCTTCCAATTTGCCTTGCTAATTTTGATTAGTGTAGTATGATCCACTGGACAGTTCTAGCAGGAGGCTAGTCTGCAAAGAAACATATTTCTGTTGCTGAAAACTCTTGAGAAACTCTTGGAAAAGGACTCAAACCAGGAAAAACTGAACAGAGACTTTTTCTCATTTGATTGAAGTTACAGATGAGATAAAAGAAGGTTTTCTCGTTGCCTTTTCTCTATCAAGAATTGCTGTAAAGATTAAATGATGAGATGAACCAGGAGTAAAGCCTTCAGACTGTTGCTTTTGAACAGTTTGGTGAGGAGCTGTGGTTAATGAAACACGTGTTTGCACCTGCCACGATGCACAGGCGGGGTCGACCAGTTCTCTCCCCGTTTCTGGGTATTTAATCAGTCAGTAGGCTAGAAGGTAGAGTCTTTGGGAGCAGGGACCAAGTGCTTCTCCACCATAGCTCAGACCTACTCACTGTATCATTGTGTCACGATCAACACCTACCTATTCACAAAGCCAGTGTGAGGCCCATCTCCTGCCTGCCAAAATGATCGAATGGAGTTCTAAGAGAGGATTCTGTCTCCAGGACTAGCCAAGAACAGCAGGTATCATACATTTGCATTAGATCCAGGCTACCTCCCTTTCCTCCTAGCCCAGGTTGTATTTAACTTGGCAAATCAGTGCACATGGAGTTTGGGAATTGCTGCCTTTTTTTTTTTTCTTGAAAAGAGGACTCTTTTTTTTTTTGGTAATTAACCTTGACTAACATTCAGCTCAAATAGCCTGTGTATCATGCTTCATGAAGGAAATGTGCATTTTTCATAGGATCCTTGCAAGTGTTGCAAAATAAATTTCAGATAGGACAATTTGGATACAGCTACTTGGAAAAGTGGCAGTTATTTTTTTCCTAAAGTGTGACTGCTTTGCTCCTCAAAAATGAACCTTCTCCAGTTTAATATTAAGTCATCACAATCAAGGGGCACCTGGGTAGCTCAGTCGGTGAAGCGTCTGACTCTTGGTTTCGGCTCAGGACATGATAATGTATTCCTCATATACAGGGTAGATTGCCTTCAAAAGAAATGCTGATTTTATTTAAGAAGGTAATACCCTATATTGAGGCCAAAACTGGCCCCCATTCCCAGTTGCAATTGATCAGTGATAATTAGTTATTGAGTATTTGCTTTCTCATGTCTTAGGTGAGATTTGCTGCAATCATCTTTGCATACAGGTGGTCGAGTTGGAATTGAAATTAGTGGTGAATGGACAGAACTGAGTGAGAAAACTAAACCAGCTATAGACTGACCCCTGAGAAAGAGGCTCTTCAAATTACCAGAGGTGGGGAAAAACTTGGGCTTGATTGGAAGGTCTAGTGTGGTTATGTCACTGATCCTCAAATTTCACTGTATGTATCAATCTCCTGTAGATCTTGTTATAATGCAGATCTGGGGGCACATGGGTGGCTCAATCCACTAAGTGTCCGACTCTTGGTTTTGGCTCAGGTCATGATCTCACGTTCGTGAGATCGAGCCCTGAGATGGGCTCCGCGCTCAGTGCAGTGTCTGCTTGGGATTCTCTTTCTCCCTCTCCCCCTGCCCCTCCCCCCCAGTCATGCTCTCTCTCTAAAATAAATAAATCTTTTTAAAAAGTGCAGATCTGTTTCAGTAGTATATTGGTTTCCTAGAGCTGCTGCAACAATTGCCACCAACTGGGTGGCTTAAAACATCAGAAGTTGGTTCTGTCACCGTTCTTGAGGCAACAAGTGCAATATCCGTTTCACCGGGCTAGGATCCCAATGTTGGTTGGGTTGCACTCTCTCTGGAGGCTCTGTGGGAAGAATCTGCTCCTATCTTCCAGCTTCTGGTGGCTGCAAGCATGCCTTGTGGTGTCTATGTTCCTATCGCCTTCTCTTCTGTATGTGTCATCTCCCTCTTCCTCTCTCTTGTAAGGATACTTGTGATTGGATTTGGAGCCCATCCAGATAATCCAATATAATCCCCAAATCTTTATCCTATCTGCAAAAACTTTCCCACATGAGGGAATATTTATAGATTCCAGGGATTAGGACATGGACATGTATTTGAGAGCCATTATCAACCTACCAAAGTGAGTCTGGGCAGGCATTAAGATTCGGAATTTCTAACAGATGCCCAGATGGTGTTTTGATGCTGCTGGCCTGTGCATAACACTTAATTGACAAATGGCTAGATTATCAGTCTGCAAAGTTGAGCGTGTTGTATCTGGTTCAGAGCAGAACTGTGCTCACAGAGATACAGAAACATAGCAAGGGACAGAGGGGATGGGGTGAAACATCCAGGAGATGGAGTGACCAAGAATTAGGACAGTTATATGGGCATCAAACATTCTTCCAGAGAGGTAGCCCGGAGCTCTGCTTCCAGAGGCAAAACTGGAGTCTTAGTCAGGAACCAAGCCAGGAGCTCCGTTCTTTAAAGTGGGCAAACAAGAAACTTAGTGAGCAGACAGAGGGCCTGGACACTAGTTTATGTCAACAAGTTTAGTGCCAGATTCTGCCAGCTGGTTTACCTCAGCCTCCTGCCAACATGGCCAGTGCTGATTATGAAACTAGCTAGTGTTGCGTGGATGCATGGCTTTCAAACTGCTGACTGAGTAGATTTGGAATAGGGCTCTGAAATCTCCATTTTTAGCCAACAACTTAAATGATTTACATGCAGGTGGTCAGGGAGCCATCTTGGAAAGTGTAATTCAACATGGGAAGTCATCAGAAGCTACCAATTTATTTTCATTTGAGTTAGACAAACTTAGGGTGATATTGCATGTTACCAGGGGGAAAAATGAAACCAAAAAGAAGTCTGTTTCCTCGCTAAAGACATGTGACATTTGACTCTTGAGCATGTTCTGCAGGTGGCTATTAAGTCTGGAAACAGTTGAATATACATAATAAACAGTGTGTTAATATTACATCATAATACGTGTCATAGTCAATATGTTGTCCCATATTATGAATGCGTAGTTCAGCACAATGTGCACATACTTCCAGTGTTGAGGACACATCCGCTGCATTTCCATTCATCTTCGCACGTGCATGTGTGAGATGTTCCCTCAGGTGGTGTGTTCCTTCAGATTTCACTAAAATAAAACAAAACAAATAAAACAAAACACCTGTACCCTTCGCTTCATCCCCATTGCCAACTCATCCAGTCCAGTTTTGCAAATTATCATTCAGCCACTCCAAGGCCACTCTGGCCAAAATAAGTGGTTGTCATGCTGTTGATGCCACCAGGTGACTTCATCTACCTTGTAATCACCTAAATGGGCAGATGTGGATGTTTTCGACTTCAAGTTTGTTCTGTAGAGTAAATATGGAGCTGGAGTAACTACAGGACTGCCTTGGCCTCTTGCTATCCTCAGTCAAAAAGGCATGGGCTGTGGAATTATAAAACTTGGATTGGAAGAAGAATAAAAATGTTGGCTGATCTTATTTTTAAGAACCTTGTAGTTTTAAAAATGATTTGGTGTTATGAGATGAGTCCATGTTCTTGAATGTGTGAAAATGGAGTCACATAGATCCCATAAATCTACATTAATTTTGGCAAGTGGTTTTTCATAAAAGATCTGACTCCTCTCCCTTCTATTTAATTCTCCCCGGACGCCCCTGGCCAGGTCAAATTCACCAATTTCCTACTCTTATGGCAACACATTTGTCTGCCATTAGTACTTACGCCATATCCTTTACTTGTCACTATTTGACTGATTTCTGTTTCTTTGCTAAATTATAATTTTTTTTACCCCTAGCACCAAGCATAATATTTGGCATGAAGCTGCTACTCCAGACATAACTGAGTAAGTGGATTTCCAAAAAAAAGAATACAATTTCAATCTAGAAACTTTTGCCTGTGATATAATCTCCTCCTAACCATTCCCTATCGTCTGCCTGTGTGACCTGCCGCAATCATGATGGGTCTTGGGAACCCAGTTTTCTATGAAAAGTAACCTGGAATAGAAGAAGAACAAGGGGTGTGATAATTTTAAATTATACTGACTCCGTAGTCCTCCGGTTGCTCTACAGGCAGGCATTGGGAAGGGTGCAGGAAGCAAACACACACCTTAGCCCCTGCTCCCCTTCTCTTCCCTCCTTCCCCCTTCAAACAGCTCAGTCCCGTCTCTACCTATAATTTTGATCCAGATCTTTGTTTTTTAGTAGATGCATAGGATATTTTTAAGGTATTCGAGGTAGTGTCCAATAAAGTCATTTTTCTACCACTTAGCTATTCTGAACCATGTTCTCTCCATTTTCTAAGCTGGAAATACCATTTAGAGCAATAAATGGGTGACTTGAAAAGCTAGTGGAAGGATAAAATAAAAGCAAACATCACCAACTGTTTTTTTAAATTGCTTCTCCAATGTCCTTTTACAAAAGACACTGTGAAGTCCCATCCAAGCTGAATTAATGAATTTAATGAAGCTGAATAGCAGTGGTGAGTGCTATTCCAACCACATTACCAGACTCCAGCAACTAACCTCTCTGCTTGGGGTATGTGGTGTATGAAAAAAATGACTGTTTATACGGTTGGACTGATTACCTACTTTGTCTGCCAGTGGAAAGAGCATTGTCCCCTGATCAAGCTTACGGTGAATCAGCCTCCTTTAATGGGACTTACCTTGGCCTAGGAAAACTGTGATTTTTAAATTTCTTTTCAAAATCACTATTATCCTAGCTGGTATATGGTTTCTTGTTTGCTGCAAGACTAAGATATCCTTTTAGAGGTCAAAGCAGATCCTAATTGTATTTGTAAGGACGGAATCAAAAGCATGTATCACTACACGCTCCTTGTGAGCATTACTCTTTAATTCATTATTAGGAAACCATGTACCACATGTCTCCAAGTTTGCAAATGTTTGTGTGAGGTCTTATCACAGCTGTGCACACTTACCAGTCACATGACGTTCTAGCATCTCCCTTGACAACTTCCTGTGGTTACTCTAGCTCTCAAGGACCCACTTATGTAAGTGACATCAAGAGCAGTATTTGCAACATGAGGGAATGATCTGTTTTGATTAACAAATGGAATATTTGAGAGTCCTATATTATGGCCAATCCCTTGGTGTATCTCAAGTCTCTTCCTAACTCTGTTTTTAAATGGTACTGAATGGAGTTTCTGGGTGGTAGACTGTCAGTTTTTCCAGTGGAAAAGAGTGACAGAGAAGTTCACAATTTACTTTTCAAAAGCTTTCTCTACAGATGTTTGCCAATCTCTCAGGGTCCTGGGGCAAGAAAATCAATAATCATATTTATTTATTTCATTTCTATATATCCAATGAATCATTCTGCCGTTCCTCAAAAGATTAGGGTTTTATAGAAGACCCATGTGGAACAAAAATAGAATTGGAAATCCTCAAAAATTAGATTTCTCCAAAATTGCTTTATAAAATTACTTAGCTATATGAGAGAACAATAGTAAAATAAAGTTCATGGAAAGAGATACGCCCTTCAAGTCTTCATAGGCACATGTCTTACATGCTAATGATAATAACTTGAATTGCTATAACTCAAAATAAAACAAAACATAAAAACCTGAGCTTAGGGAATTGCCTAGGCCTTAAATCAGAGAGGCCAGCCCTGGTCATTTTTTGTTGACTTTGGGTCAAGTATTATGGTACCTCCAAGATTACAAAAACAGTGTCTACTTTGTATGAGCTTACCATTTGGAGCTCCCATCTACCCACATTTAATAACTATACTGAAAACTGCCTTTGGCAAGATGCTGTATCTTCGTTTCTCTCCCCCTTTTCTCACCTTGTGATTTTTATTTGGTCAGTCACTCAATAAGGGTTGACCACATGTGTTCTTATTTTGCTTTAACTCACTGGGTTTCAATAAAAGATCGAATGGTCCCAGCCTGGATGATGCTTAAATGGAACATTAAGTGCTCCATAGCACTTAAGTGACATTCAAGTCAATAAGGATTGATTTGAAGCATTTTGGTAGTTGACCAAAAGGGGAGGTGGCCATTTGGGATACTATGTATATCTATTTCTCCAAATACAGTCTTCGGCCAAATGGGAAAGCACTGTGCAGATGATTAGGGGTGCGGGAGGAGGAGGAAGGGGCCAGATGAAAGGGTTCCTGCCTTGCGTGTGTTGAGGGTTGAAATAAAGAGGGCACCTGGGTGGCTCAGTCAGTTAAGCATCTGCCTTCAGCTCAGGTCATGATCTCAGGGTTGTGAGATGGAGTCCCACATCAGGCTCCCTGCTCAGGGGGGAATCTGCTTCTCCCTCTCCCTCTGCCTGCCCTTCCCCCATGCTTGTGCTTGTGCTCTCTCTCTCTCAAAAATAAATAAATAAAATCTTGGGGAAAAAAAAAAAAGAGAAAGAAAGAATAAAATGTTTGTTCTAAGATAGTAAGCCAGGCGAAGCATAGTTCCAGAGACTTAAAGGAGTTTGGGGGGTTTTCCCTTCAAAGGGATTATGATTGGCTCACTAGCTTCATTTCTTCCACATTTGCTCAATTTCCACGAGTTTCAGGATGGCATGAATGAAAGGGATGAAATGTTTCTAGAGTGAAGGTTGTCAGTCGTGGGTGATCTGGCTACCATCCTCTCCCCGAGAAAACATTTGACAATATATGGAGACATTTTTGGTTGTCACACACACCTGGAGGTGGAGATGGGAGGTTGCGACTTGTGTCTCTTGGCAGAGACCAGGGATGATGCTAAATATCCTATAATGTATGGGACCAGCACTCATAACAAGGAATGAATTAATGTAAAATGTCAATCGTGCCAGTGTTGAGAAACCTTGTTCTAGACCCATTCTCCCTGGATCTTTCCAGACAACGCAATTTGACTACTTTTTACTCTGCTTCTTTTTTAAATTATTATTTATTTATTTTAGAGAGAGAGAGAGTGTGTGAGCAGGAGGGCAGAGCAAGAGAGAAAATCTCCAGCAGACTCCCTGCTGAGCATGGAACGCACTGCAGGGCTGATCCCAGGACCCAGACGTCATGACCTGTGCTGAAACCAAGAGTCGGAGGTTCAACCCACTGAGCCACCCGGGTTAAGTTTTTGACTTAAGAGTTTTCATCACCCAGAAAGGATCAAATTATTAGTACTGATGAACTAATTTTGGCCCCACTGATGATTATTAGCTGTGTCAAAACTATAATCCTGCCTGCTTGCCACAGCAAGCTGTGTGTTTGTTAGGAGAGTCGCCTGAGAAAATGTTTTGTTCTCATGAAGCAGAGAACACAAATCCTGATTAAAACAGGGTAAAAATTAAACCTTTGGTCTCTGCAGATATATATATATATTTTTTTTTTTTAAACAGATTTTTTTTCCGCAGATATATTTTTATAATAGTCTCTTACTATTATAACCCTCTGGCTATTTTAATGCATACTTGTTTTTATAAAGCCATATTTTGGTTGCTATAACAACTTGATGTAGCTCTTGATGAGCTCTTCTTGCCTTACTGTTGGTTTTAAAAAGTTGAGGTTGCTATGACTACAAAATCCTGCTTTATTTCCAGCAAGCTTTCTTCCCTCTTGTGATTTTGCTTTCAAAACATGTATGTGTACATATGTGTTAATCTGTCCCAAGCATTCTTCAAAAGGTTGGGGATGGAATCGTGAAGAAGTCACACCAAAGTAGTGGGGAATTGCCTAGTTTACACCAATATTTCTTCATTATAATAAAATAGAATCAGATTATGGATAGTAGCACATAATAGCTGGAAACGACTTAAAAGAGAATTTGTTTCCTTTTCCTTCTTTCCCTCCTCCCTCCCTTCTCTTGCTCTTCCTTCTCTCTAGTTCATGATCTCTCTCTCTCTCTCTCCCTCTCTCTGTCATGCCTTACAGGAGTCTACCGTGTAGTCAAACCAATGTCTAAAATCTCTAGAGGCAAGATAGCAATTAATTTATTTAAGTGTGTACTGTTATTCTTTTCTTTTTAAAGATATCTATCTATCTATCTATCTATCTATCTATCTATCTATCTATCTTAGAGAGCGAGCAGGGGGAGGAGCAAAGGGAGAGGGACAAGCAAATTCTACACTCAGTGCGGAACCTGACTCGGGGCTCGATCCCACGACCCTGAGATCATGACCTGAGCCAAAATCAAGAGTCAGACGCTTAACCAACTGAGCCATCCAGGCGCCCCAAGTGTATACTGTTATTCTTAAACTGATTTTCATAATGTTGGATGACCTCAGATTACAGAAGCTCTTTCCTATTTCAGATTAGATTACAGCTTAATGACAGGCTCTCCATCTTTTTTTCATGATTTACTTATTATGTCCTCCATTTTATAACCTCTCCCTGTTTTCAATGGCCTTTGATGGGTCGTTTGAACTTGAAGCATGTGAAAGCATGTGGTGTCTTAATATGTTCATGATTATGGATGGAATCTATTTTACAACATTGCCAAGTACAGTCTCCTTTATATCATAGATGACAATAAAATTTCCATCACTAAGAGTTCCTCTCTTTCAAACAAAAACTATGAGGGCTGGAAGTTAGGACACTTTGATTCTGTTATTAACTTGGTCACAATTAGCAATATGAGCACCTGCTAGCTACTTTATCTCTCCAGAGGAGTGTTATCCGATACAAATAACACATGGCCATATAGATAACTTAACATTTCTAGCAGCCAAGTTAAAAAAGTAAAAAGAAAGAAAGAAAGTTACATTTAATAATTACTATCTACCCCCAATATATCCAAAATATTGTCATTTCAGTCTGTAAATTTTTCCATCATCTTGGAAATTTGGGGGTATTTTATGCTTGTATACATGTCACTTTGGATGGGCCAGCCACATTTCAAGTGCTCAGTAGTCACACATGATTGGTGGCTACCATATTGGATGCATTTAGCTTTATCTTCATTAAATTTGGTCACACAATAACATTTCTTGTCTATTGGTCACTTACTATGGTCCAGGTCCTTTGTGAAATCTTACAAATATATAGATGATTGGGGAAACTCTTAGTTTATGATAGAGAGAGGGAGAGAGAGAGAGAGAGATCATGAACTAGAGAGAAGGAAGAGCAAGAGAAGGGAGGGAGGAGGGAAAGAAGGAAAAGGAAACAAATTCTCTTTTAAGTCGTTTCCAGCTATTATGTGCTACTATCCATAATCTGATTCTATTTTATTATAATGAAGAAATATTGGTGTAAACTAGGCAATTCCCCACTACTTTGGTGTGACTTCTTCACGATTCCATCCCCAACCTTTTGAGGAATGCTTGGGACAGATTAAGTGCTCCCCATACATTTATTGAATTGGATCTCCTTTCCTGTCAAAATACGTGACTGGATCCCAAATGAAAGAATGTTACTGTCAAGGGGAAAATTTAATTAAGTTGAGAAGTCCAACCATACGTGCATATTTTAGGAAAATGAAGAGAAGGGGAGTAACGGTCTAAAACGAAGGGACATCATGTAAATGACCACTGTTCTTGCTCTGTATGCTGTTTTTCCTGTGGTTTGCACGTTATTGTCTATAAGTAATCAAGGAGAAGCACATGATTGCCTTAAATTGTTTTGGTGCCATGCTGAAGGTGACGTTGGCAGGACATCACTGATGTGTCCACATCTCTTATCATATTGCTGCTTCTGTTCCTCTCCTGCCTCTTCTCATTTGGAAGAAGCCAAATCAAAGTGAGCCATGTGACTCTTGTAGCCTGTTCCGTGAAGGAAGTTTCTGTTTTCTTTTTAACCATGTGTCATTTTTTATCACCATTATTTTAGAAATAAAGTGGCTGATGGGGTGTTTTTTGTTTTGTTTTGTTTTTTAAGCCGAGCCATTTTGCCTGGAATGCAGAGGTTTGGATGACCTAATCTGATTGGGAAATACGAGAACAGTGTTACAATGTGAGCCGATTTCCAGATCAGGTTGCAGGTGGTAATCTGAGTTGGAATTAAAATGTTTGATGCTGACAGCTCTTCGTTTTACCCAACATTTCAACTAGCTCCATCATTTGTCACAGATTTTTTTTTTCTTTTTTACCTCTTTCCAGTAATGGAACATAATGTCTGGCATTTCCTATCTCTTTGGCCTTTATAAATTGGAATTATATTCAACACTTTTCCCTTGCAGAGTTTAAGATGTGAGATGATTTTAGAATCCTTGTTATAGTCAGAATGCCACAGTAAGCAATGTTTCTGCATTAGCCAAGGGGTTTGCTCAACACAAACATTAGAATATACTTGCAGTGGGAACAACCTTATGTTTCTGTGATCATATCATTTCTCTCCACATTGGTCAATAAACTATTGCTACCTTGAGAGGATTTGTTTACACACAACACTAAATTATAATGTAGGCCAACACTGGGCACTGAAAAAAATGGCCCAGAAACCCTTCAAGTTATTCACCATAAGCTCATGTTTATCTGTAGAATGTGTCCATTGTTCATTTTTCTTTCTTTCTGTGATTTTTTTTTTCTTGATTATTTTTAGTCTTACTGGAAAATAGGGAGAGAAGATGAATTAGGTTAGCTTTGCTCTGGCCAATCGACACTGGTTAAAAGTTGGAGATAGAGGAGATTATCATTTATCTTTTTGTTCCTGGGTAGAATTTAAAAAATGTGGAGTGCCTTGGACAAAACATTCTTTTAAAGGCTGCTTATAACTCTTGGGCTGAAAGAATTCAGATGTTTTGCTCAATAGACAAGAAGATATACTTAGAAACATGGAATTTCAGAGGTGGAGGGGAATTTGAAATCAACTAGTTCAGTAATTTTCAAACTTTTTTTCTGATAAGTTCTTTGATGTGATGATAGAGAGGGGCCTGCAGGGAAAGAGCTGAGGTCAGAGAAGGCCTCTTGGAAGAGGTTTGTACCTGGCTCCCTGTTGTCTTCATGATCGCCTCAGTTGCTAAGAAGCTGTCATTTTGGGATGGCAAAGTGCAAAGAACACTGGATTATAAATCAAAGATCTGGGTGCCAGCCCCAATTCTGTGTCCCTTCTGAGACACTCAGTATTGTGTATCTCTGAAATGAGAGATGTCATATCTACACAGGATTAAGAAGACCTCATCTCTGCCTTTTTTTCCCCCAGCCCTCTCAACTGTCCTCCCTCCCACATTACTTTCCAGAACCCTATTTGCCATTACAAGTGAATTTGTTTCTTTTCTCAAGGTATTTCAAGACTTTAAAAGGACTGTGGTTCTCTTGGCCTGGACCTTTCAGATTCCTTTTTATGTTTTTTTTTTTTTTTTTTTTTTAATAGCATCTGAAGTCACTAATTCCCATTTGAACATTTCTTTGATTCTTTCTTACAGAGGGAGAGGTGATTTGGTTTGGTTTCATTTTTTTGAACAATTTGGATGTTGTCATTTCTTTTAACCTTTGAAATGTTGTTTGAGCCCATACATTACACTGGGTCACTAATAATCACCTGTGTCTTCTTTCTTGCCTGTTGGACCACGGTTCACAATCAGAACATGGTTCTCACCCACAGAGATCACAATCTAAAAAAAGAAAGTGGATGCAAGTAATAAAATGGTCATATTTCCATATAGCACAGAGGAGCACCTTATCCAGAACTATCTGGCAAATGCACATGTTACATTGCCAGGCATGGTGCTTTCTGGCTTATTCTGGGAAACATGATTTATCTATCTATCTTGATTTTGGCTCAAGTCATGATCCCAGGGTTGTGAGATCAAGCCCTGCGTGAGGCTTCACACTCAGTGTGGCGTCTGCCTGAGATTCTCTCCCTCTCTCCCTCTGCCTAGCCCCTCACTCATGTGAGCGTGCTGTCTCTCTCAAAAAAAACAAAAAAATGACAACAGGGTCAGCCTTTGGTAAACATTTAAAGTATGTCTTTATCAACTTCTGTCAAAAAACATATTTTTTATCCTTCCCTCCATAGACTTACTATAAACAAAAATCCAGGAATACAGTTTTGTGGGAACCAGTAGAGTGTGCAGCTTAAAATGCTTGGTCTAATGTCAGCAGACCTGAGTTCAGCACATTGCTCATCTACTTGCCAGTTTTGTCATCCTGGACAAATAAGTTATGAAGTATCTTGTGCCTCCATTTACTCCTCTGTAAAAGGTGAATAGCATCTACCCCAGAGCCTGTTTGAAGGACTGGATGTGTCCATTTATGTGAAGTGCTTAGTAGAAGACCTGGCACATAGCACTTAATAATGTTTTGTTGATATTATAATTCCCTAGGGCTCTACCTAGTTCGATAGTAATTCTTCAGTAAATAAGTTAATTGATTATTGGTTTGATTTAGTATTTCTCACATCTATTGCTTTCTTCCCATTTAAAAAAAATGTTTTTGGGGCTCCTGGGTGGCTCAGAGGGTTAAGAATCTGACTCATGATTTTGGCTCAGATTATGATCTTGGGGGTCCTGGGATTGAGCCCCACGTTGGGCTCTGTGCTGGGCGTGGAGTCTGCTTAGGGTTTTCTCTCTCTCTCCCTCTGCCCCGCCCCACTTGCATGCTCTGTGTCTCTCTTTAAAAAAAAAAAAAACATAAAAAAATTAAAAAATGTTTTCCATACCCCTCCGCTCTTTCTAGCCTACTTGGATAACTAACAATTGCATAAAGATAGCCTATGAATTTCAAAGGTTTTTGATTAATGTAAGTAATCAAATAGGTAACTGCTGGAGAAGCAAAGAAGACGCTCTTCTGGAGGCTTAGTATGCAGCCATCACTGTTTCCAGTGTTGTGTTTTGCTGTAGACATATGAGAAGTGTGTGCCTAGCGTTATTTTACTTTGTTTTGTTCTGGCGAACAGGGTGGTGGGGGTTCTAGCTGGAGGCAGCATCATCGCGTAAGTCATACTCTGCCAAGAGCTAATGGTGCCTTTGCATTTATGTTTCCATCTAGGAAGGTTTGCTGAAGTGTTCAGTTAGTGACACGTGAGCCCCATCTAGAAAGGGTACATCAGAGGCTGCGGGAGTTACCTGGATGAAAGGGAATGTTAAAATCCTCAGTGTAGAACACAAATCAAAGGATGTCTGCATAGCAGTTTATTTTTAAAGTGTGGAGTCTTCGACAAGCCCGAGAGAGGTGTTTTGTGTGGGGACAGCACGTTCTTCTATCACCCTGTCTTCGATGAGCGCCGCTAAAGTAGGTTCTTTCTGCACGTGTTCCTAGGGAAGTAAGTGTTCCTGGAATGAGATCCTGTATTCAGAAGAGAGTGATCTAAAGAGAGTGGTTGTGACTAAAACATAGTAACTTCACTGCAAATGCGTGGGGAGAGGTCGGGTGCCCCGGGCGAGTCCGCTGATGGCTAATTTTCTCGGTTGGCGTTGGGCCGCCCCCCTCCGTGCAATTGAAGGGCCCAGATTCCTGCCGGAGAGGGAGTAGTGCAGCTTTCTAAAGAGGACCCTGGTGGGGGTGGCCTTTGCCTTAGTGTTCTGCTGATGAAAAGTCCAGTAATTCTAACAGTGATCTGAAACCAGTTTTGTCCTAAACATCCTATATGGTAAAAATGGCCTTTAAATATGCACATTCACTTAGTATACTCTCGCTGAAATGCCTTAGTAATGGAAGGGGATTCTGCATGTGGTACTTAATTTCGTGCCAGTACTTAAAAGGCTTTTGCTTATTTTCAGGGACATAGGAGTAGAGAGGTAATTAATTTTTTTAAAGATTTTATTTATTTATTTGAGAGAGGGAGAGAGATAGTGAGAGAGAACATGAGCAAGGGGCAGGGAGAAGGAGAAGCAGACTCCCCTACTGAGCAGGGAGCCCAATGCGGGGCTGGAGCCTGATGCGGGGCTCGATCCCAGGACCCTGAGATCATGACCTGAGCCGAAGGCAGGCGCTTCACCAACTGAGCCACCCAGGCGCCCCGAGAGGTAGTTAATTTTTAAACGTCCTTTGTAAGTTTGATCTAGAACAGGCTGGGCATATGTTTCTATAAAGAGCTCGATAGTATTTCAGACTTTGTGGGCTAAGAAGCAAACCGAGGGTATGATGGGGGTACTTCTAAAACAGGAAGGAAAACTGCCCTTCCCTGTTTGCCTGAAAGCAGTGGGCTCTCACAACAGCACCCGGGTGAGAGGAAAAGGAACACTGATGACAGTGTCCAGTTGGCAAGCTCTGCCTAGGGCTTCCAGCCTCCACAGGTCACCCTGGCTCTCTCCATACCACTGAGGAATATTAATCAGGAGCTACCCCACTGGCTCTGAGCCAGTTGGATCCCCACCCCCTGCTTTTGAGGTAAAGGGAAGAAGAGAGATAAATGCCTGAAATTCTGGTTGAAATTAGGATTGTGCTTTGCCTCTGTAGCAGTGTATGTTGGTCTTTGAATCCTGATCCGCCATCTTAGTTGGGGAGGGAAGGTGCATGGAGAATTCTAAGTCCAGATAATTGATACAGAGAAAACAAAACAAAAAACAAACAAACCCCAACAACTTGTGGAATCAACCCATTTATATAATTAGTAACTGCCCACAATGTTTCTTTGTATTGAGAATACACAACTAGAAAAAAACAATATTACTGGTCTTCTTTCCCTTTCCAAATGTTTTGTAGAGTTTGTCCCAATTAATACACAAATTCAGGTAACATTTTCAAACACTTTGCTGGAAGATCTTTTCACTTTGAGTTTTTCAAAATTTATTCCCACCTTCTTTTTTTTTTAAAGATTTTATTTATTTATTTGAGAGAGAGAGAATGAGAGAGAGCACATGAGAGGGGGGAGGGTCAGAGGGAGAAGCAGACTCCCTGCCGAGCAGGGAGCCCGATGCGGGACTCGATCCAGGGACTCCAGGATCATGACCTGAGCCGAAGGCAGTTGCTTAACCAACTGAGCCACCCAGGCGCCCCTATTCCCACCTTCTCCTTGCTATCAATAAAATATTAGTTCTGACTGCATTTTAATGCAAGGACTTGAGAGTTCCAATGGCTTGGTCCAACTATTTTGAAACCCATGAAAATGATAAAAGTCCCTGTTCCTCTATACATTGCCTGCTTTTTCTTTTAATCAAGCAAAGTAGTGGTGATGCTTACAAAGTGGAAACACATCCAGCTGAAAGGGCAAAAGGCTTAACCTTCACCCAGACAACCTAAGTGTGGGGCCACAGACACGGAATATTTCAGCATCAGGAAAGAGGATCATCACTCAGCTGTGTCTGATAGTCCAGGATTTTCTGCAGTTGAATCAGTGACCTTTCTGTCCTCGACGCAGTTATATCTGTTCCAAGAGAAGATGTCTTTTCCGGTTCTGAGTCCCTCATTATAGCAGCTTTGTCAATGTGGAATGGTCTCAAAACCGAGACTTCTCCTTGGCTCTGGAGATTAAGGAAACCTAGAGATTGCTGGCAAGAAGCAAAAGAGCAGAAAGCTTGGTTTTTCTACTTGAGGTTTATGCCGCTGCTATGCTGGATGCCCCTAGGACTACTGGCCTTTATTTTCTGAGCTCTGCAATAACCCTGGGAATGGTCATGGTCCAGGAACTGATATCTTTAGGTCATAGAAGCTAAGCCTGGTTATTCCAAGTGCTTCAGGACAAAATACAATGGCTTAAAAAAAATGATATGGGGAGAGAGAGCCATCCCCAGAGCCCATAGCCATACCTCCAAGAGAAATGGTCAACCCTGTCATCATCATCCTCTCCATCATCATAGCAGAGAGACCTATTTCTTAACGTATACTGACCACTATTGTAAGCATTTTGTATGTATAAACTCACTGTAGCTTTAATAACAACTCTGTGACTAAGCCCTACTATCGTCCCTACTTGGTGGAGGAAGGAACTGAAGACTACGCAGGTTTGGATGTAGGGATGGTACAGAGTTTTGGATTTCTGGGAACTAGGGAGCCCTTGAATGTTTTAAGCAAGGGACTGGCATTGCCCGTTTTGCATTTCAAATAATTTAGATGTTTAAAATCAGTGGGAGAAGAGGGGAAGGAAAAGCAGGCTAGATGGGAGAAGAGCTACAGAGGAAATGGTGAGGGAGAAGACGAGGAAAGGGGATTGATTTGATAAATCATTTGCTGAAATGAACAGGGCTGGGCGGTTGGGTTTGGGCAAAAGGGAGGAGTTCAAGAAGTCAGTGTCCCAAGTGAAATACATGCATATAGGACAGAGGTGGGCATATGATAATGCCGGGTCATGGATCCCTGACTGGTGCCCTGCCATTAATGTGCTAACCGCCCTGTGCAGGAAGCTTCATTCTGATCGGGTCTGATTTTTTCCACATTCTCTTTGCTTAGAGCCAGGCTGGGGGGATTCCTTGAAAGAGTCAGGAGACTTTGCCTTGAAGACTCTGCAAATAAGATATAAGGGGACATAAGACATTTACATGAGATCCAATCAAATCAGCCAAGCCTAACCCTCTTGTTTTGATGGCTGTGTAGGGATCCCCCTGGGTCGCCTTTCCCTGGGAAAGTCTCCCAGGGCTCTAATGCTAATGAGGGAATGCGTGTTTTCTGCAGATGATTGCATTATCATCACAGACAGGACACCCAAACCAGGGAGAAGGACGCCATTTACATATTCCCTGCAATCAAGATTGAAAGGAGTTTAGAGGTAATTGGTAACTTGCCATTTGCTATCAGGAATGTCATAAAGCGCATTCATAAATGTGCAAGTGGGTCATTTCCTGTCACTTGGTGGTGGTGTATCCAAGGAGAGGGAAGAAAAGAAACACACTGTCGTCTAGTAAGATATTACCAGAGAGATATCAGTTGACTTTGCCGTCTATGCGTCCTATTTGCAGTTATTTCTTTAACTTTGGAAGTTGCTTTTAGGTGAGACTTTGAATTCAAACTCAACGGTGACAAGTTGAAATCTTTTCATGGAAATCTTCTCACGAGCAGAGTATTTATCTGAATGGTTGTTATGTGTAGAAGATGCTATTTCCCCCTTTCTGTCTCAACAAACACTAACACACTTGATTCGAGTAGATCAATCCTTGAAAATAACTTGGAATATAGGGAAGTATGCATCCCAAATTTTAGCATCATGTCTGGCATAATAGATATTCTATGAGTATTTGTCATATTGAACTGAAGATTGTAGAAAGTCTCGAAAAATAACCTGAGGAGTCTCTCAGGGGCAGTCTTGGACAGTAACACCTAAAATAGCTTTGAACATAAAAGTAAAACTAGGGCGCCTGGGTGGCTCAGTTGGTTAAGCGACTGCCTTCGGCTCAGGTCATGATCCTGGAGTCCCTGGATCGAGTCCCGCATCGGGCTCCCTGCTCGGCAGGGAGTCTGCTTCTCCCTCTCCCGCTCCCCCCCTCATGCTCTCTCTCTCATTCTCTCTCTCAAATAAATAAATAAAATCTTTAAAAAAAAAAAAAAAGTAAAACTAAAAAATATATATGGCCAATCACTCTCTATTCTCGCAAAGATGCTGAAGTCATAGGTCACTGACCATCTCCTGGCTTAGAGGCATGAAGAATTCTCCCTGCCCCATTTTTGGAACAGTGTTAGCTCAAAGAAAAAATGCATTGATGATGCAGCCCTCAGCTCTCCTCCTTGAAGCCACTTGAGGCCTAAAGGCTTGTATTTCTTAGGCCATAATTTCTAGGACCAGCATCACACCCTATCATTTATGACTTTCATTTTCATCTCTGTCCCTTGTACATATTAGGTACTTAATCTGTTCCAGGCACTGCTCCAGAGCTTTCCATCAAATAACTCAGATAATCCTTTCAATGATTCCATGGGTTGGATTCTATTATTATTCCAATGTTACCTATGAGAAGGTGAAGCACAGAGAAGTTACCTAACTTATTCAGTGCTGCACAGCAAGCCGGGGATCGCAGATTGAATCAGGGCTTCTCACTGTCCTAAGTAAGCTAGGGGAAATGACCCCATATCCTCATCTGTGACATGATGGATCATAGATTGGAATCAACTCCAACTCCAGAGCATGTGCTCTTAACCATTATGCTAAGATGGCACCCGCTTTTCTTTGTTACTGGCTAGAATTCTACTGAGTGGCTCGAATCCTCGGAAGCTTCATTAGTTGTTTCTCAGGGGCATTCAGCTGTTGCATTCAGACTGGTCTCTCCTAAAGTTGAATGACTTTATCTCTCTTGGGTGGGAGTTTTGAAATTAGAGATCAGCACTTCCCAAAGTTTTTGGTCTCAGGACCCCTTTACACTTAAAAAAAAATTTTTTAGGGGCACCTGCGTGGCTCAGTCGGTTGAGTATCCAACTCTTGATCTCAGCTCAGGTCTTATCTTGGGGTGATGAGTACAAGCCCCACATTGGGCTCCATGCTGGGTGTGGCGCCTACTTAAAATTTTTTTTTAAGACCTGAAAATCTTTTGGTGTTGTATCACTTTATAGAATATTTTCCTTATGTCTTTCTTTATATCACAGACTGTATCTTACACATGTAATTGTGCACTCTCTCCTGATGCATTGTCTTGAAAAGGCATTTGAGAATTTCAGGGACAACGAAGGGAATTAACCGGAAGGATGCAATGCTGGCCCCTGAAGCCCCTAGAGCAACATTGTTTCTCTCGCTCAGCATCTGTGCAAGGATCTTGCCAAGTTTTTCATCCCTTCAGAGACCTAAACCTCTCTTTGAAACGAGGGAAATCAAACCTCCCCCTCTCTCTTTTTCTTTAATGACCTGACTTGGAATGTTACCTTTATTTTGTTCTAGAATTCTGTCAATTTGGTCTGCTGTTTTGAATGCTCTCTATATCTATTTAATTTTATTTGATTACATCTAAGCTACACAAATGAATCATTTTCACCTTTGGTGTATTTATACTTCCTAAGATCTGGCAAACCTGTTTTTTCTTTTGTAGCCTGTTTGTTGGAAAGAGAGAATAGTATTTTAACTGAAATTTCCTAGCCACAGCTTTCTAAGTCAGATTTGGGCTCTTGATTTATTTAGTTTATTGCTTAGGCACCAGAATCAAAAGTGATTGAAAATGTTTGGGGAAAAAAAAAAAAGAAAGAAAGAAAAGAAAATGTTTGAAATGTGACTACCCTGATCAGCTTGGTTCCCTTGCCAACAGCCCTGAAAATTCCTTTCCATTTCTCCTCACTCTGGTTGGATTTGCTTCTTTTCCAACTATTGGTTATATGCCACATCTGATGCCATTTAAAGTGTAGGAAATGTGTGCGCCTGCAGGAAATATACAAAATCCATTCATAAGCATGCCTGTCATGCCCTGCAGAGTTATATACTGTGTCGTATCAGTTTGAAAATGAGGATGAACCCTGTCCTCAAGATTCAGGTCACCTTGCAGGGCTTGTGTCAGTGACAAGGAGGAAACTGGAGGCCTCGGTCCCATGCCTTTGGGATTCTTTACCTTCATGGAGAAAACATCCTACTCAGCATTTTCAGATAGCAGTGGATCCTGAGCAGCTTCTAAGGGAATGCTTTATATTCACAACAGATCCCACACTTTCCCCAACTTGAAAGACCATGGAAATTCTGTTTGAAGACAAACAGTCATCAAAACTTTAAGCTTTCAGGACCGCCCCGGGAGTCTACAGTAGCATCACTTGCTGGTTATAGACTTAGTCATTAATTAAAAATGGTCATTGAAATGAAATATTTTGTTTATGTCTGAGACAAATCAGTAAACTCTAATTTATAAGTAAGATGATATGCTGCTAAGTCCTACATTTAACATAAGAACTTTTCAATAAGTGTATATAGTATATTTCTCTATGGAGATGCATAAATGGAAAATCTGGCCATAATTATCAAAGGGTGTGGGCAAGGACAGTGCTTGCTGGCTGTCTGACTTGTATCAGAAAGCCAATCAGATCTTTTTGAGGAAATTATTTGCTTCGGGCTTCACTTTCCCAAACTGCAAGGTCTTGAACACACATATCCTTAGTTTTTCAATATGATTTTACTACCCCATTTCACATACATGGCTGAGATTCTTTTCATCCATTACCAGAAAATGAAATATGTTTTCTTCAAAGTAAAACTGATGTATGGGACAGAGACTGAGTCCCACAGCTGGCTTGGTAAATGACAAGGACAAGTACTCGAGTTTCTCTCAGTTAAAACACCCATATAACACACCGTCGTCAACAGAAACATTTACCCTGTCTGTCGTATGTATGAACGTTTACAGATACTTCCATACCTGTAGAGGTCTGTCAGATCACACTGAAATCTGTCTGATTATTATAGGTTTCTCAGAAAGTTTGCTTTAGACACAGTAGAGCTGATGTGATTTCAACTCTGGATGCCAACTTTTAGTAAAAAGTCCCTAAGGTGACACCATAGCTCGCTATAATCGACGTCACTTTTCATGTGTTATGATGGAATCCCACTTCTTAAGGAAAAAATGCTATGTGATTATTTGTAGACCAGTCAGTGACATACGAAGCATATCCTGTTGCCAGAGAAAAGCCAGAAGAAAAGGGGAAATGCTTCTCCAAGAGTTGCTTATTTTCACGTTGTTCACACACAGACATCTGCTAAGCCTCTTGTACTTTCTTCTGCATCTTTTTCTTTACAGAGTTTATCCTCCCTGTGCATCCCCAAAGCTGCTGGCCACTCTGACGGATGGTGCTGACGTTTTGTTTTATTGGGTGTTCTGTTTCTGTGCCCTTGGAAAAGCAATGCAAGGATTGCCATGCGATTTCTGTTGTTCTTAGGCTTGCTTTTTTTCTCTTAAAAATATATCCTGTACCTCATTCCACAGACCGTGGACCTCTGTGGGCTGATGAGTCATTCAGAAACTTTGTAAGAGTTTCATGGTTGTCCATCAAACACTCATTTTTCCCTAATCTGGCATAAAATGACAGAAAAGTGCCTCCCTGACTAGGTCACGCCTGGCCTGTGATTCATAGGTTGGAGAATTGAAGTTTCTTTAAACTCCTAATAGGTTTGGGGCTCCACTCTGTCACGAGATGGTTACAAGCCCAAAGATGGAGGAGGGCGCCCAAGGGCTGCCAGGAGTGATGGATGCACACCTGGTCCTGGACCAATTCCTCTCATGGAGGGATTTGGGCAGAAGTGTTCTTTCAGGATTTATGGTGTGAGAAGAGACCCTATTCTCTGCCAAATGCCCCTGATGCTGAGGAGGATGGAAGCTGTTCAGTAAGCTACACCTTCTGTATGGGCTTCCATTTGTTACTGTCTGTAATGAGCAGAAATCTGCCTCCTTATAACAAATACTGCTGTTTTTGCTTATTATCTGTGAAGCTTCTTAGGATCTAATTCCTCTTCTGTGTCACCACTTCAAATTTTTCTATCTGGCAGAGTCTTTCAAGGCTTTTCTTTTCCAGCTGAGCATTCTCAGGATCCCCAGGCGTTGTCCTTTTCTGGAGGAGATCTGACTTCCCAGTGCCTCTCCTCACGTGGGGTTTGGAGTCGTGGGTACAAGATGTTCCTCAAAGCGTCACGTGCATCAGTGAATAATTAGAACATGTTGAACAAAAAGAAATGGTTAAATTATGGGATATTCTCATGACAAGCTGCTATACCATCTTAAAACCAGGTTTCACAAAAATTTCTAACTCTGGGAAGTGACCAAATTATATTAAGTCTGGATTCTCAATAGCATGTAAGCATAATCTTAGTTGTGATGAAAGCATATGTAAAATGCATGTACATGTCGATAAAAGAAAGAGTGAAATTTATCAAAATGAAAATGGTGGGATTATGGTGGGTTTTTATTTTCTGCGGCATCGTTTTCTATTTTTCTACAAGGCACAGATCATCCATACAACTGCACCTTATATGCCAGGTGAGAAATGATACACATAGAGTACAAAGGATCATAACCCCCATTTGGTGTCTGTGCACCGCTTCTTTTAAAGAAACCAAAGGCATTTCCTATTTCGGATTATCTATAAGAGGATGTATTTGGAATAAGACCCTTTTATTTTATTGCTTGGAAGCTTCTCGTTCTAATCATACTTTATTCCCCAAATCAATTTAGGGGTAGGACAGAGCTGTGACTGTTTAATTGGCTCTCAGAGAGGTAGGTTATACTATATACTGCAGAATTTAGAATACAGGAAAATACTTAAGAGGAAGTCTTAAGAATATGTGGATTAGAATGGTAATATTAAAAAAAAAGACAATAACCATGTTGAGAAGATGTGGCAAAAAGGGAACTCTCATACATCACTGGTGGGATTATAAAGTGGTCCAACCATTTTGGGAAAAAGTTTGGCAATTTCTTAAAATTTTAAATATAAATTTACCATATTACCCAGAAACTCTACTTATGGGTATCTAAGAGAAATGACAACAGAAGTCCACACTTGTACAAGAATGTTCATGGCACTCTTGTTAACAGTAGCCAAAAACTGAAAAAAATCCAAATGTCCCTCAACTGCCAGTTGGATAAACCAAGTGTGATATCTCCACAGATTTAAATATTATTTGGCAATAAAAAATAATGATTCACTGATACATGCAGCAAAGCAAGTGACCCTCCAAAGCATTATGCTAAGTGCAGGTAGCCAGATGAGAGAGATCACAGATTATATAATTCCATTTATGTAAAATGCTTTCTCAGAAAAGAGAAATCCACAGAAACAGAGAGAAGATTAATGATTTCCTGGGGGCTGAATAAGGGTTAATTCCAAATGGGCAAGAGCTGTTTCCTAGAGGTGATGGAAATGCTCTAAAATTGGCGATTACGATGGTAGCACAGGTCTGTACATTCACTAAAAATCATTGCATCATGAATTACTTACAATGGGAGAATCTTACGGTATGTCAATTCTGCTTTGATAAAGCTATTAGATCTTTTTTAAAAAAGATTTTATTTATTTATTAGAGAGAGTGTGCACACGAGAGAGAGAGCATGAGCATGAGCAGGGGAGAGGCAGAGGGAGAGGGAAGCACAGGCTCCCCACTGAGCAGGGAGCCTGACGCGGGTTCGATCCCAGGACCCTGGGATCATGACCTGAGCTGAAGGAAGGTGCTTAACCAACTGAGCCACCCAGGCACCCTGCTATTAGATCTTTTTAAGGGAGTACATGGGCTACGTTTTCTTTGTCGTCTCTAGATACTATGATCAGACAAACCTCCAGGAGCCTCATCCATGAGCAATAGTCAGAGCTAATCAGAAGGTAGCAGCTTTTCTGCCAGGCCAACACCAACTTATGTCGCTCTTCTCCCCACCTAGATCCCCGTAGAGTTTGTTGTTCATCTAACGTGAAATCTATTTCCCGTTGAAATTGACTGAGAACCTGCTTACCACTAAGATTGAAACTATAATGGGAGTTTCATTTTACTGGCAACACAACACTGCTGAAGTCAAATGCTGTTTCTTATCTTGGTATTTACAGGCATCTTATATGATCCAAGTTGTCACAAAGGAAAGGAAATTCACATTTTATTGGTATATATGGCAGAAGTATTCCCTACGGTCATGGGAATGACTTGGTCACCAGTTACGTGAGTCATAAAGCAGCAGGACTCCCTGGGAAAACTGGATGCCCGAGAGTCACTCATTCTTCAGTGAGCATTTACAATACCATATGATTTCACTCATATGTGGAATCTACAAGACAAAACAAATGAACAAGCAAAGCAGAAACAGACCCATAAATACAGAGAGCAAACTGATGGCTGCCGGACGGGAGGGGGTGGAGCTGAAAGGGGGTGGGAGGTCCGGGCTTCCGATACAGAATCAATCAGTCTGGGGGAATGAAAGGCACAGCCCAGGGAATGTGGTCAAGGCACTGTAGAAGTGTTGTGCAGTGAAAGATGGGAGCTCCTGGTGTGGGGAGTGCAGCATAATGTATAAACTTGTCCAACACTGTGTTGTACACCTGAAACTAATGTAACATTGTGGGTCAGTTGATAGGGGTGTCTGGGTGGCTCAGTCAGTTGAGCATCCGACTCTGGATTTCAGCTCAGGTCATGATCTCAGGGTGGTAAGATTGAGCCCTGCTTCCAGCTCCACGCTCAATGCGGAGTCTGCTTGAGATTCTCCCTTTCCCTCTGCCCCTCCCCCTGCACACACTCTTACGCTCTCTCTCTAAAATAAACAAACAAACTAACAAATAAATAAAATCTTTCTTTAAAAATAGTATTATATCTACATATATAATCTGATATTGAGCATGAAGTGTGAAATGTATAATTTTGTTTTAGAAAATACCTTTTTTATTCTGGTGATTAGGAGCTCCTCAGCACAAAGCATGTTATTAGACATTGTGCTCAAGAAAGAACCAATATTGTTTTAAAATTCCAGCTTGTATATTGCTGGGGAAACAAAGTCCTATTGTAATTAAAACAAAATGGTTGAAAGCCATTCTGTGACAATCTCTAAGTAGAAAATTTTCTCCTTAAACTTCTGTTTCTTTTGAATTTTTTATCTAAGCAATCCATAAAAAATCTACAAATAACAATAAGCACTAGTTTGTAGACTTTCACATTTTTCTGCTTTTGATATTTTATAGAGAAACAATCCATCCCTTCTTTTGAGCTATTTAGTGTTCTGTTCTTATGCAATACTTTCTTTCCATGCCATTTACTCCCAGCTCAGCTATACCTGGTGTTGGCACCATCTCGAGGATTAACTGATCAGAGTTAAGTTCACTCCTGGATAATTTTATTGGAAGAAGGCTTTCCATCAGTCTCCCCTTTTATTTATGTTTTGTAAGCATTTATTTATTTATTTGACAGAGAGAGGGTGCAGGACCAAGGGGAGCAGCAGAGGGAGAGGGAGAAGCAAACTTCCCACTGAGCAAGGAGCCCAATGCGAGGCTCGATCCCAGGACCCTGGGATCATGACCCGAGCCGAAGGCAGATGCTTAACTGATTGAGCCACCCAGGCGCCCCTACCATGTATATTTTTATTCACCACATTTAATTTTTCCTATTTTCCCGAATGACCTTATAAATTAAATAGACCATGCTGGTAAGTGCCTGAGAGTAAAACACTTTCAAGGTTTTCAAACTGCAAGTTATGATATGTTACTGAGCCACAAAATCATTTTTTGGGTGGGTGGGGGATACAAAAATAGCTAGCATTTTTGTTTTCATGAAATAGAATGGAACATAACTGAAATATAGAAATGTAGCATCACTAAGAATGTACATCAGTCCGGGGGACTGATTTCATTAAATTTAGTTTCAACTATGTGTATATTAAATCATTGTGTAAAATCTATTTCCTGCTGGAGGTCTAGGTCAAAAAAGTATTTGCTCTGAAGGACAGAAAATCAGGTTATTAGAATTCCCTCCTTTTTTTTTGCCCTAGAATCCCAGATTGCTTTACTATTTGGATAAAATCTAGCAGATTAGAGAAGAAATGGTGTGTTTGTTATAAAGAGTTACCTCACATGATTTTAAGATTTATTTATATATTTGAGGGAGAGAGAAAGAGCACAAGCGGGAAGGGCAGAGGAAGAGGGAGAGAGAAAGTAAGCCAACTCCGTGCTCAGCGTGGAGCCCAACTCGGGGCTTGATCCCACGACACTGAGATCACAACCTGAACTGAAACCAAGAGTCAGATGCTTAACCAACTGCGCCAGCCAGGCGCCCCCTCATATGATTTTAAAGGATATATAAGTCATTTTTAAGGCGCAATGGGAAAAAAATGCTATCAGTCAAATATTCTGTCTGTAGGAAACTTGGAAACTAGTTGGTCTTTGAATTATGTAGAGTTGTGATGCTTTTGTGAACGTGTGCACATGTACGCATGTACACCCACCACAATTAAGTACAGACAGTTTTAGGAGCATAAAACTCAGGATCAAATTTTGCTTTCTCTTTCCGTTCTCACATTATCATCCATTCAAATTGTTTCCTCTGTGGTTAATCCTGTCTATCTGTGCTCCCCTACTGAGTTGATATTTTCCGTCACTGTAAGGTGTTTTCTAATTACTTCGTGAATAAAACATTTTAGATGGGAAGTAAAATTGAGTGCAGAGTTATGCTTGTAGCTAAAAACGTGCTCTCTTTAATGGTGGAACTGGGGGCTGGTTGCCTTAATGCGGGGTCTCTGATTCTCATGTGGTGGAGCTGTGCCTACTGATCCATGCATGCATGCCCCTTTTGGCTGGTACAAGTAATTCAGAACGTGATGAGTCCTTCATGACAGAGTGTTTCCTTTTGAAAAGAATAGTTAAATTAGTTCCATTATAAGGGTGATGCTTGGAGCCTTAATAATTTCCAAATGTTGCCTGCTTCTGTCCAAGTCCTTCTTTTAGAGACGTCCAAGTAAAAAGCCATGTTTTTAAGATCATGTAATCTTTGCATTTAGTTTGTTATCACTAGATTTGGACCAGTTTTGCTTAGCTGTGATGAGTAAAGGATCCTGGCTGGCAGCAGACCTTCAGATTCAGACAGAGGTTGTGGGGTTCCAGTTGTTGCCCATCTGGGGTACGGGGTGGACTTCACACCCAGTGGTCTGAGTGAAGGTCTAGAGGCAGCCACTCACATATTTAGAAGAATAACTCCCTTGAATCCTTCCACGCCTACTTTGTTGACTTTCTGTTTGTACTCTACCTTAAGAGAAAATGATCAGTATCATGGTATTACCAACCTGAAAGTGACGGTAGGCTTACTCTTTATTTGAACAAATTCTTGCTCTTCAAAAAGTTTAGCTGAACATTCTGAGGCAGAGGAAAATATAAATCACTGCAAACTCAAAGGCACATATAAATAATGAATTAAGAAAAAACACATGGCATTCCTGGTCAAGCATTCTTAAAAAGATTTTTAAAATACTTTTAACAGATCTCTGATAACAGAGACATATTTATGGGCCATTAAAAAGGTACCAGGGGTGAGGTGCCTGAGTGGCTCAGTTGGATAAGCGTCCGACTCTTGGTTTCCCCTGGGGTCATGATCTCGCAGTGGTGCGATCGAGCCCCATGTCAGGCTCTGCACTCAGCATGGAGTCTGCTTGAGATTCTCTTTCCCTTTCCCTCTCGCTCACTTTCTCTCTCTCAAATAAATAAATAAAATCTTAAAAAAAACAAACAACAACAACAAAAAATAAAGGAGGGCACGTGATAATAAATGGCAACTGGCCCTTCATCATGGGGACAAAGGAGACTGGTGTTATCTGCAGCAGAATGGAGACTGCACGACCTGCCTAACCAGCCCTCCCCCTCCACCCAGCTCCCCAGATGATTGTTATTTGGGAAGTCAGGCCCAGCGGTTTCAGATTTTTTTTCAGGAGAAGCAAAATTCAGATTTTTTAATGAGAAATCTCCTGGCTGAAAAATGTTGGCTCAGTATACTTTTTGGACACAACACAAGCCAAACAAAATTTATCTGTAAACTTAACTTGGCCAATTGATGACCCTTCAGCTGTAGATTTTTCCAACAACAACAACAGACAGAACTTTTTTCATTGCTAATGAGGAATTGTGAAGTGCTCTGGAACCCCTCTTTAAGGGAGTAGCATCCCCAGTTCTTAATTTAATAGCAATATATTGCTCACCAATGTGTGGTGTTTTAGAGCCTTTGGAGATTTCTGTGGTTGGTCACCTATCAGTCAGACTAGAGAAGGGAGTACATGAGATGACAGTAAGGCGGAATGAAATACATGCTTTTAATTGGGGTTTTTAAAAAACTCTGTGAGAGCAATACACCTAACCTAGGTACTAGAAAAGCTTTACGGAGGTCGTGGTAAGGAATCAGACAATGTAGCATGAATAGCATTTTGAGAGAAAAGGACAGGGACATTTGTAAGGGAAGGGAAAGTATAAGCAATTCTATGGTTATATTGTGGGCTTCGATATATCTTAAAATGGTCCAATTGGGTATGATTGGAGGGTTGAGTATATGAGGAACTATAATTGAGACCAGGTCAAGGGGGACCTTGGATATCAGTCTACAGATGTGAAACTTGATTATGTAGTTACGGAGGGCCATTCCAGGTTTAGAGCAGGGAAGAGACATAATCTAATCTGATCTGGTCTGTTTTTTGTGTTCTTATCCCAAATTCTGGAGTATTTCCCCTTAATGTGCTTGGACGTTTTCTCCAATGAGTTGGTTAAAATAAGGATCCTTCTATTTTGGGCAGTACTGACAATCCTTAATGATCAGCTTTGCACTAGTCACAATAAATTACAACTGTGTGGTTTCCAGGTAAGATTATAAAGCAGTGTTCAGGATGGTAAGAGCGCAGGGAAGTTGTGCTGGTGTGCAGAATATAGCAGCCTGTCCTGCATTTGGATACTGTGCAGAGAATATAATACCTCTATCAGGAGCAACGAATAGAAATCATGAAAACATAAATTAGATGGAATTGGATTGAAATAGATTGAAAACATAATGCAATAGTGACTTTATTTTAATAAAAGAGGTTAGATTGTATGCAGTCGCCAACAGTATGATCATGGAATGAACCTATAGTATGTAAACATAACCCAAAAAAACCCACCATTTTTAATGTAAAGATATGTATTCGAAGTGAGTAGAGAAACTTCACAATTATGTAAAAATTGCCCTAGATCAAAAAGAAAATATAAGGTTAAGTCAGGATTTAGGGACAGATTTTTTTTTTCCACCTCCTAAAATGTCAATGGTCAAAATTCACTTGTGGATAATGTGCCATGAAAGACACTTGTTGACTGGTACTTGAGCGGTGGTCAAGAAAAACCAACCAATGTGCCAAATTATAATTAGATAAAAAAACGCCCTAGACAGATGGCCATTTTGGCACCATTGGTATAAACAACGTATGAATTCATGTGAATTGCTTTAACACATTATTTCTCTCTTCCAAGAAACTCAGTGTAGGATGCATGTGACTCGTTCATCAATTCAATAGTAATTATGGGTCTAAATTAATCACTTGGTTTATCACTTGCCAATTGCTCAATCTGGCCTCTCTAGATACTTCAGAGACAAGGAAACAATTTAGCTAAACAATATTAAATAAATAGTTCAAGGTCACAAAATAAAGAGAGTAAAAATAACAGATCTTCAGCTTCTAAGCATTTGCATAGCTCATAGAGCGGGGCAAAAATGAATTTCATAAGTCTATTGAAACAAATTCATACTTAGGCAAAAACAATACCTGATGGTAACACACAAGAAAACTCAACATTAAAGAGAAATTCATTAAGTCGTGAATGATGGGGAGCTTCTGTTTGGTGGCTTAGTCTGATTTTCATTTTGTTTTTAAACTCTAAGCTGCCTAATGTTCTTTATAGAAGGGAAAAGGGTTTAAATGTGCAGATTTGCATATTTTTTTTAACAATCACACCCTTCTTATTGGTTTATGAATATATTTGACAACTGAGAAATCTCTGTGGGACCTTGAAGACCTTAGCTTTTGCCTTGAGCTTCACCAGTAGTTAGCCGTATTCAAAATCAAAGCCATTGATTTGTCATAATTCTGTAAATTAACAGGGTTAGATGAAACAATATTTGAGCCCTATTCATTATATAATTAGTTATTCATTTTATACTTTATTCATGTATAGTACTCAGTAATTGGAATGGAAATTGCAAGAGTGAGCTGGCTGGGGTTGAATACCTTCTCCATGAGAACACAACCATGGCTGGCATGGAACCGTGCTCAATAAATACTTAGTTAACTAATGGTTCTAGGCTACCTCAAGAGCCTAGAGTGATTTGGAATTGCATGTGGGATGATAAGCTTTGGGCACTGGGATACGCTTTGGGACCACTGCACCCAGGCACGTGAAAGGAGCTTTTTCTATTCACTCACCTGCCCATCCAGAACTGAAGGATCTATTTCATTCCTGGTTCATTCTGTTTGTTGCTCTTTGTGACTTTTTACTTATCAGATTTCCCTCTTTTTTCTTTTTTCTTTCTTCTAGTCTGTTCTCAACTGTATTGAAGCCTTTGGCGTAATAGGCAGCAAACTGGGAGCACGGTATGATTTAGTTAGAGATTTTCTTTGAGTTCTATTCTTTTCAAGGAAAAGCTTGAATGTATAGGACAAGATGCCCTTTGCTAAATGCTAAGGTAGAAACAAGTTGAATTGGCTATAGATAGTGCCTAGCTTGGCGTCTGGGCATCTTGTGATGATTCAATATGGGGATCCATATTTCAGGCTTTCCTTCTGAAACCTTCTCAGGGAAAGTGATCGTCAGCCTGGGCCCTTGGAAATATGAACTAATGAAGGTAGCTAAATATGGGCAGGTGAGAAGGGAAAAAAGATGAGTGATCACTGATGTGCCCACAGGTAAGGATTGTGCGTTTTTCACCAATTAAATGATCAAAACGGGGGTGCCTGGGTGGCTCAATTGGTTAAGCATCTGCCTTCGGCTCAGGTCATGATCCTGGCATCCTGGGATTGGGCTCCATGTCCGGCTCCCCCCTTAGTCGGGAGCCTGCCTCACCTTCTCCCTCTCCCCCTCCCCCTGCTCATGCTCTCTCTCTCTCTCTCTCTCAAATAAATAAAATCTTTTTAAAAGATCACTTTTTTGATCTTTTTAATCACTTTTTAAAAAGTGATCAAAACAATCTAGAGTTACGGTTGTAATTGTGTTGGCTAGGACTAATGAACTTTTTACAATAGAATACCGTGGTCTTACTGTGTCTCTTTTTCTGTGAAGTATTTGAAAAATTGACAAGCAGTGGTTTATTATTTTAGATATGTATACTCCATTTTGAATCCTTTTCTTAGAATAACAGTGGAAGTCCTTTCTTGAAATCCCAGGCACAAGTACATAGTTCAAGCAATCCCTGCAGGGCTAAGTGTCTCTAAAATGAGTAAGCTTGTGATGTCTAGAGCTTGGAGGTGAGCAGAAAGGTGCCCTTTGTCACATGGAAAAGCAGTCACATGGAAAAAAAATGTATTGTTGACATTTCAATATTTGATATGTGTTTGAGTTTTATTATTATTCATTCATCAAATCATTGCTGTGCTAAATGCTTTTTAACCTAGAAACTATAAAAAAAAAAACAAAAAACAAAAAACAAACAGAACATTGACTCTTTTTTTTGGACAGAGCTGTCCCTGGTTTTCGTGTATTTCACCTGCCGCCTTCCTTCGAAAGGCGTAACAGATGAGCAAGCAATGCCGTGTTATAATACAAGCAGGAGAGCTAAGATATGAAGAGTATGGGCCGGAGAGCCTGTCCCTGATGAGAATAGAATCCTGAAGACAGGAAAGAAGCAGGATGCACTAATTTTTCAGTTCAGGTAATTAATTGGAAATAATGACACCTTGGAAGCACAGTTTCCCATTTAAATGAAAAGAAGAGAGTGAACTAAGATTAAGCATAAGAAAGATATGCCCCCTCTTAATGAACCAGACATGGCTTAAGTGGCTCGTGGGGACAGACAAGGCCATGCCTCTGCAAAGAATATCTCAAGTTCTCCAGAAAGAATAGCAGCTGTCTTTACACATCACAGACCAGGGAAGGTAAACTGCAGCTTGCCTCTAAGTGGTGTACCCTTTTTATCTTAAGAAATTGCCTTGGAGTTTTTCAGCAGTTATATCTTAAAAATTATTTTAACGTATTTTAGGAGAGGCGAGGACTGAAGCTTTAAGTAAGCCATATATAAAACAAGGCATAGGGGGAGGGGAAAAAAAAGACTGGAGCAAGACAGAGAACACTCTTTAAAAGCTAAAATTGGGGCTTCTGGGTGGCTCAGTTGTTTAAGCGTTCGACTCTTGGTTTCGGCTCAGGTCATGATCTTGAGGTCGTGGGATCGAGACCCATGTGGGGCTCTGCACTCGGTGTGGGGTGTGCTTGTGACTCTCTCCCTCTTTCCCTTCCCACCTCTCAAAAAAAATAAATAAATCTTTAAAAAAAAATTAAAAAATATTAAAGCTAAAGTTAATTCTGAGCTTCCTGGAAGCCAAGTTTTAAAAACAGAGACTTCTTATCTTTCACTTTTCAGTTAAAGGAACTGAATAAATTACTCATGAGAAATAAGCCTTTTATGCTACTAATTTCAAATCAAAGTCGATGTAGGGATTCTTATTTAAATTATTTTATGAAGAATTCATGAGGAAAAGGCATTTCCGTAATAAAGCATTTGATTTACTTGATAAAGCTTCTGAGTCTTAGGTAGCATCTAAATTCATCATTTTTCTATTCAGGAGTCTATTTCCTTTGCTTGTGACCTCTTCCTAGTTCTGTGGCCTCGGCTCAGTGACCTCTCTCAGCTTCAGTCTCCAGATCTACAAAATGGCTCCCCGGGTACCTTCCTCAAGGTGTCCTTATGAGGATTAAATGAGGTGGAGCTGTTGCAGACCTGGTCTTCACCCTCGACTTGGCCTTACTCATTTCTACCACACTCTCCACGACCTGCAATGTATCTCTCAGCCAGGAGAAGCCATCAGAAGGGGAAATGGAGTCTTATTTCAGTGCACGAAGCCATCTTGCTTCTAATATCATCACATGTATTAAGGAACTTCCAAAACACAAGTTGCTCAACCAGCAGCAGGTCCTGATAAACTCCCGCAGATGGGACAGTGTCGAGAATCTGAAGCTACAAGACGAAAGCTGATTTGTATTCTTCCCAAGTCCTGATTTTTTTTTTTTTTTCCTATTTTCTCCTTCTCTGATTTGCTGGAGTTTATATATGCAAAAATTATGTTAGCTGGCTGAAATAGGAAAAAAAAAATTAAGTATCAAGGATTGACTAGCACTAACTACTCTAGGTATCTTTCCCACTTGTCCTGTTGCAGCTATGAATTATGTTTTTTTCTTAAAGAGAAAAGAATGCTTGAAGAAAAATATGAAAATCATCTGACTACTTTTTTAGAGTGTCTCTGGAGATTTAGGTCTGAGCTTTGATTTTTTTTCTCAGGTTACTGAGTCCTTCAAGTTTAAGGAATTAGGCTTAGGGTGCTCTCAAATGAATAGTTACAAATGCTCCATGTAGCTCTTAAACTTGCAAAGTTCTCTGATTCTGCGCTTAGCAACTCGTCAGTAGATTTTTGCATCTGTTTTTTACATTCCATTGGAATAAAATACATTAATATGAGATAAAATATTGTCTCCTCTCTAAATACAAATTTCCTTTTTGTATTTTCCACACGTTCGTCCTTTTTGTTTATTGAATTTGTGTACTTACATTACTGTAATAGATTGTCACATTTGGCAAATGCATGCCATATGTAGTCAAAGTATAAATGAAGGATATGGGTGAGAAACCAGAAGAAAAAGAATCTTTACAATACTGCTATATGAGTAATTAAAAGAGTCACAAATAACTGCCAAGATTTTTTTCTTTTTTAATTATCCTGGGTTAGCATCCCAGAAGTGACAGGGAAGGAGGATGTGAAACAATGGGCTTTGGGCTCAAGGGCTTTGCAGCTGGTTGACTTCAGCTTTCAAGAGTACATGAGTAGAGATCATCACTGCACCCCCACATTACTTGTCCTGAATCTCCCTTTCTTGGGTTTACAAATGCCCTGGCTCATGGAAGGGGCTAGGGAGTGGTCCACGTAAAGTTATTAGAAACTGAATCAACTCAAGATGTCTGGGTGGCTCAGTCGGTTAAGCATCAGACTCTTGATTTCAGCTCAGGTCATGATCTCAGGGTCGTGAGATCCAGCCCCATGTTGGGCTCCATGCTGGGCATGGAGCCTGCTTCAGATTCTCCCTCCCCTTCTCACTCTGCCCCACCCCTCCCCTCTCTAAAAAAAAAAAATGAAAAAGAAATTGAGCCAACTCCTGGGTGATGGATCTTTCAGTGTACCAGTAAAGTAGTAGATGATAAAGTAATAATGTCCTCTCCAGGGGATGAAAGTGTTCCTGCTGGAGTCTGAACTGGATACTCCGTGGGTGATAATGCGATTCCTACATGTTCCTCAGACTTCTAATACCTCCCGTCTTGGCAGTCTCTTGCCATGTCTAATCACTGGTTATTTGGAGACAGTGGGAATTCTCTCTTCTTAGACAACCTCCAAGTGATCTTCTCGCTATATTGGCCCACTCTGATAACCTCCCACCATCCTTTGGACTCATCTCTCCTCTTCTTTTAAATGTAAAGGAATCATATCTGACTCCTCACCCAACGTGTTTTCCCCAGAGGTATTTATTTCCTTTTTCTTTACTCAAAAAACTTCTCTTTCTTCTTAAAAGTTGATCTAGATTGCTAATTAAGACTAGGGCTAAAATCAACCAGGAAAAAACAAAACAAAACAAACCTGTACTGTTGTACTTGAATGAGGGGCTTACTCTTCAAATTGTAAGATGGCAGGAGGGGAAATATTTGCATTCCAAACTTGAGGTAAATCAATGATGATAACAGCATTTATTGAGCAGGTGCTTTGCCGGTTACTTTGTTTTACATTTTATATAACTTATTTAAACCTCAAAAATTTCTAAAGTTTCTATATTTATCCCATTTTATAAATAAATTGAGGCATATAGACATTGATGTATAAAAGAATCAGAATTCAAATCCAGAGAGTCTGATTTTTTTTAAGGTTTTATTTATTTATTTTAGAGAGAGAGAGAGCATGCACATGAGCAGAGGGAGGGGCAGAGGGAGAGGGAAAGAGAGAATCCCAGGCAGACCCCAAGCCGAGTGTGGAGCCCAGCACTGGGCTCGATCCCACGATCCTTACATCATCACCTGTGCCAGGCGCTTAACCAGCTAAGCCCCCCAAGTGCCCCCAGAGAGTCTGATTTTGAAGCCCACACTCCCCACTTTTCTGTAGGGCCTTCTGCTAATCAACAACAAAAAAAAGTAAAAATAAAGCAAAACAATTGCATTTGCACAGCCCAACAATAGGAATGCTCATATCTTGATACAGAGTAATGGTTACCATGGAAACATGGCCTCTAGTGATAATATTTGTTGATTAGAGAAGATCATAATTGAGAATAAGTTTGTTTCTGTAAATGTTTATGTGATACAGATTGTCGCACATGGGAAGACTATGAAGGGAAGGCCTTTGCTTTCAGAGTTTCCAGTCTACTGGGAAGACTCGAACTACAGGTTTAAGTAAATATATATAAGCAACAGTTCAAGGCAAGGCATTGCAGTGATGATGTACAGCATTGGATTGATCATAATCCTTGGGTCATGACACCTGGTTATCTTCAGTTCACATGAGGCCCCTTGATTTCATTCATTCATTCATTCATTCATTCATCAATTTATTCCCCTCCTCTTCTGCCCCATGAATCCCTCCATGGACAGCGGCCAGCTAAGAAATCAGCTCCCCATTCTTTGGACAAAGACATAAAAATTAATTTGCATCTCTACTAGATATACCGGTAAGTTTTTAAGACCCACCAGTAGAACGCAGGGCAGTCACATTTTATGTATAGTATTGTCTTAGAATAATCCCAAGAACTTTCTTAGAAGTTTGGATCTATTGATTGTGCATATTGATAATATTTCAGTCACGGCAGTTCTTGGAGAATGGGAGAGGGAGGGGTCTATATCTTACCTAGGACTAATTAAAGATGGGCTATATTGTGACAAAGAGCCATGTGGGACATAAAACAAATTAAATGGCTATCACAATGGGGCCAGCCGGAACTTACTGATCAAACAAACTGGGCTGTCTGGAAACGTTGGATTTCTGTCTGACCCTGAAAGAATTAGTTATCCTCAATCCAAATTGCATTTTGAGCTCCCTGAAATCACAATAAAAAACAGTTTCTGAAACTAAAGTAATCCGTGTTCTTATCTTAACTCTCTGTTTTTTTAATATCACTAGGTTTTTTCCCCCCCTCCTTTTTAAAGCCATCGGTTAATTCATTCTGGTAAAAAAGGCCAGGGATTTCAGAACTACTAAGATGTAGTGATGAAAACTAATTCTTTTTAATTAAATGTTTGTGTGTGAGTCAATGGAATGCTGGATAATTTTTAGATAGTCTGTCTTCCCCTCACGAGGGTCATATTTAAGCATATATCACCAGTGATTTTATCCAATGGTGCTTTTACCTGCTTTTATGTTTTCTCTAAATGTTACTTCACTTAATAAAAATAATTTTATTCTAAGTAAAACATGGATTTAATGGGAAAAAGATGTAGCTCCAGTGTAGGAAATATAAGTGTCCTGAGACTTGTTGACTTTCTTGTTTTCTGAATTTTCATGGTAATTTATTACACACATATCCATCAGAAGTTTTGATCAGACCTTTAAAAATATTAACATTTGATAGATATTGGAAGTTCAGATGTTCTAATTCTATCCTTCTTTCTTTATTACATGGAATAGTTCTACCAAGAGAATTTATGGATTTAAATATTTTCTTATGTTTTAATTCATTGCAGTTCTTATTAATGATCAAATTGTCTCAACTTACACCAGTGGGAGCCTATTCAAGTTTAATTCTGAGTTCTTTTGACATGGATCTAGAGTCTTGAACAGTTTCCTTATTATCAGATATGATAGGATGGTCTCGGCTCATCTTGTATGTTTCATGCCCCACACTGGAATCAGCAATTTCTTCTTTTTAGAGACCCACAATCTGAGCCCTAGGGATGCCCTTTGCTACTAGGTTGGCCATTGTTCCCCTTTTTTTAAGATTTTATTTATTTATTTATTTATTTATTTATTTATTTATTTAGAGAACATGAGCAGGGGGAGGGGCATAGGAATGGAGCCCTAAGGCAAACTCCCTGCTCAGGGCAGTGTGTGTGTGAGAGTATGAGCCCCTGGGAGGGGAGAAGGGAGGGGCAGAGGGAGAGGGAGAAGCAGACTCCCCACTGAGCATGGAGCTCCCAAAGTGGGACTCCATCCCAGGACCCTGAGATCATGACCTGAGCTGAAGGCAGATGCTTAACCTACTGAGCCACCCAGGTGCCCCTAAGTTGGCCATTGTTTCTAAGGCTTTTTAGCACACAGAGTTGTAAAATGTTTATCTTTTTTTCTGTACCATCTTATTTATAAATTAAAAATCAGCTCTCTATTCACATGCATAGAATTTGCTTTTATGACTTTCTTGATCCAGGGCAGATTTAAAGAAGCTTACATTTTGCAGGGATGTTTACTGATATCCATGAAACACTTGATAGTCAGATATAGTGTTTCAGACCATATTAAAAGATTTTTCAATAGCATTTTATATGTTTACATTTTTATATATTTCATATTTGAACTGTATATAAATGTGTTCTCTTTTGAGTTCAATTTCTTCTGAAAATCATTTCAAGAAAATAGATTATGCTGAAGAATAAAGAGCAGCTTAATAATGATGTGAATATATTAGTGAATCAGAATCCACTGATGAATTAGTCACAATTTTTCTAATTAGAGTGTGAAATCTTAATTTTTTGGAGTATGATTAACTGATAATAGCTATGTCATGGTGTTCTTGCAAAAACTTGTTTTGATGGGCATTGCAATATAAAAAGCACCAGTTAATAGGCAAAACAAAAACAAAAGAAAAACAAGTACTGATTATTTTTCCTTCAGAATCTTCCGAGCACCTGATAAAGTATGAATGCAAGTTTCAGATACATCAATATCAATATTAGTATTGCTGAGTATTGTCTATTAGGCTTTCTAGGATTAAGGGCTGAGAAAAATGTATATTTAAGAAAAGTGGAATCTTGATGTCTGCAATGAAGAAGATAAGTAATTGAAACTAATTATTCAGGGTTTTTTTAGAAAAAATAAAACAAATTCAGTAAGTCTTTCATCTGACTTGACTTGTGTAATATGGGTAAAATCAGTTATCAAGCCTGAACTCTCATATATTATAATTTTCAGAATACTTTGAAAACCCCTGTGAGTGGGTATGCTGGTGGGGGAATGCATGCCCACCGCTAGGAGCCAGATGACATCATGATGGATATAGCAGGAGACTGAATTCTGGCCAGCCACTGAAAAGAAAGAGGCAGATCTGCATGTGGTACTATGGGAATCTCCAAAGTCTAATATACTTTGTTGGCTAGAAACATGGTCTGTGGAGCTAGCCCACCAGACTTCAATCCCAACACGACTGACCTTGAGCAAGTTGCTTGATCTTTTTACATTTGTTTCTTCATCTAGAACATAAGTATTACATTGACATACACCTCTGATGGTTGTGAGGATTAACTTTCTCTTCCTCCTCCTCCTCATTGTCCTCCTTCACATTTTTGTCATCTTTATGATCATCACTGTCTTACTCAGTGACACATAAAAGCTTTATATAAATGTTTCTAAGGCAGGTACTCTTTGTGTTGATAAAAGCACATGGATTTTTACCTGCATATGTAAACTGTTAGACTTAAACTTTATGGAAAGAAACATTATAAACTTAAAAGGTGGTTAGTTCTGAAAAGCAAATCTGTTAAAGGGGAAAAAGGGGAGGAAGCAATCACTTTATATATTACATATTCTTCTGTTGGAGGTGTAGCTAAAGAGATTTGTATAAACCTTTATGAAAACTCAGCTTTAAGACACAGTCCCAATTTCTGTGGTTTCCTCTATTTCTAAGCCCCCTGTATTGTCCATTTTGGAACTGCCTGCATAAATCCTACAGTGATGGGTGAATTGGAAAAATTCTGGGGTGTCAGATGGCTTCATGAGAGGATGTGATATCTGGACAGAAGAAACATTTCATCTAATTCATAGAAATGCAACATCAAGCTTTCAAGTCTGTGTGTGTTAAGGAATCATTCCCCGTTGCCTGGAAAATTACCCTTGCTCAAATGAGTCTTGGTTTCCTCATCTATACAATGAAGTTAGCAATGCTATGCACCCATAGGCAGCTCCCTGGAAAGAAAAAATGAGGACTGCATTTGCTCTTAACAAAAAGGCCTACTGAATAGAAAGTACTCAATAATTATTAAACCATTATGTTTTGATTATTATCCTAAAACAGTGTTTCCTGAGTGCTACACATTCTGGTAATAAATGCACGGACTTTAACAAGGATCTTAGTATAGAAATACAAAGATGATGATGTTGGTAATGATAATAGTAGCTAATATGTGTTGAATCCTATCATGATTCAGCACGTTTCTAAGCCCTTTGTATATATTAATATATTCAATCTTCAAAGCAACCCTGTAAGTACTAGTATGCTGACTACTGGTGAGGGAAGCAAAGCATAGAGGAAGGGAGATGGAAAGTGGAGACAGTGATCCAACAGAAGACTCTCAAAATTCAACCATCAAGTAGAACATAAAAATGGAGGCATGGTTAAAATGAAAGGTAGGGCCAAGGGAGAATTGTTGAAGACAGAGGAGCTTGGGGCATGTTTGTATTCCAACAGGGATGACTCAACAGAAAGCAAGTCATTGAAGACACAGATTAAGAGAGAGAGAAGGTATTTTCAGGAGCAGGCAAGGGAGTGTCCCAAGCTGTAGGAAGACACCAAGGGTACTTTGAGCTTAGTCATGAAAAAACTAAGGGAACTTGTCTTGACCACATACCATTTCTGTGTCTCTAGTTTATTCATTGAAAAAGAGAGCTGGACTATTAATGATCATTATTTGCTCTCCAAATCAATGTTTCAATGGCCGTCAAATTATTTAATAGTGTTATATACAATCTGAAAATATTGCTGACTTTTGGAAGAGCTCACTGTAATTCTAACATTCCTCATTGATGATTTTTAGCTCATTGGGAACTTAAAAAGAAAAACAGAAAAGAAAAAAAGAAGAACTCTTTTTTTTTCTTTAATAAAGCAAGCACTCTCGATAATAAAAATTTCAATCCATTTTGAAAGATACATTTAACTTCTGTTGCATCTTAAGTATTGCTTAATATTTTGGAACATTACAGGAAACCACCCAACGTTTACATAACTGATTTGATCATTTAAAAATACTTGCCACATTGCACAGTATGTTTTCACATGATGCATATTCCAGATTTGAAAGTCCATGTCTTATTTTCAACCACAATGTACTTTGTTATGAAATTATCTTTCTCTGTAATAAAAAAAAAATCATTTTCCTTGTAGATTCTACTTTAGGAAATCACATATTTATATGGAATGTTTTTAAATCTGTCAAGATCATTTTAAAACCATGTAATCTCTTACCTCCATCATTTATCATTTATCACTCATTAAGTACTGATTGAGTCCTCCTCTTAACAAGACCCAATTCCAAGAACTTTGGGGGACACAAGATGAATCATACATAAACCTAGCACTCAGAAAGTTGACAGTCTTGGCAGTGAAATGAGATCTACATATCTCTATCTCCAACCCCTGCCCCTAAGGAGACTTCAAAGAAAATGATAAATTTTTGAAACAATAATTTTCAACAGACTGTTAGCTTTGAATTTAACCCGTGGTGCTGGGTAATACGGCACTCTGTAGAGACTAGTCTGGTTGAAAATCATAACCAGGTAATGAGAATTTATCTAAAGGATAGATCCTTCATTTAATACAATGGTAATGATACATTAATTTTTATTTTCCCTTTTTTTCTCCATAACTCAGAGTATTTATTATCTTCCCTGCTTTTCTGCAAATAGAAAGAAAGCGGGTGGTACTCAATTTTCTCTCTCTCTCATAATAATCTTTTCCTGCTGTACCCAAACTGACTGAAAATGTCAATTTTCCCTATAGACACTTTTTCTTGATCATTTGCCTTGAACTGCCAAGTGACCTCTGCTTTATCAATGAAGGTTTTGTTCAGTGACATTTAATATTCAATCACAGAAAACTATGTCAGTTTGATTTCCAGCCCCTATGCCCCTCAAAAAAAAAAAAAAAAAGAGAGAGAAAGAAAGAAAGAAAAGAAAAAGTGGAACAGAGAGGAAAAATAGAGCATTTCTAGGCATTAACAATATTACATGCAGGAATAATATTTCAATAGACATATTTTCTTATTATATTCGCAGTAAATTATATCCACCAAGAAGAATGCCTACACTATATATAGAAGGGCTAATTCATTAATATATCAATTGAGGATGATTACTAGCTCCCTACATTTTTGTTCTGTTTTTGCCAGGATTCAAAATGCAGATTTCAAGTTTCCGTCGACAACAGCCATAGAAAATGGGAACCACTCTTGGCAACCCAGTAATTCGCTTGCATTATGTATGAAGTAAAAGGGATCTGTGATGAATCATCCCTATTTTAAAGAGAAGAAATAAGCACTAGATAGTACATTTATTGTTCATATATTAAGCACTTTGGATGTCTTCTTTCGACGACCCATCCCATTTAAATGAAGCATAATGATTTTTAAACTTCCTTTTCTCTCTCAAGAATGATCCCCAAAGTATGTTTATAATCATTCTCAATATAAGGTGAACTCTTGAGTTGCTAAGGAACCTGCTTGCTGAATTTGTTCCCCACAGATAAGTAAAATATTCCTTCCTGCACTATCCTTCTGGAGGTAAATTAAGCCTTAAGTAGGGCACACTCAAGGGAGAGCAGAATGTACTGGGCTGGGGAGTCCTGGTGTCGAGGGAAATATAGCAGGTTTAAGAGGGGTCTGTCTACAAACAACCGGAGAGATGATGAGGCAGAGGTTGCTTTTTGGATTGTGAGCCCCAGTGCAAAGGGACAGCATGGGGCCCTGGCTCCCCGATTATGAAGACTTCCAAGACAGCCGTAGCAGACAAAACGTTAAGCCAAGCAGAGGACTTGGAGCGGGGCTCATGCCCATAGAATGCTGAACTTGGAGTCAGAGTCTGGCACCCTCTCTCCTCTGGGGCTAATGTTCTCGTGTCTCTCAGGATCTGGCTCAAAGCCTTTCCCTTTGTAAAGCTGGAAGAGACCCACAGCTCCCAGAGTGAGGAATGTTACCCGCCCCCAGCACGCAGCGTGGTCTTGGCCTCATGTGAGCGCTGGGGAGTGAACCCGTCCAGCCCTCAGGGCCTTCTCCTTGGATTCGCTGGAATCTAGAGTGGTTCTCTCCCCAGTCCCCTTGCTGCTTCATAATATACCATTACAAGGAATATCTTCTTTATGTTGAATGAGAATCTTTTCTCTCTTACACTGTTGTGTTTTTCACATGGTTATTATTGTCTCATTCCATTGTGAGCTCCTTGACAAGAGTCCCTGTCCTCGAATTATTCTGTCCCACACAGACCAAGCACAGGATTTATTAGATGCAACTCACAGCCAAAAAAATCGTTTTTGTACTCCCACTGATAGAACTAATGAGCAATGGTAAGGTCAGTGGATACCTAGTACACTTAGATCTTAGGGTATTAAAGAATAAGGCATAGAGTATCAAAATGCTACTTTGGCACTATTGTTTTTTAAAATATTGGAATTGAAAGGTGATTAATTTTAAATTTAAGCCCAATTGCGTAACATAGCATTTCCTAAAGTATGTTGTATGGGACATGGGTGAGCATTATGTAGGTTTCTATGACCAAATAAGCTTGGGAATATTTTAGAGAATAGTAATACAGCTAAATAAATATATGTTTTCCGTTTCCACTGTCATTGCACTAGGTAAGCATCTACTGCCTGAGATTCTGCCTACCCCGCCTCTCATTGTCCCCACTCCCATCAATGAACTTCAGTTCAGCTGAACTCACCCAGTACCTACTATGTAGTCACTGCTGCCTGTGATCTTGCCACAGGAATTTCTCCTCAGGCAACTCTTAACGTTAGCAGTTCTCAGCGTGGAGCAGTTTTGCACACACCCCACCTCCCCAGGGCATTTGGCAATGTCGGCAGACATTTCTGGTTGTCCCAGCCCAGGCAGGAGCAGGAGGTATTCCCGGAACCCAGTGGCTAGAGCCCAGGGATGCTGCTAGACCTCTTACGACATCCAGGACAGCCCCCACAACAAAGAGTCATCCAACAAAAGTATCAGTAGTGTATACTACATCATACCACTGGCTCCGTGGGAAGCTTCCTTGGTTGTCTCTCTCATACCTAAGGAATTTCCTGCCCTCCAGCCTGCCATTCACCCTCTGACCCTAGCCTCCCTTTCCGAGCCGTCTCCCACAATTCCTTTCCATACACACCGTGCTCCACCGAAACCCGGTGACTCGGTCCTCCCCAAACACAGCCTGTACTCCCTGACCTCTTTGTCCTGCATATTACCTTTTGCCTGTGTTGGAAGGCCCTTCTCTCTTCTTTTTACCTCTAGGAACACTCTCTCCATTGTAGCTCACAGGTCACCTCCTCCGGGAAGTCTTCCTTGATATTCTTCCTACCACTCCCCAAGATGGGAGTGATTTCTCTCCTCTCTGGACCCCCTTAGCACTTTGTACTTCTCTCCTGTTTGGCACAGGATGGGCACAGAGTGTTTACAGATCTTACTTCTCCTAATAAATAGTAAATTCTTGAGAGAGAGAGAGAGAACATCATTAAAAACAGTAACAACTTTGTGTCCTATAAAGTTTAATAAGTGTGGGTCAATAAAGACTTGAATTAAATTCCCTAGTTTTGAAGAGAGATTTCTGGATCAGACCTTATAATTGCTTTTACATTTATCTATATATTTAACAAGAATTGAGATCCTGCTCTTAGCAATGATGTGATTTTAAGAGCTATCTTCTTTGAGAAAGAAAGTTTCTCAATATAAAACTGGCCACACATGGATTATAATAGATCGCAGACTATCACTGCTCCTTTGCTGTTTCACAGAAGGGATTCTGATTTCAAATAGCGCCAATTAAGTGATGCTTATGCATTTTGGCTAAGGAAATTATTACTTGGGTTTGTTAAGTGCTTTTTGAGGCAAGTAAAGGAGAACCCGGCTTAAACTTAGGAAAGAATAAGGAAATTGTGGAAAGTGGAGCATGAGACTTGAGCATTTGGGGGTCCAGCTTAGTTCCCCTTTCTGTCCTGTTGGTGCTATCCCACTCTGTCTTCAGAAACATGGCTGAATAAGTACGTTTCTCATCCGTGGACAAGAGAGTCCAGAGGAAGAGGGAGAGAATCATTACCAGACACTGTGGGAAACAGGAAGAACTTTCCCAGAAGCTCCTAGTAAAGTACTTTTCATCCCATTGGCCCATTTTCTGAACCAGTCATTGACACGAGAAATAGAGTAACTCCTAGACAATCATGCAGAGAATTCACCTCCCTCTGTGGCATCTGGCTAGCAGGAGGAAGGATGGACACTGAAACAAAATCAGGGTGTTACGGAGGAGGACAAGAGAAACAGAGGGTGGGCGTACAACCAATATGCATTACAGAATGCAAACTGTAGGTCGTCCTATTGATTAACAGCCCCAATGATTATTTGCGAATTGTTGGATTAATTTTAAGTCAGACTTGCCTCCCAGAATTCAGACCCATTTTTTTTAGGTGCAAACTAATTAATTAGAGTTGTATAATGATTTAACCCACATGATCTCAGAAATAGGCTGTATTAGATATTCTGCCTTAGTGGTTTCAGTGTGTCGCTCCATGATAACTAATGTAAGACGTAATCTTAACACCAAATGCTATCTTAAAATCACACTATTACACAAAACTTTGCATAAAGTTGGAAATACTAAAGCCACTACACCATTAAATTCATACTTTAAATGATGCTGTAATAGACAATATAATATCAGTGTGTAGCCCACACAACTCTCACCTACGTGAGCCCACGTGGAAGCCTCGTAAGTACTCATGCTTAAGCTAAAACATGCCAAGATTTTCCTTTCACGTTTAAACCAAGATTACATGATAATCTTTGCTCCGGCCGTCTGATCACCAATAATGCAGTGTGTTCCCTCCGGCAGGTGAATGAAACTTACATGGAACTCTTAGTAATGTTGCTTTCACGGAGTTACTATTGGATTTGCTTACATTAAATAAGATATTCATTTAAAAGAATAGGAGAGAGGGCGCCTGGGTGGCTCAGTTGGTTAAGTGACTGCCTTTGGCTCAGGTCATGATCCTGGAGTCCTGGGTTCGAGTCCCACATCGGGCTCCCTGCTCAGCAGGGAATCTGCTTCTCCCTCTGACCCTCCTCCCTCTCGTGCTCTCTCTCATTCTCTCTCTCGCAAATAAAAAAAAAAAAAATTAAAAAAAAAAAAAGAATAGGAGAGAGACTTTTTTTTTTACTTCTTTTTTTTAAAATTTTATTATGTTATGTTAATCACCATACATTACATCATTAGTTTTTGATGTAGTGTTCCATGATTCATTGTGTGCGTATAACACCCAGTGCTCCATGCAGAACGTGCCCTCTTTAATACCCATCACCGGGCTAACCCATCCTCCCACCCCCCTCCCCTCTAGAACCCTCAGTTTGTTTCTCAGAGTCCATAGTAGGAGAGATACTTTTAAAGAATAGTGACAGACGTTACTATTAATAACAGTGATAAAATATATGCTTTAAATGGGTACATTTTAGTGTACTCCTGTACCTTAAAATGGAAAACAGTAAAAAAAAAAAAAAAAAAGAAAAGAAAAAAGGGAAAAAAAGAATATGCAGAGATTACCGAAATAGTGTGGTGCAAAATTTAATCACGAAGATCTGTTCGAGCTCATTTACAAAGGTTTCATGTAGGCTCTCTAAGCACCTGTTGCCAATTGACCCTAGAGTACGCCGTAAGGGTCATTGTCTTTTGGTATAGTTGTTGTCTTCATGGCCTCACAGTATAAAGTGTCTCAAATTCTATAAACTCTTGTCTTATTGGAAAATTGGTGGTAGTGCAGGGCAGCTGACCTCTTTTTTTTGGCTTGAGGAACCTATGTTTTGAAAGCCACAAAGACGTGAAACATCAATTCCTAATGAAGGGAATACAAATAAATAGTTGAATCATGAGTATTTCCAAAGTATGGTAGTGATAGATGCAAACAGAAATGAATGTGAAAGATTCAGTTGATCCAGTCAATTAGACCTTCCAAGTCAGTGCTCCCCAAACTTGAGTGTGTGTAGGAATCACCAACATTTCTTATTGAAATAAACATTCTGTATTTATAGGTCTAATTTTGCTTTTTTGTTGTTTGTTCATTTGTATTTTTAGAGTCCCCATGAGTTAAATTATATGGTATTTGTCAGACATACATAGAGAGAACAAACCAGTGGTTGACAGAGGGGGAGGAGATGGGGGGATGGGCAAAACGGGTGAAGGGGACTGGGAGGTACGGGCTTCCCGTTACGGAGTGAATACGTCACAGGGATGAAAGGCAGAGCGTAAGGAATATATCAGTGATGTCAGAATAGCATTGTATGGTGACAGATGGGAGACACGCTTGTGAGTGTAGCACTCCCAATGTATAAACTTGAGAAATCACTATGCTGTACACTTAAAACTAATGTAATATGGTGTACCAATGAGACTCAAATATAAATAATAATTTTTAAGAAAGTTTTAAGCAGAGGGGAAAAAAAATTTTGATGCTGTAGGTCAGGGATGGAGTCCTATAATTTGCATTTCTAACAGGCTCCCAGGGATTCTCCAGAGGCCTTTCAATAAACAACATTCTATGTCACCTGAAATCCACAAAAAATATACTCTGTCTGGACTGCTTTTATCATGTTTGATCATCTTTGAGACCTAGGCACATATCTAATAAGAATTTGTAACTCTTACTAAATTCTTTTATGTCCCACAGGTTGAAAACATTTTTATCGAGGTTATACTATTTAAGAATCAGGCCATCTCTAGGCAAGATCAAAACTTAATTCTGTCTTATTCTTTCATTAAGGAAAGAAAAACCACGACCTACCTTAGGCATTTGGTGAAAAACAGAAGCTACTACTTTTTTAAAATTAAAAAAGAAAAGTTTTCCTTATGTCATTTCTCTGACTTTAAACCTATTTAGTTATGTCTGACAAAGTTGGAAAGTTAGTAGATATATTCTTCATACTTTCCATGTATTTAAGTTAATAAATCACCTCTTTTTTCCTTTTACTGAGACTTGGATAATCTCAAAATCTTTAATTTTCAGACTTTTCTTTGTTTTGGTTTATCTTCTTTGCTTCCTGTTCTAAGTTTCTCCACATATTTTAAGCACGAGGAAGCCAATCATACACACAAATACTCTCCGATTGGATGCACAGTGACTTGTTCAAAGCAAAACAATCAATTGTTGGTGAGGAAATTATTTCATCACAGATTGGAAGCTGCGCATTTTTCCTTCTTTCTCGGGTTACTTGTGAGACTTTACACAAGTGTATAAATCTGGGTCGAAGAGAACACTGTTGATGGTGTTCATGATTTAGGATAACCATGAAGTCAAGTCCTGGGCCACATGCCCAGTATCTAAACCAAGTCCAGAAGGGCTTAATTGGAATTAGGCTGTGAGCCTAGAAGAACTTTACTTCGTTCAATCTCAACTTTCTGGTTCCAATGGCTTTGTGTTTTGTAGAAATCTGTGTTTGGGGGCTGGAGGGAGAGAGAGTCTGAATATATGCTGATTATAGAGCAGATTGGGGAGCAGAGAAAACTAACCAAGAGAAGGTTTAAGGAGGGGGGAATCTACAAGCAGCATATAGTAGATGCTTGGTAAACAAGGATATTTTTCAAGTCAAACTGGGTTTGTTTTTCCCATTAAGGATACTGAGAAAATATTTGCAAGGCTAAATTAGAACACGGGAATAATTTAGCACATTTAGAATCTTTATTTCAAATGACAGCAGTAGGCCAAGACAGAACACGGCCCGTCCTGATTCTGTATATGACAAAGTCCTCTTCTTGGTTTCCTTTTCTAGACAGTTGTGCTGCTCGCTCCTTTATGACTCTGAATCATAAAAAAGAAGAAAAGCTTATTAAGTATCATTTGTTTCCATTCTTCTTATTCTGGTATTATGAGGGAAAAGTGGATTAAATAACAAATAGAGAACTTGCAATTCTTTAGTGATAGGTACCGTACAATAGATTTTTTTCATTATTCCAGACCATTCACTGGAGACAGCAATAACCTCACTACTGGAGAATAAGCATGGGGATAATATGGTGGGATTTTGAGACACAAATCCTGTCATGAAATATGGGGGTAATGAACAGATACTGAGTAGGGGACCTGTGAATACCGTCAATTTTATTTGCAATGCTGTTTAGATTTTCAAGTGCTCTGGAATTTGGGAGATGTAGAGGCATGATTCCTTTGTAAAGAGTAGATACAAATATATGCAATTATTTGGGAATGGAGCCTTGAATATTAGAGGATGTAAGTGGAATCTTGGCACTGAGGTTTTAGATGTTCAAGCTAAAGTCATCTACCATATTTATTTCAAATTCAAATTTGCCACCAGAATGGGTGATAGGATGTCTTTGGCCACAGATTTTATTCTGGACTTCGGGATCCTTACAATATTCAATTAAATGTGCTTAAATGACTTTTTCCCATCGTAAATATCATAGTATGATTGTATGATATGCTCTTTTTTTTGGTTAGATTATGAAATAGAGTGACCCCCCTCCCCCAGTTTTACTGAGAAATGTTAGATACCCACCACTGTGTAAGGCTAAGGTGCGCAGCGTGATGGTGTGATGTATAACGCACTCTTAACCCAGTGAGCGTAGTAGGCAATGACCCACGGGCCATCAGGGATTTGTCTATATATTCCCCCTGCCTCTAGCTTTTGACTGTCCTTAGTCTTGCTCTCTGAAGTTGTCCCCGATATGTGTGCATTCATTCATTCAACAAACTCTGTATAGCAGGCCCATCAGGGACGGAGTGTTATGGGTGATACCAAGCTGCAGAAGCAAAATCCATCTTTGTACTTCCGGTGCTTGGAATGTTGGAAGACCTCAGCGTTTGTTACCCTGAACGGATTCTCTTGCTTCAAGAATTTGTGTAATTCAGACACTTCTCAGCCCTCGTCTCAGTATGAAAAGAGTGTCCTTATTCATGTGACTCTATTCATTTACCTAGTTTCCCTTCAGTTCATCCTATATCCCCTGCCAGACTCTTTCTAAAGCATAACTCTATGATCACATCATCCACCACTCAAACACCTGATGATGACCCTGTAATGACTTAACAATACTACTCCTACTCCTCATTCTGCATATGCAAAGCCTTCAGCAGTTGGGATCCAATAAGCCTTTCCAACCTCATCCCTCATCATCTGTCTTAACAAACCCTACACTGTAGTGCCAGTTTGACTGGTAGTATTGGAGAGCATAAGTTCAAGTTCAAGAGTAGAGCCAGTGAAGCTTGGCTGTCTGGCTCTGCATCCTGGTTTTTCCGACTTCTAACTGTGTGACCTTGAGCAAGTTACTTGAGCTCCCTGTGTCTCAGTTTTCTCATCTGTGAAATAGGGATAGTGATGGCTTGTACTCCATAGGGTTGTTGTGATAATGAAAAGGATTAATGCACGTAAACCATTTAGAGCAGAGCTGGGCACATATTAAGCCCTCTGTGACAGGCGATATCTGCTATTATTTTTTATGCTTCACTCTTGTCATTCCCTCTACTTGGGAAGCCCACTTCACCCCCTCACTCTCACTATTTTAGGTCCATGTCCAAATCCTACCTATCCTTCATACTCTAGTTCAAACGGTCTTTCTATTGATCTGGCTGCAGTCTGCACTCAAGCACTACGCTGAATTGTCTCTGCCACAGTAACATAAACATTCATCTTTTGATAAAAATCTCTTTGTTTTCAGATAAATATAAACAGAGAGATAGAAATTTGTGGTTTATGGAATAATTCCAATAACAATGCTCATGATATGCAGGGCAATGCTGAATGAAAGATCGTGAAATTAAAAGGTAGAATTTCAGTCTCTGAACCCCAGTCTTAATTATTAAGAGTCAAGGTGTCCTTGGGCTCCAGGTTTATGGAGTTGTGCAGAAGGCCTCACAGTAAAGTGTCATCATTGTTCTTTATTTTGTGGTAAAAGAGACATTGAAATGTGCCTTTCTTTAACTTTGAGAATTATGGCCCATTCCTCAAACACTCAACATTCTGGTAAGCAGTTAATGGAGTGGAACATTTTTGATTCATTAAAAGGTGGTTTGTGAAGTTTTCAAGCATGAGTTTCAGGTAACACTGGAACCCATTTCAAAACAGGCTTCCAAAAGGAGAATGAAGAAGAGACTTCCTGCTGAAATTCAGCAGAAGGGACTGTCCTCCTTTGCAGGGAATTAGACATTAGCTCTTATTACCTGGAGAGTCTACTGTAATGGGCTCCAGTAAAAGGCAAACAAATTATTTGTCAAGGGGGAAGATAAATAAAGGGTTCTAAACAAATTTCTTGATTGCAGAAACAGAAATCAACTCTAGCTAATAAGCAAAAAGGAATATATTGGAAGCTTTAATGGGATCGACAGGAGGTTAGGAGACTGGGCTTAGGAATGAGCTGGAATCAAAAGGAATGTGAGATCCTCAGACGCAGGAAGTACGGATTTATTTAGTAACAGAAATTATCCCATTGATGTGCAATGAATGATATCTAACTCTTTCTTTCTTTCTTGCATTATTGGACCAAAATTTCATCCGTTGGAAGAGAACAGCTCTTTGTAACAAGTCTAAGTTATGTGCCCATTCCCCATTTCTGTTCTCAAAGGGGGTTGGGGGATCTCGGCCCTCTGACAGCCAAGGTGGAAGGGAGTCACTTTGATTAGCATACCCCTCCCCACCCCAGAATCATCATCATAAGGCAGAAGTAGTTGCCCGAAGGGTGGTCACAGTGGTATAAGGAAGAGAGAATGGACATAGGGCAGGCACAAAATGACAAATGTCTACCCCAGATCCTCGGGGGCAGGGGAATTGAAAAGAAGCCCAACCAGTATGTCATAAATCCCTCAGGACCTTGCCTTAGATCCAAACATGATCCTTTGTCACAGTGAAAAATGACAGAAAAAGGGGCACCTGGGTGGCTCTGTCGTTAAGTGTCTGCCTTCGGCTCAGGTCATGATCCCAGGGTCCTGGGATCAAGCCCCACATCGGGCTCCCTGCTCCACGGGAAGCCTGCTTCTCCCTCTCCCACTCCCCCTGCTTGTGTTCCCTCTCTCACTGTGTCTCTCTCTGTCAAATAAATAAATAAAATCTTTTAAAAAAATAAAAAAAAATGACAGAAAATTTTATCCAGCTTTATTTTCATCTATAAGCATAACCATTGAAAGGAAATACATTCTAACCGAACAACAGAGTACAAAATTAAATTGACACAAAACAGCTTTTCACCACTGACTTCTACAGGATAGTTTTCCTAATTACAGTTTTTTTTTCTTTTATAGTTTTCAAAAAATAGGATTTCCTTGACATACAAGCAGAAAAGAAAATCTCAGTTTTCTCTCTCCCTGGAAACATTTATTTTCCTACTTGTCTAGGTACAAAATCTGTAAATTTTTTTTGGTCCAAATCATCCTACTTTGAAAAACATAGATCTCATTTCTTCTTCTTCCATGTTGCCAAAGTACAGTTGAAGAATAGACTGTGAGGAGGAAGTAAGTAAAAATGATGGAAATGAGAGTGTGAGAGTGGATTAGGAGGAGGGACGTTTGGAGAGCTCACCCACAGCATGTGGCACCATTAGCAAATCAATCAGTTGGTCTTAGCCATCCTTCTCCCAGGAAGGGCTGAAGTTCCCAAGCTTTTTCAAGCATTATTTTGTCTAAATTCCATTCCGTCAAACCCAACTGAACTAATGTAGATAATTTATCTGTGGTATTGGCAAGATGTCGGATGCTGTGGAGAAGTAAAGAAAATGTAATACCATTCCCTTCCTTAGGAATTTAAACCATGTCATAAAACCTCACATTTGTATCATGAAATAGAGCTATGCAAAACCATCAGGTATTTAATACAGTAGAGCTATGGGATTTCCAGAAGGGAGAGCTCAGTGGTCTGAGATCATTAGGAAAGCTTCCTGGAGGACGGGGGATTGAACCAGATCCCAAAGAATGGATGGGATTTGATAGACGGAAAGAGACAAGGGGAAGGTCCTGAGCAAAGGCAAGGACCCTGGCCCAGGAAATCGATCCAATCTTTTTCTCCCATCATTATGAGAATGCATGAGGATTGGCATTAAAACATCTATGTCGTAGACATGTCATTTCTCAACCTCGCAATAATATAGTATAGATGATCCTGCAAAACAAAGATAATGCTTAATTGCATACCATTCCTTCCATAATTCTTTAAACTTAATGGTATTGTTTTTAAGATAAAAATACTGTGACTTTGAAGTTTTGTTTTTTTTTTTTTTTAAGAAACCTTACTATTCAGGATAAAATTAAAGGGATGTTGTCAATGATTCACATGTTTATTAAATTCTCTCAAGCTCAGTGCATTATGTTGAGGCCAAATCTGTGTGATAGTGTTCCAACACCACCACCCTTCCCTTAGTACAAAAGAAAAACAGTAAGAAAGGTAGTGCGGAAAGAAATCCTGGCTCTTCTCTCTAGCCATGTCAGCATAGTCCTGAGGAAGATAAAGGGGGGGCCTGGCTTGGCTCAACCCTAGTGAGGTAAGCAAGCAAGTTAGAGCTGCCCCCTCTTTTTGGGTTGTAACCTGTTTTTCAAAATTATGATGCAACTAGTGGCAGAGAGTATCATTATTCTGAGAAGTTCAGCCTGAATTCTCTGATGTTTTTCCATAATTGTGTTTTATTTATTTTATTTTATTTTATTATGTTATGTGAGTCACCATACAATACATCATTAGTTTTTGATTTAGTGTTCCACGATTCATTGTTTTTGTATAACACCCAGTGCTCCTTGCAATACATGCCCTCCTTAATACCATCACCAGGCTAACCAATCCCCCCTCCCCCCTCCCCTCTAGAACCCTGTTTGTTTCTCAGAGTCCGTAGTCTCTCATGGTTCATCTCTCCCTCCGATTCCCCCACCTTCATTTTTCCCTTCCTCTCCTAATGTCCTCCATGCTATTCCTTATGTTCCACAAATAAGTGAAACCATATGATAATTGACTTTCTCTGCTTGACTTATTTCACTTAGCATAATCTCCTCCAGTCCCATCCATGTTGATGTAAAAGTTGGGTATTCATCCTTTCTGATGGCTGAGTAATATTCCATTGTTTTTCCATAATTTTAAAGAAAATTCTCTTTTGCTTCTTTATTACATCTAGTTGGGTCAAACTGTTCAAGGATACAGAAAAGAGAGTAAATTTTCCAGTTTTAAAGAGTAGAGAGGTTAGATGGTGGATGTGCAAATCCATGGTCTTGGTGGTCAAGAATCAGACTGATTTAAACTTTAAGTGGAAAAGGCACATACTGCATTATTAGGGTAAAGGATGGAAACATAAATCTTGACTTCATCAAGTAGTAAATAGCATGAAAAAAGGAGGAGGCATGAAGGAATGGGGTAACAATTCTGATGTTTCTAGGCAGGTGTATTGAAGGTGTACGGCTAAGTAAATGGATGGCAGGTGGTGGGAGCCATATTTCTCACCATTAAGAGTGGGAATTCAGAGATAAGCAGGGGGAAGAGGCTAGAGTGATTGATGTGGCAACAGAGGAGTTGAGGCATCAGTAGGAACTCATATTTTAATGTAGATACACATGGTTACATATAGACACATTTATTGATACGGGTATATACAAAGGTTTGTATATGCATATATATTTCCTTGCTCTGTCAATTGAGAGGAGCTAGAAGCAATGACCTTCCAGTGGTGAAGAGAACACCCAGTATCCAGATCTTGGTTTCTAATACCATTCTCCAATAAAAGGAACCAGAGCTCCTTAGAGAAATGACTGGTTATGGGGGTGGGGCGGAAAATACTCAAGATGAGCCTGGATCATCTTGTAGTATCAGAACTCCAATAGTTTCAGCAAAATAAAGTATTATTGGATTATAACCCAAAGTATAGAATAAATAACATGAATCCATACTGATATAAATAAGTGACAGAGAAGAGACATTCTCCATGCAGAAGCATTCCAAATAATTGATGTAGATCATCTACGCTTGGGGAGATGGAATGTAACTCTTTAATCTTTAAGCATGTGTTGAGCATAGTGACTTCCTTCAAAAGAATACAGTGTGGAAAGGTGGGGGAGAACTAACTTTATGGTGCAGAAGCCTGACACATGTGACCTCAACCAGCTGATCAAGGTCAATATCAATAGTGATAAGTGCAGTGGAGAGTATGTACCCTTGGTATGATGGGATGAAAATGGCTCTTTCCCTCTGTGGTTTTCCTCTCAAAAACCCTTCATCTCAGTTGAGTTAGGAAGAAAATGCCAGAAAAATTATACAAAGTAGAGGACCACTACTCCTCAAAACTGTCAAGGTCATCGAAAACAAGGCTGAGAAATTGCCACAGTCAAGAGTTGCCTAAGGAGACATGACTAAATATAAAGAGGTATCCTGGATGGGATTCTGGAACAAAATAAGGATATTAGGTAACAACTAAGGAAGTCTGAATAAAGTATAGGCATTAGTTAGTAATATTGTAGCAATATTGGTTCATTATAACAAATGCACTATGCTAATGTTGGAATTTAATAGGAGAAACTAGGTAGAGGGTATATCTCTTGGTACTATCTTTGCATTTTTTTCTTCCAAATTAAAGTTCATTAAAATAATTTAAAAAGGGGTGATGGGCAATTTGTTTAAGGAGATCTAAGAACTCAAAAAAAAAACCAAAAACATATCAACCAAACATAGTATCTGGACCATTTATAGGGGAAACATTGCTATTTGGAATGTGCCATTATATTATCCCTTTATAAGGAAAACATGTCATTTAAAATTATTCTGTTTATTTTTAAGTTTTACTACCCAAGTGTATTTAACCTCAAAAGGATATATTTTAACCATAGTTTGCAGAGGCTGGCAAAAAAGATTTTTTTTTATAAAGGACCAGATACATGTTTTAGGTTCTGGGGCCCCAGTGGTGGCGTCCCACCCACTCAGTATTGTCTTTGTAGAGAGAAAGTAGCCTTAGACAATACATTAATGAATGGGTGTATCTCCATTCCAATAAAACTTTATTTACAAAAATAACAGATTGTATTTGGAATAAGGGCTGTAGTTTGCTGCCTCCTGATTTACACTGTAATATAGCATAAAATGAGATTCAGATTATATCAGTGATTTTCAAACTGTGTTTTGCCGAATCTAAAAAGTTCAACTGAGGACACTTAAGGGACAGAAATGTAGATATGGCCAGGTAGGAGCAAAGTGAACAGAGCTCAAAATAGCCCAATATTGCTTCCAGCTGAGAAGGCTGCTTTAAACAGTTTTACGTAAGGAGATTCTATGTAGGATTTTTTGCAGGAGGCAATATTAAATAATAGTTAGGAGAACTGACTCTAGATTCAGACTCATTGGTTTAAATTCCAGTTGCACCATGCCTTATCATCTTTATGACCTTGGACCTGTTCCTTAGTGTCCTTATCTGTAAAACTGGGATAATAGTACACCTGTGTATATATGAAGTTGTAGTGAAAGTTGAGTGGAAAGTTTTGCAAAAAGTGCTGTGGAGATATTAATAATAATGCTGCATATATGGCAGTTTGTAATGAAAAATTAGAAAATATGTATAAAGTACTTATCAAGTGACTGGTACAAAATAATTGCTTACATTTACTACACTCATTAATAATAATATTATCACCAGCTTCAACATCATTTAATTAAAAGAAAAATAATTTGGAAACTACTAGGCCTTGTGGTCTCAATCAACTTAATTGACTTTGGTTTTATGGAAATCTGTACATTCTCAACCTTTCTCTGCTGAAGGGCTTTCTTCCTTTCTTCCCTCCCTCCTTGCTCCCCCATTCCTTCCTTCCCTCCCTACCCCTTCCTTCCCTCCTTCCTTCCTTCCTTGCTTGCTTCCTTCCCTCCCCCTTCCTTCCTTCCTTCCTTCCCTCCCCCACTTCCTTTCCTTTCCTTTCCTTTCCTTTCCTTTCCTTTCCTTTCCTTTCCTTTCCTTTCCTTTCCTTTCCTTCCCCTCCCTTCCCCTCCCCTCCCCTTCCCCTCCCTTCCCTTCCCCTTCCCTTCCCCTTCCCCTCCTCTCCCCTCCCCTCCCCTCCCCTTCCCTTCCCTTCCATTCCCCTCCCTTCCCCTCCCTTCCCTTTCCCTTCCCCTCCCTTCCCTTCCATTCCCCTCCCTTCCCCTCCCCTCCCCTCCCTTCCCCTCCCTTCCCCTCCCTTCCCCTCCCTTCCCCTCCCTTCCCCTCCCTTCCCCTCCCTTCCCTTCCCTTCCCTTCCCCTCCCTTCCCTTCCCTTCCCTTCCCTTCCCCTCCCCTCCCTTCCCTTCCCTTCCCTTCCCCTCCCTTCCCTTCCCCTCCCCTCCCTTCCCTTCCCCTCCCTTCCCCTCCCTTCCCTTCCCTTCTCCTCCCCTCCCCTCCCTTCCCTTCCCCTCCCCTCCCTTCCCTTCCCTTACCCTCCCCTCCCTTCCCTTCCCTTCTCTTCCCCTCCCCTCCCCTCCCTTCCCTTCCCTTCCCTTCCCCTCCCTTCCCTTCCCTTCTCTTCCCCTCCCCTCCCCTCCCCTCTCCTCCCCTCCCCTCCCTTCCCTTCCCTTCCCCTCCCTTCCCCTCCCCTCCCTTCCCTTCCCCTTCCCTTCCCCTTCCCCTCCCCTCCCCTTCCCTTCCATTCCCCTCCCTTCCCCTCCCTTCCCTTCCCCTCCCCTCCCTTCCATTCCCTTCCATTCCCCTCCCTTCCCCTCCCCTCCCCTCCCTTCCCCTCCCTTCCCCTCCCTTCCCTTCCCCCCCTTCCCTTCCCCTCCCTTCCCCTCCCTCCCCTCCCTTCCCCTCCCTTCCCCTCCCTTCCCCTCCCTTCCCTTCCCTTCCCTTCCCTTCCCTTCCCTTCCCTTCCCTTCCCTTTTTTGAGTGGGTAGGGGAGAATAGCAATCATTGGCTGAAACGTGTCACATTTCTTAGTTGCAATTTCTAAGAATTGCTCCAAAGCCTGATTCTGAAGATAACCCCAAGCTGACCCCTTTACTTTTCTAGAGCAGACAACCAAATGAAAAATAACTCAGAGATTCTTATAGTCAGCTGGGACAGGAGGAGCTAAAGTGACAAAAGTACCACTGGACAGAATGAAAGCTGGTCATCTTCTGGACTTTGGGAGGACAGTGTCTGCCCCTTTAGCTTCTGGCCCACCTGATATACATCCCCAAAATGTTGGGAAAAAAAATAAAATGACTTAAAAAAAGAAAAAGAAATTTTAACAGATGTTCTTTCAAATATCAAACACAATAGAAATTTTTTTGTGAATTATTTGGTTCATTTTTTGAATATGAGGACCTAATAATGAGATAGAATTTCGAGGGAATTAGTGACAGTTCAGTGTCAGGATGTATTATACTAAAACTAGGGCAAAATAATTGATCTTTTCTATGACTCCATGTACACAAGGTAAACCTCTTACACCAAAGAAAAGCACTGTCCCTTTTCTCTCTTCCACTTCTGGGTAACTTCATGGTGTTTGCTTGGGAAAGCTGCCAACTTAAAACTAATGAGCATGATTAGGTCACACAGTTCGTGATGATGGAGCCAGCGTTTTAGTCCAGCGTTATTTCCTACATCCTATTGATGTCTCATCACATCTTCCCCCACCAATTCACGCCCCCCTTCCCCATCTTCAAAGATTAGCTAGAGCTAAAATAAGAGAAGCAACTGATCCAAGTGGGTTGGGGAGACAGAATCAGAAGTCTTCCCTGGTTCTGATGTGGTCCCCATCTCTTCTCGCCATCCTGTATCCTGACCTCTCATGATATGCTCTTCACCATCCATGTTTCTGTAAGTGAAAGGAAGAATGCTTTGTGTCTTTTCCAGCTCTAAATTCAAGGCCTGGATTGCGTAACTTCAAAACAGGTGAGAATAATCTCTTTTGAGGTGCAATTGGCAATGTGTCCTTCCTCTTCCATCAACTGCCAGACACCCAGGTGTGACCCCTTCTAGAAGTGAGATTTGACTTCTATCAATGAGAAAACAGCTCAGACTTTTAACAAATGGGACTAAAGGACATCAGAAGGGATTAGCGCCTGGAGAACCCATTCATCATGTCTTTTTTTTTTTTTAAGATTTTATTTATTAATTTGAGAGAGAGAGAGAGAGAGAATGAGAAACAGCATGAGAGGGGAGAGGGTCAGAGGGAGAAGCAGGCTCCCTGATGAGCCGGGAGCCCGATGTGGGACTCGATCCCAGGACGCCAGGATCATGACCTGAGCTGAGGGCAGTTGCTTAACCAACTGAGCCACCCAGGCACCCCTCATCATGCCTTCTTTACTCATGAAACATCCACATCTATCAGGGATAAACTGTAGGCACAGATCACTTCCTCAATAACCACAGACTGAGAAGCTTTTGAATTTCTCAATTTAAATCTTATTATGATTCTCTTTTAAATGTTTTGTGTTTGCTCCATGTGGGCTCCCTGTTACCTTTAAGTTTGACTTTAATCCAAAAATCGTAATTTGTCATTTTCTACAAAGTCTTGCTCATTGATTGTCGAGTGGTAGTTTAGACGCGTATGTATGTGTGTCACTTTTTATGTTCGTTGTGGTCTTTCATCGTAGGTAATAGAGCAGGGATAGCATGATAGGATATTTGCAGTGTCCCCTTCCTTTGATATCTCCTTGTTTTGTTTGATTTTTTTATGCATGTAAATGTACTCGGGCTCTTCTAAAGCCTTTTTTACTTTCAACCATGTTGATGGCTTCTCATTCTAGGGCATAGCAGGGTGAGACACAAAATATTTCTCGCTGTAGCTAATGATCTGATCTAGTTAACAGGAGCTTGTCCTCCACATCTTCCATACCCCAAAGCTACATTCCTAGTGAACAAAATTGGGTGTAGTAGTTACTTACAAAATTGTATTCTTTAATTGCTTATTTTCATGTTTCTTAGGAAAAAAATTAAATGATGAAGAATAGCCCAGAGAATTCTTTTTGAAAATACATATTAGAGTTATATATTCTTGCATGGTGGACGTTTCTAGTTAGACTGACAGAGTTGGTAATTGAATAGACCTATAGTTTGGGTATTTCATGCTACACATATATGGTACAAAATTTGAAAATAGTAGGAACTTAATGAATTGAGGAAGGAAACCAGTAGAGACATACCTTAGAAATATTCTGGGTTTGGATCCAGACCAGCAATAAAGTGGGCATCGCAACAAAGCAAGTCAAATGAAGTTTTTTGGTTTCCCAGCACAGATAAAAGTTATGTTTACACTGTACTGCCGTCTATTAAGTGTGCAGTAGTATTATGTGTAAAAAAATGTACATACCTTAATTAAAAAAAGAAAACAACTTCATTGCTAAATAATCCTACCCATCAGCTGAGCTTTCAGGGAGTTGCAGTCTTTTTGCTGGTGGGGGACCTGCCTCGATGCTGGTGGCTGCTGACTGATCAGGGTGGGGCTTGCTGAAAGCTGACGTGTCCACAGTAATTTCTCAGAATAAGACAGTACTGAAGGTTGCCACATTGATTGACTCATCCTCTTAGAGAACAATTTCTCCGTAGCATGTGATGCTGTTCGACAGCATTTTACGCATAGTAGAATTTTTTTTCCAAGATTGCAGTCGATCCTCTCAAACCCTGATGCTGTTTTATTAACTCAGCTTATGTGATATTCTCAATATTTTGTTGTCATTTTAACAATCTTCACAACGTCCTCACCGAGAATAGACTCCTCTCAAGAAACCACTTCCTTGCTCATCCATAGGAAGCAACTTATCCATTCAAGTTCTATCATGAGATGGCAGTAATTCAGTCCCATCTTCAGGCCCCGCTTTTGATTCTAGTTCTCGTGCTGTTCTCACCACATCTGCAGTGACTTCCTCCCCTGAAGTCTTGAACCCCTCACAGTCCTCCATGAGGGTTGGAATCACCTTCTTCCAAACTCCTGTGAATATTGATGTGTTTATCTCTTCCCGTGAATCCCAAATGCTCTTAATGGCATCTGGAACAGTGAGTCCTTTCCAGAGAATGTTTCATCTGCCTTGCCCAGAAGCATCACAGGAATCACCATCTATGGCATCTATAGCCTTCGGAAATGTATTTCTTAAATAATAAGACTTGAAAGTCAAAATGACTCCTTGTTCCATGGGCTGCAGAAAGGATGCTGCTTTAGCAGGAGGAAAACAACATTCATCTTCTTGGACATCTTCATCAGAGCTTTTGGGTGACCACGTGCATTGTCAATGAGCAGTCATGTTTTGGAAGGAATCTTTTTTTCTGAGCAGTAGGTCTCAACACTGGGCTTGAAATACTCAGTAAATCATGTTGTCAACAGATGTGCTGTCATCCAGGCTTTGTTGTCCCATTGATAGAGCACAGGAAGGGTCAACTTTGCATCATTCTTAAGGGGCCTAGGATTTTCGGAATGGTGAATGAGCTTTGGCTTCAACCTAAAGTCACCAGCTGCATGGACCCCTAACAAGAGAGTCAGCCAGTCCTTTGCAGCTTTGAAGCCAGGCATTGACTTCTCTCCAGCCAGGAAAGTCCTAGATGGCGTCTTCTTCCAATAGAAGGCTGCTTTGTCTACACTGATAATCTTGTTCAGTGTAGCCGCCTTCCTGAATCATCTCAGCTTGATCTCCTGGAGAACTTGCTGCAGCTTCTCCATCCGCACCTACGGCCTCACCTGGCACTTTGATGTTAGGGAGCTTCTCTCTTTACATCTCCTGCACCCACCTCTGCTGGCTTCCAAGTTTGGTCCTGCACCTTCCTCACCTCCCTCAGCCTCCATAGAATCGAAGAGAGTCAGGGCCTTGCTCTGAGTTAGGCTTTGGCTGAAGGGAATGTGGTGGCTGGTTTGACCTTCGATCCAGACCGCTGACACTTTCCCCATATTAGCAGTGAGCCTGTTACACTTTCTTATCATCTGTGTGTCCACTAGAGTTGCACCTCTAATGTCCTTCAAGAGCTTATCTTTTGCATTCACAGTGTGGCTCACTGTTTGGTGCAAGAGGCCTAGATTTTTGGCCTACCTTGGCTTTCTTCATGCCTTCCTCACGAAGCTGAATCATTTCTAGCTTTTGCCTTAAAGTGACAGGCACGTGACTCTTCCTTTCACTCGAACACTTAGAGGTCATTGTAGGGTATTAATTGGCCGAATTTCAATACCGTTGTGTCTCAGGAAATAGGCGGCCTGAGAAGAGAGAGAGAGAGAGACAGGGAAGTGCAGTGGTCTGTAGAGCAATCGGAACACACGTAACATTTATGGATTAAGTTCCCTGTCTTATGTGGGTGTGGTTGCGGCACCCGGAAGCAGTTATAACCATAACATCGCAGATCGCTGATCACAGATCACCAGAACAAACATTATAATAATGAAAAAGTTTGAAGTGTGGTGAGAATCACCAAGATGTGACACCCAGACACGGGCAAGCAAATACTGTTTTAAAAAGGGCGCCAGTAGACTCACTCCCCTGCAGGGTTGGCACAGACCTTCAATTAGTGAAAAATGTAGTATCTGCAAAGTGTGATAAAGCGAAGCACAGTAAAATGGAGTATGCCCGTATAGCAGTGCATGCAGATGTGGGAAATGCAAGCTGCTTAATCCATAGTTTAGTGAACTCCTTTTATATTCAAGACTTCTGTTAGGCATTTCCATTATTACTCTATATAATAAAAATTAATATTTATCAAATACTTATTACATATCAGAAATTATGCTGGGTACTTTTTATGTACTTTTTAAATAATCTTTTTTGGAGGGAGGATAGTTGACGCACAATGTGGCATCAGTTTCAGGTCGACAACATAGTGGTTCTACCTCTCTGTACGTTACGCTGTGCTCCCCACAACTTAGCTAGCCTCTGTCACCACACAGCGCTATTACAATACCATTGACTCTCTTCCCTGTGCTGTGTCTTTCATACCCATGGCTGATTCATTCCATAACTGGAATCATGTACCTCCCATTCCCCTTTGCCCATTTTATTCCTCTCCCCACCCCTTCCCCTGGAATAACCATCAGTTTCTTCTCTGTATCTATAGATTCTGCTTTTTATTTGTTTGTTTATCCATTTATGGGTAGCTTCTTTTAGATTTGACATATGCATGAGATCATATGATATTTGTCTTTCTCTGATTTATTTCACTTAGCATAATACTCTCTAGCTCCATCCATGCCATTGCAAATGGCAAGATTTCACTCTTTTTTATGGCTGAGTAATATTCCATTGTGTATTTATACCACATCTTTCTTATCCATTCGTCTATCAGTGGACACTTGGGCTGTTTCCATATCATGGCTAAGGTAAATAATGCTGCAGTATAGAGATGCATGTATCTTTTCGAATTAGTGTTTTTGCTTTTTTTGGGTGAATACCCAGTATTGGAATTATTGGTTCACATGGTATTTCTGTTATTTTGAAGAACCTTCATACTGTGTTCCACAGTGGCTGCACCAGTTTGCATTCCCACCAACAGTGCACGAGGGTTCCCCTTTCTCCACATCCTCGCCAACACTTGTTGTTTCCTGTGTTTTTGATTTTAGCATTCTGACAGGTGTGAGGTGATAACTCATTATGGTTTTGGTTTGCATTTCCCTGATGATGAGTGATGTTGAGCATCATTTCATGTGTCTGTTGGCCATTTGGATGTCTTCTTTGGCAAAATGTTTATTTGGGTCCTCTGCCCAATTTTTAATCATATTTTTTTTTTTTGGTGTTGAGTTGTATAAGTTCTTTATATATTCTGAATATTAAGCCCTTATCAGATGTATCATTTGCAAATATCTTCTCCCATTTAGTAAGTAGGTTGTCTTTTAGTTTTGTTGACTGTTTCCTGTGCTGTGCAAAAGCTTGGTATTTTGTTGTAGTCCCAATAGTTTTTGTTGTTGTTTGCTTTTGTTTCCCTTGCCTTAAGAGACATTTCTAGAAAAATGTTGCTATGGCTGATGTAGGAGACATTACTGCTTGTGCTCTCTTCTAGGATTTTTATGGTTTCAGATCTCACATTTAGGTCTTTAATTCATTTTGGGTTTATTTTTGTGAATGGTGTTAGAAAGATGTCCAGTTTCATTCCTTTGCATGTTGCTGTCCAGTTTTCCCAACACCATTTGTTGAAGAGACTGTCTTTTCCCCATTGGATATTCTTGCCTCCTTGGTGATAGATTCATTGACCATATAAGCACAGGTTTATTTCTGGGCTCTCTATTCTGTCCAAATGATCAATGTGTCTGTTTTTGTGCTGGTACCATACTGTTTTGATTACTTTTCTATGTACTGTTTTATTAATCCTCACAAAGATCTTATGAGGAGATGTTATTTTTACAACCAGTGTATATATAGATAAATAGGTGCTTTATTTTATTATTTTATTTTTAAATTTTTATTTAAATTCTAGTTAGTTAATACACAGTTCAATATTGGTTTCAGGAATAAAATTCAGTGATTCATCACTTACATATAATACTCAATGCTCATCATAACAAGTGCCCTCCTTAATACCCATCAGCCATGCAGCCCATCCCCCACCCACCTCCCTCCAGCAGCCATCTGTTCTTATTGTTAAGAGTCTCTTATGGTTTGTTCCCCTCTGTCTCTGTCTCTGTCTCTCCTTTTCCCCTGCCCATACATTCATCTCTTTTGTTTCTTAGATTCCACATACGAGTGAAATCATATGGTATTTATCTTTCTCTGATTGACTTATTTCGCTTAGCATACCCTCTAGTTCCATCCACGTTGTTGCAAATGGCAAGGTTTCATTCTTTTTGAAGGCTGAGTAATATTCCATTGTATGTATGTGTGTGTGTATATATATATATATGCCACATCTTTATCCATTCATCAGTCAATGGGCATTTGGGATCTTTCCATAATTTGCCTATTGTTGGTGATGCTGCTATACACATCGAGGCGCATGTATCCCTTTGAATCCATAGACAAATAGGTGCTTTTTTTTTTAGGATTTTATTTATTTATTTATTTGACAGAGAGAGAGAGAGACACAGCGAGAGAGGGAACACAAGCAGGGGGAGTGGGAGAGGGAGAAGCAGGCTTCCCGCTGAGCAGGGAGCCCGATGCGGGACTCTATCCCAGGACCATGGGATCATGACCTGAGCCGAAGGCAGACACTTAACGACTGAGCCACCCAGGTGCCCTGACAAATAAGTGCTTTAAAAGTGATTAAGCCTTCACCCGAGGTCAGGTAGTTTGCAGGTGACAGAGCCAGGATTTGAATCCAAGTCATGTAATACTGGGGTTCTTAACTACAATATCCTGCTTCGGATTCAAATGTATGCAAATTATGACCCTACCTTTCTTTTTTTCTTTTTTCCTTTTTTTTAAGCTTACTACCTCCTGAGGGAGCTAAAACTACTACAAGAATTTAAAAAACTGCGCTGAAATTTAAAGTTTAGGAAGCCAACATAATACAATAGACAGTGGGGCATGATAGAACAAACATGTACTTGGGCCCTCGGAAGATACAACGACACAGAGAGTGATTCCCTGGTGTAGCGCGAGTGAGGAGCAGAGCTAGAGGCTAAGCAGCTGAAGTATTATGGTTCCCTTTTCCATATTCACTGAGGATGGTGCGGAGAATATTGTGGAGGATCAAACCATCTCAGAACTCACGTGCCAGCAGGGGAGATCTGTGTTTGATTTGGACTGTGGGCTGTGGGTGGCAAGTAGGTGTCCTCTGCTATCTCCCGCGCCCCCTTGGACAGTTGTGGAAAGCAAGAGTGGACAATGGGTTTTTTGGAACGAGACCACCAGAAGATTCTCCATATCCCTTATGCAGTGTGTCCACTTTATATTTGATGTGGCTGTTTTCTGTTGCTTTCTACCAATTAAAGTTGTCAGTACAATGCAGGGTAAAAGTGCGTGCTTTGTAAGTGTGCTTATTGTATAACTTAAATATCCTTAAAAGTCCTAGAAAATAGTCGAGTTCGAAGGCTGGGGGTGGGCTGCAATGAAGAGTCAACATAGAGAAACCCAAGAATGGCAATATTCCCTGAAAAAATAATGCAAAAGGGGAGTTAATACAGAGGTGCTGGAGGAGTGATCATTATGGTCTGGAAGAGTCAGGTGCGATTTCGAGGTGAGTCTTGAGGTAGCCTTCAGGAGATGATGAGGATTTCTGTAGGCCTGGAGCTGCTGAGCCATGTGGCTGGGAGAACAGCATAAGCAAATACCCGAGGAGATTAATAATCTGCCACAAGTAAGAATAATTGCTTTCAGGCAGCATAAAGGGTTATGATAATGGGATGACTAAAATGGGATGACTCAGGCAGTTGGAAACAGGAGGCTAGAGGGCAGAGAAAATTTAGGAGTACGAGGACAACTGACACGGTGCACGATATTGGGAGCGGAAGCCTCGGCAGTGAATTACCCTGTGCGGTGTCAACAGAGCACGTTCAGGTTTATGAGGCTTGAAGCTCATGCAATTTGGAGTGTCCTGTAAAAGGAGAAGAATACACAAAAATCACAAATGCAAACTTGCTAGAGGCCATCACGGGCCCTGGAAGAAGCCAATGTAATAAGAGACTCTTAATCTTAAACTTCATTCATTTCTGGAATGTCTGCTTCTGACTGGACAGTGCTGACCAATAGAAATATAATAGGAGCCACATATGTAATTTTAAATTTTTATCATGCACACTAAAAAAGGTAAAAATAAACATGTGAAATTTTATAATATATTTAATATTATTTTATATTAAAATATTTTATATTAAAACATTTTAATACTATTATTAAAATATTAGATATTTTAATAATATCTCAATATGTAAAATATTGTTTCAATATGTAATCATTGTAACACAGTAATGAGATCACTTACATTTTTTTCCATGCTAAGATCTTTGAGTTGTGGTGAGTATTTTATATAGACAGGAGATACCAGTGAGGACTAGCCACATTGCAGGTGCTCAGGAGCCTCATGTGTCCAGGAGGTACCATATTAACACAGGACTAGAGTCTTGTTACTCAGCGTGTGATCTGAGGATCTGCATCATCATCATCACCCATGATCTTGTTAGAATGGAACATCCCAGACCCCACTCCAGACCTCCTAAATCGGAATATGCATTTGCAGTAAGGTTCCCAGATGATTCATGTGCACATTAAAGTTTGAAATGTGCTGCTCTAGGGAACTAAGAATAGAGTCTCTGAGAATTCTTACAGAAAGAAGACACAAAGAAATACTCAAAGAAACCCCAAAAGAAGCAGCATTGAAAAAAAATGAGAAATGGAGATGGTTTTTGGGATCAAGAGAACAGCAGTGACACATGATGCAGCAGGGTTGAAGAAGTGGGTTAGAGGGGCGCCTGAGTGGCTCTCTCGGTTAAGCATCTGCCTTTGGCTCAGGTCATGATCTCAGGGTCCTGGTGATCAAGCCCCACATCGGGCTCCCTGCTCCGCGGGGATTCTGCTTCTCCCTCTCCCACTCCCCCTGCTTGTGTTCCCTCTCTCGCTGTGTCTCTCTCTGTCAAAAAATAAATAAAAAATCTTAAAAAAAAAAAAAAAACAAGAACTTGACTGTGAAAGGGCTAATGATGGGTCATAAAATAAGTTTAGATTACTTTTGGACCATGAAAAGGAAAGACATCCCAGGCGTGAGGATCATCGCGGTGTAGGAAAACAAGAGAGCATCAGCCAAGCAGGAGTTGCAGGACTATTGGAGCAGAATTATGAAGTGCTCATGGTGAAGGCTTCCCCTTTACCCTTATTCTATCCTTGATACTCCAGTTTGCATAATGGTGCCTCTGATCACACAGCAACTTCAGAATACATTTGGAACAGTTCTGAAACTTTATTACTGAAAAATTTGTAATGTGGGCTCACAGCTAGAAATGAAAAATGATCCTTCTTGAACTGCTTAATTGAACACCTTTCTGCCTGTGGCCTGGTTAGTGATGCATGCTGTGGCTGACAGTGGCTTGACAAGAGAGCGCGTGGTTTTTGCAAAGCTTCCTGACTTCTACAATTGCAAAGTATTTAATTGTAGGAACATCTCTCATTATTGTTGCAAATGTTATTTAGTCACTTTTGCTGTTGCAATATCTTCTATTTTTATTTGGATTTAAGGGAACGTAAATGGTTTTCATTGGAATATCAGTGACATATTAGGGCTAAAATAAGCCTGTTTCATTATGTGAGCAAAGATGTTGTAAGAATGGATTTTTCCAAAAAGTGCTTTTTGCTTCCAAAAAATACTTTGTATTCCCTTAATCAGGTCAATGTCTGGAGCATACTTGGCACTCAGTAAATGCCACAAGGATGGATGAATGGATGGATGGATGGATGGGTAGATGGATGGATGGCTGGGTGGATGGATGGGTGGATGGGTGGATGGATGGGTGGGTGGGTGGATGGCAATGCAATGGTTATTTCCCATACTTATAGTTGATCCAAAAACCATTGCTTGCTTTTGATATGTTTGGTCACTTTGATTAATTTAACCACTTACTTCAGTGAAGCCCCTAATTTACTTGACATTTAAAAGTTGAGGTTGACCAAAGATACAAAAGTAGGGATCCGAAAGGGTACGTGCACCCCGATGTTTATAGCAGCAATGTCCACAATAGCCAAACTGTGGAAAGAGCCAAGATGTCCATCGACAGATGAATGGATAAATAAGATGTGATATATATATACAATGGAATATTATGCAGCCATCAAAAGGAATGAGATCTTGCCATTTGCAACGACGTGGATGGAACTGGAGGGTATTATGCTGAGCGAAATAAGTCAAACAGAGAAAGACATGTATCATATGACCTCACTGATATGAGGAATTCTTAATCTCAGGAAACAAACTGAGGGTTGCTGGAGTGGGGGGTGGGGTGGGAAGGATGGGGTGACTGGGTGATGGACACTGGGGAGGGTATGTGCTCTGGTAAGAGCTGTGAATTGTGCAAGACTGTTGAATCTCAGATCTGTACTTCTGAAACAAATAATGCAATATATGTTAAGGAAAAAAAAAAGAAGAAGATAGCAGGAGGGGAAGAATGAAGGGGGGGAAATCGGAGGGGGAGACGAACCATGAGAGATGATGGACTCTGAAAAACAAACTGAGGGTTCTAGAGGGGAGGGGGGTGGGGTGATGGGTTAGCCTGGTGATGGGTATTAAGGAGGGCACGTTCTACATGGAGCACTGGGTGTTGTGCACAGACAATGAATCATGGAACACCACATCTAAAACTAATGATGTAATGTATGGGGATTAACATAACAATAAAAATTAAAAAAAAAGATAACAAGACCAAAAAAAAAAAAAAGTTAAGGTTCATATTTTAATGCTGGTTGATCTAATCAAGAGTTTATTTCTATAGATAAGAGCATAAACAGACAAGGACTGGGCATTATAAATTATGTGAAAATGGTCTTCTATGTCTTTAGAGTATCCTTTTCTCAAGGAGGAAAAGATAAATAAAAAATAACCTTTCAAATAACTTCATATACTATATCCCTCTTTGGTCCTTTGTGAAGAATGAGCACACACAGAGAAAATTTTGCACTGCATGATCTGACACAAAAATGTGGTCTAAGACTCATCTCATTGTGGTTTAAGACACTGGTCATTAAATAACGTGTAATATATACTGTGTGCCACTTACGGTGCTTAGCCTTGGAAAATATAGTTGGGAAAGACTGTTTCTCAACTCACTGTCCTTGTGTACAACTACTATATGTGCAGATTATAAAAAGTGCAGTAGATGAAGAAGTCAAGTGCATGAGAAACAAATAGAGAAGGTCATAAATTCTTGTTGAGGGATCGAGGAAAACCAGAGATGGGGATATTTTCATTGAGCCTAGAAAGATGGAAGGCTGAAAATGAGGGAAGAGAAAGGAATAGCAAGTTCAAAGGTGAAGACACAGGATTCTCTTGGGGTTAGCAAGGAATATACTGGGCAATGAGGAGGAAGTCTGTGGGGTGGAGTGTTGGAAGCAGCATAGAACAGTAAGTTAGATCTGGCTTTTGGAAAACTGTAGGCTCTACTAAGAAGTTTGATTTTTAGTCTGTGGAACACAGGCAACTATCAAACGTTTTTGAGAAACACAGTGGTGTGTTTAGATTTGGTTCTTAGATGATAGTTTTTTTAATTTTTATTTATTTTTTTAATTTTTTTTTTAAAGTAGGCTCCATGCCCAACCTGGAGCCCAACGTGGGGCATGAACTCATGACCTGGGCTGAGATCAAGAGTCGGACGCTTAACTGATTGAGCCACCCAGGCGCCCCTTAGGTGATAAATTTTAATGGGTGCAGCAGGAAAGGTGCACAGTTATGAAACAGAACCAGAAAAACATAGATAAAGGGAAATAAATGGTAAAGACCTTGTTACGGGGCAGGTTATGGAGCCAGATTGTAATTGGAGAAGAATCGGAGACAGTGCGGATCCTTCTGACTTGAGGAATATCGTAGAAGCCATGGCTATGTCAGGGAACTCTGGAAACCAACCAAAGACCAGTTTTTTGTTCTATGCATTTCACTTAAGACTTCTTTCCCATAGCTTACTTCCGTCTCTACCTTTGGCATGCACATGGCAGTTTCAGAGAAAAAAAACAATGTATTCCTTCCATCAATTTCATGTTGACCCGAAAGCTATTCAGAAAATGACTTTCCGATAAGCCTCTTTCTTGCTGTAGGTAAAGCACTGGTCTACACTGCGGAAATGGTAGAGGGTTATTAGATCTCTAGTTAGTTATCAAGTGTTCTGCACTTTGAAGAAAGGTTGAAAAGACACCCAGTTGAAAATGAATCTAGCCGTTTGTTTCTCTTTAGTTTTGCACCCCTAAATTTTTTGTGAATTTTAATACAGAGAAATGTTATTAATATTTTTCAGAGAAGCTACCTTAGTGGGCTCATTTTGCTGGCACGTGATTTATATTTTCTGATTCTTTAAGTAAATTACAAAATTAAAGCAGAATCATTTCAGGATTACTAAGGAATTTATTTCATTCGATTTGATAAAATATGTCTATGTGACAAGATGTCATCAATATTGTAGGAAAACCTGAAACAATAACATTATTTAGGGGAAAAAAACAAATTATTTTTCTCTGTCGTTTGGCCCATTAATTCATGAATTAATACCCAGAGCCAATTTTTAAAATAAAAATATTTTTCTTTAGAAAAGTAATAAGTATCTGTGTTTTTTCAGAGAAATCCCTTTTCTTATGATACTGTCCTTGCATTGCCATTTGATGGCTTGCTACCCAGTTGAAATACCTATTCTTATGAAAATTATTAGTCTTTCAGAAGTAAACACATTGTCCTTGTTCAGCTCTTCCACTATCACTGAGCTTAGGGCATTTTTGTGGTTATTCTATTGAACTGCCAGTCCCACCCTGGGACTTTTGTATTTTTATTTCCCTTTTAGAGGTCTAGATACTGGGAGTCAATGAGATGCCTTCTTTGAAAATGGGTCTTGGTTCAGTAAGTTTTCAAAACTGGGTCTTCCTTCAAAAATGGGGTGAGCATTGGAACCAGGCAGACTGATTATTATTTCTTTTTGGGTAGTTGACCCACACTGTTGACATTAGTTTCAGGTGTATAACATAGTGATTCAGCAACTCTGCATTTTGTGGCGCTCCCCACCGATGTAGCTGCCACCTCTCACCTGACAACCCTCTTAGAGGAGCATCGACTCTATTCCCTATGCAGTTCCTCGTATTCCCGTGACTTCCTCCTTCCATAATTGGAAGCCTGTATCTCCCATTCCCTGACAACTATCAATTTGTCCTCTGTATTTATAGGTTCTAATCTGCTTTTTTGTTTATTTATTCATTTGCTTTTTAGATTCCACATATAAGTGAAATCATATGATACTTGTCTTTTTCAGTCTGCATTATTTACCTTTTAGGCCCATCCATGTTGTCAGAAATGGCAAGATCTCATCCTTTTTAGTGGCTGAGTAACATTCCATTTTATGTATGTATATATATGTATGTACACACATACATCTTCCTTTCCTTTTGTCTATTGATGGACACTTAGATTGCTCTCATATCTTAGCTATTGTAAATAATGCTGCAATGAACATAAGGGTACATATATTTTTTCAAATAGTGTTTTGTTTTTGTGGAATTAGTGGATCATATTATATTTATATTGTGAATTTTCTGAGCCCACATCCATACTGTTTTCCAAATGGCTGCACCAGTTTGCATTCCCACTAATAATGCAAGAGGGTTCCTTTATCTCCACATCCTGGCCTACTTGTTATTTCTTTCTTTTTGATTTTAGCCATTCTGACTGGTGTGAGGTGATATCTCCTTGTGGTTTTGGTTTGCTTTTCCCTGATAATGAGTAATGCTGAATATCTTTTCATGTGTCTGTTAGCCATCTGGATGTCTTCTTTGGAAAAATGTCTATTCAGTTCCTCTGTGCATTTTTTAATCAGATTGTTTTTTGTTTTTTTTTTTAGTGATGAGTTGTAGGAGTTCTTTAAATATTTTGGATATTAACCCCTTATCAGATATGTCATTTGCAAATATCTTCTCCCATTCTAAAGGTCGCCTTGTCATTTCATTGATGGTTTTCTTTGCTGTGCAAAAGCTTTTTATTTTGACTTATGGTTTATTTTTGCTTTTGTTTCCTTTGCCTGAGGAGACGTAGCTATAAAAATGTTGCCATGGCTGATATCAGAGAAATTACCGGGCAGACTGATTTAAATCCTGACCATCAATTCTCTGATTTTTAAAATGAAAAAAGTGCCTATTTCAAGCGATATTTAGGAGGCCTAAAAAATAGTATCTTCCTTTGCAATGATGTTTGTGGACATTTAATAAGGCAAGTGCTGAATATGGACTCTTTCATCTTATAAGAGCATATTGGCTTAACGTCCTGAGCTGTAGACATTTAAAAGATGCCCATAGTTGGGAGTAGAAGGTAGTGGTGCTCCTGGTATGTCCTCAACCCCTTAAATCATGAATGTTCTGCTGTGCGAGTCAGTTGCCGCTTCTGACTCTAAGTTTTCCCCTTTTCATTATTAACTAAAAAAAAAAAAATCCCGTGAAACTCACATTTATGGCAATGTGAATCATTATTTGGATGCAATTAATTTGTATTATGTGAAGCTATAGGAGGGTTGAGCAACGAAAAATCAAAATGACAGAGAAAAATCTAAAGCAAGCATCATGAAGAAAGAAAAGTTAATTTTTAACAGAGAAAAATTAAATTAACAAGATACTTTATTTGCAGCATGAAATGATTTGATTATTTGGCAATGAAGTCATTTTACACTGCCTTACCCGATACAATTAAGAATTTTAAAGTTCCATATTATGCTGAATTGCTGTTTTATTGGTTATATCTGATCATATTTTCTCGCCTAATCATCTGAATCCTGATTTAAAGACCATGTAATCAATAAACCAATATCCAACCATAGAAGAAAGTTTAATTTTTTTTTTCTCTTTCCTAAGCCAAGGATCTCTTCTGCACCTAGCCATACAGATTTCGTTACATTTTTTATACCTAGGGAAGAAGAGAGAGGAGATTAGCAAATGAGTGTTGTGATTTTTAGAGTGTGTCAACAGTTTTTTCTTTCTTTCTAGCCTTCCCTCCCTGTGTTTCTTCTTCTCTCCCTTCCCTCCTTGCTTTGTAAATAAAATTTATCCAGCATTTCAATGTTTGCTCTGTAACACACATTATATTAGCTTCTAGTCTAAGGAGAAAAGTAAAGTATAAGAAATGTGATTCTTGGGGCACCTGGGTGGTGCAGTTGGTTAAGCGTCTGACTCTTGGTTTCGGCTCAGGTCATGATCCCAGGGTCCTGGCATCGAGCCCCACATCAGGCTCTGCGCTCAGCGTGGAGTCTGCTTGAGATTCTCTCTCTCATTCTCCCTCTGCCCCTTCCACTCATGCTTGCTCTCTCTCTCTCTCAAATAAATAAATAAAATCTTAAAAAAAAAGAAACGTAATTCTTGACCTTAAGGAATTTCTATTTTGGTAGAAGAGAAAAAAATTATTATTAATTTGTGGATAGGTAAATAGAATAGAGAGAGCTAGAAATATTTATGAGTCTGTGTGTGTAAGGGGGAGCAATGTCCCAAGAAACCCTGATTAGAAAATAACCTTTCAGTGAGGTTAAGTCATCAATAGTTTGAGAAGACAGAGAAATGAATAGAAAGTATGGCATTGACCATGAAACTCTTCTGCTTTCCTTTACCGTCTGACAGTTGGATTTTATTCTGTATGGGAGAAGTTCGGTGATATCCATCTCTCGTCCTGTCCCTTAAACCTTAGCTCCTCTTTATTCTGACAAGCATTGGCGGGACACAAGCTCTGTTGCTTGAAGGCCAGGTATCGATAGAAACCCGATTTCTCCCGGCCTCTTACCTACCACCAGCCCAGTGCTCTTAAATGACCGTTTGATGGCTTTTGTCACCTATGGAAGAATATAAGCAAAATTACATAAGGAACGGATGATACCAGCTGGGAATTAGATTGAAATGACTCCCTCTAAAGATTCTTTCGTGGTGTGAAGAGCAAGAGCGAGTGAATCCTTCAGGCAGAATTTTGGTGTAGAAGAGTGGCCTTTTCCCTTGTCCATTATGCTTTACTTAATAGCTGTTTTATGGGCAGATCACCTTTTATTCTTGCTCAAAGAAGCACTGTGGTGCAATAATATACTCTAAGTGGTTCTTACCCTTCATGTGAAATATGTGCTCATTCAGGGCTTGGCTGGGACCATACTTCCATAGTGGATATGGTTGTTGCTTCATTATTTCACAAGCGCAGAGTTTATGGCCCCTTGGCTCACTCTTGAAAAGCTATTGTTAAATGCAGTTTAGTAGAACGTCTGTGAAAATTTATGTCTATGATTAGCAAAGATAACATCTATAACTACACACTGTGAAGTATAATTAATTGTAGACCGGGATGCTGCGAAGAGCAACATATCAATAATATTCATAACAAAGTAAAATAATATGAAGACACAATTAAAAAAATACGTATAGCCTTTATTCTGTTATTTAGAAATGAGAATCCTTTATTCACACTAACTTGGAATTTTTAACTTGGGTGTGATAATTGTGTAAAATAATGATTACTCAGATTATATGGCTGACTGGATATAACCAAAACTCTTCATTGAGGAAAAAAAAAGGGAGGGTATAGCATTTCAACATTACACAAACCGTGTTTTTAGAGCTTAGATTTTCTTTTATTTTTATGGATTCTGGGACTATGAACACTGAGCATCCTAGCAGCCCCTCTGAGTATTGATCTTATTCATCTAGGCTTCCTGTCCATGTGTTATTTATACGTTTGTGCCTCTCAAATTTATTAAGATTTACTAGTCTTTTCTGTGTATCTCCGAAGGAGAGTTTTCTGTTTACTAAATCTTTTAAAGATTCCGGGCTCTGGCATCATCTGTCTTTTCCTAAGCACTGACTATTTTGAGCTCAATATTGTATCACAGTGCAGAGGGCCTGTTGATTTCCCCAAGATGAAAATATTACTGAGTTATGTCCAGAGACCTGAAGTCAAAATCTGGCCCTGAAGTTGCTGGAGATTATTCATGGGGAGAACTTTCCAACTCTCTTTTTGTTTCTGCCCAGAGCTATTGAATGCCTCTTAAATCACTGACAGAAAATTTAGGTCAACACATTGCCTAGGGTCATTTACATTTCAAATCTGCCACTTTCCTGCTTGCAGCTCTTGGGAGAGAAGAGCACTGTGTGTCCAGTTAGGGAGCTGGGGCTGGGATTCTAGCTCAGGACATCAGCTGCAGACGTTCGGCAGGGAGGTTAGGGAGTTTGCTTTCTGACTCAGGGCTGAACTGAGCGCAGCCTCCAGTGACAAGAGTGAATCTCTTTGCCAAATTGGACACCACTTGTTACAGTTCAGGACTTAGCTATATATTTTGGTAAGCATAGAAGGTACTATTCTGGCTCCATAGAAGTGATCCATGAGCAAGACCTACATTCTGTGATTTGTTTAAGCAGATCGGGTGGTGGGAGCAGAACACCAAGGGCTTTGGGGTCTCCTGGGCCAGCAGGGAACAGAGATGCAAATATGGCCCTCGGATGCAAGCGAAAGTTACAGCTGGATGCCTTCTGCTCTGCCCGTGTTGTCAGCTGTCAGTCTAGTTACTTTCATCACAGTTGGCCCTGGAAGATCCAAAAAAGATACAGTTTTATTTCTATTTCTTCATATATGCTGGGTTCGGCAACAAGCACACCTAGCACCCAGATTCTGGTTTCTCAGTCCTGTTCTCCAACAAAAGGTAGGAGGGCTTGTTGGAGAAATCGAGGATTCGGTGCTGGCACAGAGAAAGGATGAGATGAGCCTGAAATCTCTCCTAGCACCAGAAAGTAAGGAGATGCTTTAAAATTGGCAGTGGTGTGATGAAAGACCACAGAAGCCAACCTAAAGGAACTGCTAATGATCAAACCCTGGACAATACGAGTGATAAAATCAGTAATGAAAATACCAGATTATAACTCACAGCATCAAATAAATATCCTTGAGTCCACACTGCTGTAAACAAGTCATTGGATAGACAATAAATACTGCAAAAGAACAACTCTTTCTTCCAGTGGAATTCTAATTATAAATATAAAAGGAGTGATGGAATTTTTAAAACACAATATATAAGATGGAATATTAGTCATCCATAAAAAAGGAGGGGATTGTGCCATTTTTGACAACATGGATGGACCCAGAGGGCATAATGCTAAGTGAAATAAGTCAGACTGAAAAAGACAAGTACCATATGATCTCACTCATATGTGGAATCTAAAAACAACCAAATGAATCAACAAGCAAAAAGCAGAATCAGACCTACAAATACAGAGAAAAAACTAATGGTTGCTGGTGGGGTGCGGTGGAGGGAGGGGTGAAGGAAAGGGGATTAAGAGTAGACTTATCCTGTTCAGCACTGAGTAATGTATAGAATTGTTGAATCATTATATTGTACACCTGAAACTAATGTAACACTGTATGTTATGCTTTAATAAAAATTCTTTACCTCACATGACAAATCGATATGTATACAACATGAATCAAAGAGTGAGAGATATATATAATTACTAAAAAAATAGTATTCTACATATTCTTTTTTTCCATTTAAATTAAACACTTAAATATTATTATATCATATGGATTTAATAATAGATTTTAGGGGGAAATGAACAGTTAATTAGCACTGTTAGTGCGTACTTTGAAATTACTAACAGTGTCTGATCTGTTTATTTTTAACTTAATAAGTTGGAAATTCAGTTCATTGATCCAGGGGTTATATAATTTATTTTCTAACGTTATATCTATTTTTTCTCTATATTTTAATTTTGTTTTATTAATATCTTTTTAAAATTTTTTATTATTATGTTATGTTAATCACCATATATTACATCATTAGTTTTTGTTTTTTTAAATCTTTTTATTGTTATGTTAATCACCATACATTACATCATTAGTTTTTGATGTTGTGTTCCATGATTTATTGTTTGCATATAACACCCAGTGCTCCATGCAGAACGTGCCCTCCTTAATACCCATCACCAGGCCAACCCATCTTCCCACCCCCCTCCCCTCTAGAACCCTCAGTTTGTTTTTCAGAGTCCATCGTCTCTCATGGTTCATCTCCCCCTCTGATTCCCCCCCTTCATTCTTCCCCTCCTGCTATCTTTTTCTTTCGATTGATTTTTGTTTATTTCTAATTAAGTTGTGGTTGGGGAATATGGTTGATACCTTTTTTGTAATTCATTGAAACTTGGTTTGTATCCTAGAATCTACTCAGTTTGCCTAAATGATGTATGTAGGCTTTAAAAGAATAAGAATTCTCTAATTTTGGGGTAGTGTTCCATCTCTGGCTATTTAATCAAGCTTATTAGTTATGCTATTTAATTTTTGTATATTTATGAATATTTTTCTTGATCTGTCCATTTTAGAGGCAGGAATAATTAAAAAAACTCTTGTTATGGATTTTCCTACTTCTGCAGATAATTATTTTGATTTTGCTTTATATCTTTCAAAGCTATATTTGATGTGAACAAGTTTAGAATTGCCAAATCTTATTGGTTGTCTCTTTTATCATTATAAAGTAAGCCACATCTCTTTTGCTGCTTTTTTGTTTTCAAGCCTATATTTTGATATTAACATATGTCTGTTTTTGATTATTATTTGCCTGGCACATGTTTTTCATCCTCTTATTTTCAACCTTAATATGTCTTTGAGCCTTAGGTAGGTCAACTTGAAATAACATATGGTATATTTTTAAATTCAGTGTCTGTCTTCTACCTGGTGTATTTGATCCATTTATATTTATCTGTCTTCTACCTGGTGTATTTGATCTTCTTCTGTCTTCTACCTGGTGTATTTGATCCATTTATATTTACTGTATTACCAATATATTTAGAAATATTCCTATAGTATCATTTCAGCTTTATATTGGCCCTGCTTTTTCTAGTTATGTTCTTTCCATACCTATTTTTATTGTTTATATTCCATTGTTTCTATCTGTGTTTTGTCCCTTATAACTCTATATCTGTTCTTTTGACAATTAACATTGAATATACAAGAATTTTAAAATCAACAAAGGTTCAACCTAATTGGCATTTCTACCTTACTCCTGAATAATACTGAGTAATTTAATTCTGATAACGTCCTTCAATATTTTGCTTCATCTTGTTTTTTTTTTTTGTTTTTTTTTTTTGTGAGAGAGAGAGACAGAGAGAGATGGGGGAGGGGCAGAGAGAGAATCTTAAGCAGATTCCACGCCCAGCTCAGAGCCCCATGCAGGGCTCCATCTCACAACCCTGAGATCACGACCAGAGCCAAAATCAAGAGTCAGATGCTCAACCAACTGCACCACCCAGGCACCCCGGCTTTATCTTGTTTTATATGCCCAAATCGGAGTGTTATTTTTGTTGTTCTATACAATCTATTTTTGCCTGAATTTCCTACATGTTTATCTGTTTGTTTACCATTCTATCTTGTAGCTCAGATTTATTTTTAATGAGGTAATTTACCTTCTTCCTGAAGCATATTTTTATGAAGTATTTCAAAAGTTTAATCAGTGAGGGTCTATTCATGCTAATCCACAAACGTATGTATTTTGTTGTCATTCCCAAATTGAGGAAGCCAGCTACACCATCCTAAGTCAGAAGCTATTTTCATTTAGCCTGTGAAGGGTGACAGTGGTATCTGGCTTGCATCGTTACTGATAGGATGGCAGTCTAATTACAGTTTCTTTATGGGCGGTTGTATTCATTTCCTAGGGCTTCCATGACCAAGTGGCACAAACTGTGCAGCTTTAGGATAACAGAAATATATTCTCTCAGAGTTCTGGAGGCTAGAACCCCAACATAGCAGGGCCATGTTCCCTCTGAAGTGTCTAGGGAAGAATCCATTCAATGCCTGTCTCATAGTTTTTGGTGGTTGCTGGCAATCCTTGGTGTCCCTTGACTTGTTGGTGTTCCTCCAATCTTTGCCTCTGCATTGACAAGGTCATCGGAACTCTGTGTCTTTCTTTCTCTGTCTCTTCTCCTCATTTATAAGGATGCCAGTAAAATTGAATTTAGGGCCCACCATACTCCAAGGTGACCTCATCTTAGTTAATTATATCTGCAAAGATCCTATTTCCAAATAAAGTCACATCCTGAGGTTCCTAGAAGAATTTGAATTTTGGGGGACACCATTCAACCCAGTATAATGCTGTGACTTTTCTTTATGGCTATTTTAAAACTGTCTGGTTTATTTATTTATTTATTTTTTTATTTCCTGTGGTTTCACTATGATATCCAGCCAATCAGAGGATAGTGTTTAGTTACAGATACTGAAGGGAGACTCCTTTTCTTTTTTTATTCAGTATCCTGAGTCCAGACCTAATCTGTCCATGACTGTGGTGATCCCCTCTCTCGGGCTAGTAGATTTTGTATGTGCAGAATTTATGTGAGGATTCCAGCTGCAACTTCCACCCAGCACAGACCCAAGGCTTTGTCTCTTATCTACCATGTTGCCATTAAAACTCAAGACTTGTATTGGTTCTTGTATTGTGGAAAGCCCTCAGGACACCTCCAGACCATTTCATGTTTCCCACTCTAATTTTACTCATTCCTTTGATAAATGTGCCTTGAGAACTTGCCAGGGGTCAGGCACTGCACAAACCAGTCTATACCCCACTTTGTTCACATTTGTTGGAATACCAACAAAAGAGAAACTAAACATGAAAGGTGGTGACAAGTGCTATGAAGACAAATAAAGCAAAGCAAAGAAGATAAAGAGTAATAATATTTTACAAAGGTCAGTATCATAAGGTGAATTTTGATCAACAAGCAGTGAAAGTGAGGGCGTTGTTAAGTGGATATCTGGGTGAATTGGCTCAAGCGCAAACTCCTGGGATGGGAGCTGTGAAAAGAGCAAAGAGGAAATTGGTTGGAGATTAAGTCAGACGGAGGAGACTGGAAGTGAGGATGCTGAGGGGTTTCAGGAAGAGGAAGATCATGAACAATCTTGTGGACCACTGTTACGTGTTTTATACTGAATGATTTTGTAAGCTACTGGTGTGTTTAAATCAGAGTGATATGATCTGACTTGCAGTTCTGGTTTTGTCCCCTGTCAATTTCTTTTTTACTTCGTAATCTCACTCTGTTTCTGAAGGATGTTTTTATGTTATGCATCTGTGAATATAGTATTTTTCAGTGTATGTGTTCTTTCAGAAATAGAAATCCGTATATATTCATCAAATTGCACACCAGTTTTGTCTATATTGTATATGTGATCAAAGTTGGAGAATAGATGTGTTTAACATTTGAAGGCTAGTGATTTATTTTAATATACTCTTGGCCCTAAGCAACTACTCATACCATCTTTGTGATATATTTCTTTTTATAGCCTGCACTGTGCTACTGACCTTGACGTGCTTTAAGAGTTGACTAGAAAGTGGAGAGGTATACTGACGAATACCAGTATCCCCTTCCCTGTTTAGTTCGATCTCTTATTTAATTTGTTTGCTTAATTAAATTATGCAATGCTAGGATTTAAACAGACTCTCTTAAAAGTGAGCTGGAAGTTTCTGACAGGTATTTGGCACCTGACTGAGAGTCCATCAGGATGCATAAATCAGGTCTGGTTGCCTATTTTAACTTCGAAAATTTGGTGAAAACTTCTGAGAAATTTGGCAGTTTCCACTGCCTTTAATTATGCTGCTTGGTGAGTGACAGTCTTTTGACTAAGAAATAGCTTTCCATCTCAACTCTGCTTTACAGCATACTCTTCTTGAAGACATTTTAAAAGATGATTAGAAATCCAAGTGCATGTTGAAATTTAACTAAGTGTGTGACTATCAGTGTAAGTAATTAAATCGAAGGGACAATGTGGATGAACCAGTTACATCCCAGCATCGCTAAAATATAATTAACCTGGACGAGCAATACTAATTTTATCAAAACTGGCTTCTTAGCTTAGAGGTTTGGCAAGTTTCCTTTCCGTGTTGACTCTAAGCTACATCAGAGGAATAAATGGTAGTATGTGTATCAAAAGAGAAGGTGAAGAGATCTGAGAGTTGAAGAAACAGGATAGGTTATCCAGAGTTGGCTTTAAGTTCATTCCAATTGTGTGTGTATGTGTGTGTGTGAAGCAAATGTTGAAGTTACCAAACATGGAGAGACTGGTATAGTTCTACCTTATGAAAGGAAGATGGAGCAGTGTTCAGTGAGCAAAAAGTTTTACAAGATTTTCTTCAGGTCACTTTAGAGCTGTAATGCTTCAGACATAGTTGGTACATCAATCTTACTGGTAGATAGCATGTGAATCACAGCGCTGCCCAGAAATCATAAAAGTGGTTTAAAAGGTCACTGTTCTATTAAGTCTACTGTGTTCAAAGCTATTGGAGAGATGACTGGAAAACGCTGGTGAGCTGGTACACCGGGATGCTCACGGTGGCACAGCAGAAATGGGGAAAATGGGAGTTATAGAGTCATGTCTTGCTGACCTTGTTGAGAAAGACTAATTTCTTTTTTTTTTTTTTAAGATTTTATTTATTTATTTATTTGACAGAAACAGACACAGTGAGAGAGGGAACACAAGCAGTGGGAGTGAGAGGGAGAAGCAGGCTTCCTGTGGAGCATGGAGCCCGATGTGGGGCTCGATCCCAGGACCCTGGGATCATGACCTGAGCTGAAGGCAGACACTTAACGACTGAGCCACCCAGGCGCCCCCCAAGAAAGACTAATTTCTGCAAATAAAAAAAAGTGAAGTAAAATTGCAGTTTTGCTCAGGGCAGACATAATCCATCAAGGAAAAAATTTAAACACTGTCAAGTCCCCAAACCAAGAAAACACTATGTTCTAGTCCACCTGAGAGAGTGGGCGGTCCCACTGAGAGACGCTGGGCTCAGCGATGGCCGGTGTGCTGAGGACACTTACCTAGCAAATCCTGGTCCCACATTTTCTGGCCTGCTGCTCTATGGCTTTTAGACCTTACCTTCTGTTTCCTCTCGGTGGGTGTGAGACATTTGCTAATTTGGATTGGCAAAAGATAAACTGAGGCATATTAAACATTTTAAGAGTTTATTTGAGCAAAAATCCATTCGTGTAGGCAGTATCCCATCTAGCAGACAGAAAGGAGCTCTGAAGGGCTGCTCAGAAGGAAAGACTTTCGTAGGCAGAGGGGAGCAGGACAAGGATGTTCTACCAGGCACAAAAGCAGGTTGGTTTTTTCGAGGTCACTTTCGTTGAGGGGAACCAAGGGGTCTCTCAGGTAGATCTCCTTACTAGCACTTATCAAGCGATTTCTGATTCACTAGTTTAAGATGCCGTTTCTGGGAGAGTTGAAACTGCAATTAAGTCACTGCTTGGTGTCATGGGACTTAGCATGAGCAACTCCGTTTGGGGCCTGTTGTTTTTTAACAGGCTATAGCTAAGATGTTAAAATTGTTTTCTTTTTTGTTCCCCTGGAGACCCATTTCATATTCCTAAACATTTTGAGATTCTGTAGTTTTTGTTCTTGTTTTTTTTAAGATTTTATTTATTTATTTGTCAGAGAGAGAGAGAGAGTGAGCACAAGCAATGGGATGGGCAGAGGGAGAAGCAGACTCCCCACTGAGCGGGGAGCCCGATGGGGGACTCGATCCCAGGACCCTGAGATCATGACCTGAGCTGAAGGCAGATGCTTAACCAACTGAACCACCCAGGCATTCTGAGAGTGTAGTTCTTTGACAAGTTTTCTAGAGAAATCTATTTCCTTCTGGTGATTGTTTAAGTCCCATTGCAAGAGGATTCGGGACCAGATGGATATGGTGTCCCATACTGTCCAGCAGAACAGCAATTAGACCTCTCTGGCTGTTTCTACTTAGATTTAAATTAACTTAAATTATGTTAGAGTGAAAACATGTTTTCTCAGTCTCACGAGCCACATTCCAGGTACTGGTAGCCCATGTGGTAGTGGATAGTGTAAGCGTCACAAAGGCACATTTCTGACATCGCAGAAAGTTCTGTGGGAAAGCACCCCTTCAGACCCAATAAACCCAACAACCCTGTGGCTGGAATTTATGAGCATGGTAAAGCCTCCTTTAAACCATTATTTGTTACTCAGTGTTTCAAAAAGTCACTAATGAACTAAAGGGAAAAAAGAAAATCTGTCGCAATTTTACCCTCTGTGTTTCCCTGAACAGAGAGTGGTAGACACAGCATTCGGTGGAAGAGGACAAGAGGCACCTGTCACCAGGACTCCTTTATTCTGAAGAGGATTCTACCTCTAATTTTCTTTATGACGGTGCTATCTGCTCAAACAAAAATTTGCTAAATTTAAAAATGTCTAAATGCCGACTTCTTTTCTCCCCCCTGCTAAACACTGCCATGCCCCTTTCTGTGGTCACAAACAAGCCCGGAAACATTTGCTGAGGAGCTTGATGTGACAACACCTACTTTAAAATACCAGCAGGTGTTTCATCAATCTACGTTGCCCATCCTCTCTTCCTTACCTCCTGGCATTGATTCAAGGCTAATGTAATTAAAATGATCATCCTGAAATCAATGAGTTTCAAAGCCATTTTAAACATGTTATTGGGACGCCTGGGTGGCTCAGTCGGTTAAGCGTCTGCCTTTGGGTCAGGTCGTGATCCCAGGGTCCTGGGATCGAGCCCCGCATCGGGCTCCCCCTGCTCAGCAGGGATCCTGCTTCTCCCTCTCCCACTCCCCCTGCTTTTGCGCTTTCTCTCTCTTTCTGAGAAATAAATAAAATCCTTAAAAAAAATAAACATGTTAACATAGAGCATGCTGAAAAGCACACAAATCATCAGCGTGCAACTCAGTAAAATATCACCACGTGAGCACACCTGGCCAACTCCCGACAAAGCCTCCGAGCCCTCTCTGTGCCCCTCCAGATAATTCTCTCTTCGTTTCTCCTCGGAAGTAGCCACGATCCTCCCTTCTTACACCATACATGACTTTGCCCTGTTTTTGGAAAGGAATCATAGGATAGGAGTTTTTTTGTTTTTTTTTTTAAGATTTTATTTATTTATTTGACAGAGAGAGAGCACAAGCAGGGGAAGAGGCAGAGGCAGAGGGAGAAGCAGACTTCCCGCGGAACAGGGAGCCCGATGCAGGACTCGATCCCAGGATCCTGGGATCATGACCTGAGCTGAAGGCAGACGCCTAACTGACTGAGCCACCCAGGTGCCCCATAGGATATGAGTTTTTTGTGCTTGGCTTCTGTGGTCAAGGTTCCTGCCAGGCATATTGTTACACAGGGTTGGATTTTTCCCCCCCCCATTTCTATTGCAGTCCAGTATTCCATTGAATAAATATGCCACATTGTACCTACCCTCCTGTTGATAGACATCTGGGCTGATGGAATGATAGGAACATTCTTGTCCATTTCATTTATTTGATGCACATTTGCAGGTATTCCTGTTCATTATACCTCCCAGTGCGGTTTTTTTGGATTTTAAAATGAAAGCACCCGGGAGCAGAGTGTACAGTTCAGCTACCCCTTCTTTACAAATGTAGTGCATAAGGCTTTTGGGGTTTTTGTTTTTGTTTTTAGAAGGGGAGAATGAGTTTTCAGGAACATCTGGTTTGGACTGGACAAATCTGCCACAAAAGAACTGTGAGAATTTTGCACCTCGATAAATGCTCACCAGTGACTCTAAGGAAGCAACCCTACGAACTCACAGGGCAGTAACTGTACCTCTCTGCTCCCAGGGGGACCAGCGCTGGCTGTAACTAGACTCCGTTGCCACAGTGTCCAAAGATAGTGCCAGGCACTGGGGGAGAAGCGGGCATCTCATCATCTATCTGTGCTCAGAGAGGCGCTGGCTTTTGGGACAACCTAGAAAAATGATCCTAATATTTGTATGTTAAATGTATCTTTATTTTTTAATAAATTAATTATTAGAGAGAGAGAGAGGCAGGAGGAGCAGAGGGAGAGTTCCAAGCCAACCACGTGCTGAGCACAGAGCCCTATGCTGGGCTTGATCTCACAACCCTGAGATCATGACCTGAGCCCAAACCAAGAGTTAAACACTGAACCACTGCACCACCCAGGTGCTCCCGTAAATGTTCCTTTTGAAGTCTTGATTTGCTGATTGGAAGGAGAGGAAATTTGGTAGGACCATAGGTGACAAAGGGACATAAGAGATCCGTATTTCTGTTTCATGGCCAACCTCTCTGATATGAGATTTTTTAAAATTTTTATTAAAAAAAATCTTGCAGGGCACTTGGGTGGCTCAGTTGGGCGACTGCCTTTGGCTTAGGTCATGATCCTGGAGTCCCAGGATTGAGTCCTGCATTGGGCTCCCTGCTCGGCAGGGAGTCTGCTTCTCCCTCTGACCTTCCCTCCTCTCGTGCTCTCTCTATCTCTAATAAAGAAATAAAATCTTTAAAAAAAAAAAATCTTGCTGCATAAGGTCCATACTAACATTTCAGTCTTCCCCTTGAGTAAGAGGAGAGGATTGAAGATCAGGAAGAGGTCTTTTGTTCCCACTGTTGGCATCTTTGGCCATACAGTTTGGTAAGACATTAATTAGAACATGAATCAAAGCAAATAGAAAGGGTAAACCTATGCAGCCAGCTTCAACAGCCCCCTTGACATTTTGCAGCTCCCTGCAAGCCCCTAGCAAGGGAAGCCATTGATAGGGAGGGTCTGAGAAGGCTTCTGACCAAACCAAGTCAACTGTAGGTAAATTTTACCTTCTGTCTGAGGGAGTAGGTTACTTTTTGGGCATTCACTTATTTCTAATGTCCAAGCATGGCTGGAGTTAGGATTTTTTTTAAATAACAAGTAAGTACAAGTAAAAATCCCTAGCACACACCACCACCACCACCACCACCACCACCACCACCACCATGCTAGATCTACTTGAATCTGAATCTCTGGGGACGGGGCCCAGGAATCTGTGTTTTTTCAGAAACATCCAGGAGATAAAGTTTCTAACATTTAGATCTTAATCTTCCCTCACTTCAACTATCATTTCTTATTGCTACAGGTGTCTTTCTTCACTTTAGGCTGTACCTGTGCTGAAGATTTATCTTGTGAAGTCAATAACCGTAGTTTACATGCAGTTGCAAATCAGTGGTCTCTGCAAAAGGACTTGCCTTGCAAGCCTAGTGCCAAAGAAGTAAGCTGATGGTTTTCTTTTTCTTTTCTCTTATCCTTTTCTTATTGGCTTTTGACTGAGTTCTTGATGGTTGCAGTCACTTGGTGTCTCACTCTTGCAAAAACAGGGCCGTTCTCCTTTGGATCCCATGAAGGTCTTAATTGTGGATTGTTGTGAGCCATGGGGGTATTTTCCACCAATTCCTGTGATTTTTTTCATAATTGGGCTCTTTCAGAGAGATCTTTCTCAAATGTCACTCTGGACTTTTCATTTCCCTCTCTAAAACCCTTGCGTTTCTCCCTCTGTCTTCCAGCACAAAGATCAAACTCTTTAGCTTATCCCTTGAGGCACTGGAGATGTAGACCTCATGGTATCTGTATCTCCTGCTATTCCTTCATATCTCCCTTGTCACCAAACCATGTATGCAGTCATCTGACAGTGCTGTGCTACTTCTTCCATCTTGGTTCAGGCAAGTCCTCTCTCCAGGGTGGCTCCCTACTAACTCCTCAGTCTCCAAAATTCACTTCTGTTCCAAGAATGCTTCTCTGAATGCGTACAGATTCAGATTCTTGTAACTGTGCTTTTTTTTTTTTTTTAAGATTTTATTTATTTATTAGAGAGAGAGTGCAAGAGAGAATATGAGCAGGGGGAGGGGCAGAGGGAGAGGGAGAAGCAGACTCCCTACTGAGCAGGGAGCCCAGGAACCTGAGATCATGCCTCAGGTATATGAGATAGATATGTAGTGACAGGTTCATAAACTGGAAATGTACCCATGTGCTTTTATTTTGGATAAGTAAAAATTTGAAAAGAATATGGTAGTCATAAGGAAATACTCTTTAAAATATGATGAATACTTTTACATAAATCTGCCTACAAGAAATTAAAAACATTTGCTAAATTAACGCCAAGTAAATATTAAAGAAGATACTCATTAGGAGTTCCCAGATAAAACTCATATTCCATTAAAAAAATCTATAACTTTGTAATTCAGTATTGTGGTAGTTTCCAAGTTATGGTAAAATAAGCGTAATTATTGGATTTATGTTATTTTTCCACTCTTCACTTAAGCTGATGGTATTTCATAAAAGCTTTTACCAATACTTATAATTTTGTAGGATCATTTTCTTAAGTCAGGCTGAGAAATGCTAGGTATGTGTTAAACACAAAATACTAAATGAGGATTCATTAAAACATAACATTTTGGTGCATTGATTCTGAAATTTCAGTTGACACTGTAGCGTGGTGTATATCCCATCTTTGAAAGTACGAAGAAAGGGCTGAGTTTATATGAACACTTCATTCATAAGACAAACATTTGCAATACATGTACCCTATATTTAACATTAGCAAATAGTGCAAATATTTCCTCAAGGTTTTTTATGGGATTATTACAACTTGCTTTAGATAAAGGGAAACGTATTTTTAAAAATCTGTCCTCTATTGTACAGGATAAAGCTATAGGGAATAGAAAGGTTTAAGCCATAAAAGCTCAAGCTAGATAAAACTCTGATACCATTTCTGTTGTTTGTCTGAAACAAGATTTCAGGAGCTTGAAACCTCTGGGTCAAACAGAGTCAGCTGTTAGAGAGTTTTTCAACATAAGATTGCCTCCACCATTGTAAACCTTGTATTAGATTTCTTGTACAAAATACAGCTTTACTACATAAGGAAATACAAGGAAAGCAGTAAATAAGAGAGGTCACATTTTTCTTTCCCTGTCTGGATCTTAAGGTCCTTTATCAGACCATTCTAGTTTCTTTCTTTCCTTTCCTAAAGTGGAGGTCTTCATAGCTGAGCTGATTCCGTCCATCCTCTTTTCCTCTCTGTCTTTCAGAGTATTCGGAGCAATGAACAGAGCTGGCTCATGTTTTCACGTTGCTTTTACAGCTTCTGTGTCCATGGTTTTATTATTATTTTTATTTTTTTAAAGATTTTATTTATTTATTTGAGAGAGTGAGCAAGGGAGAGAGAGAGAAAGAGAGAACATGCGCAAGCATGCATGAGTTGGGGGGTGGGGGAGAAGGGGAGGGAGAGGGAAAAGCAGGCTCCCCGCTGAGCAGGGAGCCCAATGTGGGGCTGGATCAGATCCGGGACTCCAGGATCATGAGCCCAGCTGAAGGCAGGCTCTTAACCGACTGAACCACGGTTTTATTTTTTAAGGAGTAATATCAGTATCTAGCACAAATCACAGACCAAGAGCTTACTATATGTAAGAACATTTATGTGGAATAACAATAAAAAAGCACCCTCTCTATTCCCTTCAGAGTCAACTAATGTCTTCAGAGCATAGGGGAGGACAAAGTTTTCTTCAGCCCTCTTAGGCTCCCTGGCTAGGTCTGAAAGTTAAACTGACCAAGACAGATTAACAAGAGAAAAGCATACAAATTTATTCAGTGATGGTCTTCCATGATACAGGGGCCTTCATAAGGAAATGAAGACTGGGAGAAACAGACCTGAGTATTGTTATGCTAGGTTTGATCAAAAGTGGGCAGAAATATGATAGGTCAGAGAATATGAAGTAAGTGCAGTGAACTGGGGGAAATTTAGCAAGGTCTGTGAGTTCCTCTCAGAATGCCTTAGTCTTTGAAGATAAGGATGTTCCTTTCCTTGGGGTATAGGAGGCACCTCCCACCAGAGGGCTTTATGGCCTGTTTCTGGGGTTTAGGAGAGGGGGAAGGTCACAGTGACCTTCTGCCATTTTTTTCAGACTCATTCAGTTTAAGATATTCAATATACCAAGATGCCAAATTTTGGGGTAGTGTGTCCTGAATCCCTTCAAGAGGTATAAACCATGAAAATGATTAACTACATTTTCCCAAAAGATTTAAGAATGTAATTGCAAACCCTTACTTCTACCACTGCAATTTGATTCCTCCTATTGTAGGCATTTAAGTGACTCTTAAATCACTAAAGAACTAATTTCATGTTTTAGAGACTTTGTCATCTGACCATCTGCTTACCTAAAATAGAAATACTGAAATCAAAAACATTTTATTTTATTTTCAGCAAATAGATTACAGGGAAAAGACATTTCTCCAAAGACATACAAATAGCCAATGAATAGCACATGAAAAGATACTGAATATCATTAGCCATCAAGGAAGTGAAATCAGAGCTCCAAGGGGATTCACATACATTTGCATGGCCACAATCAAAAATAAATTACCCAGTGTTGACAAAGATGTGGAGAAACTGGAATCCTCATGTGTTGCTGGTGGGAAGGTAAAATGGTGCAGTTGCTTTGGAAAACAGTCTGACAGTTCCTCTAAAATTTAACATGGAGTTATATGATATAGCAATTCTGCTCCTAGGTATGTACCCAACAGAAATGAAACACATGGGCACACAAAAACATGCCTGCACATGTCCATAGCACCACCATTTATAATAGGCAAAAAGTAGAAAACACGCTATGACATGGATGAGTCTTGAAGACATGCTGAGTGAAAGAAGCGAGTCACAGAAGACCGCATGTTGAATGATTCCGTTTATACAGACTTGAGAGTGTCTGTAGAGACAGAAATCAGACCAGTGGTTGCTAGGACTGAGTGGGGAGGAGTAGGGAGAGGGTACTCATGAGTATAGGGTTTCATTATTGGGGTGATGAACATGTTCTAAACTTAGGTTGTTGCAATGGTTGCACAACTATGAATATTTATGCTTTATATGGGTAAATTTTATGGTATGTAAATTATAAGTAAAATTTTTGTTAAAGAATCAGATGAAAATTAGATCTCAGGACTGTCTAAATTTGATATTGACTAGAATAACCCACAAGGGCATATTTGGTTTTATAGATTTCTTATAAACTATTATTTCATATAAATGTTCTTACATTTTGTTTTTTTCATTTTTTTTCTCTTTATTCTGTCAAAGCCCAGGCTTAGTACTTGGCTCTTAAAAGGGAAAGAAAAAACATGTAAGGACAAAAGGTTGATTTTATAAATCTTTCACTGTTGCCTTAAAGTTACCTCTTCTAGCTCGTGATGACCTTCCTCACTCGGTGAAACAAGCCTGATTTTCTCTGAAAGTGTGAAAACTGTTCTGCCTTCTCTCCAACTCCTTCTTAAAGCAGAATGTGTAATGGGGAGAATAAGGGGTGGGTGTCAGACAAACATAGGCTCAGTGGTTCCTCTACCTCCTGTAAGCTCTGGGACTCAGGGCCAACCTGTTAGCTTCCCTCAGCATATTTCTTCCGAATGCCTCCATGTTTTAATCAAATTAGAGATGATGTATGTCAACTGTCTGGCATTTAGAAGGTTCTTTTTTTAAAAAAGATTTTATTTATTTATTTGAGAGACAGAGAGAGCACAAGTGGGGGGAGGGGGAGAAGGAGAAGCAGACTCCCCCTGAGCAGGGAGTCCTACACAGGGTGTAGGACCCTGGGATCCTGACCTCAGCCAAAGGCAGATGCTTAACTGACTGAGCCACCCCGGTGCCCCTTAGCAGGTTCTTGATAGATATTTTAGATATTAACCATGACCCAGCCTTCCCAAAGAGGGCATGGAATGGAACTTAGGACTGAAATCTGTGTGAGTACTAGAGTACCTGAAAGACCTACTTGCTACTACCACCTTCCTCCCTGAACAACAAATATCTCTCCTGCCCCCAATATTGTGGCTGAGGCCTAAAAGCCCACTATTAGAAGCTCTTTTCAGCAATTCAAAATATTTTATCACTGTGTAAATAAAGATGCCAACTGGAGTAAAAATATTTTAAATGGTGATATTCCATGCCTCTATGGATGTAAGTGGATTTTTCTTCCTTATTAAAAGGAAACAATGAAGGCTTTAGTAGTATGGCATGCGAGATCCAAAAGACACAACTGATGCCTAAAGCTGAGCTGGAGAGAATACTACTTGCTTGGGGTGGCAGCCACGATCATGTCTGTGGAACAGGTCTGTGGTTTTGGGAGGCTTGGTGAAAAACAACAACAACAACAACATTCAGCACCTCCCGCAACCCGCTTTATTCCTTCTCTCCCTTGAAGAGCAAATTTGTACAGAAACACCACATTCCAGCCCTTGTCATTGCGAGACTCCATCCAGTGCTGGCCCTGACAGAGATGAGTTTCACAATCCTACCTTGGCTGGTCCTGGCTGTGTCCCTGACCAAGTCATCAGTCTTTCCCCTCCCTGTGAATAAATCCTGGGTGAAAGAGAAAGGACAAGGGATACTGAAAAGCCTTTTTTCTCCTCTCCCCAGGATAATCCAACTTGAATTCTTCAGGAGAGCAGATTTGGGCCCTTTTAAGCCAAGGTTATTATTGCTCAAGGCTCAATGAGTTTGCATGTCCCAGCAGAGGAGGCAGGAACTAGGGGGGAAATTGCTAAAACTTGTTTATCTGAAAACAATGACAACAAAATCCCTACCAACCAAAGATCCTGGAGCTCATCTCACTTCCAATTCACAAAGCATTCTAATTAAGCAAATTTTGTTTCCCTTCTAGGCAAACAAAGCCTCAAATGAGGAAGGAATACAAGTAGTCTGAACACATGTGAAAATGAGAGATTCCTGTGTTCCAAGCAAGGTCATCCTCATAGGCTCACAATGGGGCTTTGATGTCACCACTTGAAAGGCCTTGATTTGAATTTAAATTTGGGTGTGCTAGAAATGCTGTGCATTAAATCACTTAAACCCAATGCAAACTTTCCTTTAAGAGGAAAACAAAAATTCTAATTTGCTTAATTTACAAATATCGATTTGGTTAATTTGTACCCTTAATTATGATCGGGTTCAAAGACAAAGTCGAAAAGCATAAATTACAGCAGGGTTTGATACCATTTCCAATAAAGCTATTGGAAAAAAAATAATAGAGCAAATGCTAGGCAGATACTTTTAATGCTTTTGTTATGTAGGTCCTTTTGGGGGGGTGCAGAGGAATAGTTAGATGAGTTTCAAAAAATATTTGGCAGAATTTTTTTTCTTTTTCTTTCTTTCTTTTTTTTTTTGCAGGGGAATTCTGTAGAGGGGTTTATTCTCACTGAAACATAAGCAGGCTGATTTTATGGTTTCAAGATTTCTTCTGTTGTCTAGATGGTAAACTGTGTGAGGATTAGGTAGGACACATTCCTGGATTACAGGCAGAGACATTTACAAAAGGAACTGTAGTATCCAAATGTAAACTCAACATTCTTGTCGGCAGCGTAGTAGATCTTGCCAGGAAGACTATGAGATTTGCAGATTCTAAAACAATTCAGGTTTTATGAGAGACTTTTTATAAAAGGTGGCATTCATCCGAGAGAGTCACTCTTAGTCACCACTTGGCTGAAATAATTTTTGATGTGTGATGTTTCTGGTGATAATATGTACTAAATATAACTGTATGGCTTCTAATCGATTTGCCACAACTTTCCCTCCACCCCCGAGAAAACAGGGTCATACATAGACACCTTCCCATTTCAACTATAGTATTTTATGTTCCATTTCCTATTAAGCCTCATGTTCACTAGATTATCTCTGAAGGAACAGGATTTCTATTTGCTTGTTTTTCAATCTGGCTTCTAACAGAAGGGCTGTCTCATTTATTTACCTCAGCCTGGGTAGGCAAAAGCAAAAATCAACTGTTGGGCCTACATCAAACTAAAAAACTTTTGCATAGGGAAGGAAACTGTCAACAAAATGAAAAGGCAACCTAGTGAATGGCAGAAGATACTTGCAAATGATATATCCAATAAGGGGTTAATACCCAGGAGGGCCTCAGGTCACAAACTCAGGGGTTCAAGATTGAGCTCTGTGCTGAGCAGGGAGTCTGCTTGAGATTCTCTTTCTTCCTCTCCCTCTGCCCCACCCCTGCTCATATGCTCTCTCTCTCTCTCAAATAAAAAAAAATCTTTAAAAAATTAATAAAAAATAAAAATAAAAACTGAGAGAAGAGAAATAACAACCAACACCGCAGAAAAACAAACAAGAGAATAGTTTGCAGAACTAGATGCTAACAAATTGGACAACCTAGAAGAAATGAATAAATTCCTAGAAACATATACATATACATTTCCAAAACTGAAATAGGAAGAAATAGAAAACTTGAACAGACTGATACCCAGTAAAGAAATTGAGTGAGTAATAAAAAAACTCCCAACAAAGAAAAGATCCAGGACCAGAAGGCGTCACATGCAAATTTAAAGAAGGATCAATACCTATTCTTCTCAAACTATTCCAAATTATAGAGGAAGGAAACTTCCAAATTCATTCTATGAGGCCAGCGTTACCCTGATATCAAAACTAGATAAAGACAACACTAAAATAGAAAACTACAGGCCAGTATCCCTGATGAACATGGATGTAAAAATCCTCAACAAAATACCAGCAAACAGGATCCAACAATACATTAAAAAATCATTCACCACAATGAAGTGGGATTTATTCATGGGCTGCATGGGTGGTTCAATATTTGCAAATCAATCAACACGATACACCACATTAATAAAAGAAAGGATAAGAGCCGTATGATTTCAATAATGCAGAAAAGCATTTGGCAAAGTACAACATCCGTTCATGATAAAAACCCTCAACAAAGTAGGTTTTGAGGGAATATAACTCAACATAATAAAGGCCATATATGAAAACCCCACAGCTAACATTGTTCTCAATTGGGAAAAACAGGTCAGAAACAAGACAAGGATGTCTACTCTCACCACTTTTTTTCAACATAGTACTGGAATTCTTAGGCCCAGCAAGCAGACAAGAAGAAATTAAAAAGAATCCAAATTGGTAAGGAAGAGGTAAAACTTCCATTATTTGCAGAGGACATGAAATAGAAAACCTGAAAGACTCCACCAAAACACTACTAGAACCGAAAAATGAATTCAGTCAAGTTGCAGGATACAAAGTCGATATACAGAAATCTGTTGCATTTCTATACACCAATAATGAAGTGGCAGAAAGAGAAATTAAGAAAACAATCCCATTTACAATTGCATCCAAAATAATAAGATACTTAGGAATAAACCTAACCAAAGAGTTGAAAGACCTGTACTCTGAAAACTATAAAACACTAATGAAAATAATAGAAGACACAAAGAAATGGAAAGACATTCCATCCTCACTGATTGGAAGAATAAATATAATTATAATGTCTATGTTATGCAAAGCACTCTACACAGTTAAATGCAATCCCTATCAAAATACCAACAGCATTTTTCACAGAACTAGAACAAACCTAAAATTTATATGGAACTACAAAAGACCCCGGATAGCCACGGCAGTCTTCACAAAGAAAAGCAAAGCTGGAAACATCATAATTCTGGACTTCAAGTTATACTAAAAAGCTGTAGTGATCAAAAGAGTATGGTACTGGCACAATAACAGACACATAGATCTATGGACAGAATAGAAAACTCAGAAATGAACCCACAACTATATGATCATTTAGTCTTTGACAAAGCAAGAGAGAATATCCAATGGGAAAAAGACAGTCTCTTCGACTAATGGTGTTGGGCGAACTGGACAGCCACATGCAGAAGAATGAAACTGGATCACTTTCTTACAGCATACACAAAAATAGACTCAAAATGCCTTAAAGACCCAAATGAGATCTGAAACCATAAAAATCCTAGAAGAGAACACAGGTAGTAACTTCTTTGACAGCGGCTTTAGGAATTTCTTTCTAGGTATATTTCCTGCACCAAGGAAAATAAAAGCAAAAGTAAACTATTGGGACTATATCAAAATAAAAAGCTCTGCACAGTGAAGGAAACAATGAGCAAAACTAAAAGGCAAAAGAGAGGATATTGGCAAATGACATATCTGATAAAGGTTTAGTATCCAAAATATATAAAGAACCTATAAAACTCAACACCCGGGGTCCCTGGGTGGCTCAGTCAGTTAAGTGTCTGCCTTCTGCTCAGGTCATGATCCCAGGGTCCTGGGATCAAGCCCCGCATCGGGCTCCCTGCTCAGCGGGGAGCCTGCTTCTCCTTCTCCCTCTGCCTACTGGTCACCCTGCTTGTGTATGCTCTCTCTGTCAAACAAATAAATAAAATCTTTAAAAAAATAAAAAATAAAATAAAACTCAACCCCCAAACAAAATAACCCAGTTAAAAATGGGCAGAAGACATGAACAGACATTTTTCCAAAGAAGACATCCAGATGGCCAACACACACGACAAGATGTTCAACATCACTCATCATCAGGGAAATGCAAATCAAAACTGTAATGAGATATCATGTCACACCTGTCAGAATGGCTAAAATCAACAACACAAGAAACACCAGGCATTGGCAAGGATGTGGAGAAAAGGGGACCCTCGTGCACTGTTGGTGGGAATGCAAACTGGTGCAGCCACTGTGGAAAACAGTATGGAGGTTCTTCAAAAATTTAAAAATAGGACTACCCTACAATCCAGCAACTGCACTACTAGGTATATATCCAAGTAATACAAAAATACTAAAAGGAGTACATGCACCCCAATGTGTATAGCAGCATTATCTATAATAGCCAAATTATGGAAACAACCCATGTCCATCAACTGATGAATGGATAAAGAAGATGTGTGTATGTGTATATATATATACACACATACACAAAATGGAATATTATTGAGCCATAAAAAAGAATGAAATTTTGCCATTTGTAATGACATGGATAGAGCTAGAATGTATTTATGTTAAGCAGAGAAAAACAAATACATATGATCTCACTCACATGTGGAATTTAAAAAACAAAAACAAGCAAAGGGGAGAAAACGAGAGAGAGAGAGAGAGAGAGAGAGAGAGGCAAAACAAGAAACAGACTCTTACTATGGACAACACCCTGATGGTGACCAGAGGGGAGGTGGGTGGAGTTGGGATTAAATCAGTGATGGGGATGAAGGTGTGCACTTGTCATGATGAGCATGGGGAGAGGTATGGAAATGTTGAATCACTATATTGTATACCTGACACTAATATTACACTGTATGTTAACTAACTGGAATTTAAATAGAAACTTAAAAAAATAAATAAAGGTTTGGTAACATAACCCCCCCCCCCAAAATTCCTTCTATTTGTCATAATATTGTTAAATTGCTTTTTTGTTTTCAATTTTGTTTATTTTAGGATTAGGCTTATGCAGTGCTTTGCAGACTTTTATTTGTATGTGAATCACTGGCAGATCTTATTAAAATGCAGGTTTTAATTCGGCAGGTCTGGGGTGGGCCTCACATTCTGCCTTTCTAACAGGCTTCCAGGTGATGCTGATGCTGCTGGTCCAAGACACCTTTTCATTAGCAAGAGTTTAAAGCAAACTCAGTTCCCTTGAGCCTGTGACATCACATAGGGGCGGGAGGAGGAGGTCTGGTATGGGTGCCTTGGTATATTTCCTTGCAGGGATGGAAGGAGAAGGACTGTGGTACCCCCAAATTCAGATTAAATTTCCTCAAGAATTTTTCCTCCATTACCTGAAACATTTATGCAAGAAAATTGAAGGTTTACTGTATTGCTTTGTCAAAGATTATGAGTTTCAGATTTCAAAGGTTTTTGTTTTGTTTTGTTCTGTTGTTTTAGAGAGAGCGAGCAAGCATGTGCTTGAGCTGGAGCGGGGAGTGGAAGAGAGAGAGGGAGAGAGAATCTCAAGCAGACCCCCTCCCCAGCCCCCCATCCTCTCCCCCACCCTCAGCTGAGCACAGAGCCCGATTGGGGGCTCGATCTCACCACTCTGAGATCATGACTTGAGTCAAAATCAAGAGTTGGATGCTCAACGGACTGAGCCACCCAGGTGCCCCTAGATTTCAAAGATTTTTTTTTAAACATTTTATTTGACAGAGAGAGAGAGCTCAGGAGCATGAGCAGGGGGAGTGGCAGAGGGAGAGGGAGAAGCAGACTCCCCGCTGAGCAGGGATTCCGCCCCCCCCCCCCCCACCAATGCAGGACTCGATCCCAGGGCCCTGAGATCATGGCCTGAGCCGAAGGCAGATGTTTAACCGAATGAGCCACCCAGGTGCCCCTCAAAGATTTTTTAAAGTATTTTTTCAATTATCTTGTCCCCACAAGATTTAACAATCCCTTTTTAGCCAGTTACTTTTATCAAATCCTCTTGAGACATCCCACATCGTTTTTGTAGAAATAATGTTTTTCACATTCATATAAATAATATATTTCTATCTCTATATGTATTACAAACATTAGTACAGTGGTCATAAACTGGTTTATGAACAGAGCTGACATGAATATGCATTCATCATCATGATGCAGGCAGGCAGGGTCCGAGAATCTAGTGGAAGATCCTATAGGACCAGCCAAGAGGGTCCTTGGCTTCATGAAGGATAGAAATCAAACGCATGCAGAGGAAGTGGAAACAGAGTTTGTTAGTGTGAGGGACAGGCAAAGAATAGCATACGGAGCATCCAGGAGACTTAGAGAGGAAAGGAAAATGAGTCTCGCATTTGCTTGGGGCTAAAGGTTTATATTGGAAAAGGGTCTAGGGTCCGTGTTCCTCCAGGAATCCAGAACAAGGTCCAATCAAAGGCGAGTGCCGGGTGAACAATAGGGGTTCTTCCATAAATTACCCGAGGCAGGGGTATGGATGCCAGAGTCAACCGAGGTTTATTTGAAGCTAATGTCCCAGAACATGTTCAGGATCTGGTTCTTCTTGGATGTTATTAGGTGTTTGAGGGCCTGGAACAAACTCAGAGAATGACTGACTCACTCGCTTCCTCCCTGAAGTGGGAACAAAGCTTCTTGGGCTAATTCGGAGGCAAAATACCGAAGAGGAGTCAATGGGGCCTAGCAGAAAAGGAACAGACACAGAGCCTTTCTCAAATGGAGTCCCTTCAGCCCCGCAACCTCAGCAGTTTTCATAGAAATCACCTTTCATTTGTTTTGCAGTCCTGTTCCCCAGATACATACTGCGTATCTGTGTCTGTATCGGTATCGCTCGGCCTGGGCCTGTCTTCTCGTCTCTACGTTACAACAGTCACACAACCAGCGTCAGTCTGGGAATAGACACGATGGACAGGACAAATGTCACGAGGCCATAATGAAGAGTAACTCATTGACGGTCATCATCAAGTTTGCCTTGTGTCTAGAACGATAGGTTTTGCAAAAGGATTGGGAAGCATGGGTTGATGGTTAAGAAGTGCTCAGGTAAGACAGCCATTGTTTAAAAACAAGAGAAGGAGAGGAGAGAGAGTGGGGAATCATTTTAACTGGGGGTGTTCAGGAAAAGCCCCTCTGAGTAAAGGGATACAGAAGTTGAAGCCTGAGTAAAGAGCATGAACTCGCCCCTCACAGGCCTGGGGAAGGAGTGGGGTCAGAGGAAGAGAAACTGCCAAGTGCAAAGCTCAGAGATGAAAAGGAGTTCATGAACTCCAGGAAAGGAAGCTTGGCCAAAGCTGTTTCAGCCCGAGTCAGGGCACCAGGGGTAGGATGTGGGGTTGGTTTATGGCTTTATAGGACACGGTAAGGGTGTGGGATTTTATTCTAAGAGCAGTGTAAGCCGTGAGATGTTTTAAATAAGGGAATGGCATGATCTGATTTTTTGTTATTTTTTTAATCAGTGTGGCTTCTATGTGCAAATTACATGGTGGAATTTTTAAAAATTACTTAATAACAGACACAGACATCAAAGAACCCTGTTTATGTATCCTATATGTATGTCCATTCTAGAGCCATTAGCATTTAATATTACATATATTTCTCCTTTTATAACTATATTTTTGAATTGAAAAATATATTGCTATTTTGGCTTAATATTTATTAAAAATGCAAAATATTTGTGGGAGAAAGGTACTCATTGGATTAGCATTATAGGATATTCCTTTGCTCAGCATACCTCATGAAAAGCTAGAAATAAAAAACGTGCTGTGCCCTTGTGTGTGTGTGTGTGTGCTTGTGTGTGTGTGTGTGCTTGTGTGTGTGTGTGTGTGTGTGTTTCTTTGTTCCGGGTGTTTGGATGTTTGCTTGGTTAGTTGATTTGGCAGAAATAGACTTGCTGAACCAGTTGTCCAACTGTTTTTCTAGTTCATGTTTGTGAAGGTAGACACTAAAAATTTCAATTGAATCTAATAGCGGTGTTTTCGTACAGAGGAAAACAGGAGTTGTAAACTCAAAGTATTCTAGGGACTGGCCAGCAGTTGTGTGAATCACACCTACTGTAAGACCATAGGAGAGGCTGGGCCTGTGGCCACAATGAGGAATATATGGTGTCTCTACATGCACTCGAATTCAAAATTTTGAAGCTCTTGGGCTTAAATATCTGCAGACTTAATTGGCCCAAGGGTACAGATCGGGGTCCCTTGTTCAAAGATGTTTAGAGCTTCTGAAGGACAAAACTGACAAAATTGATGGTGGGGAAAGGAAAGTATGTGATTCTAGAGATTTCAACAATGTAATTTCTCTGTTTCTTAAAATAGATGAGGATCATTTTATCCGGTGTTAATTGGCAAGTGCAGAAACATGAAAGCATTTTGGATATAGGCTTACCTTAAGACAGGAAAGCTATTCTGTTAGTAGGTGGTGGTTATGTTTACCCTCAGAGAGCCAGGTTATCATCTGGAAATGTTTTAATTCCTTCTTATTTGTGTTGCTATGTTATTTAACATGTGAACAAGGGTGATGTTTGGGACACAGAATATGATTTTATGGATGTTAATGCACCAAGAAAGCCCTATATAGGCCTTTTCATCCAATTACGAACTCAACTATTTGATTTTTAACGTGGTTCATGTTTCGAATGTTATTAAAAGTGAATTTCTAAGGTAAAGGAAATTGGGGGCTGAGTTAGAGCAGGTGTATCTTGTTCCGTGAAATTTCCAAGGATAAAGAGAGAGATTCATAAACAACATACAGGTTGTCTGATATTCCCTCCAGGTAGTAAAGCAATCAAAGCCTGACAGGTACAGGTACGTTGAAGTAGCTCATGGACTTTTGCAGTAGCATTATTGAAGGATATTAGTAATGTAATGAGACAGAATTTTGGTTAGGACAGGTAATTAAGTAAAGAGACAACATAATTTTCGGGGAGACCTGCTGGTTTCATTGCTTGATGCCCGAGAGATTAATCCATTCTACTTTCGTGATAGACAACAAATAAGTAATCAAACATTTTTTTAAAATGACCAACCTTTGTGACACGTGAGATTGATTTCAGGTGTCTGCAGGTTTAATGCATACTGGATCATACAAAAGCAATTATGGCTGAGAATGTTGTGTATTTTATTCTAAGTCTTTAATGATTAGTTACCTACCTTTGGCACCTACATTAGCTCCTGCAGATAAAGAATTGTTCATTTATTAAAATACTTCAGCTTTTTTCCCTAGGGTAATACTTTAGTGTTTTTACGTACAATGTTTAATGATCACTGAGTTTATTTTTGATAATCCTACCCCAAGGTCACTTTCGATGCAATATAGGCCCTTTACTGACATAGGGTTTATACTGTGGTAGAAAAATACCAAGAAGAAACATGCTGTTAACATCTCATGAGAGAGGTGATTTGTAATATGAACACTTATAAAGCTGTATTTTCAACTAAAGGAGTAAACATTTGTTTCAAAGTGGATAAAAGCAAATTAGAAGATCTAGTTAAGATTTGGAATATGCATATGTATGAAATATTTAACAAACTGTATAGCAATATCAGATATTCATACTATTAAAGTTAATAATAGTAACATTAATATTGTTTTAAATATATTAATTCCCTTAAAATGAATTAGTTCTTGACAATAGAGTATTATTGACAAGACTGATGAGAAAAGCCAGCTCCAACCAGAAGTCTGTCTAGAGATTAGCTGACAATATAAAGCAGTGAGAGGCTGACTTATTCTTTTGTGAGAAGACCTATGAGATGTGACTGATAATTCAGTCTCTGCCACAGTGGGTTGCTGCACATAATTATCCTTAGGCCTTGTCAGACCTAAGAGGAAGGCCTAATACACCATAGGAAATTAGGTTCTGTGTGCTTAGTTAATGTCCCATCAGAGCATGGGAAAGCAAGACGTTTTGCAGACTGAGATTATACTAAGGTTTTTGGTTTGGGTTTTTGTTTTGTTTTGTTTTATTGTTGTTTTTAATGCTTTTCTACCATTACAATTCTGAAAAGTATTGAGAAGTTATACATGATCTCGCTTGGATTAGTCTAACTTCCTCTGGGATTCACACTCATTTATAGCTTATCAAATAACTCTTAAAATGTAAGAGGGGAAGGGCTAATGGGCAGGCACTGATTAAAGTTGACCTTTTCATATTCCCAAGAAACTACTGCTCAAGAGGAATAAGCCCTAAAGAGGCATTTGCAAATCAATGTTTCACTCCGGTCTTTAGTGTTGTTACTAGGAACGAATTTGTGATTGCATTTGTCGCCTGTCCATATTTGGGAAAATGCGGGATGCTCAGGGTTATAACCAGTGATTATGTAGTAAAACACCTAAGATTCTGATTATAGCACATGTATTGCTTGAATCACCATCAAATGAAGTGAGGTTCTATCTATCAGTACTGAAACAGTGAACTGGAAGTGAGGAGAACTCATTTTATAAGGTCTAGCAGAGCAAAGGAGATTGCTTGTTATCTGTTATTAGTTTGGTTTTTAATGCATCTCATTATCATAGCTCATTTGTTCTGGGTGGAATCTCAATCTTTTTTAGGAAAATGGGATTCCCCCCAAGACTGATAGAATGTTTTGTCCTTTCTCACCTGTGATTTCGGCATAGCAAATACAGAAATGAGGGACAGTCCATGTTCAGAGACCCTGGTCTATGAAAAGCGGGAGTGGGGCATGGAGGGTAAAGTAAAATTGTGGAATGCAATGTAACAAGTGCTGTCACTTAGGAAGGTAACTGTAAGGTCTTCCTGGGACCTGGAGAGCTCTCGGGGGACACCAGCAAAAGGAGGCCTAGTATCTGGGCATGCACCAAGATGTTGCTACTGACACGGACCAGAGTAACATGTTTTTACAGGTACTTCAGCTGTTAAACTACACTGATAATGGGTTTCAGAAAGGGATTTCTAGCCACTCCTGCAATTTTTTTTTTTTAAGTTTTGCCTTTTTCATTTAAAAGTATTCAGACCCATGGATCACTCAAGAATAGATATCTTTTGAATAATTCATTCATTAAAAACAAACATCAGATACTAGTCATCCTTAATTTTGCATTCCTTTTATTTAGTCTGCATTGAACAATGCAGATTTAACTACAACAAAGAACATAACATCTAAGTTTTCAGTTAGAGCCCTTCGGTGAAAGCTTTGGGATAAAGCAATTGTAACTTCCAAGTAATCAGGCCAACTCCGAATTAGTATTAACCAGAACTATCATACATGTAAAGGAGAGTTATCCTCTCCAATATGGGGGGGAAGCATACAGAAAACACGGCAAAGTGGACAGTATGAATAACAATGAAAAATATGAGTAGAACAGGTGGCAGGAAATAGCACAGGGAAGAAAACTTTGTAAAAAGAGTCAAGTATCCATTTAAGATGTAAACACTTCATAAGAGGAATAATTCAATTTCCAAGTTTCAGCTCTCTCCTTGTATTAAATGCTACTTTTTCCTCTGTTACTAGACGTTGGTTTTTCTTCTCGAGTAAGACCACCTGGTTATTTGGGTGTTTATGCTTCTGTTAATTATAGTTTATGATACAAATTTTTACGTGTCCACAACTTCAAGGCTTAAAAGTAAATTAGGTAGTAGCTCTCAAGAAAATGTGATAAGCCCCACCTTCCTACTGATTTTTAAATCTCTCATGGGTATGTATATTAGGGCTAACTGGCTTTATTATAAAAAGTAAAGTGAGTAATAACTAGCTGAGCAGAGAATTCTCTATGTACCTGGGTCTCAGTTATTCTGCTAACACAGTGATAGGTAAGTAGATATGCAAATAAGAAAACTGAAAGGCATGTTAAATGCTAGCGAGACTAAGATTTTTAAGTCCTGATTCTGGCTGACCACATGGATACCATCCGTATATGAGGCTAGTCACCAGGAACCTGGGAACTTTACTGCATGAAGCTCTCTGCTACTTATGAGAAGTCCAACGCTGTGTAGAATTCACCCAGATAAACTGGTCCCCAGACACTGATTTTTAGAAAGACTATGAGAGAATTACTTAGATTCATATTCAGGGTGTAAAGACTATCGAGAAACAGGAAGGTATTGAGAGAAGCTGAGTCTTATTGGGGCAGCCTTCAGTAACCTGGCTGATCCCAGAACTGTCGCAGCAACATCGTCTGGCTCAAGGCCAGGCGAGAATACTGCTGATGTCTGAATGGTGGGATAAGTGAAACATCTCAGCAGATGCATTCCTGGGTTTTTCAGGCAGCATAGCTTAAAAAAAAAAAATCTAGTACTACAAGTTGAGACTTACCCTGTTAGCACTAACATTATGAAATATTTCCAAAACACTAAAACAATGCTTAACCTAATACAGCATTCTATTGTCCCCAAAATAGGATTTTGTATTTTAAATGGCTTACCAAAACATGTATCTTATAATTTTGAGGTAAACTTCTTTATTTTCTTACACAACCAAAAATCTTAAACTCTCTTGGTACATTACCATGTTAACAGGGCATAGTTTAGTCTTTATGTGCAGTTTTCACACTGTTTAACCCAATATTTAAAAAAAAATGTAGTTAACATATTGTAGACAGTTTTAATATTGCTGCATATTCTTTGTAATCTTATTTGGTATAATATAACCACGTTCAGAGCTATTTTTGTGTATTTACAGTGAATAAAAGTGAACAGACCCACTCCTTCCTCCCCTTACCCCCCCCCCCATTAAAGATAAAAACAAACAAAAAAAGATAAAAAGACAACAAGATGAAATGAGATAAAGTTCGGGGAGGGAAACTCTAATCATTCAAGTGTAGGGATGCAGAAGTCAGCTTTTTGCATCCATTCTCCATGCTACAGAAAAACTTTGAGACTACTGCCAAGTATTTCCTAAAACCTTTCAAGAAGCTCCAGTAGATTTCTGAATTTGTTCCTTTAAAATTAGGATGCTCTGCCTTTGCTCAGGAGGCAGCATGGCAATCTGATCTGCAGTCAGCTGAAGAACCTGCATGATCAAAGCTGCCTTTTCTTGATCCTGTGGAGTTACCTGGCTCTGCCCAGGACTGAAACTGCTAGGCTGGCCTCCACCTTGCTTGCCTGCCCCTTGCATGCCTGTCCCCTGTATGCCTGCTCCCTGCATGCCCACTGCTTGTATGCCCGCCCCCTGCATGCCTGTCCCTTGTATGCCTGCCCCTTGCATGCCTGTCCCTTGTATGCCCGCCCCCTGCATGCCTGTCCCTTGTATGCCTGCCCCTTGCATGCCTGCTCCTTGCATGCCCGCCCCTTGCATGCCTGCCCCTTGCAAGCCCGCCCCTTGCATGCCCGCCCCTTGCATGCCCGCCCCCTGCATGCCAGCTCCAGGATTTCCCACCCCTGAAATGCTTGAGACCTGCCTAGGTCCCTGAGGACCACCTGCCCCCATATTAATGGGCCCAGGTCCCTGGATTCCACCAGTCATAGGGCCTCTGGAACTGGGGCCAGGGCCCCGTATCTCCATCCCTCTTCCGTCTATGCCTCTCGCTTCCATCCCTCTGGTTTCCATTGCACAGGTCTCCATTCCTCTTCTCTCCATTACTCGTGTCTCTAAGACTTCAGTCTCCATGGCTCGAGTCTCCATCCCTCGAGAATCTCTACTACCTCTGCCATCCATAGGGAGACCCCTCTGATCTATCATGGGTCCCCTGGGCTCTCCCATCAGCAGTCTGGGATCTGCTAACGGCCCTCCCCTCATCTCATGGGAGGAAGGGCCGCGGCCGTCATGACCAGAGGCATGGTGCATGGGGGGACCCTGATGAGGTGGGCCAAGATAGCCTCTGGGCTCTACTTCTCCAGTGACTGAAAGCAAAGTCCCTCCACGTGGGTCGTTTGGAGCATCTCCCAACAGTCCTCGAGGAGGCAGGCCCCCGGCAGTCATGGGCCCACGAGGTATAGGAGCTCTAGGATCCGACATCTGCACCTGTCCCCGCTCTAAAGGCACTGGACCCACGCCTGGCATTCCAACCTGGGGCTGCATTCCTCCACCAGGGGTTAAGGCACCAGGCCCCGGTCCGGGAACCGCGGCTGGAATCGGGCCCGGCGCCGGCATCCCCCCCTGGATAGGGGTCTGCATCAGAGGAGGGATGTCTTTGACGGGTCTTCTGGCCATGTGCTGGGGCTGCGGGGCGGGAGGGTTCTGCTGGTTGAGCAGGACGTTGGGGCCGGGGCAGAGCCCGGGGCCGGGGCCAGGGCCGGAGACAGGCTGGGATTTGCCCGGGATCAGCGGTGTGACATGTATCTTGCGGTGCAGGATCTTCAGCGCGATCTCGGGGTCCATGATCCTCATGACCACCTGGGCCTGCAGCAGCGCGTAGGCCAGCTGCGGGTTCTGGAGCAGCATGTTCCGCGCCTCTTGGTGACTGTTCTGCACACACAGCTTCATCTGCTTCATGAGCTCGAACATCTGCTCCGGGGGCAGGCTGGCCACCGCCCTGGTGATGGACTCGGGGGCGTCCTCGGGGTCGATGGGGTCCCCGTACGGGGAGTCGATGATGGGCGCCGCAGGCCCTAGGCTCTTGAGCTCCTCCTTGTTCTTCTCGCTGGCGGCGTTGTCCACCCGCAGGGCCCGGCCGCTGAATTCGCGCCCGTTGAGGTTGCGCATGGCACTGAGCGCGGTCTCCTGGTCCTGGTACTCGCAGAAGCCGTAGCCCTTGGGCTTGCCCGTCTCGCGGTCGTACACCAGCCGGAAGCTGACCACCGAACCCACCTCCGAGAAAATGTCCTTCAGCTGCTCCTCGGTGGCCTCGTACGGAATGTTCCCCACGAACACGGAACGCAGCGACCGATCCATCGCCGGGTCTCTCACCGCCAAACTCGACATGATTCCGGGTGGACGCCCAGCGGAGAGAGCCGATTCTTCCAGGAGTCGTCCTCTGGCGACCCACACTTCCGCTGAGCAACGGAAGCGGCTCTCCTGCCCCGTGCGGAAACCTCAGGGCCGCGACCGAATCGTTCCGCCCACCCGCGGAAGCCGCACCACCTGTGTGTTCCCCTCACTACCTCAGCTAGTGTTTTCTGTCGCTGGGCTTTCGTGATTCCGTCAGCTCCTGGTTACCGAGAAGGACGAGTCCCTTCTCCTCTCTTATTCTGAAGACTTTCCATGGCGAGCCATCACGGCCTCCAGGAAAAGCTTTGTGCGGGCTGACCACAGTAAAGATGGCCGCAGGGGCTTCACCGTGGGAACCGGGAGCGGCCGCCTCCCTTGACGTCAGGGGCGCTTTTGCTTCCGTTTGCCGGGCGGGAAACGGCCAACCGAAAGTGGGCCGGCGGCCTGTTCTGGGTTCTGATGCTGGTGTATCCCGCAGCCGTCGCGCCCTCCTTCCTCCGGTCTACTTAAGCCATGTTTAAACTGTGAGGTGAAAGTGTAGGCGTTTCAGAGCAGTCTGGGGTTTGCTCGGTGACGTACAGCAGCCCCGGCTCAGGAAACACCTGGGAGAGGAGCTGCCCGAGGCCCCGCTGCGGCAGGTGCAGCCGCGGGCGCGGCCCCGTGGGCACAGCCCTCGTCCGTGACGGCATCGGCCGGTACTAACGGGTGCTTCCTGGCCGGGACGTTTTATGGCCGCAGGGTAGGAGTTAAAGGGGTTCAGCCACTCTCCCCTGCGGCTTAGATCGCTTCCGGTTACTGCGGGCCGGCGCGAGGCTTTAGCCACCGCCGCCCAGGAGGGAGAAGCCAGCTGCCTTGTCCTTACTGCTGCTGTTTCAGCCTGAAACAGACGTGGGGCGCGGCTTGGCCCCCTCATTTAGCAGGTGACAGCGGAGAAGCGTGCAGGGCCGGAGCGGGCAAAGCTAGAATGCCTGCAGTCTCGCCTCTTCTCTTCTCTTTTCCCCTTCCTTCCTCCCTCCCCCGCTTTTTCCCCTTCCCGCTTTCCTTCCTTTATTCCTTCCTTCCCTCCTTCCCTCCTTCCTTCCTTCCTGCCTTCCTTCTCTCCCTCCCTCCCTTCTTTCCTTCCTTCTCTCCCTCCCTTCCTTCCTTCCTTCCTTCTCTCCCTCCCGTCCTTCCTTCCTTCCTAACTTCCTTCTCTCCCTCCCTTCTTTTCTTCCTTCCTTCCTTCTCTACACCAACGTGGGTCAAACTCACCAGCTCATGAGATCAAGAGTCTCAGGCTCCACCGCCTGAGCTAGCCAGGCGCCCCTAAAACCAGATTTCTTAACCATGTTGGTCTGTCCTAGCTCAAGAGTTGTGCTGCCCCACAGGGTGGCCACTAGCCACTGGCAGCTCCCGAATGCTGGAAATGTGGCTGGCCTGACTGAGAAATTGAACTTCCAGTTGTTAAAGGAAGATCCACCAAGTAAATTTAAAGATCCGATTGTTTTATTAACCAATTCATGAATCAGGCCACACCCCATGTAGCAAGTACAGATTCACTCCCCAGAGTTGTACAAAGTGTTTTCTTGTTTGTTTGTTTTTGTTTTTGTTTTTGATAGAGGATGGGGCAAGAAAGTTATTAGCAAAGGAAAAGAATTGTTCCAGAGGAGGCTGTTTCCTAGGGGGAAAGCAAGGGGTCTCATCCTGCAGATTACCTCATCTTTCAGAGCAGGATGGAGAGGACCCAGGTGACAGACTCACTTTTGCTGATGGGAAGGAAAATGTCGTGGCTGACCTAGTTAAGGCTACCTTCCTGGGAGGTTGAAATTGCAACTAACTGGGTATTACCTGGATTTGGAAAGTCCATCTAAGTGACACCATTTTCAGCCTGTGGTTCCCCCACCCCTTTTTTAACAGTTTTATTTATACTGATATCCAGGGACATCTGGATGGCTCAGTTGGTTAATCGTCTGCCTTCCGCTCAGGTCATGATCCCAGGATCCTGGGATCGAGCCGCACATCGGGCTCCCTGCTCAGCAGGGAGTCTGCTTCTCCCTCTCCCTCTGCAGCTCCCCCTGCTTGTGCTCTCTCACTCTCTCTGACAAATAAATAAATAGATAACCTTTAAAAAAACCTTTAAAAAAATAAATAAAAACTGATATTCACTTAGACTACTAAAAGCCTTTTTAGTATGTTTGGAACAACTTAGGTATGAAATCTACTTTTGCAATGACAAATTTTATAAGTTTAAAGGAAACATCAAGTATTTCTGGTTAAAAATTTAGTGTTTTAATTGAGATGGCCTGTATATGTAAATACATGAAAGATTTTGAAGACTTTTTAAAAGGGAAAATATCTCATTAATTTTATATTGTTTACATGCTGAAATATTTTTAATACACTGGATTAAATAATATATTTTAACATTAATATCACTCATTTCATTTTATTAATGTTTTACTTAAAGGAAAATTAAGTTTCATATATGGATCGCATTATATGTCTAAGGACTGCACTTCTCCAGAGTTTACGTCTTAACTCCTAAGCAGAGAATCATTTTATTCTACTATGCCTTTTGAGGGGATGGCGAAACTTGAAGCCACATCCAAAAACTGTGTCATACAGCTTGACTATCATGGTCTGATGAATAGATCCGAAATGACTAGGACAGTCTAGCTACAAATAAGACAGAGCATCCGTTTATCTTTAATAGTTCATCAAAACTGCTATGCTTGGGCATAGCTATTCACTGAGACACAGGATAACTTATATCACGCAAGAAAATCTTGCTGATGCCAGCAGGGAGGGTCTAAGGACCCAGAGGGGTCCTCCAGGAGCAGCCAAGGGGGTGCTTGGCTTCACATAGGATGGAAATCAGGAGTGAGACAGCAGGAGGTGAGAGAGGAGTTTACTAAAGATACAGAGAGAGCAGGAACATATCAGGTACCTGGGAGACTCAGAAAGAAAAGGAACATGAGTCTCGTCTTTGTTTGGGGTCTGGGGTTTTGTGGAGGACCATGGTCTGGTGTACGGGTCCCCCTCGGGCATCCCGGAGCTGTGAGAACAAAGACGAGTGCTCACTCGTTAATCCTTGGAGCCAGGGGTCTTGGCGTGGAGATGTCTAGGTCGGGTGGCTGCAATACGCGTGTGATTGCTTCATCCTCTCCTGCTCCTTCCTTAGATGTTCTCTGTTCTCGAGAAATCACTGACTCCTTGCCCCTCAGGAGGAGGACATACACTTTTGCATTACGAGGCATGCATAAAGCGAGGTGGGGGTGCAGGTCTTAGCAAGAATGGAAGCAGGAAGAGAAGTAAAAAGCAGATTTTTATGGAGTCCTTCAGTTTCTCTGTCTCACTGCTAGTCAAAGAAACGGAATAGCCACCTGCCAGTAATGTTTTTTTTCCCCTGTGATTCTTTTATAGGAGGTGAAGTGGGGTGGAGGAGGGGAGCTGAGGCTGGTGTCATTCACGAAAACTACACACTAGTCAGTTTGTCTCTTTTCCATACCATCTCTTTACAGAGAGAAGCCATGGCTTTTTTACACACACTCTGTGTGTAATTGTGTGTGTATTAAACGTAGCAATCAGGAGGATGGTGAGAGGCTGTTAGAATAAATTGTCAAGTTCATGAGAGGTGGCATGGCTTATCTGCCCATTTCCTTACCGCTGCTAGTGACTGACCCAGTGGCCCCCACACTTCAGAGTGCATCAGAACCACCTGGGACCATGGCCTGTTAAGTCAGATGGCTGGGCCTCACCGCCTCCCCTCCCCAAACTCAGTACTTCTGGGGTGGGAGTGGAGACTTTGCATTTCTGACTGGTTCTCAGGTTATGCCAATGTCCCTGATCTGGGGAGGCTATTTTTAAGAATCATTGATCTGAACAAATGGAATTGAAGTGCTTTTGTTTTGTTGTCTTCTGTTTCCATTTGTATTGAGTACGCTCTGTTAAAAGGTATGAGATATGGGTGGTCTTTAGAGAAAACCTCTTACTATCTTCATGCTGCCCTAGCAGAGCTAGTACATGCTGACCCCGCACTGAAGGTACCCTGGGCTCAAGCAATGGGGGAGTAGAGTGGCTGCGGAACTCTGGGGGTGAACAGGCAGGGAGAGGACATGACTTTAGGTGTATGCTTTTTGCCATAGGTCTTCCATATTTTCTCTAGTCCCCTATTCCAAACTGGAAGAATGATTTGCTATGACCCCCTTCATAAAGGACCAGTCCGACCAAGCACATACCTCAATGCCCAGGACACATAAACTAATATTTCTTATTAGCCAAGTGGCCCAGAATTACTAAGAGCTCTTAGAAACCTGTATATATTTCCTAGTACCAACACATAATTTTCACAGATCTACCTTGGAAGAACTTCCATTTTATATTGCTTTCTTTTCTCCCATAATGTTTACACTTCAGATATTTGTAACATGGCATAGAATCTGAAGAAAAATGTGCATGGCATCTTGCATGTTTAAGTGTTGATTCTTTCACTAAATCAAAATACCAAGTATACTGAGAGTGAGTAAACGAACATATCAGAACATATGGCCAAATGGGGGTCATTCTTCAAACTAATCACCTTTAGAAACTGTAAACTTTATTGATGCTTCCAGTGTTCCAAATGATTTTTAAACTCCTACCCTGAGATTGTTGCAGGGCTCCATTTATAAGTCATACTGGAAAATTGGTATCTTAACTCAAAAGTACACCCTGTTTTCAACAAAGAACAGAGTTATGCAACCAAATCACTTCTCTTTCAGACCAGACTTGGCAAAAACATGGTATGTAGCTATTTCCACATACCAAAACTTACATCAGAATATGAAGATTCTAGAGACTTTGAGAGTAGTACAGAAGATTCACCATAGATTGAGAAGACAAATTCCAAAGAGAGGTACTAAAAATATTTCTCAAGTTCTAACTGGCATTTCTGAAACAAGTGTATGGGCCGTTCAAGAAATAGATCAAATGCACTCTTCCACGAAGTTCTCCCTGACCTTCCTCCTCCTTCCTCTAAGTTGGAAATAAGTTCATTTGCCTTTGCATATACAGCATCCCTTCTCTGTATCTTTCTGATGATAGTAACTCTTCTACCTTGGAGTAGAATTGTCATTTTCCTTCTAAGCTATAACTTAATCATTCAAGGAAAGAACTACATTCCCCTTTGTCAATTGACAAAGTACCTTGTATTTACTCTTTCATTCTGTCAGTGTTTATTCTGGTAGCACTCGCGGTACAGCAGTGAAAAAGACAAAGGCATTCCACTAGCACAGAGCTTCGCTGAATGTGGTCTCCAGACCAGCAGCATGAGCATCACCCAGAAACATCTTGGAAGTGCAAAGTTTGGGGCCCTACTTCAAATCTACTGTATCAGAAACTCTTGGATGTGGGGTGTCTGTACAGAAATCTGGGGTGTAATAAGCTCCTGAGGTGATTCTGATGCAGGCTGAAGTTGAGAAGCACTGAATTCAAGGGACACAATCCTAGATAGATAGATAGATAGATGATAGATAGATAGATGATAGATAGATAGATAGATAGATAGATAGATAGACAGACAGATATAGATTAGATAGACAGACAGACAGACTTTGTCTTCTTCACCACTGTATCCTCAGCACCTAGGATAGAGCTTAGCACAGGTAGGTGCTCATTTTATTTGTTGAATGAATGATGAGAAGTGACCTAAGAGTTAGCTAATGCACAAACCCTTCATTTTATACAAGAGGAATCCCCTGGCATTAAATAACATGTCCCAAATCAGAGTGAAGACCTTGTCATTTTATTCCTAGGTCAATGATAGTTCCTCCATGTTACTGTTTGATAAAATAGATATGTAATGAAGCATGCAGAGAGACTGATAAGGTCTAGATCATCAAGGAAGACTCGCTGATGGAGCTGGGATTTAAAGGATGGGTTATAATCTGGTATGTGTACACGGAAGATGGAGAGAAATAACCAGGAACTAGAAATAGCCAAAACATTTTTTGATGCCCTCAGAGGAAACCAAAAACGTAGTTGGTGAGTAGTGTGATTTAAGATTGTCTTTTGGGGGGCGCCTGGGTGGCTAAGTCGTTTCGTGTCTGCCTTCGGCTCAGGTCATGATCCCGGGGTCCTGGGATCGAGCCCCACATCGGGCTCCCTGCTCAGCTGGAAGCCTGCTTCTCCCTCTCCCACTCCCCCTGCTTGTGTTCCTGCTCTCGCTGTCTCTCTCTCTGTCAAATAAAAAAAAAAAAAAATCTTAAAAAAAAAAAAAAGATTGTCTTTTGGGACAGATTGTGAAAGGTTTTGAGGATGAGATTTACGAGTCTAACCTTGATGTGCGAGTCAGTAGGCTTTCTTCCTCCTTTCTGAAACATGGACACAGAATAATAATGGCAGAGTTTAAGAATACCAATCTTCGCCAGTCCTTCTCCATGAGATCTTTCAGGCCCAGACTCTCCTCGTTTTAAAAGTTTTATTGCTAATTGAAGTATAGTTGACATGTAATACTAGTTTCACGTGTACAACATAGTGCTTTAGCAACTATAGACACTACAAGATGTTCACCATGAAAAATGTGGTTACCGCCTATCACCAAAGTCACGGCACTATTATCGACATATTCCCCATGCTGCACCTCCCTGTGACTTGTAACTGGGAGCTTGCCCGTCCTGGTCCCCTTCCCCTCCACCTGTTTCATCCATGCCCCAACCCCACCACCACTACTGCTTTATCTGTAGCTGTGTCTCTTCTGTTGTTGTTTGGTTTGTTCATTCATTTTGTTTTTTAGATTCCACACATAAATGAAATCTATGGTATCTGTTTTTCTCTGTCTTATTTCGCTTAGCATATTACCCTCTCCGGACTCTCCTTTTTAATCCCTTATAATATTTATTTATTTATTTATTTATTTATTTATTTATTTATTTGAGAGAGAGAGAGAGAGAGCACGCCTACAGGGAACAGGGGCAGAAGGAGAGGGAGAGGGAATCTCAAGCAGACTCCACGCTGAGCACAGAGCCCGACTTGGGGCTCGATCCCACAACCTGGAGATCATAACCTGAGCTGAAACCAAGAGTCAGATGCTTAACCGACTGAGCCACCCAGCGCCCCAATCCCTTATACTTTTTAATCTAAAGTGTGGCAGTTACTCTTCCCACATTTAACATCTTCTGCAATCGGCTTCATTCCCATTACTTGCCTCCCACCCCCTCCTCTGTTCACCATTCTTTGTTGGGGATGTCTTTTTTTCTCTCCCTCTTTCTCTCTTCTCATCCTCTCATGTCTAAATCCTTCCTGTCCTTCAACACTCACTTCAGAGACTTCCTTTTAAAGTATTGACTTAGCACCCAGTGTCTCCTTCTACCTTGTATCAGCAGCACCAAGATTCTCCTGTTACCCCCTTAAGCACAGAACTCTGTCTGATTTTTATTCCTCATATTGCCTAGACCAGTGCTTTTTATATTCCAAGCACTCAGGGGATATTTTTAAAAAATTAATAGAAGATCATCTCATAATAACAGATAACATATGTTAACCAAATGGTAATGTGATGTTTTTAGTTCACAAAACACTTTTCTCTGGGTTCCCCCATGTGGTTTGGACTACAGTCATGGGAGGTACATACATGTGTATCCTGATTTTAGGGGACTGTTACGTAGAACTTTTCCTGACAATAGACTCATTTAAAATACAGATACCATTCATGAAAGCTAACTCTGAGCATGAAATAGGAAGGAGGCCCTTTGATAAATGCTTTATAAAATGCAATATTGTATTTAATCCTTTCAACAACCTTCCTGAGATAAGCAGTCAGCCTGTCAATTTACAGCTAAGAGAAGTTCACTATTGTGACCATGTTAACTGGTCAGGATTTGAACTCACATCGTTTGACTCAAGAACCCAAGCTCTTAAATTATTCCATTAAGTGAGTTTCCTAAGGATACATAGCTAGTAAGTGGTAGAGCTACAGCCTGAAGCCAGGTCTCTTGATTTTAAAATTCCTGTTTCACAATTAGTAGAGTAATCATGGGTCATTAAGGCTTGGACACAATCTCCCTTGGCCTTTTTCCTGATTGTCCCTGAGTATAACTAATTGCAATTTTGACATCACAATCAGTGCTGTGGCAACAGATGGACCATAAGGTGTAAAAATTGAAGCAATTGAGAAAATGTTTCTTTTTTTCAATTTGCAAGGCTATAGTTAAACACATACAGATTTTTTTAAAGCATCCGGTTAGATAGGTAGTAAATGCATTTTTCATAAAATGAGAGCCCAAATTTCTCAATCCCCAAATTAGGTTTGTCTTTGACATTTTTCCCCAATTCTTTTTTTTTTAATTTTTTATTTTATTTTAATCTCTACCCCCCAAAGTCGGGCTTGAATTCGTGACCCCGAGATCAGGAGTCGCACACTCTACCCCCTGGGCCAGCCAGGCACCCCACCTGACTCTTTAAATGTATTTAATATGCAACAATGTACAGAAGAATACATAGTAAATTTCATTTACTGACACAAGAGATGAGTCGCTTTGATTGGCAAGAGGAAGACCTCCTGAATTTGGAACTGCAGGGAGTATGCCATTCAGGACTAGAGGCTTGGAAGAGGCAGACATTCTCCCTGGAAGGGATTGTGTAGTCCAACACTTTTTTTTTTTTTTTTTAATAGATGAAGAAAATGAGACCCAGGGAAGACAAGAGACTTGACAAAGTCACACGCCCAGTTGCTGGCCTAGTATGTAACGGGATCTAGATGTTCCGATTTCCCATCCAGAGGCAGTAAGGTGAAGGGTTAAGAGCACAGACTTTAACATCAGAGAGACTTGGGTTGGCTGCCTGGTTCAATAAGTAACTGTGTAGCCTTAGAACAATTACTTAACCTCTCTGTGCTTCCATGTCTATGAAATGGCAATGATATCACCTCTATGGACCATTGTATTGATACATGACATACTTATTTTTATCATAATTCATTCTGTAATTATTTTTTTAAAGATTTTATTTATTTATTTGACAGAGAGAGACAGAGAGAGAGAGGGAACATAAGCAGGGGAGTGGGAGAGGGAGAAGCAGGCTTCCCGCTGAGCAGGGAGCCCGATGCGGGGCTCGATCCCAGGACCCTGGGATCATGACCTGAGCCGAAGGCAGACGCTTAATGACTGAGCCACCCAGGTGCCCTATTCTGTAATTATTAATCTACATTTGTTATATAGAACTAATAGCAGTAGATAAAGCATCTTAAGTGCAAAGAGACTTAAATTTTAGTCTAATACTATTCATTTTTTAGTGTCTGTGTTCATTTTTGTCTTTGAAGGGTTGGCCTGAGTGAACTAATGGTCTGTTGTCAGATTATCTTATTTCAAAAATTTGAACTCAGATCGTTTGACTTAAAAACTCACACTCTTAAATTATTAGTCCATGAAATGAGTGTTGCAAGGATCCACAGCTAGTAAGTGGTAGAGCGACAGCCTGAAGCCAGGTCTCTTGATTTTATGATTCCTGTGTGGATAGCATGGCCATTGTCACTGGGGGTAGGTCTGGGGTTGAACGTGGCTGCTGTTTAGGCTCAACCCCATCAGACACTTCAGTGAGAATTTATCAAGGTGGTGCTCACTAGGTTCTTATACTAAAGCCTGAAATGAACTCTTCAAATATTCAGTTGGCTGAAATCCACTTTTTCATTTGCGTTAGAAGGGCCTGCCTGAACTCTGACTTGTGGAGGATCCGGGCTGGTACAGCCCTGCCTTGGGCCGGCACGCCGGGTGCCTCTGTGAGCGAACGGTCCCATTCAGGATGTCATTGGCACCGCTGCCTTTGAGCGTGCCCTGGCAGACGAAGGCCATTTCTTCAAATGCAGGAGCAGCATGACTAACTGGACAAGAACCAGAGCTCCCTTATTCTCCCTTTAGGCTGTCACCTGAAAGAACAGAGGGAGGACGTATCCTCATAAACTGTGGAAAAGTACAAGCCCTAAAAGCAGGGTCTGAATAAAGACATGCTGTTTAAGAGAAGCAACTCATGAGTCTTTCTTCGTGGGACCAGAACAATCCAATACCCAACTTCAGAGACACGTCTCAACCGCCATTCCCTTCAGACGCCGGCATTCCTCTTCTGAGGCTCGACTGGCTGATCCAATGAGCCTGTATTTATACTGAGTTACAGGAGAGAGGCTATTGTGAAATACCCGACTGAGGCCACGGAAATGCCACGGAAGTCAGTGTGGTAGCATGTATTTTGGATTTGTTATCACACTTGAGAAACATTATTTCGGCACTCCCCTTCAGATTTGCCATCGAGCAATTAGATTCTCCAGAGTCAGAAATCAGATAAAAATGTAAAATCCAATGTTTATAGGAAGGCAGTCGCTAATACTTTTTGGCGCAAGTGTGGACATGGCCTCCAGCCACGGGAAGCCAAAGGTGGGGGTGTGGGTATGTTAACGATGCTCTGCCATGTCTCGGGGCATGCCGGCTGTCCTAACAAAATGCCACAGATTGGGGGGCTTGGACAGCTGAAAATTCTCTCACAGTTCCGGGGGCTGGAAGTCTAAGATCAAGGTGCCACCATGTTGGCTTTCCCTGAGGCTTCTCCTTGGTTTGTAGACAGCCACCCGCCCACCATGTCCTCACGTGGCTTTTCCTCCATGTGCATGAATTCCTGGTGTGTCTTCCACTTCTTCTAAAGACCCCAGTCAGGTTGGACTAGGGCCCCACCCTTATGACCTCATTGAACCTTAATTATCTCTTTAAAGGCCCTACCTCCCAATAATGAACATCAAGGTTAGGGCTTCAACATATGAATTGGGTGGGGGGAGGAGAGAATGGACCCAATTCAATCACAACATGCAGTAATGCAGTCATCTTCAAGAAAAGAAGGACTGGGGGGCCTGGGTGGCTTAGATGGTCAAAAGTCCAACTCTTGGTTTTGGCTCAGGTCATGAGATTGAGCCCCGCATCAGGCCCCATGCTGGGCATGGAGTCTGCTTGGGATTCTCTCTCTCCCTCTGCCCCTCCCTCCCCTGTTCGTGCTAACACACACACACACACACTCTCTCTCCTTTCTTATTTCTACCTTTATTTCTCCTCTGCTTGAAGAACCAGATCTCTCTGGATTCTCTCCCTAGTCCTCTGACGTTCGAGGTGCTCTTCCTCAGGGTTTTGATTTACTTGCTACAGATTTGCCCAGAGAGAATGATTTGTTCCTCTGAGAGCAGATTCCAGCTTCCTGGGAGAGAGAATTTATAGGCCCACCTCTACTCTGATACCCATCCATACTCAATCCAATATGGGAAAAGGACCGAGGCCAGGGTGATAGTGAAACTATCTAACAACCCTATGCAGAGGCTCAGCAATTCGTTGTCATGGGAGGGACCTTATAGACCTTTTAGCCTGGAGTTAACCTTCCCCACCTGCTGGGCCATGGAGAGGCCCGAGACAGGGGCACTGGGAGACTCAGGACAGTGGCTATTTATCACCAGGTGCAGATTTGCAATGATTTTAAACGCTGGTCCAGCCATCCTGCTAACAGCTGAAGATCTGCCCTGGTTGCCCATAGGTTCCAAAAGGAGCTCTTGCTGGCCTACCCTTGGGAGGGGGAGGGGCTGTCCTGAGCCAGGTGGCTGTTCTCCATCCGTTTCCCACCAGGGAGAGCTAGTACACCACATTCCTCTAATTCAGGCCCTCTGTCTCTGCAGAAACAAAACAGGAGCTCCCCAAATGGGCCATTTCCCTATAAACTATAAACCTGGTATAAAACAGTAAAGAAATGCTTAGCAGTCCATTCACGATCTTCAGAAAGCTCTCGCTACATAGAATGTGTGATTTTTCTTGACGGGGAGGAGAGCAGACCTTTTTAAAATATGAAACTCTTCCATCACTCATCTAAAAATATTGAGACTTCTGTTCTTGACAGTTTAATGAGACAATAAATAGTAACAATTCCTCGGTTTATTGTGCTCTTCATCACTACCACCTGCCATTTACCTGGGGCTGGCTGTGTCTTCTTCCTCACAGAGGCGCCAATGGGAGGACTGCCTCTTATTCATCTCCAAGGTGTGTGCCAACCCCCCTCTGGCTCTGGGGACAAAACAAGGCCTGCAGGGAAGCCAGCAGGTGCAAATGACCTATACCTCTGGAGCTCAGCCTTTTGTGAGCTCTGAGAATGGAATTGTGCAGCCTGTGAGGGGTCCAGGGAAGAGCGGCTGAGGCCTGCAGGGAGGATGAAGGGGAGGCTGAGGTTTTCCTGCGGGTTCAGTGCTCTGGGGTCTGAGCCCTTGCTGCTGGGCATTCATTCGCACCTGCAGGACTGACACAGGGGGGCCCCAGTTCCAAGAAATCCTCCTGCGAGCAGGTGTCTGAGGATGGGGCAGGGTGGGGGCGGAGGGCAGGGACAGGCATGCATCTCTGGCAGGAAGGAAGCAGACTGACACGGTTCGGATCAGCACCAGCCTGATCCGTCTTTAGGAACCCTTTCACGCTTCATTCCACTAAAAGGGGTTCAGCGTCTATTTTGCAAATATTCACCAGGCGTGTGCGATGTGGACGGTAGGCCCCGAGTGTGACAGGATGCGGACTTGTCAATGTGGTGCCTGCTTTCAGTAGCACTTTTCACTAGAAACTTTTATTAGCTTTTATCTCGAACTTTCACTGAGGATGGATGGTGTTGAGATTCAGCTTTGCGGTAGCAGAACAGCTGTGCCTGCAAGGGGTTTCTGTGCTGTCAGACAAGATAGAGAAGACAGGATAGGAGCCGACAGTTTCCAAATGCATTTTTGATTTGTTTGATTTCCTCAGAGGTGTATGGAAAACAAAAATATAATTGCTGTTTACCCGCTGACCCTCTTGCTGAGGTTGAAGATAAAAAGGAATTTTTTTTCCCTTTATGACTGAGAAAAAGGCTGTTCTTTGTCTTTGCCGTGCTGGGTTCTTTATGGTCATATACACCTGAGGACAGAGGATTATTACTTATAGCTGATTGCATCCGAGTCAAAGCCAGTGTAACTCTGGCAGCCCCTCCCCCTCTCCAGCTAGAATCTGGGGTGTGGGCAAGCCTGCTCCTCGGTGGATGGTGGTACATGATTCCCAGGCCATCGATGCAACCAGCAGCTTATTATCTTTTCCAGAGTTCTTAAACTCTAACCTTCAAACAAAGCATATGAGCACTTGAGAGCCATTTTCAAGTATAGCATACATATAATATAACCGAGTTTATTTCTGGTTAAATTAAGTTTCTCATTTAAATTTAAATATTACTTGCATTTTGAGAAAACAGACACAAATGCGAGATTTCCTGTGACCACCAGACTGTGTTCACAAGGGAAGCATGCTAAGAGTTTGCTCACCAGGGATGGTAGAGTCCAGCTGGTGTTGGTCTCTTGATGCTCTCCTGTTTGTGGGGCTCAGCAACTAGTCACATTTTTTAAGGACGTGGTTTCCCAAAATGGCCTTTCTTATTCATACACTCTCTTCCATTAAAAAAAAATCCTCTCTCCTGTTTCTGAGGTTGTTGTCCACTATGTGAGTTTCTTTCTGACCTCCTTTCCTCCAAGTATGAGTGTATGTTTCCCATCATCTGCGTAGAAAACAGTTCTGTGCTCAAACAAAGTCCCCCCACCTCTGGTTTTCCTCCTGGGAGCTCCCAGGCAGTTCTGGTGGCTTGCCTGAAGCCATAGCTTTTGGGGGTGACTTCTTTTTGAAGCACCGTTCCTTTCTGCAGGAGGTAACCGTCAGTAGCTGTAAGGGGTTGAGTGAGAAAGCAGGTGAACAGACTGCTGGAAAAGCTAGCTTGGGGGAGAGGGTTTGGGTCACGCGTAAGAGAGAAGCAAACATGTTAATGAACGGGGTCAGAACGGCCAGGACCACGATAAACCAAGGGAGCAGTGTGTCTGCATTCTTGTCCTCTTCTCTCTAAATCGTCTTTCCGTTTCCATCTGTGTGTTAAAATTATTGTCAGTGCTAATGCTTGTTCACAATACTGTTTAAAGAACTAAGGGTTTAATAGACAACAGTATCAGGACATAACTCTAGGGGCCTTTTATATGCAGAGACCCTAGAACCTCACAGAAAGCTCGTGAATCCCACTATTACTGTTACAGCGACAAAGCCATGCGCTGTCCCAAATGCTTTCTCCGTAATTGCTCACCCACCCCCGCAACAACCTTGGGAGGATTTTCTGGTGGGTGAGGAAACCGAGGCACAGATAAGATCAAAGAATCCGTCCTGGGTCTTAGAGCAAATAAGAGGCAGACATGAATCCAGGCAGTCTGGCCGAGGGAGATTGTTCGTTTAATTCCTGAAAGTTCTAGCTCATTTTTTATGCACTCAGAATCAGTGCTTTATCCCCCTGAAGGAAAGGTCCTGTTAAGTTTCACCACCAGCCACGTATCCTAACTTTTTCTTGCCTTGTCAGCTGCCTGTCAGTTTTGTGAAGAAATGCAGCATGAAACTGACAGGAAGAAGCTCTGAAATCTGTAACCACATGGCAGAATATTGAAAAATCTTCACAGAGTCTCATTTTGTCATTTACTGTATAGCCTTCAAACCAGCTGCTGGTGGCACAGGTGATTTACTAGACACCATTTAGCTAATACGTTATTTTGCCGAGAAAATTCATTGTGCCGAGTTCTCCTCTCATCTTTCGTGGCTGCTTACTTACAAAAACAGAGTGCCCAGAAACTCTGAATTATTTCGCAGTGGGGAGAAGCCAAACAGAGAAGGCTATTCATTTAAGCTGTTTCAAATGGAAATCATCACTCTGAAGAAAGAAATATACGTGGAATAAGATGTATACGATTCTTGAATAAAGAGAAACACTTAAATGGCACATTTCTTCTTTGGAAGTTCAGAAGGCATTATTTATTAATAGGGTATTAAATTACATTGAATACTTTCTAGCCTTAAAGCTAGGATGATGAATAAAAAAGTGTTTTCCAGGCTCTTAAAACCCTAGGCACACCTCAGGCGCATGTAGGTTTGCGTAACGCAAGTGATCGTGTTTGCCGTATGAACGTTCTGTCAGACTAGTATTTGTACAATGCAGCAGTATTATTATACAGCTTCCAATGTCTCCTCAGAAAGGGACAACCAGACATTATTTCAAAATCTCAATGTTCGTTAGAATCTAAAAGAGAGCCCCTTAAATCCAATAGATGGATACACACTATTATTTTTCATTCTTACACGTGTATAAAGCTTACATCTTGTATGTTCAGATTTCTCTGTACAGAAGAGCAGAGTGGCCACCCAGCCCATGCATACACCATGGAGAGGCTCGGCTTCCCTGCCTCGATCAAGCAGATGACTAAGGCACATTTAAGATGAAGAAGAGAGTAGGATGGGAAAAACTGGGGCAGTCAAAACGTAGAGTTTTAGAAGAGAAAAGGGCCTCTCTCTTGTCTCTTGAAAGACCAAAGAAAGAGATGCAGAAGGAAATAAATGAGAGAGAGAGGTAGGCAGACCAATGGGCTTGGAACTATCAGCAAAATGTTCATGTGAGCCAATATGTCACCGTGATTGTCGAGAATGGCAGATCCACCAGTAATGACCATGACATTTTCCTGTCCTCAGGGAAAGACAAGCATCCATTCTTAGCATTACTTGCACCAGGAGTTGTGAAATGTCGGGAGACATCATTCATTGCCTGCAATCACAGATGCTAGAAACAGCATGTATATGAGCAGTGAATTAGATGAATTGTATTTATTATGGCTATATATTATAAAATATATTCTCTTTCATAGAATTACATGCAACAGTTTCTTTTTTTTTAAATTTTTTTATTGTTATGTTAATCCCCATACATTACATCATTAGTTTTAGATATAGTGTTCCATGATTCATTGTTTGTGCATAACACCCAGTGCTCCAGGCAGAACGTGCCCTCCTCAATACCCATCACCAGGCTAACCCATCCTCCCACCCCTCTCCCCTCTAGAACCCTCAGTTTGTTTTTCAGAGTCCATCGTCTCTCATGGTTCTTCTCCCCCTCCAATTTCCCCCCTTCATTCTTCCCCTCCTGCTACATTCTTCTTCTTTTTTTCTTTCTTAACATATATTGCATTATTTGTTTCAGACGTACAGATCTGAGATTCAACAGTCTTGCACAATTCACAGCGCTTACCAGAACACATACCCTCCCCAGTGTCCATCACCCAGTCACCCCATCCCTCCCACCCCACCCCCCACTCCAGCAACCCTCAGTTTGTTTCCTGAGATTAAGAATTCCTCATATCAGTGAGGTCATATGATACATGTCTTTCTCTGTTTGACTTATTTCGCTCAGCATAATACCCTTCAGTTCCATCCACGTCGATGCAACAGTTTCTAAAAGGAGGGAAAAATTACATGTGTATTTACGGAATAATGTCCTATAGATTTATTTTACTTTATTAATTTTTTAAAAGATTTATTTATCTATTTGAGAGAGAGAGAGTGAGAGAGAGTGCATGAGCAGGGGTGTGGAGGGACAGAGGGGGAGAGAGAGAATTCCAAGCAGACTCCCTGCTGAATGCAGAGCCTGACACAAGGTCCATCCCAGGACCCTGGGATCATGACCTGAGCCGAAACCAAGAGTTGGATGCTTAACTGACTGAGCCACCCAGGTGCCCCTAGATATATTTTAATGAAAAAGAGCAAGGTACAGGACAATGTTATAGTATACCCCCATTGTTTTTCTACCCCCCCATTGCAAGGGGATGTGTATGCATGCATGTATGAGCTATAATATTGGTATATTCATAAGGTATTTCTAAGGGTATCTAAGAAGCTAATAATAGCAGTTTTATATGGGTACAGAGACTGAGAATAGGATAATAAGGTTTATTTTGGCATGTTGTTTTTTACTGTTGGACTTTATTTCCCTGTGTTCCTCTTCTCCTCCCCTGACAAAAGCATTTCATTAGATAAAACTTAGAGTTCAGTTTTCTACCATTTGTCAAGCTTCATGGATAGATTGACAAATCAGAAAAGAATTCTCAGAGTAGGATGCATCAGAAATCCCTCTAGAAACTTGTGAAAATACAGATACCTGGGTCCCCTCTAAGCAGGTTAACTAAAATCTCTGGACACAGAGCCCTGGAATCTGCATTTGGAATGAACATCTGGACCCAAACCCTCAAGGGTCTGCAGATTTCCCTCTGAGAGACACTCCATGTGAACTCATGGGGCTCACGTGCTCACGTGGAGGGCATTTCCGGAGTGAGCCATTCAACCCCCTGAAGATGCAAATCTGCAATGACCACCTTAGAAAAAACAACCATGAAAAATAACAGTTATTATTGTCATTATTGGTGGATCTTCTATTGACTTATTCCCACCTGAAGGAAGGGGAAGTGTGGCCATTATGTTCAACATCCTCCCTTCTCTCTGAGGGGGGTGATGTATAGAGCCTTCATATAGAAATCTTCTCTTAGAAAACTTATGTATATGCACGTTACCTTTAATGGTATTCACTGAAGACATAGATGTTTTTATATATGCCGGTGGGACCTTGCTTTCTCAGCCCTTTGTCAGGGGACACATGAGCCTTGGTCGCTCACATCTCCTGGGATAATTAAGATGCCAAACTGTTTCGCCTCCTCTTCTCGACCCTCACTTCCTGTGAATGCTGAGGCTGTGCCATGTGGACGCCATGCACACCTCATCGGAACCGCCCCGTCTTCCCTGCTTTGTGGCATGGCGGGCCCCCATCACCCCTGCTCCCGGAGAAATGGGACACTTTACTGGTTCTCTTCTCCCACTGCTTGCTTCTTGCCTGCCCCACAGACTGTCCCGTGAAGGGTGGAGGAAGATTTCCACAAACTTCCACAAGTAATTAGACCTTTTGTTGTGCCATCAAGCAGAAACCCAGCTCCTGTGGTTTGTGGGCTGCTATCCATGGTTCTGATAATTACCCTGAGGATATTCAAGGGGCTTCATCCTGGCTTAGCATCAAACAAAACATTCCCTACCATTCTTGAACCCGCATTTCAACACTAAGCCCAGGTGTCTGGACATTCATGGGCCCCCAATGCCTCTGTGAGGTCTCCGGTGTTCTTGGACCCAACCATCTGCCCCAAATCTTTTTGACATTTTACTCAGAGTGTCTCCTGGAAACAGGTCTCCAAGTCACTGACTCTGATGACCTGGCATTCCCAGACTGAGCACATAGATCAGCCTCCCAGGTCTCTAGGACCTTAATATCATAGGATATATTAAAACAAATACAACACGTTTTTCCATGCAATTGTTATCATTCATGGGGTTGCCAAGGTAACAAGCGCTATGTGATCTATTAGAATCAGTATGGGTGTAGCTGTTGAGTTGTTAATACTAAAAACTATGCATTATTCAGCAAGCTGCTTTCTCTGCTTACCTAATTATGTAGCTTTTCTTCTTTAAAAGGACAAGTGATGGTCTCCCAATTTCATGGGAAGAATATTTAATAAGTTAGACCTCAGTAAACAGAATGGATTTGTTCTGGAAAAGCTGCCTGTGTATTAAATTCTATTTTCCTATTGATGTGCATTATAAACTTGGAGATTCTATTCTGTGATTTTTGTTTTGTTTTGTTTTTCCTCATAAAATATCATTTGTAGTTAATAATGCAGCAAAGTTGAAAAAAAACTGTGGAAAAAAGGAAAACTTATATTTTATAGGAACAATAATATTAGGTAAATAACAACTTGGAAATATGAAATTTCTCAGGTTTTTATTTTTTTTAATTTGCCCTAGTAGGTTAAGGGTTGAAAGAGGGAAAAAAGATAGAAGTCCTTTGCAAAGAATTCTGATTGATCAATTTTAAATTTGTAATTTCTTTTTCTTTTAAATATTCTACAGAAGAGTTCAGAGTTCTGTCCGGTTGCCCAGGCTCTGTTTCATTGGAAACCAAGAGGCCAAAAGTACATTAAAAGGAGCTAAGACCCCACCAAATATACAATAAATAAACAATAAATCATATATACGTATATCGCATCATTATGCCATACACCTTAAACTAATGCAATATTCCATGTCAATTACATCTCAATAAAACTAGGAAAAAATTATAAAGAAAAAATCTTTGAAAAACAAAACAAAACAAAACAATAATAGCCATTCTGATTATGACAGTTGTTCATTTGGAAACCTTGACGCAGTGGAAACTAGAAGCATTCTGTGAATTTTAGGGTTTTGTACTGAGGACATAATAGCAGCAAATACTTGGATATTAACTGCAACCAGTCCATCAAAACATCCCTCTTGTGATTAAGAATGCCTTCCTTTGAAGAGCTTATTTGTTGAAAGCAAAAATTCAAAAATATTTCCTAATCATCTTTTGATTAAATAGTCAAGGACTTGATTAGTTCTGCCTCTTGCCCTACTGAGTTGACAGCTCCATCCTAGAGCTAGGGATAAACACATCACCACAGTGCCCACCCTCGAGGAACTATGAATGCAGCAGGGAAGCTAGAACACACACACACACACACACACACACACACACACACACACACACACCCCCTAACAAAGTGATGCCTGCCGGGAAAGGAGAAATTAAGAGTCCTGCTATTATTGGTTCTTACGAGTGTCACCAAAAAACCTTTCTAGAAGACACAGTGCTGAGATCCGTAGGATGGAAAGGAAAGAGGAGACCAGGAGTATTACAGGCAGAAGGAAAGGAATGTGCAAAACCCAGAGTCAAATACAAGCAGGGCATTGCGAGGAGACAAATACACTTTCTAGAGAATATTCTGACAGTGATAGGTAATCTGTTAATAACCCACTGCACCTGTTAGAGGCTGGGAGAGACCAGCCCTTCATCCTGGTGTCCTTGTTCAGCATCCGACTTTTATACCCTTTTAAAAGATTAGGATTAAATGTGTAGTCAGAAACCACAAGGGTTTAAAATGAAATTGAAAACAGTGCTTTCTTACCTCATTTCTGGCTTCCTCTCTCTGTCGAGCCCCCTCGAAGTACAGTTTTTGTTAATAATATTGTTTTCTGCAAAGTATGGACATACTGTCAAGACTGAGCCTGGTGAGCCAGGAGTGGTTGGCAATGAGGACCCAGGGATGGGCCCTGGGGTTCCCACTGCTTCCTCCCATAGAGAAGCCGGGGAAACACTGTCAGGTCTGAAGATAGAGCAGAGCTTGGGTCCTGATGAAGGGGGAGGCAGACGACACCAATCCCTGTCCTTGCAGTCTCCCTCCCCCCATCCTTGTCATCTGTTTCTCGTCCTGGGCATGAGTGAGCCCTGAGTAAGGGCAGAGGACTGGGGAGGCCAAGAGAAGGATTGGTCAAAGGAGGGAGGGGATCTGGAGCCCGAGGGCAGCTGATTATCTCTGAAAACTCCTCACTGCACTGATGCACCTAGATGTGGCTGTGTTGCTTAACTACAGGCACGTCCCTCACCCAGAGTATGGGACTTATGGTCGTCAAGTAAGAAGGGAAGCATCTTCAGAAATGAGAGAATCATGAGCCTGTGACCCATAGCCCGGTCAGCAAATTACAAGCCTTTGAATGGAAGTCTTCCTTGGGACACCTGGGTGGCTCAGTCGGTTAAGCGTCTGCCTTTGGCTCAGGTCATGATCCCGGGGTCCTGGGATTGAGTCCCGCATCTGGTTCCCTGCTCAGTGGGAGTCTGCTTCTCCCTCTCCCTCTCTCTGCCCCCTCCCCGCCCACTCTCTGCTCTCTCTCCTGCTCTCTCTCTCAAATGAAAAAAAAAAAAAAATGAATGGAAATCTTCCTTGCCTCCTGCCTTGATTATTACCGAGTTTTTCCAATCCATCTTCCTGTCTCGGGTCTCGCGGGGCCCCCTTTCCTTCCTCTGTTTGCGCACATTCATCTAGATCCACGAGCTCCTGGGTGCTAGATACTCCTTCGGGTGCTGCAGTCTGAGAAACCACGTTCCTGTTCTCAGGGGGCTGATGTTCTAGTGGGAGGGAGGACAAAGAACAGACAACAAGCCGATACACTGAAATAATTTTAATTCCCACTTACAGCGGGTGCTCTCAGAGGAGTATAAGTGAGTGTGACTAGGGCTACTGTGGAGGAGGTCATCAAGAGAGGCTTCTCTGAAAAGGTGCCTTTAAGCTGAGACATGAATGCGGAGGTCAGAGATCAGAGTCTTCCCGGCAGAGAGCAGTCAGTTCCAAGTGCAAGGTGGGAACAGGGGAACAGTACGACAAGTTCCCGCAAAGGCTAGTGTAACTATGCCCCCGTGGGCCATGGAGGGGAGTATGGGGGAGGGTGTCCTGGCTTTGTCAGAGGAGTTTGGGTTTTATTTAGTGTAAAGGAAAGCCATTGGGGCACTTACTGCAGACAAACAATGGCATATTTTTAAAAGCATATTATATAATAGATGCCTGTTAATCTATAATAATTAAATAAATGATTGAATAAATAGGGGAAAAGGGACACGTATTTCCTACGGATAAATTCTAAACAGTACAAGTAGATTTGTTCCTCCTCCAGGAAATAAATGGAGCTTAGTTCCTCTTGCATGTGGGCTGGATTTAGTGACTTGTTTCTAATAAACAGAATATAGAAAGGAGGGAAAACATCAGTGATTTTGGAGTGGAGACACTCGGCAGACACCACCAGAACCAGTGATAAAGGATGACATCACTAGATATGTCATGTGAATTCTGGGGAGATTGGGGCCCTTACAAAGAGGCCCCGGAGAGATCCTGCATCCTTTTCACCGTATGAGGACACAACAGGAAGTCTGCTTCCACTCAGAAGAGGGTTTTTTCTTTTTTTAAAGATTTTATTTATTTGAGACAGAGTGTAAGCAAGAGAGATCACAGAGGGAGAGGGAGAAGCAGACTCTCCGCTGAGCAGGGAGCCTGATGTGGGACTCGATCCCAGGACCCTGAGATCATGACCTGAGCCTAAGGCAGATGCTTAACAGACAGAGCCACACAGGCATCCCCAGAAGAGGGTCTTTACCCAACCATCTGGGCCTTTGAGCTCAGACTTCCAGCCTTCAGAACTATGGGAAACACATTTCTGTTGTTATAAGCTTCCTGGTCTGTGGTATTTTGTCCTAGCAGCCCGGATGGACTAAGATATGTGCCCCTGACATGATGTGATGAGAAGGACATTTCATTTCTGCCATCATCCCCCAGCCCCATGATCATGAGAAAACATCAGACAAGTTGAAGTCTATTATACAAAATACCTGACCAGGGTGCCTCAAAATTGGCAAGGTCATGAAAAATCAAGGAAAGAAATGAGGAGCATTCATGGGCTAGACAAGACCATGGAGGTATAACAGTTCAGTGTGACATGGTATCCTGGACTGGATCTTGAGATGGGAAAAATAAGTGGATTTTGGGAAGTGGGAGGTCCAGAAGGGGGAAAACGGGTGACATCCAATAAAGTTTGTAGTTTGGTCAATAGGAATGTGCCCATTTCTCAGCTTTGGTGCAGGTACAATGGTTATGTAAGATGGTAACAATGGAAAGGTCGGGTGAAGGGCATTCAGGAACTCTCTACTAGCTTCACAACTCTACTGTAAATCTGAAATTATCCCCCAAAGAGTCTTTTTTTTTAAGGAAACAAGCAAAAGGGAGGATTTTAGCTTCTCTGTGATGGATAGACTGAGGCAGGGGTACAAGAAGAGAAGCAGGGGAGCAATGAGGACCTGGGCTACGGGAGCATCCAGATGGGAGATGGTGGCGCCAGAGATGAGGCTCCAGGTGGGGATGGAAGGTGGGTGTGTATGTGGTACTAATTTTCAGTAGCCAAGAAAAGACCCAGGAGTAGACAGAATGGGAGTAATGGGATAAGGACAATGGGGTAGGGCTGGGGGAGACACTGAGATAGGAATTGTGTCCTAAAAGATAGATATTATGATGTCAGTTTTCATTTTGGAAATCTTCACTAGTTTCTCCTGAAAATGTAATAGAGACCAAACTCCTCACCGTGACCTACCAGACCCTCCATAACTCAGTCCCTAATTATAGTTTCTTATCCCTTCCACACTTGATTTTCTACACAGCTTTCACCAGACACAGACACATACACCTGATGTTCCAACTACAAGTCTTTTCAGATCCTGCTGCAGTTAATCTTTTACCTCTTAAAACACCAGAACACATTCACACTGTCTTATTTGATGATGATGATGATGATGATGATGATGATGATGATGATGATGATGATAAACAATAGAACACCTTTTTGATAGTGTGTCATATTCTACACCAAGAGCTTTACCTTCATCCACCACATCGATGCTCAGCAGTATTTATATGAGGAAAGTGCTTTTCTTATCTTTGGTCTGCACTTCGGGAAGCTGATTTTGGGGGATGGAATGGCTAACTAATTGGCTGTCCTTAGTCTAAGACAACAGCTATAAACCAAGGGTGCTCAGGAGAACCCCGGACCCCTGATCCTGCCAGTTGGTGTGAAGATCAGTGTGCCAAATGTCACACAATTACCAAGTGACACAGCAGAGCTTTTAAACTACAATATTCTTACTCCAAAATTCATGTTATGAATGTTTATAACAATACTCCCTTGGTACTAGATCATGAGTTTGGATAAGTGACCTGATCTCTCTGAGCTGTGTACTTCTCAGGGATAAAAATGGTGTTGCTGGGACATGGTCAGAGTTCAGTGGGATGGTGGTTAGTGAAGTATCCAACAAGATGCATCTAATAAGGATGAAAAATCAATAGACAGGGCAGGTGGGGATCTGTGGCTTAAATGTAACCATCTCCTTTGGTCCTAAATAGTATCTAGCACAATGGTTTGCTGGCAGATGGTGCTAGCTTTTCAATAAATATCAATTAAATGCACTCTAGGACTTTAAGATCAAGAAATAGGTTGATGGGCCAAAGGAGTGATCAGGAACTACATTGAAACCAGAAGTGGATTTTGGGGAAGATTCCCCAATAATGGAGACCCTGCTTTCTCACAGTTGCTCAGAGCCAGAGCCAAAACCAGAAAAATCTTTGGTAGGGAAGAGCTGTGGAAATCCATGTTATTTGACATGCGACACGGAGCATCCATCCTTGGATCTGTTACTCTAAATGGAGCCAAGGTATAAGGAGGCTCTCTGCAGGTGCATGAGTCTTGCACCCTTTATTACCATCTGTTGCTAACTGAATTAATAGGCATCTTTTCGTTCTAACATATATTAACCTGCTCTGTAACCCAAGTAGGGTAGAGACTGTTGTTGTCATAACCAGTGGTGTTTTCTTATATTATCAGGTTATCATGTGTGGTATCTCAACTCTAAGTACCAACCACAGATGCTTTACTGAATCTTCAGTCTATGACCATGTAATTTGACATGATGCATTTTTCTCCTGGGGCCACCCTTGCTATTTCTAATAGTGTAGTTTGGCTGTAAGCATGCATCTTTGCCTTGTCTTCTTCAGGGCAGGATTATACTTTAGGGTTTTCACGTCAATGCAAGTGATAACACTAAATTATTCATGAAAGAGTTTTCAGTTATGGCTGTTTGCCATCAAAATTCCCTTCAGGAAGCCTTTCATTGGATTTTTATTATTTGAATCCAAACTGTGCACGTTTTACCTTTTTTACCTTTACCCCTTTTACTTGCAAGATAATATACTTGGTTTATGTGGAAAATATAAAGCATAATCCCTCCCCTCAAGGAATGTATGGCAATAATTCTATTTATTGTTATATTATGTTAATTCTTATTAAATATCTACTCTTTTATGGGTATCTTTCCATGGGATCATTTATTTATACCTTGTAACAACCTCATGATCTAAATAGGGTTGTGCCATTTTATGTATTACTGTACCAACATTTAAAGGTTGTACCTCTATGGCAAAAATATTTCAATCTAGGCTATCTTGTGGCTCTCTAGGACATATATTTTTCATGGAAAACTGTTGTTTGTCTTCATGTAGCCAGGAGAGGGATATGAAAAAAAAATGCATATATTCTTTATCTACATTTTCTTAATGTTGATAGTCTAGGATTGTAAAAACATTCACAGGCATAGAGTTGTTTCTCACCTCTCTGCTAAGGATTGCTTTAATGTTAAATCTCAGTCTTGCGCAAAAGTAGGCAGTTCATGTCAAGTAAAAAAGTAAAATTCCTTCTGCCTATTCTGTGTCTCTCCAAGTAGAAAGATTTACCCAAATGCACATATTCCCTGTGGTTCAACCAGCACTTGGTTTAGACATTGTTCCTTTCATGCAAGTATGATGGCTTCAGGTTTGAGTGTTTTCTTTCTTTTGATGTTGAGAAAAGTGTAACTATTAACTTGTTTAAATCAAATTTCAGGGGCGCCTGGGTGGCTCAGTCGATTAAGCATCTGCCTTCTGCTCAGATCATGATCCCAGGGTCCTGGGATTGAGCCCCACATCGGGCTCCCTGCTAAGCAGGGAGCCCGCTTCTCCCTCTCCTCCCCTGCTTTTGCTCTCTTTAGCTATCTCTGTCTCTCTCTCAAATAAATAAATAAAATCTTTAAAAAATAAATCAAATTTCATGTTTGTGAATAAGTGATCACCATACCTGACTATGGTGTTTTGATCCTCTGTCCGAAAGGTACATATTTTGAGGTGCTGTAATAATTCTGATGAACTGAGTTGGAAGCTGACTGTAGACAAGGGTCAGTGTGTGTCAGTCCACCCTGGGATTGTTGAACCTGGGATTCTATTGACATTAATGTGCAGCTTTGGCCAAATACACTCATTAGTGTAGGGACTTCTGTTCCTTGAATGAAGACCAGACCTTCTCAGATGAAGGTAGAGGCAATACGTCAAGTCAATACCCTACATCTTAATAACTCACAGCTTAAGACGGTTGTTCAGTGGGTGGGTTGGTAGATGGCTGTAAGATTTACGTCACCCAGTAGAGTAACTGGACTAAAGGTAAATGATGGTTTAAACCTATGTTACTCCCTTCTGAAATTTACTTTGAAGGGAGTTGTTATATTTTAATATATTGAGACCTAAAAAGAATACTCATTAATATGAATATATTGATACTGTGGCCCCCTTTGAAACTTAATTCACGTGAAGTCCGTGTGCCCCCAGAGGTAAATACTTCTCTCTAAATTTCTCTGTGTAGCAAAAATGAAAAGTGTGAATGACAGTTTGTCTTTTCTGCAATTTAAAATTCTTGCTTTCATGAATGATTGACTTTTGTCCTATTTCAAAAATATTCCTCTCAGGGTTTGAAATTTGAACCATATAGAAGGAAAAGAGAAACTTTATAGAAACACTATATAAAATGCTTTATAGAAACTTGTTTTCTATACTTAATATAGCACCCTTCACCTGGGAAACTTTCTGGAATTTATAGAGTGCCATTCCTACATCATTCAGAAGCATATTAAATTTGAGATTTCCTTTCACCCTCAGATGAGAGAAAGTGCTAATTATTTAATTCTATATGTCTCTTTGTTCGTGTCCCAATTAACCACTGCCTATAATGCTCCCAAATGATTTTAAAAATAAACTTCAAAAGAATTGAATGGGACAATATTATAAATCTATGGCAAATACTTTTTAATTAAAAGTACCTCACAAAAATATGCTTGATACAAAAAAAAATAGCAGAGTTATTTTGTTTTTATGTACAAAGAAAAGAACCCTTAATCGTGGACATGTTGACATACCTTTATTACATTGACTCCGCAACGATGGTGCCTTACAATGCACCCTGCTGCAGAGGGTTCACACCTGCTAGATGTTCATCATACCGTCTCTCCAAACTTCTCCAAGTGCTTAGGGACGGTACCTCAGATAAGACCTGACAAGAAAAAGAATGAGCAGGTGACGGCCACCTCCAGTGGCAGGGGTCAAGTAAGGAGTGGAAAGGAAAGATGATAAAATCCCAAATATTGCACGAGAAGCTCTATTTGCACCAATACATTTCTGGGGTCCCTTTTAAGCTCAAGAACTGGAGTTCCTGAATACCCTAAGCTTGTGGTATTTCTCAGTTTGGCCACTGCCTAGTGAAGTTTACTGACTTGCAGAGGAATGGCTTGACGTTGGCCACTGAAGAAAAGAGGAATGAGAAGCATGATGGCTGCCATCACCAGTCTACAGAGCATCTACTGCAGATCCTGTGCTTTGCATATGCCAGTTTACTTAATGCTTACCATGACTCTACTGTGTAGAGTGAGTAGGAAAGAGAGAGAGAGAGAGACCAAGAGCAGTTAAGTGTTTTGTCCAAGATTAAAAGAACTTTTAAGAGTTGAAATCAGACTCCAACTAGTTCTCTCTGATTCTAAAATGTTTATTCTTTCCACTAGATTATTCTAACTCTAAACAAAGAGTTCAGATAAGCTGTGTACTAGGTAACTGACCCTATTAGGATTCAGTGTTTACTGAATTAATTAATTATTTTTGGCATTTACTGTGAATACAAGTTATTCTTCCCTGGGGTCTCATTTGATTTCTGGACTTGAAGACTGTGTTTGCAAAGCCTAATGGCTCTGCCCAATACTTCCCTTGACCCCTTAGTCTGCCTCCCACCCCCTAAAAGCTGAGAGGATGAAGCTTATTTCTCCCTACTCCTTTGCTTCATTAAGTTGCTCTTTAGTTAGGATGGTGACACATTACATAATTCCATTCTCTAAGTCTTTTCTTTTTGTGCACTATCCATAAATCAGGCTGGGAATATTTTGTCTTGAGTAAACAGGAAGTTCATTTAAATTATCATCTCCAGAAATGTGCTATCTACAACAAACCAAGAAGCAAAAACACGCCATCCCCAACCTCAAGGAATTCACCTGCTATTAGAGAGGCAAGGATGTTAATCGAGTTACGTTACATTATGTTATAGGGTGCCTGTCTCATAGGGTTGTTATAAAGATTAAATGTTATTATATGGATGGATTGGAACAGTGCCTGGCACAGAGAAAGCGCTATATCAGCATTAGCTATTACTATTCCAGAGTGACAAAAAAAAAGGGGGGGGTGCCACAGGCATGGGAGGAAGAGTGAGAAAGGCAATCTCCAGGAGCTTAGGTGTACTAGAAGTGTATCCATCAAAAGGTGATGCTTCATTATGTCAAGGAAGAAAAAGAGTTGTCATTGTGCCACAGGTCAGCACACAGGTGAGGATGGGAAAATTTCCCAAATCCAAAATGTAGTTAAATATGTTGTACCTTGGAATTCTACATGACCTATTTTTTTCCTCTCTTAGAATTACACATCTCTTAGAATATTATTTTATTTTCTTCTAAAGATTTCATTTATTTATTCTGGGGGGGAGAGGGGTAGAGGGAGAGGGAGAGAGAGAAGCTCAAGCAGGCTCCCCAGTGAACGCAGAGCCTGATGCAGGGCTCCATCTCACGACCCTGAGCTGAAACCAAGAGACGGATGGTCGACCAACTGAGCCACCCAGGCTCCCCTGTTTTATTTTCTTCCAAAACAAAGCTATGATCATTTGCTATTTGGTACAGAAATAAAATGGGAGGGGGAAAACTTGCCGAAGCAGCAACAACACACCTTGCCTCGCATATGTTCGAAAAGGCAATCTGACACGTGGAAAGATTGCTCTGTGCTGAGAAACTTACGATTCTTGGATTCCAGCTGGGCAGATGTGAAAGTGTCCATTCATCATAGGCAGTGAAACCTCTTCAGCTTTTCCTACTTTTCTATTTTTCATACACATTCTAGTTCTTGCCCATCCATGTTCAAAGCTCAGCTAGAATAGAAGCACAGAAGATCCAAGGTAAACACAGCATTAGTAACTCGAACCCTCTACTAGGGTTCATTATCCCCAGGGCTAGGGTGAAAAGATGGGCTTGTCCTTCATTTCTGAAGCACTTTACCTGCATGATAAAATAACCTGAAGGCCTCTGGCAAGAATGAGGGAAATTGTGGGGACCTGGGCAGTCCAAACTCTATCATTAGTTATTGAAAAGGAGAATTAGCCGTTTTCAAATACACTTAAAGTCCCCTTAAAAAAATTAGACTTTATATTTCACAGAAGTTTCAGGTTCCCAGCAAAACTGAGCGAGGGTACAGAGATTCCCCATGTACTGCCTGTCTCCACACCTGCATGTTCACCCCCATTCTCCCCATCCCCCATTCGGGCAGTCCATTTGTTATATGGATGAAACTACCTTGATACCTCCCTAGTTTACGCTAGGGTTCACTCTTGGTTTCCTACCTTCTATGGCTTTGGATACTCAGGACCCCTTTTTAAAGACAGCTCCTACCTTTGTGGGGAAAATTCTCCCCAGGATGCAGAACAGCCAGGCTTCCAGGGTGATGGAGCTGGGGCTGATGTTCCAGAAGCTATGGCAAGGGTGTGCCCTCGGGCAAGGACACAGTCCTCCCACCCAGAGCAATCATAGCCTAGGTCCGTAGCCTCCAGCCCTTGCCCGGCTTTGTACTGGCTTAATGACTTTTACTGTTTAATATGTTACAAAGGCTCTGGCCTTCAAAAGTAATGAAATATTAACATGAATGACAATTGGGAAATTTATTTTTACTGATGATTGAGAAGAAAGGGACAACACAAAACACATTTTAGACTTTGACCTTGCGGAGAGCTTCTTTACTCCTGTGAACTGAGAAGGGAGAAAAACACAGCTTTTCTTTCTTTTTCTTTTTCTTTTTTAATTTTGGCTTACTTCAAGAATTGAGATGGTTAAGTGTTCTGTATCGAAATGATGTATTACAATAGATGGAACTTAGTGGCTTTCAAACTTTTGGCCATAGGCCACAATAAATTTCTTTTTAAATATTTCTATCCATTAAATACACACATATACCTCTGAGGCAGAATCATTGGTCTTATTTAAATTCTGGTCACAACCCATGTAACCCCCAGTTTGGACAAGAACAAAGTAGATTAAACCTTCTTGCATCATTGCCTGATAGGCAACATTTTTAAAGGAGAAAAATGAAACATATATTCAAATTTAAAAAGATATAAATATAAATAGATATATAGTCCAGAGGACAAAATGTATGTCATCTTTCAAAAGTTTTCGATAAGGTTTATATTGAGAGTTAAAAATAATAATTTAGTTGCTAATTAGTTTGGGAAGAAATGCTTCCAAAGTAACTAGCTTAGCAGTTTGAAACCAAGAAATGGACTATTCCAAGTGTGGAGCTAAGATTTTAATTTAAAATGTTTTACAAATGATCTGGAACAGATGGTATTCAGTCAAATCTTAACTTTTTACAAACCAAAAGCAAATTGGTATCTGCATTTTTATTACTTCCCTGCCCTTGGGACTTCAGATGCGGATAGTCTTCATAGACCATGTTTTTAGAATATCTCTTTGAACCAGAACAGTATTAATGGGCCTGAAAGGGGCGGGGGGAGCCTAGACTTGAAAAAAATGAGCAGTTAAGATTTTCAGGGCTCCTGGTATTCAGTTTTCTAGCGGTAGAGAATCAAGAGGAGAAAGGAATCTAGATATGAAAATGGATTTGAATAAAAGCAGGCTGAGTGAAGGTATCTGTTCACAAATGCATATATGTGATAGAAAATAGAATTTATATGTAACCCAAAGGAGAAGTCAGCATGGGAGGTACAGATTTGGGGGAGCAGTAAATAGACATAGACTAAGAATGGAATCCTTGGTACCAACATCTAATGATTGATAAAGGACTGGGAGTGATTGATAACATCAGAAGGATGGTAAGGCCAGGGTACAGAGAACCAGAAAGGTGAGATTTCGAGAAAGTCAAGCACATTCTTTTTTGATACAGAAGGCATGATCAAATTCAGCAGAGACTTCTCATAATAGCAGTACTGATGGAAAAAAATCATTTTGAGTTGGAAACTAGACATTATTGATGATCTTCGTGAAAGCGGATTCTGCTGAGTGATGTTGGAGTTAGATATGACTGGGTTGATGGCGACACTGAAGGGCAAGAAGAATAAACACAACTTACTCACCAAGCCCACAAAATAATAGAATTCGAAACATGTCAGATCTAATCTTACTCGAAATTATAAGAAAGGGTACTTTACTGTATGACTTATAGAGGCACCATTCCTGATTCATCATGTATACTAAAAACATATAAATTCAAGGCAATTCTTGAATACTGAAGGAAAGGCCGAGACGAGAGTAGGATTTTTAGGAGGTTTTGTTGAGGAGGCAAATACACTCTTCTCCAAGGTTCTCCTTGATGTCACTACCAGATGGGCCATTAATCTGAGATTTATCCAATATTTTGCTTTTTTACTTCCTGATAGAAGATAGAGTTGAAAAGCAAGTGAATGGTGAGTGATCACTTTATCTCTCTCAAGTGTCTTCAAGAGGTAGAGTCCAAGCACTGGGAGTCCTCTTTGTTGAGGATGATTGGATAAAAAGGATTCCAATAACAGACACAGTAGAGGTTTGGGTCTTACAGGAACAGGGTACAGTAAACAAATCGATACTAAGCTCAGCCATGAGTGGAGAGGTTGCTGGTATAATGGGTGAGAAGCCATGATGCTATAATTTTGATACTGCAGTAATTGCAATTTATATTTTGAGTACCTCACGACCCTTAGGAGTTAAATAATATGTTTCCTTTCTCTGTCCCCAAGGTTTAACTTCTAATGTTAATGATAGTTTCAACATACCTGAAGTTAGAAAATACTAACATTTTAGGTTATTAGTAAGGGGAAAAAAATCCATCCCGCATACTCCAGCGGTTAAACCATATTGTTCTTATTCTGTATGTATTTCCAGGCATTTTGATAAGTAGGTTTCTATAACAGATTCCTCTGGAGAGTTTTGTTTGTTTGTTTTTTTCCCTTTTAAGTGCTTTAGCAATTATTTTTATTATTTTCTTTTTATTATGCAAAATCCCGCTACTGGCATTCTAAACCTAAAATTCTGATCACCGATTCCAAAGTGTGTGGGGAGGGGGATTTTCTTTCACCACCAAGAAATTCTCTGGCACCAGCTGGGCGTCATTCAGTTCAAGTCAGTTTTGAATGTTCAGATTCCACAGGTTAAGGCCTCAGTCCCACAACGCCACCCTCCTTCCCCGAATTCAGGAGTTTGGAGGCCAACACAAGCCCAAGTTATTACCTGTGCTTTTGACCAACCAGCTGTAGATTGGAGGTTCCACAACCCCCTCCTTGGGTTTGATTAATTTACTAGAGCTGCTCACAGAACTTAGGGAAATGGTTTACTTACTCGATGACCGGTTTATTATAAAAAAGACTAGAACTCAGGAACAGCCAGATGGAAGAGAGGCATAGGGCAAGGTGTGGGGGAGGGGTTCGGTGTTTCTGTGCCTCAGCCAGGTGCACCACCCTCCTGGAATCTCTCTATGTGTTCACAAACCAGGAAGCTCTATGAACCCTGCCCTTTTTGAGTTTTTACGGAGCTTCGTTACTTAGGCGTGATTGATTAAATCATTGGCTACTGGTAATTTATTCAACCTTCAGCACCTGCCCCTCCCTACCCAGCTCCTGGAGGTGGGACTGAAAGTTCCAACTCTAATCACGGGGTTGGTTCCACTGGCAACCAGCCCACACCCCAAAGTCACCTCATAAACAACAAAAGACACCTTTATCGCTCTCATCATTTAGGACATTCCAGGGGTCTCAGGAACTCTGTGCCAGAAATCACCATATCACAACACCAAACATGAGAATTACCAGTATTCGCTTTCAGTGAATAACAGTATATCATATGACTGGTAGATTGTCAAGGTTGATCCAATTTCATTTCCTGCCTCTGTAACTCTGGGGGGAGATCAAGAGGTACTGTTAAAAAATGTTAAAATGTGCTTGGTGGTTATGGCTATTTGGGGGACTTTTTAAAATAGAATTAGAATTTGTACCATACTACTTGGGTAATATTTGCCTCATTGTACACTGGAATTATTTATTTACATATCTTCCTCCTTTAAACTATGAATGAAGGGTGAGAGATACTGTTTAATTTTTATTTGTAATCTAGTGATTATACAATATCTGGTACATGAACATTCAATAAATATTCATTGAATAAACATCTGAATTTAGAAGTAACTATTATATCAGCATAATGTTCAATTAAACGTAGGTCTTAAGAAGGAATGGCCAACACAAAGCAAATGGATGCTCAAAAAAAACTTGATTCCTTCCTAGTTGAAAGATTGTGTTAATACACTGAGTTATTCTAAGGAATGAGCTCTCATTTTTCACTAAGGGATGGTGGGTCAAGATAACCATGAGCTAAAATAATCCAAGAGGTAGGAAACACTGTCTTCTAAAACAGAATAAATCTGCACCAGCTATGACCATTCTTCGTTTTTACCCAAGAGTTCAATAGTAATTTAAAAGGAGGAAAGAATTCAGTCTTATCTGAAAGTGAACTTTTGTTCTATTTGTCTTGTTGGTAAGCTTCAGCCATGGGAATATATAGGCCTGTTTAAAAGAATGAAGCCCCATCCATAATGTGCTATGTGCTCAGGGGTCAAGCGAAGGAGTCTCCAGAAAGTACTGTTGATCATTCCATTTGTGCAAGGAGTTCTTGAGACGAGCGAGGAAATCCCAGGCTTGGAGAAGCAGAGCCTTCTCCAGATAGGGAGTGTTTGGGCAGGAATTGTAAAGGCAGAAGGAGGAGCAAACACCTAGATCCCATCCTGGAAGGCAGCCTTTAGGGGCTGGGGATTGGAACCAGGAAGAAATGAATTGTTAATCTCCAGACAGATTAGCCGGTTTTTGTGTTTTCTTTACTACATTTGTTTCTTTGAAAATACCTTCTAAAATCAGTGTGAAGTGAAACTTCCATGCCCAGATTTGACTTTCTAAATCCTTGGGTTAGGACCAAAATCAGGAGTTGTCATCTGAGTCTAATGTACATTTTATTTATAGATAATCCATTAAGACTTTATTAATAAGGAGTAAATGATAATTTTATACCCCAATTAGTTCTGTCTTTTGTGGGAGGAAATCGATTTTCCTCATCGTGATGTGTGAAACCCCAGTGTCCTGTTTTTCATGGTTCCCAGAAGGGAATGAGCAAACTTGGAAACCAGCAGTGGAGAAATAAGCTGCTTTTAAGGAATGCATGAGAAATAAACTTATTTTTTCCCCCTCCAACTTTAAACTGTTTATCTATGAAGCCAAATCTTAATTTTATTTCTAAGTAGTAAGGTTTTCAGGCTGCAGACATGACACCATCTGGTTTGGGATACTTATATTAAACACATTTCCTTTCTAATACTTTATTATAAGAATTTAAAAGTTACAGCAAAGTTGAGAGAGTCAACACCCATAGATGCACCACCTAGTTTTTGCCACTAACCCTTTTTCCGCCTGTTTTTATGTGTCCCTCCATCCATCCGTTGGCCCATCCAGAAAGCCATCTTACTTTTGATACATTTCAAAATAAATTTCAGATATTAGTTCGCCACCTCTAAATACTTAGTTTACATACTATTGTCTAGATGATGAATGACTCTTTACAAATAAGCATATTTGAAATTTATTATCACACTACCACAGATCTGACCACTGTGTGTTTGGAGGAGCCTCTGCTGGGACCCAGAAGCTTGGGTGCCTTCTGGCTTTTCCGAGCGGTCAGGTCTGTCAATGTCAGCCCACCCCCACGGTCTTCCGCTGCACGTTACTTGTCCATACATCGCCTACTTCACACGCCCACTGGACACGGCTGAGTTCCCACACTTTCTTACCTTCCACCTCCAAAAGCACATCTCTGCCTCCTATGATTTTTTTTCAACCCATCCATTTTGAAAATGCCTGTTGTCTACCCAAAGCAGATTCCGGACTGTTAAGGCATTGATTTTTGTTTTTGCCTGGTTTATTGATTTCAATCTAATTTGGAGATACTATATGACAGGGGTCATGTTGTGATTTCCATTACTGCCAGTGACATAAAGGGGTCGTTTTGATCGGTGTAGGGGGGATGAGTGAAGCGTGTGAGGCGGGGGGTACCACCGCTGCTCAGCTCACTGACTGGTGCTTGGCTGGCAGCCGCACATCACCTATGGAGAGATTAGGGAAGCCTCTGTGGGCACCTGGGTGGCTCAGCCAGTTAAGTGTCCAACTGTTGATTTCAGCTCAGCTCATGATCTCAGGGTTGTGAGATCGAGACCCATGTGGGGCTCTAAGCTGAGTGTGGAGTCTGCTTGGGTTTCTCTCTCCCTCTGCCCCTCCCTGCTTGCTCACTCTCTCCCTTTCAGAAAGAAAGAAAAGAAAAGAGAAAAGAAAAGAAAAGAAAAAGAAAGAAAAGAAAGAAAGAAAAAAAAGAAAAGAAAGGAAAGAAAGTTTCTGGCTCCAAGAAATCTGGACTTCTGGTCTGGTAGGGGACCCAGGTTTCTCTGTATCTTTAAAAAAGCTCCCAGGATTATTCTGATGCACAGTAAATTTGAGGAAAACAAAGTTATGAGCATTGATCAAACTTTTTGGGTGTGGAGCCTACCACAGGGCTTGAACTCACAACCCTGAGATTGAGACCTGAGCTGAGTACAACAGTGGGAGGCTTCACCGACTGAGCCCCCCCAGGCGCCCCATCTTTCAAACTTTACCTGTCTCTTGCTGGTGATCTCAGTAAGCGATGTATCCTGTTAGAGCCCTCAGTTTGTTTATTTGTAAAATGACGAGCGGCTGGACCAGAAAAACATTATGCAGGGCCTCTTTGTGTTCTCTGAATTTGTGGGCTGGGTTTAGTCCTTCAACAGGATGCTTGTGGGACTTCTGTCTAGCAGAGCAGGGAGAAAGGTGGGAAGCAATAGGAGAGCAGGGGCAGATAGCCCGAGTTCACAGTCTGGCCATATGACATTAGGCAAGTGATTTAATCGTTCTATGTTTCTTTTTATGTAAGAGGGCAGTTAGGACAATCCTTCCTTCGTAAAGTGGTTGTAAGAATCGGATGTTTGGAGTGAGGTATGACACGTCCCAAATGTTAACAGCGTCCGCCGCGTCCGTTGTTGGTCGTATTTGGTGTTGTGCCTGGTGGAAGGGAAGGTGGGGGGGCGGGGGGGGAGGGCTCTGATTTCACCTACATCTGTAACTGCTTGTGGCTCTCGGCAAACCACCTAGCATCTCTGTGACCCTGTTTCTTGAATTGAGTGTTTAGATGAAATAACCTCCGATTTCCTTTTCAAGGTTAAAATTCCGTTCTGATGCATTCCCAATCACTTTGCATTGGCATTTTCTGAGTTATGAACACTGTGAATTTTCAAACCAATTGCACTTCCCTCTTTGCTCTGTCTTCTAAGTCACTTTAAAGCTGGATCAGAGACCGAGCTTCAGCAGAGAGGACAGGTGGGGAGAGGGGCTGGCTCTGGGCTCCACGCCCCCTGTGGTCACACAGGGGTCCACGCTCACCAGGGTCTTGCTCTTGGTTTAATGCTCTGCCATCCCCATCCCGAAATACCTAATTTTTTGCATTCTCATTTTGCAGTAGTCCCTGCAGATTATGTAGCTGGTCCTAGACCTCAAAATTTATTTTTTTATTCTAGCTTCATCTTTGGCTTCGTTTTTTACCATTCTATTCATATTTCCCATGCATCCTAATTTCATTATCTATTTTTTTTTTCTAGTTGACCTGTGTGCCTTTTGTGAGCTACTACATTTCCATTTGGGAAACAGAGAGCAGATAAATAAAGGCATTGTTTCATTTATAAAGATTTGTCCCCCAAAGCCCCTAGCCACATTTTCCTTCTCGTCTCAAAGCTAACAGCTTTTACTGTTTGTGTTCTTCACTTCGGTGCTGAATTACGTATTACTCTGCATCACTATCTATCTTTGCCATGTGGACATCTCTACTTCTCAGGTTATTATAACCTCTTTGAGCTTTTATAGCCCCAAGAGTGCCCATCTTCATGGGTATTGCTCCTAGCAGCCTCCAAGGAAATAGCTGTTGAATTAATTTAACTGGAAATTGAATTGACTTAGCCGGCTAAAGGAAGAAAGGAGGGGAGTTTTTAGCCAAGAAAAGGAAAGCCGGAAAAGGACCCCAGAGGATGGCCATAGAGGATAATCCTTCATAACTGCTCAAATTGCACTCTCCGAAAAGCCTCTTGTGCAGTGGTTCCCGATTTTTTGATCCCTGGAGCTTTTTACGGTCTTCAGATTATTGTGGACCCCACTAAACTTTTGTTTGTAGAAATTATAGCTAACACTGAGAAATTTTTTATAATAATTATGTATTTATGCAATTAAAAATAAACCTATTATAGTGAACTTCATAACCTATTTTCGTGGGACAAATACTTCTTGCCAAACAAAATTTTGTGATGGGTGGCATCGTTTCATATTTTGCAAATCGCTTTAACATCTGGCTTGATAGGAGACAGCTGGATCCTCCTGTTTGCTCCTTGGAGCTGTTGCGATATCACATATCATGTAGTTTCTGCCAAAGCACTGTATACTCGTGAGAGAATAAGTGTGTACAGGGCACAGAATGACTTAGGATTATTGGGAAAATATTTTTTTACATGGTGGACCCCTTGCACATGTCTCAGGAACCCTGCGTGGTCCTCAGACTACACTTTGAGAGCTCCTCCAGGAAAGTAGTATCTCCCTCCCCTGCTGGTTTTTAGCCTCAAGATAGTCCGTATAATGGCACAACGGCATCCCCGTTCTTTTAGCTGAGAATCTTTATATTTGCTGGACTGGCTTGTGCGGTGGTTTTCTCTAAAAGCATAAAGCATCAAGGGAGGGAGACGTGAGAGCTGTCTAAGGTTCTTCTCCCCACTCTGTATGCATGTCATAAATGATGGGAAGATACAGAGAGAACCAAGCCAGTTAGATACCCTCGCTTATCCAGACTTGAGATCATATCCCTTTCTCTGCAGTGCTCAGAATCTTAGTGGAGGTGATTTATTAGCTCTGTTACTTTTAATTTGATGTTGGAAAACAATGGGATGTGGCTCTGAATGAAACTTTTTGTGGGGAAAAAAGAAAAAGGACATTACTGAAATAATTACTGAAACAAAGTACTGAGTCAGACCAGGTGTGATGTTTTGTACATTTTTATGCATATTGCAATTGCTGTAATTTGAAAATGTGCATCATGAACTCAGTTTCAATTCATTACTATCGGCAGCTCTGCATTAGCAAGCTTAGGAATGCCAAAGTTCAGATTAATTATGCAGAATGGCGTTGACAGACTATTATTATAAGCTATATTTAATTTGAGCCTACTGATACTAAATACAAAAAAAAAAATAGTTCTTTGTACTTTTACATCCAACTCAGGAGTTTGCAGTGTTAACCTTATAGCTAATCTTGTAAGGCCTATTTTAAATGGATATTTGGAACAAAATGCTATCTGCCAGTGACAGATCCCATACAGGCAGGAAGAAACTCTTCGTACCTACAGGTGATTTTTAGGACACAAATGCTCATCTAGAGATTTTAGCTCTTACTTCATACCCCCATCCAAAATGTTTGTCTGTGGCTTTATTATGCTCTTTTGAGAAAACTGCTCTGTCATTCATGGAAAAGGTACCTTCTTACTTTCTGAGTGTAGCCTCCTCCAATCATCAGGGAAGGAGTCTGTCCTTAGATAGTCCTTAGATAGATGGTGGGCCTTGGTTAGAGATGATAGGTTGGTACAAGAGGATGAGACTGACCTTGAGCCTAAACTTAACTGGTTATGTGGCCTTAGGCAATATACTTAGTTTCTGAGCACCAGCTTCCAAGAAGACATAGCATTTTAGGAAGAGTTGATAATCTGGACGACGAAATGGGGACAGTCTGGAGATCTGAAACCCAACTGTTTAGTTTGCTGTTCAGGAGTCATGAGATAAAGAACTTGGACAAAGCCACCTGCTGTGGGAGTAGGAAAGAGGAGCAGACTGGAGAGATGGTTATTGAGTAGAATCAGTACTTTTTGATGACCAGTTGGATACAGGAAGGGAGGGGGAGGTAAGACTCTTAGACATTTTCAAGTTGCTAGACCTGGTTAGCGGGTGCCATTTACCAAGAAGTCTGAACGAAGAGGCAAAGTGGAGGTGTGGTGGGTGATGCGTGTGCCTTGGATCATGTTGAGTTTGAGGTGAGAATGAAGGGAAATTGGGGAACTCAATCCAGGTAGAAAGGCCTGGCGTGAGTCTGTGTGTCTTGGTCTGGAGCTCAGGAGAGATTTGGGAGACATCAGGTCTTCACGTAGTAGATGAAGCCACATGTGTGGAGAAGGTCCCCAGAGAAGAGTGAAGAATGCGGGCTCTGAGATTGGACACGACCTGGGAAAATTAGCTGCTATTCTTTGAGGGAAAGAGAGGCCACAGACACTGGCAGATCCTTCTCTAGAAAAGCCAGAGTACACTGAGACATTTGTTATGAGCTGTATGTATCTCAGATGCAGAGACATTTTCAGTATGCCGTCTCTTTGGAGAGTGACGTTGGGGACGATCCCACTAGCAGGGCACACAGACAGGTGTGCCCGGAGTCCCCTGGGGGATGGAATATAGAACTCAGATGGGCTCCCCAAGGACAGGCTGCCCATGCACACAGTACTACCCTTCCAGCTGCCTCAAACCAAGCTTTGAGTGTCAGCAGGAGTAGAAGGCTGGGCCTCCGCTGGAGGGCATGAGGAAATATCCCATGTGATCATCCCTAGGGGGAAGCCCGCACAAGGCAGCCGGCGGAAGTCTGAGGCCTCAGTAAAGTCTTCCCAAGGAGCCCAAGGTGGGATCTCTTTGGTATTAAATTGCTGCTCAAGAAATTCATTTTCATCTCTGCTCTGTCTCTTTCTTACTCTGCCTCTACTCCCCAGCCTTGCTCTCTTTCTCATATATATGTGTCTTGTTTCCTTATTTGGCATGATATAGTCAAACCTTGAATCATTTAATTCTTAGCAAACGTAAAAGAAAGACTTGAAATTTCTGGCTTCCGATTATTCTTAATATTAGGCAGAATGAAAATTGAAATATTTAGAGAATGGCTCCCTATTCTTTTGGTTGGCTTAAAAGTGACTTTAACAAATATTTTAATTAACTGATTAATTATTGTACTGCCTTTATGACGTCCGCTTATTCTTCCTACTTTTCTCCCTCTTCCTCCTGGATTTCTTCACTTGTATATTTCTTGCACTGTAATTTTTTTTTTTTCAGTATAAAATGATAGTTTTAGTAATACTAGTTATACTGATGATACTATACTAATAAACAAGCCAACATTGATTATACTTTTGGTATGTCCCAGGCCATGGATTCTCATTTAATCCCCTCAACCACTGTGAGGTGGGCTCCACTATCCTTTTTCTGACACCAGGAGGCGAGGGGTAGGGGGGATCGAGCACTGGGAGCTGAGTGATGGCCAAGGCCATGAAGCTCCTTAGGCACAAAAGCGGGGACTTGGATCTTGGACCAGCCAGATCACGACACCTTGTCTAGGCCACTGTTTCGGAGTTCCAAAGCTTAGCCCTGGTTCTGGCCAAGGAAATCTAGTTTTGAGTTAGAGACTCTGAGCCCAGCCTGAGCCCAGGCCCCCTTCTCACAGCTATACATGGTTTTGCCCAAACTGCCCCCTTGTCTCGTTTTGCCACACCTTTACAAAGAATAGTGGTCCAGGTTCTTGCATTAGTACTTTGCAAGCGTTTGTGTTGTTTGTATGGGAAAAGCATTTTTTACGTGTGGGGGAAGGACAGATGCACTTTTCTGTTTTATAGCTAGATGGTTTCGAGCTTTTAAGGCATCCCCTTACGGGAAGTGGTGCATTAACCACGGCTGATGGGTACAGTAAATGCAAGGGAAAATACCAAGTTGCATTAATCATGGATCTTCCAGTTGTCTCAGAAACTGAGCATGTTTGGCGGCTAACACCAGCACATCGACCCTTCGAGAGCTTCATGAAAGATTAATTTGCAAAACAGCTATCTTCTAAGTGGTTTTGTGAAAATAACTGGAAACAAGTTTCAAACCTCAGTCCAGCTAAGAGATTTTGAGATTTTATTTTTAAAATTCCAGGCTGTTAAGGGAACAGTGTCCTTATAATAAAGTAGACTTTTATTATTCTATCTTAATAACATAAGTCTTAGTAAGACAATTGTATGTTTGATGAAAATTAAGTATATTTTCTCAGCTATTAGCAAAACCTTCTAAAGATAAAAAATAGGAACTGGAAATAGGGTGTGTTGCCTCATTCCCTTCTCCCCCCAACTTCATTTCAAACATATGGTCTTTAAGAGGTCAGTAATTTTGAAAATATCTGGCTAATCATTGGGAAAATATTTTGACAACAATTTTACCTGTATGAACTTATCAAACTAGCTTAGTCGTTACCATGGTGTTTTTAAAAAATAATGTGCTAAATAATACCTTCCAGGTTGCAAAGCACCGAATATAACATTTGTGCTTTTAGAGCGTATATTAATATGTGTTTTTAGAAACATTTAAATATTTCTGGAAAAAGAAAGGAAGGAAGGAAGGAAGGAAGGAAAGAAGAAAGGAAGAAAGAGAAATATTTCTGGAACTCCTTTCTCCCTTCTGGTAGCAAATATATGCACATATGCATATATATATATATATCTGTGATTTGTTTGTGTTTTTAGGTGAATGCTATCACAGTTTGAGCTTAGATACGGTATTTTTAATGGTGCTGAGATATTTTTGAATATATGGGCTGGAAGAGAGAAAAACAGGGGGTAGTTAATGATATCATCATTTTTCCTAGCTAAAGGAAGTTGAGGGAAGTAATGCTTATTGATTATATATTATGTTCTGGTCACAGCATTATTCATGTATTTGTTTATGTCTCATCATTTCTCACGACAGTCATATGAGGTAGATGGTGTTATCCCATCTGATAAATGAGGAAGGAAAAAAGCTCAGAAGACTAATTCACCTGTGATCTCATACATACTAAGCAGCAGAGTTTTAAACACAAACCTGTCCAATCCTAAAGTCAGGCTCTTTTTCCTACACTTATTTTGTAGCTTTTTATATTAAAACTATGATATTCGCTTTGATGAATGAATCGTAAGCTTCGGAGGCATCCTCCTCCTATTTAGTCTCATACAACCTGCGTGCCATTTTCTGGTGTTTTATACAAAGCAAATGAAATAAGCAAGCTACACGGATGTTGTGAGCAATTTTGGGGTCAAGATTAGCTGACATTTAAAAAAAATCTCAGTTATCTGCCTATGAACCTGGTGTTCCCTTGACTGTGGGGCCGTTCTCTTTTCTAGTTGGGACTTCCTCCTTTGACTCAGGGATTGCACTTCACTGTGATGCTCTCCCTAAACACCTTGTGCCCCCTCTCACAGGAAGGCATTCATCCTGCAGGAAAGGGGCCAGCGCATTGACGGTCAGTTCTCTTTCTGTCCCCAGAGGAGTTCCCATCTAGGTCTGGCAACAAAATACTGTTTTCCCAATATACTCATGCTCTGATGCTTAGTCCACTGATGTTTGGAAGGAACTTTTGGTTGGGTTGCCCACGTACCACCTCATTTCTAAAGGACTCTTCATCTCCTATCATTCTTGATCTGTACCAATGGCATCTGGCAGACAGGTGTAAATCTCTGTGTGCCGTTCCTTCATCTGTAGTCACTGAGGGTCTTTGCTTGTCAGAGAGGTCAGCAATTCCAAGCGTAGAGAGGAAAGGAAAGAATGAACTCCTCTGCATTTCTCAGAAGTGGTTCCAATTTACACAGAAAGAATTCAACACCAGCCGTATCAACTGCAGTTCCCAGTTATCATCAACTGGGACTGGAAAATGTGCAGGTGCTTGCCTAGTATGAAAAACTGCACACTTCCGTTGCTGAGAAGCAGGTGTGCTAGGCTTTGTTTCTTGGTTTGAGTCTGGGCACTCTAGGGTTGATCTGTTGTAGAAGAAAGCCACTCACTGATCAGAGGCAGAACTTGTCCTAGTGTGCTTCCCACAGAGAGCCTTTTGCTCATATTCTGCCAAAATCACAAGTGGCCCTATTGGGATGCCTGTGGGTGAAGATATCAGAATAATTCAGGACCTAAGAACTCAAGGGGAAATGAGGTAATTCCCAATAAATCCATAATTCTGGTTTTGTAGGTCTACAGTCCTGTTAATGGCAAGTTGCAGGATACTTCAATAGATTACTGACACTACGTGGTAAGCAACCTTTGAATCTTTCCAGGATAGAACTCTTTGAATTTTAAGTCATTAAGACCATAAAGCATGGATAGAAATCACCTAGTCTCATCCCATTAATTGTATAGATTGTACAGCTGAAGCCATGTGGGGCCCTGCTCATCTCTTGTGTATATAACAGTAGGTCTAGGACTCCTGACCTTCTGTGTCATTTTCTTTCTATTATTTCAAACCCAATAATATGATTACCACGTATATATTTTATCTCTCCAGAATGGTAATTGTTCACTTGGTAAAATCCATGAGCCACCAAATATTTTGCCCATCCAATCTCATCCAAGAGAGAAGGGAGTCTAGTCAGAAGACTTTGAACGTTATGGTTTCAATGGTGGACTTGATCCAGTCTGTATTGCTGGATGTCATTACATGTTCTGCACAACTAGCCAAGTCCCCTTTTCCTATTCTGTGCTCACTGCACACTAGTCTGTTTATAATTTGACCTGTCATGTAAGTCCAGCCCTCAGATGAGAGATGCCAAGAGTACTGAAGGGAATGTTCCAGTTGGTGTGATACTTAAATTGTTCATGATATTTTTAACACATTGTTAGGTTTTACTTTTTTTTTTTTTAAGTGGTACCCCAGAGGGTGCCTGGGTGGCTCAGTCGGTTAAGTGTCCAACTCTTGATCTCAGCTCAAGTCTTGATCTCAGGGTTGTGAGTTCAAGCCCTGCATTGGGCTCCATGCTTGGCATAGAACCTACTTAAAGAAACCAAACAAACAAAAAACAAAAAACAAAAAATCTACCCTATAGCAAGAGTGTATTTCCTGATGCTGAAAATTCTATTGTACTAAAAGGCTTATATGGTCAAGATTTCATCCTTTGGGGAAGTAATATAAGTGAGTCTGAATAGTATCTCAACAGTTAAAAAGGAACGTCCCCACCAAAATGTTTCTTTGAAGAGATTATTTCCTAGAAAATGTTTTGCTTTCTTAAACTGGATGTCTTAAGCCAGACATAGGTCATGAAAACAATGTTACAAAACTTTTGGAGATCATAAACTTCATTACATGCTATTATTTAGGTAGGTGAAAAATTTCTTGAGATACCTTTATGTAGATTCATAAATGGACAATTGTAGAACCCCACCATCCCGATAACTAAGGATACTTGGAGTTTTCAAAATAGCATCTAGTCACCTGCAACTACAGCTTTCATTATTCTTTGTGAAAGTTCTCTTAAGTATGTATTTCATTTTTTTCAGATTACTTTTGGTCCAACACCTAATTTTTTGGTAAGGAAGAGGCAGGGGAAATGTACTTAAAATTCACTATTCATGTTTCTTTTGCTTAAACTACATAGTGACTGCCTGTTGTGATTTCAAATAAGCTTTAATGAACATGCATAGAAATGGCCTGCCGTTCATTAGTTGGGGAGGGGGTCAGGTTTGATGTTGAAAAGATGAGATTACGGAACACACACACACACAGGAAATCATTGGCATTAATGAAGTGTCTGTTGAACTGGAATTCATGAGAAGGTTGTAGTTTCTGGAATTCATGAGAAAAAGCTTACTGCTTTCATCTCAGTTCTGTCTTAGTCTGTTCTGGCCGTCATAACAAAGTATCATGGATTGAGTGGATTGAACAACAAAAATTCTTTTTCTCACCGTTCTGGAGGCTGGAATTGGGAGATCAGGGTGCCAGCACGGTTGGGTTCTGGTGACGGCTCTCTTCCTGGTTTGCAGATGGCAGCCTTCTCGCTATATGCTCACATGGCCTCTTCTTGGTACATGGGTAGACAGAAAGAGAGCTCTCTCTCTCTCTCTTCTTGGAAGACCATCAATCCTATCGAATTAGGATCCAACTCTTATGACCTCATTTACCCTTAATTACCTCCTAAAGGCCCAATCTCCAAATGCAGTTAGTTATATTGGGGGTTAGCACTCCGACACATTAATTTTTGGTGAGACATTTTGTTCTATAGCAAGTTCCTTGCTGTATAAGTTGCTCCCTCCAGCTATTATACACTATAGGCTTAGAGCTGATTAGAATGCATGGTGCTACTTTTGACCTCTCAATATATTTCTCCCAAGTATTGTTTTCCCTAGATTTGTCCTGAAAGATTTATCTGTAATTCTTGTTATATTAAACTGTGCCTCAGGGGATGGATGTCCATCTCCAACATTTGGTCATGTTTATGTGACTTTCAAAAATCTTTGTAGGACTTTATTGGGGTGGGGCTTCTGAATTCAATCTTAAAACATATTAAATCTATGTCTCTGATTAATAAGCATTTGGTTTTGAATCTTCAGATATTACCCATCATTCTGCAGGTGTGGTCCCACAACTGACTTGCACCCCAATGATAGATTTATCCATTTCATCTGAATATTTTATCTTACGGACATAATGTGAAATCACTAGTAGATATGATAGGGATTAAATACATTTAATTTTATAACGATCTTGCATTTATTGACTAGTACCCGCTTTACAATGAAATACAGCTTATAATTTTCCTATTTATTTAAAATGTTTATTAATGCTTTAAGATATGTGTATCTGGAAGTAAGCTAGCTTCTGGGTACATCATAAGGAAGGAAGTGTTTGCTGCCTTTAGGAGTTTATTATCTCACAGGCAAGATAGTCCAAAAATCACAGCAATAGTGTGTCAAGAGCTCTGAGAGGAATCTCTGTGGGTTAGAGTCAAAGCATAGTAGAATCAAGCTAACCCAGACCATCAGATCTTACATAGGATGATGCTTTTGATTTAACATAGGCAATTAGGACGATCACGGTGGGTCGTTTTCAAATCATTTTATTCCTCCTATAAAACTTTTAAAGCTCATTCACAGTCATTTAAAATTAGTTCACCTCCTCAGGGACACCTTTCCTGAGCTCTCAGACTAGGTAAAGCCCCGCCCCCCAAGTATAATACAGGTAGCCTGAAATGATTCAAGACATGCAGTTCAAGCTGAACTTTAGATGAGCAACCAATCCTTTTTTAGCACAAGTATATCCCAAATATTGCATGGGGTATACTCATATATCATTTTTCTTCACTATATCTGAAATTCAGATTTCACTGTACATCCTGTATCGTATTGGCTAAATCTGGCCTCCCTACCCAGGTTTACAATTTCACAAAACCTTATGCTTCTCTTCTTTGCACCCAGCAGATTTTGTAGTTAGATATTGCTGCAGTTGTAAGCAGCGCCCAAGAGCTTTTTGCTGTGTTTGATTTCACTGTCTGTGACATGCTTAGAAAAACTCTGCGGTGTTTTCCTTTGCTCACACATGTCGGCAACACTCCTGACACCAGATGTGTGTTTTCCACACATCAAGCCGTCCTGTGACACCAGCTCGGTATCCTGCAATTCAGCTCAGTTTTGACACCATCTACCTGGAGAGAGCATCAGATTCCACAGGTGAAAGGTTCCGTCCCAGAAGACGGTCTTCCTCCTGTTTCATATGCCGGTTGTGAGTGCAGGTTGTCACCTGTGCTTCTGACCTCCTGGCTATAAACTGGAGTTCCTATGACCCCCACCATGGATTTGATAATTTGCTAGAATGGCACACAGAACTCAGGAACATACCTACTCACATTTACCAGCTTATTATAAGGGACGTAAAAAAGGATACAGACAAACAGCCAGACCCAGAGATACATTAGGCAAGGTCTGGAAGGGTCTTCTGTCCCTGTGGAGTCAGGATGTGCCACCCTCCTAGCGTGTGTGTGTGTGTGTGTGTGTGTGTGTGTGTGTTCACCAACCTGCAAGCTCTCTGAGCCCCATACTCTTGGGATGTTTATGGAAGCTTCATCATGTAGGTGTAATCAATTATTAACTCCATTTCCAGCTCATCTTCTTTCTCCAGAGAATGGGGGCTGGGGCTGAAGGTTCCAAGCTTCTAATCATGGCTTGGTCTGTCTGGTCAACCTCCGTCTAAGTGCCCAACAAGGGCTGTGTCATTAAAACAAAAGGCATTCATATCACCTGGGAAATTCCAAGGGATTTAGAAGCTCTGTGTCAGACTCTCCTATCACTCAGGAAATGATAAAAGTCTCAGGAGCTCTGTATGAGGAACCCAGGTCAAAGACTCAATATTAGAACAAAAGATTTTATTAGCAACCCTATTTATAAGAATTTTAGGAGTTTTATGTCAGATACTGGGGGCAGATATATATATATCTCACATGCCTATTATGTATTTCTGTAAAACGCTAATATTAAGATGTCTCATCTGTTACTTGAGTAAAAGAAACTAGGGACACTGAATCTAGCAGCAATCACATAATTGGCAATTCATTATTTGGGTGCTTAATTAAATTAAAAATAAAATATAATCTTTTAGTAAGCTATTGGGAATGTGGCAGTTTACCTAGCTGGTTGCTTATTTTAAGCTCAAATTTAAGTAAGTGTCCTATATTTTATCTGGAACTCTACACCTGAGGGGCCCTCGATTCTTTTTCAATATAGTGCTGTGCTATTTAACCAGTAAATGAACACAATATATGTATATAGTTGGGAAAAACTTGGTACAACACAGAAATAATTTCATGGAAGGAAGTATTTAAGAAACAAGTATATAAGGATCAGAACCCACGTATCTTAAAATATGAGTCTCTATCCTACCTCTTTTGAAAAAATGACAATCTTAAGATTCCATTTTGTTTGGATTGTAAACGGTCAATTCCCACTGAACTGCTTTTTTAAAAAAAATCAGGCATAAAGGAATTTTAGATGATCTACTCCCATCTGTCTGATAGAGTCAGTTCTATAGTGATATCCCCCCAAGTGTTAGAAGCGAAGTACTCTGTCTGTACAAATCAGGCACTAGAAGGTGATCTGTTATCTTATTCTCTCAGTACTGTTCATTGTCCTCAGAATGATCAGATTGCTCATTACATCAATAGGCATGTGGTCAGAGAGAGTAAACTTTACCTGGTCTGGATTTCATTTAGAGAGCCCTGTGCCTTGCTTTCAGGAGGCTTTTCATAAATGTTTGCTGATGGTTTTAACAATCATACTAACTCTCTGTTCTAACTGGTATAGTAAAAAAGCATATTTTTCAGAATTTACTGGCAGAGGTTAACTCTGCATCAGTTAGTATGGTCTGTAAAATATGGATTGTAAATTGGGAAATGAATTTTCTTAGGTTTTTTGTGTTTTTTTTTTAAACTCTCTGAGTCATTCCCTGCTCTTGGTAAGGTGTCTTTTCTATGAAACTCATGGACATTCTTCTGCCCTTTTTTTTTTTTTAAAGCCTAATTTTGCTGCTTTGTCCTGAGGTTTCTCAAGAACTTCTTGTGAATCTTCCACTCACTGTAAAAGGGCACTTGCAGCCTGGACGGGAAGTCCTTTTGGACCCACACAGCTATTTGTTCGCTTAGTCCTCTAGGCCATGTTCTCTCCATGGCTGCTCTGAATTTTCTTTGCATTTAGCTATTTCCCAGGTGCCTGACTCTTCCTTACTTTGCTTGTGCTACTTTGCCTCTCCACTGAGAATCTTAGAGAGCCTCTTCCCTGACCCGCTTGGCCCCTGTGCTTACTCGGATCTAGTTCTTCAAGCCTCTGATGAGACTCCGGTTTCCATCTTCAGCTCCCATGGAAAATTCTCTGACTATACAACCCTTATGTCATTCAGTGTCAAGGAGTCCACTCAGAGTGAGCTAGCTGTTTTTTCATTTACTGTCCTCGGTAGTCCCCCATGGGTGGCTTACCCTTGCTTTACATGGGATGACACTGAAGTCCCCTGAGGTTAAGTGAGTTGGCAAGGACACAAGGCTGGCTTGAGACAGTCCATGATTAGAACTCAAGTCTTTGAGCCTTCACAGCAAAATGGGGCTTCCTACTTTGTGTTTATTTCTCCAGTCTATCAACAGCCAAACTGACGACAGAACTGTGAGGCTGTCACAAAGAAATTGCCTATTAATGAAGTGGTCACTGTCACCATCCTCCACCATTAAAAGAGGATTTTATCTCCCTTCAAAGTAACTTTTAAAAGAGGGCAGCGTAAATTCCAGACAAGCTATTTAAATAAAGCAAGCATAAGTCTTTAGGTCGGCCATCCAGAAGTTTTGTTTCTTCTTGAGGTGTGTTGTCCCTGGGAAGGTAACGCTGGATTAGATGAGACTGTATTGACTCCCCACAGGTACCATTAACTATGGGGCAATTCAATTTGGAATGTTAGCCTTCTCAGTTATGCTGTGCAATCAGATCAGAACTCTATTACAAAAAATACACACACATATGAATTAGCTAATGATACTAATCTCTCTCTCTTTTTAAGGTATGGAATGAAAACTAATTTTAATACTTATGACTTGAGTTAACTGATTCTAAACTTGTGAATTTGCTTTAGATCTTCCTGACTCTGATATTGTAAGCCAATATGAGGTCCAAAGCTTCTCAACTGTTAAGCTGTGTGCCCTGTATGTACTAACTTAAAGACAAGGTGGCCCCCTGCTGACATGCTGACAGGGGCGGATCAATGCTGATGGATTTTGACCATCCAGAGAGCAGATGGCTGGCTGGCGGACCAACTTGTGTTGTCTTTCATTCTTACCAATAAAGAGAAGGAGATACTGTTTATGGCTAGAGCAGGGGCAGAAGATAAGCCTTTCTTCTCTGTCTCACCTAGTAAACAATCACCTTACCAATTTACATCTAAGTCATTAGATGCTAGAGATCTGTTGCTGTTAAAACAACCCCCAGGGACAGCCTGACAAGCATCTTGCCTTATAGCAGTATTTTTTTTAGAGATTTATTTATTTATTTTGGAGAGAGGTGGGGGGACGGGCGGAGTGCGAGGAGGAAAGAAATTCAGGCAGACTCCCTGCTGAGTGCGGAGCCTGGCATGGGGCTTGATCCCATGACCCTGGGATCACAACCTGAGCCAAAATCAAGAGTTGGATGCTTAACAGACTGAGCCACCCACGTGCCCCAGTACTTAGCAGTCTTTACATAGCTGATTATACACACACACACACACACACACTTCTAACCATATAAATAGAATTGTAAGCTGACTTTGCCAAATTTAACTTTATAATTTTGGGTAAACGGAAACTAATCAGGTCTCTAAATAACTGTCCAATTTATGACTGGACTGACAGATCTTGAACTAGCAGATGAATCATAAATTTGGATTTTCACACATTAGTTTTCTTGGGTACAGAATCTTAAAATCAGAATGATACTCAGACATTACCAAACCCAACTATACACTTGTTTTAGACATTCTCCTTATAATATCCCAAACAAATGGCTAGCTATACTCTCCTTGAATACTTTCATGATGAACTCCTCATGACCAACTCACTTCTTTTAACAGTTCTGGTTACTAGAAAGTTCTTCTTTTACTTTGCATCCCAAGTGGTCGTTGAGTGCTGGGAAGGTGACTAGTCCGAATGGAGATGTGTTGTCAATACAAAATACACACTGAACTTCAAAAACTTAACATGAGAAAAGAATGTAAAATATCTCATGAATACTTTTTGTGTTGACTCATATTGAACTGATAATTTTCGGATACACTGGGTTAAATGAGACATTATTAAAGTTAATTTCATCTTTCTTTTTTTAAAATATGGCTCCTACAAAATTTCAAATGAAATCTTTAGCTTACACTGTATTTCTGTTCAGCAGCACTATTGCATATGCTCAACCCGTTAATATTTTTAGGTATATGTTAACTGTGTCTTATCATTTGCAACCTAGTAGATAATCAGAGACTCAGATAGTAATTTCAATCTGACATCTATTCCTTTATATATGTCTTATAGACACTACTCTTTACCCTGCAACTGTCGATAAATTCAAAGTGAAATGCAGTGCCAAGAAAATTATGCGATTCATCACATTTGAATTTTTCAAAAGCCTACCACCTAGAAAGCGGTCCAGAAAGTAAACTCTAAAACTCTGTACCTATGTGCTATTATTGTTTGATTCTGAAAGGATTATGGACATATGTGTGTTCAGAGCCTGTTACTACAGTTAATTTCTCAACAAACTGTGCTCATGAGAGGGAAGAGTAAAATAGATCTTCCAGCTTTATTGTAAACTTTTTAAAACAAGATACATAAACAATACAGCTTCATTACAGGAAATTAGAACTCTTATTCCCTTTTTCTAAATAAGATAATCTATTCAAATGATTTTGGTAATTATCCTTCTGTGCATATATAATAAAAAATGGAATCAAGCAATTTTATAATTAGCTTTTGTCACTGAATATATTGTCAACATCTTTCTGGGCCCATAAAGGTATTTCTAAAACAGCACTTTTCAGAGTTTTTGTTTTAATAGCATGAGTACACTTTCTTCAAACAAGGAGTCCAATGTATAAAATGAATGAAAGCCAAGCTAGTCTGGCTGACACAGGGCTGGAGGCCTGGAACCCTACCCACCTGGCCAGCCCATCACACCTTACCATCATCATGCAAGGCATGGCAGAGCCCAGTCTAAAAATGACTGTTCTTGGATACGAGCCCTTTCTCTGATATACCTATAAAGAACTTCTTAAACTCAACACCCAAAGAACAAATGATCCAATCAAGAAGTGGGCAGAAGACATGAACAGACATTTTTCCAAAGAAGACATCCAAATGGCCAACAGACACATGAAAAAAGTGCTCAACATTGCTCGGCATCAGGGAAATCCAAATCAAAACCTCAATGACATACCACCTCACACCAGTCAGAATGGCTAAACTTAACAAGTCAGGAAACAACAGATGTTGGCAGGAATGCGGAGAAAGGGGAACCCTCCTACACTGTTGGTGGGAATGCAAGCTGGTGCAGCCACTCTGGAAAACAGTAGGGAGGTTCCTCAAAAAGTTGAAAATAGAGCTACCCTACAATCCAGCAATTGCACTACTGGGTATTTACCCCAAAGAAACAAATGTAGGGATCCGAAGGGGTACATGCGCCCCGATGTTTATAGCAGCAATGTTCACAATAGCCAAACTGTGGAAAGAGCCAAGATGTCCACTGACAGATGAATGGATAAAGAAGATGTGGTGTATATATATATATATATATATATATAATGGAATATTATGTAGCCATCAAAAGGAATGAAATCTTGCCATTTTCAATGACATGGATGCAACTGGAGGGTGTTATGCTGAGCGAAATAAGTCAATCAGAGAAAGACATGTATCATATGACCTTACTGATATGAGGAATTCTTAATCTCAGGAAACAAACTGAGGGTTGCTGGAGTGGTGGGGGGTGGGAGGGATGGTGTGGCTGGGTGATAGACATTGGGGAGGGTATGTGCTTTGGTGAGCGCTGTGAATTGTGCAAGACTGTTGAATCACAGATCTGTACCTCTGAAACAAATAACACATTATATGTTAAAAAAAAAAAAAGAAGAGGATAGCAGGAGGGGAAGAATGAAGGGGGGAAATCGGAGGGGGAGACGAACCATGAGACACTATGGACTCTGAGAAACAAACTGAGGGTTCTAGAAGGGAGAGGGGTGGGGGGATGGGTTAGCCTGGTGATGAGTATTAAAGAGGGCACGTTCTGCATGGAGCACTGGGTGTTATGCACAAACAATGAATCATGGAACACTACATCAAAAACTAATGATGTAATATATGGTGATTAACATAACAATAAATTTTTTTTAAAAAAGCCATGCAAATTAAAAGGAAATTCTCAAAAAAAAAAATGACTGTTCTACCACAGCTCGTCTCCCTGATGCATGTACATTTTATTCAGGGTAATAATTGTTGTCTAACGTGCTTTAATACATTTCTAAAGGTTTGCCTTCCACTTAAAAATTGTGGGTGGTTCTCACTGTCTGGTATGTCAAAGGGTTTCCATTTTATGTACTCTGATTTTGCTTTGTGTAGCTTATCACTGGCTGTCAGCTCAGAAGTTGGAGGCCAGTGTGAAACTGTGCTTAACCAATGGGACCATCGCTCCATTCGTATACAAATAAATGATTACTTAAAGAGAGAAAGAACAGCTTTCAGTCTTTCGTGCTTTTACTCCTTGTCCTAAGTTATCCATGTGTCAGCTGTGTTGCTGGGCTATTCAAAAAGACTGGAGTAGAAAGGAAGTCAGAGAAATTGTGAACTGTGGCAACAGGAACCCATTATTTCAACAATGATCTCTTTATAACATAAAGTATTGGCTTGAAGCTCCAGCATCGATGATGATCTGCTCTTCTTTTTCTTAATCCTTTGTGTTTTTAATTCAATTAATTTTTTTTTTTTTACTTTAAAAATAATTCTACCACCGGGACCTTAGCTTCCAATCAATTTTTATTAAATGCCAATATAGGCTGTGCCCTCTTTTCTTTTTTTTTTATTATGGTGGAGATTATGGTTATGATTGTTGTTGCGTTAATGAATGAAAGTATCCAGCTGAGCATCCTATGCATTGGGAAGTGTCTAGCTGTGTAAATGGGGTTCCACATGGCTTCCTGCTGTCCAATCTACTTGAAAGAGCTTTGTAGAAAATGTATTTGGTAGCCCATCTGTGAACCCAAGGGCGCAGCTGATGTGAAAAACACTTATCAGAACAAAGTAAAGAGAAAGCATTTTGATGCTTTCAAAAGGAAACATTGTTTATTTATTTGTAAGGTTGTGTTAAGTTGTGGAAAGTAGAATGACTATTATCACAATTTAAAAAAAAATCATTTGAGGGGCGCCTGGGTGGCTCAGTCAGTTAAGCGTCTGCCTTTAGCTCAGGTCATGATCCCGGGGTCCTGGGATCAAGCCCCACATCGGGCTCTCTGCTCGGCGGGAAGCCTGCTTCTCCCTTTCCCACTCCCCCTGCTTGTTTCTGCTCTCGCTAACTCTCTCTCTCTGTCAAATAAATAAATAAAACCTTTAATAAATAAATAAATAAATAAATAAAATCATTTGAATTCTCTAGTTAGGATTGATTTATTTATTACTATGCACATCCCTAAACTTAAAAAAACAAACAAAAAAGAAAGCTCATTTTGGGGTGCCTGGGTGGCTCAGTCATTAAGCGTCTGCCTTCGGCTCAGGTCATGATCCCAGCGTCCTGGGATCAAGCCCTGCATCGGGCTCCCTGCTCGGTGGGAAGCCTGCTTCTCCCTCGCCCACTCCCCCTGCTTGTGTTCCCTCTCTCCCTGTGTCTCTCTTTGTAAAATAAATAAATAAAATCTTAAAAAAAAAAAAAGAAAGCTCATTTTTTTTTTTTTTAAGATTTTATTTATTTGACAGAGACACAGCAAAAGAGGGAACACAAGCAGGGGGAGTGGGAGAGGGAGAAGCAGGCTTCTTGAGGAGCAGGGAGCCCGATGCGGGGCTCGATCCCAGGACCTGGAATCATGACCTGAGCCGAAGGCAGATGCCCAATGACTGAGCCACCCAGGCGCCCCGAAAGCTCATTTTTCTTAGCATAGAAAATGTTTTCCTTTGGAGAGCTAATTATATTGTTCAAATACTTATTTAATGTCAAGATATTATGGCTCCTGACTTTCTAAGATGTAAACTTAACATTTACATAGAACTCCAGTAGTATTAAATTGTGAATTATATGTTTTTTTTTTTAAGATTTATTTATTTATTTGAGAGAGAGAGAGAGAGAGCGCACACATGTACAAGTGTGAGTGGGGGAAGGACAGAGGGAGAAGGAGAGAGAATGTCAAGCAGACTCCCCGCTGAGCATAGAACCCAATTCAGGGCTCAATCCCAGGACCCTGGGACCATGACCTGTGCTGAAATCAAGAGCTGGATACTCAACCGACTGAGCCACCCAGTCGCCCCGTGAATTGTGTTTTAAAAAGCAAGTTTTACATAGAAAATACTCAAGAGAATTTTCCCTGAGTTAGTAGTTTTATAGAGGCAGATGGAAGTTTATACTGTTGACCCTCTGGGGTTCAAACCCATGGTCTATGTGGTAGCTGAGTGTATTTCAAAAGATGAGTAAGGTGGCATGATTTCATGTGAATCCCCTTGCTTCTCATGATATCCTCAGAATCACTCACAAGGTCTGAGAATACCACTCTCTATGAGTTCCTGCTAGGTAACATCTTCCTCATTTGTGTCACATAAACGAGGGAAGTATTTAATCATCAGAGAAATGCGATTTTGACTTCATCTTACACTTCTGTCCTACACAAAGCTTCCTCGTTGGGGGGATCTCATGGTGATTGGTGGCACCAACTTGTACTGAAGTTTTATATTCACTCGAAAGTACTTTTTGTTGGGAATAATGACTCCATAGGATGCCTTTAAGTGGTTCTCCACTGGGTAGAGTGTAATCAAAATCCTATAGGAAACAAACCACCCATGGCTCCTTCTCCACCCAGCCCCATAGCACAAGACTCTTCTATGCCCAGATTGGAATATGAATGGAGATTGCTGAGAATCAGCCCTCCTACTCCCTACCGTAAGGAGTGAGTTGAACTGAATTCCCAGGAGGATTTTAAATTGTACCTAGAATTTTAAATGTATACACACACATGCTCACACACGTACACACAGGTTGAACTGTTGAAGCCAGGTAATACATTGTTGAATAATGATTTTAATGGTTGAAAAACACTTCCCACTTCCGACAAAACAGATTGTAGGAACTGAAATTTGGTTTGATCAAGTTTACAGATAAAGGCCATCTGGTGGCTGGGAACTTAGAAATCAGTCGATCACCTTTTCAGTCTTCTCTGCAATGATTGTCTGCCCGCACAGGATGCGGTAGGAAATGGGTTTCAACAAGGAGTCAGAAGACCTGTTTTCAGCTCAAAGGGCTCCTTGCTAGCTTAGTGAACTGAGGCCCGTGACTTCGCTGCTCAGGGTTCCAGTTTCTTAGCCATAAAATCAGACTGTTGGGATGATCTCCAAATTCATGCAAGCTTTAGCATCTGATAATATTAATAGGTGACCTCTGAAGCAGACCTTTAAATCTCCTTTCATCATTTTATTAGAGGTAAAGATGTACTAAGAAACCAATTGAGATATGTGTAGTTTCATATTTTTTGATGGTGGTGGTGGTGTTTTTGACTACGATTTCAAAGACATGAGCTCTCCCAGGAAAATTAGCCATGGGAATGGGAAAATGGGGTGTGGGTGGAAGAGTTAAAAGACAGATAATCACCTACTTAATGACTAAGAAATGCCTGTATTGCATTTCAGGCTTAAGTCAAGAAATAGATTCATTTCTAGGTCAATATCTACTATTTTCTTTAATCTCTCTCTTTTTTTTTAACACGTTGAACAATTGTCCTAGCAAAAACATCTCTATAATTGAATTCAGGATTTACATAATTTCAGAGTATAATATAAAAGGTTGTTCATGAAATGCAGATTTGTCCTGCTTCAGGGGGGAAAAATCAGATTTCCAACATATACATGTGGCACTATTACAGAATGCTTCTTCAGATAAACCTAGGGGCAGAGCTTCTTAGTTATGAATTTAGTTAGGAATCGTTCTAGATCAGGTTTTCCATGAGCTAGGAACTGTGTCAGCTGTTCATTGCTCTTACATCTCTGGAGTTGGCCAAAATCTCAGAAAAAATTGCCTTAGTTCTTTTATACATAGTTGTCTTTGAGTATATTTTGTATGTCAAAATCTTGCTAGATTCTATATTTTGTAGAAACTGCGCAGAAACAAGTAATAGCCAGAATGGTGAAGCAAATGTGTTGTCCGCCTTGCAACATTTCTATTTTGGAGGCTATCCTGATAGTCTGTACATTTAAAACTTTATCTGAGCTGTCATTTATTATTTTTTAAAGATTTTATTTATTTGAGAGAGAGAGAGAGAATGCACAAATGGGGGGGGAGGGGCAGAGGGACAAGCCTATTCCCTGCTGAGCAGGGAGCCCTACTGGGGACTGGATCCCAGGACCTTGAATTCATGATCTGAGCCAAAGTCAGATGCTTAACCGACTGAGCCACCCAGGCTCCCCTATCATCCCCACTATTATTGTGTTATACTTACTGTGGACATTTTTGATGGATATAAGGAAAAATGTTTGGACCATCCCAGGGGTAAGAAAAACTGGCATGAAGGAACAGATTTGGAGAGTCCTGTCTTTGGAGATCTCTCACAAACAGTGGTTTGTTCTGAATGATTTCAATATCCATGAGAAAAAATGTTCCTTCCTGTGATTTGGGAAGAAGTGCACAAAACACCTATGGGGTAGGTGTGACACACGTTTCTTGGTCCCACATTAAACACTCTGAATAGGAGTGCTGTGGGGTGGGGCCTTGAAATCTCCCTGAATGACTTTTATACTCACTCACATTTTAGAATTACTGCATTGGAAGCAGGGAACTGAACCAATTATCTTTTCAAGTCTCAGCTGTCTAACATACTCCATCTATGTGAAATAAAGACATAATTATGGGGATGCTGCATGGTGGATATCAAGCTAAAATTAAATGTTTGAATCGATTCAGAATGTTTGGATCAAACTACATTTTTAAAAATTCATTTGCAATGACTCCATCAATATTTCTAATTTAATGTTGGGAGGATTCTTACCCTCTCCATTGTTTATCCTTTATTTTTTTTTAATTTTATTTATTTATTTGAGAGAGAGTGTGTGCTCGAGAGTATGAGTAGGTGGAGGGGAAAGGGGAGGGGCAGAGGGAGAGCGAGAAGCAGACTCCCCACTGAGCAGGGGGCCCCCAAAGCAGGGCTCGATCCCGGGACCCCAAGATCATGACCTGAGCTGAAGGCAGACGCTTAACCCACTGAGCCACACAGGTGGCTTTATCCCTTTTCAAGGAAAGATTTCAGATGCCTTATTGCTTCGATCCAAACCTTTTTTTTTTTTTTTAAAGATTTTATTTATTTGACAGAGAGAGACATAGCGAGAGAGGGAACACAAGCAGGGGGAGTGGGAGAGGGAGAAGCAGGCTTCCCGCCAAGCAGGGAGCCCGATGCGGGGCTCGGTCCCAGGACCCTGGGACCATGATCTGAGCCGAAGGCAGACACTTAACGACAGAGCCACCCAGGCGCCCCTCGATCCAAACCTTTTAATAATAATAAATAATAATAAAAAGACACGATGCCGTATGAAGCCTATTTGGAAGTTATATATTTTTCAATGCCTGTTTTCCACTTTAGATCACTTGGATGAAATTTCTTATAGCAAATAAAATTTGGCAATCTGGCTTCACTGTATGAAATGACTCTCTTAGAGAAATGGGGGAAATTTTTAAAATCCTGTTTGTATGACTTTTCATCTCCTTTTAAATGTCCTTTAAGATATCACCCCACAAATGGGATGCTGACAAATGGACTCCTTTCATGAATCAAAACAATCTGGCACATTCAAGAGATCTTATGTGGCCTCTAAGAAATCTGAATGGCTAGTCAGAGTAATTCTATGGGGCTAACTAAGCCTCCTAGGTCTGTTTGTTTTCAGGAGTCTTTCTTCATTTTCTCCAAGAAATCACCGTGTGAGCGACAAGAGTTGTACAGCATAGCAGGAAAGTGGTTGTAACTCTGTGAGTTTGTCACTGTGAAGAAACATATATGTGAGGGAAAAGGACGTCAAAGGTACCAGAGTGACAGAGCACTGAGAATTTTCCTGTATTTTATTCTCTGAGTCAGCACGTCTCCACTTCTCTTCATCTCTTTACTTCTAATTGCCCAGCGGATGATCATTATTCCCTATGGAGTCTTTTTTTGCTATGATTCCACACCGGCTTTGTAACGTCCATGTTGAAAATGCCTGTGCCAGTCGCTAGTGTTGTTTTAGATAACACCGTCAAATAAATAAGCTATGCAAGTCTTGGATTCCGTATCAGAATGCGGCATGACTGTGAGGCACGGAAGAGAAGAAACAGCTATCTTGTGAATTGCTGAAATATACATCCACCCCTGGCCCTCCACACAGTGTCAGACTCCAAGTATTGGAGGAAAGATTCAAGGCCCTGGTTTTCTATCTGCCCAGCTTACAGAAACACCTTCAATCTTCCCCAGTAGTCTCTATACACAGTAACTATAATAATGACCCCAGAGTTAGTTCCAAGTAACCCTGAAGGATGCGATTTTTTCCTCAAAAATGATTAGAAATTGTGGGATGTATTACATTGCTGTGGATTTTTTCCCTATTACTACTAAGAAGCTCTCTGCAGTCTTAAAAGGCGCAAATGCTGGCTTGACACTTGGTTTTTCAAGTTATCCCTGAGAATAAAATATAAAAAAGAATGGTAATATCCGGTGCTGGAGAGCAGATGAGCAGTGTTACACACCCGCTGTTGGCTTTCAAATGGACAGAGCTTTCTAGAAGGCAATTTGACAATACGCATCAAACACCTTGAAAAGGTGCACACCCTTTGTTGTGGTAATCCCATTTTGAGGAATTTATTTTTTGTAAGGAAATAAATGTACGAAGATACAGATATCCAGGAAGAGTCATTACAGCTTTTGATTTTTGTTTAAAGTGGAACTTTGGAAGTGAAAAAAAAAAAAAAAAGAAAGAAAAGAGTATTATTTAAATTATGGAACAAAGAAACTACAAATTACTCTTTGGTGAATTAAAATTAGAATTTAGATCCATATTTGGTGAGAAGATTGAATGAATGGCATCCCAGTTTTGTAAATATATAAACATGAGGATATATGTGCACAGAAGAAAACTGTGGTAAATTATATACAAAATTTAGTCCTGGTTATTTCCTGGTTGTGGGGATATAAATCATTTTTGATTTGTTGTTGTCTTTTAAAAATTTCATCTAAGTTTTGTGATTGTTTGATTTTTGTAGAAAGCACGTATTACTTTTGTTTCTCCAGTTTAAAGGTCTCTCCTTATAAATATAATCACGTGATTATGGTCCCCAGTACTGTAGTATATACTTCAAAGTTGCTGGGAGACTAGATCGTGTATGTTCTCACTACAAAATTGAAATGATAGAGATGTTTGCTAGAACTACTGTGGTGGGCACATCGCAATATATAAACCTATCAAATCAAGAGGGTGGACAAGTGAAACTTCCAGTGTTTTGTGTCAGTTCTAAATCAATTACAAGAAAACACAATCATGGCCACAGAGATTCAAATAACTAATTGTTTCTAGTGGTAATGTATCAACTGGGGCTAGAGGGTTGAGAGTTGGCCATTTGAATAAGAATAATTTTAAAGGCATCTTTTGAAATTCTGCTGGCAAGTGGAGATTGGGTGGCTGAAATGTCCTCTTCTCAGTTATGTAGAAGGATGGATAAAATAAAGGTACAAAAGGCACATAAGGTGATTCCCTTTACACTTCAATCTGATATTCCTTTGTTTTGGGGCTCACCTAAGATGTGAGGCTAACTGGCAGAAATAGAGTGCATCACTTAGTAAAAGTTATATTTTCAATAGAATGGGCCATATAAAATGATTTTTCATTTAATATGCAGCCCAGTGGTTTTACTCAAATGAATGTTCCAGTTATAAATTCTAAGTCAAGTGTGGCACAGAAATGTTATTCTTTTAGTTTTCCTGGTCAGTTGTCCAATTTTAAGTTGCTTTTGATTCTCTGTTGTTTATCCTTCTTCCAGAATTTTATCTCATCTTTATAAATCAAAATTTATTGGCATCATACCAGGTAAACTAGTTCTTTAAAAGCTCCTTTGATGAAAAATCACATACAAATCAATATATAGTTTATAATTTAACTTCTCTGCAAATACAGGTTTTCAAAGACCCGTGGAACCTTAATGAGTCTTATTCAGGGGACTCCAAAGCTTTGGTTCTATAACTGCTTAAATGGGGATCAGGCATGCTCAGGGAGGGGAAATTTATGATTGGAGTTACAGCTTTCTGCTTTAAGTAAAAACTTTGTGTGCCAAGCATATGATGATGAGCTTTGTGACAATATAGAGGTAGGGGGTTTAAGGACCAAAACCAGAGCAAATCATACCCTTAAGCTTGTGTGTGTGTATGTATGCATATGTATTTTTAAATATAATTTCTGTCTTTTTATGAAATTGGGCCTCTTAAACCCATTTCAGGCCATGGGGCTCTTTGCAGGTCTGATAAAATCTGTGGATACACATATACTTACATGCATAGACACACACCGGTGTACGTATATACACATCCACACACATACACCTATACACATAAATCACATAGGCCTATACACATCACATATGCAAACACACGCACACTGATACACAAAATGTTATATGAAGTAATACTCTATCAGAGAGTTTACATAGTCTCCATATACCCTTATTATATGTCTATCATGGGGCATGGATCATTTCATTTCATTCCTACAACTGTTCTCACCTCTTGTGCTAGTCAGGGTTCTCTAGAGAAATATAAGCAATAGGACATAGATATAGACAGGTAGGAGATTGAATATAAGGAATTGGCTCCCGTGATTTTGGAGGCTGAGGGTTCCCACTGTCTGCTACCTGCAGAGCTGGAGACCCAGAGAGGCAGGGGGTGTGTGTTCCAGCCCAAGTCCAAGTGCCTGAGAACCAGGAGCCTGGTGGCATAAACTCCAGCCTGAGTAGGCAGGCAGAGTAGGTGACTCTTCCCTCTGCCTTGTTCTATGAGGCCCCTGATGGATTAGATGCTGCCCTCCAGCATTGGGAGGGTTGTCTGCCTTACAGGGTCCAAGGATTCCAGTGCTAATGTCCTCTGGAAACATCCTCACAGGCACCCCCAGAGATAGTTTGACCAAGTGTCTAGGTACTCTGGGACCCTGTCAAGTTGACCCAGAAAATGAACCATCATACCCTTTTCACATTCCACCTGTTGAGGCTTAGAAAGTCTAAATCACTTACGTATCATGCAACCAGTGTGATGCAGAGCTATTTCCTCCTGATTCAGAAACCTCTGCTCTCAAAGATGAAGTCACATCCATCTGTAAATGCAGGCTAAGAATTTCGATTTTAAGAAGTAGAGTATGAGGGGCGCCTGGGTGGCTCAGTCGTTAAGCGTCTGCCTTCGGCTCAGGTCATGATCCCAGGGTCCTGGGATCGAGCCCTGCATCGGGTTCCCTGCTCGGCAGGAAGCCTGCTTCTCCCTCTCCCACTCCCCCTGCTTGTGTTCCCTCTCTTGCTGTGTGTCTCTCTCTGTCAAATAAATAAATAAAATCTTAAAAAAAAAAAGAAGTGGAGTATGGGGAAGAGCAAAGAAAGGACGGCCTTCTTATTATTAACCAAGTAGATTACTTTGTACATCTAGTAGAAGGGGAACTGACATTTATTTGTTCAGCTGTTAGGATGTGCAAGGCACTTTGGATGATCTCAGCTACTTTTCCCCAAAACTGTGTGGGAGCAATGGAGTCCGTTTTTCAGTTGAGTAAATAGATGCTCAGTTATGTTCATTTACTTCCCTAGGTCACATGACCAGGTAGTAGCCAAATCTTGATTTAAACCTAGGCTTTTCTGGTTCTTTGATGAATTATAAAATAATTCATCATAAAATATAATTTTTACATCCCTTTGCCTACAAGAGATATATTGCATTTTTTTTTCTTGGGCTATCTATTAGAAATAGGTTAAACATACAAAAATTAAGCAGAAGGTTTTCTATTTTTTTTTAAGATTTTATTTATTTATTTGAGAGAGAGAATGAGATAGAGAGAGCATGAGGGGGGGAGGGTCAGAGGGAGAAGCAGACCCCCCGCTGAGCAGGGAGCCCGATGCGGGACTCGATCCCGGGACTCCAGGATCATGACCTGAGCCGAAGGCAGTTGCTTGACCAACTGAGCCACCCAGGCGCCCGGTTTTCTATTTTTAAAAATTTTTTTAATTAAAAAAAATTTTTTTTAAGATTTTATTTATTTGACAGAGAGAGACAGCAAGAGCAGGAACACAAGCAGGGGGAGTGGGAAAGGGAGAAGCAGGCTTCCTGCGGAGCAGGGAGCCTGGTGCGGGGCTGATCCGAGGACCCTGGGATTATGACCTGAGCCGGAGGCAGATGCTTAATGACTGAGCCACCCAGGCGCCCCTCCCCTTATGTTTTCATCCAGCGTTATGATGAAAGCTTCTGTGAACAATTGACTTGTAGTCTAACCTTACCATATTTCCCCAATGATTGAAATTGAAAAGCTAAAAACACAGATTTACTTGAAAATTCTCACTGAATCCAAACCAAGTCTTCAGAAGCGCAGTGGATTTTTTTAAAATTAGGGTATGCTTACCAGTCCTGCATTCATTATTATTGTTTTGCAAGTGGATGGATACTTATCATATGAAAGAGATTCAAGTGCATCAGTGATAATTGCCCAATACTTGAATTTTAAAATGTTATTCATTTATACTTTAAGCAGTTATTTAAAAAGAAATTGCAGTTGTTATAAAATCTACCTTAGTGCTGTGAAACTGTGTCCCAATGATTTTCTAAAGAAATGCTTTCAGGAAGAAAAAGGTCAATCTAAAATACCATACAAGTCAGTAGTGACATGCATATTTCATGACGTACCTAAAAAGCTCATAAAATGAATGTGCAGATGGGAGTATACAAATCTGAGATAAACCCTTTTAAAACATTGATGTGCCTTTGGTTGATTTTGAAAATGGTATTACTAGTGACTCAGCATTGAATTTATTTAATATTTTATTTTGTTAATGTCTTAAAATACTCATTTTGTTCTTTGTACTTTTTCCCCCAAACGATATTCTGATATGACATATTGTTTCAGATGATTTAAAAAAAAATCTCTTTCAGAAGACTGTTTTGTAGTTAAATAAGTGTTGGGCTGTCGAGTCCATTTTTATCAAGAAAAGTTGCCTGGTTTAAAGCTACTCCCAGGAAGGAGGGCGGGGTAGTATTATGCCCTATGATCCATGACAGTAAAATTTCAAATTGTAACTTTCTTGCAAAATGTATCCTTCAGGGACCAAGAAACTTTATAGTAACGGTTGTACAAATACCAAGGCGATCCTAAAGAGTTCATGGGTCTGTCTTCAAGGATTGCTTGATTTCTTTCTTAGGAAGAGTTCAAGTCGAGGAAAGATGCTGGTTCACCTTCACTTAAGTCACTTAGGTTGATGTTTCGATCGGATGCTCCCCAGATGATGACTTTCTTCCACTGTGGAAGGTCTTATTACGTGGGCATTTTGGATTCACGAATATAGTAGCTGATGTGTTGCAAAACTGGTGCAAAATCGAGACGATTTTATGGGTGGAAGTGCCTTCTCCTTCCACGTTGCCGAGGAGGCTCATCCTCAAGCATTTCTATCCCTTGTTTTCTCTTGCCTTCCTTGTCACTTTCCATATTCTTTCTTATTTTCTCAAACATTCCTGTCCTTTGTTGCTCCTTCCTTTGTTTCAGCTCAGCCCCCAACTGTATTCTTAACGTGTGACCCCCAGCAAGTTATTCCACTTTGCTCAGTTGGTCTCCACACTGGAACAAAAAGGAAATAGTATCCGTGTAGCGAGTATCTGCTTCCGTGAGGGTTGAGTTGAGTACAAAGCGAGGTGATTCCAGATAAAATGTTTATTTACCCGGATTTGGAATCATGGTTAACACTCAAAAAAAAAAGATAAAAATAAATATTATTTTCTAAGATATTCCTAAAATATAAAAGAAAATACATAAAATGTTATAGCTGCCTATTACGTTTGTCAGGAAGAACCACACTAGATTTATCTTGTAGTGATGCTTAGTTATTGTGATTGTCTAGAATTAGAGAAATTTCAGAAAGCACACTCTCTTGGCTAAGATGTATGTACCCCAAAATTTAATAGATAGCAACAAATATAGGGGTAGTTTCTAGAATCAGAAAGACATGGAGATAGTAATGGGTGCCCTAGGACTTTTTTTACTACTTCAAAAAACCCAGGATAAATTAATACATCTTTTATCTTAAATAGGAAAGCAAATTAATAATTACTTAATTAATGATTACTTGAATAACTTCTGATTAAAATATGTTTAAAATCCAGTGGTCCATACGTGGAAGTGAGAGTAGGCGTGGTCTCAGTTGTTTGGAAATCCTGCTGTAGAGGACATCTGATGTTTTATGGAGGCTTAACAATTTAGCAGAAAGACTAATTGTTCTAAAAACAAGTATTAGTCGTGATTCAATGAATCTTGTAATTAGCTCATTTACTATTCTCAAAAGGGCAAGTAGAATATTGTAATTTAATTTTAAGTTAATTGATTTATAATTTATACAACTTTATTCTGGACGGATAAAATAATAGTCCAATTTGCACTGTATTAAGATATTGATGAGGACCCTTTTGTGTGTCTATTTTCCAGGCACTAATAAGTGATTTACATATATAATCTTTCACCCTCACAGTAATGGGCATGGTGTGCATTAATATACCCATTTTAAAGAGGAAGCATTTGACATTCAGATGGTGATGGTAAGTAACACACCTAGAAAGTACTAGGGATACTCTTCACCTTCCCTCCCGGAAAGCCTGACTGTTCAATTTTTTAATAGATGATATTTTTTTTTATTATGTTATGTTAATCACCATACATTACACCATTAGTTTTTGATGTAGTGTTCCATGGTGGAGAATAGATGATATTTTTTAGTGCAGTTTTAGATTCACAGCAAAACTGAGCAGAAGGTACAGAGATTTCCCACATATCCTCCGCCCCTACAGATGCACAGCCTCCTCCATGATCAAAGTACCCCAACAGAGTAGTAGGAAAACCTTACAATCGATGAACCCGCACTGATACATGAGTATCACCCCAAAGTCCATGATTTATATTAGGGTTCACTCTTGGTGTTGCACATTCTATGGGTTGTGATGAATGTGAATGACGTGCATCCACCATTCCCGATTCATACAGAATGTTTCACTGCCCTGAAAATCCTCTGTCCTCCACCTACTCAACTCTCCCTCCCCTCAGTCCCTGGCAATCCACTGGGTCCTTTTATTGCCTTCAAAGTTTGCCTTTTCCAGAATGTCATATAGTATGTAGCCTTTTCAGATTCATGAAGTAATACACACGTCAGGGTCCTCTATGTCTTTCCATGGTGTGCTAGCTCATTTCTTTTTAGCACTGAATAATAGGTCACTGTCTGGATGTACCACAGTTTATCCATTTCCCACTGAAAGACATCTTGGTTGCCTCCAATGTCTGCTCTGTTTTAATCGTCTGATTACTAATGGTTTTTCCTACAAGACACTCCGTGCCTGTGTTTTTCTCTTCTGGGATCTCTGGGGCCCGTTGTGGTAGCCTGCTCATGACAAAGGCTTTCAGAGATATTCCGGGCTTGCTAGTCTGTGAGGATATAGACGTGAACCCTGGGCATGAAAGGCCACGTGTCGGTGATGTTCCCCGCACTGGATCCCTTTGGGCTTCCCTGGTGGGTTTCTGTGTGTGCTGCAACAGTCGGTCTGTGATGCTCTGACCGCCTGCTCGGTACTGGCCGCCTGCCAGGTCCTCTGAGGCTGGTGCCCCCGCTGCCTCTGGGCCCACAGGCCACCGGCAGGTGCTGTGTTCCTGCTCTCAGCACTCTGTCTGCGTGCCTCTGAGGCTGCAGGACCCAGAAGATGCTGTTCCCCTGCTTCCCTTTGTTGTGCTTGGACTATTTTAGCTTCCCATTTGGTCAAAGGAAAATTAACTTTAAAAGAGGAGAAAGACGTAGGAAAAGAAGTGTGAATTGTGCTTAATTTTTAATTTCATCCACAAAGGTGTGAGGGGTTGACATTGTTTTTTGAATCATCTGTGGCTTGAGGCAGGAAAAACATAGTAATTTGAAAATTGCCAGAAATAATCGTATAGCTGTTAAGAGTTGTTGGGATATTCATCTGGGGCAAAGTTTTTCCTTATTTTGGATAGTATCAACACAAGCAAGATAGCCCTCTGTTCCATATCCTTGGACAGTGCTGACCTTAAAGAAGTTATCGAGATGTAAATACTTTAGAGGGGACTATATTCTATTAGAGGTGGGCTGGAAATCTTTATGGAGTTCCTGTGTTTTGACGTGAATGTGAAGAGATCATTGGTGTTCTCTTTGCATTGAAAAAGAGGTGTTTCAGGTCCCTTAGAGCAAAGGTGGAGAACAGAGGACAGAGCCTGTAAGCCAAGGCGAGGACTTTCAGGGGTCTGTGTTTAATGTAGGCAGTCCACTCTTTGCCCTCTGTTTCTGCAAAAGGATCACCCTCAGGGGCATGCTTCTGAGTTCCATCGCTCATTTGCTAAATGGGTACCGTGTACCCTTGATCCCGTTCGATGCTTGATTATGAGATCTCCGGACATGTTTTGTTACTTTCATTGGAACTCTATGGCACTCCTCATTGGAGAATGGGCACTTGTGTCTTCCCCAAACTTTCTCGTGGATGCAATGCCTACAACTACTCCTTGTGGGTCCCTTCTCTGCTCTGCGGATCAGCTCACGCATATACACACCCGGGAGACAGAAGCTGCACCCAGACTCCAAATCCTAATTTAGACTTCACCTGCATGTCTCAGTATTTTGAAATGTGATCGAATCAGCATAGGAACCCAGGTATATCTGATTCTAAAGATTCTTCTCTAATACAATGTGTTTCAGTTAACTTAAAATTTTGTTATTGAGCTCAAGTCATATGATGTCATTTAACTATGTCACGTGACCTGTTGCATCCTTGAAAGGCCTCCTGTGTGAACAGAAATGCCTGATGGGAAGACCCTTCTGGCTCAGCCAGACCGTTCATCTGTCTTCCCCCCATGGCTGATGACCACAGCCACTGCCCGCAGGGTCTGTCGTGCTTTGCACTTGCCACCTGACTTTGCATCCTGGATGCTATTGTTCATCAAGAGCCCCTGGTGACTATTTCCCATCGTGGTTTGTCTGTTTCAGTCGTGTCCCAGTTATTGATTTTGAGGTTTTGCTGCATCATTTCATGTTGTCTGGTTTTGATGTCTTCTCTCTTTGAAGACCTAGTCTACTCAGTCCAAATTCTGAGTTGGGCGTAATCTCTCTTTCAAGTGCAGAGGGGTAGGAAAACTTAACACGTAATCGGATTGTACAAAGTAGATAGGTTTTTTTTTTGCTCACATACTCTGCTGTTAGGGCTGGGTTTAAAAGAGCAGTGATTTATACCCTCTCTTACCCTTGAGCCAAACAGACCTGAAGTCAGGTCTGCATCACAGTGGGGGCTGAACTCTTGAGTGTAGAATTTTCCCCCTTTCTCCTACCATCTCTCTTCATCGTCCCCCATGCTGAAATATCTCAGTGAATTGAAGTTTTGTATCAGGTTTTATACTAAAATGAAAAGGACAGTCATCACAATGGATTAAATTTGAGTGCTGGTTCCAAGTGAGACTCTTTTGTCTCTTACCCTTTTTGTCTTCAGTTCCCCATCAAAGAAATAGGTGTTTGATGTTACATGTGGGACCCCTCCTTTGGAGGTGTTTTGAGATGACAAGAAAAATGTCTAAAGGAGCCTGTGCAAAATGCAAGACATATGTAATGTAAGCTTTTAGGGGATGGTTGGCAAGGATTTTAATTACCTCGTGCTTGTATCATATATGGTAAATTTCCAAGTGCTTTTATGTTCATTATCTGATATGATTGAGGGAAATATGGCAGATTTTGTTATTCTTCTTTGACAGAAGAAGAAAATAAAGCTGTATGAGCCTGAACGGTACATCACGGTTGAAGAATCTTTTCAATAATGTGTATTAAGTATAGTATAAAGTTACTGTTCTGAAACTTGTCTTGCTAAATATATTTGATTTTGTCTATGTGTAATAAGCAAATATTTTATTCTAATAAGTTTGTGCAAATATATTTAAAACTATGCTGTATTTGTGTTTCAATGCAAGCCTTTATTTCTGAAAAGTTATGTGTGGCTCAATTCTGTGCACTCATTTTTAATTTATTTACTTTAAATAATACGGTGCTGCATGCCCTCCCCTGGGATCTCCCAGATGCTTCCTCTATTCCCCATTCCTATAGTTGAGAGAAGATTTCATTTTACCATTTCTTGTTGGGTAAAATATGTAAAATGTATTCTTGCCTTTATAAATTTTGTAAAAGTAATCTGCTTATGTCCAGTTTGGGGGAGGGGAAGAGAAAGATATATATAATACCCACATTGGAAATGACTCTTAGGTAGGGGTATATCTTTTTTAATACATATATTTAAACTATTAAATACATATTTTATACACATATTCATGCAAATATGATGTAGTCTTGAGATACCAATTAACTTATGAAATCATAACAGCTTTTAATTATTTCTGGTACCTTTGGCTGAGTCCAGCTCAAGATAGGTCACAGGTTTTTCAAATTAATTCCTTATTGACTTGGTTTGGTGGGCTGATTTTTGCTTTTCTAAGTCATTTTGATGCTTGGCTAAAAACTTTATGATGTATTAACAGATGGGGAGGGAAGTTTCTTCTAATGGGGAGAGATTGTTAAGCATCTCTTTGGTTACTTACAGGAAGTCTTGCATTTCATTTGTAAACCAAATGGATAGCCTATTTTTTTTCTTTATTCATGTGAGAGAGGTGCCATAGTATAAAACTGACATAGAATAAGAACAAATGTACAGCATTTGAATGGAATGCCTGTCCTCCCTAGAATTGTAGAATTTCCTTTTTGATTCCGGAATTCTTACAACGCATTTCATATATCCCAAAAATATTGCAAATGGCTTCTCAGCCTTGTTGGATAGAGTGGTATTTAAGATATTCATAATAATTACTGTGCTCTTTGTAGAGAACAATTGTCACTAAAACACATTCAAAATTCTTTTTTTTTTCCCACATAATTTCCTCCTCCTTTTCAGGGTCACAAGCCCGCTCTGCTTTACAAAGAATTTTTTATAAAAACAGCTCAGTCATTTCAAGCACTGAGTGTCTCAGTGTGTCCGCGTGTGTGTTTATACTCGTGGTCTGCGATATGAATAGTGTAGATGTAAAAAGACCACTGGTTACATGAGCTATTCTGTTCTGTTGTCATTTTAAAAGAGGTGGTTTCCCCAAAGCCAAGAGTGAAATTACAGCAGGTGCAGCTTCGGGTCTTTGCAATTATCCCAGATTACCCTTTCAATAAACTGTTGACAGCCTCCTAGAAACACGCTTACGATGCTGACATTTGGAAGCAGACGGGCATTGCAAAATGTACCGTCGTTAACAGCTATGGTTTGGGTCCTTGAAAATCTCTTTATATTGTTAATGGAAAAGTATTGCTTTTCTTCATAAATATTCAACCAGTACCATCTAGGCATCCAGAATTTTTTTTTTAATTTTTAAAAAGATGTTATTTATTTATTCTGAGAGAGAGAAGGGGCAGAGAGAGAATCTCAAGGCGACTCCACGCTGAGCTGGATCTCACAGCCCTGAGATCGTGACCCTGAGCTGAAACCAAGAGTCGGTCGCTTAACTGACTGAGCCACCCGGGTGCCCCTTGCCCAGTACTTCAGAGTCTAATCTAGGCTACGAACTCTGGCACTGGGCCTCTTAAGTAGTCACAGCTGAATTTAGCAGTATTTTTCTCCACTGGAGGGACAAAGTGGGAGGAAGGAAGTATGCTTCTGCATGTCTGTGAGTGCTATGCCCTCAAGGAAACCTGAGTAGTGGAGTGAGTCCTTGTAATTCCATTCTACAGACATAACAGGAAAGGAGTTATATGTGGACATTCACCACCGGTTAGGTCTGCAACATTAGGCAAAGTCTTTTATATACTTTTTCTTATGATCTGAACCCCCCTCCAAACACACACACACAGGCAGACACACAACTTAGTTCAGTACTGCCTTGGGTGCAAGGAAAAAAAAAAGGCTCATTGAAATCTTCAGGGACAGGACTGTGCAGCCTTAAGATATGTAAACAATGCTAAAAAAAAAAAGAAATGTAAACAATGTAATAGCAACCAGCAGACAAAGAATTCTGTCTAGTCAAATATTTAAACTTAGATACTTACCTCCCATCCTAAGCAAGAACTGCTTAACTTTAACCACTTGTAAAGAAACTATAAAAAGGAAATATACAACTAGGTCTAATAAAAGCAAATCGTCTCCCTTTCTCTGTTCTACCCGTGCCAAGTGCTCTGCGTGACACATATTGACCTGTTTATCTTCACAGCACTGTAGGTAGGTTCTCTCATTAATCTAATTTTATTTTCTTTTAAAGATTTATTTATTCTAGAGAGAGCTCATGTGCGCACGGAGGGGGTGGGGAGGGGCAGAGGGAGAGGGAGAGAGAAACTTCAGCAGACTCTGTGGCACTCAGCACTGAGCCCTACTTGGGGCTCGATCTCAGAATCCTGAGATCATGACCTGAGCTGCAACCAAGAATCCACCACTTGACTGACTGCACCACCCAGGCGCCCCTCTTTAATCTAATTTTGAAGATGAAACTGAGCCACAGGGAAGTTAAGTAACTTGCCTAACTCACACAGCTAGTGAGTGACGGAGGTTGGATTTGGATCCAGGCAGCTGGGCTCCTAGGGCTTAACTCTAGACCCACTGGGCTCTATTACTTCTCATTACAAACTGGTGAGACATTGTTATTTAAAGTGAGGTCCCTGGACCAGCAGCATTAGAATCACCTGGGCACTTGCCAGAAAGGCTCACTCTAGGGACCACTCTAGAATCAGAACCTACATTTTAACAAGGTCGCCAGGTGATTCTCATACACATTTAAGTTTGCAAAGCACAGATCTAAGGCCCTTACTTATAGAACTAATCTATTATGGGAAAAAACAAACAAAACCAACAATTCAGTATTCTACCCCAATTAAATTGCCTCCTGATTTAGGCATAAAACCTGCCCCCTACAGGTTTTGAATATGTCAAAAAAGCATTAAAGTATATACGCTCCTTTCTTTGTTCTTGCTCCTCGTGGTCCAGTCATAAGCCTAGATGTGAAGGTAGTCCTTTTTTCTAGACCAATCATTCTTTTTTTAATTTAATTTTATTATGTTATGTTAATCACTATACATTACATCATTAGTTTTTGACCAATCATTCTTGAAATGTGGTGCCTGGACCAGCGAAGTCCATTAGCACCACCTGAGAATTGCTAGGTATGTAAATTCTTGGGTCCTCACCAAGACCCCTTGGGGGCGGAGCCCAGCAATCTCTTTAAAAAGCTTCTAGGTGGTTCCACGCCCTTTGAGGTTTGAGAACTGGGGCCTTAGTTCCTCTGGTATCACACACTCTTTGAACATTGTAAGCTCTACTTTGCCTCAGAGCCTTCCTGAAAAGGTATGGTTCCTTGGTTTTGTAAGTGGGACAGTTTATAAATGTGTAGAAAGACCTGTGATTGGTGTGAACTTTAGCTTCATTGGAAAGAAGCCGCCGTCCTAAGCCTGGGAGCACAGCTTCCTGCAGAAGGCGGGGTGAGTGAAACCATCTTCTCGAAGGGGCGCGTTCTTTGGAAAGGGTTGGCTCTGGTGTTTCCTCCGTGGTGTTTCTCCCTTGGCTAACTCTGCATCCCTTTGGACGTTTCATTGTGTTTGGTTGCTACTTGTAACACTCCGCGCTGAAAGGCCTGCCTTTGCTGGGTTGTCTGGCGTGTTTTCCCCGCATTCTGGCTGAAGTTGCCCTTGGACAAGCTTCTGACTTCCCATGCCCACAGCAGTCATCCTCTGGTGCCCCAAGATGTGTTTCTGGTGATGCCCAATCGAGTAAATGCATGCCGTGCGTGCAGGATGGCGTCCTTCCACCCTTCCTTCTCTCCCGCCATGCCTGACGTGCAGAGGAGTAGCTTTCTTGCAAACTGCCCGCGGGAGGCCTTTCCCCCACTGACATTTCTGTGCAGCCCGTGTGCACCGCACCCCGATCTGATTTACAGCATCGGCTAATGTGTGCTCTGGTGCTCTTAAATGGAAGCATAGGTTGGTTGTCTTCAAAGTTTAAAAAACAGAAAAACAGAACAACTCTTTACCAGGAAGAATGAACTGTTTTATCTTGGGACATTTCTAGAAAAAGTAGAAGAGTTGTTTGGTTTTTGTTTTTATTTTAAATCTGTGCTGCTGTATCTTACATCTGGCACAAGTCCTAAGGTCCTAGCAGCTTTGCCACCTCCTGGAGCAGCCTGACTGAGCTGTGCATGTACCCTGGAGCTTGGGATAGGTTATGGGGGGCTGTCTGCCTCTCCGTCCGGCAGCCTACCCTTCTCTCCTGTGCTGTATTCAGGCATCTGCCTGAGAATACGATTACAGGACCAAGCTTGCTTTTCTGATGAAATAAGGACCAATTTCCCAAGTCAAGATCTGACTGTATAGTTTTGTTAGCATCAATTAGACGGCCAATAATTTAGCTTTAAAGTCGGTCATAGCTTTTGGAATAAAAACCATTCTTTTTTGTCTCTCCTCTCCCCTTTCATTATTGAAAGGACAAGTGTGTTACGGATGGAAGAAGGCGGACTTGTGACCGAGCAGTTAGTGTGAAGACCATGACTAATGAAAATAAATGCTCTTCACATGTCTTAGAATCCAGGTTGCTCACTGGGGTTGTTGTTTTCTTTTCCTCCTTAAGCCATAAAATCGTAATTTGATCATTTGTACATAAACACATTGGCGGCAATCTCAGGTTCTCCTCAGAAGTTGCTCTTTCATTTCTTCTTGGTATTTTTCATTCATGCCCTAAAAAGAATTGACTGTAACAATAGGTGAAGGGTAACCAGTGCACAAGAGGGAAGGTGAAGGATAGTGGTGCCTTCGGTTACAAACTCGGGTCTTCAGTTGCCAAAGTTTTCCTTTGCGTGTGCGTCTCTCCACTTCCATGGCATGTTTTTATTTCTCTTTGTCACTGTTTCCTGATTGGAAAATAAGGAAGGGAAAACCATTGCGTAAGAACACTGGCCAGGGAAGCTGGAAGAGTCAGGAAAAAGAAAATCACAAGGGTGAAATTGGACTCCTAAGACCTAGTAAATGCAACCTATGACTGATCAATGCCTCTTTGTTGTGTAACTGATTTAGAGTGACGATTTCAAGTTTCTGTGGGGCAGTACCGGGTGGAAACAACACACAAGGAACATTCAAGACCAAGGCTGGTTCTGTCGATTTTTCTCCCAACTGAGCATGCTCCATGTCGGAGTCTACATGACCTGGGTCGCTCTCCAGTAGATGGCTATTGTCAACCAGATGCTATGTTCCATGCATGTGTATCGGAACAGACAACATATGCTCCTGCCATGTTTAGAAACATAAACTCACTGATGAGGGCATAGGACAGAAAGAGCGCGCTGGCTCCTTCGGTCAATGATTTGTGGATGGCTCATTTAGCCAATGTGGATAAACAGGCTGATAGTTACGTTAAGATGATAACTGTTTTATCTTCACAACGCGGTAATGTGTTTTTAAGCAGTTGTAACACGTGGGTTATGGAGTCTGAGCTGGACTGTCTCCATTTCTCAGGGTTTGCTACGTCCTTAAAGTAGGTGGTATTAATTATACCTAAGAAAATAGGTTTGAAATTCCTAGAAGTCTGCACCTGATGATAGTGTCAGGATACGTGGGTGTAATTGCTAGTGGAGTATCAGAATGGAGTGAATCCATGAAGTCAAAAGGTGGAGAGTTTCTTGATACTGGATTTTTTTTTTTTTTAAGATTTTATTTATTTTGACAGAGAGAGAGAAAGAGACAGCGAGGGAGGGAACACAAGCAGGGGGAGTGGGAGAGGGAGAAGCAGGCTTCCCGCCAAGCAGGGAGCTCGATTCGGGGCTCAATCCCAGGACCCCGGGATCATGACCTGAGCCGAAGGCAGACGCTTAACGACTGAGCCACCCAGGGGCCCCTTGATACTGGATTTTTGTCTGAGGCCTACCATCATGGCTAGATTCTATAAAATTCTAAAAATCGACAGCCATCTAGGCTGATGTATTTGTTGTTTCTGAACTGAGTGGAGAGGAGTAGAGATACATTGCATTGTGTTTCAGGAATTTATGACCTTGAGCTGAATAAAGGGTGTCTATTCTGGGGATGGAGTTGAATGAAAGGAAGGAAGAAATGGGATTCTTAAAGATTTATTTAACTGAGAGGGCGCATGCACAAGCATGAGAGTGGAGGGAGAGAGAATCCTCAAGCAGACTCCCTGCTGAGCAGGGAGCCCAACACTGGGCTCAATCCCAGGACCCTGAGATCAGGACCTGAGCCGAAACCAAGAGTTGGATGCTTCACCGACTGAGCCACCCAGGCACCTCATATTTTGAAAGTTGTCCAGTCAAGTTTTGCTTCATTAGATCAAGGATTTGACCAGACTTTCCTTTCTTCACTGGGACAAATTATCCTTCTCCAGACCTCATTGTAAGCTCTCTTTGCTCAGGGAACTGTTTTCTATCCCTGGGCTGGATTAGATGAGTCTGATAGAGGCTCCCCACATACCTTGTGAGCCTGCCGGGTAAGCCTGGCACTCACCACACCCCAGTGGTGTTTCCTGGTTTACTGTCCTCCACTTAACTACCGTAAGCTCCTAGAAGACAGGAAATGTATCTGTATTGTTTGCCATAATATATACAGTACCTGGCATTTTTTATTTCCTAAATATTTACTGGTGGGACAAATAACTTACACATTTAAGCCTCACTTATGATTTTAATACTTCTCTTTATCAGTTCTTCTAAATATTTCTACTCAGTGCCTTGAAATCTTTAACCATTCAGAAGTAACTTTCAAGAACTAGATCAAGTCAACTAGAAATGTATCAGATATTAGGCAGTTTATATAGAAGTAATATATATAAATGTATATATACATTTAATATATGTATATATATAAATGCAATGCATTTCAAGCTTAGTTTGAAAAATGCAAACCTTAAATGAGTACCACATTGATCTGAATATTTCTGGTCATGGTGGTTGAACTTATGTGCTATGTGGATTGAGAATGCCCCTGCAGGATCTTGGGAAGATGACTTCCATAGCTGTCACCACCTGGCTGGATTATCTTTATAAAACCACTCAATATCTCTGTACCTTGTTTTTGTTTTTTGTTTTAACTGATGAAATTATAACTTGTTTAAGTATTGTTTCAAAAATTAGAACCACTTATAGGGAAGTTGTCTGAAAACCATACATTTCTATTCAAATGGCTTAAAGATTTTAATCTGTGTGTATTATGAGTATGTGAGTTTGTCCAGTGATCATGACAGAATTAGCAATTTGTAAGGAGTTTAGGATTCCTTCTGGGCCTCCAGACAGGGACCAGACTCAGGGTCTAGCTTATGCACAAATGTGACTTGATTGATCACAGACTCAGAAGAGAGGAAAGGAGGAGGAGGAATACAGAGAGTAGGGTGGTGTTGGGGCGCCGGGATGGAGTTACCCAGCGTGGTGATTCCCCGAGGAAGAGCTCTTGCTGGCTGGCTCAGCCCTTACAGCCCCAGCTGTGGTTAGGCTCAGGCGTTGAGAAATGACTCGGCTGCATACCTTCACACCAATCTTCACCTCCTTTTAGTTAATATACATCCTTAAATGGCGCGTAAGCAAGTAATAGGCTACGCTTTGTCTGCCATTATTTGCCAAAGGAGTTGGCACGATTCTGCTGACCAGGGGCAGCTCATTGGGTTGCCAGGCTGCACTCTGAATGTCCCTCCCATGCGTTCACAGTTGGTGCCACTGTGTGAAAATGATGCTTCACACAAGAGAAGGGAGAGAGTTTAGTGTGTTTAAGTGGAGGATCTTCCTTCTAGAAATCCAGATTTTTCTTTATCCTGAAGAAACCAATCATCCTATTGTAAAATACAGGTGATACCACTGCTTTTATCTGTGAACATATAAGAACTATCAGTTTCTATATTGTGTAATAGCCAAGCCAACCTCTGTATTCAGGTCTACTGAAACTGGTTTTGCTAATTGTTGTTGCTGATCCATTTTCTTTGCCACACGATGCGACTTCCAGACGAGCAACATCACAAGAAGGAAAATGTCATTCTCCTAATATGCCAGAGTAGACAGTTTTGAAAATGTAAAACAGCTGAGCTCACTTGACATTTCTTGATGTCATCTACTTCATCTGGAGTGGAGGAGACCGAGAGCTCCCTTTCCTGATGAGGTTTTCCAAAATTCTGTCAGACTTAGACAATTACACATAATTGAAGAGGAGATGGGCCAAAAGAGACCTTCTATTTCAAAGCCTACTAGTGCCTAGCAAAAAATGTCAAGTAGTATTGCCTCTGTTTTTTTGTTTGTTTTGTTTTGCTTTTTAGAGTGGGAGAAAGTGGGGAGGGGCAGAGGGTGGGGGAGATTCTTAAGCAGACTCCATACCCACCATGGAGTCCGACGCACGGCTCGATTCCACGACCCTGAGATCCTGACCTGAGCTGAAAGCAAGAGTCGGATGCTTAACTGACTCAGCCACCCAGGAGCCCTGCCTCTATTTTTTTGTTGGTTTGTTTGTTTTTAACCAGCTATGTCATATACTTTCTTAATGGGACCTAGACAGAAGCGTTGGTTTTCATATTTATGTGAGGACTTGAAAGGGATCATAAATTATGGCTGAGTCTAGCCTTCAGGTGGCAATGAACTCAGGTGATGGAGAGGTATATGAGGAAAATGGGAAGCTTTTGAAGCCCATCCACAGTGAGCTCTGTAAGGGAGATACGGCAGGGGGCTAACGGACCTAGAATCTTAAAGCTTCATTTCTTTTCCCCCTCAAGAAATTAATTAAAAATACACCAAATGTATGGCTTCTAGCATATAGACACACTGTTTGCAAGAGAGAAACAGTAGGTTATAAGAATGGACTGGGAAAAGGGAAGCCCTTCTTTTGGGAGACTTGATTTCTGAGTTTAAGTCCCATAGTTCAACTTGTAAGGGAAAGTTATTAGTGTAACTTCTCAAAGATGTTTACTTGCATTCCAGCAAATATGTAAGCCTGTGTTTTCAACATGCTGGCGTAGTGTTTAGGGATGCAGCCCATCAAACTGATGAGAGGACTTACAGATGTAATACCCATTTCCTTAATGAGATTCCAGGCTTAAAATCTGTTGTTATGCACAGATGTGCAGTGACATTTACCAACTATGTGCTGATATTTTTGAATTAGGCACACTGTTGAAAATGTGCCAACCTGTAGGAAATTGTCACCCTAAGAGCTGTCAGCAAAACCAGCTCAGTAACTTGCCAGAGAAGGAAGCTTATGCTTGAGGCCCCAAATGTGCCATGTTTGGAGGCTCATTGATGTGCTCTGGGCCCTCTACACATGAAAAAGCCCATTGAAATCGATCCTCGTTAAAGTGCAATGGCTACCCAGCCTCTTTTTCCTTTACTAAAGGGTCACAGCCATCTGTTCAATAACATTCAATTCTAGAATTTTTCTGGGCTCTGACTTCCATTAAATCACAGAAGGCTTTTTTTTTATAGTAGAATTAAGAACTGTCCAGAAATGACGAGTCATGAGACCTTTGTACCTAAAAGTGTCAGGCAGGAATATGTAGGAGTTACTCATTTGGCCAACACTGATTGGCTTTTTGCCATGTGTCAGGACCTGGGAGTACATGGCACTGCGGCTAGAAAGATGAACAAGACCACCTTCTAGCTTTCAAAGTACTCTGTGCTGCTGAAAGCCAGCCTTCTTGTCTTTGACACTGTATTAACACTCTGTCTTACCTTAATTTCCCTCTTAACCTGGACGCCTGCCTAAACCCGTGCGCAATCCAGCAGGTGATGTTTCTTTTTATTATTCAGAGGTCGTGAGCCAACTTCATGACTGCTCAACACTTTGCATTCTGAGAAAGTTGAAAGAGAATCCTTGTCAGTACCCTACAGGTTCTGTTTCTTGTGTATTTATAAGATGGTAACATCACAGAAGGACATCCATGAGTGAAGGACATCTTAGGTGCCCGATATCATGCTGCGCATCTACGCAAGGTTATGACTCCCATCTGAAAACGGTTTCACGAGGCACATGTTATTATCTGTTTCCTAAAATAGTCTGATGAAAGCCTAAACTGCTTGTCTCAGGCCCTGCAGTTCCTCTGTAGTGTAAAGATACTCACACAAGCCAGTCTCCAGATGGCTGGTTTTCACTCTCCAGACTGCTCTCCCATGCTTTTTTTTTTTTTTTTTGCCCCCCCCCCATGTTCCTGAGTCTTGAAGTTTGTGCATAAAGCATTGACTGAGACGCCATTTCCCTCGTTAAAGCCAACAAATGGTACCACCCTTTTTCTAGACACCTGCCTATCCCTAAACTACCATCCTTTTGTACAATACCCCATATGGGGGAGAGCTGTTGTCTCAAGATAACTATCAGCCTGTACTTCATGCAGATCTAGGCCTCTCTGCTCTCCGTAGAGATCTATTAGCTGCTGTAAAGTGTCCTGGTTCAGTTGCTCCTTTGAGGTGATCCAATTCACCTTCTTCTTCTTCTTTTTTTTTTTAAGATTTTGTCAGAACACAAGCAGGCAAAAGGGTGACATGGGCTCCTTGCCCAGTGAGACTGGATCCCAGGGCATGGAGATCATGACCTGAGCCAAAGGCAGATGCTTAACCGACTGAGCCACCCAGCCGCCCCTCCAATTCACCTTGTCTGATTCAGGAATCTTTTCTCCCCCCATTCTAGCAAGTCTACCAGAACACTTCCTGCGATGGGAAGCTTCTTCATCTGATACTCCTTCTGTCTTTACATTGAGTCTTAATCACCAACGCTGTGAATTCTAATTACTGGTGTAGTTCTGTCCTGGACAAGTCAGAAGGAATTGCCGCTTAGTCCACCAGAAACAGTACATGGTGGGTTGGTTCAAATTTGGCTTGAGATGGAGCAATTAACGCTATTAGCATAAGGTGGAATAATACAGAGGTGGGTGTGTAAATAAGGAGGAAAGGTCAAGTTCACTTTCTGCAGCAAGGAGGTGCCTGAGAACAAGGTCTGTTTTGTTCATTGTTGTCACTGGTACCTAGTAGAGTTCTTGGCATGTGGAAAGGTCTCTGTAAATGCAAACGTGGAATGTTTACAGAAATGGTCTCCTAGCTCGTGATTTCAGACCAGCCCTTAATTCTCTTATAAACCGCTCCTTTGAATTTACTCAATGTCTAATAAACCCATCAAATCTTTTAGGAGAGTTACTGAGTTTTCCCTCTTATACAGACTGAATATCCTCTGAGGCTTCATCTTTTCTCCAGATTGTATCCCCCTTAAAACCTAGTCGCTAATTTACCCTACAGCCTTTGTTGGGTACTGTGAAGACCTCACAATAAGACTTGTGTGTGATGTAAATCCTATATGTGAATACCTGTGAAGCAAGGCAGAGCCAGGAGGCACAATCAGGAGGCTGTGACACACACACACACACACTCACACACTCACACTCACTCACACACTCATACACACACATACACACTCATACACACACATACACACTCATACACACACTCATACACACTCACACACACTCACTCATACACTCACACTGATTGACTAACTGATTTCTAGCCAGGGTGAACTGGAAAGTCTTCATGGAGAAAGTGATCTTTGAACTGGGACTTGGAGGGCTGCTAGGATTGTCATAAGTAGAGAAAAATAATTGGAACCAAGACTTGAAAGCAGGGAAAGGAAGGGTGTGTTTGGAAGCTAGACGTTAGAATCATTGGATGAATCAAAAGATAGGTTTAAGGGATTGTATGAGATGAAACTGGGAAGGTACTTTGCACGAAATAGGGATTAAATGCAAGGATGGAGGTGTTTATTGGTGGTAGGGAGCCATTGAATGTTTTGTGCGTGGAGTGACAGGATGAGGATGGTTATTTAGAAAGGTCCAGCAATGACTGGATTGCTTCTCCCTTCCTTCACTGTTTCTCTGCAAGTAGCTCACAGAACGATAGTGTGATCTTTACTAGTCTTCACTAGACAGAACTAGTAGCATTTTAGTCTTCTACAACTCTACTATACCGGTGGGTCTTCTGCCCCCCATCTTCTCTCTTGGTCCCTATTTGGATCTGAGTTACGCAGAAAGCCACCTGTTTTGTAGGGGCTCATTCCCCATTTCTTCCTGCTCTTTCCCCCACCATACCTGGCCCTTGCTTCATATCACAGTTGTTTCAGATGACCTCAGGTTTGTTTATTTGCTTAGGTATTCCTACACCCTCCCTTGCAACCCCCAGGCCCCACTACCGAATTTTATTGAGCTAGGTGTCTACGGGTTTCTAAGTAATTGCCCTTTGGTTTGACAGATGTAAGATGATACAGCGTATTGGGAACAAGGACTGCATGGGGGAAGACTGGGACACTTGGGGAATTCCCTGCCTCCACAGCCCCCCACTCGCAGCTTTGCACCCCCAGAACCTGTTACTCATCCGCTCCTAGGTTTTAGTGTTTACGGGCTTCTGTCAACAACCAGGGAGATATGGCTAGAATTCTGCAGACATTGAAGTCCTCCCCACTTCAATTATTAACCAACTGAAAAGTATATTCCCTCTTGTTCTTTTGGCTTCCTGAGTATTTAATGACCATGTGTAGGGTGGTTAAATGGGACAGAAAAATGGAGTGAGAAACACAGATATTCTTACCCCGGTTTCAGAAGCATGCGCGTGTCCATAAAAAGAACCCAGGCTTTCGAGTCGGAATGAAAGGGCCCTACTAATAATGACATGTGACTGGGCAGTAACCTAGATTAGGCAGTAACCTAATCTGTTCCCCTATTTATAGAAAGGGAATAAGAATAGATCACACAACAAATATAGGATAAACTGAAATCAATGCAACAGACATCAAGTTCTTATGTCCTAGAGTAAATATTCAACAATGGTCCTGAAAATAATCCTCATTAGTATCCTATCTGTATTAAAAATATCAGCATTCACTTGGTCCTTGCAGTATCCTTAACATTTGACAATAAAATAAATGTTAAAATCCTAGTGATAGCTAATGTTTCCATATTTTCCAAAAGTCACCACTTGGCCTTACCACTTGCTTAGTACAAGTTATAAAGTTGAACAGAATTTAGAAAATTCTAAGCCAGTTCTCTTGGTTTCATTGAGGTAGCTGCTACACGACATCCTTTCAAATACATGAACATCATGGCGACACTGCTAATGATTTGTCTAAGTTGATAATGACGATGATGATCTGCAGTATTCAACTTGACAATCCATTATCTTCATAGGATATAATCTAGGCAAGAAAGTTTACAATATCACCCCCATACTCATGGTGAGGCAGGTTTGCACAATGGAGGCTTCATTGTGTTCCCGATGCATTGGACACAGCAAATGGCCTTTTCTGATTATGAAGCATTTGTCTCAGAACATTCTGGCAGTTGGAATTTGACTTCAGGCTAACATATGCCTTAATGTTGGAAGCAGTTGTGGGCTCCATGGACCCTCTCCAAGCCTCTGATGTGTCCCTTTATGTATCTGAGGGATCACAGATGATTCAAGCATCGGGGGATGGGGGTGGTGGTAAAATAAAGCTTCTGGGAGCCCTTGAGTCTGCAGTAAAGCACCTTTATGGTGTGAGCTGGCACTCTCAAATGTGGAAGGTGAAGTTCTAGGGTGAGCTTGTGACCCCTTTCCTTGGCCTTCCTCAGGCACTGAGCCCCCAGAAGCTTCCAGTCCATTTAGACAAAGTATGGATCAATGGAAAGTTTCAAATGAGACCCACCTATTTTCTGAAAATGTTTCTTGCAGACAGGGGCTGACATGGGGAAGAAAAAGTTACTTGAATCCTTGTCAGAATACTAATGTTCACTGCAGGAGAAAGACAGGCAGACATAGCTCACACTTAAAACAGGTTCTCCCCATAGGGACTATGATGGTCTCTGTTGATTTTCCTATGAAGTAGAAGGATAGACATGGATTTTATTGGGACAGAATGTTCGGCACACGCACGCACACACACAAAATTCAATTTGGAAAATACTTGGTGAGCTCTTAATTTGTGCCATCTTACAGAACAAGAAAAACGTGAAGAAATGATAGAGTATTACTGTTCTAGAGCAGTATGGACAGAAATGTGATGTGAGCAATATATGTAATGTCAAATTTTCTGGTAATCACATTTAAAAGATAAAATGAAATATTCAGCCTTAAGAAAGGATGAGATCTTGCAATTTGTGACAACATGGGTGGACCTAGCAGGTATCCTACTAAGTGAAATAAGTCAGATTGAGACAAATACCATACGATTCTGCTCATAACTCTAAAAACAAAAAACCCAAACAAACAAATGGATAAACAAGCAGAATCAGACCTATAAGTACAGAGAAAAAATTAACGGTTACCAGAGGGGAGAGGGGCAGGGTTGGGTAAAAGGGGTGAATGGGGAGGGAGGTATAGGCTTCCTGTAATGGAATGAAGAAGTCCTGGGAATGAGGGGTACAATGCAGGGAATATCATCACTGATACTGTAATGTCATTAATATGGTAACAGATGGTAACAACATGTGTGAACATAGCATAACATATAGAGAAGTTGAATCACTATGTTGTACACCTGATACTCATGTCGCATCATGCACCAGCCTACAAAAAAAGTAAAAAGCAAAAAGGAACGTGTAATTTTTAGAGTACATTTTTACTTAGTACATCAAATATTTTTATTTTAACATGTAATCAATATAAAATTATAAGACATTTTATGTTCCCTTTTCATAGTCTTCCAAATTGTGTGTAATTGACACAGCACATTTCAATTTCCATTAGCCTTATTTTAAGGACTCCATGACCACGTGTAGTTAGTGGCTATCCTATTCATCAGCACATATTCAGATTATCAAGGACTAAGGAAATATAAACAAGCTTGCAAAATACTTGGAAATGTCTGAAAAGGGAAAAGAATAGAAATAACTTCGAGCTGAGCCTTGCAGGGATGAATGAGTGTTTTAGGAGACAAGCGGGTAGAGGGTCCCTCTCGTTTCAGGGATCAGCATCAGCATGAGCAGGGGCCTGGGGCAGATAGGCATTAATGTGAAGGGTGTGGGCAAGCTTGAGGGCGGGGAGACTTGGGAAATGCCACTAGGTCTGCGTATGGAATTTAAACTCTGTCTTGGAAATACCAAATGTCAGTTTCTTTATTGGTGAGTGTCTCAAGGAAAATTAAAAACCAAACAAAACCTGAAACATGTTGAATTTACTAATCTAGCAAAGTAAATCCATTGATCAACTTTTTGTGCATTGTGGTAAAATATACATAACCTATAACATACTCTAACCATTTTTAAGTGCAATTCAGTGCCATTAAGTACATTCATATTGTTGTGTAACCCTTACCACCGTCCATCTGAGGGAATTTTGCCTCATCCTGAACTGAAACTGTCCCCATCAAGCACCACTTCCCTATGCCCTGCCCCAGCCTGGTAACCACGATTCTCCTTGCTGTCTCTACGAATCAGATGATTCTAGGTACCTCATGGCAATGGAATCATGCAGTGCTTGTCTTTCTGTGTCTGGCTTATTTCACTTAGTAGGACATTTTCAGTGTTCGCCCATGATGTAGCATGTATCATATTTTCATTCCTTTCATAAGGCTGGATAATCTTCCATTGTATATATGGGCCACATCTCAGATATCCATTCATCCTTTGAAGGGTGTTTGGGTTGTTTCAACCTTTTGACTATGGTGAATAATGCTGCTTTGAACATTAGTGTACGAATAAATACGCATGTCCCTGTTTTCAGTTACTTGGGGTGTATATCTAGACACAGGATTGTTGGATCCTATGCTAAGTCTATGTTTATTTTTTTTTAAGGAACTGCTCTACCATTTTCCATGGTGTCTCCAACATTGCCCATTCCCACCAACAATGCACGAGAGTTCTAATGTGTTCACATCTAATGGGTGTGAAGTAGTATCTCATTGAGGTTTTGATTTGCACTTCCCTAACGTTTAATGGTGTTCTACATCTCTCCATGTCCTTATTGGCAAGTACAGGGGCTGTCAACTGGCCTCTCAGGGTAGGAGGAGGGGAGGCAATTTTTCAAGAATGAAACTTAACTTCAGAGTCTGATGCCACCTCTGGGTAGATAGTGTCAGAATTGAGTTGAATTGTAGAACATCAAACTGGTGTCCTCAGAGTTGCTTGTTGGTGTGGGGAACCCCCCCCAACCCTGCCCCGTTGGAATTATTACCAGAACTTGATGTACCTCCCATAGGCCCTGTCTGGAAGTACCATCACGATGGAGATTAAGCCTTTAACTTTTGAATTTGGGGGAGACCTATTCCATCCATAGCACCAGGTGAAGAACCGTGGCTTAGGAGATGGTCTTCTGCAGTGCCTTGAATCAGCTCTTCCCCACAGGGAGCAGGGGAGTCTGGGAGGCCTTAGCTGTGTACTCACTTCCCACCGCTGGTACTCCATCTTGATGGGCTGTTCGATTATGGGAGACGAGGAGACAGCAAGTGTTTCCTGCAAGGGGCCACGTACTATCTGTCGAAACGACTCCATTCCGTCAGAGACAATATGGAAACAAATGGGCTTGGCTGTGTTCTAATCAGATGTTTTATGGGCACCGAAATTTCTTTCCTAGAACTCTCATGTGTCAGGAAATATTTTTCTTTTTAAGAATTTCAGCCATTTAAGAATACAAAACCCATTCATAGCTGGCGTGCTGTATAAAAACTGACCACGAGCCCGGTCTGGCATGGACCACAGTTTGTTGGCCTCTGTTCTAGATCACAAGGTGCTTAAAGGCAGGAGCTATATGTTTGCTTTCTATCCCTTATATATAGCACCAGTGTTGGCTAGATTGGTATAAAATAAATATGGGCTGAATAAATATTGAGACTGTAAGTGTTGTATACCCACACATGCTTTCTCAGTATTTGTCCAAAATTTGAATTGCACAGCGGGTGGATTCCCCAATAGAATTTAAGCCGAGCCCAGATTTGTGATGAGAGTCTAGCACAGTTTCGCGGCTCCCCCTCAGTAGTATCTTAGTGTCAGGCAAATTCCAGGCCAACCGTGGCCTGTGTTGAATGTGTTCTTGATGGACTCCTACGCTTAGAGATCTCAGAGGAATGGGAATTGGCCTGTTTTCCTCTGAGTTCAATGTGGCCTTTAACTGAAGAAATGATCACTGTTTCAGCAGAGAATTTTAGATACATACTTGAACAAAAAGGAAGCTTCGTTCCCAACACTTCATCTGCCTAATGCCCTTGAGACTTACATGTTCAACAACTGTAATCATGATGAAAATCACAGGAACTTTGTCAAGTGACTACTCCCTACAGAGATTAATACACCACTTAAAATCAAAGGTACATGGAAAGATTGTTTTGTTTTGTTTAATTTTTTCAAATGGTCTGTAAGGTATGAAAGCACCAGACTTACACTCCAGCAGGCTGTTGAAGAAGCAAGACGTTAATCACAACTCGAATATAACCACATTCTTGATAACAATAGGCGAGGTGATTATTAGTCATGCTTGCCCACCTGTGAAATGCTGACTTGACTAATAGGTATATTGGCTGAATACAGAAAAGGTTTTGGCATCTCGCCCAAGGTCATGGAAAATTCGCAATCTCATCAAGCCATGTTCATTATCACGCAAAATATCTGAAACAGTTTTACTTAGAGGCATTCCAATAGCCCATGTAAATGGGAATCAGAAGATAAAATGAAATTATTAGATTCTGTGAACTTATTTTTAGAGCTCATTTTTCAATACATGGATTATGAGGCCTGATTAAAATATCTAAACTGAATTAATGTAACATTAGAGTCCACCTAGGCTTACTTTTTCCTTAGGTGAACTTTAGGTACATAAATTACATTAATTAACAGATAGACCCAATGCTTAGCAAATGAAAAACTAATTTCTTGAGTGGGGAGAAGTTCTAAGAAATGAGACCTGAACTTTTCTCTGGGAGTAACATACCAACTTACTTGAGGAAACATGATCTAGACATAGCGGACATCGTGAACAATATTGGTAACATGCTCTAGATAGCGACACAGATAGGGCAGAAACCTGGCTCATCAGGAGGGACCAGGGACAGAGCCTGGCCTCCAAGTGTGAACTCAGACTCAAACTTGCAGAAAATTTGGTCACAACACATGTGCTCACGTGTGTGTGTGTGTGTGTGTGTGGACACCCCCACACACCCCCGGCCCTCCTCACTTAACTCCTGAGTGCCATGACCTCTGCTTGGTACTTACCACTCCTTGTTTGAAACTGTGCACGCAACACATGACCAGAACCGTTTTTCTCCATTTCCATCCTATTCCTGCTCTGCCTTCCGGTTTTTACAGAAAGTGTTATTTGGCAGTGTTGGTCTGTTTTCTGCTTGACTCGGGTGCTTTTGAAGCCAATTTATGCCCCTCCGAGATTAGTCTTTATCAGCTATCGCTGTGATCCTATCTGTCGGTGTAAGAGCCTGTAATAGAAATTTTTATATACTGCTGCTGGGGGGATGCTGGTGAAGTGTGTCTGCAGGGTAGAGCCGTCTCATGCATGCATGCTTGAGTTCCCTTAAACCTGCCTCCAACTAGACCTTTGAGGTACAGGGCAAGATGTATATATTTGAGAGTACAACTATTTGCATTGCCACTATTTTTAAAGTAAAATTGGTGTATCCTAATTTATCCTTTGGAGGAAGACTTTGTATACTGGAAATACCTAGGAACAGTTAAGAATGATGATGAATATAGAATTGGGTTTTGTTTTTTTTCTTGTAAGCATTCAAACACTTTTGATATATCTGTGGTACCTTCTTAAATTCTGGTTCTTCCCTTTGTTTTAAGATCTCTAGTAGCCTTCTGTTGTTCATCACATGAATCCCTGCTTCCTATATCTGGTTTCCAGGTTCCCCTGCAGCAACTTGCTCTCAAATTATGGAGCAGCCCCAGAGCACCTGGGTGGCTCAGTGGGTAAAACGTCTGCCTTCGGCTCAGGTCATGAGCTCAGGGTCCTGGGATCGAGCCCCACATCGGGCTTCCTGCTCAGTGGGGAGTCTGCTTCCCCCTCTCCCTCTGCCTGTCATTCCCCCTGCTTGTGTGTGCTCTCTCTCTTTCTCTCTCTCTCTCTCTCTCAAATAAATAAAAGAAAATATGGAGCAACCCCGCAGATCTCCCCCTTTTCAGTCTGTGGTATCCCTGCCTGGACTCCCCAGCCCAGGCCCCCTCCCAGGCCTGCCCTTGTGCTCTCCCCTCCTCTGTCTCTCCCCTAGCTCAGCTCCTGTCATTTCTAAAAGACTCTCCTTCTGGTGAATCCTAAATTGGCAATCCTTCGTGGTCATGTCATCCGGTCTTAGGGTTTGTCTCAAGTGAACAGGTGTTCTGGAAAGAAGCCTGGATTCAGCCGAAAAACCAAAATGTAGCTGGGGAGTGCCTGTGCCAGGAGCTTTGTTTCGGATGATGGTTCATTTTTAAAGGTTGCTTGGCACAGAGCCATGTGCACATCAGCCTTTGATGCTTTGTTCATTTTCTCATTAACTGAGCACGTTTTATTCTCCAATAAAGAGCAGGCTAAGGGAGAAGTCATGTTCTAGTTTCTTAGCTTCGAACAATTCTGCGAGGAAAAATTAGATAAGATTCAAAGATAGGGCTTTACGCTAGAGCACGGTATTTCCCTTCTCTTCTTTCCCTCCGTTGCTCTGTGTTACTCATAGCCCCTCCCCATGTGTCACACCTGCAGCCTAATACTCTGCCCCTGTCCCCTACCCCCAGATCTCCATCCATTACATTCAGTGGGCTTAGTGAGAGAATTGTCCTCTTCAATATTTCCACGTTCAGCTCATTAAACTATAAACTGTCTCTTCTCCCTTGTCTGGCTCCAACCCATGCATAGTCCTTACTTACCCCAACCCCCACGGGTACGATCTCTGAATTGGCTTTCTTCATTTGTGTGCTAACCTAAAATATTTTCTATTGTGAAAATTTGCAAACATACATAAAAACAGAGAGCATAGTACAATAAGCGTCTTGTATGCCCAGCACACAGATTCTGTTACAGAGACTTTTAGTGTGTTCTTTTAAAACCTAAGTGTATCTTCTATATCATTCTGTTACCCTATAGCATCTTTTTCCAAAACTTGTTTCTTAATAGATGAAATGGTAAACTTCTGTGGTATTCCATTTCAACAATATTATTGTCAAAGACCGTGTACATAAGAGACTAGAAATTAAAATTCAACAAACATACCTGGTAGAACTTCACAGGACAACTTTGGGCACAGGTTACAATTTGCAAAAATGAGTTTCATGTAGAAATCATTGTGCAATTATTTCTATTATGTTAAATTCACCCCTAAGCCTGAAGATTGAGTTTTCACCTCTACCTTTTACAATGAAAATGTGATCATTTGAGTCATGAACACCATCCCAGGTAATTACCAGGGAGTGTTATTGTGAATCTTTCTCTCTATGTGATTTTGTTCACAGATAGTCTTGAAAGTACTAAATTTTTTCAGTGTGTACTTAGGCATTCCCATCCCTTAAGGACAGAAGAGCAACAAGAATCTTCCTATTAGGCAATAACACTAGATGGAAAATTATGAACTACATTTTGCCTGTAAGAATACTTGCCTCCTTAACAAAACAGGATAGCACAATGGTATCAAGTATAAATGAGGGCTCATCATCTCCGTAACTGTCCTGAATCCCTCTTCTGCATGATGTGGTTCACAGTTGAAATTGTCTAATTTTTTTTCCTGTTTTTTTTTTTTCCCCCTCTTCTCCAGCTCTTGTAAATGTGAAACTCTGGGCCATTGATCGACAATGTTTTCAAACAATCATGATGAGGACAGGACTCATCAAGCATACCGAGTATATGGAATTTTTAAAAAGGTAGGATGCTTTATTTCCTTCTTCCGAGGGTGCTCATTGTTTATTCAACCCTCTTCTTGGACATGCAGCCCAGGGAAGGCCTTTGCCTTCATCTTAGGCTGAATAGCCTACAGATTTGTGGAAGCACAAGATTTTGGACGGGCTTCTTTCTGTTTCTGGTACCAATTTCCATGATAGGTGAATAAGTCAGAACTTGAGAGTTTCACTGAACATTCTCATGGAGGAGTGACGCTCAGAGAAACAAAGGAGAATTTGAATGAAAAGGGGAATGGAGTCCATCCCTAACTATTTATCAGTTAATGTGTCTGGCGCACCTCTTCTGATTAAATCCTCTCGTGTAAAATTCCATGTTAAAGGTCAGATGACTAAGATGGAAAAGTTCCAAGATGAAGTTCATTATCCTTTAATCCTGAGTTTAATTTCCCAAATTAAATTTGTTTTATGTTTTAGTTCTGAAATATCAAAAGCTTTTCTTGATATCATATATTATCATAATTCAGTATAGCATGGGAATTCGAATAAGAAAACAGCTTTTCATTCCTGAGGAATACGCTGATATTCACTGAAATGCCTTTCTTTGTCTCTAAGCTAACTTTAAAGAAAACACATTATTTTATCATTTAAAAGAATATTGACTTTTTTCCAAAAAGTAGTTATTTTGTGTGTGTGTTTTTTTTTTCTTTTGAAAGCTGAACCATTCTTAAATAGTGATATACAGATGGTTTGCTAAAGAAGTGGTGTAGTGTCACTTATGATCTCATTTTTCAGAGCTAGAATATTAAACTGGCTTTTTCATTTCATATTTTTTTTGGTGAAGAAATGGTTTCACTGGAGCTAAAGCTAAATCCCATTTCATTTCAGTGATACATCATGACAGGTATCTGTTGCATTTTCTTATGCAGTTTTAATAGTCTTTACTTGAGTATTTTATGTAATTTATTTCCTGATTCTTTATACATTTTTTCATTTCCACATATTTCTTTATATTCCTGCTAAAGGGACAATAAAATTCTAATTCAATATCAAGTAATAATGTATTAAAATATAACTATCAGTAGGGGGTTGGGATTTTTCTGGAACGTTATTGGATGAAACCCTTAGAAGTAGAAATGCAAGTTTCTGTTTGGAGTTTGGTATAGTTTGCAAGGAAATTACTCAGGTGCCACGTGTGCGTGGGTGTGTACAGGTCTATATTTGTGTGAGTATGTCGATAAATATGTATATATATTGGTATGGGTGTGGGGGAATAGAAAGAGAATAGAGAGACCAAGAGAGAGACTGAAGAAATAAAAACTTAAAAAATCCAAATTCAAAGTGCAAGTTACTGATTTCTTCTGATGCAGCCCTAACAGAGAAAGATCCCAACTGGTAATTGATAAAATCCTTGCCTGTAGGGCAGAGACTGTTCTCTGTCGCACGTACCTAAGCGTTGGGCACTTGGGATGTAGGTTTCAGCTTCCATAGTTTTCTTTTCTCAAGAAAATGGGATAAGTGTCCATGCTGTCTCCCATGACCCACAGAAACCTTTTTAGAGGCACTAGATGAGGCGATGAAGTCTCACTGTGATGGTGGTGGTGGTGTTACTCTTCTAATTGAGCGTGCATATGCTTTCATTTCTGTTGTATTTTCAGAGCTGCGTACATTGGTTATCTGCTCTGACAGTTCAGACCTGAAACAATAAAGGTTGGTTGTCCAGAGTGTGGGAACACATCTACTTGGCCAGTTTAGAGCAGGTGACGTCTAACTGGTAGGATGAGAGGTAGGCGTGGACTGTCGCTTGCCCTCCAGCCACTTGGGAAAGCATCAGGTCCATGTCATTTGTGAAGGCGGCCCTGGGCTGGGAGCCCAAAGAGGGGACGCGGGGACCAGCGTTGCCTGGGGCCGGCTCTCATCTTCCTAAATGATGACTCTGGCTACCTGGGTGCTCGCTAACCCTCCCATGGCACCTGGCAGCTCTTGAATTATGCCCAGCCTCATTGGCTGGATATTCAAAGCTCTCCCATAGCCACCTCCGCCTGCTCTCCCAGCCTGGGGTCTTCTTGCCACGGGCAAACCCAACAGGTCCCTGTGCCCAGCCAGTCCCTCAGTCCCCGTGCTTTTAGATGGCTCACTGCCTCTGTGTCCTGTTCTTTGTTCTTCCCATCAGTGTTCAAATCTTATTTTTTTTTTAAGATCCAACCCAAAGCTGCCTCTTCCACAGATACTAACCTCAGTCCACCAAAAAGTAATGTTTCCCTTGCTGGAGCTTCATCTCTACCATGTGTCTCAATCTCTTTATTATAATCTGACTACTAAATTTCTTCTAGGCTATAAACTTCTAAGCATTTTGGTATTCTTCTTTGGCACAAAACTTATTTTGTAGATAGGTAATTTATAGCAGAGTATGGATGGGACCAGTACACAATTTGCAGAGCCCAAAGACAAATGAAGATTGAGGGCTCCTTTAAAAAAAAATTTTTTTTAAATGTCAAGACCGTGACAGCATAGTATTAAACCAAGCATTTGGTTAAACCAACCACTGCTCTTGGCATCTTCTAAGATTGGGCCCTATACTGTTTCACAGGTTGTACACTCATGAAGCTGAATGAGTAAATAATACTCCTCTCTCCTTCACACTCCCAGCTTAACTATACTTAACTACCATTTATTTTGTATGGCTGTTAAGAGGTGTGTATAATACCCCCAAAGGAAATGATAGATATTATCAAAAACTTAGATGACCAAACTTAATTAAAATTTTCTATCATAATTTAAGAATAGTTTTTTTATTTCCCTACTTTTAAAAAAGATTTTGAGAGCACACATGTGAGAGAGAGAGAGAGAGAGAGCAAGAGAGTGCGCGCACATGAGCACGAGCAGGGGGGAGAGGAAGCCCATTGTGGGGCTCAATCCCAAGACCCTGGGATCATGACTTGAGCCGAAGGCAGATGCCCAACCGACTCAGCCACCCAGGTGCTCCTATTTACCTATTTTATTTAAAAAATTGGCTTACTATTCTTTTATGTAAAATTTTAAGTTTTATGTAGTCAAGTCAATCAACTTTTTCCATTATGGCTTCATCTATAGAAAGGCTCACTTAATAGTATAAAAATATGGACTTAGTACTTTGAAGTTCTCTGTGGCAACCTGTGGGGTGGGGAGGGGTGTTTTCCTCTAATGTGCTTTTGCTAAATCGTTCATCTCCAGTTTTCTACCATAGATACTGTATACTTCGTATTTCGTTAAGGAGTTAAAGCAGTTGTGATACTCAGGAAAGTAATCAGGCTGAAAGAAGAATGATCTCCTGTCACTGTTCATCTCCCCATGCCACTCTTCCTCTTCATTTTTCTAAACAAGCAGTAGGTTTGGAGGGTGAGAAAAGGGGACACACCAGGCATGCAGATGCACTGGCAGAGTGCAAAGATTTTTCTTGATTGTTGGAGTTGGCTTTTATTTTCATTTCAGTGCGGTTATCCATTTTCTGGCTCTCAGTCATGTTGTTTGGTCTCCTTTTTGCTCTTAAATGCCACAGCATACTCCGATTCTACCTCTTTAATTGTATTTAGCCATTTCTCTTTTGTGCCTCTTTGACATTCACTGATGTAAACACAGATGTTCCTCTGCAAGCATAGTGCAAAAAAAATAAAAAAAATTCAAGGGGCAGTGCTGCGAAGCAGGGCATGGTTGCTCTAGGTCCCACGGTGATTTTGCCAGTTCTGAGCATTTCCCTCCCTTCTGGCTATTGGAAAATGCTGTTTTTTAAATGATTTCTGAAAAATGAGCCAAATATCTGCCAGAGTTAATTTGTGTTTCCTTTTTCTGAGCATATTCTCTGCACTGCTCTTGGCACTGGCATCCATCCCAGAGGAGCAGTAGAATGCAGCTCTGTGGCCCCTGGGTGGGCTTGTTGGAACTGGGATGATACAATGACCATGATCGTGAACCTCTATTTATGTCACTTGCCTTACTGATAAAGGAGAGACAGGGACCATTTGGACTTCAGGCTACTGAGTCGATCCTGTTCATCCTCAGAAAAAAAAGTGGTCTTTATTCACTAAGGGATCTTGGTAAGGCAGGTGGGCTCATGTCCTCTTCCTGCACAAAGCCTTTTTATGGCTTCTGACCACCCCTGATAAAGCCTGGGTCTTTGAAAGCCCTGCCTTCCAGGGCTGCTTCTGGCCTTCCCATTGATTCTTCCCATGATTCTTATCATTCTCCCTCTTTTTCCTCATTTTCTCGTTGTGTCTGCTGCAGCCCCAGGGCGGTCTTTCATTGCCTCCATCCCTGTGCGCACCATGGCCCCTGGCAGCTCATCCTGAGACTCCTGGCCCTTTGAATGGATGTATTTCCCAGGGTGATTTGTAGTATGGTGCACAGAATGTTCCTGGTGGGGCAGGAAAAAACAAATCTGATCTCCCTCAAACTATTACAGATTTCTGATATCTCCTTTTCTGAGTTGAAAGAGGCATTGATGGTATTAGCCACCAAGTTTCATATTACATGCTCAATAAATTGAAATGTAAAGTTGGGAGATTTTGAAGGTCTTTGACTTTTTAGCTCCCGTTAGACTCTCCAATCATAAAGAACTTGGAGATATTTTTCAATTTTAAAATGACCAGTCATGTGGTTTGGATCTTTAGGCAGAAGGGGTGGGACTTCTCCAGGAATTCCTGATCAGTGGAAGCTAAGTGATAACAAAGTCCAAAGCTGATGGCCCCTGTGAGGGCCTTAGGGGCATCCGTGTTCAAGGAATCAAGGTGAGAAGCAGGCCTTCGTAAAGCTTAGATCTACTAAGGCAGTTCTTCCTTCTGCCACATTTTGATGATGCTGTGTAGTTGACTTATTCCTTATTTCCATCCCTGGGGAGTAAGTCCCAAATCTAGTTTGTTCTTCCCTTTTCTTCTCCAACAATAATACTTGTACATACATCTAATAGATCATTGAATAAATATGCTACTTAACATGTGCATATTTAGGAAAGTAAGTGATGAATCCCCCCCCCCGAAAAAAAAAAAGATGACTTTGTATTGAAACTTCACGCCATCCTGTTGGTATCAGAATGACCTTCACTATGAGGATAACTTCATTTTGGGTTGGGTCTGTGACTTCTGTCTACAGTCTATACTCAGACCAAAACATCCTGAAACTTCTCTTTCAGTGCTTTACATGTTTATTGCCTGGTGGTTTTGGCCACCCCTTCCACCAGCAGGGACCTGTATGATGATGCATCTTCACCTCTGTGGTCTGATAGGTCAATGAGGATTAAAAAATTAGTTTCAGAAAAATCTAAGATAGGATGTAACTTAATTCTGTGCACAGTTCACAGTGATACAACTGAGTCTTGAGCCAAAATAAGCTGACATTTAGTTAGACCCAGCTCAGACTAGAACTCAGGTTCTGGATTCCCAGTCTGAGAGTTGTGCCATACATAGACTCAGGCTCCCAGCATGGGTTCCAACGGAAGCTCCTTGCTACGGCAAACTTAACATGGGATGGGTTAATAATATTTTTTCCCCCTCTTCACAAAGGTAACTTACTTATATAACTAATTTGATAATCATGTAGACTTTTTTTTTCCTTATACTCTACATGTTTTTACTTTCAATCTTGGAATAATGAGATTCTAAAACCCTTGCAAATTTTGCTTCTCTGATCTAATTTGAAACCAAAATAATTTCATTTTCTTATAACTCTATTCAACAGGTTACCTTATTCCCGAGATTTATATTTTATTCTACATCATACTTATAAAAGTATAGTAGGGGAATGTTTGTTTAGAGTTCATGGAGTAGAATATAATGTGGTAAGGGATAGGGGACATCACTCACTTTGCTCACTGAGGCCCAGATTTGTTGAGTTGCCCTAAGTCACATGGAAAATTGGTCCTGCAATGATCCAGCTCTGTGCTCCCAGGAAAATTGGAAATTCAGCTGTTCTACAATGTCAACTATCTCCTGTTCAAGATCTCCGGGGTAAAATTGCCTACAATCTTTACTTAAACACATTTTCTAGTATTTCACAATTCTTCTGGGATATTTGGGTTTCTGTTAAAAATTTTTTTTGTTGAAATATAGTTGACACACATTAGTTTCAGGTGTACAACATAGTGAGTCCACATCTCTATCCGTTATGCTACACTCCCTGCAAGCATAGCTCCCATCTGTCACCATACAGCGCTACTATAGTATCATGGACTATATTCCCTGTGCCATAACTTTCATTCCCATGATTTATTCATTCCTCTAGGATATTCTGTAATGCTTCTGCTAAAGTTGTTCTATTCTCCATAGAAAGAGAAAGGAGCTGTGCACAGCTGTACTTGCCATGTTAATTTTGCACGACAGATGTGGGGTGGGACCTGAAAATTCATGTTTTTAACAATTTCTCAGCTAATGCTCCTGCTGCTAATCTGGGAGCCACTTTTGGAGAATCACCAAGCTAGGACATTAGATGAAGGTAGAATACATATTTCAAATATTTTAAGTGTTTGACTTACTGATGTGAGAAGAGCAGGTTTAAATTTTGGCTTCACCATTTGTAGGTAATGGTCTTTGACAGGTTTCTTTGAACTTAAGCTCAGTTTCTACCAAGCAAAAAATAGGGGATCCTCCCACTATGAGGGATTATAATTAGGAAGTAAGATATAAAATGTTTGAGTAGATGCCAAGCAGTATTCAAAACACTTGATATATTTAATCCTTAACAAAAATCTATAAAGTAAGTGCTAACATAATTTCCATTTTACAGATAAGAAAACTGAGGCCATAAAGTTCCACAGCTAGTCATGAGTAGAGGCCATAGCCTCAGAGCCAATACTCCTAGGCTGCACCATGTTGGTTCCAGAGTTGCAGGCTACTCCAATATTAGGTCTAGCACATTGTTGCTCTTCTCAACAAACTAGCCTGTACCTTACCCAGAGATTTGGGCAGTTGGTTGACTTTGTCCTTGGTGTACCTGGGTTTCTTCTTCATTGTACTTTTCTTTCTTTCTTTTTTTTTTTTTTTTCTTTTTATTAGAGACAGAAAGAGAGTGCACAAGCAGGGGAAGTGGCAGGCCAAGGGAGAAGCAAGGTCCCCGCCGAGCAGGGAGCCCAATGCGGGACTCGATCCCAGGACCCTGGGATCATGACCTGAGCTGAAGGCAGATGCCCAACTGACTGAGCCAACCAGGCGCCCCTTCATTGTACTTTTCTAATAGTGCCCTTCCCTCAAACCTCAGCAATCTTTTGTTTGCTCTTACCCCTCCACCCACTCAAGGGTATGTTCTCAGAAATAAATGCTCCATGATGGCATACGAGCTGTCACTTGGAACGGTGGTGAAGAACACTGATGGTGTCCTAGAATTGCATAGGCTCTGTGGAGGGGACTTCCGTTGCGTGGAAAGCCACCATCTGTAGGGAAGCAGGTGCCATCATTTCTCAAACGGATATTAAATGACCAAGAGCTCAGGATCCTTGTCTCCCAGTGTCAGACGTTCAGGCAGTGATGTTTCTGGCTTGGGTTCCTTTCTGTCTCCTTCCCGGAGCATCTCAAGCACAGGTGGTGTTCTGCGATCTTTTGAGGAACTGGGCTATTTGGACATTCACTGACCATATCTTTGGTATACTTTAGCCTGAAGAAATCAAGATACTACTTTGGGGGCATGAGTTATGTAAGGAACAACAATGTAGTCTAGTGAACTTGAGATGTTTGTGGAACATCAAAATTATGATCCCACTTTCCCCAGATTTTTCCTCCTATCAATTACAGGGAGAGATGGTAAAAGAAGGATCCTATGGAAATAGTTTTAGGGATTTTAGACTTTATTTTTTAATTTTAAATAAGTTACAGACCTATTAAGCCCTTAAGCTCTGAGCTGTAATAGAGCTTTTCTAGAGATTGTGAAACCTGCATTAGAATTTAGCTTGACAAAGCTGGCCCAGTTTTAGTTTGAAGGGAAATAATGCAGGGAATAAACGAGGAGGCGCTCTGTCCCCCCATGTTCATGAGCCTGTTTGGTCCACACTGTGGTAACAGATCCATTCTCATTAAAGATGACACCAGGGGCAGATAAATGTAAAAGTGACCTTTAATTTCATGATGTCATTGAGCATTTGCACAGATGGCTCCATATTGATTCTTTCTAAAAAAGCAAGCATAGGGGCTCCTGGGTGGCACAATCAGTTAAGCATCTGACTCTTGGTTTTGGCTCAGGTCATGATTTCAGGGTCCTGAGATTGAGCCCCACATTGGGCTCTGCACTCAGCATGGAGTCTGCTTGAGATTCTCCCTGTGTCCCTCCTGCTCATGTACTCTCTCTCTCTCCATCCTCCTCTCCCTCTCAAATCTTTAAAAAAAAAATGCGTGATCTTTGATATTTGGGTATTACATATTGATTATAAAAATTCTACACATGTCCTATATAGCCAGCTCCCCTCCACATGTGTAAATTCCTTCTAATCCTTACAAATAAAATAGGATACCTGATCGTGGTGTTTGTGGCTAAAATCTCCCATTGAAGTCAAACACCTACTTATCTTGCTCAGTCCTGGGGAGGATGAGGCCTCAGCTGAGGGACTTCTCTTTGTTCTTGTGGAGTCTGGCTTGCAGGCATGAGTCCCTTTGCAGATGGTAGGCCACGTTTCCATCCCCATGTCCCTAAGGATCGTTTCTCAACACTCTGGGGGATACGAAGCTTAAGCAGTGTGACAAAGTTCGGTACTCCTCCAGTTTGTTGTAGTTTTAAACCTTATAAATCATTCCTGGAGCCAGGCTCATTTCATTTCTGGATCTTTCACATTGAGCCTACTTCAGTGCTTCTTAGAGGGAGTCCTTTTCCATATGGAGATGATTCTGTAATGACCAGGTTCAGAAGGATGCCACAAGCTACTGGGGAAATGAAGAAGGTAGGTTTCTGGCATCCCAGCCACCTGGATTTCTCCACTTGATAGAGAAAGCTACTTCCCCACAGTTGAAGAGGAATCCAAGAATCTGGATGGGGATGAGGAAATGCTGTCAAGGGGGCCAAGAAACATCAGGGTGACTGGGACAACATGTCTTAGTTTGTCATCTGTTGGGAAGAGGAGAGAACATCAGTCTGCTTGGAAAAAGCAAGAAGTGGAATGTGCATCACAGGTCCTGTTTTGAGTTGGCTGTGCATTTTGTTTTGTTTTGGCTTGGAATGAGGTTAGTCATTAATGTATTTACCAGTACGCTTTACCAAGGTGAACTCCTAAGCTGAGCATTGGGCTTTTGAGCAGTATGGGCATTTCCAAACCAGACTGGCCTGCTTTTCTGCCTCATGGAGGGTGCAAAAGAAAGGCAAGCCATCAGAGGGAGCACCTGGCATGATATTTGGTGCCAGGAATCGGGGCTGAGTTGTGAACACTCCCCCACAGTGAGAGTGTTTGCATAGCAGTGGAGGAAATCAGGGAGAAAACATAAACAAGAACAAAATGGCCTGCACCTGCTACTTTACATACATCATCTCACTTGATTCTGACGAGCTCCTTTGAGGGAGCCGGTGTTCTCCCCACTTGATTTGAGGAGGTGACTGGAGTTATGAAAATGAACAACGTTCCCACCATCACCCAGCCAGATTCCAAATCAGGCCCACTCCCAAAGTCCTTGTTCTCGTCATCACATAAGGCCAACTTCCTGCGAAGGGGTAATATCAGAAAAACCAATAGATCAGTATTTAGTGTTTTATTTCTCTAATAGAATGGACATGTCAACTGAGGATCTTGTGGAAAATTCATTGCAAGTATAAATAACAGCCCCCCACATTGTTGGAAATGTATCTCTTGACACATTAGAACCATTGCCAAAAGTTGCTCATGGTTGTGTGTGTGTGATCATCTGTCCACCTATGAATCTTGAGGTTTAAAACCATTTAAAAATGGAGGAAGATTTTTTTTCTTAGAAATCTCCTGATAAACATGCCATTTTAAAATTTACCTTGTACATATACAGTAAGTGATGGCATGTTTATACTGAAGCCTAGAAGAATTCCAGCTGAGCAGCATGACTTGAGTTTTCCTATAAAAATATAGAGAGACTTTAAAGTGATTCAGTACTTTCCAAGGAATTAAATAAATTTTATTTTCCTTTGACTGGATAGGTTCCAGTGGTAAACATTGTATTCCATGTTTGGGAAAAACTCCTTAACTGCTCTAGTCTGTTGTGCAAACACAGACACATCAAAGTTGCCTTCAAGGATGGATTTGTTTTACTTTTCTTTTTGAGAGAAATCAAATCCACAAGTGGATCTAACACAAATATGGCCAAGATTTAGTGCAATAAAAGAAAACTATTACAATTCAAGGATTTTAATTCCTGAGAATGGAATTCTTAAATTATATTAATGGTAAAGTTCAGGTACAAACAACATATGATCAAAATGTTTTTTGTTTTTTTTTTTTATTTAAACCAGTATATTCACTATGTTAAAAATAGTCCTTTCAGACACTTGTCATGCTAGGTGAAAATTGTACTAAGTATTTAGTAGTAATGATTGAACCACTTGGCAAAATCAAGAATTCTATATATTAGACATGTAGAATTAGCCCAAACCAAGTTTTATTTATTTATTTATTTATTTATTTATTTATTTATTTATTTATTTATTTATTTTACATATAAAACTAGCTTTTTGTATTGGGTAAATCTGTGAAAATTGGAGTCTCCCCTAGAAAATGTTTTTCATTTATTTAGCCCAGCTTAAAGGTATATTGCCTGCCTAATAACGATAGCCCAGCCCATCTTCACCCTACTGACCCAAGCTCTGATCTGCAGAATCCTAACAGCTAGTCAGTGGGGCTTTCCAGCACTAGAAAATCTTTTTACTTCAGTGTGATGCTCTCTAATAGAATTTGACAAGAGATAGCCTGTTTTGTTTTTCTAAGCAAGCTTTTCAGAAGAGCTAGCATTTGTTCTCTGTAGCCCCCGTTTGTTTTCTCTGACACCTGTGTACCTGCCTGACTTCTTTAAATAGTTCTTTTCCATATAAATTTTACACCAATCTCCTTATACCACTCTCTAGCATATCTTACTGTTTTCTTAAAAAATAATCCAAGTAATCAAAGGTTTTATTTCAGAAGTCTTGTTGATAAAGAAATTTGAAAATAACTTCCCTTTAGACTAAGTGTCCACTGTATCAAAGGTTAGGGCATTGATGTCCTTCTTTAGATTCTATAAGGACTCTTGGGGGAAGCCCTAGCTCACTCCGAAGGTAGCCCACTCCACTGCTTATAGACTTCTGTGACTTTGCACCTCACTCTATCTTTCTGAAGATCGTCTGGCAGCCTTCATCCTTACATAAGAAGGTTCTTAATTTCAAATTAAGACCAAATTATTCAAAGCAGACTTTGGAGTTAACAGTCGTACAGTAACACTATAGAGTAGACCTGGAGAACTTCAGAACTCTGTGGGTTTTCTTTTTCCTGATCTTTTTGTCTGAGCCGTACTTTTGATGTATCTTACTCAAGCCACAGATGTCTGCTCTCCAGAAATCACAGCATCCATACATCCCTTCAATACTAGCTTTGTCGTCAAGTTCCCTACTGTCCATGTTTCTGTCTACCACACGATTTTGATTCACCCACCTGCCTACAGTCCTGTGCTGGCCTCATGTGGCTCATCTGTCGCTGTCATCAACATCTGTGAATTTGGTCTCTGCAGAGGTGACGTTGAGCCAGCTAAAATAGAGGTAGTGTTTTGGGGTGTGGGGAAAGAACGGTATGGTCTAGGGGAGTAAGCGGCCCTGTGGCTGAAATGGGATATGGATGAAGGAGCCAGATTTCAAACCAGGCACATAAAGGCAGATCTGGAGTTGATGTGAAGCTAGAAGTCTCTGCTTCAGAGAATCTGAATGGACCATGCTGGAATATCATTTTAGTGAAATGTCTTGAAATGCCAAGAAAAAGCCATAACTTGGGGACACGTGCAGTCAAGAATAAACTAATCATTGAGAATTAAAAGACTCTTAATCATGGAAATTGAGGCATAGTTTCAAATAGGCTTGGGCTTTCAAATTCTTTTAACTGTTATTAATAACATGAAGCATACATTTTATTTTTAAAGCTCTAAAAAATGGGAAAAAGAATGATCATGTCATTTTCAAAAGATGTGGGTTGTCAGCATTTGAGGATTTTACTCTTAGTATTTTTCTATTCATGTGAAACTTTTGCCTAATTTTGCTCATGACGTATACACGGCTTCTAATGTTGCTGTTAACATAACATTACACCCTTCTATGTTATTTAATATTAAGACTTTCTAAACTTTTCCTTGCTGTCTTCTGCTGTAGCAATGTACTTCTTGACTTGAGTCTAGAGAGCTTAGTTCTGGGATGCCAGGGGATAGGGCACACGTGGTAAGAAAGACCATTAGGATGAAGGTCAGCCTCTTCACATACACCTGCTGTGAATGTAGAGCAGGTGCTGATCAGATTATGTTGGGACGGTGGAAAATGGTCCATACCAGGAAAAGATCCTGGAGAGGAGTGAGACGGATTTACAGCTTTAAAAAGGAAGCTTTATGGTTGGTCTTAAAAGCCTATTTTCCACATTAGGTTTTCAGGAGCTTAAAGGTTTCCCCAGATCCTCTGTAGTTTTGATGGGAGAAAAAATTAAGTTGGACACTTCCTAATTTGGGCCTAACATTTTTTAAACCTTTTTAAAAAAAATTCAGTATATTATATGCACTGTGAAGTGTATGAATCTTAAAAGTACAGATCAGTGTATGCTTATAGATCTATATTCTCACATATCCAACACCTAGATCAAGAATACGTAAGATGTTTCGAGTTGTTTGGAAGGCTCGCCTGTGCCCTTCCCAGTTAATTTCCTCTGCCAAAGAGCACCATTATTTTGAGTTCTACCATCACAGATTAATTTTGCCTTTTTTCCCACTTCATATTAATGGGATCATGTAGTATGTACTCCTCTGAGTCTGGTTTCTTTTGTTCAACATCATGTCTGGGAGAGGTTTCCCCCCACCCTGCCCCTTTTGGTGTGTGTATCTATAGTTCATTCCATTTAATTGGTCTATAGCATTCCATTGTATAAACACATCATAATTTGTCCATTTTAATGAAAACAATCATTGAGATTCTTTCCATTTTTGAGCTTTTATAAATAGAGCTGCTGGAAACATCCTTGACCATTTTTTGGGTGAATGTTGGTCTTCATTTCTCTTCATACACACACACACACACACACACACACATATACATACATACCTTAGAATAAAATTTGATCCATAGAAGAGGTATTTATTAGAGATAGTGCCATATAATTTTCCATAGTATCTCAACCAATTTATACTCCCACCAATGATATGAAAGAAGTTTGTTCCAGATCCTCGCCAACATTTGGTATTTTTTAAATCTTGTTACTTTATCTGGCTAAAACATTTTAATAAAACAATATCACATAGTATCCAAATCATTTTGAGTGTGCAGCCCATTAACAAAAAATTTTAGCATACTGCCCACTATATACTTAGTATTTCATATAATACAGATTCCTTTATAAATACAGGTACAGCTGAACTAAAACATACTGAGAATAAGATTTTTGAAAAGATAAAATAAAAATAGAATCAGTAATATTTCCTTCATCAGCTCCATAGAATGTCATACACAGGTCATGCACAAAGATCTCCACTGTGAGGGATCTTAGTGTCCCATGGATCGTAATGGAATCCACAATTGCCAGATGGGATGACTCTATTACAATATACAATGAAGCACGATGGCCTGTCCCTGTGAGCTCAGTGCCACCAGTTTCTCCTTGTCCAGTTTTGGAGCTTGTCTAAACCACATGAGAGTGAAGTTTTCCTAGGTCTAGAATAAAATGTAGAAAGGATTTGGGGTGTTGACTGTGCATCAATCCAGCCTAGCCAGCCCCGTGTCTTTCCTGTGCTGTGCATCAAGTTGCCGCATCCTTCCCAGGGGACAGATGTGCCTGCCTGGAGTCTAGACCGCTTTGGGCCCCTGGTTATTTTGCCTGTGGCTTTTGTTGTTGTTACTGGGAGTTCCTCTAAACTGGTGGTTCTTAAAGTACAATATGGGTTTTCTTGGGCATCCCTGACAATCTGTAGGGAGATCACTGAGGTCAAAACCATGTTCTTAATAATATTGTCATGTGTGTTTTCATTTTCATTCCCTCAGTGGGCACGAGGGAGTCCTCCAGAGGCTAAAATAGCTAATGGAATGTATGCTTGTATATTTTTGTGTCTTAATTTTTGGTTTTACTATCAAATATCATAAATATAGATATAACCCCCAAAAATCTTTGTGTTCCTCAATTTTTAGGAGTGTAAAGGGGTCCTGAAAGACTTTGAGAAACACTCTCTTAAAACCAGGTAAGATGAGGACAGAAAACCCTAAAAGTTAGACTTTATTAGAAATATCCTTTCTAGTACAGCTTATGAATGTGAACTATGTTCTTGAAGGAGAAAGGCTACTACGAGAGCCTCATTAAAAGATTAAATGCATTTTTCATCCTTAGTAAACTTATTAAGTGGCTGGTTATTATGGGAAGGAAAAAAATTAAGTTTTTATAGCTCTGCAGTGTGTTTCACATAAAAGTGGGCTTTATTTATGTTTTTCACTGCACCTTCAGGTTAATATTCTTTTTTAAAATTTGGAAACTTTTGAACAGATACTAAATCTTTAGTGATGCATACATGCTTATTAAGAAAAAAATGGGAATTCATTACACAGTAAATTGTATCCATTTCTTCTGTATGACACCAGGCTGACCCTAGCAATGGAATCCCCTTCAAACACAAAGGGATAACCTTGAACTAGCAGCTAATTTCAAACCCAGGCAGCTAATTTTAACATAAGCCATGGAGCTTCCAAATTTTCTCAGTGGAAGGTCACATCTACTGTGTTCTTATCCAATGTGAAATTTGAGTGTACCTCTCTACTCAACAGTGTCAACTCTTGACACTTCTGACACATGTCAGAGAGCCCATCCATGAACTTACTTTATCTGGAAATTGCTGGAAGTTTCCCGAAACAATTGACATGTGAGAGAGACAGGTTAGGGCTCAGTATTGCTTAGCCATTTCTTTAGGTCTCCTGAATTCTGCCTTGCAATAGTTAGGGCATTGGTGTGCGATATGTCTGGACAATGTTAGCATTCCATAAAAACGCTTTTAAACATCACTTCTCTAGTTATTGTAAGGATTGTAGTCCGATAAATCATTGGTTAGATTATCCAGAACTTTTAGTTCCATGCAAGGAATTCCCTCTAAGATTCACTGCTGGGATAATATCTGTCATGTCTCTTGATGAGCATGAATACTTGATTTAGCTGTGGAGAACTACATTTCATTATTGCCTTAGTTGAAAGAAATGTAGTTCTACCTGTAATGAGCAATCACAGTAACTGTAATGCCAGGAGTCCTGTATGTATTTTTTTCCCTCTGAAAAATTGTGATATGTTAAGTTTTCTTTTAGTTTTCTGTTATGGTATTATGAAGTGTCCTCTGTCTGGTGTGGGTGTAGGCATGGCATAAATCAAATGCATAAGTGTTTGTATCAGTAGATTAATGCCTAATTACTGGAAGACAAGGTGTTCGGTGTTCAGAATTATCATCTGAGTAGCAGTTATAATTTGGAAAGAAGACCTCTCTGGTCCTTAGAGCTTTAATCGGTATAGTCAACATGATTTCCCCTTATATTAAGAGTTTTCAGGCTCTCCTTTCCATTCCAACCCACAAAAGATGGCTGACTTTGATGCTGAAGAATAGGTCACTATGGCATGACCTCCATTATTAGTGCCCTAAATGGGTAAGTCTGCCAGAAGTGGGGGACACCTCCACGTTTTCTGCACAGAGTAGAAAGTAATTAGGCAAATTACATACAGACCAACTAAAGGGTTTTACATTTTGGAAATCATGGAGTCGCCACCTGCATGATATTTGTCAGATTCCGGTTCTTCTAAGCTCTTGTTCCCTCTGTGCTTGATCTTTGAGAATCAGAGGAGTAAGGAGACAGGGAGACCACACTGTAAGAAGAAAACAAACATTTTGAGCAGAACAAAAAGTGCAGTAGGTGGTCTAACTGGAAAGGAAAATCAGGTTGAATCTGTTAGGGGACTTTTGCAGTGGGACCTGAAATAAGAGCATTCCAGGTGAAGAGAGAGCCTACGCAAAAGAACAGACTGGAAAATGCAGTCAGCTGATGATGCCTTCATTATGCTAGCCCACGGTCTGCTCTGCCAGTGTCCCCTGTCTGCAGTGGCTGTCTGACACATTTGTCGCCAGCCTACCAGGTTCCTGCTCTAATACTCTGCCCTGGAAATTGCAAAGTGAGGAATCTTACCTCAGTTTTGTAGGTAATGGAAAGATAGGAAAAGTTTTTGAGCAGGCGTCAGGGTTCTAGCTATGCATTTCTAGAACTGATCTAGCAGGGGTGCGTAGGAAGGGATTGGCCTGTGGGGAAACAGACAGTCGTGGGGAGGGTCTGTCATCAAGGCTCAAAACTGTTCCATCCCTGAAACCTCAAGATTGAAGGCCCCGAGTCTGACCTTCATTTGTGATTTCTCAGCGTTGGAGAGAGGATGAGAAATGCCCAAGAAAGAGGAAGCAGGTGGGTTCTACAAACACAGGACAGGAAGCTTGATGCTCCTTCAAGGGTGCGGTTTTAGAACAGTGGGCAAAGAGCTGACAACAGGGGAAGCTGTGTTTTTAGGAACCCTCATGAGTTGTCTGTGTCATCATCTCTGTCTTGGATGGGTTTACCAGGCTAGTAGATTGAGATAGTCAACAGACACCATGGCTTAGATTATGGTCTGTGACATTGTAGATCAGATAGAACGATCTGAGCATAATCCAATATGAGCATCCAATATGAGCATAATCCCATGGCATATCACTCTAAATGCAGCTTTTAAAAACTCCAAAAAAAAGAGATGAAGGGCTTCATACAATAAGCCATTTTAACTTTGCTTGGAACCCACTTTGTGTGTAAATTCTTGAGATTCTCTTTTCATAGACGGCAAAAGAAAAATCAATTAACTGCTCCCTTTAGGAACCAAGAATCTTTCAATTAAATGTACCTAGTCCTGGGCGCCTGGGTGGCTCAGTTGGTTAAGCGACTGCCTTCGGCTCGGGTCATGATCCTGGAGTCCCAGGATCGAGTCCCGCATCGGGCTCCCTGCTCGGCAGGGAGTCTGCTTCTCCCTCTGACCCTCCTCCCTCTCATGCTCTCTGTCTCTCATTCTCTCTCTCTCAAATAAATAAATAAAACCTTTAAAAAAAAAAAAAAAATGTACCTAGTCCTATAGGTGTGTTTGTGGAAGTGCTGATGAGGGTTAAGCCCACAACCAAGTCTCAATATGAGTAGAATTTACTTAAGCACTTAGGCTTTCAAAATGGCTGAAACCTGAGGCCCATTATGTGGTCCCATCACCTGGATGAGTTCCCAGGCCTTTCTCATTTGGAGGAAGGGCATTGGATAAACCAGACTGTCCATCAGTGGTTTCTGTGTCACTGGGAAAGGGGTTCTTTCTAGAAAGATGGAACCATGAGCCAAGGTCCTTGCTTCCCAGAAATAGAATATAGAGGAAGAAAGGCAGTATTCTCTTTGTAGTCCCCACTTGTTAGTCATCAAAAGGAGAGACATTGGTTTGAGAAGTCCCTTTCATCTTAAGTATAGCAAAATGGACTGGATGAGAAAGAATTTTATCCTTTTGTTGCCTGTAGGAGAAGATTAATTGAATAAACTTGCAGTAAGAAGTTTAGTTTCCCCTGAGGACAAAAACAAGGCTTGACAGCAGTGGTGCTGAGAGAGACAGTGTCTGTGTTGTGCAGTCCATTAGCACTAAGGGAAATAATTAGTTTTTCAGTGATGACTGATGAATTGTTTTAACTTGTTTATAAACATTAAGGCTACATCCACAAAGCAGTGTTTCCTAAAATATTCAGGGCAAAGAAATAGAACAAACCCTGTGCTTGTTGATTATGTCAGTGAAAGCTATTGGCCCTAATGATTCAATTTCCTTGATTCTATACAACATTTCCATCATCCTCACCAACTGACCGAAGCCTCCTACAAATCAACAAAAATTATGAAAAATCCTCACAAGATTAAAGGTCACTCATTTCTGCAGTGTTTAGCTAACTTTCAGTCACAAAGAGAATTGAACTGAGTATGCCCACCTGTTATAAACCTCAGTCGTGGCTAAATATCAATAATAACCTGTGTAAGGAAGGACCCTTGGACACCAGATGGTTCTTTGAAACCTGTGGTTGGTATTTGAGGATCCTTCCGTGGAGAAAGGATACTACTATTGCTAGAAATAATGACTTAACTAAATTCCAACTTGGACTTATTCATTCCTGGGCTTAGATGTAGCTCATCAGTGTACAATAGTGGCTGCTGTGTCTAGAGAATGGAAATTGAAAACCCTGTTTGGTGGGCACCTGGGTGGCTCAGTCGTTGGGCGTCTGCCTTCGGCTTGGGTCATGATCTCGGGGTCCTGAGATCGAGCCCTGTGTCGGGCTCTCTGCTCAGCGGGGAGCCTGCTTCTCCCTCTCCCACTCCCCATGCTTGTGTTTCCGCTTTGTCTCTCTCTGTCAAATAAATAAAAAAAAAAATTAAAAAAAAAAAACAAAAACCCTGTTTGGACACATACAAGGGAGATCATGATGGTTCTGCACAAGTGATTAATTATGTTCGAAAAGAAAAATATTCCCTTTACCTTTCACTATCTTACTGCCTTCTAACTTGTAAAAGTGTTATCCCGTAGAATAAGAAACTGATTCTGTCTCAGGATATATGTGAACATTGATTTTTCTATTTTCTTCCTAATTTCTGGAATAGTGACAAAAGCTAGAATCAAACGATCACATCTAATGAGACAACAAAATACCCAGAAAATTACAGGTTTTCTCTGGATACCTGAGAAGCTTTTTGTTAGGATGAGAGCTTGTAAAATGATGGTAATGTTGGACGTTGAGGCTGTGGGCTACCACTTCTCAGTATCTAAAGAATATATCTGAATCGTTGGAAGAGTCAATGATGACTTCTCATTTTATTCTTCTGAAAATGTTCAACCTGTGCATGTTTTCACATCTGTAGATGAAATAAATGGCAGCAAGTTGTTAAAGGAGTGTAAATGTCCACAGTGGTTTAGAAGGCTCGGTGGCCAAAACCTTCACCCTAGTTGACCTGCGCATATTGTAAGAAGTGTTATTCTTCACCCAATAAGTATATTTCGTAATCCTTGTGTGAAAAGACTAGAAATGTTTTAACATATGGATGATGGCTTTTTTTTTTTTTTTTTTTATTTATTTATTTATTTATTTTTTTAAAGATTTTATTTATTTATTTGACAGAGAGAGACAGAGTGAGAGAGGGAACACAAGCAGGGGGAGGGGAGAGGGAGAAGCAGGCTTCCCGCAGAGCAGGGAGCCCGATGCGGGACTTGATCCCAGGACACTGGGATCATGACCTGAGCCGAAGGCAGACGCTTAACGACTGAGCCACCCAGGCGCCCCTGGATGATGGCTTTTTGACCAAAAAAAAAAAAAAAAAAAAGCCACTCCACTGGCTCGTTGGTGCTGGGGCTTTCCTCTAGACCGATGGAGTTCTCCATGCGCTACTGAGCAGAGACAGGGCGCAGAATCCAGGGGTATGGTGGACAGTCACTCACTAATCACAAAGGAAGGAAGCATCTTGACAATAGCAAAATGGTGGTCGCCCCTTTATAGAAAGCACTAAAATTAGCATCTCTAATCGTGGAACAATTTTACAACTTGATGGCTCTTGAGGTGATGCAGTATGAAGTCCACAGCATCACCTGTGAATTTTTCCTTCCAATAACACCAAACTGTAAAGAAGCCATTTGACATAACTTCCAGTTTCAAGGAAGTACAAGGATGTAGGATCGTGGAATGACACTCCAAGGAGACGGTCAAATTGGCATCTGATAATGTGGCATGGAATAAGAAAACTGGCCCAGTCCCTTCAAAATATTCATGTAAGGAAAAAAGTGTTCAGGGGACTCTTGAACATGAGGAGAAACTAACAGGGCTTAACAGTCAAACGAAATCTGTGTTAGTTATCCAGTGCAGTGTTACAAACTACACCAAGATGTCGTGCTTGAAAACAACACACATTTATTATCCCCTAGCTCTTGTGGGTGAGAAATAGGGTAGAGCTGACCCAGATGACTCTGATTAAAAGCCTCCCCTGGGGTGCCAAGCTCCTGCCGAGGCTACAGGCTCATCCAGAGCTCCCCTTTTGTGGGGTGGGAGAAGTGGGAGAGGGACGGTTTCCAAGCTCCTCTTGTGGTTGGCCTCGGTTCCTTCCTATGTGAGCATTTCCCCCCAGCATTGCCTCACAACATGGCCACTGGCTTCTCTCAGGGCATGTGATTCAAAGAAATTCCTAGCCTTTTTAATAACTTAATCTCAGAAGTGACATCCTGCCACTTCTGTATTCTTGTCCTTAGAAGTGATTCGATAAGCCCAGCTCTTATGTGAAGGGCCAAGGTGGCGGGATTGCATGATGACATGAAGACCAGTGGGTAACAATCACTGGGGACTGTTGTAGAGGGTACCATCTGCATGAAGCCTGATGGACTCCAGTGACAGAAAAAAACAAATCTGTAAGAGGCGTTTTAGGGCCAATCAGGAAAATTAGAATATAAGTTTGATATGAAATAATATTAGGGAATTCATCTTAACGGTTACTAAGAGAATGTACATATCCTAGAAGACACAGGCTTGAGGATGTAGGTGCAAAGTATTATGACATCTGCAGCTTATTTCCTAATTATACACACAAAGACTTACACTTACACATGGACACATACATTGATGGAAAAATGTAGATCATGTAATGACAATGATTAAATCTAGATGGTGGGTACGTGGATGTTCGTTATCCTATTGTTTCAACTTCTCAGTCTGTTTGGGAGTTTTTCCTAGTAACGTGGGGTAAAATGGTGTCTTAGGTCAGTTTTACTTATGCCTTGTTCCAGCAAGTTGGGGGGAACAGATTACACAGAGCTTGTAAGGGCCGTGGAAGACATTATAGTAAAAAACTCCTATTGTTGATAACCCCAGATTTCTCCAGGCCTGCTTGCCTTCTGCAATACTTTATTCCTAAATGCTGATGTGTACATGGTGACCACTTTGGGAAAAGGGTGTAACATTTTATTGGGAGAGCAGGTGCCTGGGGATGTTCATTACAGTGGATTTGATGACTTTATGCCCACTTAGTTCCTGATTTTCTCCTTTTTAAAAAAAAATACATTTCCCTTCAGGATTTTTAAAAATCTACTTTTCTTTGGGAGATGTCCTGCTTTCACCATATAACCTCTCTCCACTCCCTCCGAACTTACTATTATGGTCAAACCCTCTTGGATTGGGAGTCTCTGAGGTGATTTGCATCTGTTGATCAGCTGTCTCTTCCCTAGAGCTACTTTTCAAGCCATCTGGAGGTTTTCCAGAGCATGTGGTTTGCTGGGTTGTTAAAGGTACTATGCTTTCTTTAATCCTCTATAATGTTCTATTTTAAATTTTATTGCAGGCCATAGGTACACATACACTGATACTGGGAAGGTTGGCTTATTTATTCTTTCTTGTCCTGTTCTGGTAAAATTGTGGATCTCCACAGTGTAATCATTTATTAAATTGCTTTTAAAGTGATCTTTAAAAAGCTGTTTGTAATAACATTCAGCACTTTCGACCATGAGATCATACCCCCGGGAATAATTACTAAATCTGTGTTAAATTTTTCTGCCTCTTTTTCTTACCAGTTCCATTAGCCAATCGGTATAGCATCCAAAACCATTACCGATTGAGGGTTATTTTTTTTCCAGACTGTTTTATCTTCTCATAACAATGTATTGGTTGTCAAAATGAACATGATGGATATAACTTAGTAGAGACTGATCTGTGCCAATTACTGCTGTTCTTAGGGATATTTGAGTGGGACAAGGCCTTATTTTTAGGTGTTACATATTCTGTGAAATCCTCGGTACTTCCAGAATTTGACCCTAAGGTGAGGACATTTCTGGTAGCATGGTGATCATCTATCCACTGTGGAAGATGGAGAAAATATAAGAAAGCATCAAGGATAATACACAATCCACTTAACCCTACCACCCAGGAGAAATCACAGGTAACAGTTTCATCTATTCCAAGCCATCCTTCACCACCAAGAAAGTATATAGTAAATAAGATGATTGCACATGAAAGGAGAACCAAAAATAGAACAGACTAAAAAAGGAAAGAGTAGAAGAAGTCTGAGGGGAGGAGGGCCAGTTAGAGCTGGTATGGTGGCTGCATAAAGTTTTCAAAGACCCAAGTTACTCCCAGCCTACTGCCGAACAGCCTCTAGGCTCCCCTGCCCCCACCCCCACCCAAGTGTGTCCCATCCTTATGGTCCTGAAGGGCTCAGCTAGTTTCCTTTTCAGCTCTGCATTTTAGCCAGTAGGACAGAGGAAGGGAATTGGAAGCAGGCTCACTCTCTGCTCTTTAAAGAGACTTTCTGGAAATGACCTAGGTTTCTTCCATAAACATCAAATTAGTCAGAAGTTGGTCAGCTCATTGCAGGTCTGGCTGGGTGCAAAGTAGGAGTCTGAGAAAGAGAAGAAAGGAGAATAAACAAAAGGCAATATTCCAACTTAGCATGGCAGGAATTCTCTTTAGACAGGGGATGATGAATGACTTAGTTGTCCATACATACACGTCTGTGGTTTTATTTTTGAAGATTTCTACAGTGAGCTTACAAAGAGTTACTCTCTGGAAAATAGCTGACTATACCAGGCATCTCTCATTTGCTTTAAAGTAATTAACCATTTTGTTTGAGAAAAATTCTGCACAAAAAAAGTACTGATAGTCTCATTTTGAAGAGAAGTAAACTGATCCTCCAGAGAGACCAAGAGATTTTCCAATCCCACAGAGTTTACAAGTGATGGAAATGAAGCACTTTCAAAGATCGTGTTTTGATTCCGTGCTTGTTTGCCCAAAGCCACGGTTGCTCCCCCAGAGAAGGGATGTTTATTAAACACCTCAGTGTGCCGAGTATGTACAGTGCCTACGGGAGATTCCCAGTCTACTTCATCATCCCAACCAGCAGTCAGCAAACGTGGTCTGTCAAGAGCCAGCCTGTGACTATTTTAGGCTTTGTGGGCCAAAATCAGGAATATTATTTAGGTACTTAAATAACCAAAAAGGAAACAAATTCCATGTCCAAGTGATTCTCAGCTTATGGGAAGTGAAAAATCAGGTGGCAGGCCCTAGTTTGACCACCTGTGTTTGGCAGAGCCCAGTGGACTAGACACCCAGTGACAGGCTCACTCTGCAGATGAGCGAATAGTAAGTCACTCAGAGGGCTCACCCGTGTTCCCGACACTAGTGGATAGTAAGGCTAGGCTTGGACCTGCGTTCATCTGACTCCAAACCCTATATGCCTTTCTTACTTGGCTGTTTCATAGACCATGGACACTCACTTCTTCACTGGAAAACCTGTGAGGCCAAGAGGATTTCCAGGCCCTGCCGGAAGCACGTTGGGCATCTCTGTCTCACTTGATGCCATGGTACTCCTCCAACAAGTTGAGGACCCATTAGGAAACCACCGATAAGCTCTCAAAAGAGTGAGGCCATGTCCAGTTACAGGATTGATTTCCCTGCAAGTGAAGATGGTCTTGCCTTTTGGCTTCAGTGCAGGCTGAAATCTTTGTGTTTAAACAGAAGAAAAAAAGAGGAATGATAGGGCACCTGGGTGGCTTAGTTGGTTGAGTGACTGCCTTTGGCTCAGGTCATGATCCTGGAGTCCCGGGATCGAGTCCCGCATCGGGCTCCCTGCTCAGCGGGGAGTCTGCTTCTCCCTCTCCTGCTCCCCCCTCTTGTGCTCTCTCTCTCTCATTCTCAAATAAAATCTTTAAAAAAAAAAAAGGAATGAAATGTTTTAACTTTCTTTGGAAATAGAGATTCTGAGAGCTTATAGATAGTGTTGGTGTTCCTCATTCCCTCTAAATGATGCTATGAGTGTCTTTAAAGAGAAGGCTCAGAGGCCTGGGTTGTCCTCCGAGGGATAAGCACTGTCTGCAGTGTATTACTCAAGAATGGCAACAAATTTGCCCCCACACGGAGGCCCGACTTGCTGAGCCTCACACTCAGAAATGGGAAATGACAGAAGGCCCTTGGCGCTGACGAGGAGGGGCCCGTTTAGGGAGGTGTCTTGTGAATGGAGCGTGAGGAGTGGGGTTGTCCGGTGGCCTAACATTAATTGGCTCACAATAGCTAGAGGCAGGGAGCAGCTCAGTGGGAAGGGTGTCTGAGCCTGGGTTAATCACTGTTCCCTGGCGTGGCGTTCCCATGCTTGCCCCGCTCCTTGCATCGCTGCTTGTAAATTCTCATTTTTACAACAACCCTGACAGGTAGGTAATGGTTCCAACCTTATAGAGGAAGCATTAAGTCGGGTGAGATGAAGTTATTTCCCATCTGCTGCATCAATGCAAGGCTCGGGTCCTTCCCGCCGAAGGATGCTGCCGCTGGTTATCGCCAGCCCGGAGCGCAGTGTTGGAGATGTGCCCAGAGCATATCTTCCACTGCTTTAGCTTCTGAGATACATACACAACCTTTCTGGCTGGACTGGAATCACAAGTACACGTATTTAATTTGTGGTCCTTCTATTCATTGAATATATTTAAGAAACTATGTGAATTTTTTGAATTCCGAAGGGCAGCTACTAAGCATCTGGGAAACTAGTGAGAAAATGAGATTTTTCTAACCCTGGATATTGAGGCTTGCTGCCTAGGCACACTGGACGAGAGTAGTTGATTTTTCAGCTGACGGGATGAAATAACGCAGTTCAAATACACAGATCGTCGAAGTCTGTGGAAGCGATTGGCTATAAGGGTAGCACTTGCTTTGAGATGGGAGCTCATAGGCTTTACAAAGTTCTCCTAAATAAAATATTTAGAATAAACTTCTCAAGCCTTTTGAATGCGGTAAAGAGATTGACTAGTGTGCTTTATCGGGTGTTGAGGAATTCAAGTACAGAGAGGAATAGCATTTTATTGGTTTGAGGCCTTTTATGTTCGGAAGCTGTTTACCTTTCTAGCCCCATCTCCTGCTCTTGGGTATCACAGGTTCGGTTTGTTTTGTTGGTAATTCCTGCCATAAACTTGACTTCCTCAAATGCACACAGTTGTTTCTTTGCCTCTGAGGCTCCCCTTCCTCTGCCTGCTGGAGCCGTGGTCCCTCTCCACTGGCTCAGCCCCCTCTGCTTCTCCATTGGCCCTCGGGGGTCCCCATGGTGCAGGAGGGGCCTCCTTTGTGGCTCCCCAGAGTTCTTCTCTCTCCACCGACTTTCTGCCTGCAGACACACTTTTCAACGTCACACTATCACAGTGGAGGACAATTCATTGCCTCAAGTCTTCAGACTTTGCCTCCCTTCATCACCATGGGCTTCTTTGACAAAGTCTGAAAACCCATTGACTTGCAGCTCCCTTTGTGGTCAGTATCAACGTAAATCGTTAAAAGCATCGTAAGAGTTAACATTCATTTGTGAAAAATCGACTAAAAAGTGATTGGATATACAGCTAATGATGACTTTTTAGGAAAAGATTTTAAATATAACTATTCCAAGGTTAGAGTCAAATTTTAATAATGTACTGCTCATGGACAGTGATGTAAAGATTTTATTTTTTCTCGCCCCAAAGTGTTTTTGTGGTTGTTTGGGTTTGGTTTTGTTCTTCCCAGAGTAATAAAATGTAGCAAATCGATTCCAGTTACGTATCCTTACCGGTTCTCTCACATTTGTGTTCATGAGTGGAAAGATGGTTCAAAGCCCTATAGAAAGAGACAGAAGAGACAGAAAATCTAAAAAGGAATAATGAACCTTTAGGAGGTTCTAGGTATTTCTAGAATGAGATGTTCTCTGAGACCAATCAGATCTCCAAAACCCCTTTTGAAGGGGAAGCTCTGTAAGTTACAGCTAGAAATTGTTTTACTTTGAAGGTGTCCTGCAGCTGGAAATGCCCAGCCTCCATCTCTAGGGTCCCAGTGTCTTAGCTTCTCCTTAAACTGGCCAAAGCAGAGGATGTTTTGGGAGCCTCCTCAAGAGCCCCAATTCAAAACCTGGTAGTACCAGGAACTTTCCAGGTCAGTGAAAAGAATTACATCCCCTGGGCTCTTTGGCCCACAGATTGGAGGAAAAGGAAATGAGAATGATTCAGTTGGTTCTGAACCAAATCAGCTGAGGTGCTGAGCTATCTTCATTTTTCCAGCCCACACTGGAGCTCATTATTGGTTGCACTGATGGCACACAAATTCCAGGTTGAGTTTTCTGAAGGGAGGTTCTAGAACCTGACGGCAATAAGAGCATTCTAATCGCACTGAGGTGGTCTGCCAATGTAAATGCATTCTGCAGCAGGAATGTGTCACAAACATAGAAACTGACATTTCAGGATAGCCCTCTTAGACCATGACTGAAAGGAAGAGATGGTTCCTTCTTATTTTGTTTTTTAAATGATTGGTTGAGCAGAGGTTTTCAGAATTCAGGTGATGGTTGAAATAAGATGAAACGTACATGGTTATTAAATGCACATTTATACTGACCTCCCCAGCTCCTCCTTACACTCACTTAATTTCCTATTGCTGTCCTTTTCAGAGTCTCCTATTCAAAGTGATGGTGGGCACATTTTGGCTGGAAGCCAGCAAATTAAGTTTGTCTTCTTATTTCCCCTGGGCCTACCGCACCCCCACCACGTTCAGGGGAAACCTTTAATTCAGTGATTCAGGGAACAATTTCAAATTTGTATTTAGAATAAGAACATAGCTGCAAAGGAAATATGGTCAGTAGGCAAATAGGATTCATTGACTTTTGTATACAGGCACTATTCTTGACAGTTCATCTGTATTTTGGGAAGTGTGTAAAACTGACAGGAATTATACTGAAAACCAGCCGGATAGGTATGATAAGCAGGCAGCTGACTCTGCCTGGGATACCCGTGTTCTCAACAGTCACGGTGGTTTACTAACCAATACTCTGAAGAATCGCTCTCTACCTCAGTGTCAATAGTGTGGAGCCTTGCCTTCCTGGGGAGGATGAAGTGCCAAGTTCTTGAGATGAGAAAGAAGGTCTTAATAGACTCTTCTCACTCGCCCAGTTCCGTGAGGGGAGGAGCGATGTAGGTAGAGAATTTCTCCCCATCATTAGTTAACCATTTGAATAAAACTCATATTAACCAATAACAATATCCCCACCATTTTTTCCCCAAAAGCCTTTTACTCGAGCATACAGTGAAGAGATGCAACATCTAAGTTGATAATTCTCGAGGCTGCCATTTTAGTTGAAATCGAATTCACCAGGCCACAGCCCTGTCTTTCTCGCAGGCACTTGAAATCTGGTTTTAATTTAGATCAGCAGTTCAGAAACAAATTATTTGCCAAATGCGGGTGGCAAACCGTTGCCTTCTCCCTAACGTCCATCTGTGGAGCACGTGGAGACTTGGTTAAAATGGTGAACTGATATGTCTAGTGGGAAACAGCTTGTTACCCAGACCGGTGGTGTTCGTAAGTGGGAAGGCCGCATGTCACGGCAAAGCCCACAGGTGCTAGCGTGGAATAAGGCATCTGTGGACGGGAAGGACTTCTGGAGCTATTTGATTCAGTTTCCCTCTTTTTCTCCATTGGACCAAGAGTTTTTCTGTTAAGCTAACATCTCATTTCCTGGAAGATTTGTTGTGTTATTAGAAGCAATGCCTTTCCATTTCAAATTTATCCAAGAAACCTTTTTATTCTGACACTCTTTACAATCCCAAATTGGCTAACAATCGATAAGGATCATGCAGTTCCTCGGAAGGCTCAGAACACAGCTTTTTTGTAAAACTGTCTGTGTCCTTATGGAACCTGGTATTCTAAAGAGAAATAAGCACTATGCAGCATCTTTAACATTTAGGAGGAAACAAAATGCTATTTTTTTTAAAAGATTTTATTTATTCATTTGAGACACAGAGATATATATAGAGAGAGAGCATGAGCAGTGGGAGAAGCAGAGGAAGAGGGAGAAGCAGACTCCCCGCTGAACCAGGAGCCTGATGTGGGGCTCGATCCCAGGACCCTGGGATCATGACCTGAGCCGAAGGCAGACGCTTAACCATCTGAGCCACCCAGGCGCCCCCAAAATGCTAATTTTTAGTCACTAAGCAGGATAATTAAAATAGAGGGCTTTAGTTATATGGACTGTAGGTTTCGAATACCAGAATTTCCAAGTTGGAGGGGGATCTGAGAATTCATCCTGTCCAGACCACCAACCGATGGATGATTTAGTTACCTTGTCAAATAGCTATTTTGCACCTACATAAATTCTTCCGGCGAGGAGACTCACCTCCTCTCGAAGGAGCTCATTGCATTTTCAGAATACCTCTCGGCCTCCCTGTGACTTATTTCTAGTGGGCCAATCTCTCTGCCTGTGTCACTTGAAAGTGGGTCCTATTTGATTCCGTTTGTCGTTCATGAAACATCTATTAACATCAGCTCTGTGCTGAGCACTGAGCCAGGTTCCCAGGCTGCGTGAATGAAGAAAGCATAGTCCTTTTTTTTCCCCAAGAGCTCATAGTCAGGTAGAGGCAGAAAAGGGAAAATAAGCAATTACAGGGCAGTGTGATAAATGCCCTGTTAGGAGTCAGTAGGAGTCAGCATGGAATGATGCAAGAACACATTAAGAAAGTACATAATCTGGATTTATGGGCAGGCTTTCAGGAGGAGGTGACATTTCAGGTCAGTCCTGAGGGTTGCATCCTGGATTAGTAATATTAAGACAATGTAAGATTTTTTTTTTTTTTTTTTAAGATTTATTTTACAGAGTGTGTACAAGTGGGTGGAGGGATAGAGAGAGAGAGAATCTTGAGCAGATGGCCCACTACTGAGCATGGACCAGGACATGGGGCTTGATCTCACAGCCCCGAGATCATGACCTGAGCTGAAATCAGGAGTCAGACGCTAAACCGACTGAGCCCCCCCCCAAGCGCCCCAAACAATGTAAGATTTTTAAAGAGATTAAAAAACTTTTTCCTATGGAGTTGAATTTTTCACTTCTTTTAGAAATGTGCGAATAATTTTTAAAATGTGTCTCCTCATTTCATGCTATGGCCTAATTTGCTCAAACAAAAAAAAAGCAAAATGTGGTAGATTCTGGGGTTTCCTCACGGATCCTTCTAGAGGCTTTGAAACTGTCCAGAGTCTCCGCTGACACAGATGGGATCAGCTGGACTCCTTCACTGGCTGAGGGGCTCCAGTGAGACTCCCAGACTCACACCTGGGCTCCGGGCTCCCCACACGGTACTCCATGTGATCCTCTTAGCAGGGCTCCAAGCTCGGTACTGTGATCTGCACTGCATGTCACGATTCTTAGGGTTCACCAGTTACAAGTAATAAAAACTGTGATTCCGGGATCTAGGTGATGTAGGTGTTGAAGGAAGGTAAAGCCGCCGGCTGACGACCGAATGCGGAGAGCACCTGCTCTGGGACACGGTCCAGCTTGCACACAGCTCGAACCAACGGTAGCAGCCACTGTTGCCCTGGGAGGGGTCTGAATGGCAGCCGAGGCCACCATCTCAAACAGGCTTCAGTTGCTGCTTCCTTCCGACCATGCTGTGTGGTTCTTGTCGACTTGGTCCATGTTGGCCAGTTTATCACTTGTCCACACTCTGAGAAACAAAGGTCCGTGCTTTATATTTGAGTGGACTTTAGCAACCATTTGGGGACTGCTGCTAGAATTTTATGTTGTATTAAAAATAAAAAAAAAAAAAAGTTTGTGGGACTCTGTGTGTGTGTGTATGAGATACAGTATGTGTTATATAACATTTTTAAAGAAAAAGTGAATATAAAAATTCTCATTCTTTTGTTACCAAATTAGAATATTCTCAAGATAGTGTCTTGCCTGCCATTTAAGAACTTTCTGAGGGTGCCTAGGTGGTACAGTCAGTTAAGCAGCCGACTCTTGACTTCAGCTCAGGTCATGATCTCAGGGTCCTGGGATTGAGCCCCGCGTCGGGCTCTGCACTCAGGACAGAGTCTGCTTGAGATTCTCTCTCTTCCTCTGCCCTCCCCTCACTTGCACGCACACACACGCTCTCTCTCTCTCTCTAAAAAATAAATCTTAAAAAAAATTGTTTTCTCACCTAATAGTACATCAAATGCTCTAAAAAAAAAAAAATGTGGAATACTTTAATAGTTAAAAAGAAACTAGGATATTAGTAGAATTACGTTTAGGGTTTTGGTGCATTTGGAGACAAAGTGCTAGGAATACATTCTAGTACAGATCATCACTAAATCGACAGACCTAAATCCTTCAATACATCTTTTATTTAAAATTCTGGGAAGTTACTAGTTTTCAATGTATTGATTTTTATAAGGCTTTGTTCTGTATACTCAGAAGTTGATTTGAAGCATTTTGTTTCTTTCCAGTGGTCTGCGTAAGAGTATCCGGATGGCCACCTCATGGTGGGTGCATCCCGGGTCAAGCAGCAAAGATTTTGTTGTCATAGTGACCCTTGAGGATCTGGTTTAATAGGCTGTGTAGGCACCTTAATGTAAAAAGCTGCGTTTTCTACATCGTGTCCTCAAACCAGCCTACACACAGTGACTAGTCAGTGACTAATGGAAATCAGGTTTTGGAGGAGGAGGGCAGGTCCCATCTGAGAGCACAGCAGCTCCCCCGCTAGCCCAGGGTTCCCCATGCCACCTGCGGTAACGGTCGTGCCCTCCCCTGACTGGGTACGGGCCCACTGCCTGCTGGATTAGTTTCTTCCTTTTCTACGTGCCACTTAGAGTGGAGTCTCTTTTTCCATTTCAGAGAAGTGAGTGAATCAAGACGAGGAGGAATAAAGAATTCAGGGAAGAAAATGATGACCTCCTGCTTAGTTATTATTAGGGGTATGCATGTGACTCTGCTCACTGTGCACTTGTGGTGAACAGGTAGATTAAAGTTCTGTTTAGGTTTGTTCTACTTTTTCCGGAAATATTGTTGTTGTGGTTCAGTGCCCTTTTTTGTTCCTCCAAAACACCACTTGACAAAAAGACAAAGAGTTTATTTATTTTAGAGATAGAGCATGTGTGCAAGTGGGGTTGGGGGCAGCGGCAGAGGGGGGAGAGAGAATCTCAAGCAGACGCCACGCGGAGGAGGGAGCCCGATGCGGGGCTGGATCCCAGGACCCTGAGATCATGACCTGACCCGAAGGCAGACGCTTAACGACTGCGCCACCCAGGCGCCCCAACAAAAAAGACAAATTAAAAGACAGACTTCCAAGATTCTGTGACAACACTGATGGTGGGATGAGCCATCGTTCCCGTGACAGATTTGGGGGAGGGAAGAAGAAACTATGGGATATTTTGCAGTGACTGTGAAGTGCTGTGAGTGACTTCTAATTACATAAGTGTCAAAACATAAATGAAGCCTTCATCTTTGGCTTGAAAAAATACAGAAACTGGGGATGAAAAGTATAATAAGAGGATTGAAAGAGGCCGAGGAACATGAAAAACCTAATGTAGCCTCTGCAACAGTTGTGATCATTAGAATTCTGACCTGATGATAAAATACACATTAAAAAAAAAAAAAACCCAACCTTGAGACACTTTTTATGCCTTTTTACTAAAGCTGGTAGATTTTGTTTATACTTGTTGTTAGGTTTATTCATGTTAAGTCCTATTTAGTTATTGCCTCTAAGATAAAGGGTAATTAAACTTGAAGCATATTCTGGCTCCAAATTCTACTTAGTTTTGACAACAAGGGGAGATGTGGTTTATTAACAGGAAGAAAGAGACAAAACTGTAAATGCTCATTAGGCTTTGACACCAATTCTAGAGGAGTATCAGAAGCTAACACCCAGACAGGTCAATAAACAGCCAGGAGTTAAATGCAAGGTCAAAGCTATGTTGGGAGCTAGAGGGGAAGAGGTATCCTGTGAGAGACAAGAGCAGGAATTTACACAGGATTCAACCAAACTGGAGTCTGCTAAGCAATTAGCCTCACCAGTGCTCACTGGTCTACAATAAAATATCTGATAATGCTGCTGGAGGCTACCAAACTGTTTCTTGGATGAGCTTGGGTTAAATTTCAGTTATATCATCATGTACTACTTACTAATTATGCTGTATTGGTCTGATTCATCTTGATTAAAGTAGATGTGAAGAAGAAGAATTCTGAATTGGAATTATTAAGAAGGCAGCTGGACCACCATGAATTTTTAACTTCTCTTTTACCCATTGTCCTCCTGCAGAGGCTGACCCCAAAAGACCCTCAGGAGCTCTCACCATATTTTTGCACAGGCTTCCCTCATTGAGGCTTGGCAAAGGACTGCTTCACTTTCCAACTTCCATACTTTTCCCTATGCTCTTTTCCATGTCTGAGGTGACTTTCCCTCTTCTGACTGTCTTTCCAGAAGTTCTTCCTCCTGCAAGGCCCTCCTTAAGTACCACCTGTTGTATATCGCCTTTCCTGACTGGTCCACCCAAAGTCTCTAAGGACTCAAGTATCCGTATTGTACCGTGTATTACAGAGTGTTGCCTTTGTCTTAGTTAAAAGCAACAACACCAACCACCATTGACTTGAATACAACTCTACCTCTACCTAGTTTCCATAACTTTTAGAAAGTCCTTAAGCCCATTGTTTTCTGATGGGTACAAATGGAGAAATTAAGTTAATAGCCTTGTTACAAAGTTGGCATGAAGAGGAAATTAACTTGGCATAGAAATAAGCACCCAGCAAATGATAGTTTTTGTGATTACCAACATGGCACTTGATATTGTCAGTCATTCCTATCTGTGCTTCTGTGACACTAGAATGTAAGTTGAGAACATGAAAGGTGTTTTACTGTGTAATCTCATTTCTTGTAATAAGATTGATTCCCAGCCCACATGTATGAACCCGCTTTCTCTTGCACGGGGTGGTCATTCTAGTTTTATACTACCGTCAGTGTACATAATACCGTAGAGTTGACAAAACAGTCTTCCCTGTTATTTGACTTTTTGTTACTCTATTTGACAATTATTATGTTTCCCCTAGTGCCCTTTCTATAAAGTGCTTCACATGTATTGGTTAAATGATAGACTTCTTCTGTCTGACCAACCATTTCTTGGAAAAGCTTTTAAAGCTAAGTGTGGATTCCCTATCTGCTAGTGACTTCCCTCTCTGCTTTATCGGCAACCATAGAGTTAAATAACAATGTATACCCCCCAATCCTGAATGTCATCCGAAGACAAGCTCCCCAGCCATGGGCAAGCAAACATCCCCACATCTACCCAGGCAGATGTCTAGATTGTGAAGGCATCTAGGGGTGAGCGCTGCCGGCATTTATTGCCAACATAATCCATGGTGACTGCTGTCTTCCGATGTGGGTTGAGGTCCTGAGTCCCTTCCTACCCCAAAGCCTTTATCTGATAAACAAATTGGAAGAACTTTTGTTTTGCTTCCATTCCTGTTCCTCTGATGAAGTATTAGGCAAACAGTGAAAAGGCCAGAGAAGGAAAAACTGATCATTTGTATTAATCTTTGATTATGTGACTCCATTCTGTTGGGGTTTCATGATCTAAATCGAGGTGGACAAAACTCAACTGGTGTCTCATCCACGACCTTCACTATGATCTAATAAATGGAGGAAGAATGATAATGAGCCAATGACGGGGATTCTATTAGATCTGTAATGCAGGAGTTTCTTTAGCTAAATTTCCATGCATCAAAAGGATCAGAGGCTTCTAATTGCCTTTTTCTGCCACGGGATTAACATATAATTATGTCGATTTTGCTCATGTATTCATTACTACTCACAGAACGTGATAGCTGGTTCTTAATATCTGTGAGTGTCATGTGCTCATGCTGGTGCCTGCTCCCAGCAAAGATACCGGTTCCCTTTTGCTGGGATTTAATTCAATTCCAGTTTGGTGTCTTGCGTATTCCAAGAAGAAAATGAAACTAAAGCTGAACAGGACTCAAATTTCACATCAGCAGGATTTAAAAGCGTAACTTCTTGCGGTTGCTAGTCATATATTTATAAGCTGACAGGTAATTGTTCTGTAAAAAATATTATATACATTAGCTAATTCTTTGTATCATAATATGGAAGTGTTCCCAGATGATTTCCTTTGGAAGCACAGCTCTGTGGTGTGTGGGAGAGTCCAGATTCTAAATCGGCCACTTTTGAGCTGTTACCTTTGGCAGGTTATTTAATCCCTGGCAGCCTGGGTTTCCTCTTCTTCCAAATGAACGAACGACAGAACCCACCTCATAAAGTGGTTTTTGGGGTTTAGTGATACAGCGCTCATCGAACACATAGCATACAATGTGCCAAATAGTGGCTACTACTTACCGATTAAACCTTTCGGAAATGTGTCCGATCTCTAAAATCTTAGTGAAGTGCTGCTTTCTATTGTTTATTTAGCCTACTTAAATCTCTTGTTAAAAAAAAAAAAGGTATTGGAAATAAAAGTGTCTTTGCAACAGAAAGATGAGTATCAACAGCTTTGGACAATAAAGTCTAGGTCTCGGTTATTGCCCATGCACATTATTATAACTAGCAGGGGTTCTCAACACTATTTGGCGTCACCTCTCAATTGCCAGAAGATACTTTAAAAGGAACTAGAAAATAAATAAATAAATATTTATTTTTAAGATTTTATTTATTTGACACAGGGAGAGAGATTGTGAGAGAGCACAAGCAGGGGGAGTTGGAGAGGCAGAGGGAGAAGCAGAACCCCTGCTGAGCAGGGAGCCCGATGTGGGGCTCGATCCCAGGACCCTGGGATCATGATCTGAGCTGAAGGCAGATGCTTCACTGAGCCACCCAGGTGCCCCAGAATAAGGTATTTTTTTTAAAGTAGGATTGTTAGACGATAGTAGTTAGTTTGGAAGTGAATGGATTTAGTTCCTCTTGGGAATACCTGTTTTAAAGTTGGATCTTAAATTAGTTCGTGACAATGTTATCTCCCATGGCTACTTAAAAAAAAAAGAAATCAGTGGCATGCATTCTGATTTAGGGAGCATCTTTTGTTTTTAAGAACGTTTTAAGTGGGGGCAGGGTGGTGGAAGGCAGGTGAGGTGGTCCCCAGGGCCTTATCCCAGTAGCCTCCAGGCTGCTAGGTATGGTACCTCCTGACATTATGGATGTACCCTTGACTGTCTGTCAGGTTTTCATATAAAAAAACAAATAAAGCAGGTGCTGGTGACCTATGATGCCTCTTCTATCTCTGCCATTCTGGAGGTCCAATCTCTGGGACAGTTTAGTCAACGTAGAACTACTGTGTCAAAATTGACCTGCTGTTATAAACAGTGCTATGCTAGTCGTCACACAAAGCCACAAATTCGGAAGAGCGATGATGGAAACTAGAGGCAGCTGTGCCGATGACCTCTCAAAAAATGAAGTTTTTTATTACAAAGTGAGAAGAAGGGTTACTGGCAGGGAGGTTGAATATTTGAAGCCTCTTGCCTGATTTTTGAAGCAGAAAGTAACCTGTTCTCTTTCTGAGTATTATGACTTAATACAATTTAAAAAGAAAACCTGTATATGTTACTTACTACAAAGATTCTGTAGTGGACTTAAATTTTATATGTTACAAGCACATTGATGTGTAAACTCTTGAAGACATTTTACACAAATGAGTTTTTCCTGCTAAACGAGCTAAATTCGGTGATTTTAATTTTATGCCTTAAAATCCTAATGATGGTTGTTTTCTCCTTCCCCCCATTGCACTAACAGAAGCAGAAAGTTTCAAAACGAGACATTTTCATGTGAATTTGTAATTATTGTTTAGAGACAGAAAATTATCAGGGAGTGGAGTTTGTGTGTGTGTGTGTGTGTGTGTACACATGGCCATGAATTCTTTAAGCACAGAATCTATGGTTTGTATCCCCTTAGTGTGTCGATAACTTGTTATCCTTTCCTGGCTTCACCTCATTCCAGTCCTCTCTAGCCAAGCACAGCTGGTGGTTCTTAAATGTATTGCTAAGAATATAATCTTGGCTTTATCTGATTACATCTACTTAATGTTCTTTGCCTTCTAATGCTACCAAAACCCTGTTCCACGTACTCTTCTCCCATGCTCCCCCCATTACACACACACACACACACACACACGCTCGCTCTCTCTCTCTCTCTCTCTCTCTCTCTCTCTCTCTCACCTTTTTCAGTTACCGTCTGGGGAAAGTATGCTTGAAGCCAGACAGATAAGAGTTTTGTTTTACCACATAGTAAAGGAAAAAGCTGGAGCAGAAGCTTGACCATTTGAGCAAGAATTAGAATGTTCATCGATAAAATGTGTATGAAATGATCAAATATCAAGCTGCTCAATGAACATGGTTTTTTTCTTTCTGTATATGCTTGATTTCTGGTCTAATCTTGATTTGCTCCAAAGTTACGATTCCTTGTCTGTCTGTCTCTGGATATCATTCCTACATGATCATTCAAGCTTATGTTTTCCTACCTTTTTTGAATTTTATGCATTTATCCTGAAGTAATCCATCATTCTCCTCTATTCAATGGCCTATAGAATTTTACACCAAAGTTCCTTTCCAGGCTAACTTTTTACTCTGTCCCAGTACAACCATCTTATTCTCCAAACCCATTCAGTTCATTAACCACTGTTTCTTGAGAAAACTCCCTTTTTACCCTATCTTTAATATTGATTATTGTCATAATTTTTTAATCCAAATTCACATCTAATATCATTTACCTTATATACAAATGTGCTTCCTTTAGAAGCTTGTCCTATAAACTTACCACACTAAGTAGCATATTCAGGTTTTGTGGGGTCTTAACCTTATAGAATTTAAAGGTTTTTTAAGATTAATGAAGGACCCAAACTAGAAAGTTCAGGTATAGACCCATCAGTGGAATCAAAGTGGAATTTTTAATAAAAGTGTTGAGTGTACTTGAGGATAAACACCGAATGGATCACAGATTTAAAAGTATAAAACATCAAATAACAATAGAAAACATGTGGATGAATTTATTTTATAATCTTGGAGCCAAGAAGTTCTTCGTAACTATAACCCAAATTCATAAGCATAAATAAGCATAAATCCATATCACAATTAAAAAAAAAAGTTTTGCATAGCAGAAAGATCCCTTAGGCAAAATTTAAAAACAGCAACAACAAAAACTGGGAAAAGATGTTGGTACACATATCACAAAGAGCTAATCTCTTCTTTTTTATTATTTTCACTTAGCCACTGTATAGTACATCATTAGTTTTTGATGTAGTGATCAATGATTTATTAGTTATGTACAACACCCAGTGTTCTCTTTAAAGAATTCCTTGAAATAAAGAACAGAGCTAACAGTCCACTAGAAAAGTGGGCAAAACTCAGGAAAGAGCCAAGTAAAGCAAGGGAAAATTTTGGGTACAGAACACTGCAGCGATGTTACCCGAAACAAGGTTTGCCTCTTGGTGGGTGTCCATCCAAAAGACACAGCCAAGCCGAAGAAGAGGAAAAGGAAGGGTTTTACTTGAGACAAGGAAAGGAGAACACGGGGAATATTTCCCAAAGCAGCGTCTCCACGAACAACAGAACTGGGGAAGTGTTAAACTAAGGGTGCATAATATATGCTCATGGAGGCACTTTCGCAGTGGGGAACACAGCATGGAAATCCCAGGGTGCCGGCTTCAGGTGTTAGATCGGAGGGCCCAGCACCAGCCATTCCCTGGTGCCAGTCAGTCAGGTATCCAAGCTCTTAGAGGGGTTTAGATCCTGCAGAGACAGTTCAGGAATGGTGTCAAGTCAGTCTTCACTTGTGAATCTGCACTGGGAGTTCTAGCATGGATTTATTGTCCCTGTAGGATTAGACATTCTCCTGGCCGTATAGTGGCTGGTGCTGCTTCATTCTTTCACAAGATGGCCCCGGGGCCTAGAATAATCGGAAAGCTGTGTCTGTTGGTCTTTTTTCCAGGGACCACTAGCCCCTTCTGCTTAGAGACAAGGTGTTTCTCTCTTGCTAGAAGTATAAACACTGAGATGACGTAGACAATGGGCTGTCTTGGAAAGTGAATCCTGCTGTTACATAGTGTTACTAAATGGTAGCCTCAATTAGTATCTTTAATTCTAATGTGACAAACTCTACCATTACATTACTGTAATGGACTTTGAGGGAGGAAGGAAACAAAAAGCAAGTTAGAAAAAAAAAATCCATTGAACGCAGGTGATTAGAAATTATTAGTAATTATTACTGATGGCCTTCCTGAAGACCCTTTTGTAGATAAAAATGTATTTAACAAATGACTTTTTTATGCAGTTGTACGGTTTAAGACATACTCTGGTTAGGGGACCTCATTCTTAATATATAATAAGTAACCAGGAATGGGGTTTTCTTTTGTTGACTACACCCTATCCCATCAGTCACTAGGTTGAACAATAATCTCTTTGAACCTGATTCATGAGGAAAGGCGACTTTAGTGAACTAAATTCTAAGTGGATTAACAACTATGAATCGGGACGTTTTTCAGAGTTTCCAGTGATGTGAGCAGAAACACTGACAGATAAGCTTTCACTCTGCAGACACCAAGATGTGTGAACTTGAGGGCGTGGTAAAGGAGAGAAGGAGGGGTGTGGAGGCAGGGAGAACGGGCCTTGATGAGTAGGGAATGACCGTGAACGTGTTGATGTTTGAAGAAGGTACGGCATCCAGACAGCAGGTGGCCGGCTGTGATTCCCATCGTACCGGCCAAGTGAACTTAGTGGTTGGACTTCAACATTGGACTTGCTTAAACAATGTTTTGCACACAGGTACAACCACCTGTTACATGACACCTAATCATTGACTCCTACCCCAAATCACAGTATGGGGTGGAAGGGACCACCACGTCGACTTCTGTGTGACTCAGGTTGTGAAGCTCTTGCGATTCATGGCACAGACATTTTAGGGGGAGAAGAGGGTGGGGTTGTTTCTGGGGTTGCTGAAGGCTGTTGTGGTGTGCGTATCTCTGTCTGACACAATCTCTCTTGCGCGCGCGTGCGCGCGCGCGCACACACACACACACACACACACACACACACACACACACGTTCCACGGGAGCTGCCAGGAACAGCCCTGGAGGCTGCCGTCGGGGGAAAGCAGGGGCTCGCGGGACTGTGGCCTGCAGGAACGGACCGGCAGGGATGGTGGTAAGGACATTTCTCCTTGATACTGAGGGGGAGAAATGGCTTCTCCATAGGGAAAGATGGTTAAATACTCAGTAGGATGCACTTTGGAGAACAAAGCCTAGGTGTTCATGAAGGAGGGGTTTTCCCCTGTGTCAGGTCCTCAAGGGAAAGGATGTTGATCTGGAAGGTGGCTTAGGGGTATGGGAGCAGGCTGTTGGGTTGTTCAGCAGGAGAGCATGAGGGTTTTCAATGTGTGGCAGACCCCAGCTGAGTTGTATCCCGATTCCCTGACTTGTCACGGTACTGGACGGTTCGCGTGGAGACACGGCCGTGTTAGGCCTGTGAGCTTCCCGAGGTCAGGTGTTTGGCTCCACGTTTGCTCCCTGTTGTGATCTCGGTTCTTCCAACAATGCTTAGTAGGTCCATTGATTAAAAAAGGACAATCCTCAGGAGGTGATATTCTAACTGAAAATGAAACCAAGGCTTATATTATGTGCATAAGTACCGAAAATGACTCTGGTGCAATAAGAATAAATACTATGAGTAAACATAATCCTCAGTCTTGTGTAAAATGAGAATTATATACAATTTTCAATATGAGATCACCTGAGTGTTTATTCCAACTTGCATATGAAGTATAGAAGCCGAGTAGGAAGTTCTTTTCTTTCTTTTTTTTTTTTTTTTTTCTTTTCTTTCTTGAGGCGTGTGAGCTTTCTTAAGCTGTGTAGTGAGGTGAGGTTGGGATAGGTGTTTACAAGGTAGTTTCTGAGGTGTCTTCTCGGTTTTGCAAAGCCCTTCTGAACATTTAGGCACTGAATTGCAGCACTGATAATGCTTTGTATACCCACGGGCGATTTGTTTCACTGATGCCAAGATTGGCCAATGAATTTCATGGTAAGAACTAGTTCAGTGGACTGGGGGGCCGCCAGGAGAGCTGTCTTGAGGATTCTCTCTGGTCTCCGCGATACAGGCTGCCGTGATCAGTTACTCATGTCTGCCATGGTCAAGGGATGGGACGGCTTAGGTATAGATTCAAGGCACCTGTCAGCCTTGATTTAGGCAACAATATATATTTTTAAAAGATTTTATTTATTTGAGAGAGAGCATGAGGAGGGGAGAAGGGGAAGAAGCAGAGGGAGAAGCAGACTCCACACTGAGCAGGGAGTCCGATGTGGGGCTTGATCCCATGACCTGAGCTGAAGGGAGACGCTTAACCAACTGAGCCACCCAGGTGCCCCTAGGCAACCATATTGATAGGTTAGTTATTATTTTTAAGCATTGGGAAAAATTATAGTAGGCAAATCTAACTTTATATATATATAAATATATATAAAATAACAAATATATAAAATATATACTTATAAATAAAAATTTATAATATAAAATATATATTATAAAATATATATAAAAGTTTTAGCATGTTATATATATGTATGTGTGTGTGTGTGTATATATATATACACACACGCACAAAGATATGATTCTTTGAGTTGAATAATGCAAGGTAGTTGGGGGTGCAGATACTTTATCACTAAGCAGACAGCTGGTTTCTGAACCACAACAGCCCCAGGTGGCCGCCCGTGATACCCACATTTTAGCTGTGGAGGAACAGAAGCTCTGTCAGGAAGCTGCTGAAGCTCACACATAGGTGGTGGGCACCCAAAACAAAAGTGAAATTCAAGTTTGCCGGGGAAAGCCTGTCCTTAGTATCATTCCTTGTGGTTTATTCTATATACGGGAGCGCACAGAAGAATGTGAATAGATACATCACAAATATAAAAAAACGGTCTAAGTTCTGAGAGAAGTGGGAACAAATACACCAATCCACGGATATAATCAGCAACCTTCTTTGTTTGGCACATGTTTATGAATTTCAGTAATTCAGATTTTTATGTGTCCTTGGGATATTTTAAATGCATTTTGTGTTAAAACAGAGTTGTTGTTGTTGTTTTCCCTGGATTAGTTGTCACAAAAGCAGTGTAAAATTTAATCAGTTCCTCCAAGACTGGGATATTCTCTTTCAAACTTAAGTATTTTGGAGCTAAAAGGAAATGTAGAGATAATCTGAACTTTGGTCTTCACACCTAACTCCCTTAAATTGGTGCACGTGCGCACACACACACACACACAAATGGTATTATATTTAAACAGTTTATAAAGGATAGCTGCAATGAAGGACTCCTGGTATCTGGTATCTTGTTTCAAATCCTGCTGACTCAGACAGAGACAGAACTAGTCAAGTGTTCTGATCGCCCATGTGTCTGCACAGCCCTGGCTTTCATGTTTTAGTAACAATGTCTTGATGACCTTCTCTGTGCCAGGGACTATTGTAAGGTGCACACAAGGGATGGTAAATAAATATCTCTTGAGGGCCTAAACCTCCAAAAAGAAACAAAATTACAAAGAATTACCCAAACCCCGAAAGGGAAAGGAGCATTGGACATCTACTACCCTATAGTTAGGCTTCAGGAATATGTTTGCCTAAACTGAAACACCTGCAGAACAACCACATGGCAGGGACAAAGCAAATGTTCCTTCTACACATAGCAGGACTGGGGAAATGTATTGCACCCCATCTGTGACTGTGGATTAGCACCTCATTTACCTCGATGTCACAGAAGATTTTTCCTTCGACCGACAGACCTTTAGCAGATGGCAGGGACTTTGTGAATTTGAGCAGTAGTGACTTCAGCATGTTTGTCAAGAAGACAATAACTTCTCAAAATACTAAATAACGATACGCTCTTTCCTGGGGTTTGGTATTTTCTATCTGTGCTCTGCAGGCGGGCGTGATAGACGTTCCTTGCCAAATGCGTGACGGGGGCGTTATAAAAGCCTCAAGGAAAAGGATGCTTCGGGATAGAAGCAGCCTTTGCTGTACTAAACACTCTTCTACAGTTGGTTAATCCTACACTGGTCTTTGATTGTCATTTTGGGGGTGTTTGTAAGTTTGCTGTCTCAAGCATTTGTCCCTTTTTGCAAGTTTACGTTTTTATTGTTCAACCTGTGGGTAGTAAAATGCAGCCTTGCAAAATTGTTTTCCTTTCAAAAAAACAGCAGTTGTTGCATTATATTCTGCTATGTGCAGTATTTTGGAAGTTAGAGATCAATACCTCTGGCTCCTGTACAAAATTAAAGGGGTGGTATGTTACTGTAACGGAAATTTGGGGAGCAAAATACAGTAAATTTAACTTTAAATGGATATATCGATTATAGTCATTAGATCAGTCAGTCAACAGGCATTTATTAACCTCTCCCTATGTGCCAGGCACTTTCGCAAAGGTAGAATACTTTAATACTGTTTCATTTGGCCCACTGGGGTTTTCTTTTCCTTTCTTTTTTTTACAGTCCCTTGCATTTTTATTTTTATTTTAAATTGTGGTAAAATACACATAAGATGAAATTTATCATCTTAATCATTTTTATTTATTTTTTAATTATGTTATGTTAGTCACCATACAGTACAGTTTTTTAAATCTTTTATTATGTTAATCACCATACAGTACATCATTAGTTTTTGATGTAGTGTTCCATGATTCATTGTTTGCGTGTAACACCAAGTGCTCCATGCAGTACGTGCCCTCCTTAATACCCATCACCGGGCTACCCCAGCCCCCAGCCCCCACCCCTCTAGAACCCGCAGTTTGGCCCACTGGGGTTTTCTAAAAGAAGAACAAAAATAAAATGACTTGGGTATAACTAGCCCGTTGGGAGGCGAGTTCTGTGAAGAACCTCTGACTCCGTTGATACCTCTGTGTAATGGTAGGAGGGACAGTGTCTGCCTCCCCACCCAGGGCTAAGGGATGCACAGTTTATAGGATAGGTACCCTGGAGGATTTATTGAGTTAGCAATAAATTAGAAATAAGTGCTATTGCAATTGATAAGAGAATGGTAAGATCAATTATATACTATGGAACACAACAATTAAAAATCATCTCTCTAATGAATAAATATTTCAAAAAAATAAAAATTAAAAAAATAAAATCAGAAGACAGGGGCGCCTGGGTGTCTCAGTTGATTGAGTCACTGACTCTTGGTTTTGGCTCAGGTCATGATCTCAGGGTCCTGGGATCGAGCCTCATGTTGGGCTCCACGCTCAGTGGGGAGTCTTCTTCTCTCCCTCCCCCTCAACCCCTCCCTCTGCTTGTGTTTGTTCTCTCGTTCTCTCATAAATAAAATCTTTTTTTTAAAAAAAAACACAAGACAGACCTCTCTGTTCTAAAGTAAAAAGGCCACCCTGTTTCAATAAGTGGGGAAAAAATGAAAACCAAGTTGTCAAAAATCGTCTAAGGAAATCTTCGCAGCTACACAAACATCAATTGGTTTCTATGTGCTTAGAAAGAAGTCGAGGAGGATCACATTAGACTGAAGTTAGACTGGGCTGGTGGAGGAGGAAACAGATGTTTTCTCCATTAAAATCTCATGTTTTGCAACATTTTGGTACAATGGGTTCTTTTAATGAAATAAATCTAAATGCACAAAAAATGTAAAAGAAATATACTGAGTGAAGGACTGGTTTACACGGAGCAACAATTAGTGGAGTGCACGTATGTTGATTTACCTATGTGAGAGAACTGGAAAGGAGGAACATCACTGCACCTGAGAAATTTAGATTACTGTAAGGCAGGTAAGTGTTAAATGAAAGCAGCTATAGACCTAATACTTTTCTTAGATAAGGCAATTTGGCAATGTGGGTTAATCATTCTGCAAAATGTTGTAAGGGGTTATTATTCCTCTGCCTATTAGTAGCATATAATTTCTTCGGTTGTCAGGCTAAGAGAAACGGTCATCACTGGACACATTTCAAAGGCTTCTGCGACATTCTCCATCTTTGGGTATGAATTAGAGTTTCAGACAAGCCTGGACTGAGTCCTGACCTGTCCCCTGTCACTCAGCTGGTATGGCTCTGGGCAAATGGGTTCCATATCAGACATCCTGATTTTCTGTTCTCACGTGGTTGGAGATGTTCATGATGGTAGTTGGCCCAGAGAGAAGGGGACACATCTTCGCACGGGACACCCTAGCATTGAGTTTGATAAGGAGGTAGCCCCCATAGTTTTAGTGGCTGGGTGTGGTTGAGGGCAGGTGTCCTCTGGGATTCCACGTGAGCCATGCTAACTGTGATCTGCTTGTGAAGAACACAATTACTTAGGTTTCCAGCCCATCTAACCTTTCAGTTCAAGCAAGTCTTTCTGCAATCCTAGAGTTCATTTTGCTTCTAAACCTCAAGCAGCGAAGAATTTTGTCCTACTTCAAGGACCTCTTTGTCCTTTCTAGGTATGTTTTTCACTCAGAAATAAGGTGACCAACTGTCCCTGTTTGCCTGAGATGCAGGAATTTTACTACTACTACTTAGAAAACTCTGCTATATAGAGCATCAGCAAGGAGAATTTCCATCACCCAGATGTCCTGGGTGGGGGGGAAAAGGCCTTTATTGGATTTCGAGGCAAAGAAAAAAAAAAAAATTCAGGTATATAGGTTCTTATTGCTACTATAACAATTAGCACAAATTCAGTGGCTTGAAACAACACGAATTTATTCTTAGGGTTTTAGTGAGGAGAAGTCCAAAATGAGTCTAAAGGTGCTTAACGAGGGCTGGTTCCCTCTGGAGGCTCCAGGGGAGGATTCGTTCCTTGCTTCTTCCGGCTTCTAGATGCTGCCAACAGAATGTGACTTCTCCTTGCGTCTCTCAGATGTCTGCTTCTGTTGGATGGCACCACCTTCCCCCCCACTGACCTTTTTGCCGGTCTCCTGTGAGGATCCTTGTGGTTACATTTGGGGCCCACCAGGTTAGGATTCTGTTCTGCCATTGACTAACTCGGCAGAGAGGTGAACGTCTTTGAAATCACAGAGTGAATACGTATCATTCTCACTCGCTGTGAGAACATCGCTTGTGCTAACTTAAAACATGTTTGCCGCAGCTTCCCTTGGTGTAAGGTGGCCATTATAATAGAACCCACTTTATAAGGTTGCCATGATACTTGAAGGAAATATTACCAGTGAGGGGCTTGGGACAGTCCTTGACACATAAAGTGCTTAGCGAGCCTTCACTGCTGCCGCAATGTTGGAGCTCACGATCGTGACCTAGCCTAGCCCTTTTTGATGTCCCTTTCCCTTAATTTGCACATTATCTTTGATTATTTCATGGGAGGGACGAAGTCAGTTGGCATCTCTGGAGGCTCCTTTCTTCATTGTCACAGTGAGAGACAGAAGAGCTAGACTGGTCTAAAGGTGCTGTAATCTGGAGCTGCCTTGGTTCTGGTGGGATAGCATGGCGGAGGTGGGGGGAGAGAGGGTGCAGGGGGAGGGGGGAGAATCCCATTGTGTGATGCTATCAGCGATCCTCTTACTTGGAGCCACTCACGGTAGTGACAATGTTCACTGTGCACCGCGTTGCAAAGGCTGTTGTTCATCTGTCCTCTCACTTGACGTCTGCATAGACCCCTGCATTAGAAGCGACCTCTCAGGATGTCAGACTCTTCCCTTTGGGGTTTCAGCGGACGCCAGGAAGGGGCCACGCGTGCGGGCAAAGGGCAAAGCCTTTCCCTGTGACTTTCTTTGTCCTGCGGAGTGAACCGCAGTTGGGGACAGAGAGGAGAAAAGCTCATCGATTCGGGTTGTGTTTGTGTATTTCTTGATTTTATTTCATTCCAGGGCAATCAGCTGGAGGGAAATAAACTGCTTCTTAGAAGATTTAAAGCTGCACTTAGACCCTTTCTCTACAGAGCCAGGTTTTCCAGGCTTTTTCTTCTCAGGGCTTTAGCTTCTCCTTAAAGGTAGCAAAATGTAAATGCCTTTAGGGCACAGGGCGCTAGGGTGTTTATGAAGCGGAGGGAGAGGAAATCACTGTGAGCGCTCTCCCCCCGCACCCCCTCCCCAGGACAGGGAGAACATGCCAAACAGGGGAATTCTTAGTGCCAAGGTAGAAGAAATAAATTATGGATGCTGTCACTTTGATTCCCTGTGCTGTTTGGAACATGGGTCAGAGCCCATGAGAAGCCTGTGTGCATTTGAAAGTGGGGAAATCCAGATAGAAGGTAGAAATACTCCGATTTAATGATGTAAAAGGAAAATACATATGCAGCCAAAACCAAAAATGCAGAGAAAAATGTTTGTTTTTGTTTTTTGTTTTTTGTTTTTTGTTTTTTATCCCAGTAGTCATTGCCTGAGTAAAGTTCAGGATTCTCTTAAAATCTGAGCCACTGGTATAAATGTGATTTGATTTGAGCGTCCTTGAACCCTTCACCATCGGTGCACAGATCTTTTCAAGTCTGTTAAAAAAAATCAACCTCTTTGTAATCCTTTGCCTCTACAAGCGTCATATTTTAAGTGATGAACACAGTGTTCCTTCATACACTTGTGGGTCTGAGCATCTGTTTGATTATTAACATTTATTGTGTACCTGCCGTATCCCAGCTGTGATGTCAGGGATGATGGAGGGAAGACCAGATTCTTTATCTCCAAGAACTTAGTTTTGTAATCTAGTAAAAAGCACGTTCAAACCTGTTCTGTACTTACAGGCCTTTCTCATATTTTAAACACATTTATTTACAGAATCGAGGAAGTGAATGGATTAGTTGGTCAATAGGCAAATGGTGGGTTTTCTGGCCGCCTCCTTCTGCTTTTAATATCCCCTTGGCTTCTCTCCTCGCTTCCCATGGAGCAGTTATCAACAGGTATTTTTGCCACTATGCTTCCCCCCCCCCACCTTTTTCCAATGTGGTTTCTTTGCTAGAACAAAAGCTCCTGCCTCTATGAGAAAATGAGGAGGACCCTAAAAAGGAAAAATCCCTGATGTTAGGTGTTGAATTGGAGATTTGCATAATGACTGGGGATTGGCTTAAATCCATAAATTTGATTCCCTTCAAATTGGTGCTCAAGCATGTGTTTTGACACAGATGTTCAGAGGCTCTGAAATAGGCTCTTTTCGGAGACCCAGATCCTACATAGAATTATGGAAGTTCTATCACACACACCTGTGTGGAAACAGGGCGAAGGGCTAAGGTATTAAACTCAGGGAGATACTGAAAACATCCCATGTCTCCTTTGGGTTTTATTTCAAAAAGACCTTTTCTCTCCCCCTTCCCCCATGTCAAAAGAATAAGAGATCTTTGTTTGCAGTCTCCAGCAGAACATATATTAAGTGCCCCTTTATAGGTTTCACTATATTAAGAGATGCTATACTTAAAAAAGTTAGACACAGCCCTTGATCTGGTCTTGCCCACATCAGAAATGAACCCTGACCATATGGACAGAGTCCTGAAGATCATACAGCCAGATTAATACCCTACGCAAATGTGCATGGTAATTACAGCATACTGCCTTCATCATCTGAAATGTTCTCCCCTCCTCTTCCTCCCCTGGTCCTTTTGATCTTTACCTTTTCAACCTTCTTGATTTTTCAATGTTCAGTGAAAATCCCCTGCCATGTCCCTCTACATTCTGTTTCCACACAGGGAATGATTTCTTGTCTCTAAAATTCCACACCAGTTTGCTTGAACCTCCCTTTCTATACATATGAGTTATGGTTATTTTTCTATATGCTTTATTTCTCCCAGCACATTTTAAGCTCCTTAAGATCGGGGATGTTCTGTTTCTGGTTTTGATGGGGCTCCAGCAAGTAGCATACACTGTGTATTAGTCATGGTTGTGTGTATGTTACATATAATACATTTTGTTCCTCACAGCCAGTGAATTAGATTCTAGTATCTCTATTTTACTGTGACAAGAGAGTTGAAGCAGACCTGGGAAAAACAATAACCCTGAGTTAGATCTGAAACCAGAGTAAGTTAAGTACCCTAAAGTTGTACATATTATAAGAGGTAGAGCTGGGGTTTGAACAGGTGTGCTCTTAATCACCATACTTTTAGATCAATCAAGATGGGTAAAGTTATGTGGGGGGGGGCAAACCCCAAAGCTTAAGCTTAAAGTAAAAACAGCTATTTATAATTCAAGCGACGTGTCTGTTATGGATCTTTGTTCCGTGTTGTTCTCAAGCTGGAGTCCAGGTTGATAGAGGAATCTGTAATCTTGCTGGAGGCATCAGCCGAAAAGAGAGAGTGGTGAATCACTAACTTCTCTGGAAGCTTCTGCCCAGTGGTGACAAATGTTATTTTTGTCTGCATTTTATGGACCAAGACAAATCACACAGCCATAGGTAGTTTGAAAACAAGGCAGGGAAGTGTAACCCTACAGCTTGCCTAGAACACCGAGAGCCCACAGCATTTGGTGAACATCAGCAATGGTTACAACCAGCGGTATCCTCTGCTTCTCACCATCTTGTCCTGAGACACCAGTTACAACCCTGTCCTGGAGGTGAAAGTTGGCTGAAGGAGCTTGTACTTGTGGAATTACTTTTAATAGAAATAAGGACTCGGTTGACCTTGGTCAAGGGACCCATTTCAGAAATTAGAAGCAGGGATGGACGGATCTGATAACGAGGGCAAAAGCCAGATGAGGCAGGATAATGGAAAGGCTGCAAGGGAAAAAGCTCTGGGGTTGGGTCTGAATTTTGGTTGAACTTGGTAGCTGAAAAGAAAGCAAGGGTAAATTCTAAAGAACCAAAGTGATGGATACAACACTTGTTAAAAAGGAAGTGAACCTTTTCAGGACAGGAGTCCATTCATTTATTTTTAGGCATGTCGAGCACTCCCTACGTGCTTAAGCAAATGAACTACACGCTTTCACAAATACTTTCATGACAGTTGTATGAGTGAGAAAAATATTAGTGGACCCTTTCAGTAGGTGAGAAAAGGGAGGCCGGGGGCAGCTTGGGCTTTGGGAATCCAATGCCACACAATGATAACCTTGAGGAGCATCGAAATGGTCTGTTTGCTGAGCCCACATGCTTCAACAAAGACTGCTTTGTAGCATCGAACTTAGCGTCTTATGGAAGGAGATGGTACGGATGGAAAAGCAGAATTTAGGTACACGGGGACAGTGTTCCCCATGAATGTAGTGAGTTTGGCCTCTGACTGGTTCAGAGATGTCACAAAATTTTACTGGTTGCAACCTCTTTACCACCACAATGATTCCTCGGCACTGTAACACAGTATGTATATCTATGTCATCATTTAAGTTGTAACCATTTTCATACTTCGTAGAACTCCCCCCCCCCCCTTAGAAGTACTTAGCTCCATTGCATTGGTTTCTTTTAATGCTTTCTTTGCTTAATTAACAGACATAAGTGAATCAGCATGTCTGCATTTTGTCATTTTGGAACAGACAATGACAACTGGTCAGATCCACACCTTGCAACAGCTCCCTAATCTTTTACACAAAGGTCTTAAATATAGCAAATTAGGTGTAGAATTACAAGCCATAGAAGATACTTTCTATTTAAAAAAAAAAAAGAAGAGGAATCTTAGTTTGTGAGTTATGAACACTAGTGATTTTGAATAATGCATTGGAAACATTGTATTCAGACACATGCAGTTCAGTTGGATTCTCTATATTCCAATTATAGCAATAAATGAGATGTATGTAAATCTCAAAGTAAGGTGTCTGGCCTGTGTAAGTGCTTGAATATCATCAGCATCATCAATAAAATATCATTCACATTGTCCTTTTACTGTTGATACAATGTATTCAGCCCTATATTGAAATTCCGATTCCTGGGTGATTGGCAGGGGTCCAAGATGATCCACTCCATAGCCTCTTCTCTCCATCTCCTACTCTCCCCTCTTTCTCCAGTGTGTGCCGCCCCCATGTTTTCCCACCATTCCCTGCTGTGTCCAGATAGAGCACTAGAAATCAGCTGTGCACCTCACAGCACATCAGGCACATCTGGCCCTGGTACCTTGGTTGCCCAGAAGACCGCTTGGCAAGGAGCAGCATATGGGGACCAAGAGCCACACGGTCTTGGGAGAATGAGCTCCTGGTGGAACTCTTAAAGGAATCCCTACCCTGAGAGCATTCACCTGGCTGCATTGAAAAGTAGATGTCTCTTTTGATGGTCTTTGCATTTCTCCTACTACCTGAGCACCCCCTGAACCCTATTTTAATCCTCTTTGATTTTCTTGCCTTTATCCTTTCACTTGCTTTGTATTCCTTTTATGTTTGCTGCAACTCTGTCCTTCTGTTTGTATCTCCACTTAGGAACAATTCTCTTTGTATCTCCTCCACATGCAGAGTATTTAGCTGGATCTCAAGGAGGTGAGTTCCATGTCATTTCTCCATCCCGAAAGTGAAGGCATTTCTTTCACACCGATCCTGGATGCAATGTCCATGTCCTTCCCAGCCTCCCCCTAGAGTGGGGTGACCAGTTGTCCTGGTTTTCTGGGCACACGAGACATTTGGTTTTGAAGTGGAAAGCACTACGGATTGAGCTGAGTTGCCATGGGAGATGAAACACATTTCCCACCCCTTTTTGATCAGAGCTTTCTGCAAGGGTGTGCCTTCAGCATTACAAGCTTGAGGAATACAGAGTTACTGGTTCCCTTGGCCTTCAGGATAGCGGGAGCTCTGGACCAGTTTCCTCTCTCTATAGACTTGTCCATTGACTCCACATGTTGATAAATATTATCCTATTCTGCATGTGTCATGATGTTAAAAGAATAGTTTAGTATGTATGGGGGCGCCTAGGTGGCTTAGTCGGTTAAGCGTCCGACTCTTGATTTTGGCTCAGGTCATGATCTCAGGGTTGTGGGATCGAGCCCTGTGTTGGCTCTATGCTCAGCACAGGGTCTGCTTGTCCCTTTCCCTCTGCTCCTCCCCTGCTCACACGCTCTCCCCACTCCTCTCAAATAAAAGCTTAAAAAAAAAGTTTAGTATGTACTGACTTGTATTATACCCAACACAGTATATCACATACCAGCTAATTTACTGACTAAATTTGTCTCAAATTCCTTTCAGAACATTCTAGGTTGACATATTATTTTTCACTCTTCTAAACTGATAGGTATTTTTAGCAAAGTACATTCATTTAAATTTCCCTGGAACTTGAAATGAAACTAGAAGAGTGGGCATATTTATGGTAGGTTGGATATATCATGATGTTTTGATACCTGGCCAGAAAGCTTATTTCTCTAGAAACACCATGTTTTATGTGAAATATTTATCTCTACATCATTCATTTAGTGTGAATGGAGCACCGACTTTGGAATAAAATATTGTCCATACATTTATGTCTGTCTCAGGAGTAAGGATCTTGACTTCACCTTGGTATTTATTTTCCATAAATCTCCAATCTTAAGTATTCATCAACAGGATTTTTTTCCTGTCTTGTCATTCTTTTTCATAGCACTATGAAGCTATAAATCAATTAAGTTGTGCTCTTGATAATCGGAATTGGGCTGGCAGAATTATGGAACATAAATGAAAGTTGAATTTTGTTAATGGCAGAGCATTTATATTGTGTACAAGCTGCACCGATGAATTATAGAATTTTACATTCTCAGTAAAATTTATAAATGAGAATTTCTACATATGAAACACTTGTATTTTTTTCAAAATCTTATTAAGGACTCTACTTATATGATAAAAAGAGTTTTCAGAGGCCTGCTACGTTAGACTCTTAGTAAAATAAGCTCATGGTGCTAGTAGTTTAATAACATAAATGCTTAATTATGATTTTGTTACCATTATATAGTTTCATCTAATTAAGTACACAATCAGAGAATGTTACTAATTTTATAGTTTACAATGGGGTCCATACCAAAGCTGTTCTTAGAATGAATATTTTTCTTATGTACACTATTTCTTTGCAGACATTACGTATTTTCATTTTGTTGTCTAGGAAAAATAAAAAAGTGAAGGAACTGATGAATACCTAGTTAGGATTTCACTTCCTTTTTACTCACTCTGACCTTTCTTTTTTTTTTTTATACTGAAAATATTTTTTTATTAAATATCTGATGACTGATAAAAATATTTTTTCATACTTGTACATATCTATAAAAAGTAATCACTTGAAAATATACTTTGTTTAATATGCAAATCTATATAAGTGAATAATTGCTTCTTATTTATTGACATTCATTCAAATAGCATATATCTTTACTATATTTTGCTCATAGCAATTTCACTCCGACCTTTCTATTCATGAATCTGCCTTGTATTAGAGAGGGGGCAAAAATCTAAGTGTGGAATTTCAGAATATTTCTGAAAGATTTTCTCAACTAGATCTATGCATATATTTTAAATGGCATTAAAGCTGCCCTTGAAATAATATGCCTCTATTTGCCTTCTAATTATCTCTCACTTAGAACTCAGGTCTAGGTGTTCAGGAATGGACTTAGTATGATTTGTGCTAAGGGAAAATGTCTGATTTCTGGTCCTTGCATTTCTGACTGAATTCCATTTGTACATTCTTTCTGTTCTTCCCTTTAACATGTTATTGCTTATATTTGGATGTATTAAAAGTATATAATGGGCAACAAAAGCAAAAATAAACAAGTGGGAGTGTTCTAAAGTGAAAAGTTTCTGCACGGCAAAGGAAACCATCAACAAAATGAAAAGGCAACCTACCGAATGAGAGAGAATATTTGCAAAGCATATATCTGGGAAGGGGTTAATATCCAAAATATATAAGAACTTCTACAATTCAATAGCAAAACAGAACAAAACAAAACAAAACATACAAACAATCCAATTAAAAAATGGACAGAAAATCTGAATAGACATTTTACTAAAGAAGACATCCAGATGGCCAACAGGTACATAAAGAGGGGCTCAACATCACTCATTAGGGAAATGCAACTCAAAACTCAATGAGGTAGCACCTCACAACTGTTAGAATGGATATCGTCTAAAAGACAAGAGCTAACAAGTGTTGGTGAGGATGTGAAGAAAGGGAATTCTTGTGCCCTGCTGGTGGGAATGTAGATGGGTACAGCCACTCTGGAAAAGATCATGGAGGTTCTTCAAAAAATTAACAGTATTACTCTGTTATCTAGCAACCCACTTCTTGGTATATACACAAAGGAAATTAAAACAGGATCTTGAGGTACTTGCAATTCCATGTTCGTTGCAGCATTGTTCACCATAGCCAAGATACGGAAACAATCTAAGTGTCCATCAATGGATGAATGGGTAAAAAAAGACGTGTGTGTGTGTGTGTGTGTGAGAGAGAGAGAGAGTGTGTGTGAATGTGTGTATACATATACACTCACACACATACACACAATGGAATATTGTTTAGCCCTGGGAAAAAAGGGCATTTTGCCATTTGTGACCACATACATGGACCTTGAAGACATTACACTACGTAAAGTAAGTCAGAGAAAGACAAATACAGAAGTAGGATATCACCGGTATGTGGAATCTGAAGTCAAACTCATAGAAATAGAGACTAGAATGGTGGTTACCAGGGACTAGGGGTGGGAGAAAATATATAATGGTCAAAGGGAGTAAACTTCTAGCTCTAAGATGAATTGTTCTGGGAATCTAATGTATAGCATAGTAATTATAGTTAATACTGTTACATACTTAAAAGTTGTAGATAGTAAATCTTAAATATCCTCACCACAAAAAGAAATGATAATGATGTGATAAGACACATGTTTTAGCTAATGCCGTGGTGGTAATCATTTTACAATATATAAGTGTATCAAAACATGTTTTATATGCTTTAATTTTACTGGGGCACCTGGTAGGCTCAGTGTGTAGAGCAAGCAACTATTGGTATGTCAGGTGTTTGAGCCCCACGTTGGGTCTAGAGATTACTTAAAATCTAAAATAAATAAATAAATTTACACAATATTCTATGTCAATTATATCTCAATAAAACTGGGGGGCAGGGAAGAGTCAGTGGCATTTATGATTCCTGTAAAAAATAAAAGAAATACTGCTAAACATAATTATTTTGAAGATTAATGTGATTATCAGGAAAGATGAATATCTTAAAGTACCTGCTATTAGATTAAAGCAGTCATTGATAGAAAGCTTGAAAGAAAGAAATCAAATACCACTGATAATTTTGGGGTTTAGTAATTATGGTGAGATTTCATTTTTTTCAATTTACCAATGAAAAAAATCACTGGTACACTGATGTGTTTATTTCTGCCCCTGAGGCATATTAATTTAAAACCTCTTCACTTTTGTAATGAAGTGAAGCTTATATTTTTCTCCCTAGACCTACAAAAGTTCATATGGTTCTGCTTATTCTCCAAAGAACTTGCTCTCAGTTCAGCCAACAAGTGTTTGAGTACTTGGTCTGTGCATTGGTTCATTGCTGAAAACATCCTTTGTTCCAGGACAGAAGATTGCAAAGATGGAATAAAACGTTATATTTGCCCTTTAGGCCCCCAACACTCCAGTCCATGTGGGGAGACAGACAATTCCTTCAGAGCTCAATGATGGAAGTTTTATCCATTCTAGAGAGAACATTGCAGAAGGGAGAACAGATAGAGTTCCAACACTTTGCCAGGAAAGACTGGGTCCTTGAGCCCAGTCTTTAATTCATTAAATCAACTTAAAAATGGAGAAGGGAGAAGCGAGGGGCACCTGGGTGGCTCAGATGGTTAAGCATCTGTCTGCCTTTGGCTCGGGTCATGGTCTCAGGGTCCTGGGATCAAGCCCCAGGTCGGGCTCCCTGCTCAGTGGGAAGCCTGCTTCTCCCTCTCCCTCTGCTGCTCCCCCTGCTTGTACTCTCTGACTCTCTCTGTTGAATAAATAAATAAAATCTTAAAAAAAAAAAAAGTGGAGAAGGGAGAAGGAAATCACTCTAGGCAGAGGAATGGAATAGACCTATAGAGATGTGGAAGGTGTAATGTTTAAAGGGTTTCAAGAACTCCAACACTTGCAAAGTTTGAGGCTATGTAGGTGGGTGCAAGAAGCCTAGAGAAGGAAGCAGGGGGCTAGTACTGAAAGACCTTCTGTCCCATGCAAAATCACTGGGTTTTATCTAAAACGTATATAGGTAGCCATTAATTTTAAGCAGGAGAGGGATATGGTTGTACATGCATTTAGTAAAAAAAAGCGTACAGAAGGGGTGCACGAGGGGAGAGGAATAGAGGAGGTGTGATTGGCTGTGAGAAACGCGAAGGGTGGGGTCCTGGGCCAAGGCAATGGGAGGGAAAGCTAGAGATGGATTTGGGAAAGACACGGGAACTTAATTCAACTGCACAGGGTGCATGAATCAAATATGGGGGAAGGGAGAGAGAAAAGGGATCCAGGAGACTGCCCAGCCTGGGTGGCTGGTGGGAGGTGACCCTGACTTGGAACTGGAAGATGAGACAAGCAGCAAAATGGAAGGCTGGTGGAAGGAAGGGGGACAGTTGACGTAATGTTCTTTTCTGACATGTTAAGACAAATTCTGTATAGGACGCATCCATCCCACATAGAAAATTTGAAGTGAAAAGACACATAAAAGACACTGAGGTCTACGATTTCTGTCCTCTAAGAACTTGAGAGAGAGAGACCATGTTAACAAACACAAAAAATGAATTACATTTTATTCACAAATATAAAGTACAGTTTCATTGGTTGTCTTCATCTTGACTACACATAGGAATTTCCTTGAGGTCTGGGGTTTGGCTCATGATTGCATACCCAGGCCCTGTGCGCACCGGTGCCTGGTGAATAATTAAGGAATGTTTGTGGAAGAGAAATGGGAGGGAGAATAATGTGTATCCGTGCAGGAGGTCAGAGTTTAGAAAAACCCAACCATTCTGGAAAAGGTAAGAATGACTCCTGTAAGAATGGGTTTTGATTGGTAAGTTGGGAGAAGCCAGCCTTCTGGGAGAAAAGAACAGGGACGGCATCAACAATCATGACTGCCCATGGGGCCGGGAGTGTGTAGCCAGCCAGGTGGCGCCATGCTAGAACTGGAAAGCTGCTAGTGGGGGGAGCAGCATGGCCTGTGTGTGGAGTGCCTTACAAGTCAGAGGAACTTAGTGTCTATGTAAAAATGATAAAAAGCATGGTTTATGGCAAGGAGTGGTAATAAAAGAACAGACAAATACTACTATTTCCTTGAAGTCTAAATTCCTTTCTTTTTGTCTGTAGAATACGGACAATATCCAGCAGTGGCATTCCGTGAGGCATTTCTTCCTCTGCTCCTTCTATCCTAGGGGGCAGATCTTCACAGTGGAAGGGAAGAACATGTTTTTCTCGGCCCTCTTAGGGCCCTGTCTGCATCTAAAAAGCAAATTGATGAAGACAAATTAATAGAAAATAAACGTAGATACTTCTTTAATATGTAGTACTTGACTTGAAGGTCTTGGTAAGGAAATGACCAGAAGAAACAGTTAAATCTCGGTATTTTTTGCTAGCTTTGATGAAGAGTGGGCTGTCATCAAGAAATAGAAGAGGTCAGAGAGTGAGTTGAGAGTAGGAAACTGAGCAAAACTTGGCAAACCCTGTTCTTGTCAGCATCCCTTTGTCTTCTATGATCCAGATGTTTCTTCCCTCTGGGTATTAGAAGCGCACCCCTCACCTGAGGGTTATATGACCTGTTTTGGGGGAAAAGGGCAGGGGAGAGGTCAGAGTGACCTTCCTGCTTTTGCTGTTTACTTAAACTCTTTAAGCTTAGAATGTTCAGTATGCTAAGGGGCCATATTTTTGGGCACCCCCTCAGTCTTTCTTCCTGACTCTCCCCTTTGTGCCAGCATTCTTCGAGAACTGCCTACTTCACAAAACTCCACCTAAATATTTCCCTTGGTCCAAACTTGTCACATGTACACAGGCTTTTGGCATAAATAGCAAACTTCCTTGAAGGTCCAGAAAACCCAAAGGCCATATTAATACGTGTTAAAATCCTAGGACAGGAACCTGAAGGTGAGCATTCTGCTGGGGATAAACTAGACTCTCTGTTTTGATGAGTTCCTATAAGGAGGGGCTTTGTTGAATAAGTGAAGCTAGAACACTGGATAAATTTGTTTTCTAATTTAAATGTGCTTAGGGCATTTCCCAGGTTTGTTTTTTCCAATGAATAATTTTATTGCTGTCTTCATATTTATAATATGTTTTGGGTCTTTTTGTCTTATAAACTGATTGTTTTTCAAATGCTTTCAAACTAAGTCTTGGAATAGGACTTGAAGTCTGTGAGTACCTAGCTCCTATGGAAGCATTGGGCTTTGATATTGGAATATTGTGATTGTGCTTCTCTTAATCTCTTCCTTTGTGTATGAAAATCGACACCACCAGTGCTGATGCTCCCTTGGTGACTGAGAAGATTGTTTCTCTCCCCTTGTGTGTCTGCAGTCATGTTCTTTGCAAATCAGGTGCTGTGTGCCCACCTGTGCTTACCTCTCTGCTTCTCCTGCTTCTGCTCATAAGCCTGGGTTCCTTCTGAGCCACCTTTTCCCTGACGGGCAGTCTCCCCATGGTTGTAGTTCCAGCAGCAACTGGGAATCTTGCCCCTGGGTTTTGTGCATTTGACCTTGTGTTTCATGGGTTCCTTATTAGTGTAATTTGAAATGCATTGCTTATCGTGGGCCAGATTTTTTTGACCATCACTTTTGACCTATTTGTAAACATTGTGTATAATTGCTTTCTTTCTTTTTTCTTTTTTTTTTTAATAGAAGTTTGTGTGAACTTTGTGACTGCTTTGTAACGAGACAGCAATCAGCATTCTAGGCAAAACTCCTCTAGAGAAAATGGAAAGTGCCAGAAACAAACAAACCTAAGCACAGGAGATAAAAGGAAAAATACAGCCCTTCAACTCAAGGATCTTATCATTTAGCTCCTCTGGCTTACCCTCATTTGCTCACCTTGAACTATATTCTAAGGGACAGTAAAAGATAAAATGAGAATTTCTCCTTGAAACAACAAAATCATGTGCATATTTATATAGCATAGCCTTTTCCACAATAGTGAAGAGAAAGGAGAAAAACATGTATTTAGTAAACACCTGTGTTGTATATGAATTCCACGTCACATTACTATTGAATCAAATACGCAGCCTGTTGATCAGAACGGTAGAACCCTGGGGCTTTGTGAGTTACACTCTAATGCTAAATCTTACTAATGGCTCTGAAAACATCCTAGAGATGTTTTAAAAACGTTTTCAATACTAAGGAACCAAAGGAAAAAGTGTTGATTTCTCAGTTACCCTACAAAGAAAATCAAAGCAACATGAAAGACTTCTTCCCTGAACAACCCAAGGGAATTGGTGCTTCCCTGCGTTCTTTTTCATACCTCCCCAACCAATCCACTGCGGAGATCAAAAACAGAGTCCACCAACAAATGTTTGCAGTGGCTTTTGTCCTAAGGCAATGCAGTTTTGACTATCAGTGTTTTAACTCTGCTCCTTCCTGGACTTTTGTAAATAGCAGTGTTTGCATTGTTAGGAAACAAGGTTTTAAACTTCCCCAAATCAGGTGACAGGATGTGAATTGATCGATGGTTGCCGTTTCTAGTGCTTTCCTAAACCCCCCTGATACCAGACTTTCAACGATGGTTAGGAGCAAGTTTCTTTGTTAAAGAGATCTTCTTCCTCCTGTGTAGTCAGATTAATCATTACTTAATAACTTAATGAATACACTCTGCTCTCCCAGGGCTCCCCCTCCTCCCCTCACCTTCTTTCCATTTGTCTCCCCCCACCCCTGCCATTTTTTCCTTCCTCCTCAATCCAATCCAATTCCTTAAACTATCTTTCTTAGTGGATGATTTCTCTGCGGGCTCTTAACCTTATTGCCTCTAACTGGGTTCTGACTGCTGAACTGCTGAATTCCCATTCAGCTACATACCTGTGGGCATAGCGTGGTGCCTAAAACACACATGTTTGCAGTTGAACGCATCCCCTCTTCCATCCCTCCCCCAATTCATCAGATCAATTTCCTAATTGGTTAATTTGTTCTTTTGGAGTCCCCGACATCTTCCTTGTCCTCCTATTACTTCTCTTTGTTGCTGTAACCTGCTAATGTTCCTCGGTCAGCTTCTCCTCCTCTGTGATCCTCTACAATGCAGTCAGGTTTATTTTAATGAAGAACCAATATGGATCAGATTAATGGTTTTCCATTGCCGGCAAAATCCACTACTGTTAACTTGACTTTCAGATTCCTCCAGTCTCTACCCCCCACGAAGGTTTACAGTCTTGAACATAGTGATCTGTGTGGATTAAATACCTATACCACAACCGGTTTCTAGCAGTTGGTGGTTTAGTGTCTACTCACAACATTTCTGAAATTTAGCAATTGCTCATGAGCCTGCTCCAGCCTCCAGCATGCACACCAGCCAGTGTCAATCTGCCGTTCCCCATCCGGCCGCCCCTGAACACCTGCTTTTGGGGAAAATGACTTTTCATGAGCTGCTCCTTTCTCTGAACCAGAGGGTCGTTGTCAACTGTGAACCCTTGGCTTCTCTCTCTTTGAAGTGTCTTCTCAACTAATACCAATCAGTTGGAGATTCTGTTTCTTGGGTGTCAGTCATTTCACTTAGTTTTGCTTAGAATCTTGGATTTCTCTCGTCCTTCTGATCTTGTGTTTCAGGAAGATGCCCATTGTCTCCTTGCAAAACAGGGTTATGGTCGTAAACCGGTCATGCCGCATGTTGCTCTCAGCACTATTCGGAGTCTGAGCCATCTGAGCCCTGCTCCCATGGGTGTGGGATGAGTGTAATCCTACAGGGCTCAGTGCTCAGCGGAGCCAGTGCTTGGAGTTCAATGCCCTGTGGCCACTGTCCTGAACTTCTTAATAATTTTACCTTTGGATTTGTATGAGTGGAGTCTGATAGGACAGTGAAGCAACTTGGAGCCTGGCTTGTGAATGAGTCTACCTCTCCTTGGCTCATATCCCCAGGACTGGTTCTGGGCCACTCACACCCCTGGGGCTGGGCTAGCCTTTCTCCTCTTCACTCCCTGGCCGCTGACCACAGTTGTCCACTGCCCCACAGCAGGAGACGAGGCGTGGGCATGCAGACATGCATGTCCAGCCCCAGATTCCCAGCGCCAAGGCACATTTGACGGGGGCTCAGCAGGGTGGAGCCTCTTGTCCATTCCCTGCTCCCATACAAGTACTGAGCACAGCCCAGCAGAAAGACTGCAATCCCTTGTTTCACCATGTGTTGGTGTGGTGGGCCTGTGGGAAGAGGAGAAATCTGACTTGACCCCCTGCCTCTGGCTGAGGCGTGGCATGTAGATCTGACACCAGGCAAGAGGGGGCTGGAACAGGCCACCAGTGGCTTGCACCACTGCAGGGTTGTGGTCTGTGGGGTAGGTGGCGCAGGTGCCCATGAGCATCTGTGCTTGAAGGAGTGCAGCATTAAATGAGAAACACTATTAAGTGGAGGGAGAGAAGGGGAGGAGGGAGAAAGGGCTGAGCTTTATGGTTTGGTGCCTTTACTAGACTTTCCTCCTGCTTTTTGAATAAGGAGCCCTGTATTTTCATTTTGCATTGGGTCCTGCAAATACCATAGCTAGTGGCTCCTGGCCCATTCATTTGCCTGACCTACCTTATTTCTGCTTTTTTTTGCACCTCGGTTCTAGACTGGTTTCCCAAGTGTGGTTCCACTCCCAGAGCATGAGGAAATCTTGCCTGGACCTTTGAAGGAAGCAGGGCATTCATTCCTGCTTTGGTAGTGGTTAAGAATCTAGTGGTTTTCCAACTTCAGAGAGTTTTTATAGGGTTAAGTAATTGGCATATAGTAAACATGCAAATGTTAGCAGTTCTTATTAACAGGATGACTATTAACTTTTGGTGGAGTGATAGCTTTTTCACTCTGAGTTCTGTTCAGTAAACTGAACTCAACTCAGTTCAATAGTGCATTCATCCCTTGTGGCAAAAATAAAAATAATTATATGATTTGTAATTTTTTTCGAATTCTTTAAAAAAGTTTTAAAAATGTCTTTTAGCATCAATAATTTATCACTCTATAGTTGTTTCCTCCATATTATGATGCTACATGCTTTCTGGTAAATCCTTATATACAAGTAACATTTTTATCTGTCTCATTAATCTTTCTATTTCCCACAGCAACTAGTAGATAGCAGATGCTTGAGAGCTGTTATAGAAGAAGAATTAACTTTTTGTACTAGGTTGAACCATATGAAATTATTGGGTTTGGGGTCAAAATAGTTGAATATTGGCAATTTTATAAGGGTACCTATTCCCTTAGGATCAGAGTCTCTGCATTTCTGTAATCATACTCTTATTTTTTTAAAGATTTTATTTATTTATTTGAGAGAGACACAGAGCAGAAGAAGGGGGAAGGGAAGAGGGAGAAGCCAACTTCCCGCTGAGCAGGGAGCCCAATGTGGGGCTCCATTCCAGGACCCTGGGATCATGACCTGAACCAAAGGCAGACACTTAACTGACTGAGCCACCCAGGCACCCCTGTAATCATACACTTATTTTAAAAAATTAATTGAAAAATAAAATTTTGTACACAAATTGCTTTATGATATTCTTTGACATCTATTTCTTAAAGCAATATAGTTCTGTAACTTTTTTTTTAGGAAAATGCAATAAAACATGGGTTAACAAGAATTCACAATCCATAATCTCAAATATCTGATTATTTTAATTTTTGATAATGAGGCTTAGGACTTAAGAAGATGTCAGTCTCCCTTATTAAACATGATAAATATTATTCTGTATTATAATTTGTGATATTAGAGGATTTTAAGATGATAATTTTTGTTTTCATTGTATAATACCATAGTTATAGGTAGAGAAAAATCATTGAATTTTTTTTATTTCAGGAGTTTCTTTTCTGGTTGTTACTACTACTTAAGATAAAATCAACTTCTATCCTTAAAAGTGTAGTGCAGTCAAAGTTCGATGTTGTGAGAGCTCTAACCGGTTATTTTTCAAGTTAATTGAAATCTATTGATCTTCTACAATTATCCAGTATCCATTATTTGTGTTTCTGTATTAGTAGCCTGAAAATTTCTAAATTAATACAAGTAACAGAATCCTTAGAACAACAAATTTTTAAGTGTTTCCCATAATTATTGAATAATTCATGATTTGAAACCCTTTCATTTCTCTGCATAATTATTTTTTCGAAGCAAATCCTCTATCTTCTTCACACTCGGTTGTATTAAGTTTGCCGCTATCTTAAAGTTCAAGTCCTGTACATTCCTTGGGTCTTTATTCATTTGTTCTAGCTACTTGGAAAAATGAAGGTCCATGGCCAGCATGGCTGAGAGACGACGTTAGCCAAGTTTAACAGCAAACCCACATGCCAGGAAGACACATTCACTAAATACTGGTTACTGGGCAAACTTTATAACTTGGTTGTCTAGAGACTATTCCCAATCTTGCTTAGCTTGTCTGGGGAATTTTTCTGAATATGATTCTCCCTTTGCCACCAATCTGTGTGCTTATGAAACAAGATAAAACTGTTGCCTTTTGCATTCTTCAGCAGACTGTTGTGTTTCATTAAAAATGCATGGATATTCAACTTTTTAAAAAATGCCTTTAGAGTAAAAATAGAAGTTAGATAATTTATACAAGAGGGCGGGAGAGCCCAAGAGTAGAGGACAGATAACATCCAAATATCCTCCGACTGTGAAGTGATTATAATAGTTTCGCCATCTTTGCGTAAATTCATTATCTGCAAACCTCCCATGTTGTTCAAGCAAATGGTGTGTTCACTTGGATCTGGAATGTGAATGCTTCAGAAAAAGTGTTAGAATTCCAAAGCCTGCCAGCATCTAAATGGAGCTTTGCCAGGTCTTTAACCCACTTCCTACAAAAAAGCATCTGATTTAAGATATTATAAGCTACAGCAAGTTACGGTAAAATATATATAACTTAAATTATAAAAAATATATATATATGGTGAAATAAAGTCATTTTTTTTCTTCCTAGAAAACAGATTGCAAGCACAGGCCCCAGCACCAACCAGCTGGTTGTCATTGGGGATAATTGTGCAATTTCTTTGTTTCCATTTCCCTACTGTAAAATGAAGTTAGTAATATTTACTTTACATTCCAATTGGGAGGACCCTGTGAAATTAGTGATTTAATTAAATAATGAAGCAGATATCACTTTGGCCCCAACTGCGTGCCAGACACTCATGAGATTCTGGGGACAGGGTGGGCCCAGAGTCCCTACCCTCATAAAGCATAAGGCCTTACAAACAGAATCTCTCAAAAATGGTAATTATCATCATAATAATCCTTTTCCCCCCACTTAGGACTTCCGCTCTGTGGGAGCCTGGTGGATTAGAAGAAAAAAACGTCAAATAATAGGCCCCTTCCTCATCGTTCAGCTGTCTTCCAACTATATATTTTATTTATTTATTTATCTGTTTGTTTGTTTGTTTGACAGAGAGAGACACAGCGAGAGAGGGAACACAAGCAGGGGGAGTGGGAGAGGGAGAAGCAGGCTTCCCGCTGAGCAGGGAGCCCGATGTGGGGCTCGATCCCAGGAGCCTGGGATCATGACCTGAGCTGAAGGCAGACGCTTAACGACTGAGCCACCCAGGTGCCCCCCAACTATATTTTTAAGGATACTGGAAATGCTAAGCGTTACCTGGGGTAGATGAGTGCTGGATGCATTCATGAGATACGGAAGCTGTGCTTCTGAGGGGCCAAATACATTTTCTCAGGCCATACAGCTAGTAATTGGTGAATACGAGAAATGTTGGAAGCTTTCATGAAAAAAGAAAAAAATATTTAAACTAGTATATCTGATCATCTGAATATACCAAACACATAAATTTGGCTTTTAAGACATATTTTAAGCCTCATATTAATACACTCTCCCCACCGTGTGTGAGCACATTTATGTACATAGATCCGTATATTTGCATTATACACACACACAGTAGAATAGGTTACCCCAAGTATTGAATCTCCAGTGGAAACATTTTTTTTGTGTGTGTACATTCTTTTTTTTTTAATTTTATTATGTTATGTTAATCACCATACATTACATCATTAGTTTTTGATGTAGTGTTCCATGATTCATTGTTTGCTTATAACACCCGATGCTCCATGCAATACATGCCGTCCTTAATACCCACCACGGGGCTAACCCTTCCCCCCACCCCCCACCCCTCTAAAACCCTCAGTTTGCTTCTCAGAGTTCCAATGGAAACATTTTGGATACTGGGACAGGGAGGCAGTAGAAAAATATCTTGGTTTATGGATCTCTCTGTTTCTTCAGACCACAGAGGCAACTGCCTAATCTTCGTGCAGGTAGAAGGATGAAACTTGTCACCGTCTTTCAGGCTTAAATGTATGCTTTCGTGTCTTCCACATTTCTCAGGGCTCCCAGGATAGGTCTTTGGTATTCTGGGGTTGAGATTTGTTAGTTGGTTCTTTCATTGCGTATCTACAAGTACTCAGGCCCTTCCTGTCAATTTCCTCTCATTCAGAAGAGCCAGGTCCCTTGTGGAGCAAATGACGTCAGTGCCCCACCCACATTGCTTGCCTTTACCTCCAACTCCCAGCTACCCGGTAACATGCATTTGTTTGCTTGAGGGCCTCTTTCTCTTGCCTACAAAGTGTGCTCTGTCCTCCTGTGTGCCAAGTTCAAGTGCCAAGGGATTAATACCTTTGGAAGCAGCCCCCCACCCAGAGACCAGCAGGAGCTGGTGTATGGAGACCCAGCAACCCGGGGTGGGATCACTCACAATATTTCCCGGCAGAATCAAGCTCCAATCACCCACACTGGAGACGTGCTTAATAATGAAATCTGCCAAAGGCTGCCCTGCCTTCCCCAGCGGTGGTTCTTGGGATCAGCTCACAAATCTACCACTCACACTTCAATCCTTGTCTGGGGTCTGCTTCCTGGGGGCGGGGAGCCCCACATAAACAAAAACACTCCGGCAGAATGTATCTTTTCTGTGAATTTAGGCTCACCCTACAGATTATCTTTCTTTTCAGGGTTATCAGTCTGCACTAAAATAATCTGATTCACAGTTTTGTGAGCCAGGCTAGATTCTTGCCTGAAGAACTTTAAGTAGCCTAAAAGCTTTGTTTTCAGATTTTTTTTTTGTATGATTCCCACATCTTCCCACCAAATACATAAGTGATGGTCTCTAACGCTCAGTGCCCTGCTTATCACTAGAGACAGGTACCATTTCTTGAGCAACATTTTGTTTTGATCAGAATTTATGTTTGGTTATACATTTTATATCTTAACTCAGTTTGGTTTAAAAAAGCTCATGCTTCCAAGTGAAATATGCATTTTCAAAAACCACACAAACCCCTTCTTTATCATCCCAGCACCCAATCTCTGTAATTACTGGCCCATGACCATCAAATATTTTTCCATAATAGCATTTGCCACAGGAATGCAGAGAATATTAAACCAATTTTTAAAAGATTGAACCAAGAGGATTTGTCTTCTAAAGAATTTTTGTCATGCTTTTTAAGAGCTGCGGTTTCTTCATGTTATATTCTAAGCAGTAAATTTTTCATGAAGATAAATGGAGGGACATTCTTTTACCGTGACCTCCCACCCCACGGTGACAGCATCCAGATTAGAATTACTTCGTTAAATGACTATTTCCCATAATTAGGTCAACAACACACGCAGAGGATGATAGGATGAATTTTCAGAAGGGCGCTACATGTTCGATGGTTAAGGGAACAGTTAACACTTTAGAAATAAGCTTGTCATATCCATGTATTGATAAATTGTGTTAGACTACTTGTGTTTTTTTTCCATCTCAAGAAAGTCTCTAACACAATTCATTTCTTTATTTGATCTTTTTAAGCATGCTTCCAAGTATGTATTATACATATTTAAACAGTGCAGAAAGATATAAAAAATGTAAACATGGTAGCAAAGAGGATACTTTTTACCGTGTGTTTACAAGTATTAAAAAGGTACACGTACACATTTTGTCTTAGGCTTTTCGGGCTGCTGTAACAGGATACCACAGACTGTGTAGCTTATAAACAACAGAAACTGGTGTCTCACTGTCCCGGAGGCTGGAACTCCAGGGTCGGGATGACAGCAAGGGCAGGTGGGGGCTGTCTCCCAGGTCTAACTTGGTGGTAGGGGTGAGGGACCTCTCTGGGGCTCTTTTATAAAGGCATTAATCCTGTTCATGAGAGTTCCGCCCGCATCACATTGGGCTTTAGGATTTTGACATCTGCATTCTGGGGGATGCTCATACCTTCTGGACGTAGCACGTGTGTATCTAGCGTTACTTACTGGGAGGTGATGGGGGACCATATTAGATTTGGGAGCCATTCTGATCAGCTCCGTATACCGTGCTGAATAGGGAGAAGTTTGCTTTGATGCCCCAGTCAGAAACCTTCTCTCTGTGTAATTGGCAAATCTCCACCAAGCGGATGGCAGGCGTAGAAGTTGTGCGAGTGAAAATATTTGGAGTAAATTATCTGTCTTTATACAAGATAGCTCTCCTATAGCCACTTTAAATTATTGTTCTCAGTGATCAGAAAACAAAGATGTTATCTTATTGGGCTATATTGTCCTCTCTTTTTTAAAAAGCTGTTTAATTCTTACGTCTCCCTTTGAAGTGACCTCCCATCTAATTTTGTGATTCCCCAGAGCATAACCGGAAAGAGAGTACCCACAGTTTCTACAGGAGGATTTATTCCTGTCACATGTCATTATCCTTTCTTCCCAGACTGATGAGAGCTGCCTCCTTGGTGAATTCCAGATGAGCTTCAGTCCAAGTGGCTGCCTTTCGTAATGAGCTTTTGTCAAAGAGAAAGCAACATGTAGAAAAACAGACACACACACACACTCTGACTTTAATGCAGTGACAAAACGAAGGGCTTAAATCACTTCTGGAAGAAACAGGCTTCTGGAAACAATTGGGGGGTCTCCTCACATTACCACAGGCTTGCCCATGCAGAGGGGGCATTGCTGACATTTCTGTAGCTGCTGGAAGTCCAGGGCCTGTGGGGTTTTTGTTGTTGTTGTTGTTGTTGTCACCCCTTAAACACTTTAGTTGATATCCAAACAGAATAGGCAGAAGATAGAATGAAACCAGAATCAACAATGGTTTATTTGTAGATAAGAATTTGCTTTTGGGGCACCTGGGTGGCTCAGTGGGTTAAGCATGTGACTCTTGATTTTAGCTCAGGTCATGATCTCAGGGTCCTTGGATCAAGCCCCGCATTGATCCCAGGCTCCGAGCTCAGCAGGGAGTCTGCTTGAGTTTCTCTCCCCCTGCCGCCGCCCCCCACTCATGCACTCTCCCTCACTCTCTCAAGTAAATAAATAAAAGAATTTGCTGTTGGTTGTAATCACCTTTATGTGGGTTTCTATGACATTATCTAGACTTTAGAAAAAAAGAGAAAGCTGGACTATCACATGTTTTGTGTGTACTTTTTGATGAGCCTTCTTTGGTTTGTGTGATGAGTCTCCAGAAGGGGCAGGGTGAGTGCAGGGCTGACTCCAGGGCTCGGTGATGTTGGTGCCACCCTGGGGTGAAGAAGGTAAGTGGCTGGCCTCAAGTATCTTCCTATCTCTTGGGAAACAGACCTATACCCAACCGTGATCCATGTCTGTATATGCCGAGTTGTAGAAAAGGTACAAGGTGCTTTCAGAGCCTGAGGCAGAGAGGAGAGGACTGTCTGCAGACAGGAAAGCTATCATGAGTCTCTTTCTCTGAAGCTTCTTCCTTCCTTGAGTTCTGAGTCCGTCTCTCTCCGTGTGACCGACCCAGCTCAGCCGTCGGAGCCCTGTGTCCATGACTTGAAATGCACCTCGCTCAGCAGGAAACAAAAGTCCTATATATAAAAGGCCTAAAACCTCACACTGATTGCCCACAAAAGGGAATGAGAAAGGCAAATGATGAGAACAAGACCAGGCATTTTTGAGTCAAGAGGCCTGGGTTTTCCTTTGGGCTCCCCTGCAGCCAACCTCTTGCTTTGTTAATTCAAGCAGTGTGTCCCGAGCATCTAGTGGTCACAGACATGCCCAGTGCCTTCAGTGAACCTGCAGTTTACAGGGAGACCGATACTAAACAAATGTTGCACAATTATCATTATGAAAAATGCTCTCAAGAAAAAAGGAAGGGCGTTTTTGTAAGAGTAAATGACAAGCTGGATTCGTCTGATCCAGAGAACAGGAGACAGGTAGTGTGTGGGGTGAGTGGTGAGGGGCTTACCGGGAGCAGGCTCCAGGCAGAAGAGGCAGTGTGTGTGAAGACCCCTGTTCCCCACAGTACATCTGAGAGCTTGAAAGGTCAGAGTGGCTGGTACAGAGTGAACGAGGGAGAGGGTTAAGAGGTACGGTTGGTAACACTGGTGGGGGCAGACCACACGTGGCCATATCGATGGTTCCGCTAATCTATTGCAGCATAGAGAACCATCCCAAATCTTAGATGCTTCAAACAACAGTTCACTTGCTGTTCCTCATGATGGTGTGTGCGGGCTGGGCTCAGCAGATGGTTCTTCTACTCTGCGTGTCAGTCGGCTCAGGTAGGAGCATTCAGCTCGGAACTCAGCTGGGGTGCCACTCCTGGCTGGGGTCCCACCTGGCGGCTGGAAGAGCGGGCCACTGACTCTCGGCACGTGGTCTCTCATGATGCACTGGTCTAGCCTGAGCTTCTGAAAGGTGGGCTGGATTCCAAGGGGGTAGGAACTGAAGGCCCCAGACCCCTTCGGACCTCGCCCCAGAACTGGTACACCCATTCTGTTCATCTAGGCACGTCAGAGGCCACCCCAGGTTCAGGGGGAAGTAAACTCCGTCTCTTTTTGGGAGTTGTGACAAGCCTGTAGGGAAGGGGAGAACATTTGTTAGGAAAGCATCTTTGGTGACTGTGGACCACACAGAACATTTAAAGCATTTTGGACTGGAGGTTTTTATTCAATGCACGTCTAGTATGCTTGAAGTACCTTATTTCCTATGACCTTCACAGCAACTTAACGAAACAAGCAAGATTACCACCATCTCCTCTGTAAGTCAGATGGGTCTCAAAACTGTCAAGTGACAGGGACAGGCATGGATTGAGGCTCACCTGGAGCCTGTGTGTGTGTGTGTGTGTGTGTGTGTGTGTGTGTTGTGACCACTGTGCTGCTGTTTGGCCATTTTGCTGGTTCTCCATCATGGTTCCTTCATCTTCTCCACTTAGGACATGAGTTCTACGAGGATGAGTAAACCATGTTAGGATCCTAAAAATTAAAGTCCCCCTATGTAGATTTAAAGCACCAGAGTTTCTCCCTTTAGAAAATCTCACTATTGATCCACTTGCTGATGCATTTCAGAAAGGAAATTAATAACTTAGGAACAGAGGAGCCAATGAGCTCCAACTTGCTAACCCCGCCTGCCATTGTTGTAGAAGTGGAGTCTCCTGAAGTTCTGCTGGCCAAATGGAGGCACGGAGGAGACGTTAGTGGCTCGCTCTCCAACCAGTTACCTTTGCCAGTTGCCTGCTTGTTTCTGGAAATCTCAAAGATGTGTCTCCCATGGCATCATAAATAAATCTTTCTACTACCACCTGGTGTTTACCACTTTCCTTCTCTGTTCCTTCAGCATTTTTAGTGAGATTTCCTTCCATGTATTTAAAAAAAATATCATGTATTTGGTGCTGAAACATTATTGCTTCTTTCCTTTTGTGTTTAATTCTGTTAGAGATCTTGCCTCCTGTTCTGTTTTATATCCTGATAGCTTATAAGATTTACCATGGAGGAGTGCATGGGTGGCTCAGTGGGTTAAATGTCTGCCTTCAGTTCAGGTCATCATCCCAGGGTCCTGGATTTGAGTCTGGCATTGGGCTCCCTGCTCAGCGGGAAGCCTGCTTCTCCCTCTGCCTCTGCCCCTCTGTCTCTGTCTCTGTCTCTCATGAATAAATAAATAAAATATTTAAAAATAAATAGATTTATCGTGAAAAGATAAATCACATAGAAGAGGGGTGTTTATATCCATGGCTCCTCCCTCCCTAAGAAATATCCAAATGGCTGATACAGTATAGTTCTCAGTTTTGTTTTTTCCCCTCTGTTGATCGAGGCTTTGATACTGGTTTGAGCTTCTCTGACATCTTTAGGATGAATTTTCTGCCAGTGGGGTCATCATCAATCCCTCATGCCAATAGCCTTCTGAGAGCTATCCTACCAATCCTCCAGATATGTTTGGGCATGTATGAATACTGAAATCCACAAGACAATTTTTAAAAAACATTTATTTATTTAGAGAGCATGAGTGGGGGGGAGGGGCAGTGGGAGAGGGAGAGGAAGAATCTCCAGCAGCCTACCAGCTGAGCCTGGAGCCCAATGCAGGGCTCCATCTCATGACCCTGAGATCATGACCTGAGCCAAAACCAAGAGTCAGGTGCTCAAGCCAACTGAGCCACCCAGGCGCCCCTACAAGACATTTTAAGTGTGTGTGTACCATCATATCAGCAACATTTTCTGGGAATTCAAACACCTTTTATGTTCCAACCTCATGTGACTCCAGTGCCTCATGAAGGTGATCATGACTTCACCCAGGGGGTAAGAAAGACACCGTTACTTATCAAAGGAAACAACTGGCATCGCATCTGTGCTATTAAACTATCATATTAACCAAACACACACTTGACAGATTAACATTTTTACTTCCCCCGGAGTTGTTTTGGAGTTTTAAAGAACACAGGTGTTTACTCAGGGAGAAAATCGGCGGCATGTCTCCCACTGGCAGGTCTGTGTGTCAAAATGGAATTGGTTGAGATAATGAATGTCCTTTGAAAAGAACCCGTTGTGTTCACATGAAGTTTTTAGGTATGATTATGGCTGTCTCCAACCTCAGTCTTCCTGTTATTAGTCCATTTGAACTTCCAGGTGCTAGAATGCCTTAAGACTGTCAGAGGAAATAAACAGAGGTTAAAAAAAAAAAAAAAAAAAAAAAAAGTGTTCCATTATTAAGAAACCTCTTAGGAGAAAAGACATTTTAAAACAGAAAAAAATTTTGTTGTTTTTTTTTAAACTAAGTTCCTGAAATTCAAGTGTTTTCTTTTTGAAAAAAGGCAGCTTCTGCCACTTCCAAATATCATTCATGTAAATAATAAGAATTAGGATGTTCTACCGAAAACAGGCCAGAGGCAGTGATAGTTTTGTTTGAATGAGTCCTATATTATTTATAGAGGAGACAAGTAAATATACTGTCACCGAGATGATTTATGTGCCCTAAACCACCCCAAAAGGTAGTGGCTTAAAACCACAGTGATTTATTGCTTCTCCTGATGCTCTGGGTTGACTGGACTCCATGGTCCAATCCTGTGCTCCACATGGAGACCCTGGAGTCGTATACACATCTGGAACATGCAAGATGGCCTCGTGTCCTCCACAATCTCTCTTCAAACTGCCAGTCACTACACAGGAGTCTAGACTGAGCTCCTTGACAGCTTGGATGCTGGCTTAAAAGAACCAAGGTCTTTAATACTTAGGTCCAGAGCTGGCATTTTTGACCCCATTCTTGGGTCTAAACAAGTCACTAAGTTAACCTAGGTTCAAGAAGAGGAGAATTGGGACGCCTGGGTGGCTCAGTCGGTTAAGCTGCTGCCTTCGGCTCGGGTTATGATCCCAGGCTCCTGGGATCGAGCCCCGCATCGGGCTCCCTGCTCAGCAGAGAGCCTGCTTCTCCCTTTCCCTCTGCCTGCCGCTCTGCCTACTTGTGCTATCTCTCTGTCAAATAAATAAATTAAAAAAAAAATCTTTAAAAATAAAAAAATTAAAAAAAATTAAAAAAAAGGAGAATTGACCTCCCTGTCTTGATGGGGGGAGAAGTGGCAGGGAGTTTGGAACTCTCTTGACTTCACCTCAGAGATGCTGATTCACTCATTCATGTCCGGATTGAGAGTCCATTGTATGCCTAGCCCTACTCCCTGTGCCTTGAGTCGTCTCTTGGGGGTCATGTCTTGTTGAACTCTGTCATTTGCCTTCAGCTTCACTACTGACTGACTATCATGGTCTTGGCCAAGTTTCTTTACATCTCTGTGACTTATTCTTCTCAGTGAGTATCTTGATGATCATTATGTTTTCTATCTGGCATATTATGGGTTTCACTTAGGGCTCTTGCTGTGGGTTGATCCTCTAATTTGGGACGTAGTTCTCTGTCTCCTCATTTTGTCTAACTCTGTGTCTGTTTCTGTGTGTCAGGAAAGTCATCTCTGTCTCCTGATCTTTGATCTTGAAGGTAATGACATTATGAAGAAGAGGTGCTAGAGTGCCCTGCAGCACCGTGTCGTGACCTGCTGCTTCGGGGAACATCTCCTATGTGTGTTGTGTATGTGCCCTGTTGTGTTCTGGCTGCTTTTTCCTCCAGTGTAGTCATTTGCAGTGGTCTCTTTGCCCCTTACAGGCAGCTTTTGGTCCCTGGTTGGGGTGGGGGGAATTTTAACAAGGTACACAGTGGTCTGCTTGCTAAATGAGACTTGGAGCTGCTGTTGCTGGGACGAGGCTGGTCTATGTAGATCGGCCAAGTGCATATGGATGGGGTATGCACTTTTTTTTTTTTTTTTTTTTTAATGGTGTGGCTTTTTTTTTTTTTAATTTTTTTATTGTTATGTTAATCCCCATACATTACATCATTAGTTTTAGATATAGTGTTCCATGATTCATTGTTTGTGCATAACACCCAGTGCTCCATGCAGAACGTGCCCTCCTCAATACCCATCACCAGGCTAACCCATCCTCCCAACCCCCTCCCCTCTAGAACCCTCAGTTTGTTTTTCAGAGTCCATCGTCTCTCATGGTTCTTCTCCCCCTCCGATTTCCCCCCCTTCATTCTTCCCCTCCTGCTACATTCTTCTTCTTCTTTTTTTCTTTCTTAACATCTATTGCATTATTTGTTTCAGAGGTACAGATCTGAGATTCAACAGTCTTGCACAATTCACAGCGCTTACCAGAACACATACCCTCCCCAGTGTCCATCACCCAGTCACCCCATCCCTCCCACCCCACCCCCCACTCCAGCAACCCTCAGTTTATATGCACTTTTAACAAGGATGGGGTGTGCACTTTTAACAAGGTGTGCCTCGGGCTTCTGTAGTATGTGCAGCCACAGTTGCTGGTGGGACCAAAGCCCTGCAAAATGTGCGGGTTAGGAGCCATGGTGCTGGTGAGGTTTGCACTGGTTTTTGGGAGGGAGAAGGGCTGCAGCAACAGCGTGAGCCAGGTGTGCCTGGCAAGGGGTTTGGGGTGGGGCTTGTTGGAAGCAAGTTAGATACCAAGTATGGGCATTGTGCTGGTTCCTGCAGGTGGTCCTTCTTTATGCTGGTGGGGGGCGGCATGCTCCTTTGTTCCTGGAGGGGTCTCTCTGAGATCCCTGTCTTCAGAACATGCTCGGTGATGAGTAAATCACTTTCCCATTTGCCCCCAGTGTTTTTCAAACTGCTGTGTGTATGCTGTAGCTGAGGGGCTGTTTGGTGTGCTGTCTCTTTAAGGGCAGGGACTCTGCTTTCTAAGTCCCTCTAAGTCCCAGAGCCAAGCCTGCTGATTTTTAGAATTCCAGACTTTAAGTCAAGCTGGTTCTAAGAAGTCATAAAATTGCCCCTCTTGCTTTCACAACCAAATGTTATGCGGGTTTGTGTTCCCTGTGTAGGCTCCCCAGTGTGAGAGTCTGTTTCTCACCCTTCACCAAACTCCAGGCTCCCTCCAATGTGTGGTTGGCTGCAGTCTGTTTAGGTCTCAAGCTGCATTTTCACCCTTCCTACCTTCTTCCCTGTGGCCTCTTCTCTAGCCTTGGTTGTGGAGTTTGTTCTGCCGGTCTTTGGGCTGTTTTCTGGGTTATTTAGGCTTGTGAGGGTTATCTAGTTGTATCCACGGGATGGGGAGATCTGAGCATCCTCCTGCGCCACCGTCTTCCCAGCCAACACTGCAGCCTTTTTAAATATCAACTTTTGTCACTTAATCTAAACCATTTAAGAATCCAAAAGTTGGATTGTTAGAATTTATATCTATACATTTTATTGAAGGGTTGTTTTTTTTTTTAAGCAGATTTTGGGGGCCTGTGAATTTCCAGTACTTTTTGTTTGATGTGAGTTGGTTTGGCTTTTCACGTCAGCTTGCTGATATGCATTACACTTCAATTACTGGAGATACAAGTCAAGGTTCAAATCGGAGTCTGAAGTCCGGGGAGTGTTGGCACTAATGTTTGCCTTTTGCTAAAGCACTGCTTAGTTGGGTCATAAAAAAGTCAGAGTTTATTGGCAAGGGTTGACAACTAAGTTAGATTAGTCCAACTCAAAGTATTGGCAATAAAATATTCCAGTTAAGAAAAAGTACTACATCTTGTCTTCCAGCTATCTCTGGCATGTCAGCCCAAAGTATTACTACTACCTCTGTCCAGGATTTCACGACCCTTGCCATCTTGGAGCCTTCCATCTCCACCACTGGGAGTTGTGTAGACTGATCATAGAAGCAGCTTCACTTTTTGAAAGGGCCACTGGCTTTCCCCATGGTGGCTTCACCCTAGACAGAGCAGGGAAACTTACAAGGTGGGGGAGGGGACGGAGTGATATTGTCAAACTTCTGTTTAGCTTTCTAAGTTGTGCTAGCTAAGCAGTCTGAGATTTTGGCAAATGGATCCCAGACACGGTTGGTTGAGTTTGAGTCCAGGTTCTGTCACTTAGACCCAGGGAGGTAAAGTTACCTGTGAGTGGTCTCAGGTCCCATCTTTTTGTGTGCATGATGTGGATAATGAGAACACCTAAAGAGTGACTGAATAGTAAAGTAAGTTAGTTTATATAGAATTCTGTTATCTCCATTGCACTGATGAGAAAACAGACTCAGGTTAATTAACTTGTTCAAAGTTGCATTTTTACTAGGCAACATGGCTGGGACTTACTATTATACTTTGCTTAGCACATAATAGCTAATTTAAAAAAATGTTGGAAATGTAGACACATGGTCATATCTTAAAAAGACACCATTAAGCTTGATTTGACATTTAATATCATCCTATAGGTCTCTCACATTTATGACTGTAGTTAAAATAAACTTAAATTTTAATGATTGCAAAAATATGTGAAGGCCGAGCTAAAATTATTAAATGCTTAAAGATAATATAATGGTATTTTAATTGCCATTGTAAAGTGAGAGTGACCTGATTTTTTTCTCCCAAATAATTGATTCTCTTTCTATGCTTACTGCTGTGTCAGTTTATTTCCTTTGGACCTGACAGATAGAGAGAGCCATCCACTCAACACCCATTCTCACCGTTCTTATTAATCTGCCCTAACTCCTACATGTCTTATCCAAGTCACTCCTTTGGATTATGACATTTGTCAGAAATTAAAATGCAAATCTGAGGAGATAATATATCCACCCATCATTGCTTACATATATCATAGGATAAACTAATTTGTCAGATAATATAGTCCATTGCCTGACTGCAAAAATCTCCTATGTGATATTTATTCAGTTAGTCACATAATGAATTGAGGAAGCATGCATCAGTTTAAGACTAAGCTATTACTAAGCTTGCCTGAAAATTAATACTTATGATAATAGAAGGAACATATATCATTGTGTAAATGGATTTAAATCCTTTTTGGTAGAAGCCTGGTTGTTCATGGATTAAATAAAGTACATAGAGCTGTTAGCAGAATACCTGAATCACAGTATATGGTGAATAACTATTAGTGATGGTTATTATTATTGTTAAAGTAAGAAAAGCACTTGGCATACAAGTGCTTGATAACCACTCCTAACCATGTATGAAGCTGCTTAAAATGTGAATGATGATAATTACTAATAATTGATGTGCTAAATCTTCAGCTGAAAGGGATTCATGGATCATATAATTTAATCCCAGTTCTACCATCTAATTCTGGGTAAGCTTTATAACTAAGGCAAAACTCTTAAAAGTCATGAATTTTATTCTTTCATTGACTTTTGAGCCTTAATAGCAAAACTACTTTATCAGAGGTTCCAATAAATTGCTATAGTTTTTTGAGGATGGAAATTTATTTCTCTGCATTCTTATGTTTTCTAAACTTTTACTACAAAATCAAAAAGGAAAATCTCTTGGTAAAGAGTGGATTTAGGAGTAATATGGAATAAATAAAAAGACAATCTTGCTTGCATTCCAGAAAAAGGCACTTATTAAACAATTATCTTCAGAAATTATTTCCCAAGGGAAAAAATAGAGGCTTTGAAAAATTCAAAATGATATTGGACAAGAATTCATATCAAGAATTAATATTAATATGTAATATGTAAAAGATTCACAGTGACCTTTGAATCCTGTTCTTAGGTTTATGTACTTCTAAATGAGGGTTTTTATTTGTTAAGAGTTAACTTTCTTTTACTCTGTATTTCCAAGTCAACATTAAAAAATTGAACATTGAATAAGATCTTTGGCTATGTGACCTGGCTTGACTGTTCCATCCCTCCAATTTTATTAAAACAGTTACTCCAAGGTCAGATATCCTTGGATTAATTTTGAAAGGTGTAAAACATTTTTTCATTCAGTAAACTTTGAGCATCTCCCATTGGCCGGGTGTTAAGCTGAAGGAGTTGGGCACTGTACTTGACCTCAAGATGCTGATAGACTAGGGAAGGGGTGGGCAAACTTTCCCTTGCAGATCCAAGTAGTAAATATTCTAGGCTTGAGGGCCATAGAGACTCCGTTGCAACTACTCTGCCATTGTATCCTGAAAGCAGCCATTGACCATCCTTAAACCGGTAACATGACTGCCTTCCATTAAAACTTGACATACAACAATAGGTGGTGAGCCAGGGGCTGTGGTTTGCTGATTCTAGAGTGAGGCAGATAAATAAACTGACTAGCACAACACGAGAAGCTACGATGGAGGTAGACACAGGGTACCTCGGGAGCCCAGATGAGAGGCATCTAGACCCTCTGCCCTTGTGGATGTGTCTGTGCGGAGTCCACCGTGACTGGGGACAAAAAAAGGGGGAGATGAGGGAGATGATCAATCTAGGCTTTTCAGAGAAGATTATGACTGCATTTCATCATGAAAATAGGGAACAACTCACCATGAGACCATGCTAAAGTCTATTGTATGTCAGGCCTAGGGACTTGTGAATTCCATCCCCTTAATATAAGCTAATGATTCCAAACTATGTAGCATGGAAATTAAGTTGCTCAAGAAATTAATAATTTTGAATTAAGGAGTTACCTTGTCGAATAAGTTGGCAGATACTATCTCATTTCCCTGTCCAGTTAACTTTCTAATCTTTTAAAAAATAAAGACTCTGATATGTAAAGAAGATTTTTAAATTTCTATAGTTCAGAATTTCCTTATTCGGCTATGGAATCCTTTTGGTAGGGAATGTCTATTGACATACTTTAGAAACAATGTTTTGAATAGTGTGGCTTTGGAAGCAGCCATAAACCAAGGGTGAAGAGTCCTACGTTCCGTCTGTCTATGTTGCCCATATGTTGCAGCTAGGTTCCAGAAGCACTTCAAATAGATGTCTGTTGAGTGTTTCAGTTCCCCGGTAATAGGTATACAGCCCCTGAGAAATGGAAATTGGAGCAGGTTACCAGGATTGTGAGGTTTGAGGCAGAAGCACTAGCAAACTCACTTGGTGAACCAGGAGCAATGCAGAATTAGAGAGTGATGATTCTGAATCTTGGGCAGTATCACCCCTAGAGGTTGTGTGCTTGTCGCATGACATTTCACAGGTAGGAACCTGAGATGCTAAATGCTCTGCACTACATAGGAATCCCCTGCACAATGAAGGTGCATCCTGTCCACGAGCCGGGGACACCTTGTGGAGAAACACCGCTGTAGGGAAGGCATAGCCTCTGAGGGCAAGCGATCACACCTCCCAGGGCTCGAAAGATGGGGTAGAAACTCTGGGCGGTACCTGTTAGGCTGATTATCGTTAGTACAACATTAAACATTTAAAAGGTTATACACTGTTTTTTTAGTTTTAATAATCAGACATAACCTGTTGAATTCCATAAGAACCCATCAGATTATATTTTTGCATAGGCACAGGCTGTTGTAAGATGTACAGAGTAAAGATAAGGTACAATGTGATCTTCCAAATAAGCCACAAGGTTAGATGCTATTAAGCATTTCCAAGGTAATTTAATAAAGTATGTCATTAGCTCCTCACCTCCTCAGGATCGTTGCGATAGAAGCACCAGAGTGACCTTGGTTCTGATTTTGAAAGCAGCCCTTCGGTGGATTTTTTCAAAAGCTCTTCTAAAAGATTTTAAAGAAGACTCTGTAAGTCAATAATTTTTTTTTTTTTTCTTGAGTAAATAGCCTCAAGGAAATATTCCCAGGGTTTCTGGAAAATAACAAGCCGAATGAAGATCTTTTGCACAGACTAGGGTTGCCAGAAAGAAGGCATCTGTTTTGAAAAAAAAAAAAAGCAGCCCATCCTCTGGGCTGATGCAGCCCCTACCAGGGTAAAACAGGTGGCATGCAGAGAGGGGAGTGGGCTGAGTTTGAGCTTCTGCTTATCCCCATGCAGGTGCCTTTGGACAGTGTGCAAAGCACACAACCCTGGCTCAAAACCACCACCACTTCATCGTATTTGGCTTCATTGCATTTATTCCTTCAATTTGCATGCTCTTGAGTACCTACTACGTGATGCACTCTATGTTAAGTGTAGTATTACACAAGTTCAACAATAAGTCCCTTTAAGTGAGTGCTTGCCTGATGGCAGCTTCTTTGCTAAGTGCTTCATACTTATTAATATTCACAACTGCTCCATGATGAGCTGGGTAACTTTTGTTTTCATTTTCTGACTATGGAAGCTAAAGCCTTAAAATATAACAAAATAACATAGCACAACAAAATAACATAGCACAACAAAAAATAACATGGCACAACAAGATAACATAACATAGTAACAAATAAAATGATGAGACATAGGTGGAGAAGATTGCACTTCAGAAAATAAGCTCTACTAGGCTTATGATTCTTAGTGGTTATTTTAAATTCTCACATACCAACTGAAAATAATCGGTAAAGCTGTCAACCTTGCTGTGCATTAAAATCATCTGGGGAGATGTTAAAACATACATTGAACAACATGGATGAACCTTGAAGATATTATGTTAAGTGAATTAAGTCTGTCACAAAAAGACAAATACTGTAAAGATGCATTTATATGAGGCCCCTAGGGGAGCCAAATTCATACAGACAGAAAGCCGAATGGTGGCCACCAGGGGCTGCGGAGACAGGAGAATGCAGAGTTTGTGTTTAATTGGTATAGTTTCCTTTTGAGAGGATGAAAAAATTCTACAGATGGATGACGGTGCTGTTTGCACAACACTGTGAATATATTTAATGCCATTGAACTACACACCTAAAAATCATTAAAATGATAAAATTATGTTATATGTTTTATTACCATTTTGAAAAATACATTGCTTTCTTGGAATCCACTCCATGACTTGTTGAATCTGAATTCCTAATGACTTTCAGGTTTGGAAACCACTGTTCTAGGACATTTTGACCAAGGATTTGGTCTAACAGGTTGGTACGTGCTTTGGAAAAGGCAGTGAATTTGCAGAATTGAATAACATTAAAATCAAACTTCGAAGTTTGAGGTTGGATGTATCATAGTTCTAGAAGATGCTGTTAAGACCATACTTTCAGTATTTTTGTTGTGCTTATAAGTAACTTGATCACTGATAGCTGTCTAGTGACAAATAGACAAATTCGTCTCTCACAGTATTTCATGGCATTTGAGATTGCTCAGGCGAGAATGATTATTTCTGTATTAGAGGTGAAAACAGACTCACAGAGCTCAAGTGATTGGCATCTCTTACACATGCTGCCTAGTGCGAGGGTGGTAGGAAAGATACCTCACTGATGGGAATAGAACCCTTGTCTAAATGAAAATTGCAGGGATAACAGTTTTATAGGTTTTCTTTTTTTAATCATTGAATTGTATTTCCTGCCATCAATTACATTAATCATTTGAATGGAGACATGTCAGATGACTAAAGAGATGTGGGAGAATGTGCTGGAAGGGCTGACGTGACAGAAGGCATGCAGGCGGTGTTGGGCGGTGGCACTCACCAAGGGCACTGGGTGAGGAGGGAGGACACACTACTTAGAGTTGCCTGTCCCTGAGCCCTTTACTTTAGAAGGGCGCCCCCTACCTTCTCCAGGGTGTGGCCCCCGCTAGACCACATGCCCCATCCCGACCCTGGAAATCCATTGCCCCCAGATGGCCTTGAGCTCACTTCCCAGGTCTGCCTAGACCTCTCCTCAGCATCTTTCTTCCTGCCCTGCCGTTTGCCCACCTCTGTGTCCAAGTGGTTGACTAGACAGGCAGCTGTGTGTGTGTTGGGGGTGGGGTGGGGTGGGGCTGGGAGGCGGTGGTTGCGGTGGATGGTGCTTGGTTGCACAGGGAATCAGGCCTCTGCAAATACTAGTGATGGATTTATTTTTTCAAATATAAATTGTTGAAATATTTTTCCTTGTTACTATACCCTTTCCTCTTTTCCAGACAGATTTGCCGTCTCTTTTTTTTAAATTGACTATATTTGGCATATCGCATTGTAAATTTAAGGTGTACAACATGTTAATTTGATACATTTATATATTGTAATTTGTTTGCCATTATGACGATAATTAGCACCTCCATCACATTATTCTTTTAGTGGTTGGAATAATTTCGTTCTAGACTCTTAGCAAGTTTGCTTGCCTGTATTTACTACACTGTGCATTATGTATATTTTTTATGGCTTGCTTACTATTATTACTTATTTTTATTTACTGTTGTCAGTTTGTACCCTTAAATATCTGTCTTATCCCCCCACCCCTATCACCTAGTAACCACCATTTTACTGTTTTTTACCAGCTTGGCTTTTTTAGATTCCACAAACAAGTGATGTCTTACACTACTTAGCATTTTCTGTTTGACTTTTCTCACTTGCATAATGTGCTCAGGGTCTCTCCATGCTGTAATGGCAGGATGTCCTCCTTTCTCGTGGCTGAATAATACTCTATGCATGTCACATCTATATGTGTGTGATTATACTACATAATCCATTACATGTAGAAATCTATGTATCTATATCTCACATCTTCTTTTTCCATTCCTCCATTGATGGGTACTTAGGTTGTTTCTATATCTTGACTTACGTGAATAATGCTGCAGTAAACGTGAATTTCTTGATCTGAGAATTTTTGGTCAATACTTAAACCTTCTAGAAGATAAAATGCTATCTATTTTTTAAAGCCTAAATTCATTTAATGATATCCAGAGTATCTGGAGTCAAATGGAGAAAGAAGAACCTTGGAAATAATTTTCCAGGAATGAATTTCTCTGCATGGACTCATCTGGGAAGGCTGACTAGAAGCACCAGGGTTCCCTGCTTGACCAAAGGTCTCTTTCCTCATCTGTGGGCACAAAAGCAGAGAGCCATTGGATATCAAGGGTCCTTCGTGACCTTGAAAGCAGAGAGATGAAAGCCTTTACTTTCCACTCTCCGAGTATGACCTGACTCCTGGATTCGGTATGACCTTGAGGAAGGGCTACACAATGAATATCTTCAGATAGCTACCTGAGAAAAGGATTCCTACCCCAGATCAAATATAATTTGACTGAAGAGGGAAGAAATGGGTATTTCTAGCACTCTTGAGTCTACACTGAGATTTATATCTGACCTATTAGAATGTTTATTTTGATTATTGAAGGTCTTAAACAATGATAACCTTTAGAACAAAAATATAATTGTGGTGGCTGTTAATATTTATTGGATGTTTACTATGTGCCAGGAACCTTCTTAATGCTTTATATCTGTTATTTTGCTTATGTTCACCACAGCCCTATGCAGTGGGTGGTAATATCCACCCCGCCTTTTTTTAAGGGAAGGAGGCTGAGACCTAGAGAAGTCAAACTGCTTGCCAGAGGCGTAGCTAGTAATTAGCAGAGCCTAATTCAGCTTGATTCTCTTCCATCCAGAGGCCCATATGCTTACTCACTACCCAGTGGTCCAGGGTAAGGAGTTTACATTGTATCACACAGATGATAAAATTATACCTCAATGATGTCTCCATAATGGTTTGTTTTATTTAAAGTATTTTTACACACAGGAAATAATTGTAATTCTTAGAATCTGGTAGATAAGAGCTAGCCTTTGGGGGTTGGGGCCACTGGGTGATAAGAGCTAAATGCTGATGATAGACAATAAATCTGGCAGTGATGAGTAATACACGGAGGGGGTCACAAGAGACTCCAGGAAGGAAGATCAGTTATAAGACCATTGCATAGCAGACTGAAGCAGGATCAATGCCAAATGATCTAATCAGAGGAGCAAAGTATGTAGAGGGAAAAAACAAAAACGAAAAAATGTGTTGATGAGCTCATTAAAGGGAAAGCTCAGATACCTGTAAGATTAAGAAGGACCAGTAATAAATATTTGAACTCAGGGGCGCCTGGGTGGCTCAGTTGGTTAAGCGACTGCCTTCAGCTCAGGTCATGATCCTAGAGTCCCGGGATCGAGTCCCGCATCCGACTCCGTGCTCGGCAGGGAGTCTGCTTCTCCCTCTGATCCTCCCATCTCTCGTGCTCTCTCTCTGTCTCATTCTCTCTCTCAAATAAATAAATAAAATCTTTAAAAAAAAAAATATTTGAACTAAAAAATAAATAAATAAATAAAAGGACCCTTACTTAATCCTTCATCAGTAGAAATTGGTTTCTTTGGTAAGTCAGAGATCTCTGCTTTTATTCAGTTGGCATGAGCTTTAGGGAGGCGCTGGCGCAGAAATAAACCATACCTGTCAATATTCTTCGCGTTAAACTTGATACTGAGCCGATTTCTTATGGCAGAATAAAAAGGTTTCCTTTCTCCAAATGCTACCCAAAGATAAGTCCTGCAACCGCGTGCTCTGCTCTAGGTAGAGGACATTGGTGAACTATCTACAGACTTAGGTTGGTTGGAGATATCTTGCCTTATAAATATGTGACTACATCTAATACTCTGATGATATTTAAAAACAAAAACCTGATAAAATCAAGCCCGTGGCTACCAAGTAGGTTTAAAAAAAAAAAAATTGTTGAGTATGAAAAAAACACCCAAACTGTTTTTACAGATTCCTTACTGCAAAGTCCTCCTCGCCTCCCTCCCTCTGATCCCGCATCCAGTCCACCAGGAAATCAGCTGCCTCTACTTTCACCATACAATGGAGCTCAAGTGCTTCTCCACCCCTCCACTGCTTCCGCCCTTTGCAAATGCCCACAGTCTCTACTCTGGCCGACCTGCTGTTGACTCTCCACAGAGACGGAGAGGGTCCCTTTAATTTGGGAGTAAGACCTTGCCACACCTGCTCAGAACCCTGCAGCATCTGCATGTTTCACTCAGATGGAAGCCAAGTCCTTTGAGGGTGGGAGGCACATGCCCCTTTGTGATCCGCCTTCTCCCCCTTCCCTCTTGATGCACGTGCTCTTCGTTCTCTTCCAGCCGCTGAACTCTGGACAGCAGAGCCCCACCCTGCTGCTCCTGGAATCCACCAAGGGTTGCAGACCCCTTCCTTTCTGGTTCCTTTACCTGGATCCTCTCTCTTAGATCTACAGTTAACTGTCCCTCCCACCTCTCAGATGTCTGTGACAATTTCACATTATCAATGAGGACATCCTAGTCCAGTTCAGTCTTTCACCTTAAACCCTCTCCCATTGTAATCCCTGCTACCCTGTGGGACTTTTTGTCCCACTAATGTGCTCTATGATATATACATGTGTGTGTACAAGTATCATATGTATAACATATATTATGTGTACTATTTACTATTTCTTTGATCAGTACACAGGAACCTTTGCTTTTGTTAATGAATCCCAAACACTGCAACAATTTATGGCCCATAATAGGTACTGAAGTTTGAGTGAGTAAATAAATAATTGAATTAAACCAGTATTTTAACAACAGTGAGAATTGTTTTCTTTGAAATGGACCCATTAGGATACATTTTATTTAGTTGGAACCATGATTATGTATTTTATAATACTCAGTATGATAAAAAAATACAGCCCTAAAACAGAAAATCTTGAAAACACAAGAAGAGGAAAAAAAAATGAAAAGATTGTTACTCCACCTAACATATTTGTTAACTTCGTGATATTCTCCTGCAAAATTCTCTACTTGTAATTAAAAGAGAATTTAGTAAAAACAACTATCTTATGGTATCCATAATTTTTATCATATTTTCCTTGTAATAGTATCCTGTGGGTATTCCATGTTTTACATGGTCTTCATCAATAAATCACTTTTCATCGCTTTTAATACATCAGTGGTTCCCCAACTTATGTGGGTTATATCTATCAATATTGACCGTATGAGGAGTTAAAAATGAGAATATCTAAAAATACTAATTCATTTAAACACGCCAAAAATAAACATTATATGTTAACATAAAGAGCCGATTTTTAATAAAGATGACTCTATCTTCCCAAAACAAACAAAACTTAGTAAAATTAGGAGTTTGAGTTTACGTTTTTGCCAATCTGTCAGTATCTGGCTTAGTGGAAGAGCTTCTCCTACTTGCCTCTGTATTCAGTCTGTTCAATTTCTCTTATTTTTGTTGAAGTATATAAAAAGATCATTCCCAGAGAGAGATGTAGTAGGAAAAGGGAGAAGCAGGCTAATGGCCTTTTCAGATAATTTTGGACATTCTTATTTGGTACTACAGCACAACCCAACAACTGGTACTTTATTAAAGGTTAATTGCAATATGGACTATGAAACAGTAGCTACGTTAAGATCCATTGATCCATCTTGTACTTTGAATAGATCTTTCCCCATGCGTGATTTTATAAAACCATTCATCGATCATCTGAAAAATACTGGTTCACTGAGTTATGTAGAATTTCCAATAAAAAAAGGCTCCCATTTGTTAATATCCACCTATCCCTGATGATCTCATCAGAAAAGTCTTCAAGAATCGGAAAGCTGTTAAGCCCAAAATGGCAGATAAGAGTTGTCTGAAGTTTTAATTTTCATTTGAGAATTCACATTTTATCATTGGCAACAAATACGGCTGGGTTTTTGTTTTTTTGGTTTTTTTCTTTTTTGAAGTCACAGGCTCACTTCGTTCTTTTTTGAAAAATTGTCTGCCAGATCCTCAAGTCTGAATAACCACAGTTGGTTGGTCATTGCCAAGTAAAAATGATGTTCCATATAAAAAGTGGAACTCTTCAGCTTGCAACTCCAACAGTTATGCAAGTGATTTTCCCTGAGACAGCCGTCATGCTTCAGTAGTCCCAGAAGGGCTGTAAGTGGACTTGCCAGTTTGTCACAGTATTCATAAGATGCATATTCAAGCGTTGAAACGTAATACAATGAATAACTTTTACTGTTGCATCAAAAATGTTTGAAAGTAACCCTGGCATTTTATTTAACTTTTAACTGTAAGTGGTGTTGAAGAATAGATTGGCACCTGGTGCAGTTTGGTGTTGCTGCCTTAATTGCTGCCAAGGGGCCACCACTGCTCCTGTACCGTCGGTGCAAATGTCAGCATCGCTGTGCCGGGGTAAACCATCGACATGGACCGTTATTCCACATGGAACAGCCAGTACCGCGGGTGTCTGTTGCCAAGCATTCATATCAAAGATGATCTTCTTTGGGCGCCTGGGTGGCTCAGTTGGTTAAGCGACTGCCTTCGGCTCAGGTCATGATCCTGGAGTCCCGGGATCGAGTCCCGCATCGGGCTCCCTGCTCGGCGGGGAGTCTGCTTCTCCCTCTGACCCTCCCCCATCTCATGCTCTCTCTCTCAAATAAATAAATAAAATCTTTAAAAAAAAAAAAAAAAAGATGATCTTCTTTGATGATTAGTTGGTTCTGATATCAGATAACCACAAACAAAAGAGTAAGTCTAGCCATGGCTGTAGATGCATCCATTTGTAAGGCAAAAGTACATTTCTGTAAAGAAGATCTTAACTCATTTTTGTGCCTACAGCTTAGTCTTTAATGCAAGAAGATACTGTATCATTGGAAGGAGACAGTGCAATGCTTTCTTGTACTGACGTCATCCAGCAGGCATGGAACGAAGAAAAGTCTGCATGTCTTCAGGGGTCTCTGAGCTGTCCTGGGGGTCTTTCCAGTCAGGGCTCGATGGTGACTCACCCTGTAAAATGCTCCCCTTCCTATTTGAAAAGCAGTACCAAACCATTTTTGTTTCTTAAAAACTTCATCATGCCTACATTTAAAAGCTCAATTTCCTTTTCCTTGAATTGTCAATGATTGGGCTCAAAATGACATCAAAACTGGCATGGTAAGGTTATTTTTAAAAGATCCCATTGTGTAAGACAATAAGGTAAATTGTAATGCTGAGGGGGAAAGTAGATTTTGTCATATTTTTCTCATTTATAGTGTCTCCAAATTTCTTTGGACAAGATTTATCCCATCCATGAGTCAGAAAATTCTCTGATGTGTCCTTTTTTATATTTTTCAGTGTCTTTAGGCTTAGAAAATGACAGATGTAGCTTGAGGAGTCTTCAGATATCCCCTTTCAAAGTCAGTGATCCATCCCTAAAAATGAACAAAAAGATAATAAACTTTCTTTTATTAAATTCTTAATACTAATAATTACAAAATTCTAAAATTATAACATCATTAGATAACATTTTAAAAGTTAGAAATGTTTTTGAAGAAAAAAATATAAAACTCTTATTGCAACACAAGATATCCAAATGTATTTTCTTCTGTGTTTTTTTTTTTTTTTCCCACTTTGACATAGCAATGTATATCAAGTCTGAATAACCGTAGTTATTCAGGAGTTCAAAACAATGATATTGGATGATAAAGAGGTTACATGTGTGAAAAATGTCTAGTAAGAGCACAGAATTACTGAAATTATACTGAGTTAATTTCTGCAAACAGCACACATATCCTAAACCTACAAACTACCTTAAAAATTTCTAGGAAACACAAGAGATACAGGCATATATCCATATATATAACATAAATCCATTTTTATATATGGCATAAATCCATATATATATTTGTGTGTATATATATATTTTATATATATATAAAATCCAAGCATATATATCAAAATGATGATATCATCACTGTATGTCATAGTCGCTGGGGGATTCTATGGTACACATGTGAAAAATAAGGTGAAAAAGGCAAATTACAACTTAGACTATTTGCTTTGACTTTGAGGAACCCCTTGAAAAGGTCTAGGATCAGATCACCTTTCAAGAACTGCTGCTGTGTACCATTATGTTATTCTCTGTGTATTCCAATTTCATTGACACATGGCTGAAATACAATTCTTTGTACTTGGATTTCCTCTCCCCTCTGTTAGTTGTGGCTTTCGAATAGTAGATTAGCAGAATTAAAATCACTAAGACAAATTCAGAGTGTGGGACATCCAATAAGACAGTGGTCCCAATGTCTTCAAAATGTCAATGCCATAGGGGAAAGGTGGAAGGATCTTGTAGAAAAGGAGACTAGAGGAATATAACAGCCAAAAGCAATGTGTAGAATCTTACTGGATCCTGGTTTGAGAAGAAAAAAAACAGGAAAGACATTTTTGAACAATAAGTAATATTTGAATACGAAGCAGATACTAGATGATATACAGAATTGAAGTTGATTTTCTTATGTATAATGTATTATAGTTATTTAGGAACATGTTCTTATTTTAGGAGATGTATGCTGAAGATTAGGGGTGAGGCAGTATCTGCAACTTGCAAGTATTTCATCAAAATATCTCTAAGCCTGTTTATCACTACACACATAGAAAAATAGACGAACTGAAGGTGGAGAAAACAAAGATGGCCAATGGTAACTTACAGCTGCAAATCTAGATGGTAGGGATACAGGTGATTCTTGAACTATTCTTTCAGCCTTTCAATTTGTTCAACTTTTTTCATAGTAAAAAGGTGGTTAATAAATCACATATTCTTAATATTATTCATATCCAAATCATTATCTAAAAGAATATGGAACTAGTTTGAAAGTTGCATGAAGCATTTGCTAATGCTTTCACTGTAAACCATGCAGTTCGGTGGGTAAGTGATGAGCTCCACATGATTTTCATCCTTTCTTCACCTATGTTGAGAGCTGTGACCTCAGGCAAACTCTCAAGGTTGCACTTGTCAAATCTGTGAAATGGGTGACACTGACAGTGGTTATTTCAGAAGGTGGATGTAAAACTAACCTTTATGTTCTCTATAAAATCCATAGCCCAGTGCCTGGCAAATAGAAAGCACCCATATCTCAACTTCTATTATTGTCATTGCAAATTCCAAGTCCTTATTTCATTCAATTAGAAAAGCCAGTGGTGGAGTGCCTGGGTGATTCAGTCCGTTAAGCATCCGACTCTTAGTTTCGGCTCAGGTCATGATCTTGGGGTCATGAGATCGAGCCCTGTGTCGGGCTCCGTGCTCAGTGGGGAGTCTACTTGAGATTCTCCCTCTGCCCCTTCTGTTCTTCCCTCCCTCTCTCTCTTTCTCTCTCTAAAATAAATAAATCTTAAAAAAAAAGCCAATGGTAAAGCTCTACACATATTAAATCATCTCTATTACATTACATTCAAATGCATTCTGTAACTTCAGGCCTATTGAAAGTCCTTAGGGAGCAAAATGTTTTAATAGATATGTAAGAATTACTTGTAATTAGTATGCAAATTATTATAATAAATTATTTTTTATATAAATTAAAATATTCTCCTCTACCATTGAGACGTGCTCTGGAAGTTTGTCCTGATAATTATTTTGCTTTAAGTTTTCTAAATCATAAACAACTTCATCTTGAATTATATGTCCAAATTAGTGGAGTCTAAATGTCTTTTGATCTATTTGGGGGAAATTTAACCAACGTATTTCATGGGTAGAATTCCAAATTATGAGTATTCTAAATTGTTCTTGGTGTTCAAGCTACTGGTGACCAATAATTCTTAGAAAGCAAATTATATGAGAGACCTTATGTAGTGTTGGCAGTAATAAATATCTTAAGATTTTAAAGATGGCTACAAAAGTGTTTTCAGAACAATTTATTAAAGTGAAACTATTTTTTAATTGCTTTCCATTTTTTTAAATCTAGAAGTTCTCCAGTTGTTACTGATAATTTTTTACAATGTTTCTTCTTAAAAATCACCCTTACTTTTTGTTGGTAACAAATGCTGCCAAAGGCTGTGAGACATTTAAGTTGGAGAAGATCATAAGTATACAATGGAATATTATTCAGGCATGAGAAGGAAGGAAATTCTGCAGTTTGCATTTGCAACACAGATGGAACTTGAAGGCATTATGGGAAGTCGAACAAGCCAGACTGAGAAAGACAAATAGATTGTATCCTATATATGTGGAACCTAAATAAAAGTCAAGCTCATAGAAACATCTAGCAGAAAAGTGGGGGGGGGGGGCAGGCTGGAGGGTGGAGGAAACAGGAAGAGGCTAGTAAAAGAATACAAACTTTCAGCTATGGTTTAGGATGAATAAGGTCTATATCTCATGTGTAGTATGGTGATGATGACCAGTAGCACTGTGAAATGTGCTAAAGGAGGACAACTGGAATGTTTTCAACCAAAAAAAAAAAAAAAATATGTGAGGTGCTAGTGGTGTTAATTAACTAGATGGGAGGAGCCCTTTACAATGTATATCAGATCATCATGATGTACACTTTCAATATCTTCTAATTTTATTTGTCAATTATACCTCAAAGCTGGGGGGGGAAGTAAAATTATAAAAGATAATTTAAAGTGCCCTCCTAAAACTTAATGTTTCTGTTTCCATTTAGTATATTACGTAGTCAAGCAAATATTAATTTTTTTTCTCATGGATAAGAAAGAACTCTCAGAAACATGGAAGTATTTATGGTATGACTTGGCATAGACATAGCCCATGTTGAAATAAATGGTGGAGCCTAGAAGTAATAGGCCTGTCTAAAGAAGGGGGCCAATTAAAATGAACAGAGAAAAACTCAGTCGTGATTTGTGTTTTTCACAAATACCCACTGGGATGAAAGCATTCTAATTATTCTTAGATCTTAGGAGACACTGAGAGCTCATTAGAAGAACAAGGAAGGGCTAGATTTTTCAACCTGCATTACTTGTGACAACAGCTTCTTCTGTCTTCCTCACTTTCTGTGATAAGTTCCATCCAGCTGCTGAAATACACTGCCTTCTGGAAATTAAAACCCATGCGACTAAGACCACAGCAGTAAATCTGGTGGAACAGATGGTCCCGGGTGAATTGTTCTACCTCTGCATAAAACCCTGGGATTTTATCAATAGGCTTTACACTAAGTAATAGGAATCAGAGTGACAAATTAACAGTAAAACTTCCGTGCTTATATCCAAACAGTATGCTATGGCTTCTTTCATTGTATCGTTCCAATCAAGCTGGAATTATTCGCTAAGTCAAATATCAGATATGCAAATGTATATGCGCTCATTTAGTGTCCTCTCTCTATTCAAGCAGTGAGATGGGATTAAATGGGAATTTAGTTCTATATCCCAGGTAGATTTTCCAGGGGAGCTTCAAAAATTACATGTTGATAAGTGTTTTTATTTCTTTTAAGTTCATTACTATTTCACATCTAAAAGAACTCATGGGTTTGTGCATTTAGCATCACTCCGTATTTTCATTTGCTGGTCAGTGGGGGACAATAAGAGGAAGGGAGAAGAACTAATAATTTTCCTGGTCTACTGACTCTGGCTCTTTTCTCCACCCTGTCTGATCTGATCCTTCTCATTGTCCCAGGAAGCATTCACACATCTACACTTTCATAACTTTATTCAACGTCCTCTATTGAGTTATTTGTTAATGATGGAAAACACAGGGGTCGAACAAGACCGATAAATAGTTCTTATTTTTGTGGAGTTTAAATTCTAGCAGGGAGAACACCCAGGAAAAAAATATCTGATTAAGTGTCTAATGACTGTTATAGCAAGCGATAAAGGAGTTCATGCTGGGAGAACCTGACCTAGCTGGAGGGGGTTGGGGAGAGAGGAAGCTTCCAAGGTTGCTGGATGAATGTTTGAAGGTCTGAGTGTATCATTGATCAAGCTGTGGCCTAAAGAATGAGCAGGAGTTGGCCTGTAGAAGGACTTTGTGCACATGTGTGTGAGTGCGTGTGTGTGTGTGTGTGTGTGCGCGCGCGCGCGAACGCGTGTATAGAGGGACCCAGAGAGGCAGATGGAAGAGGAGGGAATCTGGTGACAGACTGATAGGGGAGAAGGTGGTTTTTCTCCCCATTATAGCTGAGGCATTTGCAGTCCCACAGTTAATTATGTGTGGGATTTGAACTCAGTTCTGTTCAGCCTCCAAGTTCTTTCTAGTACAACACGCCTTTTCCCTGTTGGCCTTCAAATCATGCTTAAGTTCCTGCTTTGATCCTTATGCATTTGCATGTTGCTGCCTTGTTTGTGAAAGAAAGTTGCTTCAGCAGCATCTGTTTTGTTTTTCAGTGTCCCAACATTCCAGAGCCTTCCTGAAGAGATCCTCAGTAAGCTTGCCGATGTCCTTGAAGAGGTAATTGTTTGTTTGTCCTTGAACTTTTTGAGGTGGGACATAGCCCAGCATAGCAGTGTGATGAGGAGTCATACACTGCAGAAACCTTGTAAATATTTTTAAGCTCCGGGATGAGCTCTCTACTTGGCTTCCAATAAGAAGCAGCTCGGCACATCTGTCATTTATCCACAGTTAGAAATGTGCAAATCAACTGAGCTACAGAGGGAGGGAAACCTCCCTGTGGCAAATAGAATGTGACTTTGACATCCAAGAATGGGAGGCAGTGTATTTCTCTGATTACAGTCGGTGTAAACCAGGATTGCGTGAGTTACCGGGAACTCTGAAGCTTTAGATGAGCCAATTTACATCAGGGCTTAGGAGTTGGGTACTGTTGTAGTAGTGTATGAGTGTATTTGAAACACAGTAGTTGTGTGCCTGCATGTGGAAAGGTCACTGTTCATTCTTACTCTCTGAACCTGTGGAGCCCAGGCGGACTCTTGAGTGAGCTTGAAAGGATAGGGTCTCTGGTGCCTATAGAGCCTGGGAAGGAGGGGTATCAGGCTGCACGTGCGGGTCGGTGGGGTGATGGGGGGGTGATAGGAGCCGGAGGAAACCCCAGTGATCCAGAAAGCAAGGCTATCAGCTGAGAATGAGGAGGGGGCAGAGGTATGAGAGGTTTGGGGGCAGAGGAGAAGGCAGGAGAAAACGAAGGTGTGTTTGAACTAGAACAGCGTGATGGCCAGGTGTCCTCCGCCCCACTGGATGTTAGCCATCCCGAGTCTTAATTAAACAGGCAAGGAAGAACTCATTCAAGACTTGTGATAGGGGCAGAGATCAAGCTCGACTCTGCTGGAACAAAAAGTGGCAGGATTTTTAAGTGCGGGGCTGAGCTAGTGGAGAAGAATGTGGTGGGGGCCCTCCCAGGGGAGGTAGGGCAGTGTGGTGAGGTCATTTGCGTTTGCTCATCATCCTTCCAGAAGTCGGGGTCCCACCCTCCCATAGCCATGTGGATGGGTGTTTGGCCAGGGAACCAGGAGTGGCGGAGGGAGAGAATGGGGAGCAGGTGAAGGAAGGATGGTGGAGGCTGACCACCACCAACCCCCCACCGCTAGTTCAGTGGGCCGAGGAGGGGGAGGCACTCGGGGAGGAGTGGGGCCAAGGACGGATGGTGCATCAGGGGGTTTGAGTCCCGAAAGCTGAAGAATTGTGGGAGTGGCGCATTAACAGGAGTGAGTCGGAAAGCTACTGAAAATGTTTTCCCTCTCTGGCTCCTGACTCTTCTGGTCATTCTCTGATCCCTGGAACCTGAGAAGTGCCTATATACGTATTCTTAGTTCCATGCCTATGGAAGGGAGCTCCCCTATGGTTTGTTGGTATCTCTCGTCAACTATGTGAACACACAGTAAAGCATAGGTCACATTTGATTCCTAGGTTCAAGTGTAAAGAATTCATGAGAAAAAAGACTGGCTGCATTTCTTTCTGAATGCCCTAACCCCTGTACCTACAGCCTCTCGGGGTATAAAACTGCTTTTCTCAGTTCTTTCAGTTTTTGCTTTCCTTGCTGAATACACTGAAGGCCTCTCTGATGACCTTTCTCTTTTTAAACAAAGCAAACTAAAAGTATACACTTACTAGACCCAATCAAGCCCTTCAAAAAAGAAAAAAAAATCCTTCAATCATGTTCTTTCTTTTTCACAGCTGTGGAAGGATTTGTATGTTCTGCAAAACAATAGCTATGGCTCTAGAATAATTCTGAATAATAATAATAATTCTAGAAATAGGTTTGCACGGTATGTCAGATTTTCTTATCAAAAGATGCCTTAATTTACGTTTGGATGGTGTGAGCCTTAGCACAGCCCACACCCACGCTGCCTGGGAAGGAAATGCGTGATTAAGTGCCCACATATTTGTTTTGAGGGTACAGAAATGAAGTTAACAGACAAAATGCAAAGTAGACCTATAAATAGACTCCCCAATGCATGAAGTCTTCGACTCAAGTTGAATCAACAAGCACAGTGAGAAATTAGATTAAATTATGTATCAGATGGAGTGAAACAAATTTGGAAGAACAAAAGCAATACCAGTGTCACATAACATTAAAGGGAAATGTGTTTGCATAATAAGTGAGCTGTCTTTCTTGCTGCAAATATCCACAAGATGAAAGAAGCCCAGATTACCTTGAAAGAAAAGCAATATTATTATAGCATTCAACAGAGAAGTTGCAGCCTTGTTTGTTGGACAAATATTTATGGAGCACCTGCCACGTGCCAGGAATTGTTCCAAGCTCGGGGGATTCAGGGCTGTTCTCCCTTAGCGGAAGTTCCAGCAGAGGGTACAGATAAGCAGTAAGGAGGGAAACTAGCCTTGAGGGATGAGGCCACCCTGGACCAGGTTACCAAGGAAGGACCTCTCTGAGGAGGTGATGTTCAAGCTGAGATCTAAGTGCAGATACAAGATGCCATGCATGCGGGGCAGAGGGGAGGCAGTCACTGGTCCTGAAACGGGGGTGGGGGGGAGAGGAGAGGTTTCCTGTCCTTAAGGAACAGAAAGAATATTAAAGACTTGGGATGGGGGGAGGTAGGGACGGAGAGAGCTATCAAGTGTCACAGGTAGAAGAATGAGAACAGTGTCACTGATGGGATGTCTCAGGAGGTCCTTGAGGACACCTGTGGGATACTTGGGGTATCCTCTTCTGTAGGTGAAAGAGAAGCCCCATGTGAGTCATTTCTGCTGCCCCTGCCCCAGCCTGCTCCAACCCTTCTGTGATTTCTAGCGCGGACATACCCACTTGTGTGTTCCTCCCCATGGGTTTCTGAATCAGAAACTAATACCCTTACTCCAAGTATAGCAACTTACTGCCCCTTTCTTCTTTCCTTTTATATCACATAGTAGAAAAATTTCCTTTGTGTATTGAATCTCTCTTGCCTTATTTTAGGGACCTATAAATGTTCTCTCTAGGTCTTTTGAGAAGTTGTATGTGGGCGTAGGTTCTTGGCGAAAGGCTGTCTGGATGAATCACAATAATCCCAACATTTTCCCAGGTTGTGTTTTGCAAGACAGGTTGAAATAATTTACATGGCTTTCTAATTATTTACATTCATTATCACCATAGTATGCTCTTGTCATCCCACGGACTCAAACTAAGTCCTAATACATACCAGCTTATTTTAGGTGCTCCAAATATGGTTTGATAGAGAAGCCATTTTATTGTTTGTAAAATAAGTTAGAAGAGGATTTTTAGGTGCATGTGGGGAATACCAAGCTCCTACTTTATAAACTGATTTCATTGACCTCTATTCTATCCCATATATTATGGCAAAAATATATACTTGAATTAATTAGTCAAGTGTTAGAATTTGTTCTGTGAATTGAGGAAACACCTGTGGGTAAGTGAAAAGAACTGAGAAATTATAAGATAGGAGGTGATCTCTTCTTTCTTACTATAACAACATCACACACTTTCCTTCTTCCTTTATGTACACATGATTAGTCGTCTTGATGAATTACATTTTTCAAATGGATGGGACCATGCCTAGTTAATCTCCAACTGAGAAATAGTTCCCTTCAATGCTTACCTATCCAAGCACAATGGAGAATAAACCCCATATCTAATATTCATTCAACTATCAGGACTGTGGTGACACCTTTAAATAAATTGACAAATAAAAACATTTCCTTATAGAGAAGATGAAAAATGATTAACCTGATACCCTACCATAAAGAGTGTTCAAAATTACTTTGGTAGTAGTTATGCTTTCACCAATGAGGGTGAAAAAGTTTAGATAACTCAAGGAAAACTGTACTTCATGGAAAATGCCAGATTGAAGAGCAAATCAAGCCAACAATTTCACTTTTCACCACTTGGCATAGCATATTTTCCCTTTATGTGAATAGAAGTGGGGCATGGGTGCTATATTTAAATCTCTTGATTTTTAAATGGAAAATAAAGCATATCAAAACCACTTCTTTGCTTTTATTGAAATCTGCTTCATGGCCAATTTGCTCAATAAAAAAATTGGATTTGGTTGTCTTAGAATTAAAAATCCTCTTTGCTTCACTAGCTTTTTAAAGCTCTTTACCTTGGGGTCTACAGTTTCGTATGGTTGGATCTTGGGCACATCTGAGCCTATATAATGGGTTGTTCTGGTTTGTTTCCCTAGATGGTGCATTTATTTTGTTTTTGTTTTTATTTTTTTTTATTGGGTACCTAGACTATCATGGCCCTGACAAGGTCTTAGACAAATAATAATCTTTGGACTTCTTGAAAAGTTAAAGTAAAAATCGAAAAAAAAAGGCAAGGATGAAACATTTTCAGTCCACCATTACTGTGATAATATGGTAGGAAGCAAATACCAGATTATACAGTCGAGGGAACATCGCTGGAGAAGGAGGTTAATGTAACAGAGCCCCTCCACCCCCTCCTTGCTGCAAGGCCCAGCAGGTGTGATGAGGTATCTCATTGTTCCTTGGTGGTACCCTGTCATGGTGACATCTTCTGAGATCCCTGTGCATCTCTCCAGTTGAGTAATACAGGGAAAGTCCTGCATTTGATTGAGTTATTGGAGCACTCTATGAAGCTCTCTTTATACCTTTATAAACAGTCCAGGAGTCTTCAGGAAAAAAAACTGATGGAGCAGACAGGAACACTTTAGTTCTTTTGAAATCTGTTGTTAGAATTAAACTTTTTCTTCCCTTCCTTTAGGCCTGGCTCTTGCTATTCAAAGCCAAGCTGGAGGGAATTCAAAGACCTGTTCTTTCTCAATTGCTTTGGCATAAAGGACTCTGAATTTGGAGATTGAATTGTTTAGTTCTCTCTGGCTTCTTCCCTTCTGTGAGGGAAATAGCTGCCTTTGAAGGGGGGTGACATGGATGGTGTGTGTGTGTGTGTGTGTGTGTGTGTGTGTGTGTGTGTGTTGGCAGGATGTAGAGATTGGAAAGTAAAGACAAAACTCTGTTTAATATTAGTTTTTTCACATCTTATTTTATTATAGAAGGAAATAAGGAATGGGAAAAGGTTTTCACAAATCACGTGCAATAAAGGACTTGTATTCAGGGTCCTCCAGAGAAGCAGAACCAACAGGATGTGTATATTCTTTTTTTTTTTAAAGGTTTTATTTATTTATTTGTCAGAGAGAGAGAGCACACAAGCAGGGGGAGCGGCAGGCAGAGGGAGAGGGTGAAGCAGGCTCCCCACTGAGCAGGGAGCCTGATGGGGGCTCCATCACAGGACCCTGGGATCCTGACCTGAGCAGAAGGCAGACGCTTCACCGACAGCCCCCCAGGTGTCGCAGGATGTGTATATGTCAATAGAGATTTGTTCTAAGGGATTTGCCCATGAGACTGTGGAGGCTATAGCAAGTCCAGACTCTATAGGGCAGGCTGGCAGGCTGGAGCCTGAAGGAGTTTGTGTTGCAGTTCAAATCCATCGGCTGGCAGAATTCCTTCTTGGCAGGGGAGGTCAGTCTGTGGTCTATGAAGATCTTCAATTGATTGGATGAGGCCCACCCAATTATAAAGGGAGATCTACTTGACTCAAAGTCCACTGATTTAAATCTTATCCACAAAAAACACCCTCACTGACAAATCCAGAATTATGTTTGACCAAATACCTGGACACTGTGGCTAAGCTAAGTTGACACATAAAATTAACCATCAAAGGACTTGTATCTAGAATATATAAAGAATACTTACAACTCAATAATAAACACAAAAGTAGTTCAATTTTAAAAGTAACACATGAGGAGTGCCTGGATGGCTCAGTCAGTTAAGTGGTCGGCTCTTTCTTTCGGCTCAGGTCATGATCTCAGGGTCATGAGATTGTGCCCTGAATGGTCGTGAGAGTTTGCCCTGCTCAGCAGGGGGTCTGCTTGAGGTTCTGTCTCTCCCTTTCCTTCTGCCCCTTGCCCTGCTCCTGTGCATGTGCGCGTGCCCCCCCCCAAAATAAATAAATCTTTAAAAGCAGCACATGAATAGACATTTCCCCAAAGGAGATATACAAAAGGCCACTAAGCACATGTAAAGATGTTCAACATTAATACTCATTAGGGAAATGAAAAAGCCACGAAGTTATACCACTTCACACACACTTGGATGGCTAGAATAAAGAAAAGACAGGTGATAACAAATGTGGATGTGCAGAAATTAAAACTCTAGGGGCACCTGGGTGGCTCAGTCGTTAAGCGTCTGCCTTTGGCTCAGGTCATGATCCCAGGGTCCTGGGATCGAGCCCTGCATCGGGCTCCCTGCTCTGCGGGAAGCCTGCTTCTCCCTCTTCTCCCTGCTCATGCTCTCTCTTGCTATCTCTGTCTCTCTCTCTCAAATAAATAAAAATCTTAAAAAATAAATAAATAAATAAATAAAACTCTAATACATCACTGGTGGGGTTGTAAAATCATGTGGCTTCTTTGAAAATCTGGCAACACCTCAAAATGTGAAATGTAGGGTTACCATGTGATGTGTACATTCTACTCTTGCATATTTTCTAAGAGAATTGAAAATAGATGTCCACACAAACACTTGGACATGAATGTCTTTTGCAACATTATTCCTAAGAGCCAAAAAGTAGCAACAAAAATGTCCATGAATGGATAGATCAACTGTGGTGTACTCATACAATGCAATGTTATTTGGTTATAAAAAGGAGCCAAGTACTGATCACACTGCCACATGGATGATCTTGAAAGCATTGTGGTAAGTAAAATGCCACACGTTGTATGATTCTATTGAAAGGAAATGTCTGTTCTGGACAAATTCTGTTTGTCTATTCTAGGCCAATCTATAGAAGCAATAAGTGAATTAGTGCTAGAACTGGGAGGATGAGGGGCCTCTTGTGAGTGACTCTCCAGAGTATGGGTCACTTTTCAGGGTGATGACAATATTCTGAAGTTAGATTTTGGTGATAGTTGCCTAAGTCTTTGACTATCCTGAAAACCATTGAATTGTATACTTTAAATGGGTGAATTTTATAATACATGAACTGTATCTTAATAAAGCTTTAAAATAGATTTAAAAGAAAAAAGAATAGAAGTATAGGCTGTGACGGTGTGGTGGAGTATGGACCATATTGCTGGAAACGATGTAAGACAACAATCGAAGTAACTTGGAAATTTGCCCTGGAGAAGACTTTGGCGGGGGAGAATATTGTCTTCCTTTTTAAGTCGACTGCATTGTCTCTGTTAAGAGGATGGGATGCTCAAGTCTCTAAAAACAGTGAGAATTTAGCAAACTAAGCCATCATTCGTGAATGTCTCACCTAGGAATGGGGCTAGCATCCCTTTCTGCCTTTTGTAGCATTGCCGTGGTCTTCAATTGTATAACGAACGTAAAATCTTTAAACCTGTAAACACATCATTTCAGATGCCACTAGCAGTGCTTACGGACCCCTTCCACATACTGGTACCTGTAGAAAATCTGTATCGTGCAGACACAGTGAGGTTAACAGATGAGCCTGCTCAGGGCTGTCGCATATCTGGGCTGTCCTGAGTCCTGGGCTGTGGACCTGGAAGGCTGCACAGACACTGGTGAGGTCTGGGGACCTCTGCTGCTGTTAGAATCTTGGGTGAGAGTGGCAGGGTGCTGCCGCTGACCTCTAGGGGATAGAAGCTGGGATGATGCGGAGCATCCTAAGATGCACAGGACAGCTCTGCGACCAGTGTCTGGCCCCAAATGTCAGTAGGAGGTAGAAACTCGGCTGCAGTCCAAAGCTACAGCACACTTGGGAACTCTGCCAAAAGCATGATGGAAATAAACTAGGGTGATAGGATAGTGCCGGGGATGGGTGGAGGGCTTTAGCCGGGGTCCTTAGGAGAGTTAGCCCTGAAGAGGTGATGTCGAGTTGACAGCCATGCGAATGGCATGCGTGGCAAAAGAGAGTCCAAAATGGGAAGTATTAACAGAAATGGTACATTTTTGGAAAGCTGCAGTGCAGAAGACATTGAGGTAGGACGTTGTGGATCCTTACGTGTTGATTGGGTGTTCGAACGATACACACTGTGCCGCTTCTGCCTAGCTGTGACTCTGTCAGAACCGCCTGCTCAGCGAGCCTTTTGTGTTCCGAGCCTCCTCCGTGGCCCTTTCTCTCCCTACGGGCAGTTCCTTCTCCCCAACCTCCTAGAACGACGTAGCTATCAGTATGTGGAGGGCAGAAGTGCACGTTCATCGCTTTCATTGGTCTCCAGTTCTGTGAAGATTTCCCCGCTTTAGATTGTAAGCTCCTTAAAGGCAAGAACTTGGTATTTCTTTTCACTGGGTGCCTGGAAACAGCTGATAAAAACAGCAATGTCTTCCACTGACTGACGCTGATTGCAGCGCCAGACTGAGGTCTTCTGCGAAATGCCATCTGAGGTAAACACTATGAAAGCTCCGATTCCCAAGTTCTAGCTGGGGATCCGAAGCTCGGGCAATACCGCTAAGTAAACGAGGAGGTATGTTAACCCACTCGGTCTGATGCTGGAATCCACACCGTTCCCAGCTATATACTGCCTTGCATTTTGGAAATTTGTGCACTGAAAGAAAAAGAAAAAAAGCTACTTGTCCTCAACCCCCCACTCTTTCTTATAAGTAGGAGATGCTTCCTTCTGAAAATGTTTTCTTGTCTTTTTTTTTTCCTCTGTGAAAGATTAGTTTTCTCCCAGTCAGTGTTTTTAATTTGTTATGACAGGACTCCACTTTATGCCACACACTCTGAAACAAGGCTTTTCTAGTCATTTTATCACCAGAATATGTGTGCTTTGCTCCATGCTGCTTGCACTTCATTAAAATGTATGTGCTCTGCAAATAGGAAACCGATCTGTAATAAATCTGCTTTCTAGAAAACATTCAGAGAAAGTGCCTGAGATGGTTGCTACATAAGGATAGAGAGGCCTGCTTGGTACTTGGTACTTGGTACACAGTAGGCATCCAAGTCGTCAATCGATGAGGAGCAGAAGCTCACTTGGGCTTACAGCTCACTAGGAAGAAGCAGAAAATAAGAAAAGCAGTTGGGCTTTCAGCTTTAGTCATCAAATACAGAGCCCGTCTGTGGTGGAGTGATCAGGCAGCTGGGAGAAGCTGGGAGTGTGGGCACTCGGTCCCAGATCTCCCCACACCTTTGGCGGTGTGTGCCCCTGAGAACCCACGGCAAGGCGGTCCCCCGTTCCCTGCAGAGAAGGAGTCCTGTGGTTTCTGAGGCCAGCGCCTGCAGGGCTGTCTGCTGGTAGATAAGCTTCTGAACCGGGGCAGACAGTGTATCAGGCGTGCACGTTTATCAAATGTCAGGCAGCATTAGTGAGGAGGAAACTGACCAGCCGGGGCTTCGGGAGGATTGCAGCTGTGTCTGAGAGGGGATCCTCCTTGGCGTCCTATGCCCTGTATGTTCTCTTAATTATTACGGGATGCTCTCAGTGAGCCTCTCTTATCTCTCTGGGAGGAGCTACTGTTCTTGTTTATTACTTACACCTAAAAATTATTATTTTAATAAAGGCAACATGATTTGTCTTCTAAATAGACCTGCAGCGCAGCATCCTTGTTCTCGGTTTTGTGTGGTGCTGTGCAGATCAGAGTTCTCTTCCAAGAATCATCAATGACTGTGGGCCCGAGAGCAGGGGGCTCTCCTGCTCATCCCGAAGAACTCTGCTTGATCCTCTTCTTGTGCATGGTTCCCTTAATTTCTTTGTCTAGTTTGTACTTGAAAACCATATGCTTGCTCCTATACCAACTGGAACTTGCCCATTTCCCGACGGTCTGTAAGTACCTGAAGGGTAGCGTATGTCTCAACTTCTATCCTGTTTCCAGCAGAGCGAGGATTTGCATAAGAATTATACCCAGCACTTACCACATAACCGGTATTTGTGGAATGAATAGTCTGAATAGGGTTTCAGTAAATATGTGCAAAGCAAGTGGAGAAACACAGCTGTTTGGTTTTACTTTCGGATGCGATTGGCACAGCTAGCATGTGAACGTGTCAAGGATGGGGGCATGCATCATGAAATGCAGGAGTCCAGGCTCGCTATCTGACGAGGCACAATAGAAGTTGCTGGTAGCAGATCCCCTTGGACCCAGCTTCCAGGTGGAAGACAGAGGCATGGGGAGCCAAGGGCTGCAAGATCATGGGAAAGGAATAGAGTTTACTTTCCTCGATTGCTCTCCCTCTACCTTACCCATCCCAGGGAGATAGAACAGAGGCCAGACCTTTGGGAGGATCTTCTACAGAAGAGGAAAACTCTTCTTTCCGGCTTTCAGGTGTAATGTCCCTGGGTGAAGGGCTGAACTGGTACCAGTAACTTCTCTCTCAACATGGAGATCAGGCCTCTAACAGACATGGTCCCCCTTTCCTAGTACGTGTCTTCAGCAGTTCCCAAATCAACAGGTTTCTGGAGCACACACTGCCTTTCTCTTAGCTCCTCACCTGCAGAATGTCGTGATCCTACGTGTGTGTATGAATGAATGCATCCATCGGGGTTGGGCTCAGTGGCTGGATGCGACACACGCGTGCAGGAGGCTGCAGAGACCATAGAGAAAAGGCCACCGGTGTACCAAACTGGGAGAACCACGGCCCAGAGAAGGCCACTAGAGGAGACCAAGGAACAAACCCAAGTGGCCAGAGAAGCTTTTGGCCCTACAGGAAGAGAAGAACAGGCTCTTCCTTCAGCTCAAAGTTGTACATGAGGAAGGAAACGGGAGGAGGAAGAGCAGAGTGACCCGACTCTGCCCGCCCCCTGACACCTGCTGGTTTTTGGCAGGGCCTGCCTGTGCACACGGGAACTCACCTCCTTTGCTTACGGGGGAGCCCTAGAGGCCACGGCCCCCAGGCACCCCCATCACAGCTGACACAGCCAGACGATGTTTGGACTCCAAGCACTTTGGGCTCAGGAGCTGCCTTTGCAGAGACGGCAGAGCACACGGGCAGTTCCAGGGTGGCCCAGATGCTCCGAATGGGGCCACACAGCCCGTCTGTAGTGCTCGTCACAGCTCCGAGCACCTTCGGCATCTCCGGCAGTGCAGGACCCCGTCTCCGGCACAACCCTGTGGCTGCATGGGAGCCTCCAGCCTGGCCGTGCTTGGTGTTTATGAAAGGAGATGGCACGCGCCACCCAACAGACTGGCATCTCTGGCTCATCCTCTCTGTGCCCCATGGGCTGCAGAGAGGATGGGATCCTTCCCTTCCCCCAGCCACCTGCGCAGATGCAACCAGCGGGAAGGTCGTGCTTTGTCGCTAAGAGTCAACCTGGCCCTGGGCTCCCTTCCGCCTAGCGAAGCCAGACCGGTGATTGTACCACAGATAGCCAAGATCAGACCTTCAGTCTCCCCTCCAGCCCCTGCCACCAGTGAGGGGCGCTGTCCCAGTCCCAGGCCGGTGAAATCTATCTGCCCCTGAAAAACAGCGAAACACGCAGGCATGTTTATATATTATGGACACATGTGTATGCGTGCACGCGCACATGTGTGTGTGTGAGTGTGGGTGTGTGTACACCTTTATCTCCATGTTGTAATGCTTGGGTTTGAGTCTTGGTGACATTTTTAATGCTGGTCCACAATTCCCTAGCTATGTGACCATGTACATTAACTTTCCTAAGTTCATTTTCCCTTCCTGAAAACATAATCGTATCTACATCATAGATGTAGATTTTTTTAATTCATTTTTAACATAATTTTTTCCTTATTAATAGACTTCATTATTTAGAGTGGTTTTAGGTTTGCAGAAAAATGGAACAGAAAATACAGGTCTCATATACTTCCTCTCTCCACCCTCAGTTGTCCTTATTACTAACATCTTGTGCTGGTGTGGTATGTTTTTTACAATCGCTGAACCAACATTGAAACGTTATTAACTATGGTCCATGGTTTATGTTTAGGAGTTCTCTTTTTGTGTTGCACACTTGTGTGGGTTTTGCCAAATGCATAACATCTTCTATCCAGCATTACGGTGTCATAGAGAATAGCTTCACTGCCCTAAGAATCCCATGAGTTACACCCATGTGTCCCTCCCTCCATCTCCCATTTACTGTCTCTGTAATGTTGCTAATGTAAATGACACTGTGTTTTTAATTTCAAATTCCACTTGTTCGTGCCAGAATATAGGAAGTCAGTTGACTTTTGTATATTAACCTTGCATCCTGCAACCCTGCTATAATTACTTATTCTAGTTTTTTGGCCTTTTAAAAAATGGTATACATAAACAATCCTGTAGTCTATGAACAAAGACATTTTTAATTTTTTTTCTTCCTCATCTGTTTGATTTGTTTTCTAACACATTAGCTAGGTCTTCTAGTACAACATTGAGTAGGAGTGAAGAGAGGCAACATCCTTCTCTTATTCCCAGTCTTAGGGGAAAGCATCTTGTTCCTCAACATTAAGTACATTTTTAACTGTAGGTTTCTCTATTTCTGGATTAAAGAGAGTTTTGTTTTTGTTTTTTTTTTAATCATGAATGGTGTTGGACTTTGTGAATGTTTCTTTTTTTGGCATCAATTGATCATAAAGTTTTTCTTCTTTGGCCTATTGATATGAGTTTACAGTAATTGATTTCTGAATGTTAAACAAGCCTTGCATACCAGAATAAATTCCACTTGGTCATAGTGTATAATTTTTTAATATGCTTTGCTTATGTGATTTGCTAATATTTTATTGAAGGTTTTTGCATGAGAGATACTGGTTGGTAATTTTCTTTTGTCCTAAAGCATTTTTCTAGTATTGATATTAAGGTAACGCTGGCCTTGGAGAATAAGTTGGGAAATAGTTCCTCTGCTACTGTTTTCTGGATCCGATTGTAGAGAATGGGCATCATTTCTTTATTAAATATTTGGTAGAATTCACCAGTGAACCCATCCGGGCCTGGTGTTTTCTATTCTGGAAGGTTATTAATTATAGGCAAACCTTGGAGATATTGTGGGTTTGGTTCCAGACCACCTCAATAAAGAGAATATGAGAATAAAGGAAGTCAAATGACTTTTTTGGCTTCCCAGTGCATATGAAAGTTGTTTATACTATGCTATCCTCTTAAGTGTGCAATAGCATTATGTCTAAAAATACAATGTACATATTTTCATTTAAAAATATTTTATTGGTAAAAAATGCTGTTATCTGAGCTTTCAGCCCATCGTAATTTATTTGAGAGAACGGTGGTGGGTGGGGGAACAGAAGAGAGAATCTTTTTTTTTTTTTTTTTTTTTTTTTTAAAGATAGAAGAAGGGAGAATCTTAAGCAGACTCCATGCTGAGTGGGGAGCCCGACATGGGACTGGATCTCACGACCCTGAGATCACAACCTGAACCAAAACCAAGATTCAGATGCTTAACCAACTATGTCACCCAGGCACCTATAAAACTGTTTTCTATTCATAAGCTGTATTTTTTTCTCTTTCTTTTATTTCTTTTTGTGCTCACTGTGGTTGTAAGTGAACATTTCCTATGATTTCATTTTCTCTCCTTTCTTAGCATACCAATTATATATTTTCATTTTTAAAACATTTTTTAAAAAAGATTTATTTGAGAGCGAGAGAGCAGCATGACTGGATGGGGAGGGGCAGAGGGAGAGGGAGAAGCAAACTCCCCACTGAGCAGGGAGCCCAACATGGGGCTCAATCCCGGGACCCTGAGATCATGACCTGAGCAGAAGGCAGACATTTCACCAACTGAGCCACCCAGTGCCCCTAAATCTTTTTTAGTATTTGCACTTGACTTTGAAATAAACATTTACAACTAACCCAAGTCCTCCTTGAAGAAATACTATATCACTTCCCAGGTAGTACAAGTACCTTATCCCAGAGTATTCTCTCCCCTTATCCTGCTGCCATTCATTTCACTTACTCGTAAGGTAAAATAACCTATACATCGTAAGTAACTATTATTGTTTTGAACCAACTGTTATCTGGTGGATTAATTAAGAATAAGAAAAATAATTTGTAACCAACTGTTATCTGGTGGATTAATTAAGAATAAGAAATATAATTTGTTATCACCTTCATGATTCTCTAACAGTCTTCCTTTCTTTATGTAGATATGAGTTTATAACCTGTATCATTTTCTTTTTCTCTGAAGCACCTCTTTTAACATTTCTGGCAAGACAGATCTCATTGGTGGCAAATTCTTTCATTTTTTTATTTAATTAATTTTTTGGCCTGAGAAAGTCTTTACTTCTCTTTCACTTTTGAAGGATAATTTCACTGTATACAGAATCCTAGGATGGTGGTGGCAGTCTTTCAACACGTTAAATATTTCACTCCATTCTCTTCTTACCTGTGTGATTTCTGAAGAGATGTTTGTTGTAATCCTTATCCTTGTTCCTCTGTGGGTAAGGTGTTTTTATTCCTCTGCCTTCTTTCATGTTTCTCCTCTTGTCTTTGATTTCCAGTGCTTTGAATATAATGTACCTACACTGGTATTTATCCTATTCTCTGAGTTTTCTGGATCTGTGGTTGTGTCTTTCATTAATTTCAGGAACATTCTAAGCCATTTTTATTTCAGTTATTTCTTCTGTTTCTCTCTCTCCTCTTCTGGTATTACCATTACACATGTGACAAATTTTGTGATTGTCCTTCAGTTGTTGGATATCCTGTTCTATATATGCTCTTTCTTTTTCTCTTCATATTTTGGTTTTGAAAGTTTCTATTTACATGTTTTCTAGTGTCCCCTTCGATTCTGTCTTAAGTTTTCTAACTTTGTGCTTCCATTACCCATTTGTTCTAGCATGCTCTCTACTTTTCCATTAGAACCTTTAGGATATTATTCATAGTTACTTGAATTCCCTGTTGATAATTCCAGAATTTCTGCCGAATCTTAGTTTGGTTCTTAGTCTTACTCTCTCTCTTCATATTGTGTCTTCTTTGTCTTTTAGCATGGCTTATGATTTTTTTGCTATTGTTGAAAGTCAGATATGGTGTATTGGGTAAAAGAAAATGAGGAAGATGGGCCTTTAGTGGGAGGTTTTATGTTTATTTGGGTGTTAGACTGTGTTTACTCTAGCTGTTATGTCAAAGGCTAAAATTCCCTCTAGTGTCCTTGTTTTCTTCCAGTCTGTTTTCGTTGGGTTTCCCTGGAAACTCCTTAATTGATTTTGGGCCTTGCAGTCTTGTAGCTGTAAACTCCTGGATTCTTTAGAGAAACAGAACCAATAAGAGATTCATATTTATATGTTTATATTTACAACCTGTTGTCTGTAAGCTGGAGATCAGGCATGCCAGTGGTGTAATTCAGTCCAAATCTGAAAATATAAGAACCAGGGAAGCTGACAGTATGGATTCCAGTCTGGGTCTGAAGACCTCAGAACCAGGAGTCCTGAGAGCAGAAAATTGATGCCCTGGCTTATGCAGTAAAGCAAGAAGGGTCAAATTTCTTCTTTTCTCCACCTTTTCGTTCTCTTTAGGCCCTCAATCAAGTGCATGGTGCTCTGACTCACATTGGGGAGGACAAGTTGCCTCCCTGAGTCCACAGATTCAAATGTTCATTTACCCAGAAACACTCTCACACACGCACAGATTTAATATTAAACAAATACCAGGCACCGCGTGATCTAGTCAAGTAGACACCTACAATTAACCATCATGGGTGGAAAGGCGTGGAGGGGACAGGATTCCTTCTATAGTCCTATCATCAGGTCTCAGTCTTGTAGTGAGCCCAAGTGAGGTGTCACCCTCCCCCCTCATCAAAGGCTAGAGGGACCTGGATTTGAGTGTGTTCTTCACCCAGTTTGGTTAATCTTTGGTAAGAACTCCCTGAGGCTCTAGCAGAATAGTTTCCCTTGAGTGCAGGCCTTGTAAACAGAACAAAGGGCTCTGAGTGTAGTTCAGAATCATTAGTTTTCCTCTTTCCCTGAACAAGTACGGTGATTCCCCCCGCCCCCATCTTCAGATTGAACACCTGGTAGAATTCCTAAGGGGTAAAAATCTTGAGAAGGGTGGGGAGTTTTCCTAAGGCTGGGCCCCCAGGGGTTAATTCTCCCGCTGATCTACACTGGCCTCTGGCAATGCATCAGTGAGGGTTTAAAGCATTCTTGCCCACACTGGCTCTAGCTGGGGGTTTCTGCTTCCGGGCTTCTGCTCCCAGTAGGTTAGCCGTGAATCTGGGTATCACCCCTTCCAACTCTCCAGTGTTCAAAGCAGTGATTAGCCCTGTGACCTCACTTTTCCAATGGCTCTAAGAAAAGTGATTTTCAGTTCACCTTTCTTTCTTATGAGGATAAGAGTGTTCATTTCTAAACTCTTCACGTGTCAGATTGAAAACCACTGTATTTAAATATTAAATGTAATATCCATAGGAAGGAATGTGTGATGCATGTCACAAAGTAAGACAATGTTGTTAGCTATTACTGTAATTTATTGATTCCATCACATTTTGTGTCTAATTAAACAAGATACAATAGGCATCGAAAAGTCAGTACATCTGTCTGAGCATATTAGAAAATTATCTCAATACAAAATGACGGGTTTAGAGAAATAATTGACGATGGTCAGAGGTCTCAGTGATCAGAATTCCAGCATGACGCCTGGAATGAAGAAGCAATCTGAGCCAAAAGCTGGGCCAGAGAACCTGTGACAGAGGGAGCAGGGAGGAACATGAAGGAAAAGAGCGAAAATTAGGCTTGTGGGAGTGGAAGTTTGGGAATATAGAAAAGGTGGCGAAGCGGGTAATAGCCTCTTTAGATGTTTGACCCATAGCAGAATAGATACAGCCAGCTTTGTCTTTTGTATTCAAAGATGGTGCTTCTGATGGGATTGCTATTTTTGCCAAGAGATGCTGTTGAATGGTTTATTGCGAGAATGGCCGCCCTTTGGTCCACAGCTGTCACCACTGTTTAGACCAAAGCTGTCATAGATGTGTGGCCTGCCCAACCTCTCTGCTCAGACGGAGCCTCCTCCTCTCTGATTGCTGTGGGTTTACTTGCCTTGCGCGCTGCTCAGTTTCGCGGTCGTTCAGAATCACCACAGTGTTTGAATAGCAAAGCGATCCTTCTGCTCTGCCTGCTTGTGGTCCTGTCTGTTCTTTTCTCAATATTCCTAGCCTAGCATAGTTTCTGTTTTTTGTTTTTGCATACTATTGCTGAGCAACCCTAGAAGTTTGGCTTCTTCTAGGACCTCACAGTCAACAACCTTGCTTTCCTTTTTGGCATCCAGTATTGGTGTGTAGCTCCACCTGATGATGTCGCTTTAGAAGACCAATTCTATGTGTATAAAATCGCAAGGATCATCCTCGCAGCCCTAGAGAAAGTTGTGTTCTGACTACACCATGAACTTTCAAGTTGGGCTAGACCTTGATTCTAGTATTAGTTTCCTCAATAGACTAGATCATATGACTCACTTGGGGAGGTTGCTTAAAATACAGATATGTGAACCAGCCATGGACTGCTGAAATAAATTTAGGAAAGGAGCCTAGAAGCCTGTATTTTAAATAGCCACTGTAACATGGCAAGTCAGGTGACAGATGGGCAGCTGGGACGATACACAGGCGTGCACTGTCCATGAGCCCGCTCGGAAGCAAGAACTCCATTTCCATAGATTCCCAATTCATTTAGTTAGGGAACAGAACCTAATGGAACTGGGGTGGCTAAACCCAGCAGGGACAGAGGCCTCCTGTGTCTGCAGGTAATTGCCATGCTCCCCCTCCTATCCATACCTTGCTGCTGGGGACACTTGAGACAGGTGGGATCCTGCTAGGACTGAAAAAGAGAGTGAAACACTTGGCTCTGTTACTGTTTCTTGTTTGCTTCGTGTGTGTGTGTGTGTGTGTGTGTGTGTGTGTGTGTGTGTGTGTGTTGTTAATGAGGTCTCTGTTATCACTGGAGAAGCTGTTCCCCTAAAATGCTGGCATTTCCATAAAATACAGGGATCACCAAACTGCCCACAAGCAATTTTTGCACTGCCTTTGAGCTAAAAATGATTTTTGTATTTTTAAATGGCTAGAGAAGATCAGAAGAAGAGTAATGCTTCATGCTGTATGACCATTATATGAAATTCAAATGTCAGTTTTACTGGAAGCCAGACACGCTCATTCTTTCTGCTGTTGTCTGCCACTGTTTTTGCCCTGCAGTGAGACCTGCCCAGTTACAGTGGGGACAATACGGCCTCAAAGGCTGGGATACTCAGCTGCTGGTTCTTGGTGGAAAAAGCTTGACAACCCCTGATTTCAGGGAATGCTGACTGGTATCAGGCTCTCCTGGTCCCTGATTCAAGCTCAGCACCCACGGGGTCCCATCCATACCCTCTGAGGAAGCAGAGTTAGTGCCCAGATGGTCCTGAACACACACTCTTCCTACTCCCTGATGTCTGGGGCTGTGGCCACAGTTCCCCACATTTGAGCCCGACCCTGACTTTCTATCCTCCACCCTGGAGGTTCTCACGCTGAGTTTGGGTGGAAGACCACAGTCACAGTGCATTGCTCCTCAGGGCATCCTGCGGGATTCACGCGGTCTGGAGAATTTAGGAAACACTGACCAATGGAGGAAATGAAGGACTTGCTCGCCGAGAAGTCAAATCATGTGCAAAAGGTATTTGCCGCTGACTTGAGAAGCAGCAGACCGGACCTCAGTTCTCTGGCTGCCTTCCTGGTCCTTACAGCGGGTAGAGAGTGGCTCTCGAAGCATGTGAGTTTGTGACAACTTCGAGGCGGTGCATCACATTCTTCAAAGGCAAACAGAGGAGACGCTTCCCTTATTGAAGTGGAAAGGACTGTTTCAAGTGGACCCCAGGAGGCCACCCCCCCATCCCGGGGGGGCTCCCGTCATTACTTGGAGTGTCAGCTTTAAAAAACATAAGGGCCAGAAAGCTTAAGGTGGGGGAGAAAAACAGTTCATAAAGAACAATCATGGTGCACTCTGACTGACATTTGAATTTGTAATCTGCCTTCCTAATTAGCATTAAAGCTTTCCCTACTTGGCAGAAAAGCTAGGCGACTGAACTTGAACTTCCAAAGAGATGTTTTAACAGCTGCTCACCATCGTAAGATGAATATCGGTAATTAGAACTATTATCGCTTTCTGTCATCGGTACAGCTACTGTTATTAATCCTCAGCAGGGAAAGCCATGATGTTAATAATGCTGTTTGTACCAAGCTATGAAATCCTACTTACCGTTCCCACTCTATTTATAAGAGCAAAATAGCTACTAAGAGGAGGAGGACCTGGTAGCTGTTTAATGTGTTGATGATCCAGAATCGCCAGCCAAGAGAATTCTGGAGAGTGACCCCACATTTCATCCTGCTTCTTGACTGCTTTAAAGGGTCTGGGGATTTGTTCCAGAGCAGGGGATGTTACTCGTTGTAGACCTCGGGCTCTCAAAGGTGACGCCTCCACTGAATTTGCAAACAGCTGAGATCACTCTTGGACAGCAATTAAAGATATCTCAGGCGTGACTACAAGGGATCTGAAAAAAAGAGATAATAGAAAAATGGTTTTGATATTTTTAAAACACTAATTCTGTTGCTTAGATGCAGCCTGAACAATTGCGTACAGTAGTTTAAAATGTATGCTTTGCCGTTACCTTACTGGATCCATTATTTTGAGATGGCAGACAGGGGTATTGCCCTGGGTCATTCATCTTTTACTTGCTTTTATTTGGTATTCAAGGAGAATAATTAAGCTCTGTGTGCCAAACCCAGTGACAAATATACCCCAAACTGGACGAAATAATAATAATAATAATAACATCGGTAATTGTAGTGTATAGATCAAAAGGGCTGAAGATAGAAGACTGAAACAAATTAATTTTCCATTTTATCTATCTAAATTTTGATTAATTAAATGTGACTCCATCACTAGTTGCTAAACATTTATCAATGGTTCAAGAAAAGCCTTGATCAATAACCTTAAGGCAAAACATTCAGACATAACATTACATTAATTTGTTTTTAATTGGAAAAATATTGAAAGGACTCCCACCCCCACCCCCAGCTATATAATCTGTTTCCCAGTATTATTTGGCTGAGATTTGAATTCTGATATAAGTGTAGAAACAGAACAAATTAGAGTCTCTAAAACTATTTCCCAAGTAAAATAAATGAATGAGAAACAGCCATTCTATAGCCTTCTCTTGCAGGATGCGGACATACAGAAACCTAACAAGATCTTTTGAATTTTGTCTATTTCCCAAACTTTGCCTGGGGGCATTTTTGGGGCATGCTCTTGTCGCTGTTTACCCCTCAGCATTCCCCAGAGCCCCGTGAAACAGGCTGTGGGAGGTGCCGGTCTAGGCATGAAGCTCCTGGTAATAAATGAGCTTGAGCCGGAATGGTTGCAGGTGTTTGCATTACTGCAGGACCGAGGCAGGGGTACTGGTGCCAGCATCCCTGGAGGCCGTGGGTTTGTGCTCAGTGTGCTGATGGGGTGCACCCAGGGGAGCATAAGAGACACTCTCTGAACCCCAGTGAGGTGCTCTGCCTCACTGCCTCAGCACCTACTCTAAGTGGCCACAAGGATTTTTCTATCTGGTCATATTTTGGATGACATTTCTGCGTATTTCCTAAGTTTATTTTTATGTGACCCAAATCCTCTGCAGTGAAGTTGGGATTCACAATTTTTGGTATAGAAGTAAGGTTGCATTCATGCACTTTAATATTGGTGTCTATAGGTTATAAATGAAGTGGCTTTGAATGCTTATGACTGCTGGTTGGTCCTTGATGAGTTTATAAGAAGAAACAATATAATTTGTTTTTTTTAACCAAAACATATTTAATTTAAAACAATGTCTTAGGAGATTGATTTTTTTAATGTTTAAATGAGCTTTTGTCTATTAAAAAAGACGAAGGACAAACATAGTTTTAATTTGATTTTGTCTTAGGAAGAGAGACTAATCTTCCTAAGGAAGACTATCCTTGGGAAAGAGTTGCCCCCTAGTTGTTTTTATATAGTTAGAAAAAGATGCCTGAGTTGCTAGCCTCTGTAAGAGTTAACACTATCTTGCAGTTGGTTCCTGCGACTTTTCTCCACTTTTCCCTGCCCCTCCCCAGCCGGTAACAATGATGGGTCTCGGTGTGCTAGCTACTCCTTTTTTGTCTTTCTCCCTTTCTTTCCTAACATCAGCATAAATTTGTGTGCTAAAGGAGTATTGGGGCTTGAAGTCGGTTTCCTCTCGGTGAAGTTCTTTGGTCCCTTACAGAAGCGACTATCCATCCTTGGTGTCTTTTCCACATATATCCCACACAGAACTAATTGTCCTGGACTGAACCTGTCACACAGTTCTTCCCTGAAAACTGATGAGCCAGGGATCCAGTCAACATCGCAACATTGCAGTAACCTCTCTAATTAGGAACAAAGATGTGGGAGAGGAAGGGACCCTGGAAATGATCTAGGTCAACCCTTTCATGTTATAATTGAGAAAGCCAGATGTGCTGTGATAAATATGTACAGTTGCTTTGATAATCAACTAATGAAACTTAACTCAAAGTGTTTCCATAATTCCTACAGGAAAGGAAAAGACTTTCAGTGGTATTAGGATAACTTAATGCAAGAGAAGATAATATGCATCAATGCAGAGTTTCGGGAAGGATCAAGGAATATATTTTGCACATTCCATTCTGTCCTGTGATCAGCTGTACTGAAAAAAAATATCTATAAGAAGAGTGCTAGTAAAATAAGAAAATTCGCATTCACGGAGGGCATCATTGGCATTGTTTCTCATTCGATCATCTCATACAAATTTTCAGTCCAAATAATTGACTGTGGAATTCTGTCTTCCAGTTTTGTATTTTAAAAAAAGGAGGTTCCTCAAAAAGTTAAAAATAGAGCTACCCTATGACCCAGCAATTGCACTACTGGGTATTTACCCCAAAGATACAGAAGTAGTGAAAAGAAGGGCCACATGCACCCCAGCGTTCATAGCAGCAATGTCCACAATAGCCAAACTGTGGAAGGAGCCAAGATGCCCTTCAATAGACAAATGGATAAAGAAGATGTGGTCCACATATATAGTGGAATATTAGCCATCAGAAAGGATGAATATGCAACTTTTGCATCAACTGGATGGACCTGGAGGAGATTATGCTAAGTGAAATAAGTCAAGCAGAGAAATACAATTATCATATGGTTTCACTTATATATGGAACATAAGGAATAGCATGGAGGACATTAGGAGAAGGAAGAGAAAAATGAAGGGGGGGAATCAGAGGGGGAGATGAACCATGAGAATCAAACTGAAGGGTTTAGAGGGGAAGGGGTTGGGGGGATGGGTTAGTCCCATGATGGGTATTAAGGAGGGCACATATTGCGAGAAGCAGTGGGTGTTATACGCAAACAATGAATTGTGGAACACTGCATCAAAAACTAATGAAGTACTATGTGGTGACTAACATAACATAATAATAGAAAAAAAAGATTTTAAAAAAATGAAGAAAAATATCACTACCATACATAGTTGGTATTTCAAAATCCTCATGTTATTTTCAGTTTTTCTCTGTAGAAAGCAATTTTCTCTGCTGAATAATATAGAAATTTAGCCTGAGTGCTCCTCATTAGAAAGGATAATTTTTGTTACTGTAATGTTATAATTCACTTATTCTTATAAATATTCTGTTACATTCCTCACCTTGGAAATTTTCTCGGTTAAAATATGGACTATCATTTTCTCTTTCCTGAACTGGTTTGGTGTTGTTTTTGTTTTTTGTTTTTTTTTAAATTGAGGGTAATGTTGTTCTTTAACTCATTTCAATATAATCGTTTTTATGATTTAAAAATACCCAGAATATACTTTCCTATCTGGAAAAGCAATAGAAAAACAACATTCGAGAAAATAGCTCACTCATGACCCCAAATAATTGTCCTTCAGTAATAATAACTGCCATTATTGAATATTCATTATGTGTCAGACCTCTAGGGCTTTATTTATATTCACTTACTGAATTCTCAGAACTCTATGAACTAAGTGGTATTAAGCCTATTTTACAGATAAAGAAACTTGGCAAGAACTTTCACCTAAAAAGGTGACATATGGGGGCGCCTGGGTGGCTCAGTCGGTTAAGCGTCCAATTCTTGGTTTCGGCTCAGGTTGTGATCTCAGGTCGTGAGATCAAGCCCCACATCAGGCTCCGTGCTCGGTGTGAAGTTTGCTTGAGATTCTCTCTCCCTCTGCCCCTCCTGCTCATTCTGTCTCTCTCTCTCTCTCAAAAAAAAGAAAAAAAAAAGTGACACAAAGAAGATTTGTATCTAGATCTGTTGTCCACCCAACACCAGACTTTTCATTTTCATGTTGGCCTGCCTTGACATCTAAGGGGATGGGCAGAGGGGCTTTACTGGGGACCAATCTGGGGCCTGGTTGTGCGTGTTTGACAAGGTGCTGCCCCAGTGGGGACTGGAGCAGGGCATGTGGCCAGGGCAGTCCTAAGGATGGTGATGTCAACTGCTCATGAGAGGTCGAGTCATGGGAAACGTTCTGTCACTTTAAAATTTCTTTTTCAAGAAGAAGTTTTCAGGGGCCTCTCTTGATTGCCAGTGGACTTGGCCATGATACTTCTTTTGTACTAGGAAAGGAGGTGAGAGTTGTCTCAGAAGTAAAGAGAAACAATCTTACTCTGTCTACAGTCACTTCCTGAAGTGTTTTTCTTGAATAGTTGATGTTCCTGGTGAACTTTTTTTTTTTTTTTTAACACTTTGGGTCTAGACCAGCAGATCTTCTCCAAAGGGTTTGGGCAGTGCTCGCTTCGGCAACATATACACTGAAATTGGAACGAAGGGTTTGGGTGGTAGTGCCAGTGTGGGGATGGTGGTGTGCTCAAGGCATGAAGGTAAGGTGACCAGGCCTGTCTTACGTGGGTCCAGTTTCCTGCTTGACTGAGGGTGGGAGCGATGGCAGATACCGATGAGGCCGCGTGGTTGAAGTGAGCAGGGTGGGACTGGAGCAGATCGGAGGGCACAGCCTCAGCTGGGCAGCTCCACTTCTGCTCCCGCGGTGGTGGCGGTGGTTTCTGTGTGGGAATGAAGGGCTAGCATGGCACGTGTTCTGATTTCCTAAGAGCTGAAAGGTCCAGCTTTCTATGTAAAAATCTCCTAATTTTAGTTCTTAAATGCAATCAAAGATTATTTTTACCCAAAATAATACCATGCAAGTTAAGGGAAATCTTCAGAGTGGATTTCTGTATGTGGACCCACTAGCTTTTAAATACTTTGGTCGTTATTCTGGTATCGAGCCACCTGAGAAAGCTGTGATACAGGTAGGGCACATATCATTTCTAGCTTTCAGGTAAGGAAACTGAGGCACGCAACATCACCACCTGTGGCCATCTCAGCTGAAACGAAAATTCGCCAGAGCCAGTCAGCCTGAGTTCAAATCCGACTTCCACCATTGATGTTCAGCGTGACTTTGAGCAACTTACCTTTGTGTGCCTTCTTCTTCTGATAGATCGCGCTAATTCTGATGTCACGAGGTTGTTGAGAAGATTAAATGAGATGATGAGGATATAGGTGGCATGAACCTTTAGCTGCTTGATAACATTGTCTGCTTTAATGGTAGTAACAATATTTTGCAGTGCTATCAGTACAGCAGGGAAGAAGAGATTTGCCAGAACCCCAATTTCTAAACAGGAATTATATCAATGACATGATAGAAACATAGCTTAGGCCTTGTCATAGTGTTGTCTTTGCAAAAAGCTCAAGAGGGGGCGCCTGGGTGCCTCAGTCGGTTAAGCATCCGATTCTTGATTTTGGCTCACAGTGGGCCCTGCGATGGGCTCCATGCTCAGTGTGGAGTTCGCTGGAGATTCTCTTTCTCTCTCCCTTGCCGCTCCTGCTCATGCTCGCGCTCTTGCTCTCTCTAAAATAAATAAGTAAATCTTTTAAAAAATGAAATATAAAAGTACTTCAGGAGCATCATTTTGACTTCTGTTATAAAGAGTTAGAAACTTATTTTTGAGTGAGTAGAATACTTAGGTATATACGCGTACACACAAGTTAGGCCAAGGCACTAGCAAGAAATGTCCTTTGCTGATGTACAGCTACAGAACCTCATAAAAACCTAAGTAGAAAGAAAAGCTTTGCCGATAAGATTCAGAGAGCAGTCACTCAGGTTCCAAGATCAGGAAAACAAATCTGATGAGACAGACAGAGGGGACATTGGAAAAGACAACATACACGTATGCATGTGCCCATCTGTGCATACAAAAACACGCACACCGGGCTATTTCAGATTGTATTTTAGGTTGTGTCTGTGAAATTAATGTGTAATGTGTGTGTAATTAATGTATGTGTTTAAGGAACAACTCTGAACACCCTTCTAGTTTTGTGTTGGAAAATTGTCTGAGAAATCCTTTGACATTTTAGTGGCACTTTTTCTGGAATCTATGGAGATTCACTGACCACCTTATGTGAGTTACATTAACTAATTCCAGCCACCTTGTATCAGTTAAGAGAGACTCAGTTATGCTACGGTAACCCCCCAATAGCAGCAGCATAAGCTGATTCCCCACTCCTGCTATGTGTTCAGGGTAGGTCAGTATGGGGGCTGTGCTCCTTTCGGTCTCTCGAGGACCATAACCAACAGGGGCTCCGTTTCGACCTCCGATTCCATGATCACATTGCGTGAGTGAAAGTTTATCCCTGTTTCTCCCCCTTCCTCTCTGTGACCTCTGGAGTCCTGAAACATTAGCTTTGCCACTTGATAGTGAAGAGGACAGATGACAAGGAGCATTCCTGATTGCTTCGGTGTTATTAGACTGTGTTCCCAAAGGTAGCATTCACGGTTCGTTAGGTCTGAGCGATGTGTTTTCTCATAGAGAAATGGAGTGAAAAGTTCAACAGTTCTTTATTACATGGATTTTAATCAGGTGTCAAGTGACAAGGTAATCAATCAGCCAGGGTGAAAGAAAAAAGGGATGATGGGGCTGGGAGCAGGGCTGTGACTTAAGGGTTTAGAAGAATCATTTGATCTGCCCCCAGCCTAAGTAGCATGGTCCTGGCCATGGGAGTTGGATGGTGCTGCCCCCAATGCGAAACTTGTGCCCTCGATGATCCAGACCAACCTCCTCACATTCACTGTGTAGGTTGGCTGCAGTGGAGTGAGTTGGGTCCTAATTCATGAATTAGGAAGTCTTTGCTTTGGTTGTGTTGTTCCCCTTGAAAGTTGGCTGGGAAGAGCCTCCCTGCTCCCAGGAGTGGGGTATTTCAGGTTCTAAACTTAGAGAATTGCTAAACATTTGAATTACTTGAATTTAAGTGTCATTTAGCTTGATTAATGCATGGTTATTTAGACACTTGGTGTACCCCTGTACACACAGAGGAGAGACTTCTATAAACTGTGCTTCTGTTAACTCACAAACAGGTTATTCTGGAGGCAATGCTGCTTACAGTTTCAGTAAGCAAAGACAGGAGACTTTTCGGGGGCAGGTGTGGAGTGTAAACATTTAACATGTAAACGTAGTACACATTTACCCAGCTGCGCCAATTGGAGCTCAGTCATTGGAAAGCTTGAGATAGGGTAGATTCAAAGATCATGAGGATTTAGTCTTGGAGCATAGGTAAACAGTAGGGTACGTCCCTTCTCATTTCATACAATCTAGTATTTGTTCCTACTAGTCTAAGCTAACATACCCCTCGATCTGAAATACTTAGTTATTAAATCCAATTGTGATTTTTTTATTCCTTGTCATATGTGTCCTTTCTTGGGAATTTGATACCACCAGTCACTCCCTCCTTAAAACCTTTGCCTTGTCTTGTGTGACCCCACACTTTCCTACATTCTTTGGGGTTTTACTAGCTGTCACTTAGTGCTTCTTTGTAAACTCAGAGTTCTCCAGGCCCCCCTTGGGCATAAGTAGTCACCATAGCTACTCACTAAACTTGCCTGAAGTAATTTCATCACCATTAATATGCATATACAAATGTGTCTAAAATCCATGTCACTTGTCCATTTATTTTTTACTAAAAATAGACCCATGTGTTTAATCACCTACTCAACATTCCAATCATTTCTCACTCAACCTAATCAAGGCTGGAACTCATCATCTTCCTCCTCCTTCTGTTTACATTTTAGTGAATGACAGTATTTGGCCCCCAGGTTGAAACCGAGTCTTCTTGGTTCTTCTTTTCATCCCTGAACTTAAATTCTGTTTATTTGACCTTGTCAGAATCTTACAAATCTGATACTCCCCGTCCGACTTGGTAGATTGGGGGTTAGGGCCCTCTTTTCCTGTGTTGTCCTAACAACTGGCTCATACCTCTGTCATATTATATCTTACATTGTGTTATGAATCCTTAATTTTATTTAACTTTTTTCCACTGTTGATAATGACTTCCTTGAGGCCAGAAACAATCCTCTGTTTCTGAATTCTTAGGACTGATACGGTTTCTGTAGTATATAGATACACCACCAAAGGATGAGGTTAGAAGTGCAGAGATGCTAATAAACAAGGCTGTGCTTGATAATTTTGCTTTCAGAAAGCAAGTGACAATGTCAAGTTTTCCATGAAGGGTAATGGGATCTGCAACTAGAGATGGGGACATGATCTGTGTGGGCAAAGTACCTGATGCGGGGAGTGGTCAGCAGGACTGGGAGGAACCTCCCATCTTTCTTCCTTACATCTTTGATCTGGGAGAAAAAGAAGGAAAAAAAAAAAAAAAGGAAAGGTAGAATTACAGCTGTGATTAAAAAAAAGTAATTGTTATAATGTTGGCCTAAAAATAGTTTTTGTTTGAGTTAATAGACAGGCAGAATAGAAGGAAATGGTAAAAAGAAATAATTCTTAAAAGACCTTGTAAATACATGGGAAGTGCTCATTCCTAGTACAGAATGTCAGGACATTCACATTAGAAACAATCCATTTTATCTGACTTTTTACACAAAAGCTTTCATTTTGTTTTTGGGTTTTCTCTGGGGAACTCATAGTCAGAAGAGGAAGTGTAAGAGATTTGTGAGAAGATTGCCATAATGATTCACAGAAATTCAGACTGAAGGGATGATTTTGCTGTTCAGTTAGCAGGAGTGCCTTCTCTTAAAATTGAAATTCTCAGGCTAGAGTTGAAAAACACCTTCATCTTTAAAAAAAAAATGGCAGAAATAGAGATGAGGTACTGTCCATACTAGCTAGCTGACGGGTATCACGGTCATCATCCTGTCTTTGGTAGATTTCCTGGGCCACTCGGTAGGACTTCATTTATAAGTATAAAATAGCCCTTCAAATGTAAGCAGAGAGAGTTGTATATTTCCCATGATTTTATTATGGCCATATTCTGTGCACCGTGAGTTCTTAGGAGGAACAGTAGTAAATAAACCCATGAAATAAAGAATAAATTAATATGCATCTGACTCTTTCAGTGTTGGCCTGTTTTGAATGGTTAACCTGATTTAATGTTTCCAGGGGGTTTTAGCTATTGTGTGCTCTCTGAGCATATTGAAACAGGCCATGCTTTGTAAATCTTGGCAGAAGTGTAAGAACTCAGTCCTTGGTGAGCCTGCAATTCTTTTGTTCCAGCCTGACTTGAGAAATCTAATCCAAGACTTGTCCATACCCTCTACATTCAGAGACTGTGAGAGCTGCCTATTTATTTACTGTTTAATTTCATTGTAGTTTATTTAGTTTCTTAAAAATAAGGATGTGTTTCTTTTTCTGTATTAACTGGAAGTACAGACTTCCGGCCAACATGCTAATAATAGCCTCTATCCAGGAATACTGAAGTGCCTCATTCGGCCTGCTTTTGCTCAAGGATCCATCCCCATGAGCTCTTCTTGAATCTGAACTGAAATGGGGTTCAGAGTGGGGTAGAAATACACCTGCATGTTTGGGGGGGCATCACCATCATCTGCCTTCTTCAGAGTGATTGGAAACTGCGTTCTCAAACATTCCTTTCTGCTCAAACATTTCATAATCCTAAGAAATAGTGGCATTTCCACCTTTCTGCCTTCTTTCTTGTTTGCCTTTTTTTCCCCACTTGAGAAGCCCTACCAGCATGTGATGTCCTCAGAGGGTTTTGGACTTTGGGGCCATTCCCTCTCCATGCACTGGTGCAGTCGTGGGAATCCTTCTTGGAAGTCAGATCCCCGTCCCGCTACTTCCTGTGCTGATGTGTCCATTTCTTCCTCAGGTAAAATGGGAACAAGAGGTTAACATAACAATAAAAAAAAAAAAAATGGGAACAAGAGGATTGTTTGTACTCCAGAGGGTTTTTGTGAGGCTTGAGAAGCACTACATGGCATATATCATGACTAGTATATGATTGTCCTATTATTGAAGTGGGATGCAGAGAGGGATAGGGTATTTGGGCAGACCCAGCAGACAGGATGAGTCTCGTTGTGTGTGAGCATATACAGCTGCCTAAAAATGTCTAATAATTCTGGTCACGTGCTGCTGCTTGCTTCAGGTTTTGTTCGCTCGTGCCATGAATCCGATAACCCTTGCTGTTTTGAACCATCCCCGCTATTAACCTTTTTCACGCTCCTGCTGTTGGTCCATTGTCATCAAGCATTAATTACCAGAATTGAACATTATTTTGTATTATGTCCTTTTTTTTAAAGATCCAAACCTATTTAATGTAATTTTACTACAGTAGCTGGAGTAGACTTCTCTCCCCCAAATTTATTTGCTTTTGATAGCGAAAACACATCACAGCCAAATTAAGAGTCCTTCTGCTCTGTTGTGATTGATACTAGTTCTTTTTCAGTTGTGTTCATTTTGAAACCATCATTAATTAAAAAAACAAACAAAACAAAAACCCCTGCAATCCACTGTAAGTCTGAATAAACACAGACACATGCAAACTCCAAATGATTTAAGGAAGTAGAGGCTAGGCTCAATAAATATATAAAATTAAAAGCAAATTCTGATCCTGATCCCACATTTCTTCTTCCTCGATGGGTTTGTAAGTGTTTAGTCAAAAATTAAGGACGGATCCAGCAATGCCACTTCTGGGAATACATATGAAGGGGGGGGAAAGGTGTGTTGAAGAGCACCCCCATGTTCGCTACAGTATTACTGACAATTGCCAAGACATGGAAACATACACACACATACATATGCAAACAGCAGAATATTACTCAGCCATAAAAAGAAGTAAATCGTACCATTTGTGACAAGGTAGGTGGACCTTGAGGGCATTACACTAAGTGAAATTAGAGAATGACACATACTGCATGAGCTCACTTATATGTGGAATCTAAAACAAAACAAAGAAAATACCCTTGTAGAAAGTAGATAGGTAGTTACCAGAAGCAAGGAGTGAGGGAAGTGGGGATTGGATGAGGGGCCAGAAGGTGCCAGCTTTCAGTTAAATGGTAAAGAAGTACTAGGGATGTAATGTACAACATCATGACCACAGTTAACCACTGCTGTAGGGTATATTTGGAAGTTAAGAGTAGATCCTTAGAGTTCTTTCACAAAGAAAAAAGGTCTTCCTTACTCTTCCTCTTCCTCCCCTCCCTCCCTCCCTCCCTCCCTCCCTCCCTCCCTTCTGTCCTTCCTTCCTTCCTTCCTTCCCTCCCTTCCTCCCTTCCTCCCTTCCTTTTTACCCTCCCCTCCTCTTCCTCTTTCTCTTTCTTCTCTTTGTATTTATATGAGATGATGGATGATAACTCATTGTGGTGATCATTTCGCAGTATACGTAAGTCGAATCACTATGCAGTACACCTTAAACTTACATTGTGCTGTATGAAATTATCTGAATAAAATTGGGCAGGAGTGGAGAAATTAAGGGTGTTCTTGGTTTTGAGAGACATTGTTATCTTGGCCATAATGTGCTTCCCCTTGTCTTTGTCAGCCTCTGGTCAGTACTTTTTGCAGGAGAATTCGTCAGTATGTTGTGTGGCCATGAAGCAGCATTTTATTTTATTTTATTTTATTTTATTTTATTTTATTTTTTTAGATTTTTATTTATTTATTTGTCAGAGAGAGTGAGAGAGAGCACAAGCAGGGGGAGCAGCAGAGGGAGAGGGAGAAGCAGGCTCCTCACTGAGCAAGGAGCCTGATGTGGGACTCGATCCCAGGACCCTGGGATCATGACCTGAGCCGAAGGCAGGCGCTTAACGACTGAGCCACCCAGGCGTCCCATGAAGCAGCATTTTAACCCACCCGTGGGAGTAATAGAAATATAATAGATTAATGCAAAATAGTTAAATATACAACTGAAAAGGAATAGTCTCAAATTTCCTCTTAAATCGACTGAAATGTTGTTTGCTATGAGAATGTGTGCTGATGAATGAGCTAATTTATTTAGTTTGCTATATTAGCATAGGTATTCCTAACCATGACTGAGCTACTGAAAAAAAAAAAAAGGGACTAGTTGCTGAATTGGTAGAAAAGCTGAAACCTGCAGAACAGGAGTCTTTTACATATTGATTCATTTGTTCTGTATTTCCCTTGAATTAAAATTAAAATTGATGGAGAATTTCTAGGGTCCCATACTTCCCCTTTTTTAAAGAGATCGGTAATCCATCATTCCCTTTTACCACTAGCTCAGCTCTGTTCGCCATGACTTCTGTTCATTTCCAGCAAGATGGATATAACCAGTATTTCCCACATTTTCTGGTTTGCAGTAAAATAAATAAATAAATAAACTCTTTTAAATGGCTTGAGCTCCAACTTTATTTCAGGAAAGCCCTTGTCTTATTTGGGGGTCAGCCCTCCAGTGATAATCCCGGGATATGCCCAGGACTTTCTGCAGAGGTCAGTCCTTGCTGCTCCCTTGAGCAAGGGAGGCTCCCCGTTGGTATGACATAAGGAAATGGGGTTAGGACAAGACTTCCATTGACAGTTGCTGCCATTGGTTCTAGTTTGGAGAACTACCATGGCCGTACTGGTTTTTCAAAGTTCAAAGGAAGAACGGGCCTCACCTCACATTTTCTGTCAGCTGAGGTATCTTCACCAAAGGTAGACAATGAGCTCCAGACAATGCTTTTTAGCATTGTTCAGAGATGCAGGTCCTGCCATGCCATTCTGTTCCTGGAAAATGGTGGAAGGTGTTTATTGGGACCCCAAAGCACTCTTTCTCTTCCACTTTGGCATTCCTATTATTTCTTCCCTCAGCATTCTCCTTTTCTCCCCCTCCTTGCTCCCACCAAAGCACTCAAGCCCATATCCATTTCATGTCGTAGAATAAGTAACACATCCTTTAAAGGGAAAATTCCCGCCAGGTCACAGTAGATGGTGTTATCACGATTTTCCACCTGATGAAGTTGAAAGGCAGAAAGATTTTACTTCTCAGACTCCAAGTTTGGAGAAACCAATCTAAGCTAGATAGGGCAAAGTATGAACTTATCCTCATAGTGATTCTATCTATTCTGCTGGTATGTACCAAAAAAGTACTCTACTTGGTTAACCAAGTGGCTTAAGAAATAAAACTTTATAAATGAAGTTGAGGTTTTCAGTGTATCTCTCTAAGTATGGTATCCTGGTTCAGCCACTGTAGTAAATCCTACACTGGATTAAATTATTTGCATGCAATTCTTTATATTTTTATCACACATGCTTATGCTTATAAACGTTTCTAGTATGGTTGACCCATCTTTATTTTCTTTTCTTTTATGAAACTTCCAACATAAACACAAGTAGAGAAAGTAGTCTGATAAACATACACTTACCCAATACCTAGTTTCACCCATTTAAATACTTGGCCTATTCTGGTGCACACATCACCCCATTTCCTCCCCTCTTCTCTCACCCCTGGATTGAAGCAAATTCCAGATGTTAATACCTGTATTTTCAGTAAACACTTCAGTGTCTATCTCTAAAAGAAAAGGATTTTTAGAAATCATAGCCACTATTACAAGTATCACACCTAAAACAATCAACAATAATTTCTTGAAATTATTAAACATCCATTAGCCTACTAGGGTTTGCAAAATGTTTTAGAGATTTCTTTTTATAGTTGTTTTGCCTGAATCGGATCTAACCAAAGTCGACACATTGTATTGGGTTCATATGTCTTTCAGGTTCTTTACATCTGTAGGGTGGCTATTCCTAGTTTTTTCCCTCTCTCCCCTTGCCATTTATTTGTTGAGAAAACTGGGCCTGTGGACTTTCCCAGTGAACATTTCCCCTTGCTATATGGATATTCAATGTCAGTAATACCATTTAGCCCATGTTCCCCTGCTAATATCCAAAGCTCTCCGTGCCATGTGTTATGTGGCTGTGCAACATGGTTTCTGGACATTCTCTTCTATGTCCACCATCTGTAGGGGTCAGTATGGGGCTTGATAGGTCAATACCATATTCTCAGTTATCATCACTTTATGGTAAACAGAATGGTCCCCTTTCTTCATTGCTTTTCAGAATTGTCTTGACTCTTAGCCCTTTGCTTTCCCTACAAATTTTACACTTAGCTTGTTAGGTACCTCACCCCTAAACACTCACAAATGTAGTTGTGATTTTTATGAAAACTTACTGAATTTCTAGATTAATGTGGCAAGATGTAAGGTCTTTATGATATTGAGTGTTATTATGTACAAATAGAACTCTCCATCCAGATTTCTATGTCAATAATAAGTTTTACAATTTTCTTATAGGATTTGTACATACTTCTTAAGGTTTATTTTGTGGTGTCTTACATTTATCGTTGCCTTTGTGTAAATGGTGTGAAGTTTTTACCCCTATATATTTTTGATGAAAGAATATAGGTCTATAAAAACCTGCTTTCGATTTATAATATATACTATTTAAATTGTTACTTCAATCCAGTGCTAGGTCTTCATGATTTATAGCATACATTTCAGGAGTTTCATGTACTGAGAATATTTCATTGCCATACGGAGGACTGTTTCTTCATAGGTTTGACTTTGAAGATGTGGAAGTGGCTTTTTCTTCCCAATTTTTAAATTCCTAGTTTTTAAAAAACTTACACTGTTTTCCCCCACTTCTTAGGTAGTATATTTTAAGCTATAGATTGTGGCATCAATGAAATTAGTGGAAATTGATGTAATGAGTTGTCACAAGCATTAAAGAAAGAACAGGATAGAAAATACCAAGACTATCCTGTAATTGGTAAGTGTTTGGGTTATGTGTGATACAGGTAGTGTTTCATGAAATATGTTTCACTGATATATATATATGTGTGTGTGTGTGTGTGTGTATGTATGTATGTGTGAGTATATAAATGTTTGGAAATTGAGAAGGAATCTTAGCAAACTGCATATCCTGTACTTTTTGTTACATTTAAATTTGATATTGGTGGCCTGAGAAATAGACTCTGGGTATGACTACGCTTCTGAGTTGTCAGAGAAAAGATTTCTATGAGCCAATTGTTTTAAAGGCCACTGTTACTACAAGGATACCTCTAAGGACACTTAAGAAGGAGATTAACAAAAATTACTCTCCATTGTGTAATCTGGAAGTAGACTTCTATGTCTCTTGGCCATTCAGTCATTAGTGAACTAAACTCTAGGATCATCTCCTTGAAGTTAACCCCTTAAAGTATAGTTAACCCCTTAAAAATGATTTAATGACAATTATAAAGTATTAGATAACCAGAACAGTATGAGTTACTCTGTGTATATGTGTGTGTATTTCTGAAGATTTGCCCCAATTTTGTTAGTCTATATTAGACTTGGATCAGGACAGAAAACTCACACCTCAACTATGTGATTTTATTTGGTGTCTTTGTCTACTATACGTTCAGCCCTATATTTTCAGCACGGTACTGAGCATTGCTTCAGTATGTACATTTAAGACTTAAACCCTGCTTTCATGAGGCCTACAGTGCATTGAGGAGTCCGTATAAACCATAAGGAATAATGGTACAAAATATATTGTACCACTGTGCGACATATACGTTACCTTACAGGAGGCAAGATGTGGGAGCAGGTGGCTTGTGTTTCTGAGGACCAGAGTTGTGAGAAAGGGCTTTGTGGAAGGAATAAACCTAGTTGAGTGGGGATTATAATACGTTTGGTTTGATGGTGGAACAGACTAGAAGAGTATTGTAGATGAGAAGGGCGCAAGGAGAAAAAGCAATCAACGGACAGAGCATGTGGACAGTGATAGTACAGAAAGTCGTCATTCAGAAACTGGAGGTGTGTTAAGGTGCCAGAGAAACAGGTTGCCTAGATAGGGTGCAGCCTGATCTATGAGAACTGTGTGCTTCCAGAGGTCTAAGTTTGATCAAATAATTCCTCCCAGTATCCCTTGTGTATCCACAGAGTCCCCGGGTTCTGTTTAACTGCAGACTTAAATGAAGTCACATTTCCATTTTTTTTTTTTTTTTTAAAGATTTTATTTATTTATTTGAGACAGAGAGAATGAGAGAGAGAGGGCACATGAGAGGGGGGAGGGTCAGAGGGAGAAGCAGACTCCCCGCCGAGCAGGGAGCCCGATGCGGGACTCGATCCAGGGACTCCAGGATCATGACCTGAGCCGAAGGCAGTCGCTTAACCAACTGAGCCACCCAGGCGCCCAGTCACATTTCCATTTTACATAAATACCTTCTCAGTATGTCAGGGGGTGTCCTCACAGACTTCCTAGTGGATGCCATCTGCCCCCAAAGCGCTAGTGAGAAGCAGCAGGTCACCATCTGTAAGAGCGTGGCTGCTGGGGTCCCCAGAGATCCATGGCGCTCCACGTAAACCTCACTGCCTTAGAGCCCCCTGTGATGGATCCTCAGCCACGTCCCCATCTGCCCCCCGGTCTTTGAAGCAGGGCCATTAGTGGCCTGGGTCTCAGACTCTGTTTTGGAACATCTCCTTGGGCCCTAACTTAGAGCACTCACTGCTGAGTTTGAAGATTTTATTTACTTATTCATCAGAGAGAGAGAGAGAGAGCGAGCAAGCACAAGCACAAGCAGGGGGAACAGCAGGCAGAGGGAGAAGCAGGCTCCCTACTGAGGAGGGAGCCCGATGCGGGACTCGATCCCAGGACTCTGAGATCATGACCTGAGATGAAGGCAGACGCTTAACTGCCTGAGCCACCCAGGCGCCCCTCACTGCTGAGTTTGAAGGTCTAATCCATCTCCCAGACCCAGGTTCAAATAACACCCACCAGTGCTTGTGGTTTCCATTGCTAACTATGATTTTGATGCTGGATGTTGCCATTTGTGCCTCTTCCCTTTAATTGAGGTTTCCACCATGGAGTCCCTCAGCCTGCATCCAAGTAAACTTTAAGGCTGATGCGTGTCCAGTTTGCAAATCTACAAGCACTCTGAATGCCAATTAGGCTCTTCAGGGAACCCACTGAGCCCTTTGAGTTCTCTGGCATGCAAGGGGCAAGCAACTTGACATTTCCTCATTTAAACTTGAGGCTTTGATTGAACTTGTTCCAAAGAATTTGGCAAAGTGAGTGGAGCCTTTTTATTAGCATGGTCACTGTTGCACAAATTCAGTCATACCTCAAGCCAGATCTCCTCTCTAAATGTAGCAAGGAGGTACATTGAAAGAACCAGATGTAACCATCAGGATATGGGCATCTCATTCCCCAAGACACCTGTGTTTACATTCTTCTGCATACATTTTTGTTGTCTGCCAAGCTTCATCTGGCAATCCCTGGGTAGGATCCCATTTGAATACATTTATAAAATGCTCTCTGTTTAACTGTCCAAGATAAAAATGAAATTTAAAATTCTTATGCAAATTACTGAAGAAAGAGTCCTGGAGGTTCATTAATTGAAAGAGATTGCTTTTGCAAGATTATAACAGCATGTCAGGTTCTAGATTTATTCACTGTTGTTTACTGTCCTATTTGCAAGTTTTAGTGTGAGGGTTTTAATTTAGGTAGTCAAGGAGAGATTTTTAACAGGCTATTTATATGATTTGGCATATTACATTTTCAGTGATTAAAGAAAACCTTTTGGATTTCATAGTTTCCTAGACTTATTATGAAATCCCAAACTCTATCATAACTTTGGTATATTAAGGTATTTATAATAAATTATCTGAAGAGCAATTACCAACCAAATAGACTATGAGAAAGCAACTTACTTAGTCCATTCTTCCCATAAACATTTATCGAAGACCCACCCTATGTTCCAGGCTCTGTGCGGACTACTAAGGACATAATAATTAAACCAGTAACTAACACAAAGCTCCAGGTCTTGAAGAGCTTATAGTCTGCAACAAATACTGAAATCTACAATTACATTGCATTTTGGTAAATATCAGGGAAGACCTACATTATATTGGTAATAAGTCACATTTATTTACAGTACTTACTCTGTGCCAAATACTCTCTACACCTTGCATATGTTAACTCCTTTTGCCTTTACAGCAACCCTATAGAGTAGGTGATATTTGTTCTTGTCATCTTGCATTTAAGTAAAGTGAGCTATAGAAAACTGCTCGAGAGTCTGCATCTCGCTGTGTGGCTGACTCCGTAGCTTCTGACCACTACATGTTCTCTACCTGCTTACACGTTTTCTAGGTGATTGTCCTCTTAGCTGGGGTCCAGACAATTTCGGTGGCCGACCAGGAATGAAGATTTGAATTTGGATAGTCTTGGAGTGTCAGTAAGATGTCATTATCTCTGCTGTTCGGTCTACTCAACCCAGGTTCCTAGGAAAGTTTTCAAGGAAGATATTCAGGACACCCTATTTTTGTCTTATTATATCCACTTGGGTAATGGTGAACTCAGTCCTCTTACCGTTCCTATTTCTAACTTTTGCCTGGAGTTGCAAGTTTAGGCTCTAACTTCTGCTTTGAATTTGATATTTAGGAAATTCCACATGCCTGAGATGAGGTGCCAGATTGCTGGAGTTGTAAACCAGGCAGGAATAAATAAGTCATCAAATGACTTTTGCCTGTGTTCCTTTTGACTAAAAACCATATCTCGTCTTGCCCTTCTCAATCTGTGACTTCTAATTTGGGCAGTTCTGAAGCCAAAGCGCTCGCCCAGGGCAGAGCTGGGCATCACCATTGGCTATTTCTTCTGATTTAATTGGCTGAGAGACTTTATTTTTTGCCAGAGAATATATAGTTGTACATATATGCATATATCATAAGAATTTCTGAGTGTGTTATTATGTCTTGTGATTTACTCATAATTGGGATTATTGTGCCCAAGGAACAATTGGGTGAAAGTTACAAGGAGAGAACTTTTGCATAAAATGGGGAATGGAGGACTAACGGGGTTGGCTACAGAAGGTAGCTACTCGGATTATTACTGACTGCTCCATCCCTGAAGCTATTGAAGCAATTGCTAGATAATCCAGGGAGGAAGATCTGAGTCAAGCACAAAATGGAGAAAAATTTGAACTTGGTAATTTCCTGATGGCTGCCATCCACAAAAGTCTAAGAGTGCCAAGTTTTCCAAACATCGCACTGCTCTGTGCACACAAGCATAGCACGGTCTTGGAACACACTCCTGTGTTCAATTTGTGCATCTGACTTTTCAGTGTATAATTAAACCCTGCAAAATATTTCCTCTTAGCAAATACAAAGTGTGTCCCTCAGAAAGTAATAGAAATAAGCTACAAAAGAGAAACAATGATAAACTAAAGAATAGCAAGAAAGAAGTTGCTGTGGCCAATATTGAAGAGGTTACTGCCTGTGTTCTCCTCTAGGATTTTGATGGATTCCTGTCTCACATTGAGGTCTTTCATCCATTTTGAGTTTATCTTTGTGTATGGTGTTAAGAGAATGGTCCAGTTTCATTCTTCTGCATGTGGCTGTCCAATTTCCCAACACTATTTGTTGAAGAGACTGTCTTTTTTCCATTGGATATTCTTTCCTGCTTTGTTAAAGATTAGTTGACCATAGAGTTGAGGGTCCATATCTGGGTTCTCTATTCTGTTCCATTGATCTATGTGTCTGTTTTTGTGCCAATACCATACTGTCTTGATGATGACAGCTTTGTAATAGAGCATGTAGTCAGGCAACGTGATGCCCCCAGCTTTGGTTTTCTTTTTCAACATTCCCCTGGCGATTCTATAAAGAACTTATCAAACTCAACACCCAAAAAACAAATAATCCAGTCAAGAAATGGGCAGAAGACATGAACAGACATTTTTCCAAAGAAGACATACAAATGGCCAACAGACACATGAAAAAAAAAATGTTCAACATCACTAGCCATCAGGGAAATATAAATCGAAACCACAATGAGATACCACCTTGCACCAGTTAGAATGGCAAAAATTGACAAGGCATGAGGCAACAAATGTTGGAGAGGTTGTGGAGAAAGGGGAACCCTCTTACACTGTTGGTGGGAATGAAAGTTGGTACAGCCACCCTGGAAAATAATATGGAGGTTCCTCAAGACGTTAAAAGTAGAGCTACCCTATGACCCAGCAATTGCACTACTATGTAATTATTCCAAAGATACCGATGTAGTGAAAAGAAGGGGCACATGCACCCCAATGTTCATAGCAGCAATGTCTGCAATAGCCAAACTATGGAAAGAGCCGAGATGCCCTTCAACAGATGAATGGATAAAGAAGATGTGGTTCATATATACAGTGGAATATTACTCAGCCATCAGAAAGGATGAATACCCACCACTTGCATCGACATGGATGGAACTGGAGGGGATTATGCTAAGTGAAATAAGTCAAGCAGGGAAAGACAATTATCATATGGTTTCACTCATATGTGGAACATAAGGAATAGTGTGGTAGACCAAGGGAAAACTGAATGGGAAGAAATCAGAGAGGGAGACAAACCATGAGAGGCTCTGGACTCCGGGAAACAAATGGAGGGTTACAGAAAGGAGGAGTATGGGGGAGGGGGTAACAGAGTGATGGGTATTAAGGGGGGCATGTGATGTGATGAGCACTGGGTGTTATATGCAACTGATGAGTCATTGAACACTATATCAAAAGCTAATGATGTACTATATGTTGGCTATCTGAACATAATAAAAAATTTAAAAAGAATAACAAGTACATGGTGAATAAAGCATTTACTGACTGGGTTAAAATCACTTGTTTTCAATGACGGAGATCATGAGAGAGGCTTTTCGGAAGAGAAGAACTTCATATTAGAAAAGGACTTAGTGAAGCGGAAAGCCAGAAGGATGTGATTATACATCGGTTAAAGCTATGAGGCAGGGATTTTCTGACGCCGAGAGATGCACAGCCATTTTGAATGCTGTGAACTTAAATGGTTGCCTGCCGAATGGTCCTCTCTTATAACTCTTAAGCTTAATGCTTTTTGGTAATGATCCACTGAAATGATAACATCCGCTTATCATTCCGTAGATATGACCTAAGTAGTTTGCAAGAGTTCCTTATTCCTTGTAAATACGTTTATTTATAGTAAATATGTCTCAGTTTATTAGTTTATTCCCCCAAAGACCTTGTGGCACTGTTTACAGAATTGTTAAAAGAATACACTTTGGTATCTTAAAATTTAAAATGAGACAAGGTCCAGACATCAGAATAGAAAGGCAGGAGACAGGAAGGAAGAAAAAAAAAACAACAACACATTACTAGGAATGTCAGTAGGAGTAAGTTGGGTAAAGAATTTTATACCAACTGCTGTTCTGGCTGGAACTGACCTCTAAGAAGGAGAGGGCTAGCACAGGTACGGGCCAAAACAAACAAACAAACAAAAAACCCAGCCTATAAGTCAAGTTCCAACCTACCTGTTTTTGTGTAGCCTATAGCAGTTTTTACATTTTTAAATGATTGAAAAGAATCACAAGAAGAAGAATATGTAATGGCTCATGAATATTACCTGAAATTCAAATCTCAGCATCCATAAATAAAATTTTATTGGACCTCAGCCACACCCATTTGGTAACATATTGTGTATGGCTACTTTCCAATTACAACAGCAGAGAGGAGTACTTGCAACAGAAACTCTGTGGCCCACAAATCCAAAACTGTTTGCTGTCTGCCCTTTCCAGAAAAAAGCTTGCCAGTCTCTAAACTTAGAGGATAAGGTACAGAAGTTAAAAGTAAACATTGTCAATATAGAGGGTGTGTTTCCTTTGTTTGCCTGATACTTGTCCAATGCTTGTTACAAATTTGTATCTTGGGCTTCATGCCCAGCCTACTAAATCAGAATCCGTGAGTAAAGACCTGAAAATTTGTATTTGTCCTAAGTATCCAGGTGTGTGGTCTCATTGGACAAGTTTGGGAATCCTTAGTCCTGGCCATGAACACAGACTGTGGAAACAGACAGGTAGGGTTTGAGTCTGAGCTCTACTGCCTACTGGCTGGGGACCTCGGGCTCACTATACAACGTAATATACTTGACCTTGTAAACCTCAATTAATTCATATATCTAATGACAGGAATGATCTGTCATGCGTTAGGTGGTTGTGATGATTGAATTAGGTACTGTATTTAGATTAGATACAGTATCAACACCGTGCCTAGCACACAGTAAATACTTAATATTAGCTGTCCTTGTTTTTAGTATAAGTCTTCTTGGCAGTTGTTTCATTGGACGTGGAGATGAAACATCATGGGAAGGAAGAGCATTCGACTTAGCCCAAGAAGACATGAATATGAGGTCCATCCTATTACTTATTAACTTTGTAACATTGAACCATTTAGCTTTCTTGGGACTCACTCACTTCATCTAGAAATAGAAATACAAATAATTATGTATCTCCACACTTGTTTCTAACACTCTGAAAATTACAAAAAGCACTATAAAAGTTAACTACTCTGTTCTAGCGTGTAAGTGCAGAATCGGGCAAGGTCTGATTAATACATGTTTATTATACCCAAGGGACTCTGACTCAAGTCTGATGCAGAGGACTATTTCCTACTTTGATCCTTATGTTTTCCTTCAAAATGATCTTTACTCAAATGCATGTGTTTCGTAAATTTCTTTAGCTTTCCCTATGTTTAAGCCAAGATTTGTTTTCAATTAAGAGTTCCTTTTCTCCTGCTGCTCATGTCTCCACTGGAGTCAGAATTCCGGTGGCGAGATCAGACACGATTGCGACAGAAAAGGCAGCGATGCCTCCCGTGGAAGGTTAGAAGTTTGCACGTTACATTTAACGGCTGTAGGAAATTTAAGAAGAAAAAAATATGTGATTCCTCGTGCCCCTTAAAAATCCCACCTATGCTCCAATTATTTTCTCAGGGAGACATTGAGGTGTCGGGGTCCAAGCGATGCATAGAGGTTTTAAGATGTGAGGAAGAAAGTCTGTTTCATGCAGTTTGCACTCGGTTTTTCAGTAACTGCCAGTTTGTAGTAGTGATCAGTGTCCTCAGAGGTTCCTTGAGACAAATTCCTTTGCTCCATTTTGCTCCCTGTCCACCTTCACCCACCCCATTTCACCCCAAGGCTGCTAATTGGATGGTGATGATTGAACAATGAACAGGGATTATTCATGAGGAGCTAGTTGGGGAGCTCCAGGCAGTGGGGACCCCTGATGTACCACCAGTGTCTAGCCCGGTGTCTGGCACAGAAAAAGTACTCAAAAACACTTGATGAATGAATGTTAAAGGAACGTTCTCCATGGAAACACCCTGCTTCTATTTACTCCTCTCTACAATCAGTAAGTCTGTAATCATAATAAGGCGATGGCCCCCGTTTTTGCTTCTGATAGGGATTCCCACTGAGCAAAACTACGCACCTGCCCCTATAAATCCATTGCTTAGGGTTGGGATGAAGGGATTTGTTTTCCCTCCTAAAAGCATGAAGTTATATATGAATATATTATTATTAACACCGTATCATATTTTTATCAAGGAGCCTGTGCATTTGATTCTAGAGGGAATCATGAGTACCTGTAAAGAGGAGGCCAGGTTTGCTTGAAAAACCATGAAAATTGACACTTTGCAAGTTTTAAAAAGTGTTTTAAAAATAATTTTATAATAACTCACTGAAAAGTATGGGCTCAGTTTACTGGATTGTTGGTACGGAATTACTAAGTATTTTGCTTATGTATGAAATGAACCAGAAGTAGATATGAGTGCAGTCTTTGCTTTTCAGATTTTGCCTAGTAACTAAGAATTAATGAAATTCATTTTTAGACCAACATTGCTGGGATAAAGCTTTACCAAATTTACTAAAATTTAAAAAAAATGCAAGTACTTTGAAAGATGAATGTTTATAATAAAGAGCTTCAGATTTTCTTGTGATAACTACATTTTACACAAAGGGGTTGTTAGATTCATTTTGTTAACCACACTTAAAATTTTTGTATTTGCATGCATTTGAGAAAACACTTAGAGAACACATGATACTTTTGCCTAATGAAATTCTACAAACATAGACCCATGTTTTCTCGGAACTTGATTTTGGGATATTCAGGCAACACATTTGTAAACTGTAGGAATTTAGAGTGCTCAATAAATGACCAGAGAGAATTTATATATATATAGATATAGATATAGATATATATCTGTAATATTCACTCTGCAGAGCAGTGTAGACTTGATTCTGCTTATGGTTTCTTTTTTTTTTTTCCCCCCATCTGGAGATAAATTTTTCCGATACATGAAAATAGAGTAAGTGTATGCCCCTCCCCCAACCACGTAGCTATCATGCAACATTCAGTAATGCTCAGTGTTTGCTAATCTTTCGTCATCTCTCCTCTCTGCCCTTTTTCTTTTTTTTAAGATTTATTTATTTATTTATTAGAGAGAGACCGTACACGAGCAGGGGAAGGGGCAGAGGGAGAAGCAGACTCCCCACTGAGCAGGGAGCCTGATGCAGGGCTCAGTCCCAGGACAGTGAGATCATGACCTGAGCCAAAGTCAGACACTTAACTGACTTGAGCAACCCAGGTGCCCCTCCTCTCTGCCTTTTAATAGCAAGCCCACCAGATAACATGTCATTTCAACAAAGCATCATGTACCTCTCACTTTTAAGGCCTTTGCTTTGTTTTGTTTTTTACAAAACATAACCTTGTGGTTAGTGTTCAGGATTACTTCTTTAGACTGTAGGGGAGAATCTTTTGGGGAGTCTTGGAAAAATGGTATTGAGATTTCTACCACAGAGCCAACCTTAAACTGGGCTAGTCATCAGCTTCTTTATTAGTGGGATGTTGTGTTTGCTGGTGGACAAGCTGGGGGCCCCCTTTCCAGGGGAACATAATCAGAAAACCTGTCTCATCCACCAGTATATAGCAGCCTTTTGAGGTCAGGTCTAATGGTTGCAGAAATTCGGGGTCATGGTTTCCTTTTGGTAAGAATAGGTCTGTTGCTTCATAGGTTGCTATAGCATATTGAAATCCCAAGATAAATCAAGCCTTTGTCACATGTACCATAAGTAGAACAAAAAAATAGTGTTGTGCCTATTTTTAAGCTATTTGAAAGATCAATAATTCTAAAAATCCATTTCCTACCACATGCATCTGTTAACTGTTTTGTAAGCTACAGCATATTAAATAGCACTCGCATGAAGATCTTGTCTGCAAGATGTCATTTGACTTTGCTATGAAGATGAATGGCTTTTTAAAGTTGTCTAATCCATTTTCGATTTAAAAATCTTTCATGTCTGGAAATCATTAGTCCAGAATAGCCTATTCTGTATCACCCATATTTTCTTAATGGTAAGAGGTTCATACGTGGTTAGTAAAATGCAGGATGATCAACATAATAGAGAGTTTGTTGGGATTTATACATAATTTTCCCTACATATTGATGCTATAAAGTGTTAACAAGCATATATATATATATATATATATATATATATATATATATATCTTTAATGATATATTTATCTTTAATGATATATTAAATCTTTATCTTTAATGATATATTCGTTTAAATACATCTTTAAATACATCTTTAAATATATATATAAAAGAGTATATATGTGTATATGTGTATATATGTATGTATATGCATGTATATATTTTTGTATATATATATCTATACACATATACACACACATAAAGAGATGGTCTTAGAAAGTACCATTCTTGTAGCAAGAGCTGGTTTTGTGGCTTCAAGAGCTGCCATTCTTTTATTATGCCAAACTAGTGGGGGATTAAAGGTAGATAAAAAGGGATTTGTTCTGTATTTAAGAGGGGAAAAAAAAAGATTGACAGAGAAGGCTACCTTTTGATCGTATTTTGTTTGTTTTTATTGAAGCATAATTGACATATGTGACATTAATTTCAGGTGCACAACATAGGGAGTCAACGTCTCTATACATTACGCTGTGCTCACCACACACAGAGCTGCCATCACCCCCATACAACACTCTTACAGCGCCATTGACCGTGTTCCCTGTGGGGTACCTTTTATTTTTGTGCTGTATTCCTTCGTAATTGGAAGCCTGTATCTCCCACTCCCCTTCACCCATTTTGCCCAACCCTCTACGCACCTCCCCTGGGCAACCTTCAGTTCTCTGTATGTATAGGTCTGCTTCTGGTTTTTGTTTGTTTTGTTTTCCTAAACTCCACATATAAGTGAAATCATATGGTATTTGTCTTTCTCTGACTAATTTCACTTAGCATAATACTATCTAGGTCTATCCATGTTGTTGAATATGGCAAGATCTCCTCCTTTGTATGGCTAAGTAATACTCCTACACACACACACAATCCACATCTTCAGTATCCATTCATCACCATCCACCACCAATGCGCACTTGGGCTGCTTCCATTTCTTGACTATTATAAATAACACTGCAATAAACATAGGGGTGCGAATACCTTTTCAAATTCCTGTTTTTGTTTTCTTTGGGCAAGTACTCGGTAGTGGGATCACTGGGTCATAGGGTATTCCAATTTTTAATTTTTTTTAAAGATATTTATTTATTTGACAGAGAGAGAGAGACAGCAAGAGAGGGAACACAAGCAGGGGAGGTGGGAGAGGGAGAAGCAGGCTTCCCGCCGAGCAGGGAGCCTGACGTGGGGCTCAATCCCAGGACCCCGGGATCATGACCTGAGCTGAAGGCAGACGCTTAACGACTGAGCCACCCAGGCGCCCCTCAATTTTTAATTTTTTGAGGAAGCTCCATACTGTTCTCCAGAGTGGCTGCCCCACTTTGCATTCCCACCAACAGTGCACGAGGGTTCCCCTTTCTCCACTCTTCACCAATACTTGTCAGTTCTTATCTTTTTGATTCTAGCCGTTCTGATGGGTGTGAGGTGATAGCTTTTTGTTTGATTTGCATTTCCCTGATGATGAGTGATGTTGAGCATCTTCTCATGTGTCTGGTGGCCATCTGCATGTCTTCTTTGGAGAAAATGTCTATTCAGGTCCTCTGCCCATTTTTAATCAGATTTTGTGTGTGAGTGTGTGTGTGTGTGTTGAGCTGTATGTTTTCTTATATATTTTGGTATTAATTGCTTATCAAATATATCATTTGCAAATATCTTCTCCCATTCAGTAAATTGTCTTATTTTGTTGTTTCCTTCACTGTGCAAAAGCTTACTATTTTGGTGTCAACCATTAGTGTAATTTTGCTTCTGTTACCCTTGCCAGAGGAGACCTATCTGGAAAAACGTTTCTGTGGCTGATGTCAAAGAAATTACTGCCTGTGTTGTCTTCCAGGAGTTTTATGGTTTCAGGTCTCACATTGAGATCTTTAACCCATTTTGAGTTTATTTTTGTATGTGGTGTAAGAAAGCGGTCCAGTTTCAGTTTTTGCATGTAGCCATCCAATTTTCCCAACACCATTTATTGAAGAGACTCTCTTCCCCATTGTATATTCTTGCCTCCTTTGTCAGGATGAATTGACCATATAGGTGTGGGTTTATTTATAGGCTCTCTACTCTGTTCCATTGATCTATGTGTTTTTTGTTTTTGTTTTTTGTGCCAGTGTCCTACTGTTTTGATTCCTACAGCTTTGGAGTATATCTTGAAATCTGTAATGGTGATACCTACAGCTTTGTTCTAATTTGTCAGGATTGCTTTGGCTATTTGGGATCTTTTGTCGTTCCATACAAATTATATGATTATTTGTTTGACTTTTGTGAAAAATGCTATTGGTATTTTGAAAGTGATCGCATTGAATCTGTAGGTTGCTTTGGGTTGTATGGACAGTTTAACAATATTTATTTTCCTTATCTGTGAACATGGGATATCTTTCCATTTGTGTCATCTTCAGGTTCTTTCATCAGTTCTTTCATCTTTTATAATTTTCAGAGTACAGGTCTTTCACCTCCTTGGTTAAATTTATTCCTAGGTATTTTATTCGTTTTGGTGCAATTGCAAATGGGACTGTTTTCTTAATTTGTCTTTTGGCTGCTTTGTTATTTGTGTATTACATGCAACTGATTTCTGTGTATTATTTTTGTATCCTGGATCATATTCCTTTTTCTGGATCATATTTTTAATTTTGATGAAACCAATTTCTAATTAGAAATATATTTATTAAAATATATTTTGAAGGAGGAAGTATGGTTTCCATTAGAGCTGCAAAGTTAGGCTGACAGTGTATTCTTGGTGTAAAACCTCTTTAAGAATTAACAGTACTAGTATTTTTTATTAAGATTGTCTTGTTTGTTGGTACTTTGGTTATATCATTCTATATGTTTTAAGCAATACACTTTGCCCATAAAGTCAATTATTCTTAGGGTGCAATTTTGCTGGATACAAATGTCTCATGAATGCTAATATGACATTATAATAGTAATATCTGCATTATTTATGATTTTTGAATAACAACTATCAATATTTTTGAAATAGGAACCAAAGTGAGAGTCTGTCCAGTTGGTTTTTAAACTTAAAAGAACTTAGGATAGTTTCCCAAGATTTCACAATCCATCTTTTAGGTGTTGTTTAGTCAAAATTTGAAGAAAAAGAGCTGAGGATATTTTAATTATATTCCATGGCTTTAAAGTGTTCAGCATCAAAGTAGTCCAGATTTACAATTTACTGAGTTAGCCCTTTTTTCTTTGGAAGTATAACTCCTATACAATCAATATATAAATCAATGAAGTGTTTCATATTCTAAAAATCAAACCCTTCTCTTTTAATCCCCAATAAAATTGTAAACTTTCTAGTTCATATTCATTGGGCATCAGCTAATTGTTTATCTACATGGCATGTCCACTGGTCTAGATGTTACTAGTCCTGAAATATGAGGATGCAGAAACACTTGGAGTCTTGAGGGTAAATTGAAGAGAATAATATTTTTAAACTGATATGATTGGATCACATGAGTCTGCTCGTTTCTTCACTTTGAGTAATTATATAGTTTTTTTTGTTGTTTTTTGTTTTTGTTTTTAGAATAAGAAAGAGAGTTTCTATATGCTTTTCTAGTTTACTGGATATTTGTTCAATTTTTCTCTGCTTACAGCTGTATGTATCCAGTTAAAACTTTCATTCAATGAAATCGGTTTGTGATTTCCCGTGCAATAGGGTGGGCCACATACTGTTGACATATCTGTATTTTCAACAGTCTGTAAGCTACCTGAAGTTTGGGACCAGGTCTCATTTATTCACCTTGCCAATTAAAGACAGTGCCGGGGACTGAGATGATGAGTTGCATATTTTTGAATGAGTAAAAATATAAAGGGGACAATTCTCAAAGAATCATTTGTGGTTTTTACTTTAGATGGTTTCATATAATAAACACTCTTAAATTTGAATAAAATGGTAGCATTTTGGGGCGCCTGGGTGGCTCAGTTGCTTAAGCGACTGCCTTCGGCTCAGGTCATGATCACGGAGTCCTGGGATCGAGCCCTGCATTGGGCTCCTGGCTCAGTGGGGAGCCTGCTTCTCCCTCTGACCCTCTATCCTATCATGCTGTTTCTCTCTCGCTCGCTCTCTAATAAATAAATAAATAAAATCTTTAAAAAAAAAATGGTAGCATTTTACCAATTTTCATTTATCTGCAAAAAGAGCTTGAACCAGAGCACATGTTCCCATGAATGAAAATTTACACTTGTCAGCACAGAAGACAGAGTTTTACCATATCTAGTATTTGCTGGCTTCCCACCTGATTTCTTTCCTCCCATCACACAAGCCTCCTGGGCCTCTACACCGGAGTTCTTCTGACAAACTAAATCAAACAAAAAGAGCTTAGAACTGCCAGAGAATTTGTGCTTGTAGAAACAACATAAGGGAAAACAATATGAAAACCCCTATCTGAAGGAGGCTGGTGTGTCTGTGTTGGGATGGGGGCAAAGACCATGGAACTTTTCAGCTTGGGCAGAGTTTTCTGGGATAACGTGGTCCCCTGTGTCCCTGATGATCTCCAAGTATTGTAAGTAATGGGTAAGCAACACTTCTTTATCGTCAGTTGTCTCTAGAATAAATCTCTCAGGAAATGGATATGAATGTGTGTGCATGCTAGAAGGGAAACTGAGGAAGAAAGCCTATATGCCAGGGGAGACATAAATTAATAAGACATACCTTTTATTGTCTTGATAAATTGAAGCCTATTTTTTTTTAAAGACTTTATTTATTTGTCAGAGAGAGACAGCACAAGCAGGGGGAGTGGCAGGCAGAGGGAGAAGCAGGCTTCCTGCGGAGCAGGGAGCCCGATGCGGGGCTAGATCCCAGGACCCTGGGATCATGACCTAAGCCGAAGGCAGACGCTTGACGACTGAGCCACCCAGGCGCCCCTGGGAAGGTATGTTAAGTTGCTTGAAATCTCCCGGTTACCAGGTGGCAGAGCTAGGATTCAAACCCAGGCAGACAGATTTTGGAGACCGTTTATTTGAGGTGCAACTCAGTCATCAGTGGAAGAGGAATGGTTCTAGTCTCTTCTCTGGTAGAACAGATACTCTGCCTGAGATGATAGTGTTAGGTGAGACGTGTGTCCAAATGTGTGCAGCCATGGAGCAGGAGCTCGGTTTTGTCTGGGAGAGCTGGGGAAGGCTGTGCCGGGGGAAATAGTTGAGCTGGATCTTGAAAGACCTGTAGGAATTTGCTAGGCAGTCAAAGGTACTAGGGGCCTTGGAACTTGGCAAGTGTGTCACGTGGTTTGCTCTAACAATAGTGAGTAGTTCTGTGCAATGGAAGGTGGCAGTGTAGGGGATGTGTGACGTAACATGCAAGAGACAAAACCGGAAAGGGAAGGATGGGCCAAATTCTTGCATCCAAATTTCCAGCGTCCTCGCCCCCTGGGTCCATCCCACCACCTCCCCACCCCCTGGGCACTCACGGCTCCCGCTGCTGTATTCAGCCTGGGGAGTGAGAGCCAGACAGGGAGTGTCGATTAGGGCACAAGTCCCAGGGATTAAAAATGAGGGAATGGTATACAGAGTTGGCAGGTAAGATTGAGGGGGCTCAGTGATGGATGATAGGGCCATGGTGAAGGAGATGGAAGCATAGCAGACCAGTCCAGGACTTCTAACCTCTGACACTCAAGTTGATGGTGATGCTGTGAATACAATGGGAAAACTTGGAAGTGAAGGAAACCTGAAGGTCTCTAAGTTCATTTCCCCTCGCCCTGTATTGTAATGGAAGGGAAATAGTATCTTTGTGCTTTGCTTCACATTAGGGCTTAAATAGGTTGAAGAGTCTGGAGATACTAGAATGATGCATAATAATGTATATACATGATTAGAAATACATGGCTGGTTTTATATAGTAGATATTCCTGTAGCAGCGTGTTGAATCCATTATAGTGTTTCATAGCTGGAGGAGCTTCCAGACATGATCCAACCAAGAAGACAATAATTTGTTCCCAAAGACTTTTATTTTGGTTTACTGTATTAAAATAAAAGAGGACAAAACTAACCAGGAAAGAAACAAAAACATTTAAAATTGAATTATTGAGATGGGCTCCAGTTAGCCTTCTTATCCACTAGCACCACACCCTCTGAGCTCATTTAAATAAGCTGCCTGGTTCTAACAGCCACTTGAATTGTATACCCCTGAGCTAATCCAGCCTTTCATTTAAATAGTTGTGAAACTGGGTTAAATGATTCGCCTAACAGTCTTGGGTGAAACAAGATCTAAAGGAGGAACAAGTAGTAATTAAGGTAGAAACACTTATAAAACTATTAAAAGATGTTATGACAGTAAGACACTTGCAAATAGGTTGGGCTATTTTTTTCTGCTTCCCACCGCCCCCCCACCAAAAAAAAGCTTTTTTTTTTTTAGTTGACGTAGGGTCTCATTTATTCCGTATCATTGCCCACAGTGCCACCTATTGGTAAAATGAAGCAATGATGAAGCCGCCACTTTTTCTATTGCATGAAATTGATTCTGTGGCCTCTTAAGGAGTCTGCAAGTAGCCATTAGAAAGTAGAATCTGTCCAAGATCTGACTGAAATAGCAAAGAAACCACTATGTCCATGTGGGGTGGGGATGCCCAAATCTGACATTCAGAGGGACCTAAATCGGGGCAGGAGAGCAGAATATTTGACTTCCCAGGTTCCCGGCTCCGCTGTTCCCCACAGCCCCAAGTTGCAGAATGTGTGTCTTGAGGCTCTAGGCTGATTATTGCCATTTAGAAACACCAAGTTGCAGTGTTGAGCTCATTTGAGGAAAAACTCTGTCAGAGCCTTCATGTTATCACACAAGCTGTTAAGGGTCAACAAAGGCATTCATTTCACTGAATGTACTTAATTTGAAAAAAGTTGGTTTTATGAGAGGGGTCAGTGTATTTTCCCTTTCTCCATTAAATTAGAAGCTTTGCTAGAGAAGGGTGTTCTTTCTGTAGAGCTCACATCACGCCAAGCCCAGAATAAGGTGTAGTGCACGTGGGTGAAAGGGTTGATTGGATCTTTCGAACATTAGTCAATGTAACAAGTATCAGCATCTTTCCCATTGTCCGTGTTCAAGCACACACTCGTGGACTCACGTGTACACACGTGGAGAGACACAGACCGGAGGCGAGTGTCGGAAAGTAGAAGAACTAATAAGACTTCATCTTTGTCCTACAGCATATGCACCACAATTTGAATAAAAACCCTAGAATGACATATTCATGGTGTTTGTTACCTGATTGAAATCAAGTTTTCGTCTGATCTTCCACCTTCCACAATCCGAGCTACTCGAAATTTTTATATGATAGAATGTATTTCTGGTTAGCTTTGTTCACAAGTGAGTGATTTTATGTCTCAGGCACTTGGTGGTAACTGATCGTTTTGAGGGGTAGGCTACCATTGTTGCATCTTGCAGTCAGCTTCCTTAGAGACCAGGTGCTGACCCCACGTAAGCCAGAAGACTTGGATCGGTGCCGTCCGTGTCCACAAAGACAAAACTGTGCCCATATTTTTAAGGAAAATTTTAAATAAAATTTGAAAAAATAGCCCCACAAACAGCATGCCCCTTTAAAGAAACCTGGAAAGTATGAGAGCAAGTTGAATTGATTTTGGTTGAAGGGCTATGGGGCTGACAAAAACAAATACCCATTAACCGAGGAAAGAGGTCAAAGCTTCAAACACAAAAACAGAGGGCAAGGTGGAGGACATTTGTTTGGGAGACAAGCCTCGGAAAGGGCCCAGGGAGAGGGATTCCGAGGAGCTGGAGGCTGAGCGTGGATGGGAGCACAGCCCTGGAGCTGGGCTTGGGGGTTCAAATCCTGCTTCTGCCTGTTACCGCTGTTACCCAAAGATGGACAGGCCAACGTAACGTGATTGTTCTATGCATTCAACAAGGTAGTACATGCAAACAGGAATGATCAAAGGCTCCAAATGTCCAGTTTTGCTGCAGATTTTTTTCTTTTCTTTTAAATGAGCTATCCTAGAAGCCTCAACAGATTTGGTAGACCATCTTGTACTTGCAGCTTCAGCCATGCTCTCTTCCGGCGTTGACTGGGGCTCACTTTGGAGATGACCAGGGACAACCCAGATCTCTTATCCTGACCCTTTCCAGATACAACTAATTTCTGCCTTTCAAGGATGGCACACAGGGCTTTGCCAATAGAACACAGTGTAGAGAGGAATGTGGGCTCCAGACAGCTAGCTCCTCCTGATCTGAGTAGCATTGGGAGAAGTATCCAGAATCAAGGTCTCTCTGCCTCATGTGTCAGGCCCATGTCTGCACCTTCCAGAAACTTGAGGCCACCAGGAGTCTCCTGAGTGGTATCAGTGGGGAAAGGTAGATTATTCTGGGGTACATTTACATAAAATATGCATGGGTAAAAGGGGCTGGGAAGTCTTGTTAGTTTCAGTATATAAAAAGAATCTGAATGCTCTTGGTATAGTTCTGTCATTGACCGTAGTGTAAATATACAATGGCTTATTTTTTGGCATGCCATTTTTTTCTTGCAATAAACTCTGTAGCAGTAAATAAAGTGTTGGGACTTCTGTGTCTCCCATATGTAAAGATGAACATATAACTTGCATTAAGTGTTTAATACCACCTACTACTTACCATCGATGTCCTGAATTCGCTAACTTTATGATAACCAGAGACCCAAGTGTGCCAAAGGAGGAATATCTACTTCAAAGATTAATAGTGACTTTAAGAAGACTTTTCCTAAAGGTAGCGGTTTAGCCGATTAAAATGTTTAGCTGTTCAATACTGGCTCCTTTGGCAGAAAGAGTTCTCTGCCAACATTCACATGATACCAGTTTTACATCAGTATCGTTAGACGCTGAATCATTTTCCTGTTGCTGCCATAACAAATTACTGCACACCGAGAGGCTTAAGCTTGGCCAATATATGATCTTACAGTTCTGAAGCCAAAAACCCGAAACGAGTCTCGCAGGTGAAAATCCAGGTGTCAGCAGGTCTGTGTTTCTCTGGAAGCTCTAGGGAAGAATCTGTTTCTTGCCCTTTCTAGCTTCTAGAGACATGTGCATCCCTTGGCCCGTGACCCCTGCCAAGTCCCTCACTTCAACCTCAGCTTCCAATGCCATATATCCTGCTTCTGACCTTGACCCTCTGGCAGTGACCCAGGTGATGGAGCGCATCCACAGGCTCCAGGATAAGCTCCCTCTCACAGATCCTTCACTTAATCATATCTGGAAAGATCCTTTGCCATTTGGCCACATAAAGTAGGTCATGGTCATCTTTGGGGGATTGTTACCCCTTTACTGCAGATGCTTCAAGTTCATACTCCATTCTGTTGATTCGAATACTGGTTTGATCACTACACAGAATTAAATAAAGCTCTTGGAAGTTCTATTAAATAAGACAAATTTGACCTTTCTATGAAGGCTGTTATAAATGCAATTAAAAAGTTCAATATTGAAGATGAAGTTATTTGTTTTTGAGATGATCACAAATTTGGCAGAGCAGTTTCATGGCGATAGCAATATTCTTACAAAATTAGAAAATTTATGGAGCAGAAATGTATTTGGAACAGATTGTGCAAAAAAAAATTAATGTGCTGATAATTGATCGCAACAAGCTAGAATATTCTAACAGTAAGAATGGATAGATGCCTTAGTTATCAAATTTTGTATATGTATACAGAGTAGCTGAACTAAAAATCTTTATGATGAAGCTGACCATTTTTAAAAAGTAAAAAACAAAAAAACAAAAATCCCCTCCAGCCTGGCAATCCTGTATTTTGCTGCCTAACTTCAGGTGGTTTTAAAAATATCTGAGACTATGAGGGACTATTTTCAAAATCGACCTGAGTATCAAACAATGGTATTTATTTATTTATTTATTTATTTTTGATATGAATAATTTATTGAGCAAGAAATAAATCATTTAGTGGCACCTGGGTGGCTCAGACAGTTAAGCGTCTGCTTTCGGCTCAAGTCATGATCCCAGGACTCTGGGATCAAGCCCCACATCAGGCTCCCTGCTCAGCGGGGAGTCTGCTGCTCCCCCTGCTTGTGCTCTCTCTCTCTCTCTCCCTGTCAAATAAATAAAATCTTTTTTTTAAAAAAAAGAAAGAAATAATTTGTGAACAGAGATACTTCAAACCCAAAACTGATGATTCATTGTTTGTGCATAACACCCAGTGCTCCATGCAGAACGTGCCCTCCTCAATACCCATCACCAGGCTAACCCATCCTCCCAACCCCCTCCCCTCCAGAACCCTCAGTTTGTTTTTCAGAGTCCATCGTCTCTCATGGTTCTTCTCCCCCTCCGATTTCCCCCCCTTCATTCTTCCCCTCCTGCTACATTCTTCTTCTTCTTTTTTTCTTTCTTAACATATATTGCATTATTTGTTTCAGAGGTCCAGATCTGAGATTCAACAGTCTTGCACAATTCACAGCGCTTACCAGAGCACATACCCTCCCCAGTGTCCATCACCCAGTCAACCCATCCCTCCCACCCCACCCCCCACTCCAGCAACCCTCAGTTTGTTCCTGAGATTAAGAATTCCTCATATCAATGAGGTCATATGATACATGTCTTTCTCTGTTTGACTTATTTCGCTCAGCATAATACCCTCCAGTTCCATCCACGTCCTTGCAAATGGCAAGATCTCATTCCTTTTGATGGCTGCATAATATTCCATTGTATATATATACCACATATTCTTTATCCATTCATCTGTTGATGGACATCTTGGCTCTTTCCACAGTTTGGCCACTGTGGACATTGCTGCTATAAACATCGGGGTGCACGTACCCTTTCGGGTCCCTACTTTTGTATCTTTGGGGTAAATACCCAGTAGTGCAATTGCTGGATCATATGGTAGCTCTATTTTCAACTTTTTGAGGAACCTCCATACTGTTTTCCAGAGTGGCTGCACCAGCTTGCATTCCCACCAACAGTGTAGGAGGGTTCCCCTTTCTCCGCATCCCCGCCAACATCTGTCATTTCCTGACTTGTTAATTTTAGCCATTCTGACTGGTGTGAGGTGGTATCTCATTGAGGTTTTGATTTGGATTTCCCTGACACCGAGCGATATTGAACACTTTTTCATGTGTCTGTTGGCCATTTGGATGTCTTCTTTGGAAAAATGTCTGTTCATGTCTTCTGCCCATTTCTTGATTGGATTCTTTGTTCTTTGGGTGTTGAGTTTGATGAGTTCTTTATAGATTTTGGATACTAGCCCTTTATCTGATATGTCATTTGCAAATATCTTCTGCCATTCTGTCAGTTGTCTTTTGGTTTTGTTGACTGTTTCCTTTGCTTTGCAAAAGCTTTTTATCTTGATGAAGTCCCAATAGTTCATTTTTGCCCTTGCTTCCCTTGCCTTTGGCGATGTTTCTAGGAAGAAGTTCCTGGGGCTGAGGTCGAAGAGGTTGCTGCCTGTGTTCTCCTTTAGGATTTGGATGGACTCCTGTCTCACATTGAGGTCTTTCAACCATTTGGAGTCTATTTTTGTGTGTGGTGTAAGGAAATGGTCCAGTTTCATTCTTCTGCATGTGGCTGTCCAATTTTCCCAACACCATTTGTTGAAGAGACTGTCTTGTTTCCATTGGACATTCTTTCCTGCTTTGTCAAAGATTAGTTGACCATATAGTTGAGGGTCCATTTCTGGGCTCTCTATTCTGTTCCATTGATCTATGTGCCTGTTTTTGTGCCAGTACCATACTGTCTTGATGATGACAGCTTTGTAGTAGAGCTGGAAGTCCGGAATTGTGATGCCGCCAGCTTTGCTTTTCTTTTGCAACATTCCTCTGGCTATGCGGGGTCTTTTCTGGTTCCATACAAATTTTAGGATTATTTGTTCCATTTCTTTGAAGAAAGTGGATGGTATTTTGATGGGGATTGCATTGAATGTGTAGATTGCTCTAGGTAGGATTGACATCTTCACAATATTTGTTCTTCCAATCCATGAGCATGGAACGTGTTTCCATTTCTTTGTGTCTTCCTCAATTTCTTTCATGAGTATTTTATAGTTTTCTTTTCTTTTTTTTTTTATTAAATTTTTTTATTGTTATGTTAATCCCCATACATTACATCATTAGTTTTAGATATAGTGTTCCATGATTCATTGTTTGTGCATAACACCCAGTGCTCCATGCAGAACGTGCCCTCCTCAATACCCATCACCAGGCTAACCCATCCTCCCAACCCCCTCCCCTCCAGAACCCTCAGTTTGTTTTTCAGAGTCCATTGTCTCTCATGGTTCTTCTCCCCCTCCGATTTCTCCCCCTTCATTCTTCCCCTCCTGCTACATTCTTCTTCTTCTTTTTTTCTTTCTTAACATATATTGCATTATTTGTTTCAGAGGTCCAGATCTGAGATTCAACAGTCTTGCACAATTCACAGCGCTTACCAGAACACATACCCTCCCCAGTGTCCATCACCCAGTCACCCCATCCCTCCCACCCCACCCCCCACTCCAGCAACCCTCAGTTTGTTTCCTGAGATTAAGAATTCCTCATATCAGTGAGGTCATATGATACATGTCTTTCTCTGATTGACTTATTTCGCTCAGCATAATACCCTCCAGTTCCATCCACGTCGTTGCAAATGGCAAGATCTCATTCCTTTTGATGGCTGCATAATATTCCATTGTATATATATACCACATATTCTTTATCCATTCATCTGTTGATGGACATCTTGGCTCTTTCCACAATTTGGCCACTGTGGACATTGCTGCTATAAACATCGGGGTGCACGTAGCCTTTCGGGTCCCTACTTTTGTATCTTTGGAGTAAATACCCAGGAGTGCAATTGCTGGATCATATGGTAGCTCTATTTTCAACTTTTTGAGGAACCTCCATACTGTTTTCCAGAGTGGCTGCACCAGCTTGCATTCCCACCAACAGTGTAGGAGGGTTCCCCTTTCTCCGCATCCCCGCCAACATCTGTCATTTCTTGACTTGTTAATTTTAGCCATTCTGACTGGTGTGAGGTGGTATCTCATTGAGGTTTTGATTTGGATTTCCCTGATGCCGAGCAATATTGAACACTTTTTCATGTGTCTGTTGGCCATTTGGATGTCTTCTTTGGAAAAATGTCTGTTCATGTCTTCTGCCCATTTCTTGATTGGATCATTTGTTCTTTGGGTGTTGAGTTTGATGAGTTCTTTATAGATTTTGGATACTAGCCCTTTATCTGATATGTCATTTGCAAATATCTTCTGCCATTCTGTCAGTTGTCTTTTGGTTTTGTTGACTGTTTCCTTTGCTTTGCAAAAGCTTTTTATCTTGATGAAATCCCAATAGTTCATTTTTGCCCTTGCTTCCCTTGCCTTTGGCGATGTTTCTAGGAAGAAATTCCTGCAGCTGAGGTCGAAGAGGTTGCTGCCTGTGTTCTCCTTTAGGATTTGGATGGACTCCTGTCTCACATTGAGGTCTTTCAACCATTTGGAGTCTATTTTTGTGTGTGGTGTAAGGAAATGGTCCAGTTTCATTCTTCTGCATGTGGCTGTCCAATTTTCCCAACACCATTTGTTGAAGAGACTGTCTTTTTTCCATTGGACATTCTTTCCTGCTTTGTCAAAGATTAGTTGACCCTAGAGTTGAGGGTCCATTTCTGGGCTCTCTATTCTGTTCCATTGATCTATGTGTCTGTTTTTGTGCCAGTACCATACTGTCTTGATGATGACAGCTCCGTAGTAGAGCTGGAAGTCTGGAATTGTGATGCCGCCAGCTTTGCTTTTCTTTTTCAACATTCCTCTAGCTATGCGGGGTCTTTTCTGGTTCCATACAAATTTTAGGATTATTTGTTCCATTTCTTTGAAGAAAGTGGATGGTATTTTGATGGGGATTGCATTGAATGTGTAGATTGCTCTAGGTAGGATTGACATCTTCACAATATTTGTTCTTCCAATCCATGAGCATGGAACGTGTTTCCATTTCTTTGTGTCTTCCTCAATTTCTTTCATGAGTATTTTATAGTTTTCGGAGTACAGATCCTTTGCCTCTTTCGTTAGATTTATTCCTAGGTATCTTATGGTTTTGGGTGCAATTGTAAATGGGATCGACTCCTTAATTTCTCTTTCTTCTGACTTGTTGTTGGTGTATAGGAATGCCACTGACTTCTGTGCATTGATTTTATATCCTGCCACTTGACTGAATTCCTGTATGAGTTCTAGCAGTTTTGGGGTGGAGTCTTTGGGATTTTCCACATAAAGTATCATATCATCTGCAAAGAGTGAGAGTTTGACTTCTTCTTTGCCAATTTGGATGCCTTTGATTTCTTTTTGTTGTCTGATTGCTGTGGCTAGGACTTCCAATACTATGTTGAATAGCAGTGGTGATAGTGGACATCCCTGCCGCGTTCCTGACCTTAGGGGGAAAGCTCTCAGTTTTTCCCCATTGAGAATGATATTCGCTGTAGGTTTTTCATAGATGGCTTTTATGATATTGAGGTATGTACCCTCTATCCCTATACTCTGAAGAGTTTTGATCAAGAAAGGATGCTGTACTTTGTCAAATGCTTTTTCTGCATCTATTGAGAGGATCATATGATTCTTGTTCTTTCTTTTGTTAATGTATTGTATCACGTTGATTGATTTGCGGATGTTGAACCAACCTTGCAGCCCAGGGATAAATCCCACTTGGTCATGGTGAATAATCCTTTTAATGTACTGTTGGATCCTATTGGCTAGTATTTTGGTGAGAATTTTTGCATCCATGTTCATCAAGGATATTGGTCTGTAATTCTCCTTTTTGATGGGGTCTTTGTCTGGTTTGGGGATCAAGGTAATGCTGGCCTCATAAAATGAGTTTGGAAGTTTTCCTTCCATTTCTATTTTTTGGAACAGTTTCAGAAGAATAGGTATTAATTCTTCTTGAAATGTTTGGTAGAATTCCCCTGGGAAGCCATCTGGCACTGGGCTTTTGTGTTTGGGGAGATTTTTGATGACTGCCTTAATTTCCTTAGTGGTTATAGGTCTGTTCAGGTTTTCTATTTCTTCCTGGTTCAGTTTTGGTAGTTGATACATCTCTAGGAATGCATCCATTTCTTCCAGGTTATCTAATTTGCTGGCATAGAGTTGCTCATAATATGTTCTCATAATTGTTTGTATTTCTTTGGTGTTGGTTGTGATTTCTCCTCTTTCATTCATGATTTTGTTGATTTGGGTCATTTCTCTTTTCTTTTTGATAAGTCTGGCCAGGGGTTTATCAATCTTGTTAATTCTTTCCAAGAACCAGCTCCTAGTTTCGTTGATCTGTTCTACTGTTCTTTTGGTTTCTATTTCATCGATTTCTGCTCTGATCTTTATTATTTCTCTTCTCCTGCTGGGTTTAGCCTTTATTTGCTGTTCTTTCTCCAGCTCCTTTAGGTGTAGGGTTAGGTTGTGTACTTGAGACCTTTCTTGTTTCTTGAGAAAGGCTTGTATTGCTATATACTTTCCTCTTAGGACCACCTTTGCTGTATCCCAAAGATTTTGAATAGTTGTGTTTTCATTTTCATTGGTTTCCATGAATTTTTTTAATTCTTCTTTAATTTCCTGGTTGACCCATTCATTCTTCAGTAGGATGCTCTTTAGCCTCCATGTATTTGAGGTCATTCCGACTTTCCTCTTGTGATTGAGTTCTAGTTTCAAAGCATTGTGGTCTGAAAATAGGCAGGGAATGATCCCAATCTTTTGGTACCGGTTGAGACCTGATTTATGACCTAGGATGTGATCTATTCTGGAGAATGTTCCATGGGCACTAGAGAAGAATGTGTATTCCGTTGCTTTGGGATGGAATGTTCTGAATATGTCTGTGAAGTCCATTTGGTCCAGTGTGTCATTTAAAGTCTTTATTTCCTTGTTGATCTTTTGCTTAGACGATCTGTCCATTTCAGTGAGGGGGGTGTTAAAGTCCCCCACTATTATTGTATTGTTGTCAATGTGTTTCTTTGCTTTTGTTATTAATTGCCTTATATAATTGGCTGCTCCCATGTTAGGGGCATAGATATTTACAATTGTTAGATCTTCTTGTTGGATAGACCCTTTAAGTAGGATATAGTGTCCTTCCTCATCTCTTATTACAGTCTTTGCTTTAAAATCTAATTTGTCTGATATAAGGATTGCCACCCCAGCTTTCTTTTGGTGTCCATTAGCATGGTAAATGTTTTTCCACCCCCTCACTTTCAATCTGGGGGTGTCTTTGGGTCTAAAATGAGTCTCTTGCAGACAGCATATCGATGGGTCTTGTTTTTTAATCCAATCTGATAGCCTGTGTCTTTTGATTGGGGCATTTAGCCCATTTACATTCAGGGTAACTATTGAAAGATAGGAATTCAGTGCCATTGTATTGCCTGTAAAGTGATTGTTACTGTATATTGTTTGTGTTCCTTTCTGGTCTATGTTACTTTTAGGCTCTCTCTTTGCTTAGAGGACCCCTTTCAAGATTTCTTGTAGTGCTGGTTTTGTATTTGCAGATTCCTTTAGTTTTTGTTTGTCCTGGAAGCTTTTTATCTCTCCTTCAATTTTCAATGACAGCCTAGCTGGATATAGTATTCTTGGCTGCATATTTTTCTCATTTAGTGCTCTGAATATATCCTGCCAGTCCTTTCTGGCCTGCCAGGTCTCTGTGGATAAGTCTGTTGCCAATCTAATGTTTCTACCATTGTAGGTTACATATCTCTTCTCCCAAGCTGCTTTCAGGATTTTCTCTTTGTCTCTGAGACTCATAAGTTTTACTATTAGATGTCGGGGTGTTGACCTATTTTTATTGATTTTGAGAGGGGTTCTCTGTGCCTGCTGGATTTTGATGCCTGTTTCCTTCCCCAAATTAGGAAAGTTCTCTGCTATAATTTGCTCCATTATACCTTCTGCCCCTCTCTCTCTTTCTTCTTCTTCTGGGATCCCAATTATTCTAATATTGTTTCGTCTTATGGTATCGTTTATCTCTCGAATTCTGCCCTAGTGATCCAGTAGTTGTTTATCTCTCTTTTTCTCAGCTTCTTTATTTTCCATCATTTGGTGTTCTATCTCACTGACTCTTTCTTCTGCCTCATTTATCCTAGCAGTTAGCGCCCCCATATTTGATTGCACCTCATTAATAGCCTTTTTGATTTCTACTTGGTTAGATTTTAGTTCTTTTACTTCTCCAGAAAGGGTTTCTCTAATAACTTCCATGCTTTTTTCAAGCCCAGCTAGTACCTTTAAAGTGATGATTCTGAACTCTAGATCTGACATCATACTAATGTCTGTATTGAGTAGGTCCCTGGCAGTCGGTACTACCTCTTGTTCTTTTTGTTGAGGTGATTTTTTCTGTCTTGTCATTTTGTGCAGAGGAGAATAGATTAATGGGAGAACAAAATGCTAGCAGGGTAACAACGTCCCCAGAAAATATACTCTAAACAAATCAGAAAAGACCTGAAGCAGTGGGAAAAGAAAGGGAAAGAGAGAAAAAAGAAAAAGAAAGAAAAAAAGAAAAAAGAAAAAGAAAAAGATAAAGATAAAAACAAACAAAAGCAGAACAAAACAAAACAAAACAAAAACAGAATGTGATCAAATATGATCAGGCTGGTTTATAGATCAGTGCCACACACTAGATTTTGGGTGTATTTTGGTCTGTTAAAAGAAAGTGCCTCCCAAAATTTTAAAGAAAGAAAAACTTATATATGTACAAAAATAAGGGTTGATATGATGAAGGGATGGAATATGACTGTAAAGATGGAAATTATAAAAAATTTTATAAAAGGAATTGATAAGTTGTTTGAAAAAAGAAAGAAGAGCATTTAAAAAAAAAAAAGGAAAAAGGGAGAGAATGTGATCAGGCAGGGGAGTAGAAAAAAACCATACACTAGAGATTTAGAGTATATTTTGATCTGTTAGAAGAAACTATCTCAAAATTTTAAAGAGAGAACAACTTATATATATATGCCAAAAATACAGGTAACTACTATGAAGGGATAGAATATGACTCTAAAAATGAAAAATAAAAATGTTTTTTTAAAAAAGGGATTGATAAGATGTTGGTTGAAAAAGGGAAAAAGAAAAATTCAAAAAAAAAAAAGAAAAAAAGAAAAAAAAAAGACAGTTAAAAAAAAAAATTTACTTTGAAAGACTAAAGAATCATGGTAAAAAAGGCATGAATTCTATGTGCATTATCCCCCTAGCGCTGGAGTTCTGCCGTTCTCACTGATCGGTAAACCTGGTCTTGGCTCGCTGTTCTCGCTGATCTTCTGGGGGAGGGGCCTGTTGCCGCGGTTCTCAAATGTCTTTGCCGGAGGCGGAATTGCCCCGCCCTTGCCTGGTCCGGGCTAAGTAATCTGCTGGGGTTTGCTCTCCGGAGCTTTTGTTCCCTGCAAGCTTTCCGTACAGCTTTGGAGGCGGAGAGTGAAAATGGCGGCCTTCCCAGTCTCCGCCCCGGAGGAGCCGAGAACTCGGGGCCCCGCTCCTCAGCGAGCCCCCAGAGAAAAGCAGTCAGTCACTCCCATCTCCCCGGTCTCCGGCCACACTCCGTGCTCACCCGGCCTGTGACCGCATGTTTCTATCTGGCACCCGATCCCGTGTGGAGTCTCCAAACCCAGCAGATCCCTGCGGTGCGCTCCCGCACCTCTCCTCCCGGGGGAAGAAGGTGAGTCTCCCCGGATCTGCCGCTTGTTGGGTCCCTGCTGGAGGAGCAGTGGCCCGACTGTGCCGTGGATCACGGTTTATAGCAACCCCGAGCTGAGAGCCCGCGCCTGGGCTCCGTCTCTGCAGCCGGCTTCCCCACTCCGGTACCTGGGAGCTCTGCTGCACTCAGGCACCCCCGGTCTTTCTGTGACCCCGAGGGTCCTGAGACCACACTGTCCCGCGAGGGTTCCACCCCCGCTTAGCCACTGGAGTGACGTCCCTCAGCGGAGCAGATTTCTAAAAGTTCCGATTTTGTGCTCTGCGGCTCTATCACTTGCCAGAAGCAGCCGCCGGAGGCCCCTCCCCCGCCGTTTATCCTCCCGAATATCGCCTCGGATTCACTTCTCCGCACGTCCTACCTTCCAGAAAGTGGTCGCTTTTCTGTTCAGAGAGTTGTTGCTATTCTTTTCTTCGATCTCCTGTTGAGTTTGTAGGTGTTCAGAATGGTTTGATCCCTATCAGCTGAATTCCTGAGACCAGACGAAATCCAGGTCTCCTACTCCTCCGCCATCTTGCTCCGCCCCCAAACAATGGTATTTAAATTATAAATGTGAGTCGTCTAAATTTTGTTTGAAATTCTTTAAAAATCTCCTGGAAATTTTTATCTTTTCATTCTTTTTATTTTTTATTAAGTTGTTTTCATTTCAACCCCAGTATAGTTAACATACAGTGTTATATCAGGTGTACAATAGAAGGATTTAACACTCCCATACAACACTACTCAAAGGTACTCTATCCCCTCAACCTATTTCACCCACACCCACCCCCACCCCTCTGATCTACTTTATTTTAAAGGAGGACCCCCAGTTAAGGTTACTTTTTTTTGTCAACAAGAACATTTTCTGCTTGAAGTATACCTCCGAATACATGGTTCTAAAAGATATATGTAAAACATTCCATCCAAGAAAAATAGAATACCCGTTTTCTTCAAGTACACACAGAAGAATCCCCTGGTTAAATCACATAAAAAGAGGCATAAAAAATATTACAAAATGAAGAAGACTGAAGTCATACCAAGTATATTTTCCAACCACGATGGTACAAAATGAAGGATCAACAATAAAACAAAGTTGGAAAGTCTGCAGTGTACATAACAAATATTTAGTATGTAAATAAGATATCAAACGGCAAATCAAAATGTCTCAAAACTGGGGCACCTGGGTGGCTCAGTCAGTTAAGTGTCTGCCTTCGGCTCAGGTCATGATCCCAGGGTCCTGGGATCGAGTCCCGCATCGGGCTCCCTGCTCACCAGGGAGCCTGCTTCTCCCTCTCCCTCTCCCCCCGCTTGTCCTCTCTCTCTCTGTCAAATAAATAAAGTGTTTAAAAAAAAAAAAAAAGACTAATGGTTTGTGCCATCTTATCAAAAGAATCTGCATTTCAGTGAGAATTTTAGATAATCTGTACATATATTGAAATTTGGGAAGTGATGTTCTAAAGCCGTGTTTTCCTAAGAGCTGTCATGTGGAGTAAGTTACTGGATTAGAGGCTGTGCTAAATATGACAGCAACAATAATGAAATGGGATAAAATAGAATATATAGAAAAGATCAGGTTGCGATGAGCACATAGTAAAGGTAAATGGTGGTTTGGAATTTCTTTCAGGCATATTTGTGTGTGCTGGACCATGATATAAAATATATTTCTTACTGTGGGTAAAAAAGGTTGATTAAGTATCATTTAGACAAGCTTGCCATAGCAGATATGGAACCAGGCTGGGTCACTGTGTTCACTTTCTGGCATCTCATGTCACCTCTGCCCTCATGTCTGCCTGGAAGTCTGCCTGGAAGTCTGCCTGGAAGTCTGCCTGGAAATCCTTTTATTTATCATTATGCCTTGTGAGGAAGAAAATGCAGAGCTGTGATTACTTAGGAGTTACTTACTCAGGTGAGATTTAAACAAAATCCATCAGGTTGCGGTCAAAAGTTCTACCTAGTAGTCTAAAGCAGAGCTTCTAAAACTTTTATAAGAACTACTCTTCAGAGACTGGGAATATAACTCAAGGCTTTTCACCCTATAATTTTGGAGTTTCTTTGAAAGCACTTTTTTTTTTCTTTAAAATTTATGTTGAGAATCACGTGAAAGGACTTTTACAGACCAGCAGGAACCATTCAGTAGGAACGTAGGGAAAAGCCTCAAATTGTCACTTCACAAAAGCATATCCAGATAGCCAAATGACATGACAAGGACCTCAACAACATACATTAGGGGGAATGAAACATAAATTCAGGCCACACTGTGGTACAGCTGTGCGTGAGAAACCGCAAGCCCTTGAATGTAGCAGGTGCACAAAACTAAAAAATTATCTGGGTACTCCAGTCAGGTGAAATGTATGCGCCCAAACTCACTTACTATGTGGACAGAAAACCGTTGCTAATTACCATCAGACAAAGACTAACGTTAACTTTTTACGCCCAAACAATATAGAAATGAATGACTTGATGGATTTCAGGCAGGCTGGCAAACCTTCTTTTTTGTCTACATCTAAGAGTGCTGTGAGGTTAATTGAGATCAAGATTGAACGTCAGGTAGTACATATTCTTAGGTTCTCAGAATAAAGACATTTTCAAAAATGCGTAGGAAGATGACTTTAAGAGTTTTGGTGCTGTTCTTTATGTCTCGCTACACCCAACTGATCACTAATCAGGAGCTTTCGTAACTTTTCCACATCTTTAATACCTTTTGAATTTTATCTTCATTATTCCTCACCACTTTTTAAAGATTTTATTTATTTACTTGGCAGAGAGAGAGAGAACAAGCAGGGGGAGCGGCAGGCAGAGGGAGAGGGGGAAGCAGATTCCCTGCCGAGCAGGGAGCCCATGAGGGACTCGATCCCAGAACCCTGAGATCATGACCTGAGCCAAAGGCAGACGCTTAACTGACTGAGCCACCCAGGTGCCCCCCTCACCTAGATATCTGATAAATTCTTCTCTCTACCTCTAGCCTCATACCATTCTAGGACTGATTTTCTAAGGTGCAAATAGGATTTTATTGTGCCTCTAAAACTCTGGGCCCCATGACTTCAGGATAAGATTTCATCTTGTTAGAGTAGTTGCAATTCCCACCTCGGTCCTCCCCTTCTGGGCTCCTCCTTATTTTACTCTTTCTTCCTTTCATGTGCTGTTCTTTGACAAATACTCCTCCTTTGGCAAATACATTTAGCTTGAGTCCATCTGTCCTAGAAACTCATTCTGATATCTTATTTTTTATTTTTATTTTTTTACAGGTAATTAACATATAATGTGGTGTGAGTTTTAGGCGCACAACATAATGCTTTGATGTTTGTATATATTGTGAGATAATCACCACAGTAAGTTTTGTTACCAGTCATCACCCCATGTAGTTACAAAACATTTTTTTTTTTCTTGTGATGAGAGCTTTCAAGATCTGTTCCCTTAGCAACTTGCAAATATGTAATCCGGTATTGTTAACTAGAGTCACCATGCCGTACATTACATGACCAGGACTTATTCTATAACTGGAAATTTGTACTCTTTGACCACCTTCTGTGATTTTGAAATTTACAGAAAAGTTGAAAAAAAATACAATTAGTATGAAGAATACCCGTATGCTTCTTACCTAGATCATCACTTGTAAATATTTTACTGTATTTGCTTTATCCTTTGACCATATGCTTTACACACACACGCACACACACAAAGACCTTTTTGTGGATATATACTTCTTTTTCTTTTTTTTTCCCGGCATGACTTGAGGGTAAGTTACGTATATCAGGGCCCTTGACTCCAAAATACTGCAACGTGCATTTCTGGAAGGTAAGGATATTTCCTTACAGAACCACACCATTGATATGATACTTTCATTTAATCTGCCATTCACTTTTCCAACTGTATCAGTTGACCTAATAATGACCATTATGGCACTTTTCCTCTTCAACTTCAGCATTTGGTGTGGGACCAGATATTACATTTAGCTGTCATGTCTCCCTTGCGTGCATTAATCCGGGACATTTCCATAGCCTTTCTGTGTCTTTTATGACATTGCTTAAAGAACACATCCCCTTTCCCCTTTTAAATAAAATAGAGGGTTGGTACAACCATTTCTAAAATATTTCCTTTGTCAACAATTACAAGCATATATTAAAAAGTAAATAAAATATGACCATGATCTCCATATCACAATCACCTTGGCTTCAACAATTATGAACTTTTTGTCATTTGTATTTCATTCCTACTTCTCAGTGGTACAGCTCTTTTTAAAAACTTTACAGCTGAACACCTTACATATTTTATAAATCATCAGTTTCATGTTTGTGTGTGTGTGTGTGTGTGTGTGTGTGTATCCAGCAGAAATGCCTATTTGTATACCTAAAAAGATGTTGTTTAGAACATCTATAGCAGCTTTAGTTGTAAATGCCAAAAGCTGGAACCAATGTTCAAACAATGTGCAAATGTCCTTCATTAGTAGAATGGCTAGAGACTTTGTGATATATTAATACGATGGGGTAGTTTAAGCTATGAAAACCAATAAACTAATACTACAAGTCAAACCCTGATGAAGCTGATAAAAACAACACTGAGCAAAAGGAGCTAAAACAAGTGATTCTGGAGAAAAACAGGCAGAATGAATCTATGGTGTTAGGAGTCAGGGCAGAGGTTAGTCTAGGGAGGGAAGGTAATGAGGGAGGAGTTATTATGTTATATATGTTAGTGTTACCAACATCTAGATCGTTGGTAATGCTCTGTTTCTCAACATGGGTGGCAGTAACATTTTTTTATCCCTTTTATGAAAATTCATCGAATTATACGATTTGTGCATTTCCCTATGTCCATTATAATTTGATACAGATTATTTTAAAAATGTATATGAAGTTTATTGCCTATTCCTTAATATACCTGTATTTCTTTCAGTATGAAGATATTTCAAAGTATAAAAAATAGAAAGCCACATTTTACTTATCTCATTAAAGGGTAAAGATGTTGCATTAAATCCTACAAAATCAGCACGTTGATTTGAAGTCATGAGGGTGCGAACACTTACGAGGCTCTGCATTTAGGCGGTTTCTCTTTTTTATCTTATTGTCAAAATGTTTTGAATACTCTAATATAGATCAGTGTAAGGGCATGGATGTTAAGAGTTTTTTCACTGCTCCCCCACTATATAAGACTAATTGCTTCAGCCTATTGTTGGTGAAAACGTTGACATGTCTATTCTGCTAATGGATCCAGTTGCTTGTATCATAGAGTGAGACACATGGTCCTTGATCTCTTTTACAATCTCACAGAAATACTTCATCCTAATCTACACTTCATTTTTTATTACAGCATCTTATTACATGCATAAAAATGTTTAATTTTGTTTTAAAGTTGGGGATTGAGAGTGTTCAGCTTGGAAAAAAAATATTTGCTATTAAAATGAACTCTGCCAGACATTCATAAGAGGTTTTGTAATATTTCACAGGTGCAGTAATACACTCTTGCAGGCATCCATGCATCCGCCATCTAGCTACAACACATTTTAACACTTTTCCATGTTTGTTGCAGGTCTTTGTTACATTAAATGAAATTTAAAACACAGATTCTTTCAAAGCCTCCTCTTTCCTGTCCTATTCCCTGTGACCTCTCTTTCCCCCTCCCTCCTAAGGACAGCTCTCCTGCAGTTTGGGCATAGTTGCCCAATTATGTTTTTGCTCTCATAATATATGGAAGCATGTATAACTGTGTTTCACTTATAAATTTTTACATAAATGATTGCCTATTGTGTATGTCCTTGAGCATTTACTTTTTTGCACACACTTTGAGGTATCAAAACCATAACATTTAATTTGTGTTGCATTTGAGGAGTGTGACAATTAACTTACCCACTCCTTTATCATCATCTGTTAACAATTGTGCGCGCTTACATCAGTGCTGCAGAAGCTGGTCCTGGAGCGGATCTTCATTCCCATGTCCTTGCAGTAGTATCTCTGGGCATATCCCCAAAGATGAGATTGCTAGGCTGAGTCATAGAAAATCTTGCCAAATGGCTTTCCAAGGGGGTGTACCGGTTTGCACTCTGAGCAGTAGTAAATGGGAGTTCTTCTGTCCCTCCACCCCCTCCAACACATGGTTTTATTAGACATTTAAATTTTAGCAATGAGTTACTGTTTATTATTTAAACAAACTGGATTAATTGACCTTAGCTACATTTCTACCTATTTTACTTTATTTTATTGTGGAAAGAACACTTATCATGGAATCTACCCTCTACACACTTTTTAAATTAATTTTATTTTATTATGTTAGTCACCATACATCATTAGTTTTTGATTTAGTGATCCATGATTCATTGTTTGCATATAACACCCAGTGCTCCTTGCAATACGTGCCCTCCTTAATACCCATCACCAGGCTAACCCATCCCCCCAACCCCCTCCCCTCTAAAACCCTCAGTTTGTTTCTCAGAGTCCATAGTCTCTCATGGTTCATCTCCCCCTCCGATTTCCCCCCTTCATTTTTCCCTTCTCCTAACGTCCTCCATACTATTCCTTATGTTCCACAAATAGGTGAAACCATATGATAATTGACTTTCTCTGCTTGAGTTACTTCACTTAGCATAATCTCCTCCAGTCCCATCCATGTTGATGTAAAAGTTGGGTATTCATCCTTTCTGATGGCTGAAAGACACAGATTTAGTGAAAAGAAGAGCCATATGCACCCCAATGTTCATAACAGCAGTGTTGGCAATAGCTAAACTGTGGAAAGAGCCGAGATGCCCTTCCATAGATGAATGGATAAAGAAAATGTGGTCCATATATACAATGGAATATTACCCCCTACACATTCTTAAATATACAATGGTTTATTGTTAACTTGAGGTGCAATGTTTTACAGCGCATCTCTAGAGCTCCTTCATCTCGCTTGGCTGTAACTTTATTCCCCATTGATTAGGAGTTCCCCATTCCCACCTCCTCCCAGCTCCTGGCAACCACCACTGGAAGCATTGATTCTATGAATTTAACTATTTAAGATACACAATGTGAGTAGAATCCTGTACTATTGGTCTTTCTGTGACCGGCTTGTTTCAGCACATGTCCTCAAGATTCATGTAGGTTGTTGCAGACAGCAGGGTTCTCTGCTTTTCTTTTCTTTCTTCTTCTTCTTTTTTTTTTGTTAAGATTTTATTTATTTATTTGTCAGAGACAGAGCACAAGCATGGGGAGCCGCAGGTAGAGGGAGAAGCAGGCTCCCTGCTGAGCAGGGAGCTCGATGTGGGACTCGATCCCAGGTACCTGGGATCATGACCTGAGCCGAAGGCAGAAGCTTCACCAACTGAGTCACCCAGGTGCCCCAGGCTCTCTGCTTTTCTAAGGCTGAATGCTATTCCACTGTATGTTCAGACAACAGCTGCCTTGTCCCTTCATCTGTGGATGGACCCTGAGGTTGTTCCCACATGTTGGCTACTGCAAATAATGCTCCAGTGAACACAGGAGTGCTAATATCTCATCACGATCCTGACTTCAGTTCTTTCGTATAAATAATAAGAAGTGGGATTTCTGAAACATATGCTACTTCTATTTTTTCAATTTATTTTTGTGAAATCTTTTTTTTTCCCTGCATAAAGAAAAATAGAACTGAACCCCAACTCTGCCTGTCCTGGGACGCCTGGTGGCTCCATTGGTTGGGTGTCCAACTCTTGGTTTTGGCTCAGGTCATGGTCTCCTTGGGGTCATGGAGTGGGGCCCCACCTCGGGTTCCACACTGGGCATGGAGTCTGCTTGGGATTCTCTCCTTCTCCCTCTGCCCCTCCTCCCCACTTCTGTTTTCTCTCCTCTCTCTCTGAAAAAAACAAAAAACTGGCCTGTCCCTTATTTCCAGACATGCAAGCATGAATCTTTATAGTGCATCAACCATTTAAAACTACATCCCATCTTGTTAGTACGATTACTAACTACATACATCTTTTAAAATAAGTATCAGAATGCCATTTTTTGTCTTTTTTTTTTTTTTTTTGCCATTCTGTTTGCTGAACTTTGTTCTTTTCAACACTTGACATTTTTTTTTTTTAAGATTTTATTTATTTGACAGAGAGAGAGAGAGAGAGACAGCGAGAGAGGGAACACAAGCAGAGGGAGTGGGAGAGGGAGAAGCAGGCTTCCCGCCAAGCAGGGAGCCCGATACGGGACTCAATCCCAGGACCCTGGGATCATGACCTGAGCCGAAGGCAGATGCTTAACGACTGAGACACTCAGGCGCCCCTGCCTGGCAAGTCTTATTAGCACCTCCAGAAGCTGGAACAGGCTCCTGCTGTGAGCCAGGGGAAATGGTCTGTGGCACATTCCATCAAACCAGACTCAGCAGAACCCTTGCTGACACTCAGCACTTTTTTTATGAATCCCTTGCTGCCCCTGGAGGTTCCAGACAGCGCTCATTTCCACTCCAACCATCTCTTGTTCCTTAAAAGGAGCTCCATTGTCCTCTTCCTTGGGGCCCCAGTGCCCAAGACATAGCTTCAGTTGACAGCAGGCTCCCTCACCAGGGTCCTAAACCCAGAGCCATTGGAACACACATCCTACCTCAGCGGTTTCTTTTGAAGCAACTCTTTTTTGTTCCATTCTCCTCCACTCACTCTGCTTCAGTCCTTCTTAAGTCTTTTGCTTGGTACATCAGTTAGGATGGTCCTCAGCCAATCTCTTGGACTTCCTCGTGTGGATGCAGAAATAGCTCGCACAGCTCTAAAGAATTCATCTTCAGAGATGTACTCTTTCTGCCACATCTGTTTTTATTGGATGGGAAAATCTTTTCTAGGAACCCTCCAGCAGACATTCCCTTAGAGCTCATTGGTCAGAACCACATCACATACCCACCTGATCCCTACATGATCCCCTGCAAGGAGCTTAGAGTACCCACCTTGGGTTTTAGATCCGGGCTTGGGCCAAATACAGCCTGCTGCCCATGTCCTGGGGCCAGGAGCCAAGAGCGCTTTTTCCATTTCTAAATGATTGGGAAAAAAAATCAAAAGAATAATATTTCATGACATGAAAATTACATGAAATTCAAAATCCTGTGTCCATAAATAAAGTTTAATTGGGGGATGCCTGGGTGGCTCAGTTGGTTGGGCGTCTTGCCTTCGGCTCAGGTCATGATCTCAGGGTCCTGGGATCAAGCCCCACATCGGGCTCCCTGCTCAGCAGGGAGCCTGCTTCTACCTTTGCCTGCAGCTCCCCATACTTGTGCTTGCGCTCACTCTCTCTGATAAATTAAAAAAAAAATCTTGACAGTTTAATTGGAACACAGTTACGTTCATAATTTACATATTGTCCCCCTTGTCTTCCAACTGCGGAGTTGACAATCTGAACTGAAGGTACTTGAGCCTGCAAAGCCTGAAATACTTAGTCTCTGGCTATTTACAGAAAAAAGTTGACTCAGCCCAACTCAGATCACCCTCTTTTCATCTCTTGGGGGAAGGGTCCACTTTGCCTGAGTACACTGCTTCCCGCATGCTTCTGGAACAGAATCAGGGTTCTGTTAGCAGCCACCCTGGAGGGGATGATCTGGCTAGTGAGACGCATTATTGGGAATATCATCATTGCTAACTTGTTCCTCCACTGATGTTCACTCTACTCTTCCCCACCCAGATTGTTTTGTATATTGCTGGCAGAATGACCTTTCCAGAATGTCCTTACTAACATGTTGTATTTCTGTTTGCCTTTTCTCACTTGTCAAATAAAGGCCAAACTCAATCCGCCACTCAGTGCTCTCTACCCACCTTAACCCTGTGTATACCTTATCCTTTAGACATGTCCAGAATCCATATTTTCCTTATTTGTGCAACTGTGACCTTTCTTTTCATATTGTTATATTTTTACACGAGTTCTTTCTTTTCCTCTATCCAAATCCTAACTATCTTTCAAGCTTCACCTTAATTGCTCCTCTGTGAATTTTTCTCCGACTTTCCCATCTGCATAACTTTATCATTTTCTAAACCCCAAAATAACTTGCTTGCTCTTATGACATGATAACATAATGTCTTTTTTTTTTTTTTTCCAGTAATTTTTGTAAGCCATTCCTGGAAGATAGTAAAGCCCTTGAGGTTGAGAAGAGTTTTTAAACTCAGTTCAGTAGCTTATACCTAGTAAAAGATAACAAATGAATAAGCATATTCGAATTTAGCTCTAATTATATAGAGTCTTAAAAGCCAGAAAAAAAAGTTTATCTGTGGAACAGCAAAAGATAGGAAAATTTACTGATGGCTTTTATTGGGATTGGGGTGCAAGGGAGGAAAACTGATATATTATGGGTTATCTGTTTAAGGACAGATTATATGCTAAGTGCATTAAATATGTGATCTCTTTCAATACTAACAAGTAACCATCAAAAATGAGCTTTATGGGTTCATTTTTTTCCCCCAAAGAAATAGGTTCAGAAATATATGTACTTTGACCAGGGACACATAGGTAGCAGAGTTGAGAATAGAACCCACGTCTGTTTGAATCCCTGGTTTAGACCAGGCTCTTTGCATAGAAAAGAAGGAGCCTTCATATGGGTGATTACAAGGGTAATCCTTTCCTATGTCACTTTTATTAGGATAAGGATAGGCGTTGTGGGTCATACTTAGAAAGCAATAATAAAATCATATATAAAAATAGAGAAGAAAGTCCCATTACATCATGGTGTTTATAAATATTACCCCTATCTAAATTTGAAGCTTGTAAAAATGCTGTTCTTAAATAAAATGAAAATATTTCTGCCGCAGATAGCTTCATGTGTGTAAATATGTGTATATTTACAAGTATGTGGCCTTGATAAATTCGTTCATTGGGTTGATCCATGTGTTTGCCATCTGGGCTCAGCCAACAGCACTGTGGGTTAGATGTGTTAAACTCTTAGAAGAATACATATTTGCTTTGTGACCTTGACCAATGCTTTCTTGGCTATGATACCAAAAGCACAAGTGGCAAAAGAAAAAAAATAAAATTGACTACATTCAATTGACATCTTCTGTGCTCCAAGTGATGATGTCGGTAAAGTGAACTAAAAACTTTGGAAGAAAACATTTGCAGATCATCTGATAAAGGACTTGGATTTAGAATATAGAGCTCTTACAACTCAAAAAAAACCAAAACAAAACAAAAAACAACAACAACAGCATAAAATAAAATTGAAAACTGGCCAAAGGATCGAATAGACATTTTTCCAAAGAAGAAATACAAGTGACCAGTAAGCATTTCAGAAGATGTTTCCTTTATAGTCATTAGGGAGATACAAGCAAACAGACTCCTGGATACAGTAGAAGGAACTGGTGGTGGCCAGAGGGGAGGTGGGTGGGGGGATGGATGAAACAGGTGATGGGGACTAAGAGATATAAACTTGCAGGTACAAATTAGATAAAAAGTACAGCATAGGAAATTTGGTCAACAGTATTGTGATCCTGTTGCATGGTGACAGTGACTCTACTTATTGTGATGAGCATTGAATAATGTATGGAATTGTTGAATCCCTGTGTTGTGAAACTAACATAACATGTCAACCATACTTCAATAATAAATTTCTTTTAAATGAAATACAAAGATACTACTTCACACCCACTAGGTTGGCTGTGATCAAAAAGACAATAGCAAGTGTTAGGGAAGGATGTGGAGAAATTGGGACTCTTCTACCTTGATGATAGGACTGTAAAAGGGTGCAGCCACTTTGGAAAACAGGGGTTCCTCAAACATTAAACATCACTCAGCAATTCCACTCATAGGTAAATGTTCAAGAGAAATCAAGAAAAAATATACATACTAAAATTTGTACATGGATGTTCACAGCAGCATTATTTATAATAGCCAAAAGTGGAAACTACCCAGAAGTCTATCAACAGACGAATGGATAAGCAAATGTGGTATATCCATACAGTGAACTATTATGCAGCTATAAAAAGCAATGAGGTACTGATAAATGCTACAAACTGGATAAGCCTTGAAAACAATGTGCCATGTGAAAGAAGCCAGTCGCAAAAGCCCATGTATTGTATGATCCATTTCTAGAAATTATCCAAATGAGGCAAATCTATGGAAATAAAAAGGAAGTACGTTGTTGGTAAAAGCTCCCCTGGGTGACAGCAGTGTGTGAGGATGGGGAATGTGTCCAGATAGAGTTTCTTTTGGGTGTGATGAAAAATGTTCTCAAGTTAGACTGTGGTGACCGTTGCACAATTCTCTGATTACAGTAAAACACACTCAACTGTACACTATAAAATGCTGAATTTTGTGGTGTATGAATTATATCTCAAAACAGATCGTAAATCACTTATGTGGGTACAGTTAATTAGGACTAACTACATTTATATTTTTAATGAAGTTCTCGATGTGTGTTTCTAGCCACTTCTTTATGATTTATTATGGTATTCAAAGCAGTAATCAAGTATGATCAGTTTATTCCTGTGCACATTCAATGTTTCCAGAAATGGACATTAATAAAAGCAGTGCATCCAAACAATGAATAAACTTTCCAACAACTAGGAATGCATCCTTGCAGTGTGATTGGCTATCTATGTGTTGTGGGGAAGGATGAGGGGGCCACAGTCACTGACCTGGAGAAGCACAGATTACAGACATGTTCACCTCCAGGCATGTGTGAGAGGGTGTATGTGATACCAGGTGCAGAAGCAAAGTGCATCAAGAAACTGGAGGAGGGAAACCTTGCTTTCTGAGGTATGTCACAAAGGGTGAAAAGAGAGATGACGCGGCAGATGGACGTGGTAGTCCTGTTTTATAAGAATGCATTCAAAACTATCCAAGGTAGATTATAAACCAAGATGTTATGCAGTTCGAAACTTGAAAAATTAAAGCATAATTTGGGGGCACCTGGGTGGCTCAGTCGGTTGAGCGTTGGACTCTTGGTTTCAGCTCAGGTCATGATCTCAGGGTCGTGAGATCGAGGCCCATGGGGAGTCTGCTTGAACATTTTCTCCCCCTGCCCCTCCCCCACTCACTGGTGCATGTGCTCGCGCTCTCTCAAATGTTTGAAAAGTTTGGCAGTTATCGTTTACAAGCAAAAGTGGCATCAGCCAGTGTACTAGTGTCAACAGTATATTACTCTCTTCTGGTTTTAAAATGTTGTAATTATTAACAAATATTTTCTTTCAGTAGGTAGACATTATTTTAAGTTCTGCATGTGAGATAGTTTTTCATGTTGTGCTCTACCTACCAAATGTATGCAGTTGTAATTAGCTAAATTGTGACTGTTTTGTAGGATTTCACCAGGCAGAACAGGGAAGGTAGAAGATTCTGGGAGACCTTTGTAACACCTGTAGATGCATCTCTAATTGAAATACAAAGACCTGTTAGAATATATTATGTGTTAAAAAAAAATAAAGAAGAAGATAGTAGGCAGGGAAAAATGAAAGGGGGGAAATCGGAGGGGGGGACAAACCATGAAAGACTATGGACTCTGAGAAACACACTGAGGGTTCTAGAGGGGAGGGGGGTGGGGGATGGGTTAGCCTGGTGATGGGTATTAAGGAGGGCACATACTGCATGGAGCACAGGGTGTTATACGCAAACAATGAATCATGGAACACTACATCAAAAACTAATGATGTAATGTATGGTGATTAACATAATAAAAAAAGGTAAAAAAAAAAAAAAAGAATATATTGTAGTTTACAATCTTCAGGTGTCTGACCCCAGAGTGCTAACCTGTAGCTTCTGATCATGGGAGTCCTTTTCACGTCTATAAAAATGGGTTCAGTTAGCAGTCAAAGCTGAATGCTGCTTATATATCTTGGTTGGGGCCAAATCCTAATTGTTCCCAATGACCTTAACCCCCCTCAAATCTAAGTTAAGATTTAACAGGGGAAAAAAAAATCCTATCAGGAGGCCTAATGCTTTCATTTATAAGACAAGGGCATGGCCGTGAGGTCACATTCTGTTCCCGAATGATGAGGTTTCCTCTGCGATGTGGTTAGTGCTTCACTGAAGCGCATACGTCTGAAAAGAAGGAAAGTCCTTGAGTACCGGAACACGTCTCAACCAAGCTGATGGATTCCTTTTTGCTAACGTTTCATAAGTTCAATAGCGCATATACTAAATAAGCAGTAGTTCATGTTGAATTAGAATAATAATGAAGAACTGGTCATTCATGGGACAACATCCTGGGTTTTGATTCCGTGCCTTACGTTAAACTTGTTCTTTTTTGGTTCACACTAAATGAGTCACAGCCCCATTAGAAAGTAACAGGAAAGGAGATGAGCCCATGAGCAGAAGTGTTCATGGACAACTTGGAGAAAACAGCTCAGTTTTATCTCATGGGCCTGGCAAAGGCAGAGCTGAGTTAACTCTTACCAGCTGCACAAAATTCAGAGCATCTCAGAGCAAAATCTTTGGGTATCCATTCTATTCTGTATGTGTTCTTGGTATCAGTGTTGAAAAGTGTGACTCGTCACTTTATTCAAATGCTGTGATTGCTGAAATGTTGGGTAGTGCTAGGAACATAAGCTCATTGAAAGAACATGAAAATTGTACCAGTTCTTTTTAAAAATTGCTTCTAGCTGCTCTTAGCACGTGATTCTTCTGTTTTGATTGATTGTAAGCTTGGGAAGGTTAGAGTGTGCATATGAGTGATACTTTTTATAACCATTTGTTTTCTGTTTGTAGTCTACCGCCATTTAAACAATTGATTGTGTCGTGTTTTAAATATCAAATTCATTAGTAATCCAAATAAGGAAGAGGCTACCATAAGAGACCGTTTTCTTGGTTCTTGTGTCTGTGTTCTGAGCTTGTTTTTAGGGAGGAGGGGTCCGAAGATTACAGTGAATAAAGGAAAGGTTCTGAACTAGGGACTGACCACTCACCACTTCTAATTTTGTTGGGAGTGACTCTGGTCATGACTTCCTTCAAACAATATGTCCCCAAAACCTGCAGTGTCTGGAAGAACATAGTTGCATAAAACAAAGAAGTCACTTCAAAAGAGGTATTTCCCCAGTGTAAGTGAAGGAAGAAGTTAAATGAAGACACTTTTTTCTGGCAAGCATTTTCTCAGAGATTTGGGCCAAGTAGGAGAAAGTTAGATGGTACGAACTAAGATTATCTAGTTGTGTATGGTTTCCACCATCATTACACGGACATGCTAAGCACCAGCTGCCAGAAACCAAGTCCATGGTGGACTGAACCCTGTGAAAACACCTGCTTCACAGTGAACTTTGGTCCCTGGACTTGTGGTATTTGATTCTTGAGAGCAGCCTCCACCGTGATAACAGATGTTCAGGATTAGAAGCAAAACCTCAGCTGCCCTGGTGTCTCACGCACGCGGCCCAGAGGACATGAGAGAGGTTGGAGCCTGCCCGTTCCCATGAAGGAGCAAGATGCCCCTCTCAGAGCTGGTGCCATTGCGGACGTTCTTCCCCAGAAAAAACACACACAGTGGGCTTCAGTCTTGAGTAGACACACCTTGCTAACACAAGAGCTCTCAAGGGATACAGGGAAGTGTGTTAAGTTTTTTTTTATTATTATTCAGTATTCTCTTATGTACTGATCACTGGATATCTTAAAAAAAAAAAAAAAAAAAAAAAAAACAACCTCACCATGAAAGTGATTAAAGAACACTTAGGTCCAGTGTTCTACCTGTATATGTATTTTCTATTGGTAAAAACATACACATTATTTCTACAACTAGAGTGAAGAATAAAAGCAGAGCTTGTCCTTTTCAGAAATTACAGATTCTGTTAAAAGCTTCAAATAAGAAAAAAAAAAAAAACACTTAAAATTGTATTTCAAAGGGGGGGAAATTGGAGCGGGAGATGAACCATAAGAGACTATAGACTCTGAGAAACAAACTGAGGGTTCTACAGAGGAGGGCGGTGGGGGGATGGGTTAGCCTGGTGATGGGTATTAAATAGGGCACGTACTGCATGGAGCACTGGGTGTTATATGCAAACAATGAAGCGTGGATCACTACATCAAAAACTAATGATGTATGGTGACTAGCATAACATAATAAAATTTAAAAAATTAAAAATAAAATTGTATCTCTGACCTTTAAATTTGAGGTGAGTGTGTATGTAAGTTTTGTGATGCTCTTGATAAAAACGATGTCCAGGAAAGGAAAGATGCCTGTGAACTGCCTATCCATGGTCTTTATACCTTTTTCTTTTAGATTTTTGTTTTGGGGAAGTGTCTTTTCTTGTTGATTGGTAAGAATTCCGTATGTTTTTCCGACCCTAATCTTTTGCCAATTATGTATCCTTCCCCTCTCTAAAGTTTGTCCCTTTTCACTTTAAAGTACTAAGGTCTTTTGTTCTATGGAAAGTTTTGTAATGTTAATTTAAATATAGTTTTAAATTTTAACTAAAAAAAATCAGTATTTTATGGTTTGACCTTTTTTGTGTGTCTTGTTTAAGAAATCCTTTTCTATTCAGATATATGTTCTATATTTCCTTCTAAAGATTTAGATTATATTTTTAAATTTTTCCTACACACCCCAAATTACCTTGCTCCACATGCCACACAGCTGAAGTGGAGAAGAATAAAAGAATAAATACGGCAGTGTCCCCTTCATACGGGGAAAATCGACAGGTAAGAGAATGCATGGCCAGTGCTAATGCAAAGAAAGGAAAAAATCAGGTCAGATTATAGGTTTGCTTTACTGGTTGGGTAGAAGGAGATGGGTTTAAGGAAGAAGGAATAGGTGAAGCCAGATGGATCTGATCATATAAGGCCTTAAATCTATTTCAAGGAGTTTGGTTTTTACACTGAAATGAGTAGGGGGCCCTTGAAGGGTGTCAGTCAAGAGTAGCACCAGCAAATACCCATTTTTAAAAACCATTCTCTGTAACACAGGGGATGGTTTGGAAGGGCCAGGATATGAGGCAAGACAAAATAGGCAGGAGTTGGGTGATAATGTGAGGTTGAACTGGTGGCACCTGAGACCAACGTTGGGGCGGTCCCTGTACCACACATCTCCAGAGGTGGAGAAAAGTAAGAAAGTTCAAGATAAATTTAGAATGTAATCAGATTCCCTGTAGCGCTAGTCAGTGGCTTCAGCTATTACCCCCCTAGAAGTTAATGATCATGAAAGGAAATTTAAAAGTTCTGAATAGCATATTCCACCTAGGACCCATCCTTACTTTGAGAAACGTCTCATAGTTCATTTAACAGCATGAATATCATGAGCCTGGGAACAATTTGGAGAATCTATAAGGTCGGCAGGAAAGAAAATAATCTGCTAAAATGCAGTCCCTTCTTTAAAGAGAACTTCCCACAGAATCGTAGGGACTGCTCGCTTGTCCTTGAGCTCTAATGTCATCCACAGACCTATGAAGTCTCTGCAGCATGCCATCACGGTGCCCTAACTCCTAACAGTTAGATAGGCACAGGACTTACAAACTGCTTAGCGATACAAACATTTCAAGGGCTGCAAGTTTAGTCATCCACACATTAGTATCAGCCATTTAGCAACATTGTTGGCTGACATCTGCACTGAAGGAAAAGGGGGTTTTTCTTTACAGAAAGGGAAGGGAAGCCACTTTGGAGATATTAGAAATTGAGAAAAATTTATATGAATACTTTTCTTTTTTTTTTTAAGATTTTATTTATTTATTTGACAGAGAGAGACAGCAAGAGAGGGAACACAAGCAGGGAGAGTGGGAAAGGGAGAAGCAGGCTTTCTGCTGAGCAGGGAGCCCGATGCGGGACTTGATCCCAGGACCCTGGGATCATGACCTGAGCCAAAGGCAGACGCTTAACGACTGAGCCACCCAGGTGCCCCTATATGAATACATTTGTTATGTGAGGATGTAAGTCAGCTTGAGATCCTAGTTCTCAAGGGATCAAAGAAGATGAAATTCTGCATTTTAGAGAGATGCCTACCAAAAAAATTGACCCCCAAAGTAGATAGCTTCTTCTGCATCCTTTTCTTTTTTATCCCATTCTACTCTCAATGCTTTATTTTTGTGTAATCCTATCATTACCTTCCTGAACTTGGTATTTTGATGGTTTTAACAGCATCAAAGTTCAGACTACTGCGTGAGTAAAACTAAGTAGGAGGTGAGTCTGGGAGTTAAAATACGATTTATGCAGTTATTCTATAGAGGAATACACATTCTAAGTCCCAAATATCAATTTAAAAAAGTAGAAATTTGAAAAAGAATTCGATTTATAATTTGAGAAATAGTATAATCTCCTACCTGTCTTAATGCAGAGATGAAAACTGTATGTCCATTCCCTATGTGGAGGACTCTATTAGTAAATTATAGGATATGTGATGCATCCATTGTGTGTTCTTTCCTGCAGAGGAGTGGTTTTCATCCTGAGATCTATGAACGCACTGAAATCCTGTGCCTGATTTTGTGAGGAGGTGTGTGAGTGTGGGAAGCAGGCACAGAGAGGCAGAACCCAAATTTCGTGGTCTCCCCTCCCCCACCATCAGTCTACTGATCTGGTCTAAAGATTTCCTCTTTCCTTAACATTTTCAGTTTCCTTCTTCTCTGGAAATACTTTGAAAGTATTATTTGCAAGTGCGATTTGCTTGTGATGGAAAAAAAAAAAAGGCACTGGTAGGACTTCTATAAGAACTATGGTGCTATCTTTTCCTGTCCCCACTTCCACTGGCCTGGGTGTTATACCACTGAGGGGGCCTCTAGATTAGCCCCAGCGGCCCAGAACAACATTCTTCTCTCCTAGATTACTTGGACACGCAGGTCTAAAATTGCATAGAATATGTGTGTCTCTGCATGTACATGGGTAAATGTGTGCATAAAAAGAGATATGTGTGTATATATATATATATATGTGTGTGTGTGTATGAGGCATTTGAAAGGATATATATAATTATACACACACACACATATTCTTAAATGCCTCAACTGAAGTTGAGAATTGCTTTTCACTTGGACATAACCTAGATAATGATTTTTATATCCTCTGTCAATTTGAGGCAGTAAAAGTAAGTGTCAAATGATGAATTCACTTTGTATTGATCTTGCCAGTTTGATTAAAAAAATCCATTGCTAGCTTGGTGTGTGCAAAACAGGTGGAGGTTTGTGCCTGGGCTTTTTCCTTACCCCCTGCAGGGGAGAATCGACTCGATGGCCTTCTTTAAAGTTACCATCTGAATTGGGTGTAATATATAATTCATAAACTGTTCTTATAATTACCTTTTATGTGAAAAACACTATTACCGAGTAGTTGGTAAAGACTTACCTCCTCATTATCTAGCTTGTACACATGTAAGCTTTGAGATGGCCGATTCCCAGTGCAGATGTATATGTTTGTTTGTTTTTTTCCTCCTCTCATTATCTCTGGCTCTTTACTTCGTCCCAAGTAGGTCTGGCTCCGTGTTACAGGCTGTAATAAATCTATACTGCGCCTTGATAAATCTTCTCATTAAAAATGTATGTCAGCTGCCTGCCCCTCTCAGAGCCATGTACAAGCAACAAAAGGAATAGAAATTTTGAACAAGGAACTTCGACCAGAGGAGCAAACCTAGTGGGAGCACTAATGAAAGTGTCCATTTATTGAGCTCGCGTGCCTATTTCATGCCGTGCCTGTCAGAACTAGCGAGGGGGATTATTACCCTCCTGGTGCGGGACCTGACAAGACCGAGTAAGGGAGAGTCGAGTAACTTGCTTTAACTTACTTTGCCAGCAGTTCGCATTGCCAGGATTGCAACCCCGGCAGGCTCGTGCTGAGGACACAGGTGAGGTACTGGGCACGGGGCAGCGTCACTCACTCCAGGGATGCGAGGGGCTGTGGGAGGAGCCATGGCAGCCACTCTGCGCTCAGCACCCTGCCCACGATTTCACTTTGATTCCCGCTTGTGTGGCTGCGTACTTATCCATGTACCACCTCTCTCGGTGTTCTTATTTGCATGGCCATTGTGAGGTTGACGTAAAGTGTCCCACTTGTGGGGCACCTGGGTGGCTCAGTGGGTTAAGTGTCTGCCTTCGGCTCAGGTCATGATCTCAGGGTCCTGGGATCGAGCCCCACATCGGGCTCCTTGCTCAGCCAGGAGTCTGCTTCTCCCTCTCCCTCTGCTGCTCCCCCTGCTTGTGCTCACTCTCTGACAAATAAAGAAATAAAATTTAAAAAAAGAAAGAAAGCATCCCACTTGTCCTGAGCACTTCCTTTCTCATTGTCTTGAAACCACCGTTGTAACCATGCCACTCTGACCCCATCTTTTGGACTCGCGCCAGGTCAGGGATACATCACCACGCGCTTCTCCCCGACTTGCTCTGAAAGGTGGTCTCTCGGACACTGGTGCCCGAGCTGAGGGCAGCCTTTGTGGGGAAGTAGCCCAGGCTTTCCTGATGCCCGGAGTCCTGTTCTCCAACCAGGACTCCGTTCACTTGCTTCAGCATTTCCTGCTCTGGGAGTGCCACGCACTCCCAGTCTCTTCCCCACTGCCAACTACTGCTCGCTGCTCTGGGGTTCTGCCCAGAGACAGGTCTGAGGAGCAGAGCCTACTTTCTGCTCCTCTTAGGGGTTATGTTTGCAAGGCTTGGTTGCCGCGTGGAACTCACACATGCGGTCTTCTTCCCTGACCTGCAGACAATACCTCAAGGAAAAACCACATGACCCTATGTCACCTGCAAAAGATTCTTAAACAAAAGGTGTCCCTGGTATGTATGTCTCTACATATCTCTGAAGGGCTCCGAAGGAGGTAATATTGTGAGTTTTCTGTCTCTCCAAGAAGAGCTTTGGGGTTCTCTGGAAATAGTGGCTTTCTCTGCCCCCCCACCCCCCAGCTGTAGCGCTGGTCGGTGCCCAGGCCCTGCCTCCGGCTCAAGTGTGAAAGCACAGACTCTCTGACCCAAAGAGCCTGAGAGGTCCCTACAGAGCCTTAACCCCGAGGTTCACAGTGCTTTCTCTCTTTCCAACACTGTTCTCCCTCTGACCTGTGTGTCCAGGAGGACAGATGGTGCTGACGTTCCTTCATATGTTCAATCACACCCGCTGAGCTTGCTTAACCGGGAGGGAAGAAAATACTCTTACTTGACATAAAGATCACTGGTATGCGCTCCCTGAACGTGAAAGCAAGTTGGTAAGCAGACCTCAACATGCACGCCGACAGGGTGCTGACAGTTCCCCCTGCCCTCAGTCACTTGTCCGCCATGTTTGAGAGTCCTCCATGTACATCCGGTGCCCTCACACACCAGCCCGCCTGTCTTCGCAGGAACCCCGGAAGGTAGTTGCTGTTTATCTCCACTCACTACTCCTAGACACGAGAGTCACAGAGGTTAAACCACTTGCTTATGATCACATAGCTAGTAAGAGGAGGAGCTTGATTCAGAGCCATTTCTGTTGGCTCCCAAGCTGATGTGCTTTTTACTCTGCGGTATTGACAGCAAGACGTTTGAGGATCTTTGAGATCTCTGAAACCATTCTCAACAAAACTTCATGGCTCATGAATGGCACATGGCAGGTGCTGGATAAGAAGCTCCTTTTGATAGTGAATGAGCCCTAGATAGGGCCGTATCACATATGATCATGCAGTTACACTGACTTTATCTTGAAACTGTTAGGCAACTTGTTACTTTTTCTTAATGATAATAATGGATAATAAAATTATAGATGAGTATCATTCATTGAGGATTTCTAGTAGGAAAATCCTGACATCCAAGATAGGTCAACACAATTTCCTATGTCTCTGAATCGATAGAGCATTAAATAAGTATTTATTGTTCATGTAGTTACTTGGTTATGTGATAATGATGACTTTAAATGTGTGTATGTGTGTCTTTTCCCCTCTGCCGTATTGTCCCCACCACTGGAACACGCTGACTCTGTAAAGGAGAGAGATGATCAGAGTCGGATAAAAGGACATGGGCTTGGGAAATCTGTGGACTTGCGCTTCAATGCAAACCCCACAAGTATTTGAATGTGGGAAAATTACGAAACCTTTTAGCCTCGTCCCTTTTCTGCAAAAGTGGAGATAATCACACCTAACCTGCAGGGTAATGTGAAGCTTAATTGAGATAATATATGTTAAGTGCATCTAGAAGCATAAGAGAAAATACTGGGTAAATTTTAGTACCTCTATTTATTTTTTTAAGATTTTATTTATACATTTGAGAGACAGAAAGACAGCATGAGCAGGGGGAGCGGCAAAGGGAGAGGGAAAGCAGACTCACCACTGAGCTGGGAACCCGACACGGTGCTCGATCCCAGGACCCTGGGATCATGACCTGAGCTGAAGGCAGACGCTTAACTGACTGAGCCACCCAAGCTCAATAAATAAAATCTTAAAAAAAAAGAAAAAAAGAAAAAGCCAGTTGCAAATGGAAGCAATAGGATAAAATTTATGTAACTTTAAATAATGTAATCCCACATATAGTTGATAGATGTACATTTGTATTGGAAGTCAGTGATTTGCCTCTCTCTCTCCCCCCCCCCTTTGCTTGTTTCTTAAATTCCATATATGAGTGAAATCATATGGTGGTTTTCTTTCTCTAACTTCCATCCCTTAGCATAATACAAACCAAGAAACAGACTCTTAACTCTAGAGAACACACTGATAGTCACCAGAGGGGACGTGGGTGGGGGATGGGGGAAATCGGTGATGGGGATGAAGGAGTGCACCTGTTGTGATGAGCATGGGGTGATGTATGGAAGTGATGAGTCATTATATTGTACACCTGAAACTAGTATTACACTGTACATTAACTGGAATTTAAAAACTTAAAAAAATTTTTAAAAACGGGAGAAAAGTCAATGAACATGAATAGGAAGGGTGCCTATAGGGATAGGATGGAGGGACAGGAATAGGGAAAGGAAGCTTCGACATTATCAGTCATATAATTGTCTGGCTAAGGTGGTGTGGGTAGATCGACATAACAGGCTTATTCATTTTCAGCACGGTAGTGTATTCGACCTTGTGCCTATGCCACCGGTAATTCATGCTTCTGTCTCCAGATGCTTGTGCTACTTCCTTCCTTCCTTCCTTCCTTCAGTGCTACTTCATTAAGCCACTGTTCTTCAGTGGACCTCACTGTGTGGGTCTCCTGGTGCGCACGAGCAAGAATTTCTCTCAGGTAGTATTTTTGAAGCTAGAGGTTGGAACACATTTAGTGAATCATGAAATCAATAACTAGGATTCATTGTTAAAGTGAATTATTTACCCTTAATGTAATATTATGAGTGGTATGTTTCATGAAACAGTTTAACTATTTGTTGTATTTTTCTTTGGGTTTTATATAGTACACACTTACATTTATGCGTATTTCTGGATTCTGTAGCTATCTCTACCCATACGTATACACTGGGGCACTTTGTAAACTGTTTTTTTTTAAATTTTTAAACAATTTTTTAAAAGATTTTATTTATTTATTTGAGACAGATAAAGAGAGAGAGAGAGAGAGAGAGAGCATGAGCACGGGGAGATGCAGAGGCAGAGGGAGAAGCAGACTCGCAATGAGCCAGGAGCCTGATGTAGGGCTCGATCCCAGGACGCTGGGATCATGACCTGGGCCGAAGGCAGACGCTTAACCATCTGAGTTACCTGGGTGCCCCAACTGTCTTTTTTATTGCTGTTTGCAGTCCAAAAGTTTGGAATGCACTGTCCTAAGACAAATGTCTAGGTCCTAGGAATTACTAGGTCATAGGCTATGTGTACCTTCAACTTTACTTTATAGAAGAAATATTTTCTAAAATTAGCTGCTCTGACTTACTCGCCCCTAGTAGAGTAAAAGAGTTTTGTTTGCTTCTTAGGCCTACCAGCACTTGGTATCGTCAGACTTATATATCTGTACCCATCCAGAGAGTGGAAATGCTATCTCCTCACAGTTACGATGTGCCTCTCCATGATGATTGATGAGCTTGAGCACTTCCCTGTGATTATTGGCCATTTGTTTTTCTTTTGTAAAACACGTGTGCTATTATTTAGCTCAGTTATTTGTAGCATTGAATTTATATGAATGAGTGTGTTTTCTTTATTGATTTATGAGAGTAAAAATATTACATTCTTCATACTAATTTCCGGTCAGTTTCGTATACTAAAAATACTTTTCCTTTTTTCTGGTTTTATCACTTTCTTTATGGTAAATGGATGAGAAGATGATTATCTTAATATAATCTATTAATGTTTCACTTACATTTATGATTTGACACTCTGACTTAATGTTTCTATCCTTAGATATTTTCCTATATAGTCTTCTAGAGTATTGTAATTGATTGGGGGTGTGTGGGGGGGAGGTCCAATTTCATTTTTCCATATGTTGTATCCACTTGTCTCATCACTACTTACTGCAACATCCCCCTTCCTCCCACCCAGTTAGCTGCAATATTGCATAAAAACACATCTATTTAATGGATTCCATTCTGTTTTACTTGGGCTCTTTGTCCATATCTTGCCAATATCATATCATCTTGGTAATGATAACTCTAGACTACATTTGGTTATCTGTTAAGTTCCAGACCTTATTGTTCTTCAGGAGCTTTTTCATTGGTCCTGATTATTTTGTTCTTCCATATCATTTCAAAATCACCTTGATACCCAAAATAAAAAATTAATGAGATTTTTTGTAATTATAAAACTATAGAATGATTTGGGTAGAACTAACAGCTTTATAATAGTGAGACTTCTAGTTCCTTGATATGTTTTGTTGTTGTTTGTTTAGATCTTCTTAATGTCAGCCAATAAGGTTTTATTATTTTTTCCCATAGAGGTTTTACCAATCTTTTTTTTTTTTTTTTTTTTTAAAGATTTTATTTTATTTATTTGACAGAGAGAGAGGGAGACAGCTAGACAGGGAACACAAGCAGGGGGAGTGGGAGAGGGAGAAGCAGGCTCCCGGCCGAGCAGAGAGCCCGATGCGGGGCTCGATCCCAGGACCCTGGGATCATGACCTGAACCGAAGGCAGACGCTCAACGACTGAGCCACCCAGGCGCCCCTTTACCAATCTTTTTAAAATTAATTTATTTTAAAAAGTTCCAGTATAATTAACGTACAGTGTTGTATTCTTTCATGTGTAGAGTATAGTGATTCAACAATTCTGTACATTATTCGGTGCTCATCCTGGTAAGTGTGCTCTTACTCCCCTTCACCTATTTCCCCCATCCCCTCAACCCCACCCCTCTGGTGACCATCCGTTTGTTCTTTATAGTCAAGAGTGTTTTTTGGTTTGTCTGTTTTTTTCTTTGTTGCTTACCTTCCACATATGAGTTAAATCATGTGCTATTTCTCTTTCACTGACTGACTTATTTCACTTAGCTTTATACCGTCTAGATCCATCCACATTATTGCAAATGACAGGATTTCATTCTTTTTTATGGCTGAGTAATGTTCCATTGTATACATATGCCACATCTTCTTTCATCTATTGATGTATACTCTTGTTGCTTCCATGTTTTGGCTATTGTAAATAAAGCTGCAGTAAACATAGGGGTGCATGTATCTTTTTTAGTTAGTATTTTCATATTCCCAGTAGTGGAATTACTAGATCATAAGGTAATTCTCTTTTCAATTTTTTGAGGAACCTCCAGATTGTTCTCCAGAGTGGTTGCACCAGTTGGCATTTCCACCAGCTGTGCACAAGGGTTCCCCTTTCTCCACCTCCTCAGCAACACTTGTTCCTTAGGTTGTTGATTGTAGCCATTCTGATGGTGTGAGGTGATAAAGCTCATTGTGGTTTTGGTTTGCATTTCCCTGATGATGAGTGATGTTGCACATCGTGTGTCTGTTGGCCATTTGTATATCTTCTTTGGAGAAATGTCTGTTCATGCCTTCTGCCCTTTTTTAATTGGATTATTTGATTTTTGCTTTTGAGTGGTATAAGTTCTTTATATATTTTGGATACTAACTCCTTATCAGATACATCAGTTGCACATATCTTCTCCTATTCAGTGGATTGTCATTTAGTATTGTTGGTTGTTGCTTTTGCTGTGCAGAAGCTTTTTATTTTGATGAAGTCCCAATAGTTGATTTTTGCTTTTGTTTCCCTTGCCTCAGGAGACATATCTAGAAAATTTTGCTATAGCCATTGTCAAAGAAAGTACTGTCTGTGCTCTCTTCTAGGATTTTTATGGCTCACATTTAGTCTTTAATCCATTTGGAGTTTCTTTCTGTGTATGGTGTAAGAAAATGGTCCAGCTTTCCCTTTTTATTGGAAAAAAAAAAAAACTGTCTCTTTCCCATTGCCTATTCTTGCCTCCTTTTCAAAGATTGATAGAACATATAATCGTGGGTTTATTTCTGGGCTCTCTAATCTGTTATATTGATCTATATGTCTATTTTTGTGCCTGTACCCTACTGTTTTAATTATTACTGCTTTGGAGTATATCTTGAAATCTGGAATGGTGATACTTCCAGCTTTGTTCTAATTTCTCAGAACTGCTTTGGCTATTTGTGATCTTTGTCGTTCCATACAAATTTTAGGATGATTCTAGTTTTGTTAAAAATGCTATCAGTAGTTTGATAGGGATTACATTAAATCTATACATTACTTTGGGTAGTATGAACATTTTAACAATATTTATTTTCCAAGTCCATGAGCATGGAATATCTTTCCATTTCATTGTGTTTTCTTCCATTTATTTCATCAGTGTTTTATAGTTTTCAGAGGATAGCTATTTCATCTCCATGGTTAAGTTTATTGCTAGGTATTTTATTTTTAGTGTAATTGTAAATGGATTGTTTTCTTAATTTCTTGTTCTGTCACTTTGCTATGAGGCTATAGAAATGCAACAGATTTCTGTGTATCGATTTAGTATTCTGTGACCTTACTGAATTCATTTATCAGTTCTAGTAGCTTTTTTTTTTAATTTTTTTATTGTTATGTTAATCCCCATACATTACATCATTAGTTTAGATATAGTGTTCCATGATTCATTGTTTGTGCATAACACCCAGTGCTCCATGCAGAACGTGCCCTCCTCAATACCCATCACCAGGCTAACCCATCCTCCCACCCCCCTCCCCTCCAGAACCCTCAGTTTGTTTTTCAGAGTCCATTGTCTCTCATGGTTCTTCTCCCCCTCCGATTTCCCCCCCTTCATTCTTCCCCTCTTGCTACATTCTTCTTCTTCTTTTTTCTTTCTTAACATATATTGCATTATTCGTTTCAGAGGTCCAGATCTGAGATTCAACAGTCTTGCACAATTCACAGCGCTTACCAGAACACATACCCTCCCCAGTGTCCAACACCCAGTCACCCCATCCCTCCCACCCCATCCCCCACTCCAGCAACCCTCAGTTTGTTTCCTGAGATTAAGAATTCCTCATATCAGTGAGGTCATATGATACATGTCTTTCTCTATTTGACTTATTTCGCTCAGCATAATACCCTCCACTTCCATCCACGTCGTTGCAAATGGCAAGATCTTATTCCTTTTGATGGCTGCATAATATTCCATCGTATATATATACCACATATTCTTTATCCATTCATCTGTTGATGGACATCTTGGCTCTTTCCACAGTTTGGCTATTGTGGACATTGCTGCTATAAACATCGGGGTGCACGTAGCCTTTCGGGTCCCTACTTTTGTATCTTTGGGGTAAATACCCAGTAGTGCAATTGCTGGATCATATGGTAGCTCTATTTTCAACTTTTTGAGGAACCTCCATACTGTTTTCCAGAGTGGCTGCACCAGCTTGCATTCCCACCAACAGTGTAGGAGGGTTCCCCTTTCTCCGCATCCCCGCCAACATCTGTCATTACCTGACTTGTTAATTTTAGCCATTCTGACTGGTGTGAGGTGGTATCTCATTGAGGTTTTGATTTGGATTTCCCTGATGCCGAGCGATATTGAACACTTTTTCATGTGTCTGTTGGCCGTTTGGCTGTCTTCTTTGGAAAAATGTCTGTTCATGTCTTCTGCCCATTTCTTGATTGGATTCTTTGTTCTTTGGGTGTTGAGTTTGATGAGTTCTTTATAGATTTTGGATACTAGCCCTTTATCTGATATGTCATTTGCAAATATCTTCTGCCATTCTGTCAGTTGTCTTTTGGTTTTGTCGACTGTTTCCTTTGCTTTGCAAAAGCTTTTTATCTTGATGAAGTCCCAATAGTTCATTTTTGCCCTTGCTTCCCTTGCCTTTGGCGATGTTTCTAAGAAGAAGTTGCTGCGGCTGAGGTCGAAGAGGTTGCTGCCTGTGTTCTCCTTTAGGATTTGGATGGACTCCTGTCTCACATTGAGGTCTTTCAACCATTTGGAGTCTATTTTTGTGTGTGGTGTAAGGAAATGGTCCAGTTTCATTCTTCTGCATGTGGCTGTCCAATTTTCCCAACACCATTTGTTGAAGAGACTGTCTTTTTTCCATTGGACATTCTTTCCTGCTTTGTCAAAGATTAGTTGACCGTAGAGTTGAGGGTCCATTTCTGGGCTCTCTATTCTGTTCCATTGATCTATGTGTCTGTTTTTGTGCCAATACCATACTGTCTTGATGATGACAGCTTTGTAGTAGAGCTGGAAGTCTGGAATTGTGATGCCGCCAGCTTTGCTTTTCTTTTTCAACATTCCTCTGGCTCTGCGGGGTCTTTTCTGGTTCCATACAAATTTTAGGATTACTTGTTCCATTTCTTTGAAGAAAGTGGATGGTATTTTGATGGGGATTGCATTGAATGTGTAGATTGCTCTAGGTAGGATTGACATCTTCACAATATTTGTTCTTCCAATCCATGAGCATGGAACGTTTTTCCATTTCTGTTTTTTTTTTTTTTTTTTTAAGATTTTATTTATTTATTTGAGAGAGAGAAAGAGAGAGAGAGAGAGAGAGAGAGCACATGAGAGGGGGGAGGGGCAGAGGGAAAAGCAGACTCCCTGCTGAGCAGGGAGCCCGATGTGGGACTCGATCCCGGGACTCCAGGATCATGACCTGAGCTGAAGGCAGTCGCTCAACCAACTGAGCCACCCAGGCGCCCCGTTTTTCCATTTCTTTGTGTCTTCCTCAATTTCTTTCATGAGTATTTTATAGTTTTCGGAGTACAGATCCTTTGCCTCTTTGGTTAGATTTATTCCTAGGTATCTTATGGTTTTGGGTGCAATTGTAAATGGGATCGACTCCTTAAATTCTCTTTCTTCTGACTTGTTGTTGGTGTATAGGAATGCCACTGACTTCTGTGCATTGATTTTATATCCTGCCACTTGACTGAATTCCTGTATGAGTTCTAGCAGTTTTGGGGTGGAGTCTTTGGGATTTTCCACATAAAGTATCATATCATCTGCAAAGAGTGAGAGTTTGACTTCTTCTTTGCCGATTTGGATGCCTTTGATTTCTTTTTGTTGTCTGATTGCTGTGGCTAGGACTTCCAATACTATGTTGAATAGCAGTGGTGATAGTGGACATCCCTGCCGCGTTCCTGACCTTAGGGGGAAAGCTCTCAGTTTTTCCCCATTGAGAATGATATTCGCTGTGGGTTTTTCATAGATGGCTTTTATGATATTGAGGTATGTACCCTCTATCCCTATACTCTGAGGAGTTTTGATCAAGAAAGGATGCTGTACTTTGTCAAATGCTTTTTCTGCATCTATTGAGAGGATCATATGATTCTTGTTCTTTCTTTTGTTAATGTATTGTATCACGTTGATTGATTTGCGGATGTTGAACCAACCTTGCAGCCCAGGGATAAATCCGACTTGGTCGTGGTGAATAATCCTTTTAATGTACTGTTGGATCCTATTGGCTAGTATTTTGGTGAGAATTTTTGCATCCATGTTCATCAGGGATATTGGTCTGTAATTCTCCTTTTTGATGGGGTCTTTGTCTGGTTTTGGGATCAAGGTAATGCTGGCCTCATAAAATGAGTTTGGAAGTTTTCCTTCCATTTCTATTTTTTGGAACAGTTTCAGAAGGATAGGTATTAATTCTTCTTGAAATGTTTGGTAGAATTCCCCTGGGAAGCCATCTGGCCCTGGGCTTTTGTGTTTTGGGAGATTTTTGATGACTGCTTCTATTTCCTTAGTGGTTATAGGTCTGTTCAGGTTTTCTATTTCTTCCTGGTTCAGTTTTGGTAGTTGATACATCTCTAGGAATGCATCCATTACTTCCAGGTTATCTAATTTGCTGGCATAGAGTTGCTCATAATATGTTCTTATAATTCTTTGTATTTCTTTGGTGTTGGTTGTGATTTCTCCTCTTTCATTCATGATTTTGTTGATTTGGGTCATTTCTCTTTTCTTTTTGATAAGTCTGGCCAGGGGCTTATCAATCTTGTTAATTCTTTTCAAGAACCAGCTCCTAGTTTCGTTGATCTGTTCTACTGTTCTTTTGGTTTCTATTTCATTGATTTCTGCTCTGATCTTTATGATTTCTCTTCTCCTGCTGGGTTTAGGCTTTATTTGCTGTTCTTTCTCCAGCTCCTTTAGGTGTAGGGTTAGGTTGTGTACTTGAGACCTTTCTTGTTTCTTGAGAAAGGCTTGTATTGCTATATACTTTCCTCTTAGGACTGCCTTTGCTGTATCGCAAAGATTTTGAATAGTTGTGTTTTCATTTTCATTGGTTTCCATGAATTTTTTTAATTCTTCTTTAATTTCCTGGTTGACCCATTCATTCTTCAGTAGGATGCTCTTTAGCCTCCATGTATTTGAGTTCTTTCCGACTTTCCTCTTGTGATTGAGTTCTAGTTTCAAAGCATTGTGGTCTGAAAATATGCAGGGGATGATCCCAATCTTCTGGTACCGGTTGAGACCTGATTTATGACCTAGGATGTGATCTATTCTGGAGAATGTTCCATGGGCACTAGAGAAGAATATGTATTCCGTTGCTTTGGGATGGAATGTTCTGAATATGTCTGTGAAGTCCATTTGGTCCAGTGTGTCATTTAAAGTCTTTATTTCCTTGTTAATCTTTTGCTTAGACGATCTGTCCATTTCAGTGAGGGGGGTGTTAAAGTCCCCCACTATTATTGTATTGTTGTCGATGTGTTTCTTTGTTTTTGTTATTAATTGCCTTATATAATTGGCTGCTCCCATGTTAGGGGCATAGATATTTACAATTGTTAGATCTTCTTGTTGGATAGACCCTTTAAGTATGATATAGTGTCCTTCCTCATCTCTTATTACAGTCTTTGTTTTAAAATCTAATTTGTCTGATATAAGGATGGCCACCCCAGCTTTCTTTTGGTGTCCATTAGCATGGTAAATGTTTTTCCACCCCCTCACTTTCAATCTGAGGGTGTCTTTGGGTCTAAAATGAGTCTCTTGCAGACAGCATATCGATGGGTCTTGTTTTTTAATCCAATCTGATAGCCTGTGTCTTTTGATTGGGGCATTTAGCCCATTTACATTCAGGGTAACTATTGAAAGATAGGAATTCAGTGCCATTGTATTGCCTGTAAAGTGACTGTTACTGTATATTGTTTGTGTTCCTTTCTGGTCTATGTTGCTTTTAGGCTCTCTCTTTGCTTAGAGGACCCCTTTCAATATTTGTTGTAGGGCTGGTTTCGTGTTTGCAAATTCCTTTAGTTTTTGTTTGTCCTGGAAGCTTTTTATCTCTCCTTCAATTTTCAATGACAGCCTAGCTGGATATAGTATTCTTGGCTGCATATTTTTCTCATTTAGTGCTCTGAATATGTCCTGCCAGTCCTTTCTGGCCTGCCAGGTCTCTGTGGATAAGTCTGTTGCCAATCTAATGTTTCTACCATTGTAGGTTACATATCTCTTCTCCCGAGCTGCTTTCAGGATTTTCTCTTTGTCTCTGAGACTCGTAAATTTTACTATGAGATGTCGGGGTGTTGACCTATTTTTATTGATTTTGAGAGGGGTTCTCTGTGCTTCCTGGATTTTGATGCCTGTTTCCTTCCCCAAATTAGGGAAGTTCTCTGCTATAATTTGCTCCATTATACCTTCTGCCCCTCTCTCTCTTTCTTCTTCTTCTGGGATCCCAATTATTCTAATGTTGTTTCGTCTTATGGTATCGTTTATCTCTCGAATTCTGCCCTCGTGATCCAGTAGTTGTTTATCTCTCTTTTTCTCAGCTTCTTTATTTTCCAGCATTTGGTCTTCTATCTCACTGATTCTTTCTTCTGCCTCATTTATCCTAGCAGTTAGCGCCCCCATATTTGATTGCACCTCATTGATAGCCTTTTTGATTTCTACTTGGTTCGATTTTAGTTCTTTTACTTCTCCAGAAAGGGTTTCTCTAATAACTTCCATGTTTTTTTCAAGCCCAGCTAGTATCTTTAAAGTGATGATTCTGAACTCTAGATCTGACATCGTACTAATGTCCGTATTGAGTAAGTCCCTGGCAGTCGGTACTACCTCTTGTTCTTTTTGTTGAGGTGATTTTTTCCATCTTGTCATTTTGTGCAGAGGAGAATAGATTAATGAGAGATCAAAATGCTAGCAGGGTAACAACGTCCCCAGAAAATATACTCTAAACAAATCAGAAAAGACCTGAAGCAGTGGGAAAAGAAAGGGAAAGAGAGAAAAAAGAAAAGGAAAGAAAGAAAGAAAAAAGAAAAAGATAAAGATAAAAACAAACAGCAGAACAAAACAAAACAAAACAAAAACAGAATGTGATCAAATATGATCAGGCTGGATTATAGATCAGTGCCACACACTAGATTTTGGGTGTATTTTGGTCTGTTAAAAGAAAGTCCCTCCCAAAATTTTAAAGAAAGAAAAACTTATATATGTACAAAAATAAGGGTTGATATGATGAAGGGATGGAATATGACTGTAAAGATGGAAATTATAAAAAATTTTAAAAAAGAATTTGATAAGTTGTTTGAAAAAAGAAAGAAGAGGATTAAAAAAAAAAAGAAAGAAAAAAGGGAGAGAATGTGATCAGGCAGGGGAGTAGAAAAAAACCATACACTAGAGATTTAGAGTATATTTTGATCTGTTAGAAGAAACTATCTCAAGATTTTAAAGAGAGAACAACTTATATATATATGCCAAAAATACGGGTAACTACTATGAAGGGATAGAATATGACTTTAAAAATGAAAAATAAAAATGTTTTTTTTTAAAAAAGGGATTGATAAGATGTTGGTTGAAAAAGGGAAAAAGAAAAATTCAAAAAAAAAAAGAAAAAAGGAAAAAAGAAAAAAAGACAGTTAAAAAAAAAAATTTACTTTGAAAGACTAAAGAATCATGGTAAAAAAGCCATGAATTCTATGTGCAGTATTCCCCTAGCGCTGGAGTTCTGCCGTTCTCATTGATCGGTAAACTTGGTCTTGGCTGGCTGTTCTCGCTGATCTTCTGGGGGAGGGGCCTGTTGCCGTGGTTCCCAAATGTCTTTGCCGGAGGCAAAATTGCCCCGCCCTTGCCGGTCCGGGCTAAGTAATCTGTTCGGGTTTGCTCTCCGGAGCTTTTGTTCCCTGCAAGCTTTCCGTACAGCTTTGGAGGCGGAGAGTGAAAATGGTGGCCTCCCAGTCTCCGCCCCGGCGGAGCCGAGAACTCGGGGTCCCGCTCCTCAGCGAGCCCCCAGAGAAAAGCAGTCAGTCACTCCCGTCTCCCCGGTCTCCGGCCACACTCCGCGCTCACCCGGCCTGTGACCGCGCCTTTCTATCTGGCACCCGACCCCAGGTGGAGTCTCCAAACGCAGCAGAGCCCCGCGGTGCGCTCCCGCACCTCTCCTCCCGGGGGAAGAAGGTGAGTCTCCCCGGATCTGCTGCTTGTTGGGTCCCTGCTGGAGGAGTAGTGGCCTGGCTGTGCCGCGGATCACGGTTTATAGCAACCCCAAGCTGAGGGCCCGCGCCTGGGCTCCGTCTCTGCAGCCGGCTTCCCTGCTCCGATACCTGGGAGCTCTGCCGCACTCAGGCACCCCCGGTCTTTCTGTGACCCCGAGGGTCCGAGACCACACTGTCCCGCGAGGGTTCCACCCCCCACTTCGCCACCAGAGTGACGTCCCTCAGCGGAGCAGACTTCTAAAAGTTCCGATTTTGTACTCCACGGCTCTATCACTTGCCAGAAGCGGCCGACGGAGGCCCCTCCCCCGCCGTCTATCCTCCCGAATAACGCCTCGGATTCACTTCTCCGCAGGTCCTACCTTCCAGAAAGTGGTCGCTTTTCTGTTCAGAGAGTTGTTGCTATTCTTTTCTTCGATCTCCTGTTGAGTTTGCAGGTGTTCAGAATGGTTTGATCCCTATCCAGCTGAATTCCTGAGAGGAGACGAAATCCAGGTCTCCTACTCCTCCGCCATCTTGCTCCGCCCCCCTCTAGTAGCTTTTTGATGGAGTCTTTAGGGTTTTCTATAGAGTATCATGTCATCTACAAAGAGTAAAAGTTTTACTTCTTCCTTACCAATTTGGATGCCTTTTATTTCTTGTCTGATTGCTGTGGCTAAGACTTGTAGTACTATTTTGAATAAAGTGGTGAGAGTGGACCTCCTTGTCTTGTTTTAGATCCTATGGGAAAAGCTCTCCCATTTTCACCATTGAGTATGATATTAACTGTGGGCTTTTCATATGGCCTTTATTATGCTGAGATAAGTTCCCTCTAAACCGATTTTGTTGAAGGATTTTATCATGAATAGATGTTGTACTTTGTCAAATGTTTTTTTCTGGATCTGTTGAAATGATCATGTGGTTTTTATCCTTTCTCTTGCTGATGTGATGAATGACACTGATTGGTTTGCCAATATTGAACCACCCTTGTATCCTCAGAATAAATCCCATTGGATTGTGGTGAATGATTTTTTTTTAATGTATTGTTGGATTCAGTTTTTATTAAGGAATTTTGCATCTATGTTCTTTAGATGTATTGGCCTATAGTTCTCTTTTTTTGTAATTCCTTTACCTGGTTTTGTTACCAGGGTAATTCAGCCTCATAGAATGATTTTGGTCCTCTTCTATTTTTTGGAATAGTTTTAGAAGAATAAGTATTAATTCATTTTTAAATGTTTGGTAGAATTCACCTGTAAAGTTGTTTGGAGCTAGACTTTTATTTGTTGGGAGTTTTTTAATCACTGATTCAATTTCATTGCCAGTAATCAGTCTGTACAAATTTCTTTTTCTTCCTGCTTTAGTTTTGGGGAGTTAAGTGTTTCTAGGAATTTATCAATTTCTTATAGGTTGTCCAATTTTTTGGCATATAGTTCATATTTTCTTATGATTGTATTTCTTTGGTGTTATTATTTCTCTTCTTTCATTTCTTATTTTGTGTCCTCTGTCTCTCTTTTTTTTTTGTAATGAGTTAGACTAAACATTTTCAATTTTGTGGATCTTTTCCAAGAACTAGCTCCTGGTTTCATTGATTTGATCTCTTGTCTTTCATTTATTTCTGATCTAATCTTCATTATTTCCTTCCACTGGCTTTGGGTTTTGTTTGATCTTCTTTTTCCAGCTCCTTTAGTTGTAAGGTTAGGTTATTTGAGATTTTTCTGGCTTCTTGAGGTAGGCCTGTATTGCTATAAACTTCCCTCTTAGCACAGCTTTTGCTGCATCCCAAGAGTTTTGGACCATTGTATTTTCATTTGCATTTATCTCCATGTATGTTTTGATTTCCTCTTTGATTTCTTAGCTGACCCATTCATTGTTTAGTAGCATGTTATTTAGCTTCGATGTATTTTTGTTCTTTCTAGATTTTTCTTGTGGTTGATTTCTGGTTTCATAGCATTATGGTTGGGAAAGACGCATGGTATGTCTTAAATCTTTTTTAATTTTTTTGAGACCTATTTTGTGGCCTAATTTGTGACCTATTCTGGAGAACATTCCATGGGCACTTGAAAAGAATGTATTCCTAGGGGCGCCTAGGTGGCTCAGTCGTTAAGTGGCTGCCTTCAGCTCAGGTCATGATCCCAGAGTCCTGGGATCGAGCCCCGCATCGGGCTCCCTCCTCCTCAGGAAGCCTGCTTCTCCCTCTCCCACTCGCCCTGCTTGTATTCCCTCTCTCGCTGTCTCTCTCTGTCAAATAAAATGAAAAAAAAAATTTTTTTAAAAAAGTAAAGAATGTATTCCACAGTTTTAGGATGGAATGTTCTGAACATATCTGTTAGATTCATCTGGTCCAATGTGTCATTCAAAGTCACTGTTTCCTTGTTGATTTTCTGTTTCGATGATCTGTCCATTAATGTAAGTGGGATGTTAAAGTCCACTACTATCATTGTATTACTACTGATTACTTCCTTTATGTTTTTTAGTAGGTGCTTTATGTATTTGGGGACTCCCTTATTGGCACATAAATATTTACAATTTTTATGTCTTCTTGGTGGATTATCTCCTTTATGATTATGTAGTGTCTTTCTTTGTCTCTTGTTACAGTCATTGTTTTATTTTATTTTTTTTTATAGATTTTATTTATTTATTTGAGAGAGAGAGAATGAGAGAGAGCACATGGGGGGGGGTCAGAGGGAGAAGCAGACTCCCTGCCGAGCAGGGAGCCCAATGCGGGACTCGATCCAGGGACTCCAGGATCATGACCTGAGCCGAAGGCAGTCGCTTAACCAACTGAGCCACCCAGGCGCCCTACAGTCATTGTTTTAAAGTCCGTTTTGTCCTATGTAAGTATTGCTACCCCAGCTTTCTTTTGACATCCATTGGCATGATAAAAGTCCCTCCATCCCCTCACTTTCAATCTGCAAGTGTCTGAAATGAGTCTCTTGTAGGCAGCATAGAGATGCGTCTTGCTTTTTTTTAATCCTTTTAGTCACCCAGTGTCTTCGATTGGAGCATTTAGTCCATTTACATTCAAATTATTGATAGGTATATACATTTTGCCATTTTGTTACTTGTTTTGTAGTTGTTTTTATAGTTCTCTGTTTCTTCTCTATTTCTTCTCTTGTATGAGTTTGCTGGCTTTCTTTAGTGATATACTTGGATTCCTTTCTCTTTTTTCATATCTATTACTGGTTTTTGACTTGTGCTTACCATTAGGTTTATATATAATATCTTATGCACATAGCAGTCTATATTAAGTTGATGTTCACTTAAGTATGAATCCATTATAAAAACACTAAATTTTTACTCCTTTCCCCCCATGTTTTAGGCATATGCTGTCATACTTTACATTATTTTATTTTGTGATTCCCTTGACTGACTTTTATAGGTTTAGTTAATTTCACTGCTTTTTGTGCTTCCTACTTTTCTTACTCCTGGTTATGATTTCTACTCAAAGAATCCCCTTTAACATTTCTTGTAGGGCTCATTTAGTGTTCATTAATTCCTTTAACTTGTGTTTGCCTAGGAAGCTCCTTGTCTCTCCTTCTGTTCTGAATGATAGCCTTGCTGGACAGAGTATTCTTAGGTGCAGGTTTTTTCTTTCAGAACTTTGAATGTATCTTGCCACTCCCCTCTGGCCTGCAAAGTATCTGCTGAAAATCCACTGATAGTCTTTTGGGGTTTCTGTTGTATGTAACTGCCTTCTTTTCTCCTGCCTTGAAAATTCTTTATCACTATTTTTTTTTTTTTTTTTTTTTTTTTTTACATTTTAATTACTGTGTGTCTTGATGTGGACCTCTTTGGGTTGATTTTTTTCAGGAGGGATCTCTGTGCCTCCTGGATCTGGATTTCTGTTTCATTCCCCAGATTAGCACAGTTATCAGCTATTACTTCTGCAAAAAAAAAAAATGTTCTGCCCCCTTTTCTCTCTATTCTTCTCAGATCTCTATGATGTGAATGTTATTACTTGATGGTGTCATTGAGTTCCCTTAATCTCTTCTCATTATTATTATTTTTTGGGGGGGTCTCTCTCCTGTTTGGTTTGATTGCTTTCCATTACTCCATCCCCCAGGTCACTGATGGGTTCTTCTGCTTCCTCTAGTCTACTATTTATTCCCTGTAGTGTATTTTTCATTTCAGTTATTGAGTTCATCTCTGATTGGTTCTTTTTTATGTTTTTTTATGCCTTTGTTAAGGTCTCACTGAGGTCCTCCACTCTTTTCTCAAGTCCAGTGAGTATCTTCGTGATAATTAATTTAAATTCTCTATCTGGCATATTACTTATCTCCATTTCACTTAGGTCTCTGCTGTGGTTTGGTCCTCTTCTTTCATTTGGGACATAGTCCTCTGTCTCCTCATTTTGTCTAACTCTCCATGTCTGTTTCTTTGTTAGGAAAATCAGCTATGCCTCCTGCTCTGGAAAGTAGCAGCTTTATGAAGAAGAGTTTGTGTAGTGCCCTGCAGTGCAGGATCCCCTGTTCACCAGAACCTGGTGCTTCAAGAGTGTTTCCTGTGTGTGTTGCTATATTCCATTCACCCTGCTGTTGTGGTTGAGCTGTGTTTGCCTTCAGTCCATCCATCTGTAGTGGCTGTCTTTGCCTGTTGTGGTCTGGGTTTGGTCCTTATGGTGTTAGTGGATCAGTCTGGGGCCACCTTGGCCTGAGATGAGTCAGACCAGGTATTTGCCAGAGCTACAGTAGCACTGGACTGCAGGGCACTCCCCCTGTGTTGTCCCCTGAGAAGCTTTAGCTGGGGGGCAAGGCCCACAGTCAGACCAGATGTCTGTCTGCAGCCCACTGCTGGGGCCACAGTCAGACTGGTGTGTGTGGTTATCTTTCCCTCTCCCCCAGGGCAGGAGTCACTTTGGAGTGGTGCTGGCCCCTGCTGAGGCTGCTTTTGCACTGCCAGGCTTGTGGACACTTTGGAGAGCTCCTGCTGAGGGTGGGTTAGAGGGGGCAAGTGTCTGCAAGAGAACGTGGGGGTGGGGTGAGCCATTAGCAAGCTACTGGAGAGTGTTCACTATGTGCTGGTTTGCATAGGTGTCCATGTATCTAGGCTGGGGGAGCAGGGAGGGAAATGGCACCCACCAGTTCTTTTATTCTCAGAGAAGTGTCCTAAGGATCCTTGCTCCTCCAGCACTTGCTGTGAAATTAGTAGGGAATTCTCCTTCCTTTATTCCCTAGGCCCCTTTTGAACTGCTGCTTTGGGGCTGTATCTCAGCAGGGCTGTTTGTTGTTCTGTCTCTTTAAGGGCAGAGACTCCATTTCCTCCCACTCTCCAGCTCTCGGACGTCCACCTGCTGATGGTAAGTTCCAGGTGTTCAGCCCTGCTGATTATATCCTTGCAAAGTGAAGCCCCTCTGGTTTTTAAAGCCAAATGTCATGGGGGTTCATCTTTCCAGTGCAGATCCTCAGTGCCTTGGGTGCCTGGGGTGGGGTCTGCTCCTTTCTCTTCTCCTTTTTTGCCATGTTCCTTCCTCCCAGGGATGGTCTCAGGGGTCAATTTGTTTCCCAATCGTGTCTCTGCCCTTTCTACTGGATGTGAACTCTTCTTTCCCTTTAGCTGTGGAAAGTCTGTTCTGCCAGTCTTCGGGTCATTTTCTAGGTGATTTACACCAGTGTGTGTGTTATCTAGGTGTATCCTTGGGACGAGGTGAGCTTGAGTCCTATTCTGCCATCTTCCCTGGAAGTCCTCTACAAATCTTGTAATTTATTCTTAGAGACTTTTTATTTAGGGAAAGTAAATGCTATATATTAAAGCACAATTTTTAATTTCTTATTGTGCTGTAATACATAGAGACAATTGATTTTTGTTTATTCACTTGGTGTCCTGCTACTTTGTCCAGTTTAGTTACTTCTTAGTACATTCTAATAATTTACTAGTGCATTCTTTTGGGTTTTCTATATAAACAGTCATAATAGCTATGAATAATGAAGGTTTTCCTCCCTTCCTTCCTCTCTGCCTGCCTTCCCCTGTCCATGTCCTTTTGTTCTACTCTACTGACCAGAACTTGCACAGTGATGCTGAATAGAGGTGGTGCTGGTGGGCATCTTTACACCTTTCTGACTCTCAAAGGGAAATCTTCCAATGTTTCTCCCTAAGAATTTTTTTTTTTACCTCTCTAGGTTTTTGATAGATAAGGGATCAGGTAAGGGATGTTCTTTGCTATTCCACATTTGCCAAGAATATATATGTTTAAAGATATCCCAAAAGGATGTTAAATTTATTCACACTCTTGATCTACATTTTTTTAGACGATTATTTTCTTCCATAATTGGTTAATAGGGTGAATGGCATTCATGGATCCTTTGCCTCTTCTGAGCATTTGAGACTAGAAAATAACCTCTAAATAGTACTTACGTTGCACATAACCCTGACATTGTAGCACTATGTTGTCATGTGGGACACCATTGAGCCATTTAAATGGAACTGTAGTGACACTGGGGGTCAACATACATCCCTCGGCTGAAACCCCTGAATGTTTGCTTATCTCTCTACTTTACTTTTATCATATTTGGGGTCATTGGAGTATTCCTTCATTTCTTGCCAGCTCATCATGCATTTAGAAAAATGTTTTTAAATATTTTATCTAGTGTGTCCAGTTGTCTCCAACAGCTACTTCTTTAGGGCCTCTCTCTCACCTATTGTTGGAAACAGCAGCTTAATGTATTATTTATTTAACAACATTTTTTGAAGTAAATATGGCAAACTGTCAACTTGCATTAAATCTGAGGGAAGCATCCACTGGTGTTTGTTTTATTTTTTTTTCTGTAGTTTTTATATTTTTAATAAAAACAATTATGTTGTATTTTTTAAATGAGATTTCTCTTCTTACCAGGAAAAGCATTTAGCACATATTAAAATCTTTGACTTTGGCTTCTCATTACATTACACACTTTTCCCTTCAGTGTCAAAGTCATTTTCCCCGTGGCACTTCTGAGAGGGATGTTTCACCCTTTTTCATCACATGCTTGGTGGTAGGAGCCCCCAGAGCCATAAGCAGAAGCCTGAGGGCATTTCTGTTGCTTTTGCCTATAAAGAGGGGTGACTATAAAATCTTCATACTATATTCCATTTTCTTTATTTTATTTTATTTTATTATATTAGTCACCATACAATACATCATTAGTTTTTGATGTAGTGTTCCACGATTCATTGTTTGCGTATAACACCCAGTGCTCCATGCAGTACGTGCCCTCTTTAATACCCATCACCAGTCTAACCCATCCCCCCACCCCCCTCCCCTCTAGAACCTTCAGTTCATCTCTCCCTCCGATTCCCCCCCCTTCATTTTTCCCTTCCTTCTCCTACTGTCCTCCATGCTGTTCCTTATGTTCCACAAATAAGTGAAACCATATGATAATTGACTTTCTCTGCTTGACTTATTTCACTTTTCATTTTTTCGTGAAAGTCACCTGTCCCTTCCCTCTCCCCGCCTTCCCAAGTCTTTGGGGAGTCAGAGGCAGGGGCCTTTTCTCTAAAACATGAAATCAGAAATTAATCTAGCTATAACCCAAAGCAGGAGAGGGTGGCTTAAGTTCTAGATATGGGGTTGAAAAGCTCAAGTCAATGCATTTATTTATCTATCTTCCCCAAGCTAGATCTCAGTGAGGAATGAGGCTTTCCCACCAGTCACTGCCTTGTTTCTGCTTCCAAATACAGATCGAAGGCATTCCATTGTCTAGGACAGAGCTCCATTTTGTCAGCAGGGCTTGCCTGGAGAGGATGTCCTCTGTTAAATGACTCCCTCCGAGGGAAAGGACCCACATGATGGGCTTTTAGGGACTGAAGTTCATAGAGCTGAGTCCTCATAAAAGGAATTCTGCCAGCTTCAGGGATGGTTTAGGGTTAAAATTTTAACCAGAGCAGAGCAAACAAGAAATCTGATTTAATTTAAAATTTTAAGTATATTTTTCATTACTACTTTGCAAATATATTTATATTCTCTGTATCCATACCTGTATCTATCTATTAGAAAAATGAACACATAGATACTTTGTTTCTAACTACATGTACCGAACTAAAAGATCTTTCCTTTGGAAACTTCTAGAACCATTGATATACGATTGTTTTCTTCAGAGTACTATAGGTGTACTGTGTGTGGGATTCTGTGTATATCTATTTCAGTTCCACTTTGGAGGGGAAGATTTGACATTTTAAAGAAGCAAATTTATAAACATTCAAATAAAGCTGTGTTTTCCAGTATCCAATATAATTTGAGTATGCTCATGTATTTTAAGGAATCAAGAGATCACATAGCTTTCTTTTTCAACTATATATTCAGTATTTTAAAATAAATGTAAACAAAAATAATAAGACTAAAGGATGGTGAAATTAGGCAGGATGTGGCATCTCATGTTTAGCAGAAGGAAATATTTTCCAATTTATATTCCTCCCATAAAAGGTTTCAATTTGCCTTTTTAATGTCATAGGGAATATAATAACTATTTCTGAATTTTTAAATGCTTTTTAATCTTTTGGTATTTTATTGTTGTTCCATAAAATTCATTCACTCCCTTGCCATCGGATTTTTTCAAAGCAAATCCCAGATAAAGTGCAACTCTCTGTTTATGTGAGATAATAAAAAAACAGAGCTCAGGATGATGCATTTGTGACTTATATTTAGCTGCATTTGTTTTATGAGAGATGTTAAGATGGCAGGAGAGGATAAGAGCCACAATAAAGGAAAATGCATTATTATTTTCAGTAGACTATACACAAACATTGGAGACATCAAAAATAATTGAAATAGTCTGAGCATTTTTTTTTTTTTTTTTTTTTTTTTTTAAAGATTTTATTTATTTATTTGACACAGAGAGAGAGGGAACACAAGCAGGGGAAGCGGGAGAGGGAGAAGCAGGCGTCCCGCCGAGCAGGGAGCCCGATGCGGGGCTCGATCCCAGGACCCTGGGATCATGACCTGAGCCGAAGGCAGTCGCCTAACCGACTGAGCCACCCAGGCGCCCCTAGTCTGAGCATTTGAACATAATTTGGAAAGCTAACAGAAGTGTTTCTATAATAAAAAAAAAAAAAAAAAAAAGCATGTTAATACTACAAGGTGGTTCTCTGACTTAGTGCATAGTGCATCCCATCTGTGTATGTGCATTTCCTAGAGCTACTCAAGAGGAGTCCACAAATAGAAGGTAGGAATAATGACTGGCACTTAAATGATCATGGTCTGTCTATCATGGAAGAGTTATGGTGCATACTTTAATGTTAGAGTTCTCCTGGAAAATACAGAATTGATTCTGCATCAATGCATCTTTTCAGGGAGGATTGAACTCCTCATAACTCAACAACTTTTACCTGTTTCTCCTCTTCTTCTAACCTCCTCCTTTTTATTCAGCAATGCCATAGTATTTTCTCTGTCTTTTTTTTTTTGCTTTAGAATATGCATTTACACACACATATACATACATATGTACTCTCATAACTTTAATTAGTAAGGGCAAATTGTTTAAGGAAATATAATGGCCAAGTATCAAGTTAAATTCACCTTCCAGCTGCAAAGCATTGAGATATACTTAAATCTCTTTGCAACCAAGAGATCAAGAGACCTAGTAATGTAGTAATTACTAATGTAGTAATGTAGCCCTAGTAATGTAGCAGATTGAGAGTCATCCAGAGAATCTGAAGTTGGAGCAGCTGAAGGAATGAAATCAGCATTTTTGATCAAAATATTTGCCTTCTTTTTAAGAATTTATAAATGAGAGGGTTTTTTTTTTTTTTACTTTTTTCCCCTAAAAATCTGTTAAATGGTATTAAAATATAATACTCTGCACCCTAATAGCAGACCTTTGAAAATCCCTTAGTAGCCAATGTAAATATTCAAGAATGCATTTAAAGAACCACCAAACCAAAATAAAAACAGCCTCCATCACCACTAGGGAGTTGGCTGGAACACACACAGTTGCCAATCTCTCCCATGCACATTTGCTTAGAATGAGCTGTTGTTGATTATTACAACCTTTGAATCTTAACTGTGAAAGATGGAACTGAGACCCATGACTTGGTTCTTGTGTTCCCTTCCTCTTATATGTCCTTTATCAATAATAAATGGTATTCTGTTACTAGAGCTGTTGGAATCGTTCCCTTTTGGGGGTATGAGGGTGAGTAGTCAAAGCTAATGATCCTCTGTAATAACAAAATAATGCACATGATTTTATATTACCTCACAGCATAGAGGTTTAAAATTGTGAGACCTAGAGGAAACAGTTGCATAAAATAAGTTTACTGTTGCCTCTGTATCTCTCCGGGAAAGAAGGGAGAACAGCGATACTGAGATAAGGCTCTACCATAATCATTGGAAAGGTAAGAAGGTAATCTTGTAATTATTAGTGATATCCAAAAATCCATTTCCTGTCTTTTCATCCAAAATCACAAAGAAATATTATTCTTTCTAAATCTGTGGTCAGTTATCTCAAGACTTGTGTTTTGTTTTAAAGATTTTATTTATTTATATTAGAGTGTGAGCAGGGGGAGGGACACAGGGAGAGAGAGAGAGAGAATCACAAGCAGACTCCACGCTGAGTGTGAGCAGGTCTCGGGGCTCATCTCAGGACCCTGAGATCATGACCTGCACTAAAACCAAGAATTGGAGGCTTAACCAACTGTGCTACCCAGGTGCCCCAGACTAGTTTTATCTAAGGAATTAAAAACCTATTATTTGCCAATCCAACTGATTGGCAAAAAAACAAACAACAAAAAAAACCCCTTCATATTGACATTTTAATACTGCCCCCCTTTTTAAAGATAGGTTACATTAATAAGTTCTTTGCAAATTCTTTTAATGACTAGGCACATTTCTGGTTTGGGGAAATTCACATCTGTCTTTGCTCTTGCAGTCACTTCTCAAGCTTTCTACATTCTCACACGATTGGATGGAATAAATTTTGTTTCCACTTAGGATTAAGATAATGTTTTTAAAACTATTATTTGTGTGATGGCATGTCTTCTGTGACACGTTGGTACCTCCTCCTCTCCTCTTTTCCTCCTTCCTGCCTTTTTTGGGAAAAATGTTGACATCAATTCACTCAATTAAAATAACATTCTTACCTGGCTTATTTAGCAGAAGCAACAAAATAGTGAGCCATTGTGTAGGCTGACTAAGCCTGGAGATTGTGCCAGTTAAAGAGAGTGTATCCTTGAGGTTTTGTATTACTGATCATTGGTGGGGGACGTCCTTTTCATTGGTTTTATCCATTGCCTACAGCCACGTGGTGTTCTACATAATATGCTTGTGATGGAAACTACAGATTCCATAGATGAAATGAGAGGAGACACGGAATCAGGGAAGGCAATAGGAAATACATTTTGTAATATACCAAGATAGAAATTTCAGCACCCTGTGTTTTCCACTTAAGTATTAAAAACAATATGTAAGATCATTACCTATAGCATTTTTCTTGCATTTTTTCCACTTCCCTTGACATAGATGATTATACTGAAAAGCATTTTTCAGGGCACTAAACAAGTTTATTATTTTTTTCCTAAAAACCAGTGAAATATTAAAGTATGAGAAGAAATAGAACAAACGTTTGAGTTGGTGAGTGTCAGTATAACAGGTGAGCTTGTCATGAATCTTACTTACCACCCTAAACTCTGCATCTCTGTACTTCCCTCATCCCATCCCTCTTTAGAATCTTTCATGTTGATTAAGCCTGTGCATTCTCCTTTCTCTAGTGCCATCCTGGTGTCATTCCCCTTTTATGGCCAAGCCTGAATGCATAGTGAGTGACAGGTGTCCCACTTTAGAAGACAGGGTCTTGGCTGTGCCACTAATTAACTGATACCTTTGAAGAAGCCTCTTAATCTCACTGGAACCTGGTTTCCTCTCTTATAATCCATCATGGTTTCCTAACTCACTGAACATCCAGCTCTCTAAGGTTTGGTGATTCATTTATTTTGTGTGTGAATTCCTCTTTGGCCCAAACTTCATTAGCCTCAAATTGTTCTCTTTTGCAAATCTAGGTGTTCAGTTGCATAGGTAAAATAGAAGTGTGATTAAGCAAGTCGTGAAGGAACCAAGTTGGATGAGGAATCTTGTAAGAACAGGAGCAGTAAAGAAGTCTGAAAGTCTTACCTGAACCTTCTTGCCTCTCCCAGCAGTCCTGCCTTTCTCATACATACACGTTCATTCAGCAAACATGATTGAACACTCTCCAAACATCCCAGGTGTCGTCAGGCTCTTGGGACCCAGATGTGAATCAGTGTCAGAATATCAGTTTGGATGAGACAGATAAGAAAGCTGACATTTTCTTTTCCTGTTGTGGGCACATGGAGGAGGCACAGGGACGTTGGGATACCAATTGCCAGGAGAAATCATTCTTCAGTCTTCCCTGTTCCTCCTCTTAAAGTTTCTCAGCTCATCTCTATCCCTCTCAATCCTTTATTGTAGCCCTAGTGCTCAGAAATGGACTCTGGAGGCGGACTTCCTGCCGTGGAGTATACACTCCTATATCTAGGTATTCCATGGCCCTGGGAAGTCCTTGAACCTCTTCGTCAGTTTTCTCATCTGTAAAAATGGAGATAATAATAACAGTGCCTAGATCATAAGATTATGAGGGCTAAATGAGATTTTACACACACACACACACACACACACACACACACACACACACACACACACGCCATTTAGTATAGTTCTTGACACATAATAAGCACTTAATAGAGTAACTTTCATGTAATTACCTCTGTGTTTGCCCCTCTAAGTTTTTAAGAGGACATTGGCTCCCTCTGTAACCTTTGAAATGTTTCTCTTCAAAATAATTTTCTCACCACTTTTTGACCAAAAATACCATGCTAGCAGGGATCATAATTGTTTAAATTATGTTTTTGAATTCTAATACATTGAGTACAAGTAAGTATTAGAAGAAGAAAGGAAGGGTTTAATTTGTGTTGTCAAAAACATCAATAACAACATTACTTGTCAGTAAATAGAAATTCTTTAGATTTACTAAAACAGAATACAGATAAAGCTGTAATACTGTCCATTAGCTGAAACCGAGGATCATCTTCTCTCAGCATGTCCTGAGACTGGATCCTTCCATCCTCCCAGATCCCACAGACAAAAGATCCCCAAGTACTGGAGAAATGTGTGAACAGCATCCAACAAATAAGTTCCCCAGATATTTTAAGGAGCTTATTTAATTTCATTTAAAAACACATCCCAAACAGTGTCATATTTGGGTCTTCTTTGTAGGATCTTTCTTAAGGAATACTGATTAGCAGTACACTTGGCCAGAAACGAATAAGAGGGAGACTTCCACATTTTATTTAATTTGCTACCATTTTGTTGCCATTTTATTCAGTCAGCATGTACTATTTTGGGAATTCAAATGTGGTCTGAGAACAGTTCCACAATTATGAACATGGTTTTGCTTGAATCCCCCATTACTTTGTTTTCGATTATAGTTTTAAGGTCCAACAAAATGCATTTTGTTTTTTATTTAGTACTTTATTAGACTTTCCATAGACAAGCTATTTTTTTGTTTTTAATTTAATTCCAGTTAGTTAACATACAGTGTTATATTAGTTTCAGGTGTACAATATAGTGACTCAACACTTCCTTATGTCACCCCATGCTCATCACAGGTACACTCCTTCATGCCCATCACCTATTTTCCCCATCCCCCCACGCACCCCCCAGTGACCATCAGTGTGTTTTCTGTAGTTAAGAATCTGTTTCTTGATTTGCCTCTTTTTTTCCCCTTTGCTTGTGTGTTTTGATTCTTAAATTCCACATATGAGTGAAATCATATGGTATTTGTCTTTCTCTGACTAACTTATTTCACTTAGCATAATACCCTCTATTAGCTCCATGAATGTCATCGTAAATGGCAAGGTTTCATTCTTTTTTATTGATGAATAATATTCCACTGTATATCTGTATATCACTTCTTCTTTATCCATTCATCATCTATCGATGGACACTTGGGCTGCTTCCACAGTTTGGCTATTGTAGATAATGCTGCTATAAACATAAGGGTGCACGTATCCCTTTCAATTAGTGTTTGTATATTTTTTGGATAAATACCCAGTAGTGTGATTACTAGATTGTAGAGTAGTTCAATTTTTAACTTTCTGAGGAACTTCCATACTGTTTTCCAGAGTGGCTAAACCAGTTTGCATTCCCACCAACAGTGCACGAGTGTTCCCCTTTCTCTGCATCCTCGCCAACACCTGTTGTTCCTTGTGTTGTTGATTTTAGCATTCTGACAGGTGTGAGGTGATATCTCTTTGTGGTTTTGATTTGCATTTCCTTGATGGTGATGATGAGCATCTTTTCATGTGTCTGTTGGCCATCTGGATGTCATCTTTGGAAAAATGTTCATGACTTCTGCTCATGTTTTAATTAGATTATTTTTGGGGTGTTGTGTTGTATTAGTTTTTTATATACTTGGGCACTAACCCTTTATCAGATATATCATTTGCAAATATCTTCTCCATTCCATAGGTTACCTTGTAGGTGTGTTGATTATTTCCTTCACTGTGCAGAAGGTTTTTATCTTGATGTAGTCCCAATAGTTTATTTTTCCTTTTGTTTCCCCTGCCTCAGGAGACATATCTAGAAAGAAGTTGCAAAGACTGATGTCAAAGAAGTTATTACCATGTCCTCTTCTAAAATTTCTATGGTTTCAGGTCTCACATTCAGGTCTTTCATCCATTCTGAATTTATATTTGTGTATGGTGTAAGAAAGTGGTCCAGTTTCATTCTGTTGCATGTAGCTGACTGGTTTTCCCAGCATCATTTGTTGAAGAGACTGTCTTTTTGCCCCTGTATATTCTCCCTGCTTTGTCAAAGTTTGACCACATAAATGTGGGTTTATTTCTGGATTTTCTGTTCTGTTCTGTGTCATACTGTTTTGATCACTACAGTTTTGCAATACAAGTTCAAGTCCAGAATTGTGAAGCCTTCAGCTTTGCTTTACTTTTTCAAAATTGCTTTGGCTATGCGGTGTCTTTTGTGGTTCTGTACAAATTTTAGGATTGTTTGTTCTAGCTCTGTGAACAATGCTGGTGGTATTTTGATAGGGATTCCATTAAATGTGTAGATTGTCAAAAAAAAATGTGTAGATTGTTTTGGGTAGTATAGACATTTTAACAATGTTCTTCTAATCCATGAGCATGGAATGTTTTTCCATTTCTTTGTGTTGTCTTCAATGTCTTTCATCAGTGTTCTATAGATTTCAGAGAGCAGGTCTTTCACCTCTTTGGTTAGGTTTATTCCTAGGTGCCATCATAAATGGGATTGATTTCTTAAATCTCTTTCTTTTTCTTCATTATTGGTGTATAGAAATGCAGCAGATTTCTACATATCCATTTTATATCCTGCAACTTGACTGAATTCATTTATCAATTCTAGTGGTTTTTTGGTGAAGTCTTTTTGGGTTTTCTGTATCATGTTATCTGCAAATAGTGAAAGTTTTATTTCTTCCTTGCTGATTTGGATGCCTTTTAATTTCCTTTTGTTTTCTGATTGCTGAGGCTAAGACTTCGAGTACTATGTTAAATAAAAATGGTGAGAGTGGACATCCCTCTCTTGTTCCTGACCAAAGAGGAAAAGCTCTCAGTTTTTCTCCATTGAGGATAATATTAGCTGTTTTATAATATACTTCCCTCTTAGGACTGTCTTTGCTGCATGCCAAAGGTTTTGGGCCATTGTATTTTCATTTTTATTTGTTTCCATATACTTTTTCTTTTCTTTTTTTTTTTTTTGTAAGATTTTATTTATTTAGTGGAGAGAACATGAGCAGGGGGAAGGGCAGAGGGAAAGGGAGAAGCAGACTCCCCGCTGAGCAGGGAGCCCGATGCGGGGCTTGATCCCAAGACCCTGGGATCATGACCTGAGCAGAAGGCGGACGCTTAACTACTGACCCACCCAGGCGCCCCTCCAATGTACTTTTTCATTTCTTCTTTTACTTTTCAGTTGACCCATTCATTGTTAAGTAGCATGTTATTTAACTTTCATGTATTTATGATCTTTCCAGATTTTTTCTTGTGGTTGATTTCAAGTTGCATAGAATTTTGGTCAGAAAAGATGCACACTATACCTTTGATATTTTTGAATTTGTTGAGGCCGATGTTGTGGGCTCATATGGGATGTGTTCCTGGAGAATGTTCTGTGTGCACTTGAAAAGAACATGTATTCTGCTGCTTTAGGAGGGAATGTTCTAAATATATCTGTTAGGTCCATCAGGTCCAGTGTGTCATTCAAAGCCATGGTTTCCTTGTTGATCTTCTGTTTGTATGATCTGTCCATTTTGTAAGTGGGGTGTTATATTATTAGTGATAATTCCTTTACATTTGTTATTAACTGCTTTATGTATTTTGTTATGAACTGCTTTATGTATTTGGGTGCTCCTTTGTTGGGTGCATAAACATTTACAATTGTTATATCTTCTTTTGGACTGTCCCCTTTATGATTATATAGTGTCCTTCTTTTCTCTTATTTCAGTCTTTGTTTCAAAGTCTATTTTGTCAGAAATAAGTATAGATACTCTGGCTTTCTTCTGACATCCATTTGCGTGATACACGATTCTCTGTCCCCTCACTTTGAATCTCCAGGTATCTTTAGGTCTGAAATGAGTCCATAGACAAACTCCTTAAAAGGTTTTGCTTTAGCTGTTTTCTACATCCTGGAACTTTCCTTTTCTCTTCACCAATAGTTATAGTCTTAGGAAATTCCATATGTGGCAATGTGGAATTTGTGCCTTACACAGTGTGGCAGATGTCACTTATGAACTAATAAAAGGAATGCTTTATTAGGGCTCCTTCCATAAATAATTTCTCAGCTCCCCAGTGAAGACCTCTAAATCAACGTGCTTGAATGTCTTGCAAACCATTCTACAAAGAACAGGATTAAGGAGGCAGAAAAATAATTTTTACTGATAAGGAATATCCAATTCATTTTATAATTTCCACTTGCCATTACTTGAGACTTTGGAGTTCATCGGGTCACTGTTGAGCTTTTTCTACATTTCTTGCCCTCAGATTCTCCCCAGAGTGTTAGCTCTTTGAACGTGAGTGTGACTTCTGATTAAAAAAAAAAAAAAAAAAAAAAGATTTCCCACATTTATAATATTCATAAGCTGCTGAAAATAAGGTTTTGGCCTGACTTCAAGCAGAGTCTGAAATGAGGAAAGACTGGGATGATACCTGAGTCACCAACATGGTAAGAAAAATATTGAACAGACTGCGGGGTTAGAAGTACGAGAGCAGTGATTGTCCAGGACTTGCCCATTCAGCTGAAAAGGAGTCAGCCTATTTTTAATTCAAAGGCTGAATAATAAACATTTCTGCTTTGCCGGCGACCCAGTCCCTGTTGTAACTGGTCAGCTTGGCCACTGGAGCATGGAAGCCACTGGAGCTTGGAGGTGGCTTTGTCCCAGTACAACTTTACAAGAACCTGATGAATAATATTTTCTGGGCAAAAGGACACAGCCCAAGTCACAATGATAAGTATGTCAGGATCACATAGACTAAGAGTAGCTTTCACTCTGGGAGCATCCTAATCACGGCCTTTTTTTTTTTTCTTTTTCCAAAATATACACGCCTGTCCCCACTTAACCCAGAACACACAAGAATCTACAGAAACAGCTGGGAGAGCTCAAGTAATCCAGATGAGCCCCTGGCCTTCCCACCACCACCTCTACCGTGGATGAGAAGACAGGTGTAAATTCTGTATGCTGAAGGCTGCCCCCAGGTACCCACCGTGTCCCGCACCCAGTGTTTTTAGCCTGGTTTTAGGAACAAGCAAGCTCCAGAGTACTCCTAACTCACAGCAACGGTGAGCAATCCAGAGAGGAAAATGCCAAACATGTCAGCTTTGGGGCTGAATCAAGCCTGTCTGACTTCTAGAGACTTCCGGCTTTGGTCCTTCTGCTCAGTCCCTTACAGACATGTTAATTGCCTTCCTGTCGCACCTCCCATGCTTGGTTCAGGCAGGAAAATCCGTTCTGTTAGTGTTAGACAGTTCTTTGAGCTCTATCCTGTGGAGCAAGTAGGAGCAAGCACTTAATTTTAGAAGGCTGACTGCCCAGAGCAAAATGTGACATGATTAGTTTGTGTTCATTAGTGTTGGCAGATAGATTTTGTCTGCTCGAGTTTGCAAAACAGCCAGAAGTAAAATTTCACCAAGAGCTTTTCTCTTTAAGTCCGTGCCTTTCAGGAGACATCCAGACCTTATTTTTAGAAATCATTCTTCATGCTACATAGTTCTGGGCTGGATAGATCAGATGGTGTAAATGAGCCTGTGGGTGTTTTGCCAGAAATCTACATGTGCTTTTATTGTCCTATTTCACTTCTCAAAAATATGTATCAGTGGTCAGAAGGAGGACTGGAAAAGCACATGTGGACAATTCAACAAAAAGCTCCTCCTTTTACCTCTGATGGTAAAATAATTTCCTCCTCCCTTCCCACCCCCCGTCGGGGCCTATACTCCCCTCCTCCCAACGTATACTTTGTTGTTATTACTAAGCTTATCTTTTTCCGGTGCACTTTTGCTTCTCCTGGAAACAGATGTCTTAAAACAAAACAAGCATGGCTTTCTTATATGACTTATTACCACTTACAATGTCCAATCTTGATCCTTCCCGCTAATTAAAAATGATTATACTAATAATTAACTCTCATGGGTCTAGGTGGATACGGTGGTGGCTTGAACAGATGGGTTATGATGACAAGTGGTTGGATTAGAACAATATTTAAAAACCAGGTGCTGGGAGTTCTGGCTGATGGGTGCCAGGGCAAGAGGACTCAGGGATAATTCCAAGCACGGGGGTCTGAGGTAAAGGGTGGGTGCCAATTCTTGAAGTGGGGGGATGGGGGAAAAGTGAGTTGGGGATATAAATTACAACTTGAAGTATGATAATTATGAAATGCCTGTTAATCATCCAAGTGGCATTGGGGGTTCAGGGGAGTGGAGATGATCATGTGGGTTTTGACAGTATGTAACTAAGATGTCTCCTGAGATACTGAATGGAGGAGAGTGACACAACTTTAGGAATCTTTGCAACAGTCTCATAAATTACCTGCTTCTATAACTGCAAGAAATCATAATTTCTCAGTTGTATGATGCTTTTATATGTTTTTAAGATTTGCATTAGGAAGCCTGAGAAGTTATCTCTTGGAAACTCCTTATGTGATAACTGTATTCTCCACTGTTTTCTGGGCAAAAGTCCACTCGTTTAGAATATTCTAATATGAGCATTGACTTGCTTAATTGAAAGTATTCTTTGGTCATCCACATATATTATTTCAAATTCAGTAGAAAACAACTGAATGTAACTTATAACATGTTTTCTAGAATATTTAGTGTTTTCTAGGGTGAAATTATTAAATCATGACCTCTAGAGGCCTATTAACTGCTCATGCAAGGTGATGTTGGGCCACATTTTGCTCTCACTTTGGTAGGCATTTCATTATCAATGAGTAAGAAATTGTCCTCATTCATTTCATGTTTCAAAAACATCTTAAAAGATGAAATCATACTTTTTAAACAAAAGATTTATTTATTTTAGAAAAAACACAGGGAGGGGCAGATGAAGAGGGAGAGAGAAACTTTAGCAGACCCTGCATTGAGCATGGAGCCCCCCGCAGGGGCCCTGAGATCATGACCTGAGCTGAAACCAAGAGTCAGATGCTTAACCGACTAAGCCCCCCAGGTGCCCCACATGTACTTTAAATGTTTAAAGGGTAAGCACATTTATGGAAGCCTTGACTATTTGTAGGTGAATTTAGAATTGGTTGGATAGATTTTTCTCTTTAGAGATATGTCCATCTTTCATATAGCAACATACAAATGTTTCCTGTTCTACACCATGGACATCAAATGAATTATATTTTAAGAGGAAACTGAGTATACAGCTCTCTGAGGCTATCGTTGTCCATGTGACAAATTAGGCCTGTAGCTAAAAAGCATCTCAGGATGGTCAAGTCTTGTGAAATATAACTTTGTTTCTTCGGTATTCTCCTGGGAATGGGTGGTCTATGTCCTGATTTATGGTTTTTGTGTTTAACACTGTTAGGGAAAAAATATGCTAGACAGCGGTAAATTGAGATGGTTTTGCCCAAGACTATCACAGTAGGGGAGGGAGATTGAATTCAGCTCCTATGGAACAAAAAGCAGGAGGGTTTTTAGGTGCTGAGGTAGGTGCTGGGGTGAACCAGTGGGAAAATGCTGGAAGTCTTTAGCAGGTAGGCTGGTGAGCTTGCATTTGCTAATTTGTGTTTACTGACTTAAAGCTCCTCCCCTCCTGCAGAGACTGGGAGATAGGGGTGCTATCTTTTATGATGATTACATTTCATAGGGATGGCTCTCAGGTTCTTGAGAAAAACATTCCAAAGTTGTGAAACCAGCAAGAGACTGAGAGAAGATTTACATCACAAAGGGGCCATGAAATGATTTACAATTGCATGTTTTCTCAAGTAAATGCTCTGGGGAAAGGGAGGGTGGGAGGGGCCCAGAGTCAGGAAGAAATCCCTGCACAGTATGGTCGGGCTGGGGAGAACCTGAGGCTGGCTTGCCCAGCACTGTGCATGCCCTGCACCCGCAAGGTGCAGAGTTCTCACTTATGGAAGAGGCAAATTAAAACAGGAGGAGCTGTTGTAGCTAATTATCTTAGCCATGTAATTTATGAGAGCAGGTTAATCTTCCTCCTTCCTCTTCCTCACACTGCTTAAAGTCATTTGTTGGAAGGGACTGACAGCCTTTGGGTTTGAAGAGTTCTCTAGGCCCCAGAGAGTTGAGCAAGATCCATTGTCTGAGCGGAATGGCCTCTGGCAGTGGCTAAGCTCTAAAGCCGTGTAACTTGCCTTTCAGAGGCTCCAGAGTTCCGAGAGGCCCCACAAAGGCGATCGGGACATAGGAGGAAAGTCAGAAATAATTATAATAATAAATACTGTATGAGGGGCGCCTGGGTGGCTCAGTTGGTTAGGCGACTGCCTTCGGCTCAGGTCATGATCCTGGAGTCCCTAGATCGAGTCCCGCATCGGGCTCCCTGCTCGGCGAGGAGCCTGCTTCTCCCTCTAACCCTCCCCCCTCTCATGTACTCTCTCTCTCTCTCATTCTCGCTCTCTCAAATAAATAAATAAATCTTTAAAAAAAAAAATAAATACTGTATGTGCGAACAGAAAGATATTTTAATATATTTATTAGGTTATTTGACTTCTCTGCCTCAGTTTCCGATCTTTGCTTATTTACCTAATATAAATTAGGATGATAATAATAGAGTATGCTTCTCAGAGTTATTGTAAGGGTAATTGAAATCATACATATATGAAATAGACTCTCTGACTTATGGTAAAAAAAAAAAAAAAGAACTGTTATCTATGGTCATTATTCCTTGGTGTTTCACATCTGTCCCTCCACTAGACATCATCTCCTTCCTGCCCAATGCATAGATCGAGTCATCTTATCTTTGGATTTCTAGTGGTCAGTGGAGTGCTTCGTAAGTATTTGATAACTGAATGACTAAATGAACATGTGAGTTATGCCGGCACTTCTTAGAACATGTTTTATAGGCTAGTGGTCCCCAAACCAGGCTGTTTATCAGGATCATATGCAGATCCCCACTGGCCAGACCCAAGGTGTGTAGGGAGGAACACTTACTCATGTTACAAAGGTTTAAAGCAAGGAGGGTAGCCTAAGGCCTGAGAATTGTCAAGGTGGCCTTGTAGGATAGGCTCTTTTGGACTTAATTCTCTGGATGACGGAGCTACAGACGGATTTTAATGGGGTATGAGGCACATGGGGGATGAAGGGAGGTCTGGGGTCGCACCTACATATCTGGCTTGGTGCCAGGCACTTGATAGCTTCTCAGAAGATACTTTAAGAAGTATCATTAAATCATACTTAATCATTAAAGAGAGTGAGGAATAAGGTAGATCTCTATGCACTGATATGGAAAGATGTCCAAGATCACTCTTAAGTGAAAAGAGCAATTTCAGGCCAGTAAGTATAGCATATTTCCATTTGTATTTGGAAAAAAAAAAAAAGTATGTGTGTGTTTGTATGTGTGTGGGGGGATAGATGGTGGATGGTGGGTGGATTAGATGTATAATTACCTAAAAGAATTAGAAAGAAATTCTTTAATAGACTCTTTAATAAAGAGTAGTTACCTCTTGGGGGTGGAATCAGAGAGTTGGGCGGTTTACACTATATATTTAAAAACTTTATACTTTGTGGTATAATTCATACAATGTAACTATACTTTGTTTCATTTAATCTGCATTGTATGAATTTTGTATCAAATTGCTTGCATTACTTGTGTGGTGGTGGTGATGGTGATGATGATGGTGATGATGATAGTGATGATGATGGTGATGGTGGTGATGATGATGATGGTGAGGATGGTGATGAGGATGGTGATGATGATCATGGTGATGATGATGGTGATGATGATCATGGTGATGATGATGATGGCAGGATAAAGACGTCCCTCAGGTACTTCCGATGTGTAGCCAGATTTGAGACTGGCCTGAAGTGTAGCCTACTTAATGATGGTTTAAGTTTGCATTCTGATGACTAAGAGTGAGAGAGGATGGGAATGTGATAGAGCTTGTTCTTCCAGCCTGGATCCGTGTTGTTTCTTACAATCTCCACTTTATTTATAGTTAATACTTCAGTAATACAATATGTGTGTTATACATATAACTTATAAACTTGCTATATTATGATATGAATTCAATTAATTCTATATTTCACTATGGATCAGTGAAAAACGTATTTCAGATATTTACATTCATATTTTTGTAGATTTGGTACCCAACTTCTGATGAGAATTTATATTAACATCAAATTTTAACATTAGATGATTGAGTCTCAATGTGGTTTTATACTATTATATAGTCATCTTCATCGTCCTTTAAATATCTCAAGTGTTCAGGCTGTAGTTCCCAGTACCAATGGGAACAGGTGGATTAAATCAGGTCATATATAGAGCTGTTGAGAGAGGAGCAGGTTCTGATGAATTATGCATTCTGTGTATTTGTTGTATGTGCTAGTGTCACAGTGCTAGCTAACAGCCATAGTGAAGACCAAGGCACAGTTCCTGCTCTGAAGAACTCCCAGTCTAGAAAAACAAAACAAAACAAAACATGCTAATAAGTCATAAGGTTACAGAGAACAGAAATGCTAGGGGAGCACAGAGGAAGAGAGAATTGGGTTGGACACTGTGGAGCATAGTACGGTTTCATGAAGTGCCTCAGTGAAGGAATGGCATTCCACAGAGATGAAAAAGTATATACAAACTCAGAGGTACAAAAAAATAAAATAGGGCACGTTTGGGAATCCACAGGGAGTTTGATTGATGTGGCTGGAGCTCAGGGTGTTGGTCAGGGAAGAGCAGGAGCTGAAGTGAGCCCTGGGGCTACTCTTTAAAGCCCACACATACCATCTCTAGAATTTTGATTTCCCTGTCAGCAGTTGGCAGCTGTTGGTGAGTTTTAACTGGAGAATAAATATGACCAGATTTCTGCGCTAGGAAAATGGCTCCTGCAGTGTGGGTCATAGATTAAAGTGGGAAGATTGGAGGCACCAAAGGGCCAGTTGTCTCATTTCAGGTAGGAAATGATGCCTGTCCTGAGTCAGTGGTGATGGAGCAAAACTAGAGGAAGCACATGAGGGGACCCTCAAGCGGGTGAATTGGCAGGACTTGGTCCCTGATTAAAGACAAGGAGAGTCAAAATTGATGCAGATATCTGACTCCATAACTGGATGGATCTAAACTGTCAAGTCATGGGAAGAGAGCTGAAAATAGTCATTAGCTTTCCATAGCATATGGGTAGGGAATGGAAAAGAGAAGATATGGGCATATTTGGTTAATGAGTCAAGAATAGGGGCTCCTTGGTGGCTCAGTCAGTTAAGCGTCTGCCTTCAGCTCAGGTCATGATCTCAGGGTCCTGGGATCAAGCCCCATGTAGGGCTCCCTACTCAGCGGAGAGCCTGCTTCTCTGTCTCCCTCTGCTGCTCCCCCTGCTTGTGCTCTCTCTGTCAAATAAATAAATAAAATCTTCAAAAAAAAAAAAAAAAAAAGGAATAGTGGAAGAAGTTGCCAAAGCAACCTTTAATAGTTCCTGGAAAGTCATGGATGTAGGTTATAGGAACTTACAGAGCATATGTCACACACGGACTTGAACATGAAGGTTCATTGCAGCTTTATTTATAAAGCTAAAATGGAAACAAGCCAGATGACCATCAACAAATGATTGGATAAACTAGTTCTAGTGTATCTGTACCATGTAATACTACCCAGTTTGGAAACAAACAGACCAGTGGTACATATTATACTGTGGATGAAGCTCAAGCAGAATATGCTGGGTGAAATCAGAGAAGCAAACATGAGTATAAACTCTTTGAAGACGTTCATGTAAAATCCTGGAAAATACAAAGTAATCAATAGTGACAGAAAACAAATGTGTGGTTGCCTGGGGAGGGATGAGATAGATGATACACTGGACTGGAGGAAAGTTTGGGAGGCGATAAATGTATTTTTCATCTTCATCATGGTGATGGTATCGTGGGTGCATAGATATGTAAAACTCATCAAAGTTTACATTTAAATATGCATGTTGTACATCAACTTGACTTCAATAGAGCTGTAGAAATAAGGGCAGAAAAAAAAGTCTCCCCTGGGGTGCTTGGCTGGCTCAGTTGGTAGAGCACGCGACTGTTGATCTCAAGGTTGTTAGATCAAATCCCATGTTGGATGTAGGGATTGCTTAAAAATAAAAAATCTTTAAAAAAGTCTCCCTGAGTATTCAGTGCAAAACAGAGACCTACACCAAGATACCACCTCAAGAAATTTCAGAACCTAGACAAAGAGAGAACGCTAAAATTTGCACAGATAAAAATTAGGCCACAAGGTCACAAAGGCTCAGAAATAAAAGCCTTACAACTTGGAAAACAGTGAGGTGATGCTTTCAAAATTCTGATGGGCAGTGTTTGTTCTTGAATCATGAATCTGTATCTAGATAAACTGTCATCAAGTGTGAGGGTGGAATAAAGACATTTTCAAAAATGTATAGCACGTATAAGTCTATGCCCCATTCACCCATCTGAGGAAGATGCCGCAGTGTGTATTCCACCAAGAAGAGTGAGGATGGACACCTTTGGGTCGTAGAGTTGGCGTGCTACGATCGCTGAAAGTCCGCATAATGCCGGTGGGAGACACCAGCACAGCAGGGGCCATGCCACAGACGGGAAAGGTCAGAAACCATTGGGGAGCCTGGGTGGCTTAGTTGGTGAAGTGTCTGCCTTCAGCTCAGGTCATGATCCCAGGGTCCTGGGATCGAGTCCTGCATCTGGCTCCCTGCTCAGCAGGGAGCCTGCTTCTCCTTCTCCCTCTGCCGCTCCCCTTGCTTGTGTTGAAGCGCTCTCTCTGACAAATAAATAAATAAAATCTTTTTTTAAAAAAAGGAAGAAACCGTAGTAGAATGAAGACCTCCAGGAAGGATGCCACCAAGAAAAAGATGGAATTCAGGGACTCTTGGATGTGTGTGGACATACTGAGTGGAGATGTACCTGCAGGTGAAGAATGTGTGGGTGAACTTGTGGTAGGAACACAATCTAGAAAATCAGAAATTAAAACTATCAACTTCAGGGAAACCAAAATTGTACGATTGGGTATGTTATTGCTCCCCTGGAAATAATATTTTATATGGGTCATAAAATTATACAAACAATATTAATTAATCCTAAATATTGTCAGGGGATTGGAGGAGGAAAATGATATATGGGTTTTTATAAGGACAGGGCATGGTACAAAGTCCATGAATAATACATAAAAGTAAAATCCAAGAGATAACAGCAGCAACCCATTGTCTGGGAACATAGAAATATCTTGCAGAATAAAAAGAAAAAACTTGATAATTATTACCAGTTATCAAAAGAAAATAATTACTAATTATTAAAAGAAGGCTTTTAGACTTCTATTTAAACTACGAAAGAGTAGTTTTGATTGATTAAAGTATATTAAGGGACAGTGTGTAAGGGTTAGTGTCCCAAAGGAAAAAAAGGAGTATAAGATAGGTGATAAGATTTGCTAATTGGAATGTATTAGACTCAATAAATAAATAGACACCAGTTTTTTTTTTTTTTTTTTTTTTACCAACTAATCACCAAAGGCACGGAAGAAATACAGAATCTAGTTAAACTTTTCTATATCCTCTTGTGCACCTGACATAAAAGAGAGTGAAGTGCTGCCTTGAGCTATGATATGGATGAACCATGAAAATATGGTAGGAGAAAGAAGTCAAACACAAAAAGACCACCCATGGAATGACTCTGTTTGTATGAAACTTCGAGAACGGACAAATCTGTAGAGGCAGAAATTACGTTATCGGTTGCTGAAGGCTGGGAGAAAGCAGAATGAGGAGTGACTGCTAATGGGTGTGGTTTCTTTTGGGGGTGAGAACATTCTGGAATTAGGTGTGGGGGGGTGGTTGCATAGCTCTGTGGATAGACTAAAAACCACCGAACTGTATACTTTAAAAGGGCGAATGTTATGGTCGGTGAATTATATCTTAATTAAACAACTGTTTAGAGCCTGTGTCTGTCCAGGTGAGGTTATGTGAGTAAGAGAAGGCAGTGAAACTATAAATCAAAACCTAAGAAGGGCACCTGAGGGACAAAGCAGCTTGGGTGGTCCGCGTGTTTGCTGCTGGCCGGCAGTATGCTCCAGGTCACCAGATAATCGTCTGAGTGCGCTCCTCAATCTGGGTGCACACCTGGTGGATGGTAGGGACTGCAACCACAAAGACCCAGCGGAAAGTTTTCATAAAATTCAGAGGGACAGTGTGTGTGGGCTGAGGTCATGGGGGTTAGACGGGCCGCAGTGCATGTGTCTTCTTTTTCAATGAATTGGCATAAATCTCATACGGCGGAAGGCTCGCCGGCGCGTGAATGAGTGTCTAGGTAGTGGATGCTGCTAGTGCATCTGAATCCCTCAAGATAAGGCTGAGATGTGTATTTTCATAAATACCGCATTTTACTTCTAACGCACAACCCAGCGCGAGAACAACTTCTCTAAGCAATCCAGGAAACTGCATCTGTTTTCCACCTTGCGTTGTCCATGTGGATAGATGTGAACAGCTGGAGGGACTGGGAAGAGGGCGATGCAGTGTTTCAGACAATCCTTGCACTTGAAGTCCCTGATGGGCACTTCCTGCTTTGCACAACTCGACCCCTAAGCTGGTTTATGAAACTGGTTTGACACAGAACAAAAAATAAATAATGGCTTGGCTGAACTGGAACTTTTTCTTTTGCTTTTTTTTTTTTTTTTTAAGGTTTATTTATTTTTGGAGAGAGAAAGGGAGGGAGGGAGAGAGCAAGGGGAGGGGCCAAGGGAGAGAATCTCAAGCCGACTCTGCACTAAGTGTGGAGCCCGATGCAGAGCTCGATCTAATGACCCATGAGATCACAACCTGAGCCTAAATCACGAGTCGGATGATGAACCGACTGAGCCACCCAGGTGCCCCAGAAGTGGAACTTTTTCAAACCAAGACTGTTACATCTCTGTTGCATTACCAAAAGGTAGCCCCATGTTTTGAATGGTTTCTTGTGAAAAGGTTGCTGTTCCTGGTGTGGTATTTGTGGGAGGGGGACTGTCCCCAGAGAACCCAGCTCAGACAGACGGGGATGTTTTCATGTTATCATACTTAGTCCTGCTTGCTTCTGACTTCTCTCCTTTTCGGATGTGCACACTTCCTACCTGTACATCCCATTATGTTTGCCATGCTCTTCTTGAGAACAGAACCCTACGAGCCTGAGTGCCTTTGATTTCCAGCCAGATTTATGTGAGCGTCTCTCTCTAGTGTTCTAAGTGCAAAGTTAAACCAGTCACTTAGCTTTCCCTAAGTCTCTTTTCCTTGGCCTTCCTCCTCAGGAGATGCACCACTTTGGAAACATACTCATTTATTTTGATGACTTCGGTGCACCCCCTTCACCATAACCTCTAGGAGGGAAGGAAAGGTTGCACTTCATTGTTCTTTAGAAGTGTGCCTAAGGTTTACTCTGGGCTGCTTGTAACCTCGTGCCTGTGTTAAAAAAGATCCCAGGTGTACAGTTCTAAAGCTGAGTTTATTTTTGCACCGAGGTTCCTCTGTTTTTCAGCAAAGTATAAGCACCTGCTTAGAATTGGTTTTGATATTTTGAACACTAAGACAATGTTTCTTTTATACCTAAACCCACGTCCCATGAGATTCTGGAATATTAGTGCCGTATAATTTTCCTGTGCTTTGTAAGGGCTTCTTGGCTTGAGCAATAGTATTAAAATAGGATGTGAACATTTGAAGAAAATACTTCCAGACTTAATCTGTCTTAAGGCTCTTTTTACAGGTCAAAATTTCCGAATTAAAGAAAAATCATGCTGTATGCAGGACCCTTGCTACTTGTAAGGACTGTGGCTTGAAACCCTCATGAGTCCTCTGAACTATGAACGCTATTAAGAATAGGACATTTATTATGCTTGTCAAAAAGTGTTGTCCTGTGTCCCAAGCTGGTGTTTCTTGTTTTCTATTGAGCTGATAACATGCAGGCTGGAAGTTGATATCCTCGCCTGTTGCATTCTGCTCTTTGCAGTGAAATCAGAAAACTTGGTGCCTCAACATCCCAAAGCAGAAAGGTCGTTCCATGCTCTGTCACTAATGTACTGAATCTCTTTTTCACCTGACATTTACATGTCTGAACATGGATTTCCTTCCAGTATAGTCTGGTTTCATCTTATCTGACCTCTTATTTGGACCTTCTCTCCATCAACTTTACAATAAATGTTAAAAAACCCACATATTTGGGGCACCTGGATGGCTCAGTCTGTTAAGCATCTCAGGTCATGATCCCAGGGTCCTAGGATCGAGTCCCTGCATCGGGCTCCCTGCTCAGCAGGGAGTCTGCTTCTCCCTCTCCCTCAGTGTGCTCTTGAGCTCTCACTCTCAAATAAATATATAAAATATTTTTTAAAAACCACATTATTAGAGAGGAATGAAATAGTTTCTAAACTGTGCCACACCCCCCCACACCCTCACCCAGAGCAGGCTTCTCAAAGGAAGCAGTAGTTGATCTGCACCTTCACAAGGTGCCTATAACCTGTGTCAAAGTAAAGTAAAATCCACAAATATTACTGCCCATACACTTCACCGGGAAGAAAGCCCTTTACTGGTCTGATGTCTGAGTCTTGTGCTTTAGTGTAGAGGTTCTTGGCCATGGCTGAATGCAGGAATGACTTGGAGAATCTTAACAGATGCTGGGTCACTGCTCTAGGGGAACTAATTTAATGTGTTTGGGTGAAAGCCTAAGTAGCCGGAGCCTTAATACCTCCCTGGTGATGTGAGTGAGCAGCTAGTTAGATGCTGAATGGCTGGCTTAGTTGTGGTTTCCATCCTGTAGCTGAGTAGAAACAGGACACCTGACGTCCTGCAGGACACATGGACGGCACACATCCTCGGGTATCCTCTCCAGCATGAAATTGTTCTGAAATGAAACCTACTCTTCGTGCTGGCCTCTCTCACCATCTTCTGAACCACATTCATTTTTGAGGAGTTTGTGCAGTCATTCAAAAACCTGGTGTCTGGCTCCAGGCTTTCTAACTGAGCTCCCTCCCTTGCTCCAAATTGCCCCCTTGTTTAAATCCCGTCCATGGTTCCTGGTGCCCGTGGAATAAAGTCCGAGTCAGCGAATCATGGAAGGCCAACTTCACACCTCTCGTGTCTCAGGTTCCACCACTTGCCACCTCAGTACAGGCTCTAGTAATGCGGAGAAATCTGTCATTCTCTGTGCAAGCCATGCTCTTCCATGCTCCCGAGCATGTGCCCTTCCAGCCGGTGTCCTTCTGGCTACTTTCTGTTCATATTTGTATATCAAGGCTCAGATCCAGTGCTAACCTTTCAGGGAGTCCGTCTCTGAACTCCGTGCCACTGAGCCTCTGATGCTGTAAATACCTCCAGCAAACCAATGCTGGGCTATTTTGAACTTGTCTAGTTTCCCTTCTGCCTCCCCTGGACTGCAGGCTCCTAGAAGGCCCTTCTCCCCTGCGTATGTGCAGTTTGGTAGATAAATTGACAAATAATGTGCAACCTAACCTATTGGTGGGACCAGTTAGTGAAATGGAATGATTGGGTATGATCGAACAGTTCAATGGCAAGGAAGGAAATGAGAGAGGTGAAAAAAAAAATGTCGGTCTCGGGAGGTTGACCACATAAGACCATTTGGCCTGTGTGTCTCCATTACCACATGGGACAGGACCATCCTACAGCTCAGGATGGTAAGGGATGTGACTAATGATGACACCAGTCAGTCAGACAAGGTTAAATATGTCCCATAAATGCTTGAAAAGTAAAAGGGGCATTGCATTATAAATTCATTTTAATCCAATCCGTTAACATAGGAAAAGGAATTAGGTGGAAATTTTGTTCATGAGAGACAGATGCCTCATTCCGTAATGACGCGAGGTGATTTAATATATCATGGACACTGCAGTCTCCATTCCTCTTTTTACCTGCATTTACAGCCAGAGAAGGTCTCTGACCATAGCTGCAGAAGGTGATAGTCAGCCCCATTATTTAATCACCCACAAAAATGCTGCCTGTTACCTTCAGTGTTGTAGATCCACATAGAACCAGAGAGGGGAAATAGGAGTATGATGACAAACTGACTCTTGGGCACATTTATTTTAAGACTTTTGCCTGTGAACCTCTCCTCCAGATACACAGGCTTGGATATAATTAAGCTGGTTTGCATTTTCGGATGCTCATAAGCTTCTAAGCACCTGTAAGAACTACCTCTGTATTGTATCTCAAACTTTCAGGGAATAAAATAATGCAGGTATGTGCTTAGTATGATGGCTGCAGCATAATTATTCTGCAGCTGTTAGAAATAGCTAAATAATTATTTTTAGTTCTGATCCCTCATCTGAGAAATGGAGATGATAATGAGATTTTTACTAACTATCCAAAGGGCTTCTTGTAATGATTTAAGTTAATATATATGGAAAGGTGTTTGTAAATTATAAAGTATGTGTTAGTAATACTAATTTATTAATGGTTTTGCAAACTGAAAGTGTTATTCTGTCAAGGATATTTGTGTTTTAAAAATAGTTTAAAATGATCAGTACTTGAATGCAAATTGAAATTTATTCAATTTAACAAATACTTGTTGAGCCCGTTCTTTTTTTTCTTTTAAATTTTTATTTATTTTATTTTTTATTATTATGTTAATCACCATACATTACATCATTAGTTTTTAATGTAGTGTTCCATGATTCATTGTTTGCGTATAACACCCAGTGCTCCATGCAGAACGTGCCCTCTTTAATACCCATCACCAGGCTAACCCATCCTCCCACCCCCCTCCTCTCTAGAACCCTCAGTTTGTTTCTCAGAGTCCATAGTCTCTCCTGGTTGGTCTCCCCCACTGATTCCCCCCCTTCATTCTTCCCCTCCTGCTATCTTCTTTTTTCTTTTTTTTTTTTTTTTAACATATAACATATTATTTGTTTCAGGGGTACAGGTCTGTGATTCAACAGTCTTGCACAATTCACAGCCCTCACCATAGCACATACCCTCCCCAATGTCTATCACCCAGCCACTCCATCCCTCCCACCCCGCACCACTCCAGCAACCCTCAGTTTGTTTCCTGAGATTAAGAATTCCTCATATCAGTGAGGTCATATGATACATGTCTTTCTCTGATTGACTTATTTCGCTCAGCATAACACCCTCCAGTTCCATCCACGTTGTTGCAAATGGCAAGATTTCATTCCTTTTGATGGCTGCATAATATTCCATTGTGTGTGTGTGTGTGTGTGTGTGTGTGTGTGTGTGTGTGTGTATACCACATCTTCTTTATCCATTCATCTGTTGATGGACATCTTGTGTTGAGCCCCTTCTTAGCGTAGGGCATTGTGGTGGCTGTTGATGGAGATGGGAGATAAAAAATATATGGGCTCTATTCTCATTTTGGTAGATAAATTGACAAATAAGGACAGAGAACAAAAGTTGGAAAGTTAGATGATGCAATTGTTAAAAAAAAAAAAAGTGTGCCATGGTAAAGAAGGATTTTTTTCTCTTTAAAGATTTTATTTATTTATTTTAGAGAGGGAGACAGAGCATGGGGAAGGGAGGGGCAGAGGGAAAAGGAGAGAGAATCCCACCACAGAGCTCAATCTCACGACCCTGAGATCACCAGTGAGCTGAAACCAAGAGTCTGATGCCCAACAGACTGCGCCACCCAGGCGCCCCAAGAAGGGCTTTCTATTTAGAGAATCAAGGGAAGGCTTAGTAGAGAACCAGAGTTTCTAAGTAGAGACAGTAGCAGAAGAACATTCCAGGCTGAGGGAATGGCAAATGCAAAGCGTACGGGTGAAAAGCTATCTGGCGCTGGATTGGCTAGAGTGTAGGGGGAGGGAGGGGCTATTTAAACCAATGCCAGATCCCAGAGAGCCTTAAATGCCACGACAAGGAACTGAAATGTCATGCCATTGAGAAGGTTAGGCTATTCAAGTTTTTGAGCCCAAGAGTGGTAAAATGACAGCAATGTTATAGGAATCAGTTTGTAATGATAGAATTGAGTACATGGCATTAAAATGCAAGATTTCAAATTTGGTTTTGTCTGAATAGTTTTCCTGGGGTTATTTACTACCAACATGACCGACCTTCCTTCCTTCCTTCCCTCCTTCCTTCCTTCCCTCCTTCCCTCCTTCCCTCCTTCCCTCCTTCCCTCCTTCCTTCCCTCCTTCCCTCCCTCCTTCCTTCCTTCCTTCCTTCCTTCCTTCCTCCCTCCCTCCCTCCCTCCCTCCCTCCCTCCCTTCCTCCCTTCCTCCCTTCCTCCCTTCCTCCCTTCCTCCCTTCCTCCCTTCCTTCCTTCCTTCCTTCCCTCCCTCCCTCCTTCCATCCTTCCTTCCTTCCTTCCCTGCCATGTCTTTTTTTCTTTTTTCTTCCCTTTATTTTTTCCTTTTCTTTCTCTTTCTCTTTCTTTTCTTTCAAGTAAAGATAATTGACTCTAAGATTAGGAGGAGGCTCATCTGTGAGCATAGGTTTTCTAAAGCAAATTTGGGTTCAGATTCTGCCTCTAAAGTTTACTTGCTGGGTGATCTTGGAAAAATTACTCAGTCTGTCTAAGCTTCCATTTTGTTCCAGTAAAATGGAGATTACAAGACCTCAGTGAGTCGCTGTCCTAATGGAGATATCCTTCGCATAATGTCTAGCATGTAGTGAGCCTTGAATTAATAGTAGCTACTATGTTTTTATGATGTGAGTTCACATTGGAATATAAAAGTAAGTTTTTATAGCTATTATAAATATTGAATCATGCTGTGGTCAGGAGAATTAGTAGAATTTTAACTGATTATTAAAACAAAAAACAACCTTTTTTCTCCATTGCTGAAAATAGGAAAATAAACATGTGGCAGGCACCCTCAGTCTCTGTGGCTCTATTTAAATGCAAATTATTTAACCACCAGGGCTGCCGCAGAAACCGGGTTCTGCAAATCTATGCTCACCACACTGGCTGAATTTGACACCCTTTTATGAAGGAGGTAAAGCTCTCTAGATGTTGGGCTGACAATGGTTCTGGCTTTCTTTGTCATAGTAGGTGTCTGCAGAGATCCTGTGCTCTCTCCCATGGGGGTGGGGGGCTGAACGTGGTAGTAGGATGGCAGGAGCTTTATCAAGGTCTAAGGATGGTTGTCAGGGTAACGTGACCTTGATAGATTCTACCATACTTAGCATCTGGACTTGATTGTGGCAGGAAAAGAAACCGGATCTTCCATGTGTATTCAGCATACTTCCAGTACTCTGACTTGTAGTGTAATACACTGATGTCACCTGATGCCAATACATAGACCCAAATGCCCATCTGGTACTTTCTGGGATGTGTGGGTCTCCTCCAGATGTGTGACTGTAATACACACATCTGGGATCCAGACTCCATCCCTCCTGATGACAAGACACCTGAGCAGGGTACACTTTTTTTTTTTTTTTTAAAGATTTTATTTATTTATTTGACAGAGAGAGACACAGCGAGAGAGGGAACACAAGCAGGGGGAATGGGAGAGGGAGAAGCAGGCTTCCCACCAAGCAGGGAGCCCGATGTGGGGCTCGATCCCAGGACCCTGAAATCATGACCTGAGCCGAAGGCAGACGCTTAACGGCTGAGCCACCCAGGCGCCCCTGAGCAGGGTACACTTAAATGAGAAGGTTTCCTGTTTTATTTAAAGCTGAGAAAAGGGGCTCATCCAAAAGCATCATTCATTCAGGTGGGCGAGGCTAATAAAATATACCTGGGGACAACAGCACACCTTTCTCTCTGGTGACCAAAAAGCCCATCCCCCTCCAGTCTGTGATCTCTGACTTGCATGTACACATTGCTCACATGTATTTCTCGTGAACCTTGTCTGTGTTATGTCATCAAGCACATTGCTCCTAATGGTGGTATTTTCCTCAGCTGTGTTTGTACACGTTTTTAGTTATGTGAGGGGAGGGAGAAGTTTTCCTCAGCCCTCTTAGGGTTCCTGGATGGGTCTGAAAATTAAACGAACAAAGACAGATAAAGAGTAGAAAAACATAGAAATCTCTTTAATATATACCTTACTTGACATGGAAGCCTTCATAGGCAAACAAAGGCCCAAGGAAACCATAGGCACTGAGTATTTGTAGGGTAGGTTTGATGAGGAGTGGAGACAGGGCATAGGTCAAGGATGAGGAGGTGAGTATAGGAAACTGGGAGAAATGTAGCAAGGCCTGTTGGTTAGGATTCTTCTCAGGATCCCTTTGTCTTCAGAGATAAGGATTCTCCTTCCATTCAGGTATGAGGAGGGTGCCTCTTACCTGAGGATTTTGTAACCTGTTTCAGGTGACAGGTGAGGGTGACCTTCTTGCTTTTGCTGTTTGCCCAGACTCCTGCAGCCTAAAGTATCCCATATGTCCTATTGAACTCAAGGTGCCATATTTTGGGGTAGCCTTTTCCGAACCCCGTCAACTGCCACTAGGCTGTTCTCAGCAGGATCTCTGGCCGAGGAAACCATCTACCTTCCGGTTGTAGGCAGATTTGGTTACTGTGTTTTCTTGATTCTATCAGTACAACTACCATCACCAGTGATGATGTTCATTCTGAATCCAGAAACCTTAAAATACATGTGCAGCAGGGGCTAGTGGGGGATATGAAGATGGAAGAGTGTTTCCAGGGCTTCTGGTCAGTGGGTTTGCACAAGTTGTTAGCCCATCGAAATACTGTCGTCCCAGTCAGTACAGAGCTTTGGCCGGGAACCCCCTCATCGCTGCCCCAGATTATTGCTGGGGCCCCTGAACGTCCCCATGGTCCAGGAGGTTTCCCAGTGCCCTACTCCAACACACATCCTTTCTGATTGGACATTGCCCTTCAAGTACTGGTTATTAAATATTGTGTGTATCACTTTGGTGTTAGTTCCAATAAACACAATAATTTCACATTCTGAAAGAAACCTTTCTCCCTTTCTCTCCCGGTTAGAGGCATATTGTGGAATAGAAAAGGGGGCAGGCTCATACATGGTTCTGAGACCCCAGCTCTGAGCAAGACCCTTCTCAAACTCGTCTAGACAGAAACAAAATATCCGCAAGGTGAGAAGGGTGTCCTCCAGCATATAAAGGAGTCTTTCCTCCCTCAGGTAGTCTAAATCATCTTGGGTTTCACTGCTTTCTGTCCTCGATGACTCAGGATGCCCTTTAAACAGAATAGCATCTTCTCAAAATGTTTATTTTAAAAATCTAAGGAAGTGAAATGTTGAGTGAATTCTATGTACTTCTGACTCGCTCCACTACTTTTGTTACAGGGTTCATGAGAAATTGCATTTTTCCTTTTTGAGTACCGTATTTATTCTCCTCGAATCTTCAAAACATGTTTATACTTCAGATAGTGACTCTGAGATAGTAAATTCAATGCTTTTCTGTGACACATTTCATAATCCGTCAGGGCAAACAATTTCCAAGTTCTGCCGCTGCTAATTGCCTTTATAGATCAAATTGTTAAATTTGAGTTATAGTTTAATTATGTGGGATGGGAAGGCCTGTGTGTCTACTCTATAAACAGTTTTATTCTGTTCTGAAATGAGTAGAGCGGAGATGAACTGTGCCTTTTGGAGATTTTTTTTTAGCATTTTGTGTGCCTGCACTCACTCTTAGTCACTCCGTCGGACGGATATGTCCACATCACAAATCTCTCACGGTAAAAACAGAGATTGAAAATCCATTTGGAAAATGATGTCCTTGAAGAGCTCAGTTGAACATCAGATAAAACCCAAGCGTTTTTGTAATTTGAGCTCTGATTTTCCCTCCTGCATCTGGGATTCAAGGTGAGAGGCAGGCAGGCAGGTGGTCCCTGCTGTGCCAACAACTAGCTTTGATTCATAAAGTCTGGAGGTATTCGAGAGGCTTAGCGGAGGATGATGTGATCTGGCCAGCAAAGACATGAAGACCTCGAGAATGTTTGAGATTCAGAGAAGGAAACCGGATTTCCCTATCAGTGCAACAAAAACCTACATGGTTTTATTGTATTATGGGAAATGCTAAATGTTAGGGTGGAAACTTGGGCACTTGGATATGCAAAAATATACATGGAAATGGTTGCCTTTTGTCAGATTGCAGACGCAGGAGGGGGTGGGTGGAGGGGAAGGGACTGGAGAGTCAGAGAAAACAGAGGGATGAATTGCAAGCAAGTGCCATTTCCTACAGTGTAGATGGTAGGTCCTTTCAAAGATAATCCCGTACTTTCAATTTCTATGCACTTTTACTGAAGTGAAACAACTAAACAGCCAATTCAACACTAGTGTCTTTATTGATGATAATGGAATTCCTAAAGGTGATTTCATGCAGCAGCGAGGATGCCTCCCTGTTCTGAGGATGTTATGGCTTTTGTAAAGAACTAAGAGTACCGTTTTATCAGGGTGGCATCTGGGTGGTTAAGAATGCATTTACATCGGGGCCTAGTACGCACCTAAGTATTCATTTGCACACACATGTAAAACTTGTATAAATCACGCTACCTTCACTTTCTGTTGATGTCTTGGACAGTTTTGTTCTATTCCATTTAAAAAAATTGCTGCTTATAATCCACTAACAGAATTTCGTGACTTGTTTAATGGATTGCATTGAGCAAGGGGCACACAGCCGATGGAGGAATGGCTTTCCTTGGTTCCTTGGACTCCACGAAGACACAAAGCTGCCAGGAGTTCCTGTTCATCATGGTGACAGTCTTGTCAGTTCTTTTAAAAAGCTACATCTGGGCCCACTGCTCTGCAGGGGATCTTAATTCTGACTTTCAGGAAGCCTATTGTCTTGATATATCCCGGTATAAGTCACGAATTAATTTTTTTTTAATTTTATTTCCTTATTTGACACACAGAGAGAGAGCACAAGCAGGAAGAGTGGCAGGCAGAGGGAGAGGGAGAAGTAGGCTCCCTGCAGTGCAAGGAGCCCGATGGAGGGCTCGATTCCAGGACCCCAGGATCATGACCTGAGCCTTAGGCAGATGCTTAACGGACTGAGCCACCGAGGTGCCCATGAATTAATTTTCTAAGATAAGCTTATACTGTCCCAGGACTTCTGGCCCCAGGGATTTTATACCTGTCCTTTTCATCAGGGCGGAAGCTAGTAAGAATCTGCCCCAGTACGTTGTTAAGGCAGGGATGATTTACAAGCCAAGATGTCCTCGGGATCTGACCATACGGAGCCGGTCAGGACTACACACAGGGCTGCTTGATATTCTGTTCCCACAATGTTTCTCTAATCCAGTGTGGTCCAGCTGACGTATACATCAGTCCTTGGGTTTCAAGTACATTGGGTGCCTCAGTAGAGACAGAATCTTCATAGCACCATCAAGGCAAATGGAAATGTAATGAGTCAGGTAGTAAGGACAGAGCCTAAGCTCCTGGGAGCTGGAATATATCACAGGACCCTAAGGCAAAGTTCAAGGTGGAGGACTTTGATAAACAGTGTCACAGGCCACTGAAGAATGTTTCATCAAGGACATGGAGGAATGTGCCAAGGGACAGCTGGGTAGACACAGATCCTCAGCAGTGGAAGTGGCAGACTCATCACCCAGCTATTTGTGTCTTAAAATGTCTTGGTGAGCTAGGCTGGTGTGGGGCCTTGAGGGGCAGTGCTAGGCAGGCTGTCTATCTAGAAGTCTGAGCTATTGTATTGATGAAAAGGCCACATTTTCTGCCTAAACTTGGGTTCTCTGGGGGCCCTTTGAGTCAGCCCCTCAAGAGCACTCCTTTCATACTGCCGTTCTCCCCCTCAGTGTGATGACAGTGCTGGGGGTTGGGGTGAGGACCTCTTGAACCACATGCTGCGTCCCAACTGAGGGACTGTGTCTTGGGTATCTCTGTAGCTTCAGTGCCAAGTACAATGTCTCATTCATAGAAAGTACAGATAAATGATACTGGTTGAAATTAGTGAATGGCCAAACTCCTAACAAGGGCATGTCTTTCATGTGGACCTGGAGTTCAGTCTTGGTGCAGGAGGATTTTATGGCTTCGTTTGAGCAGCCTTGGAGCCAAATTGTTGTCCAGCCTGAGAAGTGTGAAAAAGTACTGGTTATAAATAAGGGACGTCCTAAGTAGAAGGCAAGGCATGGCATTGAAATAGAAAGACTCTATAATAGAGAGATGATTATCCCAGATGTCCATTTGGTGGGGACAGGACAGTGGTGATGGTGTGAAGGGAAGCTGTTAAAAAGAGTGTTCCAGGCTTCTATTTGTTCTTTTGGTGTTCTGGTTAATTTGTAAATGGTGGTGTGAGGAAAAGTTAATTTTCCTTTAGAGGTAGGAAGGAGAGTCAGCAAAAATTGTAGTCTTAGTGGGGTTAAATATTATCTGAGGAAATGCTTCATAAAAGAACATACCCCCTTGATAATTACTGATCTGAGAGAAGAAAATGCCAATTTATGAAAACCTACCTGGAGTGCACATACTGTCCGTTGTTAGTAGAGCACTTGTTCTGCGATGAAATCCATGGTGACCATGGATGGGGGAAGAGAAGCAGAAAATTCTGATTGACAGATGTGATCATTTCCTCCCCAGCAGATTTCACCGAAGACTTCAGATTGCTATCCTTGATTGCTGGTGGTTTGCAATGTGGAAAGTTATATGTTCTTATAATGACTAGCTGTCAGTCTTTCTTGTCAGCATAGGTAATCTCAGTCCAGACATCTCTAATGGACAGAGTTCTGCCAAATAGAGAAGTCTGGGACCAAGAAATACCTTGTCTGTTGCCTGCCTCACTGGCATGTTTTTTGACGGATCAAGCTGTATGGTGATCGTATTCTCCGTTAAGAGCTCTTGTCTTTGAAGTAAATCTGAGGTATCAAGGAGAGGGAAGAATTTCCTTTGAGGATGTGGCTGGCTGAGGATCCAGAAAGGCAGATACCAGTATTTCCAAGAAGGTTGTTCTTCTACCTGATGTCCTACTCTTCCTCTAAGATAAAACTATGCTCTGAACAAATGAGGAAGGAATCATGACTCAAGACTCCTACTGTTCTTAACTCACTAATTTTCCAGGTGTCATTCCCTGTTCAAAGGCTTTATTAAATGCATCCAGGCACATGAAGGTGGTTCCTGCTTGCTGTTGCTATCTTTCTAATCAATAACAATTATAGTGGTCTCTGTTACCTGCGCCTTAACTGTTAGGACAGTGTCAGTTAATAGATGTTCCATGCTCTAATAAAGACTGAAGGATAACTCCAATCTTAAACTCATGTATAAAGGGACAAAATTGACATAATTTCTGACTGAAATAACTAACTAACTCAGCTGAGAATTTACTTCAGGATGGTACATTGTGTATTAGTTCCTAATAATGGAGATTCAGTTACAGATTACGTGTCACAGTGGGCCTGAAAATAAAACCAGCAGCTAAAACACAGCGTCTTTGGTATCAGTAATGGGGTCCGATCTGAAAAGTAGAGAGGAGTCATGCAAATTCGCAGGGGGCACCTCCCAAATCCTCCAGGTGCCACCTCCAGTGTCGCACTGAGCCTCCTGCTGAGAGTCAGCAAGTATATGGAGGGTTTTAAAAAGTCTAAATGGACCTTTACATATTAGTGTTGAATTCTGAGAATCCAGAGACCTACGGATTAACAACCAAAGCTATACCCCTTCTTTCCAGTAGCAAGGAGAAGACTGGCTTTTCCTAACTCAGCAGTTACTGCCTTGGGGGCGATAGATTGTTTCCATGTAGATATGCTGTCACTTCTCTTTCTCTGTCCAGCTCTCTGCTCTGCGGTTCATAACTCTGCTCCCCCATTCAAAAAGAAGGGTCTGGACCAAATCTGTCCTTTATCTAGATTCTATATTGCATTCCTCCTTTGTGCTTGGCATTGTTCTAAGTGAAACAATGGAAAGAATATAAAATCTCCTAAACCCTCTGAGTGGTAGGTAATGGGGGAAGAGTCCAGGGAGCAAACACAAAAGAAACATGGTTTCCAATCTGGAAGGTGTGGAAGAAGGCCTTTCTCACGGGGGGCTCAGTGGCGCTGTGATTGTGCTCACGCGGTCAGGAGAATGGCCAGCAGCAATTTGGCAGCCACGGAGAAACCGCACACAGAACAGGGATAATGGGCAGAAAGCGAGTGAGGTAGAGGCACGTGCTCGGAGTGGTCTGGAAAGGCCTTGTTGAGACCCAATGATAAGAACAAGACCATGACAGGGACCTTGAGGAGAGTGTCCTAGACAGGCTGTCCTGAATGCAGAGCTCTGGGGATGGGTCCGGTCTGGTGAGTACAAGGCACGGGGAGAAAAGCCAGCGATTTTGTTTTTTTTTTTATTTTTTTTATTTTTTTTAAAGATTTTATTTATTTATTTGAGACAGAGAGAATGAGAGAGAGAGCACGTGAGAGGGGGGAGGGTCAGAGGGAGAAGCAGGCTCCTCGCTGAGCAGGGAGCCCGATGCGGGACTCGATCCAGGGACTCCAGGATCATGACCTGAGCCGAAGGCAGTCGCTTAACCAACTGAGCCACCCAGGCGCCCAAGCCAGCGATTTTGAAACTGAACCTGGGTGGGCGAGATGTGGGAATGGATGAGGACGAGGTGGGAGCCATCGTAAGTAGTTTATGATTTTAACAGCAACAAGAAGCCACTGGAGGGTTTTCAGCTGTAGAGTGATTTCAGTTAATACGCTATTTGCAAGGCCACTTTGGTTGCAGAGAGAAGAACAGATGGAGTGGGGTGGGGTGCGGTGAGGGGCAAGGGCTGAAGCAGGGAAGCCAGATGGAGGACATTACAGAAGTCCAAGGTGCGGTTCTGGCTTGGACTAGGGCGTCAACCGTGGAACCAGTGAGAGACCGCTGGGCTTGGCACGGGTATTGAAGGTAGAGGCCTTTCTAATGGATTGACGGTGGGCGGTGCTAGCAAGCTGGGGATTAAGGAGGGCTACTTCATTCCTGTAATTACTGTTTTCAAGTCCTTATTCTATCTCCAGCATTGTCTTAGACACTGAGGATGTTACAAGGTGAACAAAACCAGACACAATCCTTGCTTCGGACACATTTAAAATCTGGTGGAAAACATTATTAAAAACAATCCTATGGATGCCTGCCTGGCTCAGTTGGTTGTGCATCTGCCTTCGGCTCAGGTCATGATCCTGGCGTCCTAGGATCGAGTCCTACGTCGGGCTCCCTGCTCAGCAGGGAGCCTGCTTCTCCCTCTGCCCCTCCCCCCTGCTCGTGCTCTCATGGTGCTCTCTCTCTCTCAAATGAATAAATAAAAAATCTTAAAAAAAAAACCAGTCCTACAAGTAAGTACCCACAAGCTCAGCAAAGAGCAATGCAATAAAGTTGTGTGGCTTTGTAAAATCATAGAATGGGAGAGCTGGTGTAGCCAGAGTGTGTTCGGGGAAAGCTAGGATGGGAGAGGGAAGTAGGCCATAAGGAGGTGAGAAGCAGTGGGGTGCAGCAGGGGTGCTTGTGCCAGGCGGGAGGAAGGGAGCATGGCACGGATGAGAAACGGACCCAAGGGGTGGGTCATCCAGTGCAGCTGGAAGACAAAGTGAGCAGGAGTGAGAGGAGGTTGGAAAGGGAGACACTGAGCAGACCGTATATGGTCTTGCAGGCAGTGTTAAGGAGTTTGGCTTTTCTCCTAATGACTATGGAAACCTTTAAAGCAATCTGCCTAATTGCTCAGGTTTCCGCTCATTCTAAATGCTGTATTTTTCTATGATTTAATTTGAAATAAGAAAATGGCAGAGCTGCCAAGTGACCTTCAAAAAACAATGAAACTGCCTGCATTTGATGAACATAATTAGACACTCGAAGCATCAGCACGTACGATCATCTTCCCCTCGGGTGCAATTAAACATTTCGGGATGGCAGTCAGGAGTCCTGGTTTGACAACACCATGGACGTCAGCTTTTACAAACCTGCACCACCTCTGGCCACTGTCCCCTCGGCTCTTCTCTGGACTCTGAGTTCTAGGAGCTTACACAGCCTGGAAAAACGTACAGCCAATGCCCGTGCAGATAACCTGGAATAACTGATAGGACGGTGTGTCAAGTTACCAAGTCAGTGATATTAAGAGGGTCATTAGACAATTTCCACCAATTACATAGACTCGAGATGTTCCTGTCAAAGTGTCTAATCTCTGGGACGGGGTCTGATGGGTCTGCAAGAGCCCGCTGGTCTGGAGCATGGGGAACGGGGGTGCTCACTGCCGTGGAGCACACCCCAGGCCCTCATGGGAAGCTACACGAGGCAGACAGAGCTGCGAGGGAGGGAGGAGACTTGTCTAGGGCCATGATGTGACTCCTGGATTCAGCTATTTTGAACACCACTGACTTTGGACTATGCCGTTTTGTGACTCAGTACCTTCCCATTTTGCCAGTTGCAGTTGGATTTCCTGTGGCTTACAACGGGGGGAGTTGCGACCCATCTTTTTGTTTGACACTGAAGGTGACTTGGATACATCTCTTCTTTGCAACCTAAAAAAAGACAGTTATTGCCCACACCAAATTGCCCACACCAAATTGCCCAGCCACAGGTGGGGGGTGGAGGAGGTGGGGGCGGGGGAGGTAGGAGGGACCAACCCATCCTTCACACCAGCTCCTCGCACCTTTTATTAGTGGTGGGACCTTGGGCCAGTCATTTAAGCTGTTTGCTTCAGCTTCCCTAATGGAAGCCCTCCTAGGGTTATTGTGAAATCGCCACAAGATAAGGACCATGAGCGTGCTTTGCCCACTGTGTGAGGGATTGAAAACTGGCTGGGCTCTGTCCTGGACTCTCCCCTCCTCTCTCCGATAAGACCTTAAGAGTGGGGAGGAAGGTGATGGCAGGCTCTGAACTCCAGGACCTCCCAGGGCCAGAGCTGCCAGGAGCAGGTGGGGTGCAGCCCCCAAGGGGTCTGGTTTGGGTGATGAGTTGCTGTGTCGCAAACCACTCCAAAACACAGCTGCCTAAGATAAGAACCATTTTATTGTGTTTATTATGTTCTGTGGGTTAGGAATTCAGACACAGTAGGGATGGCTCGTCTCTGCTCCCTGACATTTGGGACTTCAAATGGGGAAATTAAATGCTGAGACTCGACCCAGTTGGGAGTGTCCTGCACTCAGGTGTCTCCCTGCTGACTGCAGTGATTGAGGTGACTCAGACTGCGTGTGGGTGGCTCCATCAACCGGGTCCCTTACACGTCACCCCCAGGTGCAGCTCAGGCTTCTCAAGCGTGCTGCTGGGTTCCAGGACAGAGACTCCTGAGAACCAGTGGAAGCTGGAAGGTCTTTTCTTTTCTTTCTTTTTTTTAAGATTTTATTTATTTGACAGAGACAGAGAGAGAGGGAACACAACCAGGGGGAGTGGGAGAGGGAGAAGCAGGCTTCCCCCGGAGCAGGGAGCCCGATGCCAGGCTCGATCCCAGGACCCTGGGATCATGACCTGAGCCGAAGGCAGACGCTTAACGACTGAGCCACCCAGGCACCCCTAGAAGGCGTTTTCTAGGATGACTTCGGAAGTCATGCAGATCGCTTCCACGCCGGCTGTTGTCACAGAAGAGCTGCTGAGGCCCCTGGTTTCAAGGGGAGGGAAGGTAGACTCCAGCTCTTAATAGGAGAACGGCCAAGTCACCACGCAGGAGAGCTTGTGGAGTGAAACTTTCTGGTGGCCATGTTTGGGAAATACAACCTGTCAGAGAATCACGGCATCTCAAGGCTGGAAGATGCCCTAAAGTTCCCCCTTGGGCATCCTTGGACACCACCCTCCATCTCTTCCACAATGGCTTGGCCCATGCTCACCTCGCCTCTGCTGGTATGTGCTCTGGGAATGGGACATCCTGCCTGCAAGTCCACCTCGAAGCTATGCCTCCTGACCCTGAGGTGCCCACTGAAACCCTGAATCTCTTCCTACTTGCTCTGGACGGTCTCCCGGGAGGCTGCCTCCCTCTACTTTCCCACAGCTCAGTGGGTCTGTGAAGACCTCTAGCATGACTTGAGTCTTCCCTTTCCACAGTCTAGCACCCCGCTTTTATCCGCCCTTCTTCCACACCCACCCCCATCTAGGTCCTGACCCTTTGGAGACTCTTGGGTCGGTCCATGAAGTAGATATGCTCTTGGGTGCCTCTGCAGTCCTTTCTTCCCATTTTCCCGCTGCTAGAGGTTTGGTTTCCTTTGAGCAGTTTTCTTGCTGGCACCATGGAGTGATATTGAGAAACGAAAACCATTTGGAGCATTCCAAATTCGTCTTGCCAGGCATTCAGGACACGCGACTCAAAGGAGACCTATGGGGGCAGTTGCCAGGGCTTTTGGCACTCCTTCCCCAGAAGGTGCTGTGAGATGAGAGACTGCTTTCTCTGCCTCTGACCCCATTGTGATGCCTGGAGCAGTGAACCCATCTCCTGAGGGCAAACCTGTGGAGGGCCCTTGCTCTGCGGGGCACTCAATGTCCTTTACCATGTAAGCCATTTACTTGATGAGTGTTTAGGAGAACACCCAGGTGCTCTTCTCAGTGCAGGGAAACAACAGGGAACATAAAAATTTCTTCGTGGAGCTGACATTCTAGTGGAGGCGATGATTGAGAAGTGAGTGAATGATCTGTTAACCATGGAGCTGATGCAGTCCACCTGCCCCAAGGCCTGCTTTTCACTTTTCCTGGGTCCTTCTTTCTGTCCAGAGGCTGACCTGAATGGGAGGACTCCCCTGTCCCCTTTCAGCTGAACTCAGCCAATGGGGAGCCCCAGTGGGATACCCAAGGGTAGAGAAGAGAGAGGTCAGGCTCTCTCTGAACTAGGCTGGGGTTGGCAGTGGATCCTTCCTTCTCAGAAGCCACGGCCCCAGCTCTCAGCAGAATCTGATAATCCTGCTTTACCTTCAGCCTTCCTTGATGCCCACGCTCCTGTCATTCAGCCCTCTGCGAACCTTCCTGTCCTGAGATAGCTCCTTCTGAGCTCTCTGGGGTGCAGGGACATCTCAGGCACTGGGCAGAGCCTGTGCAGAGACCCTGAGATGGGTCTGGGTGTTCAAGGAACATCAGGAAAAGGGGTATGAAGAGAACAGACATAATGCAAGGAAGGAGGCAGGCGGCGAGGTCCGTGAAGCAAAAGAGCAGTAGCTGTTAGTACCTTGCATCCTCTGTGGGGCTTCAATGCCCATGGGCACAGTCTGAGCCTTGGGAAAGCCTGGCACCTTCTGCTTTTGCACCCTTGGAAGCCAGCCGCCGTGTAAGAAGGTGGCTCTCCCCCAGACCACCCTGCTATGAAGGAGACTGGGCAGCCCCAGGGGGAGGCCCATGTGGAGGAGCATAGAAGCTGACAGTCACGGGTGTGAGACCAGCACCAAATGCTCACCCCAAGAGTGAGGCATTAGACTTTTCACTGATCCAAGCTGACACCGTGGGAAGTCAGAATCATCTAGCACACAGTATCAAGAGAAATAATAAATTGCTATTTCAGGTCCAGAAAACCACGAAAGATTTAGGGCAGACATTCTCAACTGGGAGCAGTTTTGCCCCCAACAGGTTAATTGACAATGTCTTATGACACTTTCGGTTGCCACAACTGGGACTGGAAGTGCTACTGGCATTGAGTGGGTAGAGGCCACGGAAGCCACTAAATATCCTACAGCTGAACTGAATGTCCAGGACAGCTCCCAGCAGCAGAGAATTGTCTGCATCAAAATGTCAGTGGTGGTGTGCCTGAGAAACCCTTACCTTCATACTTTTTAATATAGTACAAATAATTTTGGCTTTTTAAAAGGAAATGACAATCTTTGGGTAGGAATATGCTTTTAAGGAGATAAGTAAGAAGAATGAGCCATTCAGATGAGCTCAGGATTCTTCCACATTTGGTGTTTTTTTATTTGTATTTTTCTACTTTTTCCAAAATAATAGTATTCCTGCTGCTATTATGTGGGCATAATAAGCTGCTAATTCTCTTCTTTTTGGAGAGGCTTTCTCCTGCTCAACATCCTGTAACTTGTTCCTCATACTTCTGTTGGGGCTTAAGAATCTCCTCCATGGGGAAGCCCTGGGGAAAGAGTGAGACAATACAACAGACAGTACATAAGCCCTACCAACATAAAATATAGCTTGCACACTTGATTATTTGGGGGGTTTTGAGAGGTTTTGGATTAGGAAACAAGTGAGAAATATGACAAAGACTAAGGTAAATGGAACTAATATATTGTTGTTGCTAATGATAAAAAATCAAGGCTAGGGAATGTGGCTTAGGTGTCAGAGCCAGACAGCCTTCCCGAACCGGGCCTGTTATTTGGGTGGACATACTTGCCCTGGGGCAAAGGCCCGGCAGAGGCAGCTTCATTCTGCTTCCCCTGGAGAAGCCACAGAGAATGTCTGCCTCTGTGGGGAGCTCACCCCCACAACAGAGACTAGGGGCTAAGGCGACCATACCTAGCTGATGGCTTCCAAATGCACCAGTCAAGTAAGCCACACCACCTCCTCTGGTGTACAGAGTGGGGAAGGGAAGAGAGAGGTCCTGAATTTTACTAATGGAGCTCCATTCATGGAGAGGGGAAAGATGCTCCAGCCTGCCCCCCTACCCTACTAGTATAGATTGTAACTCCTCCCTTGTCTGCCGTATTACTACCTATGCTAATACAGTAGCTACTGGCCATGAGCTAAATGTGCGGTGTCTTAATCACACTGGCCACATTTTACTGTTCAGTAGCCACATGTGGCTAGAGGCTGCTGTATTGGACGGTGTGGCTATCGACCATTGCCACCCTCGGAGAAAGATCCAGTGGATAGTGCTACTTTGAGATTTTTGTATCTTGTCTTTGTTTCATCAGTGCCTACAGCCAGGCCTGACTCAGAGGCACACAGAGATGTTTGTGGAACTGATACAGGAAAGAAGACTCTTGTGATCGTTGCTTTTCACACCTGCATGTACTAAAGATCTTTCCTTTCCCAAATAGCAAGAAGTGACAGGGGAGCATGGGTATCTTGTTAAGTGAAATAAGTCAGTTGAAGAATATGCATTCTATAATCCTATTTTTAAAACTTGTTATGAATTAAAAAAAAGGTAAGATTAGGTAGTATGTTAATTTTCTAGATATGCAAAGAAGGAGATGGTTGTCCTCAATGTCAAGTGCTAACAAAAGGCAATGTCAACAGTGAAGAGACAACAATATTAAGGCATCGACAACAGTATTAAGGAACATGGTATTGAAGTATAAGGACAAATCACAGCTGTTAGCCTCGTAACTGCGACATGCAAACCATGAAATCTGTTTCCTAAGGAGTGTGTAAAGTAATGTTTTCTTTCCCCAAAAATGGTTCCCTTGCTAAGCTGCAGAGAAGAATGTGGCCAGATGGCACAGTCTCATTTTTCCTGTTATATCTCCTGACCCAGCAATATACTTTTTTTCCCACATCGCCTTATAGAAATTACTTTTGTTCATTGCAGAAGTAATCTTTACCCTGGGAATGGACCTAGTGACTGTGTCCACATCCTAGCACTGACTGTGATCATCCTCTTGCAGCCTTATCTTGCTTCTCATTTGCTAGTTGATGAGCTCGCAGATGCTGGACCAGAATTCAGTCCATAAAATGAAGACATTCCGTCTGACAGGGCCAAATCTAAATTGCTGAAACAAGGACGTTAAAGCATGAAGCTGTGCCTTAAAAAGTAACTAGGGCCATCTAACCCACACCAAAAATCATCCTGGTTTCAAAATGAAGATCTTGAGACACCACAATAATTACTCAAGAAAAAAAAAAAAAAAGCCTATCAATCATTACAAGAATACTGAAACAAAATGAAAATGACAAAATATTATGAAAAGACTAGTTTAATTAGCAGCTCTGCTGTTTTAGTTCATGCTCAGTTGATGGGAGAAAAGAATATTTTTACCCAACTATTAAAGTGAATGAATGTAAAGATCTGATTATAATCGTCCAGAAAAAATGGCAGTAACAAAATAGTTTTAAACATGAGTGCGATAAAAATGATTTCTCTGTAATTATTCCGTTCATTGACTATTACTCATTCTTAAATCATAATGGATTCTGGGCTTGGGTAAAACTCCATCAGGATGAATGCATCCCTGCAGGGCTGATACTTGAAGAGACTGAGCTTTTGTTATATTACTCCTTAATGTTTTTTTTTTCTGTTGCTGTTTCTATTTTTCAGACTCACTATGAGAATGGGGAATATATCATCAGACAAGGTGCAAGAGGGGACACCTTCTTTATCATCAGCAAAGGAACGGTAAGCCCCGGCAGCATGAGGGTGATACACAGTGGGGCGGGGTCCTGGGGTGCATCAGCCACCCCTGGAGACGCACACGCACAGGGTCTTGAGAGAGAAATATTTGAGAATGGATCTCCCAAAAATCATGCCGGAGGAAGAAAAACTGTAACTCTGAAGATCAGAAAATAGCCTCTGTTCTGTAATTTAATAACCACGGTGCTAGATGCCACTGATATGTCTGCCTAAATGGGAAGATTTCCATAATTTCTATAATTCAACAAGAAAAAGACTAAGGTCGCTTAAAAAATTCTCAACAGGAAAAGAAAACTCAAAACCCCCCAAAACTCCCTCTAGTGATTAGGAGCAGTAACATTGCTATCTTGAAACACCTGGGCTTTGAAATGAGATGGCCCAAGTGTGACTCCTGCTAGGAAACTTACAAGTCTCAGTGTCCTTAGACAAGTTGCTTAGCACTCTGAGGACAACAAGGGTATAAATACACTCACGTTTTTTTGTGTCTTCATAAAGAAATGTTGAATGGATACTGAGAAACTATTAGCAGTGGTAAATTACAGGGGAAGGAATAAATAGGGGGTGGACCCAGGGATAGGAATGAAAAATCATAATTTATCCCTTTATATTTTTTTTAGTTATCAGTATTATAAGTCTTTTAACTTATATTTAAAAATGAAATAATAAACTAAATTGGAAAATGGGAATTTGTGTAGATGAATGCTCTAATACTCTAAAAAATACCTTTCAGTTCTTTCAACAGTGAAGTCATAATCATTTTTGTGTTTAAGTGTCCTTCCCCTATAACTAATGATTAGAACTTATTTTGCTTCATCGTAAGGGATGCTTAAGAGGAATTTGTATGTACTAAGTACAGTAAGCAATAGGAAAGGAAATGCTGGTAGAAGGGGATTTATACAGCAGTTTTCATTTTTATAATTGTTACTTTGAAATGTAAGTTTAGGGGTACCTAGCTGGCTCCATTGGTAGAGCATGTGACTCTTGATCTCAGCGTCCTGAGTTCAAGCCCCATGTTGGGCGTAGAGATAATTTAAAAAGTAAATAAATAAAAATGTTAAATAGTTTTTTAAAATGTAAGTAAGTTTGTTCTAATTTAACAAATATGACTGCCTCTGGGACTTTATAGCTTATACTAAAATAGGAAAGAGAGATGTACAGAGCCACAGTGGATAGGATAGGTGAAAGATTATAAATTTTGTTGGATCACCTTTCCGATAACCCTCTCTGGACTGATTTTGAATCAAGAACGTGTCAGTGTTTACACCAATGATCTGTCACACTAAAGTGAAGACAGCATTATTTGTGCTTGTAGCATACCTTTTTTTTTTTTTTTGACTGATAGCAGAAAGCCTGGGATACAGAGAAATGTCAGGTGCCTGCATCTTACAGACATCAAGAAATGACATGACTGACCACAGTTACACTTAAGACTGTATTTTGAATTTTCCAATGTTAGAGGCTAAGGAACCTTAACATTTTGTGGTTTGTGTATAAAGTGTTGGAGCTTTACCATTTGCTGTTTTATTTCTTAACATTTACTAAAGAATCAGGGAAATTGAAAATCCTCGTGGATATAAATGATTCAGTAGGTCACAGGGGGATTTTTTTGTCCTGACAATCTGGATTTATTTTTTCTTTATTACAGTGCTAATCCTTTGCTATCATGGAATGATACATTTATCCGTTTAAGATGAATTTCTGACAGACTTTTGTGATTACCCCATAACTGTAAATTTCAAGCACTACCTAAAAGAAGCTGCTGTTTGTAACCAGTTTCAGTTGCAAAGAGTTGCATTAGTGGTGCTGCTTTATGAGTTTTGTAATATGTATAAAAGGAAATAGTGAGGAAACACACCACAGGAACCCATTCCCTTGGCAGTGTTTCAGAGCACCATGGGGATTCTGGGAGACAAGTAGTAAGAATATGTTAGACTCTTTTGACACACTCAAGATGTTTTTTTTTTTTTTTTAAACCAGCCATAGATTTTTCTAAGGCTAGTTTTTCATGTCATACAACTTAGCTTCTATGATTTTTAATTATATTAATTATATGATAAATAATAGATGGTATATTGGTATATTAATTCTATTAATTCTGTTACACATATATTGGAATCAAGTATATTAAATCCTAAGAAGCAGGAGATGAACACGCTTAAGTCCCAGTGGAAGGAAGAGGAGAGAAAATTAACAAGAGTGCCTTCAAGTAAGCAGGCAAATAAGTTGTGGAACTGGAATTTTCTTAAGCTGTATGCTTTGCTTCAGGTATACAGATGTAAATTTGTTTTCATATGCATTTAAAACTTATGAAGGATAACCCCGGAGAAGATGATTTCCTTGTTTCCACTGAACTGGCTTTTCCTTAGAACACGTTTTAAGACATGCAACAGGTGGCTAGAGTTACCAATGGATTTCCCCAGTTCAAGACATTTATTGACATGTAAAACTGTTTTTATTCTCCTGTGAAGCATATGAACACAAAGAGAAAAACTCTGAAATATTTATTTCCCCCCCCTTAAACCTACACAACGTGATTTTTTACAACTTGGGCACCATGCTTGCAGTGATGTCTAAAGGACTCATCTAGAAGCTGAGTTAGTTCTCTATATATCCCAGTTGCCTGGAAACTTGACGTTCCATTCCCCCCAGCAGTGAACTATAAACCTCCCAAGAATTCACAACAGAGCAATGAAAAATATCTTGGATAAAAGCTGTAGCTGTGTTACATCAAAAAATGTACTGTCTCCATACATAAATTGTACCAAAACTGAATAGGATTGGTAGACAAAATTTCAGAGTTCCAATAATAATTCAAATGTATTTTGATTTTGATTCTATTCAACATGCGTTGTATGCTACCATTAGAAAAAAATGTGATTCAAAAGTTCTCGTTCATTAAATGCCATTTAAAACTACATGGCTTTGCTTAGAATTAACATGTATTTAAGCATGTTGGTTAAACAAATTGGCTTAACATGATATTTGTTAAATATGAAAATTATGGAAATTTTATTTGTATATGGATGCATAAGAGTAAAACATGAAAAGCCCTTCCTTTTACTTTTTATTTATTTGTTTTTCTTAAGATTTTATTTATTTGAGAGAGAGAGCATAGGCAGGGGGAGTGGCAGGCAGAGGGAGAGGGAGAAGCACGCTCTCTGCTGAGCAAGGAGCCCGATGCAGGGCTTGATCCCAGGACCCTGGGACCATGACTCAAGCTGAAGGCAGATGCCCAACTGACTGAGCCACCCAGGTGCCCCAAAGCCCTTCCTTTTAGATCAAGAACAAGATAAAGATGCACATTATCACCATTTCTGTTCAGTGTGGAACTAGACGCCCCAACCATTGCACTAAGTCAAGAAAAATATATCTGGAAATGAAGAGATAGAACAGTAATTAGATATTTAAATCTAAAACACAGTGCCATCTCTAGAAGAATTAATGAATTATATAATATATAATATCTATAAATATATATCAAATATATTCATATAATGGGATAATATGCAAAGAGAGGAAATGAACTACATTTATGTATGTAAACATGGAAGAATTGGGTAAATCTCAAATACAATACCAATCAAAAGGTGCAAGTTGCAGAAGAATATGCATGCTGTTATTTTTATAAAGCTCAAAAACAGTCAAATATATGGTACTCATGCATGGAATGAGATATGAGTGCATATAGGCACATGCATTAAATTGCAAACATTAGGGGATCATGAATGTAAGATTCATGGCAGACATGTTGGGAGCATGGGTTAGGACACATGGTAGAAAGAGACTCTAATTTACTCCTGTGTTACACAGAGGGTTCAGTTGTCAAATCAGACCCTTAGGAATCATAAATCTTGCCCACATGGAATTTAACTCATGACTCAAAGAATACAGGCAAGCTTCAAGTTCAGAAAAAAAAACATTCCTACCCAGTACATGTTCCAAACTACCAGACACCTAAAGTGTCCTCATTCTACATCAGGAGCCATTTTGATTTGGGAATAACAGGACCCATTTTTGAGTGATATGTGCAGAACATTGTTTGAAAGGGGAACTGCTTTGTTTTGGGGACTCCTTGGGTTTTGTAATAGTCACACAGGTAGGAAAATGATTACCTCACTAACCCTCATTTTCTAGTTGGGTCTTCCCCATAAATCTGTAGATTCCAGGTTTTTTTTTTTTTTTTTTTTAACAATAAACATTGCTTTGTTTATAAAACCCACTGGATCTGTACTAAAACATTTTCTTTTTGAATCGTTTTTGATTAAAAATGTTGGTTATGCACATTGATTTTGTTTGTTGAAGACTTTGGTATCAAAGATCAATTTTATACGTCCCTTTAAAAAGATCTAATTTTTATTCTGATTGTTAATTTTTTAAATTATAAGTATAGTTAAAAATAGTTTTAAAAAACTCAAATTACAAGACTACACACATGTCTTATAGAAAAAAAGTTAACATATAGGTAAGTAAAAAGGACATAAGAATACACACTCTCCTTTATCTGTCTTAAGGAAAAGAAGTTTACGCTCTAAATAGCATTTATAGCAACGGTGAGAGAGCACTAGTAGTGATAGGGGATATTTCTTTTACAATCAAATGAATGAATTTCCAAAGAAGGTGAGGGAAGTAGAAGAAAGGGGGGGAAATATAGGAGAAGTAACCAACTTTTTTGAGCACTTACTATTTTTTTGTAGACATTTTTTTTTTTTTTTGAGGTAATGTGCACAAGCAGGGGGAGGGACGGAGGCAAAAGGAGAGAGAGAAAATCAAGCAGGGTCCCTGCTGAGTGGGCAGCTCAACTCAGGGTTTGATCTCATGACCCTGAGATCGCGACCTGAGCTAAAGTCAAGAGTCAGATGCTCAACCGACTGAGTCACCCACACGCCCTGAGCACTTACTCTTAAGAGGATGCTTTTCAAAAGTTTCTCATTTAATGCATGCACACATACACCCTCTTTTGTGATAACTCTTCCATTTTTTGGACAAGGTGATGAGGTAACAGTGGTTCAAACAGACCGAGTATTATATTTAAGGCTCCATAGCTAGTTCTTTCCCATAGCATTGTGGATCATAAAGTACTCTGTGGTTTCAGGGAAAGAATAAGTAATACAGGCCAAGGTCAGAGAGGCTATCTCTGTATGGAACTTCTCTACCCTGACATTTTTTTAGAATTAAAGATGCAAATGTCCATGCCAGGTGTCTGTGCATATTTAGAATGATTCATTATATGTACAAAGAAACAGTGTGGAAATTACAACCTTAAAGGAAACCTTTTATTCTTGCTCTTTGAACTGCTTATCTTTTCACATACATGGATTATGCAGATAGGCTTTCCTTCATACTTGTCATATAAGCAGAAAGTGGTCTATTGGATAGGTGGCCCACTTTTTATGGCTCTGTTACTGCATTTCAATAACATCTTTGTAAAGAATATTTCCAAAGCCACTGAAATCTCCCCATGCCTTGCATAAGTAAGTCTGCCATTTGGAATTTCTAATCATTTTTGTTGTTTTTGGTAACCAGATGGCAAATGTACAATTATCTAATGTATCCTTATATCTAATTTTGAATTCATGATCTTACAGTATATTACACCTCAGTTCATGACTTTTTTTTTTAGTAGTGAGGACTGACAAATAATCTTGTTGGGTTACCTCATAGTACAGATGAGAAAATTGAAGCCCGGAAATAAAACAATGAATTGATGTGTGTCAGAGTTTGGTCTACAAAACATTTGCATCTAAATCACCTATATTAATCTTTCAGATACAGATTTCCCAGTCCCACTAAATTAGAACTTCAAGAATAAGAGTCTCCTTTATATTTTTCTTCCAAGTTTTTATTTCAATTCTAGTTAGTTAACATACAGTGTAATATTAGTTTCATGTGTAGGATTTAGTGATTCATCACTTACATATGCACTCATTCCAACAAGTGCCCTCGTTAATACCCATCACCCATTTAACACATCACCTACCCACCTCCCCTCCAGCAACCCTCAGTTTTCTATCATTAAGAGTCTCTTTTATGGTTTGCCTCTCTCTTTTCCCCCCTTGTTCATCTGTTTTGTTTCTTAAATTCCACCTAGGAGTGAAATCAAATGGTATTTGTTTTTCTCTGACAGATTTTGCTTAGGATAATATGCTCTAGCTCCATCTGCATCATTGTGAATGGCAAGATTCCATTCATTTTGATGGCTGAGTACTATTCTGTTGTATATGTATACCACATCTTCTCTATCCATTCGTTAATCAATGGACATTTGGGCTCTTTCCATAATTTGGCTATTGTTGATAATGCTGCTATAAGTATTGGGGTGCATCGTATCCCTCTGAATTAGTATTGTTGTATCCTTTGGGTAGATACCTTGTAGTGCAATTGCTGGATCGTAGGGTGGTTCTATTTTTAACTTTTTGAGGAACCTCCATACTGTTCTCCAGAGTGGCTGCACCAGTTTCCATTCCCACCAACAGTGGAAGAGGGGTCCCCTTTCTCTGCATCCTTGCCAATACACGTTGTTTCTTGTGTTGTTGATGCTAGCCATTCTGACAGGTGTGAGGTCATATCTCATTGTCGTTTTGATTTGTATTTCCCTGATGATGAGTGATGTTGAGCATCTATTCATGTGTCTGTTGGCCATCTGTCCTCTTTGGAAGACTGTTCATGTCTTCTGCCCATGTTTTAACTGGATTATTGGTTTTTTGGGTGTTGAGTTGCATCAATTTTTTTTTATATATATTTGGGACATTTACCCTTTATCAGATAGGTCATTTGCAAATATCTTCTCCCATTCCGAAGAATGTCGGAATGTCGTTGTTTAGTTGTGTCGATTGTTTCCTTCACTGTGCAGAAGCTGTTTATCTTGATGAAGTCCCAATAGTTCATTTTTGCTTTTGTTTTCCTTGCCTCAGGAGAGGTATCAAGAAGTTCAATAGCCTTTATTTTATTTTATTTTTTTCTCAGAACTAATTTTTTTAATTTTTTGTTTGTTATGTTAATCACCATACATTACATCATTAGTTTTTGATATACTGTACCATGATTCATTGTTTGTGCATAACACCCAGTGCTCCATGTAGAACGTGCCTTCTTTAATACCCATCACCAGGCTAACCCATCCTCCCACCCCCTCCCCTCAAGAACCCTCAGTTTGTTTTTTTTTTCAGAGTCCATCGTCTCTCATGGTTTGTCTCCCCCTCTGATTTCCCCCACTTCATTCTTCGCCTCCTGCTATCTTCTTCTTTTTTTTTTTCTTAACATATATTGCATTGTTTTTTTCAGAGGTACAGATCTATGATTCAACAGTCATGCACAATTCACAGCACTCACCATAGCACATACCCTCCCCAATGTCTATCACCCAGCCACCCCATCCCTCCCACCCCCCACCACTCCAGCAACCCTCAGTTTGTTTCCTGAGATTAAGAATTCCTCATATCAGTAAGGTCATATGATACATGTCTTTCTCTGATTGACTTATTTCGCTCAGCACAACACCCTCCAGTTCCATCCACATCAGTGCAAATGGCAAGACCTCATTCCTTTAGATGGCTGCATAATATTCCATTATATACACACACACACACACACACACACACACACACACACACACACATACCACATCTTCTTTATCCATTCATCTGTTGATGGACATCTTGGCTCTTTCCACACTTTGGCTATTGTGCACATTGCTGCTATAAACATCGGGGTGCACGTACCCCTTCGGATCCCTACATTTGTATCTTTGGGGTAAATACCCAGTAGTGCAATTGCTGGGTCGTAGGGTAGCTCTATTTTCAACTTTTTGAGGAACCTCCATACTGTTTTCCAGAGTGGTTGTACCAGCTTGCATTCCTACCACCAGTGTAGGAGGGTTCCCCTTTCTCCGCATCCCCGCCAACATCTGTCGTTTCCTGACTTGTTAACTTTAGCCATTCTGACTGGTGTGAGGTGGTATCTCATCGAGGTTTTGATTTGGATTTCCCTGATGCCGAGCGATGTTGAGCACTTTTTCATGTGTCTGTTGGCCAACTGGATGTCTTCTTTGGAAAAATGTCTGTTCATGTCTTCTGCTTATTTCTTGATTGGATTCTTTGTTCTTTGGGTGCTGAGTTTGATAAGTTCTTTATAGATTTTGGATACTAGCCCTTTATCAGATATGTCATTTGCAAATATCTTCTCTCATTCTGTCGGTTGTCTTTTGGTTTTGTTGACTGTTTCTTTTGCTGTGCAAAAGCTTTTTATCTTGATGAAGTCCCAATAGTTCATTTTTGCTCTTGCTTCCCTTGCCTTTGGTGATGTTTCTAGGAAGAAGTTGCTGTGGCTGAGGTCGAAGAGGTTGCTGCCTGTGTTCTCCTTTGGGGATTTTGATGGACTCCTGTCTCACATTTAGGTCTTTCAACCATTTGGAGATTATTTTTGTGTGTGGTGTAAGGAAATGGTCCAGTTTCATTCTTCTGCATGTGGCTGTCCAATATTCCCAACACCATTTGTTGAAGAGACTGTCTTTTTTCCATTGGACATTCTTTCCTGCTTTGTCAAAATTAGTTGACCATAGAGTTGAGGGTCCATTTCTGGGCTCTCTATTCTGTTCCGTTGATCTATGTGTCTGTTTTTGTGCCAGTACCATACTGTCTTGATGATGACAGCTTTGTAATAGAGCTTGAGTCTGGAATTGTGATGCTGCCAGCTTTGCTTTTCCTTCTCAACATTCCTCTGGCTATTCGGGGTCTTTTCTGGTTCCATACAAATTTTAGGATTATTTGTTCCATTTCTTTGAAAAAAGTGGATGGTATTTTGATAGGGATTGCATTGAATGTGTAGATTGCTCTAGGTAGCATTGACATCTTCACAATATTTGTTCTTCCAATCCATGAGCATGGAACGTTTTTCCATTTCTTTGTGTCTTCCTCAATTTCTTTCATGAGTATTTTATAGTTTTCTGAGTACGGATCCTTTGCCTCTTTGGTTAGATTTATGCCTAGGTATCTTATGGTTTTGGGTGAAATTGTAAATGGGATCAATTCCTTAATTTCTCTTTCTTCTGTCTTGTTGTTGGTGTATAGGAATGCCACTGATTTCTGTGCATTGATTTTATATCCTGCCACTTGACTGAATTCCTGTATGAGTTCTAGTAGTTTTGGGGTGGAGTCTTTTGGGTTTTCCACATAAAGTATCATATCATCTGCAAAGAGTGAGAGTTTGACTTCTTGTTTGCTGATTTGGATGCCTTTGATTTCTTTTTGTTGTCGGATTGCTGTGGCTGGGACTTCTAATACTATGTTGAATAGCAGTGGTGATAGTGGTCATCCCTGCCGCGTTCCTGACCTTAGGGGGAAAGCTCTCAGTTTTTCCCCATTGAGAATGATATTCGCTGTAGGTTTTTCATAGATGGCTTTTATGATATTGAGGTATGTACCCTCTATGCCTATACTCTGAAGAGTTTTGATCAAGAAAGGATGCTGTACTTTGTCAAATGCTTTTTCTGAATCTATTGAGAGGAGCGTATGATTCTTGTTCTTTCTTTTGTTAATGTATTGTATCACGTTGATTGATTTGCAGATGTTGAACCAACCTTGCAGCCCAGGGATAAATCCCACTTGGTCGTGGTGAATAATCCTTTTAATGTACTGTTGGATCCCATTGGCTAGTATTTTGGTGAGAATTTTTGCATCCATGTTCATCAAGGATATTGGTCTGTAATTCTCCTTTTTGATGGGGTCTTTGTCTGGTTTTGGGATCAAGGTAATGGTGGCCTCATAAAATGAATTTGGAAGTTTTCCTTCCATTTCTATTTTTTGGAACAGTTTCAGAAGAATAGGTATTAATTCTTCTTTAAATGTTTGGTAGAATTCTCCTGGGAAGCCATCTGGCCCTGGGCTTTTATGTTTTGGGAGATTTTTGATGACTGCTTCAATTTCCTTAGTGGTTATAGGTCTGTTCAGGTGTTCTATTTCTTCCTGGTTCAGTTTTGGTAGTTGATACATCTCTAGGAATGCATCCATTTCTTCCAGGATATCTAATTTGCTGGCATATAGTTGCTCATAATATGTTCTTATGATTGTTTGTATTTCTTTGGTGTTGGTTGTGATCTCTCCTCTTTCATTCATGATTTTGTTGATTTGGGTCATTTCTCTTTTCTTTTTGAAAAGTCTGGCCAGGGGTTTATCAATCTTGTTAATTCTTTCCAAGAACCAGCTCCTAGTTTCGTTGATCTGTTCTACTGTTCTTTTGGTTTCTATTTCATTGATTTCTGCTCTGATCTTTATGATTTCTCTTCTCCTGCTGGGTTTAGGCTTTATTTGCTGTTCTTTCTCCAGCTCCTTTAGTGGTAGGGTTAGGTTGTGTACTTGAGACCTTTCTTGTTTCTTGAGAAAGGCTTGTATTGCTATATACTTTCCTCTTAGGACTGCCTTTGCTGCATCCCAAAGATTTTGAACAGTTGTGTTTTCATTTTCATTGGTTTCCATGAATTTTTTTAATTCTTCTTTAATTTCCTGGTTGACCCATTCATTCTTTAGTAGGATGCTCTTTAGCCTCCATGTATTTGCGTTCTTTCTGACTTTCCTCTTGTGATTGAGTTCTAGTTTCAAAGCATTGTGGTCTGAAAATAGGCAGGGAATGATCCTAATCTTTTGGTACCGGTTGAGACCTGATTTATGACCTAGGATGTGATTGATTCTGGAGAATGTTCCATGGGCACTAGAGAAGAATGTGTATTCTGTTGCTTTGGGATGGAATGTTCTGAATATGTCTGTGAAGTCCATTTGGTCCAGTGTGTCATTTAAAGTCTTTACTTCCTTGTTGATCTTTTGTTTAGATGATCTGTCCACATCAGTGAGGGGGGTGTTAAAGTCCCCCACTATTATTGTATTGTTGTTGATGTGTTTCTTTGCTTTTGTTATTAATTGCCTTATATAATTGGCTGCTCCCATGTTAGGGGCATAGATATTTACAATTGTTAGATCTTCTTGTTGGATAGACCCTTTAAGTAGGATATAGTGTCCTTCCTCATCTCTTATTACAGTCTTTGGTTTAAAAGCTAATTTGTCTGGGGCGCCTGGGTGGCTCAGTTGTTAAGCATCTGCCTTCGGCTCAGGTCATGATCCCAGGGTCCTGGGATCGAGCCCCGCATCGGGCTCCCTGCTCTGCGGGAAGCCTGCTTCTCCCTCTCCCACTCCCCCTGCTTGTGTTCCCTCTCTCAATGTGTCTCTCTCTGTCAAATAAATAAATAAAATCTTTAAAAAAAAATAAAAATAAAAAAATAAAAAAAATAAAAGCTAATTTGTCTGATATAAGGATGGCCACCCCAGCTTTCTTTTGGTGTCCATTAGCATGGTAAATGGTTTTCCACCCCCTCACTTTCAATCTGGGGGTGTCTTTGGGTCTAAAATGAGTCTCTTGCAGACAGCCTATTGATGGGTCTTGTTTCTTAATCCAATCTGATAGCCTGTGTCTTTTGATTGGGGCATTTAGCCCATTTACATTCAGGGTAACTATTGAAAGATAGGAATTCAGTGCCACTGTATTGCCTGTAAGGTGACTGTTACTGTATATTGTCTGTGTTCCTTTCTGGTCTATGTTGCTTTTAGGCTCTCTCTTTGCTTAGAGGACCCCTTTCAAGATTTCTTGTAGGGCTGGTTTCATGTTTGCAAATTCCTTTAGTTTTTGTGTGTCCTGGAAGCTTTTTATCTCTCCTTCTATTTTCAATGACAGCCTAGCTGGATATAGTATTCTTGGTTGCATATTTTTCTCATTTAGTGCTCTGAATATATCCTGCCAGTCCTTTCTGGCCTGCCAGGTCTCTGTGGATAGGTCTGTTGCCAATCTAATGTTTCTACCATCGTAGGTTACAGATCTCTTCTCCTGAGCTGCTTTCAGGATTTTCTCTTTGTCTCTGTGACTCATAAGTTTTACTATTAGATGTCAGGGTGTTGACCTATTTTTATTGATTTTGAGAGGGGTTCTCTGTGCCTCCTGGATTTTGATGCCTGTTTCCTTCCCCAAATTAGGGAAGTTCTCTGCTATAATTTGCGCCAGTATACCTTCTGCCCCCCTCTCTCTCTCTTCTTCTTCTGGGTTCCCAATTATTCTAATGTTGTTTCATCTTATGGCATCACTTATCTCTCGAATTTTGCCCTCGTGACCCAGTAGTTGTTTATCGCTCTTTTTCTCAGCTTCTTTATTTTCCATCATTTGGTCTTCTATATCACTGATTCTTTCTTCTGCCTCATTTATCCTAGTAGTTAGTGCCCCCATTTTTGATTGCACCTCATTAATAGCCTTTTTGATTTCGACTTGGTTAGATTTTAGTTCTTTTATTTCTCCAGAAAGCATTTCTCTAATAACTTCCATGCTTTTTTCAAGCCCAGCTAGTATCTTTAAAGTGATGATTCTGAAGTCTAGATCCGACATCGTACTAATGTCCGTATTGAGTAGGTCCCTGGCAGTCGGTACTACCTCTCGTTCTTTTTGTTGAGGTGATTTTTTCCATCTTGTCATTTTGTCCAGAGGAGAATAGATTAATGAGAGAACAAAATGCTAACAGGGTAACAGCGTCCCCAGAAAATATACTCTAAACAAATCAGAAAAGACCTGAAGCCAGGGGAAGAGAAAGGAAAGAAATAAAAAAGAAAAAGGTAAACAAAAACAGAACAAAAGAAAACAAAAAAAAAAGAATATGATCAAATATGATCAGGCTGGTGCATAGATCTGTGCCACACACTAGATTTTGGGTGTATTTTGGTACGTTAGAATAAAGTGCCTCCCAAAATTTTAAAGAAAAAAAAACTTATATATGTACAAAAATGAGGGTTGATATGATGAAGGGATGAAATATGACTGTAAGGATGAAAATTATAAAAAATTTTATAAAAGGAATTGATATGTTGTTTGAAAAAAGAAAGAAGAGGATTTAGAAGAAAAAGGGAGAGAATGTGATCAGGCAGGAGAGTAGAACAAAACCATACACTAGAGATTTAGGGTGTATTTTGATCTGTTAGAAGAAACTATCTCAAAATTTTAAAGAGAGAACAACTTATAAATTTATGCCAAAAATAAGGGTAACTACTATGAAGGGATAGAATATGACTCTAAAAATGAAAAATAAAAATGTTTTTTAAAAAAGGGATTGATGTTGGTTGAGAAAGGGAAAAAGAAAAATTCAAAAAAAAAAAAGTTAAAAAAAAATTAACTTTGAAAGACTAAAGAATCGTGGTAAAAAAGCAATGGATTCTATGTGCAGTGTTCCCCTAGTGCTGGAGTTCTGCCGTTCTCATTGATCGGTGAACTTGGTCTTGGCTGGCTGTTCTCACTGATCTTCTGGGGGAGGGGCCTGTTGCTGTGGTTCCCAAATGCCTTTGCCGGAGGCGGAATTGCCCTGCCCTTGCCCGGTCCGGGCTAAGTAATCTGCTCGGGTTTGCTCTCTGGAGCTTTTGTTCCCTGCAAGCTTTCCATACAGCTTTGGAGGCCGAGAGTGAAAATGGTGGCCTCCCAATCTCCGCCCTGGAGGAGCCGAGAACTCAGGGCCCCGATCCTCAGTGCGTCCCCAGAGAAAAGCAGTCAGTCACTCCCGTCTCCCTGGTCTCCATCTGCTCTCTGTGCTCACCCAGCCTGTGACCGAGCATTTCTATCTCTGGCACCCGACTCAGTGTGGAGTCTCCAAACCCAGCACATCCCTGTGGTGCACTCCTGTGCCACTCCTCCCAGGGGAGGAAGGGGAGTCTCCCCGGATCTGCCACTTGTTGGGTCCCTGCTGGAGGAGCAGGGGTCCGACTGTGCCACAGATCACGGTTTATGGCAACCCCGAGCTGAGAGCCCGTGCCTCGGCTCCGTCTTTTTAGCTGGCTTCCCTGCTCCTATCCCTGGGAGCTCTGCCGCACTCAGGCACCACCAGTCTTTCTGTGACCCGAGGGTCCTGAGACCACACTGTCCCCCCGAGTGTTCCACCCCCTGCTTAGCCACTGGAGCGACGTCCCTCAGCAGAGCAGACTTGTACAAGTTCTGATTTTGTGCTCCACGGCTCTATCACTTGCCAGAAGTGGCCGACGGAGTTCCTTCCCCCACCATCTATCCTCCCGAATATCACCTTGGATTCACTTCTCCACACGTCCTACCTTCCAGAAAGTGGTCGCTTTTCTGTTCAGAGAGTTGTTGCTATTCTTTTCTTCGATCTCCTGTTGAGTTCGTAGGTGTTAAGAATGGTTTGATCCCTATCCACTGAATTCCTGAGACCAGACGAAATCCAGGTCTCCTACTCATCCCATAGTAGCCTTTATTTTAAATAAGACCCTTACCCTGAAGTTTGAGAATCAGTGGGCTAGTGTATTTCTGCCCACATCTATAAAAGCCTCATCAGCATGCAAATGAGCATCTCTATGATATAGCTTAGTATAAGAGGGTTAAAAACTGCATCCCCATGGTTTGAAACACAGTGTGGAAAAGTAATCAAATGGATCAGTGGAGAGTAATAATTGGATTCCCTCCACCTTGCACATGCATTCTTAATGCTTATAAAAATTCTGGTCTTTGTCATCCATTCTCTAAACTCAGAAACCTGAAGCATAGTATTTTTAAATGTGCTAAAGTGTCTAGCATTGTCTTAGGAAATTAGTTTTTTCTGCTTCATTACATTTTCCAGGTAGGTGAGTTTTAACTATTTAACCATTCTAGAAGAAACGTAGCCAGTATTATGAATATTAGTAGAACTTGAAGGGGAAGTGAATTAACACAAAGGTACAACTTAGTGCATTTATGTCTTCATTCATGCAACAAAACATTATTACTTTCCTTCCGTGGACTGTCACCCAAGTCAAAATTCCTTATGGGCCCAGATACCTTGTTTGGGTAATAAAGCTTTTCTGTTCCAACAACTTACAGCTCTTTTAGGTGCTTATTATAAATTGTAGAGAGTGTCAAAGATAAACCCACATCTTTGAGGAGCACACTTTTACGGTAAAGAAGGAAAAAGATATACATGCAATTCATAGATCTTTAAAAAATGAAATCCTTCTGAATGAAGCATGTGGACCTTAAGGACTGTCGTGGGTTAGACCTGTAAGAAGTCTTCATGAACATGTAAATGGCCTTTGAATGGAGGCTGGATTCTTAGGAAAAAGAGACAGGCGTTATCTTAGAGGAATGGGGACATGCATGTGAGGTACATAGAAAGATGCTTACTGCAGAAAAGAATGGAAACAATTTAAACATCTGTCTATAAGGAGTTGGATGGATAAACATATAGAATGGAAGAAGGCACGGAAGCATTCAAGTAGATGAACTAGATTTATATGTAAGAACATGGATAAGTAATAAAACGATGTTAAGAGAAAAAGTGTAAGTTACAGAACAATACATACTGTATTGGTTATTCATGTATTGTAAAAATTCAAACATATAAACACATTAAAAAAGATTGGAGGAATGCTCACTTAATTCATTATAGTGCTTGCCTCATAGGAGGTCGGAATGAGGATTAAGTGAAATTCAAATTTCTGAGTAATTTATGACTACTTAAAAACAGCTTGAAACAGCATAACAATATCGGAGGACATTTCTTGTGGTTTGCATGGAAATTTGTGATATTCTTCTTTGATCCTTTCAGTGATAATGTCCTCATGGTCTTCATGAAAATAAGTTTGAAAGAAGAAACAAAAAATGAAATTAACATTACCAGTTAGTGTTGATCTGATCAGTCGGTGTGTGCAGTGGATATAGACTTTGTTTCTCTTTGTAGGTAAATGTCACTCGGGAAGACTCACCCAGTGAAGACCCGGTCTTTCTTCGAACTTTAGGGAAAGGAGACTGGTTTGGAGAGAAAGCCTTGCAGGGGTGAGTAGATGACATTTTTCACAGTTTTTGTTTGAGTGCTGCATAAATTCCCGTCTCACATACTGAGCTCCGAGCAAAACAGGCTCTTTATTTACTGTTGATCCTACTATCGGACACAGACCCTTGATGACCATTTTTATTTATTTCCAGGGAGATTTGTCATGCATTTATATAGGCTTTAAGATTAATTGATGAACTTGTGTAGTATCATTTTTATATTAATGGGGAAATTTCTTGGCTCTGTGCTCCTTTTCTACACTCTCTATAAGGACTCTAAAAGAGAGGGGAAAGTCTCTGCTAAGCTTATTTTGTGCCACAGTTTTACTCCTAATCTTAGGAAGACGATTGGTTGAGAATTTGGAAATCCCTGAGCTGACTATACCCACCAAAGGCGATGGATGGGCTTCATGTCTGGGTGGTGGTTGTCACTGTGGGTGGTAGAGATGGAGATCATGCACGTGCGGACCCCCATGGATGGGCTCCAAAGGCTGGACCCAGAGACACGTGCTCTAAAAGGTCCCTGAATTCTACTTGTAAAGTAAGTCCTCGAGAAGCAAGCACTTGGGATTTCTTCCCACATACTATGGAAGAGGCACCCAGTTGACTTTGAACTGCACATATTGCAGAACACATGACAAATATGACAGCTCTATTTGGGTATTTGCCTCTTGTTTTCCAGTAAGCAACACATCTCAGTTATCACTGTATAGATTGCTGAGACTCTTCAAAACTCAGTGCTGTGTGTGTATATACATCTACTTGAATCAGAAATAACCAATATACATTTATATGTGTGTCAAAATCCAGGTGCCGGAGGGTCTGCTAGAGAGGAATAGCAATAGGATATAATTTATGCCTAAAATATTTGGAAGTCAGTTTTGTTTCCATTATGCTTTCATTTAAAAATTACGTTATAAGCATTTTGTTTGAAATTACTATGAAGAAATCATTTAGGGAGTTTTAATTTTTAAGCCACAATCAGATAGCAGGTTTCTTTTTTTTCTTTCTTACCCTTTCACAGCTACAGAAATGAAACAGAGATCCTGATAAGTCATCTTACGTACACTACATTACCTTATGAACATTCAGAGCTAAAAGCATTTCACTTTCTTCTTTTCTTCTGCTTAGTTCATTTGATCCTTATCTGATGAGCATGTACTTGGCATTAGATTTTTTTCTATGGCAATGTTGGAAGAAATACCATGTTCACTGTACATTCACAAAAGAATAAAAATAAACATTATCTTTTTAGTATAAAGCACACAGACCTATCATTTGTACTTGAATATTTCTTTCCCTTGATTATACATAGAGGATTCTAGAGAATGATGCCTCCTGATTCCATTGGTCCAAGATTAACTGCCTGTGTGAAAAATGTCATTTCCAACAAAGCCAAAGAAACAGAAATATTTTCAGTCATTTCTGATTGAGATCACAAGTGGAACGCCAGAAAATAAAACATGATTGAAAATGGACAGATTTTCTTTTGTAGCTTATTGCCACTGAATTTGGGTGCCTATTAAAGAAAGCTTTTATGGTGAAAACCCCTTTCTAGAATGTGTCTAGAAGTTCTTAAGAAGTGACCGTGAGTATATAGTTCATGGAAAAGTTACCAGCTTTTCTCTGGTATCAGAATATAATGGTGTTCCATCTAGACTGAATTCATTCTGGCATATGGCTATTCCCATGAATTGTCTGGTGCCCCAACTCTCTCTTGTACGTGTTCGGTCCTCTGCTCTGGGTGGCTCCTCACTCCACCCCCCCTGCCTCCGCCTTCCCACTCCCCCGTGTTGCCTGGGGCCCCATCCTTCCCCCAGCAATGTCTTTCTTTCTTGTGCCCTCTGCCCTTATATTCTCGCTGCTCCACCTGGCTTTACCAGCCTACTCTAAGTGCCCTCTGAAATGTCACCGGGGATTTGCAACTTGCACCAGAGACTGCCCTTCCTTTTCTGTCTTCTTCTCAGCCAGTTTTACCCTGCTGACCACCCCTTCCTTCCTTTCTTCCTTCCTTCCTTCCTTCATTCTTTATTTGAGAGGGAGAGAGAGCACACAAGCAGGGGGTAGGGGCAGAGGGAGAAGCAGACTCCCTACTGAGCAGGGAGCCCCACTCGGGGCTCAATCCCAGCACTCTGGGATCATGACCAGAGCCGAAGGCAGGCGCTTAACTAACTGAGCCACCCAGGCACCCCCACCCTCTCTTTCTTCAAATTCCCCTTCCTTTGGGTCCCTTGCAACTGTTAGCACTTCTTAGAATTTCTCATTCAATTTCCTAAAATTCATCACTGTTTTGTCCTCAAATCTCTCTATTACATACATTTTGATAGACATCGAGATCCATGGTTGCCTGTCACCTTGATGAGAAGTCCAAATACTTATATTCTTATAGGAGCTCAGTATCTGGCACTTTTCAGATACTCAGCATGTAATAGTTGAATAAATGAATGAATGAGTGAATGAATGAATGAATGAACGAACAAACAAACAAATGAACCTCTCTAATGTAGCCCAATCAAGCATTCCCTTCTTGCTTGGATCTTGTCTCTCTGCTTGGATCTGTTTGGCAGTAGGTAAGGGGTTATGAACTTGCTTGTCTACAGGGGGCAGGCTGGTAATGTAAATAAATAAGGTAAGGTGGCAAACTAGAAACCCTTCTGTGAAGAGGACAGCAATTCCTGAGCTCCAGCACTTTGCTAGGCACTTTGTTTTTTTTTAGCAGAAAAAAACTTAGGTTTTGAAAAACAAATATGAAATGTGATTTTTAAAAAAAGCTCTGCAAGCAAAAAAAAAAAAAAAAAAAAACAACCCAACAAACATTTCTGCAAATGATTTGAGCTGTGAGCTGCCATTTTGTGATTTCTATCAGATATGTCTTCTTAAAACCCTGTATCTAGAATCAAATGAAGGAAGCTTATTAGGTTAACCCTTCTTGGTTATTTCCTTGTTTTGATTTTTTTTTAAATGTTCTGATGTCCTATATATGTGACCTGTTTTTCACTCGGAGTATCTATGTTGTGTTTTTTTTTTTTATCTTTGAGTTTCAATGTTTGACACAAGAAATTCTAACTTTTCACATATCAGATTGATTTGCTTCGCTTATTTCCCTCTAAAAACCTTAAAAACAATAGATGTTCCCCCAGCAATGTCTTTCTTTCTTGTGCCCTAGATGTTACTTTGAGATAGAAAGTCCTCTGGGCACTGTGTGTATTCTTTTGGGTAATATCTTTGCTTCTTTGCAAATCATGTAATTTTTATCCTTGGAAGACAGATTACATAGAGTTCTCTGTGCGTACATAACACAGCATTTCAGACTGTTGTTGTCTCACACCTAAAATTTACATGTACTGGGAATTGTTGCTTTATTTTCCTGAGGATGTTCATCATACCACTAAAATATTGATAAATTGGTTAATTTTGACATGAATCCTTGACCATACTTTTTAAATTTCAGAGTGCTTAATACGAGTATTGGTGAAGAACACAGTAGATGGTTGAATGACAGAGCTGGAATGTGAGCTCAATACTCTGACTTCAGAACTCTACTCTAGAATTCTGCCTCTAGAAGGAACAAGCTCCATTTCCTTGTTCTATGCAGACAGTAGAGTCCTAGATCTAGCCATCTTGTAATCTATATTATTACCATCCATTAACTAGTAGCATCTCTTTAGCAGAGAAATTGAGGTCACGGATTGCTTTCACTTTGGTTGATGTGAAGCAGATTATTCAGTATTCCTTGGCTCAAGCACTACTTTTTTCCGCTCCCCGTGGTAATGGTTTTTCCACACCAAAGAGGGGGCAAAATGTTGTACTGTTTACAGAAGGACTCTTTCCTTATGTACAGGAAAATTAAAGTTGTCTTTAAGAGAAATTATTGCAGGGATAGTCCAGTAATTCATGAGTCAGTCTATCACATGCTTACTATGGCTTCAAACTCTCTCCACCTGACTTGAAACCACGCAGAATCCACATGGGCATCAGATGGTGTCAAGTTCTAAGCCACACCCATGCTGTGCATCTAGAGTAAGAGGGAAAACCTAAGAGTAAGCACAACCTGACCGAGATGGGGCTGAGCTCCCACTTGGCCCTGTCCCCTTCCCCTGACATTTGAGTCTCCAGCACAGCCTGTGGTGAAGAGCTCCAGCCCAGAAGTCAGACTGCCTGCGTTGGGAACCACTTAGTCATCTACAAATTATGAGACCCTGAAAGGTTCTCCTTTAATCAGAAACGGTGGTGATGATTGTACCTAACTTTCTTTTTTTGTTTGTTTGTTTAGTTTTTGAGAGGAATAATCAAGGGGATTGTTATAAAGCATTTGAGTGTCTAGAATTTAAATTATGCTCAAAAAAAGTTAGCTGGTATCATCAGCACCCCCACCATCTTGTTTTCACTCTCATCATCAGTAGCATTGGCAACGTCACCATCATCATTCCCAAGAATGTTCTGCTGTTTCTTGACCAGACTTTGGGACACTTGATATAATTGACATAGCTTTAGATGTGGAATCAACCACCCACTGATGATATCACTTGGAGCAAGCCAGTACCTCTCTGGGTCTCTGGTTCTGAATTTGGAAACCAAGACAGTTGAACTAGATGATCTCTAACTTTCCTTAGGTCACAGCCTCTGCTTCTCTTGGGATTTGGCCTCTTTACAGCTGGAACAGAGCTCTGGATGCCAAATGCAGCCCTGCGCCACCCTGTTAAATGGTGGCCTTTAATAGAAGGCCCTTCCTTCCAGGAATTATCCTAGCTCTTCTTGCCTATTTTCCAACACCTATGCCACTTGCCAGGCTCTGTCCTTGTTGATGGGAAAAAAAAAAATAAGCCAAAGCTATATTTCCTCAAGGACCGTGATCTTGGGAAGGTGAATTAACATTTCTGAACCTGCTTTTCTCCCCCCTCCCTTTTTTAAATTAATAAAATGATAGTACATAAAAGGATATAATACTGGATATAGCATTTTAATACTTTGTCATATTTGAATCTGATAATTCATGTATTTTTTTGAGAATAAAACATTACAGATACAATTCAAGCCTCTTTGGTCTCCTCTCCATTCTTTCCCTCCTTCCCACCATCACCTCCTGAGGTTGGCCGTGTGCACCCTCCCTGCTCATGTGTCTATAATCTATTATGTATATATTGTATTCCTAAATGCCCATAAGCTAGTTTTGTCTAAAATTTTGTACATCTGAAATCTCCATTTCACATTGGGTCAATACGTCCTTTCTCTTTCTTTTCCTTCTGTCATGTGAATTGCATTTGTACCATCTCTTAGAAGTTTTACCTTTTTCTATTATTTTAATGATTAATCTTTAGGATTGTAATATGTATAGCCAACATGTAATGTTAACCAGTGGCTCTGTTCTTCTCTTGAATAACAAAAGGATCTTCGTGTGTTTCAATCACTCCTACCAACTTCCCTCTAGTTTTCTAGTCTCTGATTCCACCTGGTTGGTAAATCCCCTGGTATTATTACTATAATGACTGCATTTTTTCAGACACTACTGATGTAGGTTTTCAACTTGTTTATTGCTTTGCCCATGATTTCTTCTTATACACAGCTCATTCCTTTTGGGTTTATTCTTCAGCAGTTGTTCATAGATGATCTGTTTATACATTCTGCTTTTGCCTATACGTGCATTGAGCTGTGTATGGAGATCTAGGTTGAAATTTAATTTTCCTCAAAATTTTAAATACGATTCTATTGTCTTCTGGCATTCATAGTCTGCAGTGAGTCAAATCATTCTTCCTTTAGAGGTCCTATGTCTTTTTCTTTGGCACCTGTCCCTTTGTCTTTGATGCTCTGCATCTTTCCTATAATCTCTCTAGGCGCAGATATATTTTATTTTCCCTTCATATCCTGCTGTATTTTCTTTCCTTCTGAGAATATAGTTTTCCTCAATTCTAGAAAATTCTAAGCATTACCCCCACATATTTCTTTTCACCTCACTTTCTCTTAATCTCTCATTTGGTGGCTCCTGATATTCTAGGTTTCAGCTCCTCATCCCACCAGCCTTCCTTCTTTTCTCATGTCTATGTGTTCTTGCTCTGTATCATCCTGTGCTACGTTTGCGATGGAATCTTGGCAGTTCTCTCCTTTCACCTGCATCCGGTCTTAAATTCAACCCATCATCTGAGTTGTTGCCCATGATTCTTTTCTAAATGCAACTCTTAGCATTTCTACTTGGCACGCCACAGTGGTTAGTGAACTCTGAAATGAGACCTCCTGGGTTCGAATCCCAGCCCCACCGTTTACAAGGTGTTACCCTGTTTCCTTCACCTCTCTGTGCTTCAGATTCATGGTTTGTGAATGGGAATAACTGTACCTGGCTACATACAGTTGGTGATTAATAAGCCAAGTGATGTGTGTAGTATGTATGTTTATTATAATGAAAACTAGCAAATACTAACAGATCAATACAAAATGTTAGCTGTTACTGTTTTCATGTCTATTTTATATTATTTCCTTTCTTTGCTTTATCTCTATTATTTTTAAAATGACAAATTATTTGAAGTTTTCTGTTACTTTAATTCTAACATATGTTGTATCTGTGAACTCTCCCTCCTTATGGTGTGGTTTATTATAGCTTGTGGAGGTTTTTTGTTTGTTGGTTTGTTTTCAGTGCAGTTGGTGGACGGACAGACTCCTTCCGGCCAGGAAGATCTCTTTGTAGCTATTTCACATGTTTTGTATTTGCCTTTGCGAGGATGGGTTTCACCTTGATTACCCTGTACCATGAAGTTCAGAGAGAAAGAGTTCAGATCTCTAAGTTGTAAGGCTTGGGTTCCTGTTTCTCTTGGGGAGAACCTCCTGAACACTTACCTGGACCAACAGAGAGAGAGAGAGAGCTTTTTTTCTTTACTTTTCTCGCTCCTTCCTCCCTTATTTATTTATTTATTTTAGATTTTATTTATTTATTTGACAGAGAGAGAGATAGCGAGAGCAGGAACACAAGCAGGGGGAGTGGGAGAGGGAGAAGCAGGCTTCCCGCTGAGCAGGGAGCCCGATGTGGGGCTCGATCCCAGGACTCTGGGATCATGACCTGAGCCAAAGGCAGACGCTTAATCTCCCTTATTTAATTTTAATTCCAGTATAGTTAACATAATTATGTTAGTTTCAGGTGTACAATATGGTGATTCAGCATTACTCAGTGCTCATCATGATAACTGTGCTCTTAATCCCCCTCACCTGTTTCACTCATACCCCCCACCCCCACACCCCCTGTCACCTCTGCTCTAGTAATCATTTGGTTTGTTCTCTATAGTTAAGAGTCTGTTTCTTGGTTTGCCTCTTTTTTTCCTTGTTCATTTGTTTTGTTTCTTAAATTCCACAAATGAGTAAAATTAGATGGTATTTCTCTTTCTCCTACTGATGTATTTTGCTTGCATTATACCCTCTAGATCCATCGATGTTGTTGCAAAAGGCAAGATTTCATTCTTTTTTATGGCTGAATAATATTCCATTATAATAAACACATACACACACACACACACACACACACACACCACATCTTTATCCATTCATCTATCATTAGAGACTGGGGTTGCTGCCGTATTTCACTATTTTAAGCAATGCTGCAGTAAACATATGGGCACATAATATCTTTTTGAGTTAGTGTTTTCAATTTATTTGGGTAAATACCCGGTAGTGGAATTACTGGATCATGTGGTATTTCTGTTATTAATTTTTTGAAGCACCTCTGTACTGTTTTCCACAATAGCTGTACCAGTTTGCATTCCCAACAAAGGTTCCTTTTTCTCCGTATCCTCACCAACCCTTGTTGTTTCTTGTGTTGTTGATTTTAGCCATTCTGACAGGTGTGAGGTGATAACTCACTGTGGTTTTGATTCACATTTCCCTGCTGATGACTGATGTTGAGCATCTTTTCATGTGTCTTTTGGGCATCTGGATGTCTTCTTTGGAGAAATGTCTGTTGTCTTTGGCCCAATTTTAATTGGATTATTTGTTTTTTGTTGAGTTGTATAAGTTCCTTATATGTTTCAGATACTAACCCTTTGTCAGATATGTCATTTGAAAATACCTTCTCCCACTTAGGAGTTTGTCTTTTAGTTTTATTGATTGTTTCCTTTGCTGTGCAGAAGCTTTTTATTTTGATGTAGTCCCCAGCTTTTGTTTTCCTTGCCCAAGGGGAGATAGGCAGAAAAATGTTGCTACAGCCGATGTCGGAGACATTACTGCCTGTGCTCTCTTCTAGGATTTTTGTGGTTTCAGGTCTCACATTTAGGTCTTTGATCCATTTCAAGTTTATTTTTGTGCATGGTGTAAGAAAGTGGTCCAGTTCATTGTTTTGGGTGTTTCTGTCCAGTTTTCCCAACATCATTTATTGAAGAGACAACTCTTTTTCCATTGCATATTCTTGCCTTCTTTGTCAAAGATTACTTGACCATATAATTGTAGGTTTATTTCTGGGCTCTCTGTTCTGTTCTTTTGATCTATGTATCTATTTTGTGCCAGTACCGTATTGTTTTGATCACTACAGCTTTGTAGTGTAACTTGAAATCTGGGATTGTGTTACCTCTAGCTTTGTTTTTCTTTTCAACATTGCTTTGGCTATTCAGGGTCTTTTGTGGTTTCATACATATTTTAGGATTATGTTTTCTAGTTCTGTGGAAAATGCTGTTGGTATTTTGATAGGGATTGCATTAAATCTATAGATTGCTTTGGGAAGTATGGTCATTTTAACAATATTGGTTCTTCCAATCCATGAGCATAGAATACCTTTCCATTTGTTTGTGTCATCTTCAGTTTCTTTCATCAGTGTTTTATAGTTTCCAGAGTACAGGTCTTTCACCTCCTTGGTTGTTTATTCCTAGGTATTTTATTCTTTTTGGTACAATTGCAAATGGGACTGTTTTCTTAATTTCTCTTTCTGCTACTTCATTATTAGCCTATAGAAATGCAATGGATTTCTCTATATTGATTTTGTATCCTACAACCTTAGTAAATTCATTTATCAATTCTAGTAGTTTTTTGGAAGAGTCTTCAGAGTTTTCTATGTAGAATATTATGTTATCTATAAACAGTGAAAGCTTTACTTCTTCCTTACCAGTTTAGATGTCTTTTATTTCTTGTTTGATTGCTGTGGGTAGGACTTCTAGTACTATGTTGATTAAAAGTGGTGAGAGTGGTCATCCTGTCTTGGTCCTGATCTTAAGGGAAAAGCTCTCAGTTTTTCACCATTGAGTATGATGTTAGCTGTGGGATTTTCATATATGAACTTTATTATGTTGAGATATGTTCCCTCTGAACTGACTTTGTTGAGAGTTTTTATAGATACTGTACTTTGTCAAAAGACAATGGATACTGTACTTTGTCAAACACTTCATCTGCATCTATTGAAATGATCATATGGTTTTTATTCTTTCTCTTGTTGATGTGATGTATCATGTTGATTAATTTGCAAATATTGAACCAACCTTGCATTCCAGGAATAAATCCCACTTGATCATGGTGAATGATTTTTTTTAACATATTGTTGGATTCAATTTGCTAATACTTTGTTGAGAACTTTTGCATGTATGTTTCTCAGAGAGAGTGGCCTGTAGTTCTTTTTGTGGTGTCTTTATCTGGTTTTGGTATCAAGGTAATGCTGGCCTCATAGAATGAATTTGGAAGCTTTCCTTTCTCTTCTATTTTTTTTGGAATAGTGTGAAAGGAACAGGTATTAACTCTTCTTTAAATGTTTGGTAGAATTCACCTGTGAAGCCTTCTGGTCCTGGACTTCTTTTTGTTGGGAGTTTATTACTGATTCAGTTTCATTGCTAGTAATTGGTCTGTTCAAATTTTCTAGTTCTTCCTGATTCACTTTTGGTAGGTTACATATTTCTAGGAATTTATGCATTTTTCCAGGTTGTCCAATTTGTTGGCATATAATTTTTCATGATATTCTCTTATAATCCTTTGTATTTCTGTGGTGTCTATTGTTATTTCTCTTCTTTCAGTTCTGATTTTATTTATTTAAGTTTTCTCTGTCTCCCTTTCTCTCTCTCTCTCTCTCTCTCTTTTTTTTTTTTTTTTTTTATAAATCTGGCTAGACGTTTATCAGTTTTGTTGCTCATTTCAAAGAACCAGTTCTTGGTTTCAGTGATCTGCTCTATCATTTTTTGTTTTGTTTTTAGTTTCTATTTAATTTATTTATACTCCAATCATTATTATTTGCCTTCCTTCCACAGGCTTTAGGTTTTTGTTTGTTCTTTTTTCAGCTTCTTTAAGTGTAAGGTTACATTCTTTATTTGAGATCTTTCTTGCTTCTTGAGGTAGGCCTGTATTACTATAAATTTTCCTCTTAGAACAGCTTTTGCTGCCTCCCAAAGATTTTCGACTATTGTGTTTTCATTTTCATTTCTCTGCATATAATTTTTCTTGTTGATCCATTCATTGTTTAGTAGCATGTTATTTAGCCTTCATGTATTTATGTTCTTTCCAGGCATTTTCTTGTTTTATGCCATTGTGGTCAGAAAAGATGAGTGGTATGACTTTAATCTGTTTGAATTTAAGCCTTGATTCATATTCTAACATGGGATCTATTCTGGAGAAAGTTCCATGTGTGCTTGAATAGCATGTGTATTCCACTGTTTTAGGAGGGAATGTTCTGAATATATCTCTTAGATCCATATGTTCTAGTGTGTCATTCAAAGCCACTGTTTTCTTGTTGATTTTCTGTGTCAGTGATCTGTCCATTAATGTAAGTGGGGTATTAAAGTCTCCTACCATTATTGTATTACTATTGATTACTTCCTTTATGTTTGTTAGTAGCTACTTTATGTATTTGGGTGCTCCTCTGTTGGGTACATAAATATTTACAATTGTTATATTTTCTTATTGGATTGTTCCCTTTATGATTATGTAGTGTCCTTCTTTTCTCTTTTTATAGTCTTTGTCTTAAAGTCTATTTTGTCCAATACAAGTATAGCTATCTTGGCTTTCTTTTCACTGCCGTTTGCATGATAAATGCTTTTCCATTCCTTCACTTTCAATCTGCATGTGTCTTAGGTCTGAAATGCCTCCAGAGAAAGTTATTTATAAAGCTTATGGCTCGTGTGTAAAAATACTCTTGAACTCTGGCCTTAGGAAGGGCTCAGTCCCATTCACCATCTTGATTGGACCATAGCCAGTCTCCTTCACCCATCCCCTTGGGCCCTCCTGTCCAGCTCCAGCTCATTTCTCTAAACTTAGGACCCTCCTATTTGTAGCACCTGAGACTTTTAGGGGTTTTATTTTGTTTCTTTTTGTGTTTTAGTGAGAATTATAATTAATTAGCTCTTAAGCGAAGATTATTCTTGTGAGAATTACATTGGATAATCTATATAAGATGTAACAGTATCTAGGAGGATTTTTCCCTGTTGTCCTGGATTCGTGGCTCAGGTCCAGAGTTAAAAAGCTAAAGGGCCGGCTTCTTTTGCAGAACTGACTGGAAAAGCCAGAATTCCTTTAAGGTATCACTACTCCATCCACAAGATGGCCTGTTTGGGAGAGCCATGTTTATCAAAAGAAGTTGTTCCCTCTGTTTTATGGTCTTAACTTCCTTTCTTGTTGAGGATTTACAGGCAAATAGGCGATTAAAATAGAGTATGCTAAGTGATACTATGGCTGAAGCCCAAAGTCTCATAGCAACATTATCATATCTATATCTCCATCCTAAAACTTTTTTCTGAGTTCCAGACCCAGTTTCCTATAGGGCATGCCCACTTACATATCACTCAGGTACCTCAAATGGTGCTTGAACAAAATGAAATTCACTCTCTCTCTCCTCCCAGGCAAATCTATTCCAAGTGCTCCTTATTGTAGTAAGTGCTTTTCACACCAGAAATTTGGACATTATCTCTGACTCCTTCCTCCCCGGACATCCCCATACCACTAAGAACTAATTCTGTTGACTGTACCTTCTAAGTAGCGATCAACATTACCAATGTCTTGTTGTTTTCACTGCCACTGTTCTGATTAGTGCCGCCATGATGTGGTGTCACCCGGACTATTTTTCTTCCTCCCAATTGGTCACCCTGTGTCCAGTCTTGTTCATTTTGCATCTCCTTCACCCAATATTGTTATGATAATTTCTCAATATTAGTTTCTACAGTGGCTGTAATAAATGACTACATATTAAGTGTCTTAAAACAATAGAACTTTATTCTGTAATAATTCTGGAGGCTCAAAGGCCAAAATAAAGATGGCCATGTTTTCTCTGAATGTCCTAGGGAAGAATCTGTTCCATGCCTCTTTCCTGGCTTCTGGTGGTTGCCAGTAGTCTTCAACAACTTTGGTTTATAGCTTCATCATTTCAATTTTTGGTTCTGTCTGCACATGCTGTGTCTCCTCTTTGTGTATCTTTGTTTCAAAATCTTTTTCTTTTTATAAAGACATGAGTCATTGAATTTAGGGCCTACCCTAATACAGTATGGCAGCATCTTGATTATATCTACAAAGACCTTATTTCAAAATAAGGCCATATTCATAGGTTTTGGGGCTTAGGACTTTAACACAGCTTTTGGGGGAAGAGAGTTCAACCCACAACAGTCTCTAAAACAAAAGGGGTCATGTCCCTTTCCTTCTGGAGGGCTCCTGGTGGTGCCCCCTGCTGAGAAGTCTCTTATATATTACCCTGCAGTCTCATCCCTCACATGCCTCCTTCATGATCTGTGCTCTTGTCATACTGAGATCTCCAATGGCACCATCATCCCTATGATGTACTTTGGTTTTAGGCATTTGCCGTTGAATGATCTTTGATGATTACAGTCCTTCCTGGCATGGATGAATAACTGAAATTACAACAAGCCCCACCTGGGATGTTAGAACCTGGCAGCCCAGCACAGCACATAACCCAAGTGTGCAGGCATATAAAAGCTGTCGGTTCCTCTGACGTCCCTGATTACTCACAATAGGGACACATTTTCTTATATCTTGACATAAACATGCCTGGGATACAATAATTCACTGGGTTTTGATGTCAAGGAACCCAACGGGATTTAAGGGAATCACATCTTGGTTTGGAAGAAATTATACTGCATACAGAATATAATTATACATACACACACACACACCCCCACACACATACATATGCACAACCCTCTCCAACACACACATCCTAAATTGTAGATATCAGTATGGGAATACCTCTGGCCTAGCCTCTACAGACAATAATGAAGATAATTTAATCAATAGAATGTAAACACATGGTCTCTGGACTTCTCTGAAAAACACATTCTCCTGGAATATAAAGTTGGTTAAACAAAATTGGTTTTTTTTGTTTTTTTTTAATTTATTTGATAATCTTATTAATGCATTAGTGTGTACTATAGACTCAGATATATTGTTAGTTGATTTAATTTCATATAATTGTCAGTAATTGATCAGTAACCTAAGAGATGTTAGGTTTAAGTAAATTGAGAAATTGGTTATTTAGAAAAATTCTTCAAATACAAGAGAATTTATAAAAGAGGATGTCTATTCTAGAGAAAAGCTTTATGCCTGCATATATGAATGATTGTTTATATAAAAGGGATCAGATTTTTTCTACTTGGTTGGGGAAACATCAGGGTATCTTAGTACTTTTCCATAAAATAGTTTCTTCATTCCTACTGCCTTAAATATAAGATCATTTGCAGTGGTGGAAATTGAGCTACTTACAAAACAATTCAGTCCCTCATTGTTATTCTCCAACATGTCATTCAGACAAATAATTTCCTTTAGGTGCCACAAGATAAGAAAATATAATGTAAATTTGAAAATCTCTTCAAAAACAGATACAAAAATGTTTCATTTGAAGTTAATCTTCTTGTTAATGAACTTGGCTAGTGTTTCATGTCTGTCATTTTTATTCCATCCAAGTCTAAATGATTGCTTCTTATTTTCCTCCATACAGTGTAGAAGAAGAATGACTTGTTATAAATCATACTTTGAACAGGCAACAAAGATTTTAATTGGTTAGACTCGTTGTTATTATACTAATCACTTGTGATGTCTGACAAAAAGTGTTTTAAAGCACTCTGAATATTCTTACCAAAAATTATCTTTGAATGTAATATTTACTCATGTATTCTGATTAAGACTGTGCCCATATGAAATGAGCATTTCTAGCTAAGTTTGGCCTCACGTTGTTCTCATGCCTCGTTCATAGAGTGAAATATGAGTGGGAGGTATTTCAGAAAAAAATATGCTAATATGATCATTGTCTTACCCCATATTCCAAGCATTAGGGCAAGTACACTATTAGGATATTTTGACTTCAAGTTGCAGCACCTGAGTGGCTTGGTTTGTTGAGCATCCGACTCTTGATCTCAGGATCGTGAGTTCAAGCCCCACGTTGGACTCCACATGAATGAATGAATGAATGAAGGGCTTCAAATCTACCACCTCTTCCCAGGGCCATGTTCAAATATGTCAATGAGTAATCTTATAGGTATCCATGGTTTAAATAAGCAACAAACAATAAGAAATTGAAAAAAATACCATTTACAATTGCATCAAAAATATCAAGTACTTAGAGATAAATTTGATAAAAGGTGTGTAATACCTGTACACTGAAAACTACAACACCTTTCCAAGAGAAATGTTGAGATATGCTGTCTTCATGAGACTTGGCATTATTCTCCCAGATTGATCTATACATCCAGTGCAATCCCAGTCAAAATCCCAGCAGGGTGTTTTGTAGAAATTGACAAACTAATATTAAAATTCATATGGAAATTGGAAGGACCTCAAATAGCCAAAAGAACTTAGAAAAGGACAACGCATTTGGAGGAGAACAACCCTATCAGCCTTCAAAACTTATTTTAAAGTCTCAGTAACTAAGGCAGTGTGGTACTGATGTCAAGATAGACAAACAGATCTATGGAACAGAATAACAAGTTGCAAAATTAACCATCCATATATTGCTGTCCTAGCAGAGGCTGCCATAACAAAATATCACAGAGTCGATGGCTTCAACAACAGAAATTTATTTTCTCACAGTTCTGGAGGCTGGACATTGGAGATCCAGGTGCCAACATGGTTAGGTTCTGGGGAGGACTTTTTTTTCCTGGTCGTGGATGGCTGCCTTCTTGCTGTGTGCTCACATGGCATTTCCTTGGTTTGTGTCCTATGGAGAGAGAGTGCAAGCTCTCTGGTGGCTCTTCTTTTAAGGGCACAAATCCCATCATAAAGCCTCCACCTTTGTGACATAATCTAAATTGAAGTATCTCCCAAAGGTTCCATCTTCAAATACCTTAATGTTGGGGATTAGGGCTTCAACATATGGGCTGGGGTAAGGATACACAACTGAGTCCATAGCATTGGACAGTTGGTTTGCAACAGCGGTTCAAAGGCAATTCAGCTAAGAAAGGTCAGCATTTTCTACAAATGGTGTTGAAACAATTGAATATCCATTAAGTAAAAAAAAAAAAGCTCTATACCTTGTGCCGTATACAGAAAATCAGTTAAAATGTATCCTAACCAAAGCCATAAAGTCTTTAAGAAAAAATATAGTAGATAAATTTTGTGAACTTGGTTAGGCAGTTTTGTTTCATACATCGTGCCAAAACATCCACAAAAAAAATGTTAAATTAGCTTTCATTACGATGAAGAATTTCTGTTTTTGAAAAACAACATTATTAGGAGCAAGTAAAGAAAATATTTTCTCTCCACAGACCGAGAGAAAATATTTGCAAGTTATAATCTGAAAAAGGACTTGATTTTACAATGTATAAAGAACTCTCACATCTCATAGTAGGAAAACAAAAATCCCAATTTTTAAATGGCAAGTGAGTTGAACAGACATTTCTGCAATGAAGAGAAAATGATCTTAAGCACATAAAAATTTTCTCATCACAATTTGTCATAGGGAAATACAAATTGAAACCACAATGAAATAGCGTACACAACTTAGAATGCCCAACATTTAGAAGATGGACCATACTGAGCATTGAAGAGGATGTGGAGCGAGTCGAATTTCCATGTACTGTTTGGTGGGAAGGTAAAATGGTATGACCACTGTAGAAAAAGTTTGGCCATTTCTTAAAAAGGTAAATGTATTACCTGCCATGTACTCAGCCATTCCATTCCTAGATATTTGCATGAAAGGGTATGGAAAGACCAAGACTTTTACACGAATATGTATGATTGCTTTCTATGCAATAGCCCTAAACCTGAAACAACCTGTGTGTATCAGCATTTGAATGGATAAATAAATCAGGGGATAGCCATACAATGAAGTACTATTCAGCAATAAACAGAATGAAGTTTTTATTTACTCAGCAATATAGAGGAGTCTTCAAATAATTATAATGAGTAAAGTAAGCCAGATAGAAAAAGGAGTGGATACTATATTGTTCCATTTATATAAAATCTAGAAAATGCCAGCTAATCTCTGGTGACAGAAAACAGAGTTGGGCTACCTAGGGATGGGTCTGGCAGGAGGCAGAGATGGTAAAGGGCTGCTAGGAACCTTCAGGGATGATGGGTATGCTCGTGATCTTGAGTGCAGTGATTGAATCATGAGTGTCAGTAAATGTCAGAAGTTTTAAACTGTGCACTTGAAACGTGCGTAGTTTATTTGATGTCAATTATACCTCAATAAAACTCTTACAACATTTTCAAACTCACTCAACCATCTATAAGGCATTCTTGATATAATCAAGTGTCAGCAAGACAACTACCAGCTCTCAGGTGGCCTGTTCCCCACCCTTCTATGCTCAGAAGGCTCAGGGCTCCCTGTGCTCCCATTTTCAGAGCATCTGTTAAGGACCTTCTAGTTCTGTAACATGCTTTACGCTGTCACCAAAACCAGGCTGTCTTAGAGTAATGGATTTAGAGGGCCATGGCTGCAACAAACCCACAGACAGTAGTAGTGATGGTCCACAAGGTCGTGGAGTCCTGAGCAAGTCAGTAATCAATTACCCAAAGCGTGCAGACAAGGATAAGGCAAGAGGATCTTGGCTTTGGGAATTGGTTTTCAGGTGTGTGTCTAGTCAGGTTAGGCACTTTGATCATCAGCCTGGAGGGCAGAGAACGGACAGAATTTACTCCCAGAGTGGCAGAATTACAGAAAGTGTTTCTTGTATTGGCTAAAGTCACCTGAACCAGTGGTGATGTCCTATCCCATACATACGAGGAAATGTAAGATAAACTATTAACTTAAACATTTAAGCCGGCACACCTGTATGTTACTATAATCCATTACGCTACAAGATTTTAAATTTAGCATGTGTTGTAATACCTCCTCCCTCTTAAATTGAATTGTCTATTTCTCTTAGCAAAAATGTATTGTTTACTCTTTGACACTGAGGTATTTAAATGTAAACCAGGCAGATTCCTTGCCCTCTGAGGCTTTGCCTTCAATACTCTTCCGTGCATTATTTTGTTAATTCTCTCAACAGTCGTTTTTCACCCCATTGCACCTATGAGCAAATTGGGGCTCAGTGAGGTAATTTGTGCAAGGTCAAACCGCGAACAAGCAGAGCAACTGGGATTCCAGCCCAGCTCCCTGTGGCCTTTCTGTGCCCCCACCCCCTCCCCGCCACGTACTGTAGTACCTGCCACAGAGACCAGACCCGGGGGCTGGACAGCATGGGGGTGCATTTCATGGCTGTCTCCCTTTCCTGCTCAAATCAGGTGTAAGAGGACATGGGAGAAAAGCATAGAGCTGCCCTTTCTTCCCCACCCCCGTTTTCTCTTTGTTCTTACTCTCTTGAGAAATGATGCACTTACCCTCTGCCAATCTCCATGATTTAGATGACAGAGGCTCACTTGTCATAAAAACACTTGTAGTTTCATCTTGGCCTCAGTCCGTGTTTTCCATTGATAACTGAGCATGATTGTGAAGGTAATGAACTTATCCATCACACCTCCTTTCCCCTTTCCTTCAACTGCCCCTTTTCTAGAACTATCCCACAACTCAGGTCTGTGGGTATTGAGAGCTTATCCTGAGAGGTATAATGGCTGTCCCTCTGTTTTCTAGAATATTTCTGAGTGCCTGAGCTTAGGGGTGCCCTCGGCATCCATGGCTGACAGTTGCCTGCTACCCAGATGGCTGACTGCTTCTCTCACTGTCTACCCAACATCTTTGCTGCAAACCTGCTCCCCATATGGGGAAACATGTTGGTTTTAAAAGGAACATTTTCCACAAACATTCCATAAGAAGAATACAGGTTTTCTACCACCCCCATCCATATGCACTATTTCCCTTGGAAGCATGGGCTTGCTGTCTTGGAAAAGTAGAATTTTTTTTTTTTTTTTTTTTTTTTTACTTTAGGGCTTTTGAATTTGTGTTACCAAACAAAAATAGTCAAGAATTGTAGAACGTGTACCTGAAGTTAGCTTTTTAAATTTATGCATTTTAAAATTAAGGATTTTTAAAGGAATCATAAATTATTTTAAAAATATATGGGAGAAAAAAAGAAATTATATGCTTCTGGACAACCCCAGAAGAGTGAGGATTTGAGATCATGGGAAATAATGGGTTTTAGAACATTTGCTGCTGTAAACCTTGATATTTCATATCTGTTGTACCTTCGTACACCCACATTCCACACACTTCTATAAGGTAGTCCAGGCTCTTCATGTTTCTATGTGCCCCTGATAAGCACTGAGGATATTAAGCCAGCAGTCACACACCTGGGACTACCCTCGACCCTATTTATTTTCATTAATTTCCATTTTTTAACTGGTAGTTTTATTCAAAAGAAGACTGAATAAATTATTCTATTACCAGCCACAACAAATTTCATTAATTTCCCATTTGTCAAAGCAGAGTAAGTCATTAAGAATTGGAATATAAATCTTAAAATTTCTCCTTCTAGCCATGTCTAAATATCCTGGAAAGAGCTGCTTAGCCAAATGCTTTTATTTAAAAGGGCAACGCTCTATGTGTTTGTGGAAAATGGGAAATAATTTTAAGTGATTGATGAGATAGTTCATATTTATAGTTTTATTATTCCTTTCAAGGTTCAGAGAATGAATCATGGATCTCTGGGTCTCCCTTAAGGAGAGTTGAATACACTTCTGGGCAGATACTGTGGGAGAGCAGTCTTGACTAGAATTTTTATTTCTTTCTCAAATGCATTATTTTTCCTTCACATGGGTTCCTCTGTTAAGAATACATTTCCTTAGTCATCTGGGTATTAAAGCTAAGCACAGCCTCTTTCCAACCCCCTTCTCTGTCCTAGCTCTCCTTCTGCGTATTCGGATGCCATATTTTATTGACTACTCTTCCATGATATTGCTTATATTCATTCCTTTCTGTTATTACTTCTCCCACTGTGATCTAGATCTTTTCTTTACCTGTAACTTATGCTGTTAGATTTGTCTTCTCGTTTATCATATCCTCCATACATCATAAACACCAGTTCCCTAGGCTCAAGCACATAGGAACCTTGCTCTGATGCCATTTCTGGAAGCTTAGCTGGTCCCATTCTAGCCCTCTTCTCTTGTGCCCTTTCCAAAGGCAAAAGAGTCTTCAGGGTCAGGGTTATGTGCATCCCTTTCTATGTCCTTCAGGAACCTGAGACCCTTGGCTTCCTTGTCCTTCTGTGGCCTGGGAGGGCTCTTCCCTGAATCTTCCTAATACAAGTAAGTCACTCCGGTTGTGTGCACTGAGTGGCATGAATGGCAATTTCCCTGGGGTGGAAGAAGGAACTAGACATTATTTGGATGTGTAGGTCTTTCATGGTTTGGTAGAAAGCAGGAGTAAGCTGGTGGAGGGGAGGCTGGGGCTACCTGTTGCCATGGTCCCGTTCCAGGGGTGGGCTTGGGAATCTGAAGAACACAAAAAATATCATTTGAATGTAGCCTTCCAGATGATTATGAAGAGATTTACAAAGGTAGGATATTCGATTTATGGGGTGTCCATTTACAGTCTTGCCTTAGGCCCTATAAATGCCAGGACAGGCTCTATACCGGGGTATGCTCCTGTGTATGAGCTGCCATGCTGATGTCACACCTCTCTCCAAAGCATTTATTCACATCCCATCACCCACCAAATAAACACACTCATTACTTTGAACTTCAGGACCTATGATATGGCTTCAAATTGACTCCTTTTTTTTTTACTTCTATTATTCCACAATAAAGACCTAAACTCTCAAGAAGGTGGGACTACAATATGGACCATTTCTGAGACTTGTACCATGTTTGTTTGTTTGTTTGTTTGTTTTTCCCTGCATATCTGAACATAGCATTCCTTTTGCCTTTGTGCCATTTTATTCTGCATTCAGTATTTACTTATAAGGTCCTGCTCTGCCTTCCTGATACAGTTTAAAAGTCTTCTCTACAATGTCCTTTCCATGGTTACCCAGCAAAAACTAATCCTTGTATGTTAATGGCCAGACCATGTCCTATCTTCGCATCCAACAAAATAAATGGGCCAATACCCTTCCAAAAGTTTCCTAAATAGATATTGAGTTATTTTGTTGGATTTTTCAATGCAGAAAAAAAAAATTAAGGATTTTACTTATTTACTTAGAGAGAGAGCATGCATGAGCAGGGAGAGGGGCAAAGGGAAAGGGAGGAAAAAAGTCTCAAACAGACTCCCCGTGGAGTCCCACACAGGGCACGATCTCATGACCCTGAAATCATGACCTGAGCTGAAATCAAGAGTCAGACACTCAACCAACTGAGCCACCCAGGCACCCCTCAATGCAGAAAATTTTTGAAGATAAACAAGTTTTTTTTTTTTCCTCTCATATATGCTAATTTGGAAATCATGGAATGGAGGCCAGCAAATTAAGATTTAATTCATAAACTAGTTTGATAAGAGGTTTCATTGTGTTGAGAAGTACAGAAGAAAAGTATACAGAATCTTAGGGTTCCCTCTGAGTTAATTACCAGTGATTTTTTTCTCTTGAGTGATCGAGTAAATGCTGCAGTGTGCTGCCCACAATCCCTTGAGGACTGGTTCATCCCCCCAGCCACCCACAGTGTTGATGGCTGGGAGGTCACACCTCCGCCACTCTCTAGGCATCGCCTTCAGGGAAGAGAAGCTAAGGGTAGCTCAAGGGCTCATGGTTATACTCTATCCACGCACCCAATACTGATTAATGCTGATCTCAGGCTTAATCCCCTAGCCTCAATTAGAAAAACTCTGTAGGACCATCCAGCTCCATTGCTTCTGGTAGAGTCGGCAGGGGCCTCTGTCGAGAGGGCTGTCAGAGCTCACCTTCTCCCTCTGTTCAGTCCTGCTTCCTTCACCTGCACAGGTGTTGTTCTGAGAACCTTCTCCAGTACACCACCTGCACACAAATCAGTCTGAGATACTATCTCTCAGGAAACCAATCTACAGCATGGGATGTTGACCTTGCCAGTCAATTAACTGAAGGATATATGTTGGATGGGGACGCAAGAGGTAATGTGGTGTAATAAAAAAGGCGGGGTACCAGGCCCAGATGTACGTGGATTGAATTTCTGATCTCTTCATTATCTTGAGGGAGTTACTAAGTCCTCTGGCTCTCAGTTTCATTATCATCGAAATTACAATAGTTACTTATCATACAGGATTGATTTGAATGTTAAATGAAATATGTAAATGACCTTGCAATTATCTAAGTGCTTTTAAATGTTAGGTCCTATTAAATGTTAGGCTCTGCACATCCTTCCCCGCTTGATACTAACTACGTAAAAAGTCAGATTTGTGTCCTCAGTAAGGTGGGATTATATACAATTTATTCGTTTGTTGGATTCATTCGTTCAATACTTACATATACCACCATGTACATGCACAGTCTAGGCATTTGGGAAACAATGAGGGAGAAACAAAATCTTTCTTCACAAAGCCTGTATTCTGAGGTGGGAAGTGGGGACAGAGAGTATTTAGATGGTGAGGAGGGCTCTCGATAAAGTGGAACAGGATAAGGGAAACAGGGGAGGTAGTGTGGAGGGACATTTGCAGTTTGAAGGAGGATGGTTACCATAGTTCTCAGCAAGAAAGCGATGTTTCAGGGGTGCCTGGGTGGCTCAGTCAGTTAAGTGTCTGCCTTCGGCTCAGGTCATGATCCCAGGGTCCTGGGATCAAGTCTTGCATTGGGTTCTCTGCTCAGTAGGGAGCCTACTTCTCCTGCCATTCCCCCTGCTTATGCTCTCTCTCTCTCTCTCTCTCTCACAAATAAATAAATAAGAAAAAAAAGGATTTATTTTTCAGAGAGAGACATAGCAAGAGAGGGAACACAAGCAGGGGAAGTCGGGGAGGGAGAAGCAGGCTTCCCGCTGAGCAGGGAGCCCAATACGGGGCTCGATCCCAGGACCCTGGGATCAGGACCTGAGCCGAAGGCAGACGCTTAACAACTGAGCCACCCAGGCACTCCATAAATAAAATCTTAAAAAAAAAAGTTTCAGCAAAATTATTCTTTCCATCATTGCCATCAAAAAATGCATTGAAGATAGGGATGGATTTCAGTAGTTGATTCTTCTAATAGTTTTTATTGAGCAAATACTAATATAACTACTCTAACAATGTATTTACTTATCATAGGAATCCTGGAAATATTATATTTGATTTAAAAAAAACACAGAACCACATAATCCAGAAAACTTAGAACAGGTGCAGATCATAACATTCCATGAAATTCTTTCTTGACTTAAAGAATGTTAGCTAATAATCTTTCATATTTGAATTTTAACTCCTTTAACTTAAAAATTATTAGGAAATTGTTCATGTAAAATTACCATTTTCAGTTATTTTACAGAAGTGGTTCTCTGATAGACTCAAAGATAAGATTTATGACAAGCAAGTATAAAACAAAATTTATTTTTTTGGTAGCTGCACATACCTACCCAGAGTGTTTTTGCCTAAGGAGTTTTTTTTTTTTTTTTAAGATTTTATTTATTTATTTGACAGAGACAGAGATAGCGAGAGCAGGAACACAAGCAGTGGGAGTGGTAGAGGGAGAGCAGGCTTCCCGCCGAGGAGGGAGCCCGATGTGGGACTCGATCCCAGGACCCTGGGATCATGACCTGAGCTGAAGGCAGATCCTTAAGGAATGAGCCACCCAGGCGTCCCTGCCTAAGGAGTTTTAAGATGGCTGTGAAATTGCCTAGGAGACTAGATACAGATTTATTTTGTGTTAAACCTGAGTGAAAAGAATATTTTCCAGTCTAGCAATATTAGTAAATATTGCTGCAAATATAAAGAAGCAAAGCATGTCTACAGGGGCTGGAAGATCAGTGGGCACTAAAAAGAAGATCTTTTGTTACTTATTCTCTTCTAGCTGAGCTGAATTTTAAATAACCATTTTACATTTCAAATCCGTGTTTACATAAATACATAATAATGAAATCCCATTTGGTACTGATACAGTATAAAGAACCTTCCTGAAAGAATATAGGCAGAACTTTGGGGACTTTCTATAAGGGCTATGGCTGATTTTTAATATTAGCTCATAAAATAAACTAACATTATGAGGAGTTCATTATAAAATGATTAGTAGTATATTTAAATTGCTGGATAGGCTTTGGTTTTTAAAAAGGAGCAGTAAAGTTTTCCTACTGCAGTAATATTTGATATTTTATTTACACAATACAATGAAACTAGTATCTGCCTAAGATGTTTTCAAGACAAATGAGATGAAAAATTTTGCCACTCCGGATTTTATTACCTCCATTAATTCACTCACAATAATAAGGCCTGATTTTAGTCAAAGAATCAATTTTGAAATATTTACTGCCTTCAGAGATACTGCAGTGGATTTTCAAAATTCTATCTTGAAATAATTTCAAATGTACATAGAAGTTGCAAGATTAACACTGAAAACCCCTGTATATATTTATACAAATTCACCAGTTTCTGACACTTCACATTTGTTTTTTCCTTATTTTAATATATTGATATAATTTTGTATAAACTAATACCTATATGTAGATTTCTGAACTATTTGAGAGTAAGGTGAATATATCATGTCCTTTACCCCTCATACCTCAATGTATTTTTCTCAAGAACAAGGATATATTCTTAGGTCATCACAATAAGTTATCAAAATTCAAGAAATTTAACATGAATATTTTATCTAAACTCTATAGCCCTTACCCCAGTTTTGCAAGTTGCCCCAGTAATGTTCTTTGCAGGGCTTTTCCCTCCAGTTCAGGGTCTGATCCAGGACCATGTGTTGGATTTGAAGGCATGCCTCCTTGTTCTCCTTTACTTAGCTCTCTCTTATCTGTCATGATGCTGACATTGGTTGGGGTCTCCAGACCAGTTACTGTAGAGTGTCCCTCGACTTGGGTTCATCTGATTCTCCCTCATGACCAGATTCAAGTTCTGGATCCCTGCCCAGAATATTCTGTAAGCATTGCCACACGTCCTTTACTTACCTACGCCTCCCTTTCATTCATTTTAAAAATGAGAGTAATAGTGCCTACCGTGCAGAGTTGTGAGGATTTAATGAGGTAATTGATGCAAAGTGCTTTGTACAATGTCTGACACACAGGAAACCCCCAGGAAGAGTGACGGTCCTTCCATCATCTGTCACGTATCCACCCAAAGAGGAATTTTATTCACCTTCTTTTCCCTTTCAGTTTTGCTGGGATGTAACTGACCTATGGCTCTATGTAAGTTTATGGTGTAGGGCATAGTGACTTGTGGATATTGGGGAATGATTGCCAGTGTCCAGTCTCTTAACAAGATGGGCTAACCTAACATTGCTACGGTCTTCATGGTTGGTCTCTCGTTGAAGACATCTCAGCCATACAGTCTAATCCCAGAAACTTGAGCCTGTTCAATAACTTTTAAGCCAAAATATTCCTTAAGCCATCCCAGAAAGATTTGCTCAGGTACAGTTGAAGAAAGAGTCTGTTGGGGTTGTATCTGGGTCCTAAAAACAAACCAAGCAAGATGTGGAGGTAGGTGATAAAGTCCTTTCTTGATAAATAAGCTCCGTTGAAAATCATGGATGATCGGGCTCACAAATGTGCTGTCTCACTTTTTCATGACAAATAACTCACATTTTTCTGATTAGGAAAGAAACTCTTGACTATTACTTTGATAAATTCAGAAACAGGAAAGGTAATTTTAAACTTTGGTACATAGTGTCAGGCTGCCCATCTATTTTTTTCTTCTGGGTTATTTGTAACTTTATTTTTCACATTGGAATCTTACATTTTCTCAAGTATAATCTAGCGTACATTATACAGTAGGGATTTAACCTTATGAGGCTTGTGTTTGTTTCTAAATGGTTAACCAGTTGTCAAAATATAGTTTGTTGATTGGAATATCTTTCCTTTGATAAAGTAATATGCCTTTTATCATATACTAAGTTGCTGTGTATTCTCAAGCCAGTTTATGAACTTCCAATTAATTTTCATTTACTCCATTACTAAACACTATTTAAAAGTATGAGAAAATGTTCTCTATAATATAAAGTGAAGAAAGTCTGCATAGAAATATATATTCAAAATGATCCATCAGGGGACATACCCCTGCCAGTGATGTAGACTACCTCTGGAAGCATAAAACATGAGTAATGAAAGAGTTTTTCCTCCGATACATTTCTGTATTTTCAAAATGTCCTACAGTGAACATATATTCCTTTTATAATCAGAAAAAATGATATTTATAAAGATTAAGATCTTGGGTTGCCTGGGTGGCTCAGTTAGTTAAGTGTCCAATTCTTGGTTTCAGCTCAGGTCATGATCTCAGGGTCATGGGATCCAGCCCAGCATCAGGCTCCATGCTCAGCGCAGAGTCAGCTTGAGATTTTCCCTCTCTCTCTTCCCCTCCTGCTTTCTCTCTCTCTCTCTAAATAAAATCTTTAAAAAAAAAAAAAAAAGATTAAGATCTTTTGCCTTTTCAAACCTTATTAAATGAGGAGAGAAATGAAATTATGTGGAAGATCTGACCACTTAATTAAATAGAATCAGAACAATGTGCTAGTTCTAAGATATGCTGAGTAGCAGGCAGAAGAACAATTGAGTATGGTGCGTACAGATGTGAAAACTGCCTTTCATAATTCACTGTTTTCTTGAATTACAGATTCCAGTTTCCTTGAATTATATTTGGTTGTCTATTCTCAGCAACAGATTAATGCACAAAATTCTTTTCTGAGTTATTAGATGATCTGATAAAACTTGGTCATTGATTTGCATCAATCCCAGACCTTCCTTTTTGTTTTGTCCTGCTTTCAGATGTCTATTGCATACTATGTAAATGCAATAATAGATTAAGTGGTGATAGAAAGATCTTTAAGAGTGTACATAATGAGAAGCAGGACTTTCACTGTCTGAGAAGTAAGTTACAGATAAGAAAGGGGGAAGGCCAAGATGGCATTATAGCGCTGGATTAGAATCAGAGGTACAATAGGAACACATGTAGGTACACAGACGACAGATACCTGGGTATTTGTGTATGTGGGTTAGCATAGGTACATCTGTTTTCTGGTTTTGTTCCCTGAGGGACCTTCAGTGATAACCCAGTAGCAACAGGCCTATCTCATGCCCAAGTCTTGGTTTCTTTTTCTTTCTTCCTTTAAGATTTTATTTAACTGTATGAGAGAGACTGAGTGAGCACAAGCAGGGGCAGAGGGAGAGGGAGAGGGAGAAGCAGACTCCCCACTGAGCCGGGAGCCTGACGCAGGACTTGATCCCAGGACCCTGAGATCATGACCTGAGCCAAACTCAGACGCTCAATGGCCTGAGCCACCCAGGCGCCCCTCAAGTCATGGTTTCTATCCCCCAAAAAGAGAAACCAGGGTTCCTTGGAGGAATGGCTGATTCTATAGCCAGGGGTACAGATAATACAAAATGATCCTAGAGCTTCTTCATGTGCTCCAAAATAAGGAAATGCCATGAATGAATGAATGAATGAATACATACATACATACATACATACATACATACATACATACATAAAGAGAAGGGGCCGGTATTCCTTACAGAATGATGCTAACTAATGTAGGAAAAGGAGGGGAAGTATTAAACCATCATTATTAGGCCATCGCAGTAAATCCTACAGGTTAGATCCACCAAAGATGGTTAAAATTGGCAGGTCATACTTGAGGACAAAACAGAATATTTTGCATGTCCTCAAATTACCTCCTTCAAAAATATTTACTAATTACTGTGGTCGTGTTAACATATGTTCATATAAACTTTCTGGCAAGCAGTGCAATCTGAACGTCAGGTAGCCATTAACTATAATGCCCTTTTTGGCACTGTGTTCTATTAGGGCAGGTTTCTAGTTTCAGGATTTATTGGGTGACGTTGGAACATGAGAAATAAGTCATAAGTTGCTGATAATCAAACCAGTTTATCTTCACCTTCCAGGAAGACATTTTAAAATAAATGTCAATTGGTGAAAACAACCAGTCTGGAAGAAACTTGTCACTGCTTTGTTCCTCCATCCTTGTGGAAATACCTGCGAGTTTTTAGTTGCCGCTTGACAAATCACCACAAGTTTCAGGGACTGAGAACGATGTCTATTGTCTCTGGTTCTGTAGCTGAGAATCCCCAGTGAGTTCAGCTGTGTTCTGCGCTCAGTGTCTCCCAGGGTCAACCAAGGTGTTGATGCTGCGGGGTACTGATCCATAGAGTCTCTGGGGAAGAATTTGCTTCATGATCTTTCAGATTGTTGGCAGAATTCATTTCATTGAAGCTGTAAAACAGAGGTCACTGTTTCCTCATCAGACTCAATCTGCAAGCCAGCAAAGGTGCCCATTTCATCTTAGAATCTCTCTCTCTCTCTCTCTGTCTCTCTCTCTGTCTCTCTCTCTCCTGCTTCTGCTACCGGTTGGAGAAAACTTTTGGCTTCTTAAAGGGGTCATGTGATTAAATCAGGGCACACACTCTGTTTTAAGATCAACTGTGGCATATTACAGCCTGTTCACGCTAGGGCTATTTCATCATATCCTTAGGTTCTGGGGGATTCAGGGGAGGTCATCTTTGGGAAACCACGTTAAAAACTCTGCCTACCACAATCACATCTTGTTAATCTTTAGAGCTGTGTCTCTTACTCAGTTCTGTGGGCAAATCATGTGGGTGGAGATAAAATTGTCCTCTCTAAACCATATGATCTTTTAGGCACGGCTAACAATCTGACCCATCACATTGAATTCCAGCCATGCGGCAAACAGTTTCGGGTTGTGTCAGATCTGTTTTCGCTTTGTTGAGATCTGAACATCTCAAATCAGATGTTTCTAAACAAGATGATTAGGGTGGTTTCATTGTAAAGTCAAATAGGCGTTTCAGTGCTGATGTGTGATTTAAAAGAAGAGAAGAAAGAAACTTTAAAGCACATTCATGGGATTTCGATATTCTGTGCAGTAATAAGTTGATCAGAAATTTTTGTCCAGGGGCACCTGGGTGGCTCAGTCAGTGAAGTGTCTGCCTTCAGCTCGGATCATGATCTCAGAGTCCTGGGATCAAGTCCCGCATCGGGCTCCCTGCTCAGCGAGGAGTCTGCTTCTCCCTCTCCCTCTGCTGTTCCCCCTGCTGTGCTCTCTCTCTCTCTGACAAATAAATAAATGGAAAATTTATTTTTAAAAAGGAAATTTTTGTCCAGATCAGGGCATAAGGTTGGGAAGGTGGGACTGTTCTGATGTGGCTGTGTGAGTACTTGCAGCCACATGCTTCCGGAGTTACTAGGAGTTGCCCTCCTGGTAGCAGGAGTCTGTGTAGACCATCAGCCCCGAGGGCTTTACCTGAGGCCCATGTATTAAAACTCAGTTTATCTTCTCTATTCTTCAGGCCCGATTGGCAGGCTGATTAACCTTTTATTGGGCCTCAGTTTTATCTCAGGGCGTGACAAAGAATGCATAGTTTAGGTGAGAATGTCCCGTGTGACCTCCTCAGGTTTGGTCCAGTCTGTTTGCATGTAGTAACGGTCTGCAGACATACAACTGAATTTCACTAAAATAGATAAGATTTCTTCGGCTTGAATTTGGAGGCTAGATTTGGTGAGCACTAACATTTGAAGGAGAGTAGACTAAAAAGAAAACTCTTTGTATAATATGCCACAGAAAACCCAGTTTGCAAATCACAGTTCTGACTGAAAGTTTGATTCTTTTCTCTGTGGTGTGGAAGCTTTTGAAGATTTTATGTTATTCTTCCACATGTGATTGCTTTCTCGGGGAGCAACCTGACCCTCAGGCTCAGAGTCCTGTGGTGGTGGGAATTCCCTCGGACAAGCACTCTGATTGATACTCGATCCGTGTTGTGTTCTCTCAAAGGCAATAAAAGGCTTAGAAAATCTAAGTGTCTTCACATAAAGTACCACAAATAAAATTCACCTGTGGAAAAAAATCCCTTTTTTTTATTTAATGCTTTAAATTTCACTGGTTCGTAATGTGAGGTTTAAATACAGTTCCCATTTTTTTTAAACCACTGGATTGTTAGAAACCCCAAATAAAATGGAATCTTGAGCCAATTTATAAGTAACACAAATAGAAAATCCAGTTTCCATGGTAAGTATGGTCTTCTCACTCGACTTACCTGCAAAATCCTGTATTTATGAATTATGAGGTGAAGTAGCCTTAGATAGATTCATTGAGGAATCCAAAAGTGTGGGCCCAGGAGTCCTGGATTTAAATCTCAATTTCTAGTGATTTGAGTGTGAATAACTAAACTTGTTTCTTTTCTATAAAGTGGGATGTCAACTGTAATGCCTCTTGCAGTGTGAATGTTCGAGAAGAACTTGTATATAGAGCATCATTGGGGTTTCCTGGCACTGATTCAACTTTTAATGTTAGAAAAACACAATGCATAATATATTAGACCGTTAATAAATGAAGCTCCTATCATAATAGAGACTATGTCTTTAAGCCATTCTAATAGAAATAAAGATGTTTCTGAAATTTTTTCTTGAAAGAGTGGTTCTATCTCCATTGTTCTCTCCTAGTGACTTTTATTTTTCCACTTGCCAGAGAAAATAATGTAAAAGTGAAATAAGTTTGATCTAGCTCTGTCTACTTAAGGAGCTTAGGTATTCTGGCATTAATATTTTACGAGAAAGCAGATTATTTTGAAAATGTATGACAAGAAGTAAGAAAAAGCACTGTGAAGGCAAATCTCAGAAATCCTGGGAGCTCTATAGGAAAAGGAATTTATGTTTTACCTTTAAAATTACCTCTAATCATAGCTGCTGTTAATTGATGACTGGGGTAATTATCTGATTCAGAACAAAACCTATGAATGCCTATACCTCGGCCAGGTAGTTCTGACAAGTGATATTTTCTTTGTTCTGAAATATGCAAATAATTACCTCTGCTTATTACTTTCATTTGTTAGTGTACGCGTTGCCTCAGTTTAGATCATGACAAAAATAGGGCATTTTGGAGGCATCTTAAGAAACCCAACTATTAGATACCATTTGGGAAGATTTTCTAATGCATTGGAACTTGATCTTTTATACTTTTGAACTCTGGAAACAATAGACTCTCGTCCAAGGAAAACTCCCCCACATAGAAAATTTCCTTTGTTTTTTTTTCTATCTTTAAAATGTAATCACTATACATTGATTCATACTCATAGTACCTAGTTCTGTCTGTCTGTCTGTCTCTCACGGACACACACACAGCTCTAACACACACAGTTTATAACCCCGATATTACAACATTTAGTTTATGTTGTTTATCTCACCACTGGTATCTGAGCACGAAAATCAGAGTGAGCCCGAACCTGTTTGCTGTACTTAACTTGAAACATGTTCCTTGGTTGTATGTCATGGTCTCTTTTTCCATCACCTGGCACTGCTGACTTTTGACCCCTGGATTCTCCAGCATTCACTCCCCGCCCAGTCTTTGAAGTGGCCTGCCAGACCCTAGCCTCCCTGCACCCCCTGACCCCAGCTTCCTGTCCTGCTCCTCCGCTCTGTGACCCAGCTAGCCTCCTTTCCCGTCTCGTGGACACACAAGGCACCCTGGCTTTTGCTCTCGGGTGTCTCCTCCGCCCGCAGTGTTTGTCCCCCAGACAGCTGCTTGGCTGAATTCCTCATGGTCTTCAGCCTCCCAGTGAGACCCCCCTCTTCCCACACGCCCAGTCCCCTTATTTCCGGCCCCTTTTATGAGCAACAGGACAGAGGAAAGCAGATATCTGTCTCCTTTGTTCATCGATAGATCATAGATTTCTGTAACAGTACCTAACAATAGCCACCCACTAACATGCTTTAAAAGCATTAAGTGAACACCTACTATGTATTTATTTAGCATCGAGACCGTGGCGGATGAAGCAATGAAATATATAGTAGCCCTGGCATCCTAAGGAGCTCGCAGCCCTGAAGGGGAGACGAGCAAATAGACGACATCTGATTGAACAGTGTCTACGGGTCTGTTGAGGATACCCCGTCACACACAACCCACTGCGGATCCCTCGCGTTGCTCACAGCGTACCTGGTGATCGGGTTTACTATTAATGTAAAGTACAGTCTTACTGGGGACAGGTTAGCCGCTAAGTGTGGGTGCTGTGAGTGGGTTGAGGAGGCAGGGAGAGATTCTGCAAGCAGGTGGCCCTTGGAAGTGAGGCGTCTGTGAGGTAGATGTTGGTGGGGGAAGAACTTTCCAGACAAAGGGAACAGCGTCTGCGCTGGGAGGCTGGGAGGTCTTAGCATGGGTCCCCATGTTAGTGCCTTACTTCTTGGCTCTTGTCCCTCCGTTCTATTTGCTGCTACCTCAGCTCTAAGAACTCTGCTTTAATCAGAGGACCCAGACTGTGGCCTGTAGAAGTGCTTTTCCAACCCATTATGTGTTTAAAAGCATCATCACCAAGTTTAAAAGTCAGGGCCTTTTTACATGAACACGGCTGGCCTCTCTTTAAAGACCTGACAAACAGGGCACCACTAGCCCACAGCTTCCCATGGCCCCAGCCGCTGGAGGGGACACGCTCGCCCCCTTGCCTGAGCCCCCATCCTCCAGATACTCCCTGTGAAAATGCAGTGAAGACAGTTGGATCCCTGCTTCACCCCCAGCTCTTGCCTTCGAGTAGGACTGCAGGTGACAGAGTCGTTCCCTGTGACTTTGCATTCTCTGTATCCCAGCCTTGGTGGGGATGATGTGTATACATGTAATTTAATGTACTATGTATATAATTTTAATTTTTAGTTAAAAATAGGATTTTTTTAAAAGATTTTATTTGAGAGAGAGAGAGAATGCGAGCTGGGGGCAGAGGGAGAAGAAGAAGCAGGCTCCCAGCTGAGCAAGGAGCCCGACTTGGAACTCGATCCCAGGACCCCGAGATCATGACCTGAGCTGAAGGCAGACGCTGAACTGACTGAGCCACCCAATAGGATTTATAGTGAAATTCAAACGAACTCCTTTAGACTGTTTTACAACTAGGATGGCAACTGGAATTTGTTCTGCAGGGTCATCTCACAGGGTCATCTCACAAGTTTGTGTTAGGATTATTAGCTCACATGTAATGACTGCTCGCTCCACGTTGGGTCTAGGACTAAGGGCTTAATATACATTATCTCAGTTAATTCTTATAACTCCGGGGAAGCTTTATTATTCTCATTCTGTAGGTTATGAGGTTGAGGATCAGAGAGTGTAAATCAAGTTAACCAAAGCTCTACCTATAGAAAGATAAGAATGGAAATTTACATCTGGTTTGTAGGATAGAGTTCCCTGTATCCCTTCCACTCCAGGCAGAGAATAGGCCCAAATCTTTAAAAATATTCATACCTATGTAGCTACTAGTTAATAACCCATTTTTGGCTCTTAAATCACAGTCCTAGTATATAGTCTTTCACTGGTTTGCTTTGGGACAAAAGAGGGGAAGGATGATTTCTAACAAGTGTCTGTTATCTGCCATGTTACATTCCATAGGGCAGTTGTTGAGCATTTGATCAGGAGGTATTCAGGAGAAAATATGGGTGTTCTTTTGTATTTCATTATTAACTTAATATTTACTAAATGAAATTGCTGTGTTGGTATTTGTTTTAGATATTTAATGACATTATGGCAGGCTTCATTGATAAGACAACCAAAATTTAAACTAATGCTATGATATTTGATCAGTTTGGCACTTGTGGTTGTTTTATTTTGCTTTGTTTGCCACTTTGATCTTACACTTTACTTCTGGTATTTAATTAGATTAAATTCAGCTCATTAACATCTTCTGCAAACTAATTGATTCTCCAATAAGAGAGTTTTGTTTTCTTGTCAAATCTTTGATGTCTTAACAAGATTATGTATCATTGCCTTCTAAAGCTAATTATTTCATGAATGGAGTGGTGGTTTTCACATGTCTAGTATATGAATACAGATTGCTAATGACTTTTTAAAAATTAAAATGTAGTTCGAAGATGTTAAAATCACCATTAATTTTGGGGGTATTTAGTCATTTACAGCATAATTCTTGGTTCCTTGGGGCAAAAAAAAAAAAAAAAAAAAATTTTTAAATCTAAAAGCTTTCTTTAAAAACCAAGCAATTCTTGTTTTATTTGCATAGACATCAGTAACAGTGCTATATAGAATAGCTCTATAGCATGTCAAAATGGAATACACAAATTTTAGTCTAGTAAGGAAAAAAAAAATCAGTCCAGACAAAAATGACTTGCAATTGCAGAATTAGAAGCAAAAGCAGAAGGGCTTAATACAGCATATACTGAAAATGTGTAGTAACTGAAGCAATCATCAGTTCTACTTCAAGAAGATATCTCAAATGTAATTATGATAATTTATATTTCACAAAACAATGCATTTTGATAGCCCTGTGTCCCTTGCAAAGTCTGTTTCCACAATTCTTCTAATTGTATTAATTTTTCACGAATCCTGGGTAACATTCCTATTACTTCCTATAAAAAATGTCCCTGAGGTGCCTGAGTCCCATAAAAGATATAATGAGGGCCCAGCTACCTTTTTAGAGACACGGGACTACTTTTAATGATAATTTGAACAGGGTTTCTTTTACGTTCCATTTTATATCAACATTTATTAAGCATCTTTGAGGTCCAGATATTGCATACACTTTGAGAAAACAATCCAGTGAAGAGTGGAGAAGGATGGGCGTGTAGACAGACAGATGTGAAACAGACCATGAGCAACTTTGACGGCATCATGTCTTGAGGATACAGAGGGGGTGCCTAATCCAGACTGGGTCAGGAAACAGGAAATTGGGGAGGAAAGATGATTTTTCTTAAATTCTGTGTTAGAAAGAATGAGTAGCACTTCACCTCTGAACTCCCAAAAAATGGGCAGACATGATGGGTGGGTGACAGAAGTGTTCAAATGACCTGAATATCTAAGTAAGAAATCAGTGAGGGGCTCTACTTAGCTCGGTGCGTGGATGAATTGAAGACAAAAGCAATAACCAAAATGTTAAGATAGAACAAGGTGGGGGAAGTGATCCATTCCAACAGGGAGGTAAATAAGGAAGTTTAACCAAAAAATTATCTCCATTAACTTCATCTCCATCACTTCTTAAAAGGATTCTGCAAAGGACTACATTTAAGAAAGGAATAGGATTATAAAATAAGTGAACTGCTGTAAGTTGCTTTCTATGCAAATAATCGTGGAAATCTGCAGTTGTATAGAATACTTCCAAAGAGAATCTATTCATAAAATTGCAGGATAATTTCATAGTTTCCTTAATTGGTTTTCACATGTGTCTACCAGTAGGAGTGGGAACTTTTTCATATTTGTCGTGTAGGAGGTAAGATGGTTGAAGATGTGTAAAACTTTAAAACAGTCTCTTCCAGATTGTTCTGTGAGACATGGATTTATAATCAGTGACTCCATTGTAGAATTGTGTGGTGGTTAATTTACAAAAGTCAAAGTCAGGGAAGAGATTTCCCCCTGTGAAACGCCCTGGGAAGACCACTTGAACCCAGTGTCACTCCCTGACTGCAATCACATGGTATGTTGTTACAATCCTATTATTGTGGATCCTTTTTAACTTTTTTTTTTTTCTTTAAAATGCATGGAATCCTGGAAGGAATGATAGTTGTGGCTGGAGAAGGAGAGTAGGGTGGGGAGATGTGTATGGGCAATAGAAGAAACAGATCACAGAAGGTTTCTAGGATAATCTCTCTATAGATTTTCACCAGGTCAAAGTAGAACAAAGATAGACAATCACCTTTAAGATAGTCACCTTTTGTAGTGGCTTTGATACCCGGAGGGGTAGAATCAGAAACCTGATGTAAACCCCAGCTTGCCACTTAGTCATGCGGTCCTGAGTTTGCTTCGTTCTTGGAAACTCCTTTCCCTTAGCTGGAATTATGAAGGAATGGCCACTTTCCTCAGAGGGAGAGAATATAGTAGGAACGGGATAAGGCTTGCAACACATCCAGCATGGTGCCTGGCATACAGCTGTTCTCCTGCTGGGAACTGTCGTTGATGACCTTGACCTACTCACAGAGGAGCACGGGGGGCCTTCAAGAAACTCTGTAAAACCAAAATGGCAGTGGCATTCCAGAAGAATCCAGCCCCGGGGGGTTGTGAACTGCTAAGGGTGCAGAGAGGAGAGGGGCCCTGGGGCGCTCACTGCCTTCTCAAAGCACCGGGAATCCAATGTCAAGTGGAAGTTGGTGTGATGCCTAGGGAGGGCCTGTTCATGTTGTACCTTAATGGTTGATTGTATTTTTAATGCTTCTGCTCCTGCATCTGGGGAAGAGTTGGCAGGAGCCCAGAGTCAGTGGAGGAGTTGGGACGATTTTTCCAGGAGCGCTAAGGGGACACGTGGAGTTAGAATCACGCCCTCCTGGCAGTGCAGTGATGAAGGCTGTGCACCTGTCACGCGCCTGAATACATCCAGTGCTCAGTCTGCACACAGAAGCCCTGTTTGTGTTGGTCTTCCTGCAAAATTAGCTGACCTTTTCCACTGTACCAAGGAGTAAGATGCTGTGGCTTTACTGTTGATCCAGATTCAGCTAAAATGAGCCCAGCCTGAATGGCTCCCAATCTATGATTTTCTAAAAAAAAAACAAACAAAAAACAAAAACGGACCAACCAAAAAAGGAAAAAAAAAAAAAAGCCTGGCAACTGTCCAAGAAAGAGAAACATCTGTTGCCAAGAAGCTACTCACTTTAGGTGGAGTGATGGCCAAAACCAGAGTGTTTTTCCAGGATGAGTTGTTAAAGTTGCTTTGTTGGCTTTGTATTGTCTATGGTGTTGACCTCTGTGGATCACCTTACTCTGTGTTGATTTTTTTTCCAACCTCTTATTTGTAGCTGCGCTAGTACTAACTGGGATTTTACCCAAACAAGGGAAAGATGGAAGTTTCTTTCGTAGCTTGAAGAAAATGACATTTTTAATGCTGCTTTCATTTCTTTTTCGTTTTTGGTATGTGTCTGCTCTGTCACCCAGACGTTGTTATCAGAAGCTGATCTGCAGAGACGCTCTGTAAGGTCTCTTTGGTGAAGGCCATCTGATGGATGGATGCAAACACCCTTCTAGGATTTGGTTGTTCATATACATGCCGTTCGTGTTGATGATTATGTCCCTAGCTTACTTTTACTCTTCAGAATTGAGGTCAGCATCTATCTCAGCATTTCTGAAATAATTATGAAAAAATATATATAAATATAGAAGCAAATTTTTCTGCTTCATTCCTGCCTTAATTTGACAATAGACCACCGTTTTCAAAGGCTATCAGTATAACTCGAATACCGCCCACAGTTCGGAGACAGGTGCCCAACTTACATACCATTGTCACCATATTTTCTGGCCTGAAACATACTAAGGAATGTGGATTTGACATAATTTCACTGTAACTATACTACATATTTTATGAATACTGTTTCATTTACCAGAAATGAGCCTCTGCTGAGGTAGGGCCCAGAATGGTGTTTCCTTACTGGTATATCACACAGCACCTGTCTTGAAATCCTACTCAGACCCCAAAGATGGCCATAAACACAGAGGAAGAAGTTCCAAGTTTCCCAGGAACACAGAACAGCACACTTACCGACAACAGTAATATGGTAACCACCATGTAATGAATTCTTACTGGACCAAGTACTCCTCTAAATAATTTATACATTGACTCACTTAGTCTTCAGAACAACCTTATGAAGTCGATGGTTATTTCATCAATACCACCATCGAGGCTCCGGGACACTGAAGTGTCTTGGCCAAGGTCAGCTAGACGCTAGCTCCCAGAGCCAGAATGATGGCTGGTGATTGTATTAGCTTCCTATCGTTGCCCTAATGAGTTACTACAAATTGAATTGCATAAAACGACACAAATTTATTATCTTTTAATTCTGGAGGCTAGAAGTCCAAGATAGGTCTCACTAGTGGGAAAAAAATCAAGGTTTTGACAGGCCTTAGTTCCTTTCCAGAGGTTCTAGGGGAGAATCTGCTTTCTTGCCTTTTATAGCTTCTCAGGGCTCCAGGTGTCTGCTTGGGGTCCTCTGTCCGTCTTCATAGCCAGCAGTAGCCAGACGAGCCCCACTTCACGACCCTCCAACACCCTCTCTTCTGTGTTTCTTGTCCAGTTTTGTCATTACATTGCACCCCCGCCCCTGATCATCCAAGATACTCTCTTTAAGGTCAGCTGAATGGAAACTTTAATTTTACCTGCACCCTTAATCCCACCTTGCCATGTAATCCAGTGTTCGTGGGTTCCAGCATTAGGGTGCAGGTATCTTTGGGAGGTTATTGGTCTGCCTACCACAGGGTCATTTCTTACCACAACAGGTAATTTCTTTAGTTGAGGCTTGTGATTGAAAACATGGGTTGTTTTTGGCATCTCCATTGCATCCTGGCAGCATGGTAGAAGACGTTTGTTTTAGGTTGGGAAGTGAGACTTGAGACTAAGGTCCTTATAAAGTGACTTATCCAAGAAATGTTGCCTGGAGAAATAGATGTGGAGTGAGGAGATGGGACAGAGGGGAAGGAAGCCAAGCAAAGGTGTGATATCAGGCAGCATCTCCAAGAGCCTAGCATTAGCTCGTTGATGTGGGGAAGGCTCCAGAAACAGTGCAAGGCCTGCCTCAGAGCTGCACTGTCCTGACAAAGGACAAGAGGACCAGAATAGTCCTACCCCTGCACACCACTCACTGGACAAGACTGCCCTCCCCGAGTAAATCCACAGGGATTTCCTGCTTGCTTCTAGACGGATAGATTCCAATTGCCTGAGGGCATCCTCCCGTTTTAGAAGACCCAGCTTTGGGTTTTGGGGAGTGTATGGCATGAGCCTGTGTGTGCTACAATGGTAAAGGGACCCAAGGGGAAATGGGCAGAGCGCTGAGGGTATCTGCTACAGTGTGAACTGCTCCTGTCCATCTACTTACCACCCCACACCATATCATACATTATGAAAATATATCCGTAGCACGTAATAGTGCTTGCTCTCATTTGCTGATGGAAATGAGAGGCTACAAAAAAACCTGTAGAATCCAGCTGCGTGTCAATAGGCATTCATTTATTCATAGAATCGTTTAAAAATACCTCTTGTACATGTAACTCTTTGCCAGATGTGTTGTGGAAGAATAGTCCTTTCCTTCAAGTTGTCGATACAAAGACAAATTGTTGAAACAGATAAAAATGTGAGACACTACAATTCAGTATTCCATAAAATGATTCCATCAGTAATTCCTGTGCCTTGTCAAGATACAGAGCCACCAATAGGGTGCGTGAAAGCTTAGTGGCATCTTCGGTCTAAGATAGCGATCTTCATACTTAGCCCAAGGAAGCTTTGGTGAAGGTTAAATGCAATAATGCATATGAGCACTGTAGGTGTGGTACTTAGCACAGTAACTGATCCCTAACATCTTAGCGGAACCTACATCAGCCGAACCTTCGAGTTTGGCTCAAATTCAGTCTATATTTTGCATTGACAGAAATATATGTATATAGATCATTTAGGAGAAGGGATAGTAGTATTAAAGAAGATCAGATGAGTTTGAAAGCCTCATTGTTTCTTTATACAAAATAGCATCAGGTGGTTATTAGCTTTCAGTCACTAGTTATGTCAATAAAATGTAAATCCTGAGATTTCTGTAGCTCGTTAGGTGTTTCTCCTAGTCAAGAAAAACAAGTCTGAGGAAAAAACTACGACCAGCCCTTAATCCTGTGACCAAATGAATTATCTTCTATCAAGACTTTAAAATATATATATAATATATATGGGAGATATATAGATATAGATATATAGCCCATAAATTGTTTTAGCTTAGAATTAATTACATTCTAACTCAGATTTAAAATTAAGCATAAATCCTGACTTTTTAGCTGTCCTGCTCTGAAAAAATGATTGCATGATGGCTTTGTTTTCATATTTATTTTTTAGTAGATATATCTTCTTTTATATACATGTGAACACATTAAATTTAGAGCTGAATGTCATTTTAGCAACAAAATGAATGGTGAATAGATACAATGCATTTCCCTGAAGGAATTATTTAATGATATTTTAACTGTTAGAGACCGTCCTACAGAGCGAGTTGTAAGGGAAGTCATTTTGGGCATTATGTAAAAATTGATGTCCCCGTATTTCTGCAATAAGAATCAGAGTGCAGTGACCAAATGCATACTCAGTACCTTCTGACATGACTTAACACTCGACCTCGTGTGTTGACATTACTAATTGCTTAGGTCCTGCAGTTGTTTATGAAAAAAAATATATATAATTATATTTACTGTTTATATTTATAAATATAAATAATTAATAATTTTCTATTATGACATGGGGAGAGGCCTCAAAAGGGAAAATACATACATGGTGTAAAAAGACAGAGTCAATAAAATTTGGGGGTTCTTTCCAACTCTAAAGTCTTAAAAGATTTTCTTCCTTTAAGATGTAGGTCAAGAGTTGAAAATCTCTTGCTTGTGAGCTGGAACAGTCTACCACATTCGTTATCCCCCTAATCTATGCCACTCTGTCAGCCATACTGAACCTGATAGAACCAATGTACATCAACCATTTCGGAACTGAACTCTTGTACTTAGCCATTTGTGATCTCTTGATTTTTCTATGTGCTGCCTAAGCGAGCAATGGTGTCTTGATTTTCAGAATCCAGCTACAAATGTGTTCTATTTTTCTTGGCTTTTCTGGAAGACTATGGAAATCTAAATATATTTTTCATTTAATATGACTAGAGGTTGGATTCACTTTGATCTGTATTGATGGTATTTTTTTTAATTAGGCAGTAAACATCATGGGAAACTAAATGAAGGCCCCATAGATGCTATTTTCAGAACCAGTGGAAAGGAGTCTTTTCTCTCCTTCATAGTTTCTTTTTTTTTAATTTAGTTATTATTTTTTTAATTTTATTTTATTACGTTATGTTAGTCACCATACAATACATCATTAATTTTTGATGTAGTGTTCCACGATTCATTGTTTTCGTATAACAGTGAATCATGGATCACTACCTCATAGTTTCTTAAAATCTTAAAAGGAGAGACTTATCAAATTTATATGCAAAGTGGTTTGCTTTATTGTTTAGTGAAATTAAGAGACAACAGCTTTCCTTTATAACCAAGAAAGCTGGTGGAAAGAAGTATGGAAGAAACACACATCTGGGTCTAAATTAACTCTAGCTCCAGAGGGAAACAGGAATCAGGATGCCTATAGACACTCCCTGCTACTCTCTCTGGGTTCCTGGATCAGTTGGTTCTTCTTGAGCACATCTTCAAGTAGCTGGTAAGCAGTAGACGTGACCTAGTTTGAAACATAGCCTGCATTAAGGACAAGGCAATAACCCTGAAGAGCCGTGTGGAATTAAGGCATGTCATTAAGTTAACCTCGGCTCCGTAGCATATAGCAGAATGCTCTGCAGGATTGCCACGGAGGGTAGAATGGAGCCCTCGGCTCTTACTTTCTCTTTGAAATCATCCGGAAAAGTGAATGTTCACTTTTATTCGTTTCTTTTAAGGCTTGTTTTTAAAATAGCAATGAAATAAGTCTGCAAGCTGTCCATTGATAAGTATTTAATGAAGGCCTTGCAGGTGTCCAGCCCTGAACCAGGCATGCTGGAGATCTAAAACACTCCTCAGATGACCTGTTTCTCAACTAGGGTTGCTGGATAGAACACAGAACGCCCAGCTGAATTTCAGTCTGAAGTTCAATCTCAATGTCAGATAAATAATGAATAGTTCTTTTTTATTGTAAGTATGTCCCACGTAATATTTGCTAAACCTGTATTCTTACTTGTTACATCTGACAACCCTCTTGCTCCTGAAACTCACGAGGTGGTGAGAGAAATAACTTACATATTTTAAATCCTCAGGAAACAACATAAGATGGCATGGAAGTAAGATCTCAACTGTTGAGTTTATGTCAGCACTTCCTCGTTTTTCCTTCTGTGGCACAAATCATCGACGGCCCTCATGAGAAACATTAAGATCTGCATAAATTTTGAGTTACAGTATTTCCTGGTTATTTCTCCCATTTCTTTCAAGAAAACAGATTGTAATAACACTTAATGAGAGTGTCTTTATTATAAGGATATCCTGAAGGAACTCTAGTCTCTATATTTTTAAATAAATTATTCAAAAACCTTGCAGCAATTGTAAGTAACAAATTACTTGTACACATGATCTCATCACGTTAATGTACGTCTAGTTGAGAAGCCTCGCATTATCTTTAATGTCATAGGGTATCCTGTCCTGACCCCCCACCGCACAGTAAGTGTGAATCAGAGTTGGAGAAAGTATCCTGGGAAAGACTGGATTTGAACAAGGTCCCAAAAGCATAGAGAGAATGCAGTTAAGTGGTGGAGTGTGAACATTTTGTGATAGAGACACAAGGCTGGTCAACTCCCAGCCAATGGAATGACCAGAACAAGAGGTTACCCAGAAGTAACAATATCCTCTCTGCTTCCTCGAGCCGTCACAAGTCAATGGAAGGGTTTCCTCCAGACTCCTCTTCTGAGCAGTACATTTTAGACAAAGACCTAAAACATGGGGACAGATGCAGCTGTCTTCTTTATCTATTCTACTATATTTTGATTGCTTGATAACAGTTAAGAAACTGGATTTATAATGAAATCTAAACTGTTAAATATTTTAAATTCTTCAAATGGGTTCAAAAGTCTAAGGATGACATTTTTAAATAATGCCTGGGGCATCTGGGTGGCTCAGTCGTTAAGCGTCTGCCTTCGGCTCAGGTCTTGATCCCAGGATCCTGGGATCGAGCCGCGCGTCGGGCTCTCCGCTCGGCGGGAAGCCTGCTTCTCCCTCTCCCACTCCCCCTGCTTGTGTTCCCTCTCTCACTGTGTCTCTCTCTGTCAAATAAATAAATAAAATCTTAAAAAAAATAAATAAATAATGCCTGCTGAGCAGTGTGTGTCATTTGTGAAACTTTCTCCAACCTCCACAATGTCTCAAAATATTTACATTATGACCAAAAAGATTATTGTGTATTTTTTTCTGAAATAATCTCTGTAAAAAATCACTTGAACTTTTAAAATGGTGCTTCCTCTGGTGTTTCAGTGTTTTAAATAAATTGGAAAATATTGAAAAGATCTTAAAAGTAGCAGCTGCTTAACTAACAAGATGACAGCATTTTGGCAAAATTCTAATTAAGGTAAAAAAAACTCAGTCCCTATGTGTCTATGAGGCATGGAGTCTCATCACCAATGTGTCGCTTTTCATTGTTGCTTTTGAGTATTCTTTGTCAGGCCCCAAATGCTGCTATGTACTGCTTTAATCCCAGAGACCATAAATAAGATAGAAAATATGATCTGCCGTGTGGAATAGAGTCTGGCTGGCATGATCTCCAAGGTTGTATCATCGTGGAGGAATGTATATGAAAAAACTGAATTTATACAAGAGAGCACAGATCTAGTTGTTGGCCCATATCTGGGTTCTAAGGGTTATTTTGGAACATTTCATTTTTTTTTAAATTATGCACACACACAAATGCCAGCAAAAAATATTTATACATATTTTTTTTTGTTCATTGTGTAGGTGGGAGGGGGGGCAGATCAAGACACAGAGAGGTTGAATGCCCGCAGATATCCTGGAACTAGTCTAGGGAGTGACACCAAATGTTGAGTCTAGTTTTTCTGGTCCTGTGTCTACCCCTTCTCATGCCATCTTTCTCTCATTAAACAAAGATATTTGAAGATATAAAAATATCCATTAGCACAATGAAGTTATGCTAAGGAAGCCATGGATGTGCAAGGGGCGATTGTTTTTAATCTCTATGACAGCAGGTAAAATAACCTTGTAAAAAGCTCTTGAGTCTGCACGTGCTGTTCAGAGGTCTCTGGCCCCTAGTGATGTCCACTGTCAGGAAGGAGAAGCTCCCCTGTCCTTGTTCCATCTTTGAACAATGACCTGTCAACGATGCCTAGGTGTGCTTGGTGTAGAAGTTTGTCCAAATATCCCTGCCCAAGTGGATCATATTCTGCTCTGTCATGTGTAATATGGCCAGTCGTTTCTCTTTCCTTGTACTATAAATAAGGAGGGCAAAAGAACAGTGAGTTATTTCTCTTCTAATAGTGTTCACTGTGTTCTAAGTGCAAAGCCTGGCACTGACCCATTATACAGATTACAGTTTACTACTATCAAAAGCTGCCTTTTGAAAATGTACATAATCCGTAAATGGAATTTTTTTTCTTCTCAGATAGCTATTGTAATGATACTAAAGGTGTCTCAAGTGAAATTTTATATGAATTTTGCAGAAGAAAGAATTTTAGAAAGTATGTGGTATGACCTTGGGAGGTTATCACAGGTCCCAAAGGGGCGTGTCTAGGAGCATAATCAAGGATTTACATTAGAGATATGGTAGTCAGATTCTGGAAACCACATTATTTTACTCAGCATAAAATTTGGATACTCCTTTTGCCTACATCCTACCACTTTCCAAGTATGGCATGAAATTCTAAAAGGTTTCTATCAAGGCAGACGAAGGAGATGCAACCAGCTTATTTTTCCAAAATTGGTTGGGAAAATACTTAGGTTGGCCACCTGGCCATCTGAAGAAAGGGAGTTAATGAACACCCACCATTTGTTTAGATTAAAAAAAAAAAAAAAAGACTTGATTTGTCATCTACACCAACACAACTCCCCTTTATGGGTCATAGACAGCAGCGCCAAGGAGCTTGACTCAGCTTTGGATGATGGTTCCTTGTCTTCTGTCTCGTACCCACTGCTTACCACGTCTCAGTGCCTTGGCTGTGCACCTTTGAGGCAAAATCAGATCATGCTGTGCCATGTGTTTATCAACTTGATTTTAGGTTCAGGACACCTACCCATTCAGCAGAGCTCTGTTTTTGTAATCTGTTCAGAATCTGCTCATTTCACATCAGTGTTTTGGGTTTTTTGGTTTATTTTCTTTTTAGAAAATAGAGGGAGGAAGGGAAAAAGATCAGCACCCTAGGAAAATCATATTAAGAAATTGAGACAGAGGGGAAATAGTACATATGGGGAGGTGGAAGATTGGGAAAGAGAAAAACCAGAGCCAAAATCTGTTCTGGGAGGTCTGGTGTGACTTTGAGTGTAGGGCCATACTTTGGAGCTTCACTCCCCAGTAGAAGCACAGTGTCCATTAAATACAAACAGGCTGATTGCTCAAAAGAAGCATGATTGACCCACATTGCTATGTACCCCCCCCCCCCACCGGTAAGAGGCAGCCTGCCAAAGCTGCACTGTTGCTACTTCTGTGACTAATTATGGGTAGAACTACATGTTCTGGAAGTCAGTAGGCTCACCATCCTTTAGGAAAGTTGAATTACCTACCAAAGGCAGGTGCCTATTGGATTGAAAAAGCACGTAAGCACACTTGGCCAAGAAATGTTCACTCATACCAACAAATGCCAGAATTGTCCCAGAGATCTTGATCTGGATTATCTTCCTGAATCTTGATCACCCTACAATGTAGATATTACAGTACTGTTTTTGTTGTTGTTTTTTTCTTTTTTTTTTTTTTTTTTTCCAGAGACGTAAACAGAGGCTCAGCAAGATTAAATAACTTATCTGAAGATAAATGACAAGTAGAGTCCAGAACTGAGTGTGTTGGACTCCAGTGCCCATATTCTTTCTATTATACAATGCAGGACATTTCAGATGGAAGAAGAGGGGAAATGAAAGGGAAAATATTTTAGAGAAGCAGATATATCTTTAAATTAGATGATTTAGAGCACACAGCATGGTGCCTTGCACATAGGAAATGCACAAAAAGATCAGGTATTGTACTGGCTCTTTGTTTTACCAATTTTGCTTGTTCAGCAGTGTGATGATGGCCTTCGTTGACGACCTGACCCAGGAGTATAGGATTGGTAGATGACAAAATTAGTATATTTTGTGATGTTTTTCTCTTCTTATTAAAATCTTTCAGCAAAGATGGTAGTTATTCATAAGTTAATCATTCTATCCCTTTGGCACTAGGAGATATTTTAAATATAACTCAGGAAGTTAGTTGCCGACAGATGATCTCTTTTGTGTGAGTCAATGGGAATGTTTTGATCTGATCTAATTTTAGGCTTTCTCTAGATATAAATAGTGTGTTCTTGAGGATCAAGGTGAAATGTCTCCATGCTGGAGTTTCCTGGAGACACTAAGCAGTGTTATTTGAGAGCTCATGGCTTTTATCCCACATTAAGTAGTTTGGACCTCCCTGTGACCTGGCTCCTGCCCTTCTTTCCAGCCTGATTATCTGTTCCTCCCTGATTCTCTCTGTGGTGCTCCAAACCACAGATGTGTTTGTCATTTGTCTACTGTTTGTCAACAGTCTGCCTTTGCTTGTAAGATCCTCTCTGCCATAAATGCCTGCTCACTTCTCACCCAACTCCACTCAGTCCCACTTCTTACCTTGTCTTTTTCTCTTTACTCTTGAAGACTCAGCCTCTCCCTAATTTCTTCCAAGAAGTCTGTACCACAAGGCCTCCCAGCAAGATGGTGCCACCCTGCTGTCCTCTGTGTTATGGCCATACCATTGCATATTAATTTTTACTTATAATTAAACTGTATTATAATTACCTGGGTTCTCTGCACTTACCTTTGCTCCTGTCCTCTGCCTAGATACACATTTTATGGATGAGAAAACTAAGGCCTAAGTACTCCAAGGGAAAGAATGATCCTAGGACTCCGTAGAGTATGAGTCATTTCAACATATTTGGTGTTGGTGGTCCATATACCTTTATGATTATCCATATCATTTTATGCTTTGTGTGTATGTGTTTGTGTGTGGTTCTTTTTTAACTTCTGGGGAGGATGGGGAGTTCTATTGAAGCAGACTGTTTACCTGTTTAATGACCATATAATGGATCTTGAAGAGTTACCTAGGCTCTTTTTGTCTTCTAAATGAACTCCTGAGTGGTCTTCCCATATCTTATTTCTTCTCATCTACTACTTGACATTGCCAGAGGATTTTCTCAAAGCTTACGATTCTGTCCCTTGCAAGCCCTTAAGTAAATAATTAAAAAGTGTGAATGTCACAGCCTAGGGTTGTCTGTCTGCTACAGTGTAGCTCCAGCCTGCCTTTCTGGCTGAGTCTTCCATATGCCCTCAATCCAATTTGGTCCCAGCAAAGCTGACTTCTCAACACACTGCATCATCCATGCTGTCCTATTTAGAACACTCTTCCTTCTGTCACTACAAAAACAAATTCTGTCCATATTTTAAGACCTGGCAAATCCTTTTTTGCATAAGCATTCCTAAGGTTTCGACCTGCATGAAGTTTTTTTTTTTTTTCTTCCATATCCCTTCCCCTCGTGTATACTTAGTTTGTGGGGATTTGTAGTTTTCTCCCCTTGAATTATTATTTTTGTGTTTCTCACATAAGCTCCTGGAGCTTCAAATCTGCTCCCGCAACTTAACCATGAAGATAGCATCTCCATTTAGTATCCTTTAGTGTAATAGTTATTCTTTTTAATTATAAGTAGCAAAGTCCACCTCACCCTAGGATGATTCAAAAAGGGACCATACTGGATGGGTAATGAACTATCTTACAGACCCAAGGTTCCTTGGTACTCTCAAGAATGATAATGGGGCGCCTGGGTGGCTCAGTTGGTTAAGTGTCTGCCTTTGGCTCAGGTCATGATCTCAGGGTCCTGGGATTAAGCCCCGTGTCAGGCTCTCTGCTCAGCACGGAGTCTGCTCCTCCCTCTCCCCCCAAATAAATAAATAAAATATTTTTAAAAAGAATTATAATGAACATCCAAGAAATGCATTCAAAACAAATAGGATTCTCCTCATCTCAGTTTTGCTGTGCACGTCTCTCAGTCTTGCTTGCTACACCTGTTTTCTCTGACTTTTCTATCCATTTGGTGGAGATTGCTTAGCTGGAGCTCCCTCTTGTTCTGAGGTACATGGGTCCTTGATTCGTAGTTCCCTTTAAACAGAATCCGATTGGGGGTTTGGTCAATGATCCCTGGCCCTCACCACTTAGCTCCAAGCAGCTAACTATGAGCATTTGTGCCTAGTGGCAAAGAAAAAGGTGACCAAAGGTTTGCCTAGGTGGGCTTGGAGCAGAGGAGATTATTACAGAATTGCAGTTATGGTTATCTGAGCAGACACTCTAAAAATGTATCTATTATGGGATTTTTGTGAGGATCAAATATGATAATTTGTGGCACCAGAAGGTTAGCATGTCGTACCTGAATTTGAATCTCTGCCACTCTTCGGCTTTATGGCCTTGGGAAAGTGCTTAATCTCTCTGTACCTCAGTTTCTTCATCTGGCAAACTGGGGAAGTATAATAGTAATTAAATCAAATATTACAAAGATGAAGTCAGTTCAAAAGTGTCAATGCCTATTACAGAAATTGGCATATGGCGATCACTCAGTAAATACTACTTACTGTTAAATGCGATTATTTGCATAGTTGCTATTCTATCATTAGCGTGAAATAAAGGTTTGTTTCTAACATCTCATATTTGCCTTTATTAAACTATAAATTTCTTGGGAGTAAGGGCTATGCATTGTACATCACTGTATCTGTCATAGTGCGGAAGCTGGTTTCTTACAGATTTTAGACACAGTAATCGGATGGATGAAAAGAAGAAGAGCAGGGGGAGAGGGAAAGAAGGAGGGTGGAAGGGGGAAGGGTAATAAAGCAAATCCTTTAAATGCACTTTGAATTAAGAAAGAAGATGTGGCTGCTTTATTCTTAAGCGATATCAGCCCATCATTTTGGGCAATACAACAGAATGAGGCAATACGACATTCATCTGATGGAGTGATAGCTGACTGTCTTCTGCACTGCGGATGGATATGCTGGATGACCATGACGGTCTGGTAGTGAGATAAAATAGATTTCTCAATTTTGTGATGAAGGCTGAATATAGCCACTGATGGTTGTGAGCCTTGTGTTGTATCTACAAATAATGGAAACCACTAGATATCTTAATTTGTTAAGATTATTAAAAGTTCCATTAAGACATTTAATTAGCAGGTTATTTGCTGTGTGATCTTTAAAAGTCTACCAAATGGTACGATGCTTTATTAAAGTATAGATTATATTTATTGAGCATTTTCTTTTGAGCCATTTTAGGTGTGGTTAGAGTCTTCCAAAGAGGTCTTCCTTGAATCACTAAGTAATTAACTGCCATGTAGATTCCATGTGTATTACTACTGAGAAAACATTAATTAAGGCTTTGGGCCTGATGGGCTTGTCAGCCCTGGGGAGGTAGATGCATAAAATCACAAGAGTTGAGGAGAGTGGCAGGGTGGTGTTTTTTATATAGCAGTGGGTTTGGGATTAGGTGAAAGTGAATTCATGTCTATGCTGTTACCCCATTAGAAGGTCAAGGCAATACAGCCTGCAAAAGAACACCCTTTGACCACAGCTGCAGAACAAACAAGGGTAGATTATTTCCAAGAGCGGGAAGATAGCTAGGTTAGTGGAAGGTACACGGACACTGGGAACAGAAAAAAATCTGAAGTTCAGATCTGTCCCTTTTTAACTGTATGATTCCAAGCCGCTCCTTGAATTTCCCTGGACTTCAGTTCTTCCATCTATTTAGAAGGAGGCAAACTTCTTCTATAAAGAGCCAGATAGCAACTATCCTAGGCTTTGCAGATCACGTATATGCTCTATTGCATGTTCTTTGCTCTACTGTTTTCAGTTTTCTTTTCTTTTCTTTTCTTTTTTAAATAACCCTTTAATAATGTAGAAACCATTCATACCTCGGGAACTGTACAAACCAGCTGCTGGCTGGTGTTGGCCCGGGGGCATAGTTTCCTGACCCCATATGATTGTGTTATGAAGAAATTTCCCTTTCAAGCAGCAAATACCTGGTACAAAGAAGCACTCAGTGATTGTTGATTAGTTCAAGTCTGAATGTTTGGCCAGTTTCAATGGTGCCACAACTATTTTTACGACGACCCTACTGTGTTACCATATGTGCGTTAGGATCCTTAGCTGTCAATTCAGGGTAACAGTTCATGGCTCTTGCTGTCCATCTTCCCAGTGCCCCTCACATAGTAGGTAGGTGCTCAGTTAAGCTTAGTGTCCCAGCGCCTCAGCGTGGAGAGAGGGGCGGCTCTGAGTGGAGCACGGTGGGTGAAATATACACTCCCTTCTGCAAAGCTCAGAACACAGAAGACAACCAAAGAATAGTTTTCCAGACGTCCCGTGTCTGTCATTTGCTATCAGGTAAACTGCTAGATCACAGGCATATTGAGGAGGGGAAATAAGGAGAGCAATGGGGAGGTTATGAATCCGGGAAGACTTCATGGTGGTCCTAACATGGTCATGGTTTACTTTGAATACTTTTCTTCTTACAGTTATCCAGGAAGGATTCAGTGGTTCTCCCTAGCAATTCCCTTCAGTCTCTAACAGCAAAAAAAGAAAACAAAATAAGAAACCCAGGTAACTGGAGAGCATGCTGGCCACACAGGCACTCCTGCTTGTCCTGTGTTTTTTTTCTCCCTTTCAGAGACTTTCAGGAGGTTTCAGGATGTGGTCAGACTGTCTTCTGAATTTTAAAATACATGTGTATAGTCAGAATGCAGCCACTGTAACTTCTGTCCCATCCGTCCTAGCCTCGTTTCACTTGCCTGCACGTTTTGCTGCCAGGGTTTCAGCCCTATGAATTACTTGCTGTTCCCTGCACACAAGACTTACTCTTTTTTCACAGGCTGCTCCTTGTGATATGACCACCTCCCTTTCTCAGCTAACCCATTTCTCAAAGCACATCAGTTCTTATCTGAGGTTGTGACTCTTCCCTTAGTTTTCCAGATCCTCTCTGGCAATAAATCCGTGCCCCCATCCCACTCTTTCTCCCAGTCAGGGTTGGGACAGTCCCATGTGATTCCAAGTCACTCTGTTTACACCTCTGATCATCTTTGATACCCTGATGATACTGCATGATAACTATCAGTGGCCTGCCTTACTAGATTGTTAACTCTTGGAGGACAAGAATTTTGTTCTTTACCCATTTATAAACCCAACACCTAGGGCAGCACCATGCTCAGAGTCTATATTCAGAAACTTTATTCAGGGTTGCCAGATAAATATAAGACACAGTTATTTCTTGTTTGAATGAAGTATAGTCGATACACATAAATTTCAGGTGAACAACATGGTGATTTGTCAAGTCTACACTATATGCTACGCTCACCACAAATGTAGCTCCCATCTGTCACCAAAGAACACTGTTAGAGTGCCATTGAATATATTCCCGGTGCTGTGCCTTTCATCCCTGTGACTTATTCATTCCAGAACTGGAAGCCTGTATCTTCCACTCCCCTTCCCCCATCGACCCAACCCCTAATCCCAAACTCTCTGGCAACCACCAGTTTGATCTCTGTGTTTGTGGGTCTGTTTCTGCTTTGTTTTGTTTCAGATTCCACATATAAGTGAAACCATATGGCATTTGTCTTTCTCTGACTAATTTCACTAAGCGTAACACCCTGTAGGTCCATCCATGTTGTTGTAAATGGCAAGATCTCATTATTTTTTTATGGCTGAGTAATATTCCATTGCATTTATACACCACATCTTCTTTATTCATTCATCTGTTGATGGACACTTGGGCTGCTTCCATACCATGGCAATTGTAAATAATGCTGCAGTAAACACAGGGGTACTATATCCTTTCAAATTAGTGTTTTCATTTTCTTTGAGTAACCCAGTAGTGAAATTATTGGATCATATTGTATTTGTATTTTTAATATTTTAAGGAGCCTCCATACGGTTTTGCATCAGTGACTGCCTTAATTTATATTCTCACCAACAGTGCCTAAGGCACTTCTCCACATCCTTACTGACACTTGCTGTTTGTCTTTTTGCCATATTCTGTCTGATGTAAGGTGATACTATGTCTATTAGCCATTCTGAGTATAAGAATGCCCCATGTAATAACATACTTGTAGTAGTATTCATTGTTTATCTAAAATTCAAATTTAACTGGTGTCTTGCAATAATCTAAAATCACTTCCTAGTGAAGAGTGATGTTAAGTGTCGTTTCAAGTGTCTGTTGGACATCTGTATGTCTTCTTTGGAAAAATGTCTATTCAGGTCCTCTGTCCATTTTTTTTCCTTGGATTCTTTGGGTTCTTTAGGTGTTCAGCTGTGTAAGTTCGGTATATATTTTGGGTATTAATCCCTAACCATATATACCATGTGCAAATATCTTCTCCCATTCACCAGGTTGTCTTTTTGTTTTGTTGTTTCCTTCACTTGGAAAAGCTTCTTATTTTGCTGTAGTCCCAAAAGTTTATTATTTTTGCTTTGGTTTCCCTTGCCTCAGGAGACATCCATAAATAATATTGCTAAAACCAATGTCTAAGAGATTACTGTCTGTGTTTCTTTTGGGAGTTTTATGGTTTCAGGTCTCATGTTTAGGTCTTTAATCCATTTTGAGTTTATTTTTGTGTATGATGCAGTTTCATTCTTTTGCATGCGCTGTCCAGTTTTTCTAGCACCATTTGTCAAAGACGGTCTTTTTCCCCATTGGATATTCTTGCCTCCTTGGTTGTAGATTAATTCACCATATAAGTGCAAGTTTATTTCTGGGCTCTCTTCTGTTCCACTGATCTCTGTGTCTATTTTTATGTCAGTACCATTCTGTTTTGATTATTATAGATTTGTAGTGTATCTTGAATTCTGGGATTGTGATACGTCCAGTTTTGTTTTTCTTTCTTAAGATTGCTTTGGCTATTCAGGGTCTTCTGTGGTCCCATGCGAATTTTAGGATTACTTGTTCTACTTCTGTGAAAAATGATATTGGTATTTTGATAGAGATTGCAATGAATCTGTAGACTGCTTTGGATAATATGGTCATTTTAATGATACTAATTCTTGCCGTCTATGAGCATGGAATATTTTTTCCATTTTTTGTGTTGTCTTCCCTTTCCTTCATCAGTGTTTAATAGTTTTCAGAGAACCGATGTTTCACCTCCTTGGTTAGTTTGTTCCTGGGTATTTTATTCTTCTTTGTGCAATTGTAAATAGGATTGTTTTCTTAATTTCTCTTTCTGCTGCTTTGTTATTAGTGTATAGAAACAAAAGATTTCTGTATATTAATTTTATATCCTGCAACTTTACTGAATTCATTTATTAATTCTAATAGTTTTTGATGAATTCTTTAGCGATTGCTCTGTATAATATCATGTCATCTGCAAATAGTGACAATTTTATTTCTTCCTTACAGTTTAGATGCCTGTTATTTCTTTTTTTTTGTCTGATTGTGGTAGCTAGGACTTCAATACTATGTTGAATAAGAATGGCACGAATGAACATCCTTGTTTTGTTTCTGATCTTGGAGGAAAAGCTCTGTTTTACAGCATTATGTATGATATTAACTGTGGTTTATTATATGTGGCCTTTATTATGTTGAGGTATGTTCCCTCTAAACCCACTTGGAGAGAGAAAAATCTTAATCATATGTTAAATTTTTCAAATGGTTTTTCTGCGTCTGCTGAGGTTATCATATGATTTTTGTCCTTTATTTTTTAATATACTGATATATAGATATTGAACCATTTTTGCATCCCTGGAAAAAATCCCACTTTATCATGTTGAATGTTCCTTTTCGTGTATTGTTGAATATAGTTTGCTAATATTTTGTTGAGGACTTTTGCATCTGTGTTCATTAGGAACATTGACCCATAGTTCTTTGATTGGTATGTGTGTATGTTTACAGTGTTTTTGGTTTTGGTATCAGGGTAAAGCTGGCCTCATAGAATGTATTTGGAAACTTCGCCATTTCTTCTGTTTTTTTGGAATAGTTTGAGGAGAATGGGAATTAACTCTTCTTTAAATGTTTGGGATTCACAGGTAAATTCTCCATCTGGTCCTGGACTTCTGTTTGTTGGGAGTTTTTTGATTACTGAGTCAGTTTTGTTACTAATAATCTGTTCAGATTTTCTTCTTAATTCAGTTTTGAAAGACTGTACCTTTCTAGGAGTTTATCCATCTCTTCTAGGTTGTCCAGTTCATTGGCATATAATTTTTCACAGTAGTCTCTTATAATCCTTTGTATTTCTATGATGTCAGTTGTTACTTCTCTTTCATTTCTGAATTTTTAAAAATTTGTGTCCTCTCTCTTTTTTTTCCTTGATGAATCTAAAGGTTTATTTGTGTTTGTTTGTTTGTTTGTTTGTTTTTACCTTTTCAAAGAACCAGTTCTTGGTTTTATTGCTCTTTTTAAATTTTTTTTTTAATTTCTATTTCATTTATTTCCACTCTGATATTTATTATTTCTTTCCTCCTACTATCTTTGGGCTTTGTTTGTTCTTTTTCTAGTTACTTTGGGTATAAGGTTAGACTGATCATTTGAGATTTTTGTTTGTTTGTTTCTTGAGGTAGGCCTGTACCACTATAAATTTCCCTCTGAAAACTGTTCTTGATGTGTCTGAAAGATTTTAGATTATTGCAAGACACCAGTTAAATTTGAATTTTAGATAAACAATGAATACTACTACAAGTATGTTATTACATGGGGCATTCTTATACTAAAAAATATATTATCTGAAATTTAAATTAAATTGAATGCTCTGTAATTTTATTTGCTAAATCTGCCAACCCTACTTTATGAATGAGTGAATGAATGAATGAATGAATGTCATTTTTTTCTGTATTAGAGCAAGGAAGCATTTTCATTAATTCCTGCAATTTTAGATTGAGTCAGCCATAGTTGAAAATTTCATCAGTGTGATTTGAAATCCTTGAATGCACATTGGAGGCATGTTTTATATGATCAACAGAGGGATTTACTAACTATGAAAAGAGAAACTTTTCAGATTAATAGAAGAGGCATGTGAGTTATGATGATTTACCAGAGGTAAACAAGAATATAGAGACTCTATTGCAGTTAGACATGTTTAATAGTAGTGAAGTCATAATAATACTGTCTAATGTTTACTGAGTGATCAGTAGGTCAGACACTAATCCAGGTGCTTTTGTACATGTAATTACTTATTCTTCATAATATCAGCCCTGTTAAATAATTTTATTTTCCCAAGAAAATTGAGAAGCAGGGAACTTAAGTTCTTATTCTAGATTACATGGCTAATTAGTGTCACATCTGGTATTTGAACCTAGATGAAGTAACTTTTGAATCTGCTCTTCTAATGACAATGCTCTGCTTTCTTAATGCAAAGATTTACCATGGACTTTTTAAACACGCTTAATGCACCTTGTGTGATTATATTGTGAAAAATCATTATGGAGCGAAAATGTATTTTCCAATTACTTGTAGAAATATTAAAAATAAAATCTCAAAGAAATGTTAAATATAGGTGTTATTACATACCTACTATGGATATCTATAAGACCTACACTTGCTAGTTTAACATTTTAAGAGGCCCATAACACCACCCTAACAGGGGTTAAGGGTGTTAAGATGCAGATGTCCCTGCTGCAAAAATACCTTCCTTAGTTTGTCATCTAGTTCCTATAATTGCTGCCAATGAAAGCAGGGCAAAAGGCAGTGTTGTAAACGACACAGGAGGATACTGTGTCAAACTTTTTTACTGCCCCCCCCCCCACCACTAAGCTAGTATCCCTTCCGTGTGATCAGACCAGGCCAGCATCAGTTCGCTTGAGTCCTGCTCACTGGGGATGCCCATGGGCTGAAGGTTGAGAGGCGACCCAGGGATGGACAACAGCTAACCACGCAGTCAACACAGACAAGGCCCCTGAGGAGTGTAAGACTTCACCAGCCTCTCTACCCAGAAATTGCTTGTAAGAGTCCATTTCTATTATTTCATGTATTTACTTTAAAAACAATATTTATTTTATGATAGGTAATTCAAGTACATAATATAAAACTCAAAAGCTACAAAAGTAATTTTCCCTCCTTTTTCTGTCCTTTAATCACATAGTGTCTTCCCTGGATGTAATTACTTTTTTTTAACACACCCTGAAATAACCAATGCATTTTAATGTATGCTTATCTGTGTGTATTTTACATCAATGAGAGCATATACACATAGTTTTCTTCCAATGGTCTTTTCACTTAAGATATCCTGGAGATCATGTGTATATATTTTTTCTCCAGTTATTTTATTTTATTTTTTTTATTATGTTCAATTAGCCAACATATAGTACATCATTAATTTTTGATGTAGTGTTCAATGATTCATTAGTTGCACATAACACCCAGTGCTCATCACAACACGTGCCCTTAATACCCATCACCCAGTTACCCCATCCCCCACCCCCCTTCCTTCTGTAAACCTCAGTTTCCCTGAGTCTAGAGCACAGAGGACCATAGTAGAAGGGAGGGAAAACTGAATGGGAAAAGAAATCAGAGAGGCAGTTATTTTAATAGTTTCTTTTAAAAATAGCCCCTTGTATTGTTATAGAAAAAAAATTTTTTTTACAGATTTTATTTATTTATTTGTCAGAGAGAGAGAGAGCACAAGCGGGGGGGGGGGGAGCGGCAGGCAGAGGGAGAAGCAGGCTCCCTGCTGAGCAAGGAGCCCGATGAGGGACTCGGTCCCAGGACCCTGAGATCACGACCTGAGCTGAAGGCAGACAGTTAACCAACTGAGCCAGTCAGGCATCCCGAAAAATTTTAATCCCACATTGATGCATATTGAGGTTATTTCCAATGTTGTTATTACAATGTTGTAGTAATATTTAATGTCATTATTTCCCAAAAGCGTGAGTACCTATGCGAGATAAATAATCACAAGAAAAAATGTAATACATGGTGTGAATTGTTATACAAAGCTGAATTGTCTACAAAAACGGTTACACTAGATTAGATTTTTACCAATAGTGTTTTCACAAGGACTTTGCATTTCTCTCACTGTGTTTTGTGGCCTGTTTTCATGCTTAAAAGCTATTTCTTACTTGTCTATGAAGGGTCCATATAATTTGCTCATTTTTTAATTGAGGTGTTATTTTTTATATTCCTATTGACTTGTAGAAACTCTTTACATATTAAAGAAATTAGCTTTCAATTATTTAGGTATTTAAACTGTATAATATTTTACAACTATTTAAAATCATATACATAACTTAGAGTTGCTGGGCAAGGAAGGCAAGTCTAATATATTAAAATTCTTGGTAAAAATTGATACATTCAATGAATCCAGTATCCTGTTTGCTTTTCCTAATCAACACTGACTATTTTGTTTGTATGCAGGGGTTCCACTTCAGCACTTTTTATTCAGATTGGTTTGTATAAGCATAGCCTTGAGTTTCCTTTCTTTACCAATGAAGCTGTTTCTTCTCTTTATCTGTGACTCAAAGTTGATCTTCAATTTGGATGAAATTATAGCATGTTAGATGAACTGGACTCTAAAATCACTTACTAATATTGTTTAAAAAGCTATTTCTTTATTCAAATAATGCAAAATAGGAAATATTTGATGAGCAAGAACCAAAAAAAAAAAAAAAAGGAAAAGATCTTTTATAGTTGTCTCTGTCTTAAAAATCTCAAAGTAATGATAATAATAAATGAAATTTCTAAATATTTCTCTTCCCTGAAAGAGCCCTATTAAAATCTCAATTTTAATTTTAAAGTATCGAAATATGATTTTATGAACATGTATTACATTTTCTTGACTTCTGATTGTGAATATATTATTTCAAGTGAACATGTCTAATTTCCATGTGAAAATACATTTTTAGTCACAGATAAACATGACTAATAGGAAAATTTATGCCATGATATACCACTGACATATTTAGATAGTAGATCATAATTATAGGCTTATCATGTCCTTTTCTGTTTAAAGCAATATCCTTGGATTCAGGATGAATTGTCTCAGGAGCATTGAAAACCATTATAATTGGAACTTTTGAAAAGTGTCCACATTGCTAAAACTAATTACAGAGGAGAACAGAACAGTGATCTCAGTCACAATTTCGAATGTGGATAATGGGGCACTTCCTCAAGGTCACGTACTAAGTTGGCAATAGAACAAGAAATAAGAGACACTCTCTTGACACGGTGCCTCAGATTCTTTACAGGAGAGGACACACTCCCAGCTTGAAGGCACTTTAGGTAAAAGGCCTTTGAAATATGTGCCCACACAACTTAACATTGGTTTCAAACAAGCATCAGTTGGGATTTACCAGTACATCAGTTCTAGCCATCATTCTAGTATACTTCTGTTTCTGCTACTTTAAAGATAGGGAAAACAGAAGAATTACTTGTCAGCTCTGTGGAATGCAGAAGACATGCAGAAAAAAGACCAATGTATTATTTTATTCTTTAAAGTACTTAGGACCCAGGGCGCCTGGGTGGCTCAGTCAGTTAAGCGTCTGCCTTCAGCTCAGGTCATGATCTCAGGGTCCTGGGATCGAGTCCCGTGTTGTTGGGCTCCCTACTCAGCGGGGAGTCTGCTTCTCCCTCTCCCTCTGCCCCTCCCCCTGCTCGTGTGTGTACTCTCTCTCTCTCTGTCTCAAATAAAATCTTTAAAAAAATAAAGTACTTATGACCCTTAAGACACATGGAATAATATGTCTGTTAATATCTTCTCCCACAATGCAAACTTTCTTTGGCCCATTAAATTACAAAATTACATGTATCACTGTCTGAAAAGTAAAACCAACCACCGGGTTTATTTTGATCAAATTATTTTATGAAATATGGTTCAGAGAAGGGGAAGCATGGAGTTAAGAGGAAAGTGAGTGTCTGATTTGAGTAAAGGAACAAACATTTATTGTGCTGTACTCCGGGGTTGACTTTTTTTTTTTTTAATAGAGGAAAAATTTTCCTTCTCCTTTTTTCCCTCTTAAATTAAAATACCTCTAAATCATTCAGAAACAGACCAGATGGCCTCCTAAGAAAGCCATGGCAACATAATATCTAAAATCTATTCTTCTAAATGACTAATAAAATAATAACAGAGAATAAACAAGAAAAGCAAACTCTTTCTTCTCTCCATAAAATACACTCCAGGAAGACATTCTTTAAATTTGTAAGACTTTGCCAAAGAGTGTATTATTCAAAGCTAGAGTACAGGACGCCTGGGTGGCTCAGTCGTTAAGCGTCTGCCTTCGGCTCAGGTCATGGTCCCAAGGTCCTGGGATCGAGCCCCACATCGGGCTCCCTGCTCAGCGGGAAGTCTGCTTCTTCCTCTCCCACTCCCCCTGCTTGTGTTCCCTCTCTCGCTGTGTCTCTCTGTCAAATAAATAAATAAAATCTTTAAAAAAAAAAAAAAAAAGCTAGAGTACAGAGTAAATACTATTTGTACTCTAGCAACAGCAACAACAAAACTAGGAATTTCCTCAGTGGTTCTTTCATACCCTAGCTATAATGGAGTGTACAGAGAACACTCTTTAATGTCTAGATAGAAGAGCAAAAGCCACCAGTCACATCAACATTCACAGGAATGTATGTGTTCAAATATGGAATATAGAAGCAATGTGGCTTACTTTTGACCCTCACTTCAGCTCGTGTCACAAAGGGAGCACAATGGGAAAAGAAATAGCGGTATTTACTCCTCTGCAATTGCTTTCCCTCCCCTTTCAGTAATTCCATGTATTAGTTTCAACCATATGAAATGGCCAATAGCTGTGCAAAATTGCCAATTTCATTTGGTTCAGCCTAATAAATATCTATGGTCATTGTCATTGAAGCATGCCATAGAATACGAAGTTCTTAGGTCACATGAAAGATTCATGATGCCACCAATGCAACAGAAGTCCTAGAAAAAAACAATGTGAAAATGGAGTTCTTCCAAATTCATCACTCTTATTTAAGATTGTGACCTCCCATGGGCATAGGTCGAAGAGGATTTGCATCCTCTGCGGAAGTGAATTAATACAGTGAGTGGAAATACCCAGCAGTGTTGCCAGGAAGAATACACTTTGGGGTTATTTTATGGATCACGCTTGGAATTGTTGTGCCTAGAGAAATATCCTCTTTGAGGTCGTGTCATGAGTCCGTACTCTTGATGAGAAGCAGAGACTGCCGTGGGTAGGCTAGTGCACTGGTGTTGAGCGTGAGTTGGTATATGTTCTTGATAATACAGTGATTTTTATGTGTTGGTTTTGTCATTACTCCTGCATTCTTCATTGGAAGAATCTAAAGGGTGGAGGTCATATTTTCTCTTTAGATATATATTTACATATACCAATGGGTATACAGCAACATCTACTTTAAAAAGTGAGAAGGCCACCAGTGTTCTAACATTACGCATCTAAAATGATTTCCTTGATACTTTATTTCATCATAGCGTATGGAATGTTTCCTTTAATTGAGCTTGAGCTTTCCAGCTAATTGTTAAGGTTTTATGTATTATGGTAAAGGAAAAAAAGGTTCACTTAGTCAATCTCTCTTTAAAGATTTTATGTATTTAAAAGAACAAGTGAGTGTATAAATGTGAGTGGGGGGAGGGGGGAGAGGGAGAGAATCTCAAGCAGACTCCCCACTGAGTATGGAGCTTGATGCTCAGGACCCTTGAGATCATGACCTGAGCCTAAATCAAGAGTCAGAAGCTCAACAGACTGAGCCACCCAGGCACCCCCTTAATCTCTTCTTAAAAAATAAATCCTTAGAGTAGCCCCCAGCACTGAACGATGTGGCCTTGCCCTCCAGTCTGTTCTCCTGGCCCCTGCCTTCTTTTCCTCAATCTCAGAATCCCTGCCTTCTTTGTTTTACAGTAAGCTATTTCCTTCTTTTTTTACAATATGCTATTTCCTACCTCGGGGCTCCTGCCTGTGTTATAGATGTTTCCTAGAAAATACATCTCCTGACTCAGGTTGCTAACAAATCCTTCCAGTCTTACTGTTTAACATCCTCAGAAATGTTGTCTGTCCTCTGAATTGCCAAATGAGCACCTCCCTTATTACAGCTCTGATTGCATGCTGTTAGATTGGCATTTTCAGTTATATGCTTGCATACTGATTTAACTTCTGTCCCCACTAGACCTCAGGATTCAGGCATGCAGAATGCAATAGCCCCCAGTAAATATTTGTTAAAATAATTATTGCCTTATTATGATTGTATTCACAAAACATGCAAATACTTAAGAATAATAGTGTTTGAAGGATATTCACCAAGATGTTAACCTTAGTTATCTCCTGGTAGGTGCCATCATAGTATTTTTTTATATTTCTCTCTTTTTTTGTTTAACTATTTTTTTTCCATAATCAATATGTAGACCTATTTCTTAGGTGGATTTTTTTTTTTTTACCTTTATAAATGCTACTAAAAGATAGTGGAAGTTTGCATGGGTGAACTTTTGAACTGGGATGGAGGGTTCTTGGCAGCACCATCTCTCTGTGCACAGGCATGAAGACAACAGCTGGGGTCTTCCAAGGAAACTGTTATTTGTCATGAGTGCAGGGCCTGAAAAGGTGATAGGTCAGAAAGTAGAGGACCTCCAACCCTAGATGACAGCACAGAAACTTTTCTTTCCTGGGTGTTTCCTTTGGAAGCTCTCATGCAAAGAGTTGACACAGCTAGATTTAAATTTAAAAATGTGCAACCAAGTGCGATGTGGATGGGAAGAGGGATTGCGAAGGAGCACGGGGGCCAGTGATGAGGCCAGATCAGCATTCCTGGTTGGAATGGTGTTGACCCACATAGAGCAGTAGCTCTAGGAACATACAGGAAGGAGAGGGACAATAGAGAAGGCAGAGATAGAGCCAGTCTGAGCAAACCTATGCAGTCATGGAGAGATCTTTTGAGCCTAGGCAAGTGGAAGAATGGTGATGTCATTGACCCAAAAGGTGATGTCATAGGGTGCCCAATGAAAATCGAGGTTTTGCGATTAAGAGGAAATGAGTTGGGTTTGAATTAGATTTCAGTGGAACTTCCAGAGACAGGCGTCCAGGAGGAGAGAGGTAAAGGCTAAAATGAAGTCTTCAGAGTCATTTATAAAGCTAGTAGTTGATACCAGAAGATGACGTGAGATTTCCCCAGTGAGAGAAGTCAGAGCAACAAACAGAAGGCCAGAAACAGAATTTTGGAGGAACACCTATATTTTAGTGAACTAAGGTAAAGGATTCAGGAAAATAAATTGAGAAGGTGGTGTCAGAAATAATTGGGAGACTGCTATTATGGAAACTTAGGGAAGGAGTTTCCAGAGAGAAAGTGGAAAGGGTCACATGCTTCTGCGATGTCCTAATGTGATGATATGATACTGATAGCGAAAATTGACTGGTTGCTAACTCTGTGCCATCCCTGGTTAGAAGACATGTATTTATGTGCAGTGCATCGGTCCATTTTGCAGAGTACAGGAGGTGTGAGTCATGTGGGAATCACTTCACGACCAAGTAGGCAGTGGAGTCGGTGACTAGCCTGATGCAGCTTTTTGTCCAAGAACACTTACCTGCTCTGGGACCTAACTTTCAAACTGGAAGGCATGGTTGAATTCGCCACAAATTGTGCAATTCTGGTCCGTCACTAATTCAGAGCGTAGTTTCATTTTAAGTGGCTGTTGGATGTTTATCGTCCCACTTGTAGTATGTTTGCCTTTGATTTCTGAGATGGAAAGGGTTTATTTAGTCTGGCGTGAAGCAAACTCCACTGTGGACTTACACTGCTGCGCTTGACTAAGAGGGCAGGGCCGGGGGCCGTGTGTGGCTGTAAGCTCCAAGTGTCAGTGTGCATGAAGGCTGGCTCGGAGGGAGGGCTTGGGCTCGGGAGCAGCGCTCACATTACTCTCGAGCTGGGAAAGCTTCTCAGGCAGCTACTTTGCATGAACTACGTTATCCTTTGGCCTCCTACGCTCTGTGTCGTTCCCCTGAGGTAGCGACGTGCTCCAGAGTTCCCTCGCAGCCAGGAGGCATAACAAAATCGCTTCAGAACGAGAAGAGCCCATGTAAACCCTTGCTATGGATTATTCAGACTCTGATAGTGACCCCACGGTGGGATACAGTGACGACGAAGATTCCAGTGATGAAGTTCGCAGCATCTCAGAGTCAGTGCACAGAAAACGGTGTTTGCAGATACTTGGGGTGCTTTTCATGCTCTATGATTTCATTGAAAGGAATTTCTAACTCCTCCAGAAAGGCTTACAAAGAGAGCCCCACTAAACTGCATAGCTTTGCCTGTGATGACTCATTAATCAACAGCACGTGGGTGTTGCTACGGTAGCCACCTGCACCGCAGCCCGTGGTTGTTAATTGTCAGGCTGCAGCCAACTAACACACAGGTACAGCAGCGGATGAGTAGGAGGTTTGGTTTTTAGAGACGGTGTGCGCGTTAGACCCGGGCTCTTGTGTAGATACAGGTGCATGACTTACTATAGAGAAGTGTGTTGAGTGTTAAGAGGCAGTATGTGTTTGGTGGATGTTTTTAATTAAGTATATTGTACATTATCTTATAATTCTAGTTATGAAATTATCTTGTGGTCAATGTCAGTGGGACTTCCAAAATCTCCTGTAGTCTTCTGCTAGAAATGATCGTATACCATGATCTGTCAAAAAGTAAAACTCAAAGAAAGCTGTTTTTATAAATAACAGGATCTGCCTCCTTCCTCTTTCTCTCTTCTAAGCCAGTATTACATGAAGCCCCTGCTAACTGGGCAGATGTTCTGTGTGAAGCCAGGATCCTAGCAGCTGTGTATGGATAGAGAGAAGTTTAAAAACCACATGGAGCTCTTAGGACCTCTGTATTAGACGAGTATGTAATGTTTTCTATCTCAATCTCATATTTCCTCAGACCCGCAAAGGAAATAAGCAGTCACAGTATTGTCAGCTTCTATGAGTGATATTGTCTCGTTAGAAGTTTCTACCGTCTCTCCTAAAATAAGGGGTTAGCACATGTCAATACTAGATCAGATAGCACTCTGTCTCTCACGGGAGCAGGCTCTCTGAGTCCACAGGGACAGCATTTCTAGATACCTGCATAGACAGGCATAATGGCATGAAACACTTTAATAGCAGAGATACAAAGACAGCGTAGTGGCAACATGGATTTGGCATGGAATGAACTTGGCATTTAATTATTTCCTATTGTAACATTATTATAAAGCAATATCGCAGGGCTAGGACATAGCCACGGATAGGAATTCGAACCCTATTAGAATCAAAATGATTTATTGAATTAGCTTTGCCCTTGAGCAGCCAGAAACATATGAATGCTGTTTTTATTAACAACTAAATATATTTTTTATGGTGACAGACATTATGACTACTTACTGCACTGAAGTCATTTTCATTAGAATGCATTTAGAATTATTGTCGGATTGCAGTCTGGTAGCAGAGTGTATAAGGAGTGGGCTTTTGTGGAAAGACATGAGCTCTGGAGCCATCCAGATCTGTGCTCAAATTCCAAAGCAGCAACTCACGAGCTATGTTTGACTCTGGGTGTGCTACTTAAACTTTGTCCTCGTGTGTAAACTTGAGATAAAATACCCACCCTCTGCTATCTGCGTTAAGTGAGATTTGTTCGAATCACCTAATACAGTTCCTGATATATACTAGGTACTGAGTAAATGGCAAATATTATAATCTAATGATTAATATATTGTTTTTCCCCGTGTTATGCTTCTTCTCTCTTTTGACATACGTTACTTTACTAGGTACTATGCCTGATTGTAGACCATAACTTACAGATTTTCCTTTTTAAAATAGTTCTAATTTCTCTTGACTATGTGACTCTTCTGATATTTTATTTTTCCCCATCTCTATTTTAAAATATTTATGAGTTTTCTTTTTGTTGCAAGAAAATTGCATTCACTTGCAAAAGTAGATCCAATTTAGGCCAGATGATATAATAAAATTTTAAAATATTGCAAGTTTGTGATGAAATAATTAAAAAATGAATATACACAGAGAATATATTCAGAACAAAGCATTATTTTGTATATATTATATTTTTAAAGACGTGACTAAATTGTCAAGATGGTAATATATTTTAGGAAAATTCAGATTTAATATGTTTTCTGTAAAGCTGTGATAAGTGTTCTTTTGGTTTTTTAGACAAGCAGCAAGATGTAGTAACGTACTACCATGAGCAACCTCCTAAGAAATAAGTCATTCTTGGGGCACCTGGGTGGCTCAGTTGGTTGGGCATCTTGCCTTCGGCTCAGGTCATGATCTCAGGGTCCTGGGATCGAGCCCTGCATCAGGCTCCCTGCTCAGCGGAGAGTCTACTTCTCCCTCTGCAGCTCCCCCCTGCTCCTGCACTTTCTCTCTCTCTGTCAAATAAATAAATAAAACCAAAGAAAGAAAGAGAAAGAAAGAAAGAGAAGGAACAAAAAGGAGAGAAAAGAAAAGAAAAAAGAAAAGGAAAGAAAAGAAAAGAAAAAAGGAAAGGAAAGGAGTCATACCATTTATGAAAGACCTACTGGGTGTTACTCATGTTTTCTGCCCATTGTTGTGTCCCCTTCACTAAAAATTCCTGCTCAGAAAGTATGATCATGGAGTTGAAAATATATTGTCTGTTCCCTTGGAGCAGAAAGAGTATCTGCATTCTGTTGGGTGGGAGCGTTTCGTAAACCACTGGAAGCGTGGTCACACAGAAGATGAAAGAGCCAGAATCCACAGAAGAATGCGCTTCTCTCCATGAGCTGGGCGTTATGATAAACTTTAACTCTGTCGCATTTAATACCCTCCAGGGAGTGCGCGCTCTTATCATTCCCACTTTCAAGGCTTTCACATAGCTTGTAGCTTGCCTTGTAAAACCAAGACAGTGTGAGTCCAAAACCTGCTCTCTGCTCGTCCTACGCACAGGCTCAAGGCTGTGGTGCTTTTGCCATTCTTGTACCACACTCTTAGTAGGCACCTCCTGCATGCCCCTGAATTCGGGGTAAGACGGGGAGTAAAACTAGCCATGGAACCTGCCCCCCTGTGGTTTAGTGGGAGGGGGATAGAATCACCAACCAAGGACCCCACAAATAAACGTATAGATGACAAACCACCATAGGTACTTGGGTCAAGAGGTACATCAGGCTGTGAGAACAGATGGGCGGAGAACCTGGTCTAGTTAATTCTAATGAATTGAGGAAGGGGCCTATAGGCAGGGGGGGTGGGGGGGTGGTTGATGTATTCAGCAGAGAACAGAGGTGGCCAGTTTGGCTGGAAGGTGGGGGTGTGAGGGAGGCACTGACAGAATCCTGCGGGGGGCCGAGGAGACTGGAAGGAAAGTTGTAGACTCAGAAGTGAGCTTAGTATGACACATGGATTAAAGATACACACTCATTCATAGTTTCTCTCCTTTAATAGCGTAACCTGTGAGAAACAGAAGTGGAAAGACTGCTTTCATAAGAGAAAGTGACGATATAATTCTTAAAAAAAAAAAGGCCTAGTGAAAAAGATTAAGAAATTTTACTTACAGACCTAAAACTAGCTGTGAACAAGTGGAGGGCCATGTGATGTGACTGTGTGGAAAATCAATATAATCAAAAAGTCCTTCTTCTGAAATCAATGTATAAATGTAATACACCTCTACCAGAATCCCAGTGTGGGTTCCCTTGGAAGTGGAAACATGATTTTAAAGTCTCTGTGAAATATGAATGCTTAACAATGTCATCAAGCTATTTTTGAAAAATAATTTTAGTAAGGGGGCACTTGTTTACCAAATACTCAATACTAATGGTTACTATAAAACAACTGTAATTTTATTTCTTTAATTTTTTAAAGTTTTTATTTAAGTCATCTCTATACCCAGTGTGGGGCTTGAACTCATGACCTCAAGATCAAGAGTCGCACGCTCTACCAACTGAGCCAGCCAGGCGCCCCACAACTGTAATTGCAATATCATGGTGTAGCCACAGTGAAAGACAGATCAGTAGAAAAAGTACTGGGTTCAGAATATATGTGAGAAAGTAGTATATTTTGAAAAAATAAAAATTCAGTGGGTACATCTTTATTTTCAAGACTTTAACAGCCTACTATTAGAGACCTATGATAATTGGATTATGATTTTTATAATGTATTATTAACAGTATATTATTTCTGTATATTTCTCTGTAATGTATTTCAAACTTATATTGATCATTAACTTTGAAATTTTACTTTTCTAGGAAAAGGAGTACATTTTCATATATAACTTACTCTTTCTATGTAGTGATACTATGACATTTTTAGTAGCTCAGAATGAAATGTGAATGTGAATTTACAAAGTCTGTCTTTGACCTCTGGGTAAGACGAGAAAAATAAGGACACATTTTTAAAGGTTTAAGAAGTTCATAGATACGCCTACAGTGACAAATTGGGTATTTCCAAACAGTATATACATATTTCAATCAGAGCAATTAAGATTTGTCAGATACTCTTGAAGAACCGAGAACTCTGGTGTAGATGAATAACTGTGTGTTAGAAGTTGCCAAAAGGTTAGCCACATTAAAACAGGGTCTCTAAGGGGATAATTAAAACAGATCCATTGTTCTCAAGGTTATAATAATAAATTCACACACAAATGGATTACTCAGTCCTCAGAAATATATCTTCGGGTCCTTTAAAAACTCTCATTACATCATTACCATCCTCATCATTATCCGGTTAACTCCTTAATTCCCCAAAGAGCACAGGGAACGAGGATATAAAATTTTGTTTCACTTATATAAATGAAACTTTAAGATTGAAAATTCTAACTCCTGGATTATAACTGTAGGATTTGAGGGATTCATGGCAAGAGTAAGGTGGTTCCTCAGGACCAAGAAATTTGAGACATGAACGAAGCGTAACCATGGGGATGGATAAATCGAGGGGTATACATAATTCACTGTGTTTCCTGAAATTAATCGCAATGATCACTTTTCTTTGATAGTAAAGGTTATTTTACTTCAACATCTCTCTCTTTTTTTATATAGGGAGGATGTGAGGACAGCAAACGTGATTGCCGCAGAGGCTGTGACCTGCCTTGTCATTGACAGAGAGTGAGTACACTGCATTATTCTGTGTACTGCGCGCTCCGATCCGTGCCGTACATAAATTCTTGGAATTAGACGTTGTTTTATGGAGTTATTAACACTTGTTTGATATTCTTTCATTTTAAAATGAGCTGTATATTTGATTCTCATTCCCTATCATTCTTGGAGGTGGCTGGCTCTGCCATTCTGGCCTTGAGAGTTTCCACAGGGTGCTTAACCAGTGTGAGCCCCACCACAGTTAGCTTGTTTACGAGCACGGGCCATCATGCCATGTCACAGAAATGTCAGGATTCATGAGACACAAGGAAATCATGGGTCCCAGTGTTTTTTTGTGTTTTGTTGTTGTTGTTGTTTTTGGTTTTGGTTTTTGTTTTTTGTTTTCTTTTTTACTGGGGAGGATCTTAACAATGCTAGCTATTTGAGTAAATTTTTAGAGTAATATTATTACTGCTATAGAATATATAATAATATTACTAGTATTATTATTATTAAGAAATGGATTATTCCTTCAGCATGTTCTAGTTCTCTCTATTCTCCCATTCCCAGACTCCTATAAGGGAAGCACTTAAGGAATATGCTTTTGGAGAAAACAACATTTCAGATGTAGGCATATATCTAGGGCCATGACAAGTGTGTTTGATGATGCCCATCCCTGTTCCTTCCCTCCATCTGGCTTTGTTAGTCTCATTGCCTGCGTGCTTTATCGGTTAAACTACAAATACCCAATTACTGATGCTCCAAGGGCCTGGGTAAAATGTGTGTGCACGATCTGGAAGCAGTCCTCCAGACTCTTCCTCATTGCTGTATGTGGAGAGGTGTATCAGAAAAGCCAAGTGGCTGACTCAAGAGAAAGAACTGCAAAGCACCCTTTTGTGAAGCCAATAGATCTAGATAGGCTGTGGGTGTCAGGATAGCCTACCCCTGGGAGCCGGATGTGAGCAGTCCAGAATGATGGAGGTGCACGTGGGGCTCAGTAAGCTCTAGGTAGAGAAGGATCCAACCTGACATACCGATCTCAATTCTGGAGGCCCCTAGAACCAGATCAGTGGCATAACTGCAGAATGGGGTGTCTGTGAATGTCCCTAACACAGATATTCTTTATCTGGTTCCTACAAACAACCATTACCCAGTTGTTTCCTTCATTTGCCTAACATCTTACTGAGGATCTACCACGTGCAAGTCTTTGGGTTCGGTGCCATGAGAAGAATCCGAGGAGCAGCACAGATGCTGGTTTTGGGGGTTTGCTTCTACGAGAGAATCTGTGACCTATGCACAAGGCAGAAAGTGGGAAGGGTCCAGAGGACACACTTAGGGGAGTCCCGCGAAGGGAGTGATGACTACTAAGGAGAATCGGGGAAGTCTTTGCGAAGGACAGGGCATGATTGGGCGGATCCGGAAGTACAGGCAATAGAAATAGTTTGAACAGCACAACAGTTCTCGTAAGGGAACAATCATTTCAGCTGGCCGGGGGCAGGAGGGGAGAGGGGAGGCTGGGTCAGGGTGGTTGGCAGAGGTGCTGGGGCAGGTGAGTTCACAGACACGTTGGGGCTGGTTCACTCAATGTTGGGATGAGGGTAACTGAGAGTTTTATGCGACAAAATAGTGTCCCTCTATCACTGTATTGCTAGACTAATCTGAGAATGCTGAGTAAGATGAATAAGAGGCAGAATATCTGCTTAGCATCTGTACATCCAAGCGGTGATCGTGAGACCAGTTACAGGGGGACTGCATTAGAATGAAGAGGTGAAACCAAAGGGCTTACTCCTTGACTGAATGTAAAAGGCATAGAAGGAATTAGGGGTGTACTCAGGATCGAGAAGATCTGGAGGGAGTATAGAGGAATCCATTTGGGAGGCACAGTGGTATTCCGTTACAAATATAATGAATGTGACGTACAAGATGGACGCTCAGGAACAGATGCCCAGCAGGAGATAGAAAAAGTAAGACAAGAGCTCTTATTAGAGTCAACTTAAAATTCACTTAAAAATTACTCATGTAGAGTTAACAGCTGAAGCCACGGGATTGGGTGGAATTGCATGAAAGAAGAGAGAAGAAGATAAAAGGACCAAGTTTAGAAGTTGGGAAAATTCTTACATTTAAGAATGAGGCAGGAGGAGGAAAAAAAAACAGTAAATAATACCAAAGTGTTGGCTATCAGAGCCATGCTGGAAACCTCACAAGCCAAGAGAAGATTCACGAGAGGAAAGACAGCTGCGTTCTGCTCAGGTGGAAGCTGAAAGGTATACAGATAGAGGGAAAAAGTTTCAGTCAGGTGGTGAGAATGGTGTCCAGCCTGCAGAGAGTGAGTGGGCACTGGGGAAGTGAGATCACCCAGACTAAGGGCTCTTTCCTTCAGGAACTTGGTAGAAGCTAAAGAGGGAAGGAGGGATGAAGGGAGGGGCAGCATGAGGCATTGGTGGGCTCCTGGAGAGTGTCCGTGTGATGAGTATGCACACACATCCAGGAAGATGGAGCAAACGAAATACTAGAGGGAATATTTGTTGGAAATGAGGCCACAGAGGAAGAGATGGTGGGCAAACAAGAAAAGAATACTTGGAGAACATAGGTTTCTTTTTTTTTTTTTCTATTTCTAAAAGGAGAGGTAGAAAATTTGTAGAGATGTAGATCAGGAAAGTTACAGAAACTCAAATGGTCTTGACCTTGCCTCTAAAGTATAAAGCAAGAGGGGTGCCTGGCTGGCTCAGTCAGTAGAGCATGTGACTCTTGATCTTGGGGCCATGAGTTTGAGCCCCACATTGGGTGTACAGATGACTTCGAAGTAAAATCTTTATAAAAAATAATAATAATAAAGTCCAAAGCGAGAAAATCTGACTAGATTTTCTGAGGCTGTGGATGTGCCAGGTGACTGGGGTGAACAGGTAATCATATCGGTCTGTATCCCTACAGTCCTTAAATAATTTATGAATTTCCACGTGCATGGGATCCCAGCTGGAAAGTAGAAAGGATGTTCAATAGAAGAGGAAGTGGAAGCCCATGGAAGTTGAATAACTTGATAAGATTTCCTGGTAAACAGTAAGCCCAGATTAATCAGAGAAACAAAGTAGGTGGGATTTTGTGGGCAGTCTGGTCCTGCTTCTTCAAATGAGTTAAGTGAGGTCCTGAGGAGTGACCTCAGAATGCCACGTAGCATCGTATACACACTTTTGCCCTCATCCAATTTTCTCTTTTTTTCCAAACCTAATATATAGTGTGCTCTGGGTGATGCATGGGCTTTGTCAAATGAAACCCAATAGTTGAATCCTGACTACATGATGTTTTGAGATTATGGGCAGTTACATAAATTCTAAGTCTCAGTTTCCCTATCTGCAAAATGGGATTACCTAAAGTTAAGATTGTTTTGAAGATCAAACAGTTTATCATATGTGAAGGTCCGTGCACATCACAGGATGTGTAGTAAGCATTCAACGAATGTGCTCTCCTCTTCTTGCAGAAGGCACAGGACCCCCTCTTATTTAGCAGTTTTTCTATCTAGCAGAAGTTTGTCCTTTGGAATATATACAGAGTGTACCCCTGGAGAGGGGAGAAGTATAGGGAAGATGGCCTGACTGTAGAAGTCAGAATGTGCATTTCTGTAGAAGTCAGAATGTGCATTTCTATATCTTAGAGGAGAAGCAGGTCTTCCCACCAAATGTTGAACTCACAGCTTAAAAAACAAAACAAAACAAAACAAAAAACCACCACCAACAACAACAACCACTGTAACTTAAGGGTCCTGTCAAGAGCCTGCTGCTGGAACCTAATTTATGGCCAATTAGGGGAGCACCAGGGCTTCATCCCCTGCAAACAGATGGCAGACATTAGAAGTGTCAACACAGGGAGCTTCTTTCTTAAATTTACAAGTGAGGTACCATGTTACATAAGCCAGTAATTATGCTTTATCATTCCAGAGGGAGAGCAAAAGAACTATTGTAACTAATCATGCATGTCAGAATTTCTTTTAGAAAATGCTCATTGACAAACTAGAAAACGATAAACAGATACATGGTTTTCCCAAAAAGTATTCTCTGATGATTAGATTCTTGCAGCCTCATCATGATCTTAGTAACTATCTGCAGTGATTCTAGATTCTGTGAAAATTGACTAAAAAAGGATATCTGTCTAACAGGATGATCTATTTCCATTAATAAAATTTTCAAATATTTAAAAAAATAACTAGGTGTCTTTAGCAGCTCTCGTTTTGGAATCCATGAAAATATATAAATGTAAAAGTAAGTACATCACTGCATTCTATAATAGGTTATGCAATACCTACTTTTTCATTGACATGAATTGTTGATAAAGCTAGAGATTCAAGGAAGATCATTTATTTTCTGACATGTTGAGATCATTGTTAAAGACAGTAACATAACTGCTAGTAAGTATTATAAGAGTTTTATATTTTTCCCCAGGAAATGAAGATCTAAGTTAGAGTCCTAACTATCCCTGATTTACTGTGTAACTTCCAAGACGTAGCCATACTGGTTATGAAAATTAAAATATTTTCTTACTGGTTGGTAAATAGCAGTGGTCTGAGTTCCCTGTGGGTCCCTTGTACTCCCCTACTGCCCTGGTCATCTGATGTCCCCACCCATGACTCTCCCAATCTCTCCTGGATGCAATAACTAAAAGATGACTTCTGGTACACCCCAATATGAGTATCCATTCTGATTGGCCAATTCCTGTGTCATACTGTTAATTGTTTTAACTATCACCCCTGGTAATCTCGAGCTAAAATAATATCTCATCACCATTGGTTTTAAACTTTTCTTTTACCAAATCCATTGTTTAAATAAAATAGAAAAAAAGCAGGAACTTTTCTGGCTCCATGGGGATAAAATCCCTAGAGTACCCAAAGGTTTTCCATCTGTCCCTCTAAATTATTCCAGGTGATGCCTAAGGCCTTCCATGGGACTCCAGGAGTCACTAAAATAATTTACAGGTTGGGGCGGAGCAAGATGGCGGAGGAGTAGGAGACCTGGATTTCGTCTGGTCTCAGGAATTCAGCTGGATAGGGATCAAACCATTCTGAACACCTACAAACTCAACAGGAGATCGAAGAAAAGAATAGCAACAACTGTCTGAACAGAAAAGCGACAACTTTCTGGAAGGTCTTTTCTGATTTACTTAGAGTATATTTTCTGGGGACGCTGTTACCCTGTTAGCATTTTGTTCTCTCATTAATCTATTCTCCTCTGGACAAAATGACAAGTTGGAAAAAATCACCTCAACAAAAAGAACAAGAGGTAGTACCGAATGCCAGGGACCTACTCAATACGGACATTAGTACGATGTCGGATCTAGAGTTCAGAATCATCACTTTAAAGATACTACCTGGGTTTGAAAAAAGCATGGAAGTTATTAGAGAAACCCTTTCTGGAGAAATAAAAGAACTAAAATCTAACCAAGTTGAAATCAAAAAGGCTATTAATGAGGTGCAATCCAAAATGGGGGTGCTAATTGATAGGATAAATGAGGCAGAAGACAGAATCAGAGATATAGAAGACAAAATGATGGAAAATAAAGAAGCTGAGAAAAAGAGAGAAACAACTACTGGGTCACGGGGGCAGAATTCGAGAGATAAGTGATACCATAAGACGAAACAACATTAGAATAATTGGGATCCCAGAAGAAGAAGAAAGAGAGGGGCAGAAGGTATACTGGTGCAAATTATAGCCGAGAACTTCCCTAATTTGGGGAAGGAAACAGGCATCAAAATCCAGGAGGCACAGAGAACCCCTCTCAAAATCAATAAAAATAGGTCAACACCCCGACATCTAATAGTAAAACTTACGAGTCTCAGAGACAAAGAGAAAATCCTGAAAGCAGCTCGGGAGAAGAGATATGTAACCTACAATGGTAAAAACATTAGATTGGCAACAGACCTATCCACAGAGACCTGGCGGGCCAGAAAGGACTGGCAGGATATATTCAGAGCACTAAATGAGAAAAATATGCAGCCAAGAATACTATATCCAGCTAGGCTGTCATTGAAAATAGAAGGAGAGATAAAAGGCTTCCAGGACAAACAAAAACTAAAGGAATTTGCAAACACGAAACCAGCCCTACAAGAAATCTTGAAAGGGGTCCTCTAAGCAAAGAGAGAGCCTAAAAGCAACATAGACCAGAAAGGAACACAGACAATATACAGTAACAGTCACCTTACAGGCAATACAATGGCACTAAATTCCTATCTTTCAATAGTTACCCTGAATGTAAATGGGCTAAATGCCCCAATCAAAAGACACAGGCTATCAGATTGGATTAAGAAACAAGACCCATCGATATGCTGTCTGCAAGAGACTCACTTTAGACCCAAAGACACCCCCAGATTGAAAGTAAGGGGGTGGAAAACCATTTACCATGCTAATGGACACCAAAAGAAAGCTGGGGTGGCAATCCTTATATCACACAAATTAGATTTTAAACCAAAGACTGTAGTAAGAGATGAGGAAGGACAATATATCCTACTTAAAGGGTTTATCCAACAAAAAGATCTAACAATTGTAAATATCTATGCCCCTAACATGGGAGCAGCCAATTATATGAGGTAATTGATAACAAAAGCAAAGAAACACGTTGACAACAATACAATAATAGTGGGGGACATTAACACCCCCCTCACTGAAATGGACAGATCATCTAAGCAAAAGATCAACAAGGAAGTAAAGACTTTAAATGACACACTGGACCAAATGGATTTCACAGACATATTCAGAACATTCCATCCCAAAGCAACAGAATACACATTCTTCTCTAGTGCCCATGGAACATTCTCCAGAATCGATCACATCCTAGGTCATAAATCAGGTCTCAACCGGTACCAAAAGATTGGGATCATTCCCTGCCTATTTTCAGACCACAATGCTTTGAAACTAGAACTCAATCACAAGAGGAAAGTCGGAAAGAACTCAAATACATGGAGGCTAAAGAGCATCCTACTAAAGAATGAATGGGTCAACCAGGAAATTAAAGAAGAATTAAAAAAAAATTCATGGAAACAAATGAAAACACAACTGTTCAAAGTCTTTGGGATGCAGCAAAGGCAGTCCTAAGAGGAAAGTATATAGCAATACAAGTCTTTCTCAAGAAACAAGAAAGGTCTCAAGTACACAACCTAACCCTACCACTAAAGAAGCTGGAGAAAGAACAGCAAATAAAGCCTAAACCCAGCAGGAGAAGAGAAATCATAAAGATCAGAGCAGAAATCAATGAAATAGAAACTAAAAGAGCAGTAGAACAGATCAACGAAACTAGGAGCTGGTTCTTGGAAAGAATTAACAAGATTGATAAACCCCTGGCCAGACTTATCAAAAAGAAAAGAGAAATGACCCAAATCAACAAAATCATGAATGAAAGAGGAGAGATCACAACCAACACCAAAGAAATACAAACAATTATAAGAACATACTATGAGAAACTCTATGCCAGCAAATTAGGTAATCTGGAAGAAATGGATGCATTTCTAGAGATGTATCAACTACCAAAACTGAACCAGGAAGAAATAGAAAACCTGAACAGACCTATAACCACTAAGGAAATTGAAGCAGTCCCCAAAAATCTCCCAACAAACAAAAGCCCAGGGCCAGATGGCTTCCCAGGGGAATTCTACCAAACATTTAAAGAAGAATTAATACCTATTCTTCTGAAACTGTTCCAAAAAATAGAAATGGAAGGACAACTTCCAAATTCATTTTATGAGGCCACCATTACCTTGATCCCAAAACCAGACAAAGACCCCATCAAAAAAGAGAATTACAGACCAATATCCCTGATGAACATGGATGCAAAAATTCTCACCAAAATACTAGCCAATACAATCCAACAGTACATTAAAAGGATTATTCACCACGACCAAGTGGGATTTATCCCTGGGCTGCAAGGTTGGTTCAATATCCACAAATCAATCAACGTGATACAATCCATTAACAAAAGAAAGAACAAGAATCATATGATACTTTCAATAGATGCAGAAAAAGCATTTGACAAAGTACAGCATCCTTTCTTGATCAAAACTCTTCAGAGTATAGGCATAGAGGGTACATACCTCAATATCATAAAAGCCATCTATGAAAAACCCACAGCGAATATCATTCTCAATGGGGAAAAACTGAGAGCTTTCCCCCTAAGGTCAGGAACGTGGCAGGGATGTCCACTATCACCACTGCTATTCAACATAGTATTAGAAATCCTAGCCACAGCAATCAGACAACAAAAAGAAATCAAAGGCACCAAATCGGCAAAGAAGAAGTCAAACTCTCACTCTTTGCAGATGATATGATACTTTATGTGGAAAACCCAAAAGACTCCACCCCAAAACTGCTAGAACTCATACAGGAATTCAGTCAAGTGGCAGGATATAAAATCAATGCACAGAAATCAGTGGCATTCCTATGCACCAACAACAAGACAGAAGAAAGAGAAATTAAGGAGTCAATCCCATTTACAATTGCACCCAAAACCATAAGATACCTAGGAATAAATCTAACCAACGAGGCAAAGGATCTGTACTCAGAAAACTATAAAATACTCATGAAAGAAATTGAGGAAGACACAACGCAATGGAAAAACTTTCCATGCTCATGGATTGAAAGAAGAAATATTGTGAAGATGTCAATGCTACCTAGAGGAATCTACACATTCAATGCAATCCCCATCAAAATACCATCCACTTTTTTCAAAGAAATGGAACAAATAATTCTAAAATTTGTATGGAACCAGAAAAGACCCCGAATAGCCAGAGGAATGTTGAAAAAGAAAAGCAAAGCTGGCAGCATCACAATTCCGGACTCAAGCTCTATTACAAAGCTGTCATCATCAAGACAGTATGGTACAGGCACAAAAACAGACACATAGATCAATGGAACAGAAGAGAGAGCCCAGAAATGGACCCTCAACTCTATGGTCAACTAATCTTTGACAAAGCAGGAAAGAATGTCCAATGGAAAAAAGACAGTCTCTTCAACAAATGGTGTTGGGAAAATTGGACAGCCACATGCAGAAGAATGAAACTGGACCATTTCCTTACACCACACACAAAAATAGACTCCAAATGGTTGAAAGACGTAAATGTGAGACAGGAGTCCATCAAAATCCTAATGGAGAACACAGGCAGCAACCTCTTCGACCTCAGCCGCAGCAGCTTCTTCCTCGAAACATCGCCAAAGGCAAGGGAAGCAAGGGCAAAAATGAACTATTGGGACTTCATCAAGATAAAAAGCTTTTGCAAAGCAAAGGAAACAGTCAACAAAACCAAAAGACAACCGACAGAATGGGAGAAGATATTTGCAAATGACATATCAGATAAAGGGCTAGTATCCAAAATCTATAAAGAACTTATCAAATTCAACACCCAAAGAACAAAGAATCCAATCGAGAAATGGGCAGAAGACATGAACAGACATTTTTCCAAAGAAGATATCCAAATGATCAACAGACACATGAAAAAGTGCTCAACATCACTCGGCATCAGGGAAATCCAAATCAAAACGTCAATGAGATACCACCTCACACCAGTCAGAATGGCTAAAATTAACAAGTCAGGAAATGACAGATGTTGGCGGGGATGCGGAGAAAGGGGAACCCTCCTACACTGTTGGTGGGAATGCAAGCTGGTGCAGCCACTCTGGAAAACAGTATGGAGGTTCCTCAAAAAGTTGAAAATAGAGCTACCCTACGACCCAGCAATTGCAGTACTGGGTATTTACCCCAGAGATACAAATGTAGGGATCCGAAGGGGTATGTGCACCCCGATGTTTATAGCAGCAATGTCCACAATAGCCAAACTGTGGAAAGAGCCAAGATGTCCATTGACAGAGGAATGGGTAAAGAAGAGGTGGTATATATATATATATAACGGAATATTATGCAGCCATCAAAAGGAATGAGATCTTGCCATTTGCAACGACGTGGATGGAACTGGAGGGTATTTTGCTGAGCGAAATAAGTCAAACAGAGAAAGACATGTATCATATGACCTCACTGATATGAGGAATTCTTAATCTCAGGAAACAAACTGAGGGTTGCTGGAGTGGGGGGTGGGGTGGGAGGGATGGGGTGACTGGGTTATAGACACTGGGGAGGGTATGTGCTCTGGTAAGCACTGTGAATTATGCAAGACTGTTGAATCTCAGATCTGTACCTCTGAAACAAATAATGCAATATATGTTAAGAAAAAAAAAAAGAAGAAGATAGCAGGAGGGGAAGAATGAAGGGGGGGAAATCGGAGGGGTAGACGAACCATGAGAGATGATGGACTCTGAAAAACAAACTGAGGGTTCTAGAGGGGAGGGTGGTGGGAGGATGGGTTAGCCTGGTGATGGGTATTAAGGAGGGCACGTTCTGCATGGAGCACTGGGTGTTATGCACAAACAATGAATCATGGAACACTATATCTAAAACTAATGATGTAATGTATGGTGATTAACATAACAATAAAAAATTTTAAAAATGTCACTCGATTAAGATTAAAAAAAAATAATAATTTACACACCACATATGGCTAACATTTACATCACTGAATTTGGGATATTTGGTCATACTTTGGAGTCAGTTGTGGCTTGAGACAGTTGTCCCTGAGACACAACGGGGGATGGAGACCAAGAATTAGCCTAGAGGAAGTGCAGTGTGCTGGGGCATAAAAATGATGAGATTAGGAGGGAGTCTCAAATATCAGATTATAGGACATTGCACATGGCACTTTTAGAAACCAAGGTATCCCTATAGATCAGGGAACCTGGGGAGATGTGGTTCAAATTTTTAACCTCCTAGAGCTTTCATTGCCTCATTTGTAATAGGCATATTTATGCCATGTGTTTAAAAGAGTAGCAAGACTCTAGCTATGGGGCTAGTGCTTAGGAAGCAACTCATAAGTCTAAGGATGGACCCAAGACCCATCAAACATAGGAAAGCAAACAGGTTACCAAGACAGATTGGATGATGAGAAAAAGTCACTGGAACTGGTACACTGAGACTATTTCTCAGTACCCAAATCGGGGCTTAGGTATCAAAATTGGGGTTAGAACTAGTCTATAGGAAATTTTACATTTATTCATTAAGAAATTTCACAGTGAATGTCTGCTTCCTGTCTCAGATACATGGACTCCTGAAATAAACAAGACACAAATTCAATACAGGTCTGAAAACTGAGTGTATAGGACTAGCTCAGAGACAACTCTTTGTCTATATTAAATTTGTGTTTGTTTGTTTCTTTACCAGTGCTGGTAGCAAAACCTCCTATGTTCTGATCACCCTACCCTCCACCTGTAGCTCTTTCTAGTACTAGTTTCCAGCTCTTTAGCCAACACCTCCATCAGTCTCCGGAGATCCTGCTTCTGATCCAGGTCTCCACCCAGATTTCTCCCCAGCCTTCTCGATTCTGGTGGGTTGGTTCCTTTCCACTTGCTTTTGCTATGGCTAGTCAGTTCCATTCCAAGATCAAGGAAAAACAAACAAAAATACTAAATCCACTTCATCCACGCCTTGGGCTAGGTATATCAAAAAGTTGGCCAGCCAGGCAAGAGCCTGGGAAGCCTTGTACATCAGGACTTCATGCCAGAGGAGATGGAAACTTACAGAGAAAATTGCATTTATCCAGCTTCTCTCAGGGGGAGGTGCTATAGATGTTTCTGATAAGCAACTGGTGTGGGGGCTGAGACTCACCAAGATACAGGCTCAAGGAAGAGCAAATGATCACTAAACTGCTCAACAAAAATGGTGGGTTGCGTTAAGAACAGGAGTTTTATTTTCTGAGTAGAGTATGCTGTGTGAAGCCAGAGCTACATGACTTAAACCAGGGCCTGGAAAACTTTCTCTAAAAAGGGCAGCTACTAAATATTTATGCTTTGTGGACCCTGTGTTCTTGATTATAACTACACAGCTCTGCTGTAGTCACGAGAAATGAACCAAACACAACACATAAATGAATGAGCATGCCTGTGTCCCAGTAGGCTTTGTTTATGGACACTGAAATGCACATTTCATATTTTCAGCACACTCACATTTTTCCAGCACACTTCTGACCCCACCAGCCAGGTCAGTCTCACGAAGGCCTATGCGCCCAGGGTATTTGTCCCCCTTAGGTCTCCTGTGTCTTCCTTATATAACTTGCCATTCTGTGTGCACACAATAGGACCATAGGGACCACATGCCACAATGCCTGTAGTCACATTGGTTAACTGATAGGTGATAAACTTAAAATATTTCACAGCCTCAGCCTTTCCTACAGCCTAAATGGACTTTATTTTGGTTCCTTTTCCAGAATGAAATCTAGGGGTGATGTGAGGATATTTGCAGGCTGATCGCAAAACCAAATATGCCTTACTAGGATTATATCAGCTGCGATCATTTGGGCTTGTCTTTTTCTATGGAGCTGTTATTGATTGGTATGCTTTATAAAAAAAAAAAATATTAAGCAGGAAAGATAAAATCCAGAAGTGTAGAAGACAGAGAGACATTATATTTGTTCAGTGATGTGACTTGAATGATAGCATGCCCTGAGCAAGCATGATCTGACTATGAAATAAGCACGTTTCCACTAGAAAAGTATATCTAGAGACCATTTGTGGTTTTAGTAATGGAAAGAGGGGATGGGGACAGCAGTTTGTCATGCGTGCCTATCCCAATGCTTTAAAATGGTAGACCTTCCTCCTACTGCAAGTCCTTGCAGAGACAATACATAGCATCCCTGGAGAAGTCTTTGAGAAGGCCCAGTCTCTTGCTTCATCCACCTAACTAGAAATTACTGGTAACCTGCTATATGTCAGCCATTCAGACATCTAGTGGTTGGAGTTCCAAAGGCAAATATGTAAATATTCTATTACTTATTTTCACATCTATATTATGGATCACTTCCAGCTCTTGTCTGTAAAGTGACAAATCCATGGTGGTTCTAACAGTACTCTTTCGAAACCTTTTGACTCTGTTCAGAATAAAAGCAGTCCAATGTCATTAATATGTGGGTAGGCCATTAATCAAAATGCACTAAATTTTTGGTTTGAAAACCTTGTTAAAAACTTTTAGATGGTCTATGGGTTATTTGGAAAGTCATAGCAGAGATTTAAGAAGGTGAAGTAGGAGGTACCTTGCAGACTGGGGCTTGACAAACAATTCCCATAAAGGATGAGATCGTAAATACCATCTGTCCCAAAGACTGAACTCCGCCATTTGGCCCAAGTGTCATAATTTGCTAACCTCTGTCATAGGTCAACTTTCTTTTACAAGTGACAAAATTGGGTCCAAGAGTGTCAGGTGCACTCAAGTCACACTGTTTAATACAAAGAATGAATCAAGATAGTTAATATATATATATATTTTAAGATTTTATTTATTTATTTGACAGAGAGAAGGAACACAAGCAGGGGGAGTGGGAGAGGGAGAAGCAGGCTTCCTGCTGAGCAGGGAGCCCGATGTGGGGCTCGATCCCAGGACCCTGGGATCATGACCTGAGCTGAAGGCAGACACTTTAACGACTGAGCCACCCAGGCGCCCCAAGATAGTTAATATTTTTATGTTCTTGTCTTCTAATGCTGTATCTTAGAATTTTAGAACTTAATGAAACTTTGAAAAACCTTTTTTCCAAATTCTTTAGAAATGAGAAAGGTGAGTTCCAGAGGGAATATGGACTTTCTAAGTTCTTTTTTTTTTTTTAAGATTTTATTTATTTATATATTTGAGAGAGAGAGAGAGAGGATGAGAGCACAAGCAGGAGAAGGGAAAGGGAGAAGCAGACTCCACACTGAGCATGGAGCCTGATGTGGGACTCAATCCCAGGACCCCAAGATTGTGACCTGAGCCAAAATCAAGAGTTGGATGCTCAAATGACTGAACCACCCAGGTACCCTGAGTGTCCAAGTTCTTTAGTGCCAGGGATGGGATTACAATGCAGCTCTCATGATATCTGGTTCAGTGCTTTTTCACCTCAATATGATTTAAATTACCAAGATAGAAAACTCATGCATTTATTAATTCAATAACCACATAGTGAGTATCCAGTCTGTGTTAAGCCTTAGGGTCAGTGCTGTGATAAATAGAAATGCATAAAAAGAGATAGTTGGTTCAAGAAGCTCATAATCATAAAAATGAACAAAGAGTATAATGATATGAGTCCACCTGAAAAAGAGGAAATGGATGATGAGCAAATTAAGCATCTGCCTTCTGCTCAGGTCATGATCTCAGGGTCCTGGGATGGAGTCCAGTGTCACGCTCCCTGCTCAGCCGGGAGTCTGCTTCTCCCTCTCCCTCTGCCTCTCCCCCCTTCTTGTGCACCCTCTCTCTCTCTCTCTCAAATAAATAAATAAAATCTTGAACAAAAAAAAAATCTTTTCATTGAACTAAATCTGAAATGAATTCTACTACTTCTAAGAAAAAAGATTATTGTGTCAAATCTTTGAGTTCCAAATGGTCTGCCAACCTCCCTGCCTCAAAACCCCATTGTGGCTAGATAGTTGAATCACTGAATTAAAATGACAATTTGATCATTTCAGCCCATTGATTTCATTAAAAATATACGAACCTATACTCAACCATTTCTCCTGCCTTCCATAATAAGTTGGGCTCTCCTGTCATTTTTCACAGTACCATCATCCTCCTGCTGTGTAAGATGTTGATGATGCTTTTCTGTCTGTGTTGACTCATGAACCACAAACTTGAGGAGGACGGAAGCCAGGTTGATGTTGTTCATGCTGCCTCCTCAGTTCCCAGCGCCATGTCAGGAAGTGTACTGAGTCCTTGCGCAGTATCTGTTGGAATGAAGGGATGCTTAAAGCTGTGTAGGTCAGGGTCCAAGCAGGAGAGAAGCAGCACACACAAGTTTGAACAAGAAAAAATTGTTATAAAGAATTAGTAACTGTAACGGGATTGAAGTAACAAGCTAGCAAAAAGGAACAGAGCTCTAGAGAATTCAGAGATAGTAGATGTAAGTAGTCACTAGTCCTAGGCCTGAAAGAGAGCACTCAAGGAAGACACCCCCAATCCCCGCCCCCCGCCAACCTTCCCTTTTTCCGTATGCAGCCCCCCGCCCTGCTGGGACCAGGAACCAGAACTTGCTATGGCACAGGGGTCCTGAAACTTGGCACTACTGAGATTTGGGGTCAGAGAGTTGTTTTTCATGGGGTGTGGTCCTGTAAATTGTAGGATGTTAATCAGCATCCTGACTTCTACCCAGTCGGCAGTAGTTAACACTCCCCGCCAGCCGTCAGCGGGGTAAGCAAAAGTGTCTCTAGACATTGCCTAATGTTCCCTGTGGGGCAGCATCACCCCAGGTGGAAGGACACGGTGGTGTTTTGCACAAAGACGAGGGATCTGGAAAGACAATTATACAGCAATGAGTGGAATGTGGCAGGAACAGAGGATTTCAGAGTTGAGGAACTGAACAGTCAGTTGGACGAGTGGAGTGTGGGGAGATATGATTGGACAGAAGAGATGAGGACAGACGATGAAGAAATCTGACATCTCAGACAAAAAGAACAGGGATTCTGTCCCTGGGCAGTGAGGAACCCACAGGAGGGAGACTGCTAGGAGATCGCTGCACCTGCCCCAGGGCTTGTTCACCAGAGTCTGAGAGTCTCTGCACCACCCCAAGGCAGATTTGGGGGAATAATTAAATGCAGAGAGAGAGAAGTGCTTTGATCTTGGGAGGCGTGGGGGGTGTCTCTCACAGATGGAGAGTATGGGAGATACAGTGGGCTGAGGTGAAAGTAGTTGGTCGATGCAGTAATGGGTGCGATAAATTCCACCTGCCCAAGTGGTATTGTTCAGATGGAGAAGTCCATCAGAGGTTAGAAATGAGTTTGTTCTTGGACAGTCAGGTGATGAATGGAAATTGATGTTGTAGTTCACAGTTAATCAGTTTTAAAATATTATAATCACAGCTCAGGCGTCCTTAATTACAATGATTGCTTCATCTTACCTTGATGAATAAATAATTCATTTTTTCCCACAAATGCTTAAAATCTTCCTGTATTTCTGTGGCTTACGCTCCGCTCCCTGCTCAGATGGCTCAAAAACTTATTTAGAGATTCAGCAAAGTCGTTGGAACCAGTTGTATGAATGAATAAGAAAATCTGTGAACGCTTTTGTTTCCACATCTGAAAAATCAATCTTGATGTCTTCAATTAAAAAGGCAATATTTGGAATTCTCTTTGAAGGTCTTCTGTGTGGTGTTTGGGCTGTTTATTTGAGGAGGGGATCGTAATGCTGCTGGGGACCTAGAGATATAGCAGGAAGGGCAGGATGCCAAGACCCACTTCTGACAGAAGCTTAACCAGTTTAAAAATCAACAGTGTAATCATTAAGTTTGAAAGTTGAATTCTGCATTAAATATTCACTTTGGTTTTTTTATTTTTTTGTAGAGGTAAGTGGTTTTGCTTACTTTAGGAAACACACTTCCCTGGTTAAACAGCTATTATAGGCTCAGTGGGGTCAGAAAGATCTAAGACTTCCCTTTTTTTTTTTTTTCTCAATATGTCTAGCAGTTGGTACTCATTTTGAAACTCTTAGCATAGACACATGAATTGGATTAGCATCAGCTACAATTACAGTGAAATCTTGTTCCCAGACTAAGCTTTACTTAAAGAAGGGCCTTTTCAGAACATACTGGTTTGGACGGGGTTTGACGGTTATATTGTACACGGCCCTGCCACGGTCATGTAATGGAACTAATATTAAAGCAGAAGCCAGGCCAGCAAAGGCAAACCATGATTTGGTTGTTGGTGAGGATGTTGTCATCCTCCCTGATAAACGGGAGGTAGTATATTGTCATCTAGATGGGAAAACTGAAATCTCACTGAGTGGGAACTTTTATTTATTTATGCTGCATTACTTTCTCTCCTCTTTGTTTTGTTTTGTTTTCACATTTTTAGAGTCAGTGTCAGGTGATTATAAGCATAATAACTGCTCATTGAGAAAATTGGAAAGCACAGAAAACTATAAATATAATCCTGTCATTCAAAGGTCACTACTGTTAATATTTTAGCTTATTTCCTTAGTGAGATCACACTGCCTAAGTCTGTTCTCTATTTTGTCCACGTACAAGGACAGCATACATAAATACACACCCAGAGATAGATATGTAGATAGACAAATTTACACTGTCCTTTATTTACATGGGTGCCAATCACAAAGCTAGTTGAGACTGATAGATTGATGATAGATACATACATATACACATGATTTCTCTCAGAGCAAACATACAAAGAATGCTTTTCCTTCTCTGGTATAAAGGTAAACTTGGCTCCAGACAGCCAAAGTATCATTTTACAAAACATACAGCTATTAGTTAGAGAAATAGTGTAGGAACCTGGTTCTGCTTTCAAAGCGCATGACATCACATTACCTTACCACGTAGACCATTCACAATTTACCAGGTTAATAAAAGCATCTCGTGAGCATGATTCAAGTTTCTCTCCTTAGTTTTGTAAATGGGCTGGACCATGTAAGCTCATTTCAGTTTTTAATTTTTGTGAAGAATTCTTTGCATATACCTCTGTCCCTCTTTAGATGTATTTCCTTGAGGAGTTCCTCAGTGGTGGAATCGCTGGTTCACAGGGTGTGCATATTTGAACATTGCTGTGTAGAACCATTCTCCAGCTCACTCCCCAGCAGTGATGTGGGAGAACATCTGTTGCACGCGCTCTGGCCAGCTTGACATTTTGGTTGAAACAGTCTTAAATGACATGATGGGGCAAATCAGCCCAGGGCATGAAATATATCAGCATCCAAGAAGAGTCGGTTTGACATTTATTCTTCTTTTGTAATTGATACATGGAGCCTAGTTATTTTTTTTCATTTTTGCAACTGCTTTCTCATCCTGGAGAAGAATAAACACATTTAAAAGGCTTCAGAAAATCTTGAGAGAGAGAAGGACTCAAATAACCTTTTTCTGAAAGGTCAGGAATAAATAGTAAAGGCTAACAAGCCACCTGGAAAGCAAGAGTAGACAGGGAAAAGCGGAATCATCCAGGTGACCAAATAAAATAGAAGCCAAAAATCATGACATGAGAAGGCCCCCATTCAGAGATGATGCAGGTTGTGGTCATCGGTGAGGAAGAAGGACAAGAATCCAGAGAAGTTAATATACGAACTTCTGAGCATCTCAATACGATGCCTTTGTTTTACTATTTCATCTCAGTCCAACCTCACAACATCCCTATGGGGAAAGAGGACATAAAATCCAGAAAAGGAAACCAAGGATCACAGTGGCTCAGTGACTTTCTCAGAGCCACACAGCAAATCTGTCTATTACACCCTTTTTATGCTGCGGCTTTTATGCTAACAAATCAAGGGTCCACCAGCAAGCTAGATTTCGTCAATGGAGTCTTTTTGGAAGAGTAGATGGGGAGAAGTTGAGGCAGAGAAACCAAGTGTGGTGCTTCCTAGATAAGGCAGAATGTCGATCACCCGAATGAGGCAGTGGTAGTAGAGATGACAAGGAGGAACAAAGTCAGGAGAGATCACAAGTATAGACTTGATGAGCTTGGGTAAAAGTGAAGAGTCACATGCAACCCCGAGATGTCTGGCCTGCAATGCTGATTGAAAGATAATTGCATTAAGGGAGACAGTTTAGACAGCAGTGAGTCTGGATGGAAGGTGGTTCATGCAGTGATGATTGAGTTGAGTTTGAGGTGCTGGTGAGAGAGGCAGGTGACGCTGAGGACAGGGATGCATCCCAGCGTGGATCTGGAGCGTTCAAGGATAGCGATGCACATTTGGCAGCCATCAGCCTGGGATCCTAACTGGCTTTGGGATGCCAGCTGGAGTCTTCAGAGTAAATGATACTTTCTGGGAGGGCTTAGGGAGAGTGTAATGAGAGTGTTGTGTAAGAGCTAGGGTCCAGTGCCAATCACATTATTGAATCCCAGATCGACTGCTTCTAACTCTGTGGTCTCAGGCAGGTTACCTAATCCCCTAAGCCTTATCCCTTGCCTCTTGCTCCCAACCGGGAGACCCTGACGATGTACGGAGACATCTGGTAATTGTCACAGTGGGCTTTCTGAGGGGATCCATTGGACAGAGGAGAGGGATGCTGCTAAGTATCCTGCAGTGCCCAGGACATGCCCTACAGTGGAGAATGATCTGATCCCAAATGTCAGAAGTACTGAGCTTGCGAAACCTGCTGTAAACCTTCTATAAATTAGGGATCGTGGTACTTCCCTCACAGTCGTGGTGAAGTTTCCATGAGATGATGCAGCAGAAAACCAAGACTGAACCTGTAAGCAGTAACTATTTCAGAAAAATAAGTCAATCCATTGCACGGGAAGAGAGGGCAGAGGACACAGGTTGGGTGACTGCTTCTCTTTAAGGGATGGCAGAGGGAGAAGTGTGTGTGGCATGAGCTGAGACATAGCATGGAGGAGGAGGAGGAGGAGGAAGAGGGGGATCCAGAATGAAACATCAGGGAAAAGCACAGAGCATTTTGGTGTGTTGTCAGGGATCCTACTTCAAGGCTATGCCGGGAGCAGGCGGTCAGCAGGACCATGGATCTCAGGCGGGTCACTGAGCGTGGGACTGGAAGGAGACCGCTGGGATTCCCAGTTAGCGGATTAGTGATGGTCTTGAGGGGGGAGCTGTAATAAGAGTGAAAGAAGAATGGGACTAGAACGGCAGGTGGACACAGGCTGAGAACTCCATGGAAAATGGCACTGAGAGACAGGAAAAGCAGGTCATTCGAGCTAGCCATTTGGTCACAAAGGTCAGTGTTGTGTGTTAGGATTGGGGAGACCATCCTGTTCATAGGCTAAAAGGGAGGAAAGGTTTCAAGGAGGACAGTGAAGTGATAAGAAATGTTATGATTGGTAGAGCCAGAGTCTCTGGAGGAGAGAAATGAGAGTTTGTGGTCAGGGGTAATCAAAGGGGAGGTTGCTTTAGGAAGATGCTGGGGCACTTATCTGGGGGAGAAATACGATGATAATGTCACCATACTTCAGGTCCAGGGAAAGAAATGGAAACCAAGAAATTAATGTTTAATGAACCTCTCAAAAGTTACAAATGGAACTGTTCTTAAATAGCCCAGACACATAAGATGTATCTTCTAAAATACCCTTAATAGTTCTTCATGAACTGAGTTGTCTTCCCCAGATCCTCACCCCCAGTGTGACTGCATTTGGAGAGGGGGCCTTTACCAGATAATGGAGGTTGACCGAGGTCCGAGGGTGGGGCTCTCATCTCAGAAGACTGGTGTCCCCATGGTAAGAGGCAGAGAGTAGCAGGGTGCACACGCAGGGAAGGCTCCCGAGGACACAGTGAGAAGCGCCCATCTGTAGGTCAGGAAGAAAGGCTTCACCAGAAACCACCCCTGTTGGCACCTCGATCTTGGACCTCCAGCCCCACAAAACTGTGAAAAAGTAGTTTTCTGTTGCTTAAGTCACCCGTCCATAGTGGTTTGTTATGGTAGCCCTGGCCGACTCCTCTGCTTTCTAATTGGAACTGCTATAGATGACGTGCAATAGAAGAAATAAGATGATCTGTTAAAATAAAAAAATATTTCTGGGGCACCTGGGTGGCACAGTCGGTTAAGCTTCCAACTGCTGTTTTCAGCTCAGGTCATGATCTCAGAGTCGTGAGATGGAGCCCCACGTCAGCCTCCACACTCAGCACGGAGCCTGCTTGAGATTCTCCTCTAACTCAGTCCCTCCTGCTGGTTCTCTCTTTCTCTCTCTTTCTCTCTCTCTCAAATATATAAAATAAATAAATCTTAAAAAAATAAGAAATATTTCTTTTAAAGAATTGGATTGACCGTGAAGGAAGGATGTCAGAAATAGCAGATATGTGCTAGCAAATCCTAGCCCCAGCTAACAACCAGCTGGCTTCAGCTTTCTGTACTGAGAGGGAAACACAGTGTGAGTAACGGTTGGGATTATGAGTGTTAGAGTCACGTTGCCCCCATGCAAACCCCAGTGTTGACACTAACCGGCCCTACGACCTTGGCTAAATTACTTATTTGTCTTAGCCTCCGTTGCTCTATCTGTTAAAGAGGGAAACTCCTATAAAATACATTGTGTTTGTACAACTCCTAACACATGCCAGTTATTGTTTTCATGTTTTGTTTGATATCTTTGTGATTACTAGATTCTACAAGCATTAATTTGTGACATTGAATGATCTATTTATCTCTTAGCTTCTAAATGAATTTTTTTCTTGTTAGGTGTTTATTTTCTTCCCAGTCATCTAATAAGAGCAGAAATAAAAAGCCTGCTGACACACTGATTTTTGTAAAAATGTGAAGCTAGGGACTAATGCTGTCTTTGTTTCAAAAACTTTCAAGGCAGAAATAGCATAAGCATACTGTAAAGATACTTTGAGATAGCTTTATTGTGCCATATTAGCATTTCATTTTCAATTTGCTTAAAAACAGCTCAATGACTTTCTTGCATTTTGTGTTCCCAGGTCATTTTCCTAAGTTTTTTAGAGGAAGTTTTTAAATAGTCCATTACAAAAGAGCAAATTGTTTTAACCAGTATTCTGACATAACTGATACATCTACATAGACTAAAATATATCAGCTATGGATTTTTATTGTTTTTAATGTGGTTTATTTAGTTTTAGACAGTTTTGAGAATAAGGAGGGCACCTGTTGTGATGTGCACTGGGTGTTATATGTAACTAATGAATCATCGAACATCATCAACTAACTACGTCAGAAACTAATGATGTACTATACAGTGGCTAACTGAGCATAATAAAAAAAATTTTGTCAATTATATGGATTTATAAATTGTAAATAATTTCTAAGGGGATAAGTTTGAAAATATTTAATAGATAAAATGTCTACTGTTGCCATAGATTCTACTTTGAGAATAGGAAAACCTGGAAAAGAAATGAACATTTGTTTGTGTATCCTAATTGAGAAAATGGAGATCAAAATGGTCTTAGAATTGAGAATCTACAGCATTATGAGAAAAGTTAAATTATTTGGTTATTCATATTTCATTTTCATTGGGGAAAATGGATTGTTTTCGTGAAATTATCAAATATATATGAGAAATCATCATTGGCTCTCATGTCGAAGTAGTGTTATTTTGGCCCAGAAGATCAATGGCAGAAAGAATAACACATGATGTCCACTTTTGTTGGTATGTATTTTATATAGTCAGGAAAGGGGAGTTTCTAACACATACTTAAAATAATTGGTGAGCAATAAGAAATCTGTCCATTGCATGAACTGTCTGCTTTAAGTATAGTTGGGAGATTGTTTTAAGGAAAATGAAACCTATGAATTTGGCATTTTAGGGCAATTTATTCTTGGAAGCGTATTTTCCTCTCTAACCTAAAAGGCTAAACTATCACATGAGATTTTATTCTAATTTCTCCTGTTTTTAACTGACAATGAAATTTGTGCTACATTTTTCAGTCCTTTTTTTTTTTTTTCTTTCACTTTAATGGCGATTGGAATTCATGGACATAAATTCCATTATAGTCTAAAATAATTACCCTCATTTAATGTCCTAGATGTAGTTCAATGATAAATTTCTAAGTGTTTCAAACCACCTCACTCATATTTATTCTAATGTGTATCTTCATCAGGAACCAAAATTTAGACAAGGAGTTCATTTTAACTAAACCTTTGTCCTAAAAATGCATTATTCATATAGGTAGATGTGCAAAGGGCTAGACAGGTACAAGACTTTCAACTCATAAACCATGAATTTTAAATAAAACTTGGTTTCAAAAGTCTTAACTGTTTGCCTGTCTTCCTGTCACACACAGTGAATGGATGGATGGATGGATGGATGGATGGATGGATGGATGAACGGACGGATGAGTCCATCCATCTATTCACTAATTCATTTCAAATTTCTGTTATACAACAGGCAATATCCTAGTTCCTCAAGAGTTACTGATAAATAAGATATACTAGATTCTCGATCTCATGAGACTTAATTCTAGTGTGAGAAAGACAGCAGATATTTAAATAAAATTTTAGCAAATGATAAACTCTGGGATTAAAATAAAGTGGGTTAAAGTGACTCAGTAATGGCAGTGAGGGTTTAGAGTGTTTATTTTCTTTTGGTTGGTCAGAGAAGACCTGTCTGAAGAGGACACACTTGAGCTGAGATCTGAATAGCATTAAGAGAAAGCCACGCAAGGGCCGGCTGGGTGACTCAGTCGGTTAAGAGCATCCAACTCTTGATTTCAGCTCAGGTCATGATCTCAGGGTTGTGAGATCAAGTCCTGCATCAGGCTCCATGCTCAGTGCAGAGTCTGCTGGAAATTATCTCCCTCTCCCTCTGCTCCTCCCCCTTCTCACACACGCTCTCTCTCCCTCTCTCTCTCCAAAATAAATAAAATCGTTTTTTTAAAAAAAGAAAAGTGGGGCACCTGGGTGGCTCAGTCATTAAGCGTCTGCCTTTGGCTCAGGTCATGATCCCAGGGTCCTGAGATTGAGCCCCACATTGGGCTCCCTGCTCAGCAGGAAGCCTGCTTCTCCCTCTCCCACTGCCCCTGCTTGTGTTCCTTCTCTCACTGTGTCTGCCTCTGTCAAATAAATAAATGAAATGTTTTTAAAAAAAACAAATAAATTTTAAAAAAAGAAAAAAGCCACACAAAATCTAGAGAAAGAATGATCCAGGCAGAAGACAAAGGCCCTGGGGTAGAGGCAAGCTCAACATATTCTAAGATCAGAGGGAGTATAGTAGGAGAGATCAGGCAGAGAGGTCAGAGGAGAGAGACCTGATCATTACATATAAGATGATTAAATTATGTGTTTAAAAGATGATCCTGCCTAGTATGTAAGGAAAAGGGCCATTATAGTAATTCTCAAAAGAGATAATGGTAACTGGAACCAAAGGGAAATAGAGAATCAGATTATTTAAGGTAGAATTACAGGATTTAGTGTTGGATTTTATATGGGGGGCGCGCATTGGGTGAGGGAAAAATGATGATCTAGAACAGGGTTATGTAAACTTTTCCTGTAAAGGGCATGTAGCAAATATTTTCAGCTGCTCAGGCCATACTCTTCCTATTACAACTAGCCAACTCTGCTGTTATATGTAAAAGCAGCCAAAAACAGTATATGAAGGAGTGAGTGTGGCCGTGTTTCAGTAAAACTTTATTTACAAGACAAGCAGTGGGCCAGATTGGGTCTACAGGCTTAAGTTTGCTGACCCCTGATCTCTAGAGTAAGTCCTGGAAAGAGTAAGTAGGGTTTTCTCTTCTGGAAAACCTTACCATGCAGAGGCTAACAGAGGCTCTCCCACATTAGTGACACCATCTGAGATATGACAGTCAAATAGGGTCCCTGGGCCTGTGGGAGAGAGGGCTTCATGTTCCAGGGATGTGCATTCCCATTTCCCAGTCTGCTTTCCACACTCTCTGGAGTCACCCAGCAGCTGCCCAGAGTATGTGTGCATTTTGACTTTGTTTACTCCCACGTACAATAGAATTCTCAGCCAATTACAGGATGATGGAATTGGCATAGTCAGTGATTTCTCCCCGTTATGCTGCCATGCATTCTATTATTTATGCAACTGTGGTTTTTATAAATATTTTACATTGCAGTTGTGTTAGTATATTACTATTTATTATTTGTAGCTATAAATTATTTAAGATGATATTCATACTAACTTCCCTCTGAAAATATATAGAATTTAATGTATTTCTCTATTTCAGGGGGAAAAATCATTACATATAAGAGGATTAAATTCCAGGACTAGGGATCCCTTAAAGTGTTACAGAAATTGGATAAAACAACTAGTTCATTAATTTCTTCAATATGCATTTATTGAGGATATTCTGCACAGGGGCTTTACTAGAGCCAGGGATACATGGATTAAAAAACAAAACAAAACAACAACAGGAAAAAACCTAAACATCGAAGAGCTCAGTACCTAGTGAAGGAGACCCACCAAAAATCTACTAAATCCAGAAGTGTGCAGTAAGTCCTCTAAAAAGACAAAAAGGTACCTCTAAAAAGGTATCAGGTGGAATTCAGAAAGGGGTATATAAGAGAGGGTGTGAGAGAGGTGAGTGTTCTAAGACAGTGCTTCTCCAAGGATCTATGCTCAGGACCAGTTTCATTTGAATTTCCAATCTATCCCAGACAGATGCTTTTGTAAGATAAAATCTCAGTGGATGACTAGAAAAATAAATGGAAAAAGATGAATGCCCACTTTTAAAAACTATTAGATTGAACATACATAAAATTATGTTTCAATAAGAATATCAGAACAAACCTAACACTGGATAAAAGGAAAAGAATTACAAAAGTTGATCACATTGTCACTGAAAGTGTGTGTATAAGCAATAAGGTGGAGAATGGTTATTATAGTTATTTGCAGTCATAACAAAACCCAAATTGATGAGTGACAGCAGTTCTCTGCTCTGACTGCAACAGGGATACTTTTAAAGAACAGTGCGTGTGTCAATATTTATCTTTAATATGCTGCATGTTCCTATTTCCTCCTTGTTAACTTTTCTAATCTAGATTGGATTGATGGAAACACCATTTGCAGGGAATGATGTGTATCCAAACTGTTTTGTGTTTTGTTTAATACACTCAGAGTAGAGAAACAAGTCTCAAAGAGATGCCTTGTTCGAAATGGAAGAAATTGTTTTTAAGACAATTTCAACATACTCAGGATATTCATTTTTATTTTTTCCCTAAAATGGAAGAAATGATGTTCTATTTTCATTAATCCCTCATTAATACTCAGTTCTGTCCGTTAATCCTGTAAATTATCTTTCAGTGAATGAAATACATTGTGGAATTTGTACATTTGGGGCTACAGCTGGCAAACTAATCTTAAAATATTACACATTTAACATTACCCTTCTCTGCATGGCTTATATGCAGTTTGTACCAAATGTTTCTCACCTCATAAATTTGGCAACAATTAAACAGGTCTATGCCCAGTTCAAAAAATGTGAGTCAACTGATCTTGCCCTTGGATGTCTCAGTAATGTCAAATCGCTATAAAATTTTCTAAATTTAGAAAAATTTCCAAACTTCTCTACTAATCTCTTCACAGTAAGAGTTAAGCAATCATACTTTGAGAAGTGCTACTCTACAAAAGATTCCTGAATTCAGTCATGCTTAAATAAAGATAAAATACATATACGAATCTTGTGTATAACTCATTAAGATAGAATATTTACAAACTCACAATGTTTTGGGGGAAATATGTCAAGATACATCTTTTAAAACACAGTTTTTCTTTTATTACATTCTTTATGAGGGTGGAACATATTCTTAACAGTTAAAGATTGAAAGTCCTAAAGAGGGGTGCCTGGGTGGCTCAGATGGTTGGGCGTCTGCCTTTGGCTCAGGTCATGATCCCACCTTCCTGGGATCAAGCCCCACATTGGGATCCTGGCTCAGCAGGGAGCCTGCTTCTCCCTCTCCCTCTGCCTCTCCCCCTGCTCATGCACGCTCTCTCTCTCTCTGTATCTCTGTGTCTCAAATGAATAAATAAAATCTTTAAAAAATAAAAAAAATAAAAAAATAAGTCTAAAAGAGTAAAAAATAGAAACTTAAATCAGAAACTACTGTAAATGTTTCAACAGTAAAATCATTAAATAAGCAAATAAATGAGATTGAGAAATTTAGTTCATATAGTTTGTTTCTACATAATCAAGGATGTTCCTACACTATTGGGTGGTTATTATTAACCGTTAAGTTGGTTATTTTATAAGCACAAACATAGCCCAAAGTCAAATAAGGGCTAAAACAATATAGTTCTAACTCTGAAATAGAATTTAAAATGTCTGGAAGCATATGTACCAAAATATGAATGCTTAGCTCAGGGCTGTAGATTACAAGTAATTTTTTATTCCTTTGAGTTTTTAGTGCCTTTCAAAATTTCAACATCTTACTGTTAGGATCAGATAAGAAAAAAAAAAGTAAATCTTAAAATTCAAAGTTAGACTATGTCAGTTGACTGATAGATAAGAAGCCTAGTCAACTCAACAAGACTCTACCCTGGAGAAGACTAACTGTACAGACATATGAGACACGAAAATGTGATTAATACTACCTGGATTTTTGTTTCTCAAAAATCATAGTAAATGAATTGGAATAGTTCCTGAAATCAGTTCTTACCTTTAGATTTCTCTGGTAACTTCTGATTTTTTTGGCACCTGGATCATCACTTACAACTTTTGATTCTTTTAAAGCATATAATGATAATCAGGAAATGGTTTAAATTCAATGTGTATTATTTGTAATCAGTTTTCCTTAATGAATAATCCCCATGATACGTAAGGGATTATGGTTACAAAGGAAAGACAGAGACGAATGTCTAACACTTCAGTGTGTGTAATTTTCTCCTGCAAATATAAACATATGTGTAGAACAAAAAATAACTGATAAGGAAACTGTTTGCTCATAAAAGTGTAACTGCTTTCTTTGAAATTACTATCCTATGTAATTTTTAAATAGATAATATTCTTTTAATAGATACTATAGCATGCCTTCTTTTTTTTTTTTTTTTTTTTTTAAGATTTACTTATTTATTTGAGGGAGAGAAAGAGCACGAGTGCGGGGTTAGGAGCAGAGGGAGAGGAAGAGAGAAGCTCCAGCAGATGCTGTGCTAAGTATGGAGCCCAAAGCAGGGCTCGATCTCACAACCCTGAGATCCTGACCTGAGCTGAAACCAAGAGTCTAGTGCTCAACTCACTTTGCCTTCAGGCACCCGTCAGCTTCCTTCTGAAAGCATTCAACCACTCTTCCCCTCCCACCTTGTATTATAATTGTTTCTTATCTCTAATATGAAGCTATAAATTTCTTAAGGGTGTATCTAACTCTTTTTGCATAATCCACAGTAGCTTGAGTTATTCCTTATAGATAGTAGGCATTGTAGGGCGCCTGGGTGGCTCAGTTGGTTAAGCGACTGCCTTCGGCTCAGGTCATGGTCCTGGAGTCCCGGGATCGAGTCCCGCATCGGGCTCCCTGCTCAGCGGGGAGTCTGCTTCTCCCTCTGACCCTCCTCCCTCTCATGCTCTCTGTCTCTCGTTCTCTCTCTCTCAAATAAATAAATAAAATCTTAAAAAAAAAAAAAAAAAAAAGATAGTAGGCATTGTACAAACATGTAAGAGTGTCTGAATAGATGAAGGATGGATGGGTGGATATTTGGAAGGATATGAATGTTGGCTGGTTTTATTGTACTTGGCGCTCCTTTTCCCTCTAATGAAATATGTATTCATATGGTACTTGATAAGATAAACCACTGGTAATTATGACTGTAGTCATTATAAATAAAACGATCAAACAAAAGTAACAAAGAGCCTTTATTTGAAGCCACAAAGTGAATTAACAGATTTTCTCAATAAATGTACCAAAGTAATGAAGGGTGCCTCTAATATCTTGGACTGAGCTGACTAAAAAATGTCCCAACTAATTTGAAACACTAATCTTGTATTTTCTTTTAATAAATATATTTTTAAGGATTTAGCCAAGATTCAGGTTAAGAAAGTCTAATGTGTTATAATCATATATGCCTGTCAAATTAAGAGAGCTTTGTCAAGAGTTCAGATAATGCTTGACAAACATTTTGCTTAGCACTGTTGAAGTATTTGCAGTAGTTTCTGGTTTAAGATACTACTTTTGGCTCATTTTTACTTATAATCTTTAACTGTTCAGAGTAGGATACCATCTTAAAGATATAATCAAGAAAAAATGGTTATAAATAAGTTTTGAGATTTCTTCCCACCCTATTTTCAATTTGAAAAGAAAAAAATCTGTTCTAAACACTTTTATACAAGATCCCTAATCAATTTAGTGGAATAGAGAAGAAAAAATCATGAGGACTAAATCAATTAATATGTATTATTTAATACATATGTAATTTATTAATATAGAAAGTGCTTTGTAAACTCTAAAGTGAAATGTAAATGCTGTCCCTTTTTAGCAACATGATAAAGCTCATCTCTGGCATTTGGACTGCTTTTCTAATAATATAATAGGCTGTTTCTCTCTAGATGAAGTCTCATCATATCACAACCGAAGAACAAAATTATACACTTTTAGACATACCACTGAGTAATCAGCTCCCTTCAAAAGGATGTTTGGTTTAATAATGAAAGCAACTTAATAACTGAAATTATTACCCACTGAGTTACTGTCACCATAATGTTCTAAAACAGAAAAATTTCCTAGAATAGGAAACATAGCCTTTTAACTGATACTTTTGAAGGAAAATTTCTGTGAATACCATTCTTGATGTGAAAGTAGCATTTCTCCCTCCCTCCCTCTCTTCTTTCCTGTCTTGCTTTCTTCCTCCTTTCCTAAATCCAGACTTTTCTCCTTCCTTCATCCTTATTTTCTCTCCTCTTTCCTTTCTTTTCACCTCTCCCTTGCAAGCATGTTCGAACTACCAGCATTAAGCATAAAAGGGAATTTCCATTTGCTCTCCCTCTACCTCTGTGTGCTCAGCTAATACCATTTCATCCACCCCCCTCTAAATGTTTTCAAGACCGTAAAACTGGACTTCACATCCCAAGGAATAGGAAAGTTGCCTAATACTTACTGCCTGAGCATGCAATAAGTTTTGCTGTAAAAATACACTGAATGACAGACTTTTGCTCATTAGGGTCGTCTTCATTTATTCCAGAATTGTGTCTAGTGTATATGTGAAATTGGCTTTTTTATTTTACAGTGCTGAAATATGACTCACACATGAATTGTGGGTTTGTTTATAAACAGAATTCAATGTTTGTCCTCTGGTCTCCCATATTCGTTATAACTGATAAATAATATTTTATGGTTTCTGCTCATCGGTTGAAGTTTTTAAAACATTGTGTTATAATGCCTTTCTGAAGAGAACAGAGAAAATCTTCCCCTTTAGTAGTCAAAAAATGTTGTGGGACCTGAGTAAATATTTAAAAAGGCATATGATACCTGTACTAATACTTTTCCAAATGCCTCTTTGATGAGGGTCCACACAGATGGCAGGTATTCCTGCAGAATATCTGTGAAAGGGAAAAACGCAACACTAATTAGTTGATGCTTGCACCAGGAATGATAAATTCTGTAATGCCATCAATTAAGCTTACCAAGATTCTTAAATTATTCATTGATCAGTGCAGGGATACACAGACAGAGACAGCCACTTGGAATTTAACATGGCTTGAAAATTCCACATTTTCTTCAACTCTTTATTTAAGCATAATGGTTGGCTTTACTATTTGAGGACACTTAGAATATTAGCAAGATGCTTTTTTTCTGTGTTTCAAAAAATGTTGCTGGGCCAGGATTGCTTTCTAAATAAAGATGATTTGCAAATGACATATGGTTCCAATTTCAAAGCCAAGATTATAGTCCTGGGTATTTTATTTTGAAAAGAAATTCCATATGTTTAATCTGTAATAGAGAGTATAAATACAAATGTTTTTGTACATGGGTGCTACACCCCTCCTTCAAAGTATGTGTGCGTGTGTATGTGTGTTGGTCTCTGCAATGTGTAGATGGGTAAGTAGGTATTCTATCATGTGTGTCCATGTTATGAACTATTATTTGTCCATGAAAATATTGCTTAGGAAGTTTTTAAAAATAAAACTATATACTTATGCTGTAATATTAAGTTAAAAATCAGGATACTAAATCATAGCTGCCCTAGGATTACAACTCTATAAATGACAACAGTCAAGTTCTGCAGAAAAAAAACTGAAACAAAATACATGAAGATATTCCAATTCATTATTTCTAGTTAGAGATCTATGAGTGATTTCTTAATTTCTTCTCTCAGTTTTTAAAAGTTTTCTATAAGAGAGGCGCCTGGGTGGTTCAGTCGGTTAAGCATCTGACTCTTGATTACCGCTCAGGTCATGATTTCAGGGTTGTGAGATCCAGCACCATGTAGGTCTGCTTAGGATTCTCTCTCTCCCTCTCTGTCTGCCCCTCCCCCTGCTCACATGCATGCACGCTCTCTCTCAAATAAATAAAGTCTTAAAATAAAAATCTTTTCCATAATATTAAATTGATGACATTTTAAATGAGAAGCATTTTCCTTAATTAGAGGGAATTTATTTCAGAACACTTATGAAGGAAATTGAAGAAGACACAAAGAAATGGAAAAACATTCCATGCTCGTGGGTTGGTAGAATAAATATTGTTAAAATGTCTATGCTACCTAGAGCAATCTACATATTCAGTGTAATCCTTATCAAAATGCCATCGACATTTTTCACAGAACTGGAACAAATAATCCTAAAATTTGTATGGAACCAGAAAAGACCCTGAATAGCCAGAGGAATGTTGAAAAAGAAAACCAAAACCAAAAAAGAAAGCCATCACAATGCCAGACTTCAAGCTATATTACAAAGCTGTGATCACCCAGACAACATGGTATTGGCACAAAAACATATACATAGATCAATGGGACAGAATAGAGAACCCAGATATGGACCCTCAACTCTATGGTCAACTAATCTTCAACAAAGCAGGAAAGAATGTCCAATGGAAAAAAGACAGTCTCTCCAATAAGTGGTGCTGGGAAAATTAGACAGCAACATGTAGAAGAACGAAACTGGATCATTTCCTTACACCACACACAAAGATAAACTCAAAATGGATGAAAGACCTCAGTGTGAGATAGGAATCCATCAAAATCCTAGAGGAGAACACAGGGAGTGACCTCTTCGACCTCAGCTGCAGCAACTCCTTGCTAGACACATCTCCAAAGGCAAGGGAAACAAAAGCAAAAATGAGCTATTGGGACTTCATCAAGATAAAGAGCTTCTGCACAGCAAAGAAAACAGCCAACAAAACTAAAAGACAACCTACAGAATGGGAGAAGATATTTGCAAATGACATATCAAGTAAAGGGCTAGTATCCAAGATCTATGAAAAACTTATCAAACTCTGGGGGAGGAGCAAGATGGCGGAGGAGTGGAGACCTGGATTTTATCTGGTCCCAGGAATTCAGCTGGATAGGGATCAAACCATTCTGAACACCTACAAACTCAACAGGAGATTAAAGAAAAGAATAGCAGCAACTCTATGAACAGAAAAGCGACCACTTTCTGGAAGGTAGGACGTGTGGAGAAGTGAATCCGAGGTGATATTCAGGAAGATAGACGGCGGGGGGAGGGAGCGTCTGTCAGCCGCTACCAGCCAGTGATAGAGCCCAGGAGCACAAAATTGGAAATTTGAGAAGTCTGCTCTGCTGAGGGACGTCGCTCCAGTGGCTAAGCAGGGGGGGTGGAACCCTCACTGGGACAGTGTGGTCTCAGGACCCTCGGGGTCACAGAAAGATGGCGGGTGCCTGAGTGTGGCAGAGCTCCCAGGTATCAGAGCGGGGAAGCCAGCTGCAGAGATGGAGCTGAGGAGTGGGCTCTCAGCCTGGGGTTGCCATAAACTGTGATCTGCGGCACAGTCGGGCCACTGCTCCTCCAGCAGGGACCCAACAAGCGGCAGATCCGGGAAGACTCCCCTTCTTCCCCTGGGAGGAGTGGCACGGGAGTGCACCGCAGGCATCTGCTGGGTTTGGAGACTCCACACGGGGTTGGGTGCCAGAGATAGAAATGATCGGTCACAGGCCGGGTGACCACAGAGTGCGGCCAGAGTCGGGGAGACGGGAGTGACTGACTGCTTTCTCTGGTGGCTCACTGAGGAGTGGGGCCCCGAGTTCTTGGCTCCTCCAGGGGCAGAGATTGGGAGGCCGCCATTTTCACTCTTGTCCTCCAAAGCTGTATGGAAAGCTTGCAGGGAACAAAAGCTCTCAAGAGCAAACCCGAGCAGATTACTTAGCCCGGACTGGCAAGGGCGGGGCAATTCCACCTCCCGCAAAGACATTTGGGAACCACAGCAACAGGCCCCTCCCCCAGAAGATCAGCGAGAACAGCCAGCCAAGACCAAGTTTACCGATCAATGAGAATGGCAGAACTCCAGTGCTAGGAGAATACAGCACATAGAATTCATGGCTTTTTCCCCCCCGATTCTTTAGTCTTTCAAAGTTAATTTTTTTATTTTTATTTTTATTTTTTTATTTTTCTTTTTTAGATTTTATTTATTTGACAGAGAGAGATCGACAACGAGAGAGGGAACACAAGCAGGGGGAGTGGGAAAGAGAGAAGTAGGCTTCCCGCCAAGCAGGGAGCCCGATGTGGGGCTCGATCCCAGGATCCTGGGACCATGACCTGAGCTGAAGGCAGTCGCTTAACCAACTGAGCCACCCAGGCACCCCTATTTTTATTTTTCTATATATTTTTTTGAATTTTTCTTCTTCCCCTTTTCAACCAACATCTTATCAATCCCTTTTTTAAAAATCTTTTTTATTTTTCATTTTTAGAGTCATATTCTATCCCTTCATTTTAGTTAACCTTATTTTTGGTATATATATAAGTTGTTCTCTCTCTAAAATTTTGGGATACAGTTTCTTCTACCATACCAAAATATACCCTAAATCTCTAGTGTATGGCTTTGTTCTAGTCTCCTGCCTGATCACATTCTCTCCCTTCTTTTATTTTTTTAAATTTCTTTCTTTTTTCAACCAACTTCTTATCTTATCAATTCCTTTTATAAAATCTTTATAATTTTCATCTTTACAGTCATATTCCATCCTTTCATTATATTTACCCTTATTTTTGTACATATATAAGTTTTTCTTTCTTTCAAGTTTTGGGGTGGCACTTTCTTCTAACAGACCAAAATACACCCAAAATCTAGTCTGTGGCACTGATTTATTCACCAGCCTGATCATATTTGATCATCTTCTTTTTCTTTTTTTCCTTTTTCTTTTTTTTTTTTCTTTCCCTTTCTTTTCCCCCTGTTTCAGGTCTCTTCTGACTTGTTTAGTGTATATTTTTCTGGGGTTGTTGTTACCCTGTTAGTGTTTGGTTTTCTCATTCATCTGTTCTACTCTGGACAAAATGACAAGACAGAAAAACTCACCTCAAAAAAAAAAAAAGAACAAGAGGCAGTACCGACTGCCAGGGACATAATCAATACGGACATTAGTAAGATGTTGGAACTAGAATTAGAACGATGATTATAAGGATACTAGATGTGCTTGTAAAAAGCATGGAAGATACTAGAGAAATGCTTTCTGAAGAAATAAAAGAGTTAAAATCTAACCAAGTGGAAATCAAAAAGGCTATTAAAGAAGTGCAATAAAAAATGGAGGCTCTAATTGCTAGGATAAATGAGGCTGAAGCAAGAATTAGTGATATAGAAGACAAAATGATGGAAAATAAAGAAGCTGAGAAAAAGAGAGAGAAACAACTACTGGGTCACGAGGGCAGAATTCGAGAGATAAGTGATACCATAAGACGAAACAACATTAGAATAATTGGGATCCCAGAAGAAGAAGAGAGAGAGGGGGGCAGAAGGTATATTGGAGCAAATTATAGCAGAGAACTTCCCTAATTTGGGGAAGGAAACAGGCATCAAAATCCAGGAGGCACAGAGAACCCCCCTCAAAATCAATAAAAATAGGTCAACACCCCGACATCGAATACTAAAACATACAAGTCTCAGAGACAAAGAGAAAATCCTGAAAGCAGCTCGGGACAAGAGGTCTGTAACCTACAATGGTAGAAACATTAGACTGGCAACAGACCTATCCACAGAGACCTGGCAGGCCAGAAAGGACTGACATGATATATTCAGAGCACTAAACGAGAAAAACAGCCAAGAATACTATATCCAGCTAGGTTGTCATTGAAAATAGAAGGAGAGATAAAAAGCTTCCAGGACAAACAAAAACTAAAAGAATTTGCAAACACGAAACCAGCCCTACAAGAAATCTTGAAAGGGGTCCTCTAAGCAAAGAGAGAGCCTAAAAGCAACATAGACCAGAAAGGAACACAGACAATATACAGTAACAGTCACCTTTCAGGCAATACAATGGCACTAAATTCATATCTTTCAAAAGTTGCCATGAATGTAAATGGGCTAACTGCCCCAATCAAAAGACACAGGCTATCAGATTGAATAAAAAACAAGACCCATCGATATGCTGTCTGCAAGAGACTCATTTTAGACCCAAAGACATCTCCAGATTGAAAGTAAGGGGGTGGAAAACCATTTACCATGCTAATGGACATCAAAAGAAAGCTGGGGTGGCAATCCTTATATCAGACAAATTAGATTTTAAACCAAAGACTATAATAAGAGATGAGGAAGGACACTATATCCTACTTAAAGGCTCCATCCAACAAGAAGATCTAACAATTGTAAATATCTATGCCCCTAACATGGGAGCCGCCAATTATATAAGCCAATTAATAACAAAATCAAAGAAACACATCAACAACAATACAATAATAGTAGGGGACTTTAACAGCCCCCTCACTGAAATGGACAGATCATCTAAGCAAAAGATCAACAAGGAAGTAAAGACTTTAAATGACACACTGGACCAAATGGACTTCACAGATATATTCAGAACATTCCATCCCAAAGTAACAGAATACACATTCTTCTCTAGTGCCCATGGAACATTCTCCAGAATTGATCACATCCTAGGTCAAAAATCAGGTCTCAACCAGTACCAAAAGATTGGGATCATTCCCTGCATATTTTTGGAACACAATGCTTTGAAACTAGAACTCAATCACAAGAGGAAAGTCGGAAAGAACTCAAATACATGGAGGCTAAAGAGCATCCTACTGAAGAATGAATGGGTCAACCAGGAAATTAAAGAAGAATTAAAAAAATTCATGGAAACAAATGAAAATGAAAACTGTTCAAAATCTTTGGGATGCAGCAAAGGCAGTCCTAAGAGGAAAGTATAAGCAATACAAGTCTTTCTCAAGAAACAAGAAAGGTCTCAAATACACAACCTAACCCTACACCTAAAGGAGCTGGAGAAAGAACAGCAAATAAAGTATAAGCCCTGCAGAAGAAGAGACATAGTAAAAATCAGAGCAGAAATCAATGAAATAGAAACTAAAAGAACAGTAGAACAGATCAACAAAACTAGGAGTTGGTTCTTTGAAAGAATTAACAAGATTGATAAACCCCTGGCCAGACTTATCAAAAAGAAAAGAGAAATGACCCAAATCAACAAAATCATGAATAAAAGAGGAGAGATCATAACCAACACCAAAGAAATACAAACAATTATAAGAACATACTATGAGGAACTCTATGCCAGCAAATTAGATAATCTGGAAGAAATGGATGCATTCCTAGATGTATAAACTACCAAAACTGAACCAGGAACAAATAGAAATCCTGAACAGACCCATAACCACTAAGGAAATTGAAGCAGTCATCAAAAATCTCCCAAAAAACAAGAGCCCAGGACCAGATGGTTTCCCAGGGGAATCCTATCAAACATTTAAAGAAGAATTAATACCTATTCTTCTGAAACTGTTCCAAAAAATAGAAATGGAAGGAAAACTTCCAAACTTATTTTATGAGGCCACCATTACCTTGATCCCAAAATCAGACAAAGTCCCCATCAAAAAGGAGAATTACAGACCAATATCCCTGATGAACATGGATGCAAAAATTCTCACCAAAATACTAGCCAATAGCATCCAACAGTACATTAAAAGGATTATTCACCACGACCAAGTCGGATTTATCCCTGGGCTGCAAGGTTGGTTCAACATCCACAAATCAATCAATGTAATACAATACATTAATAAAAGAAAGAACAAGAACCAATGATGCTCTTAATAGATGCAGAAAAAAAAATTGACAAAATACAGCATCCTTTCTTTATTAAAACTCTTCCGAGTGTAGGGATAAAGGGTACGTACCTCAATATCATAAAAGCCATCTATGAGAAACCCACAGAAAATATCATTCTCAATGGGGAAAAACTGAGAGCTTTCCCCCTAAGGTCAGGAACATGGCTGGGATGTGCACTATAACCACTGCTATTCAGTATAGTACTAGAAGTCCTAGCCACATCAATCAGACAACAAAAAGAAATCAAAGGCTTCCGAATCATCAAAGAAGAAGTCAAACTCTCACTCTTTGCAGATGATATGATACTTTATGTGGAAAACCGAAAAGACTCCACCCCAAAACTACTAGAACTCATACAGGAATTCAGTCAAGTGGCAGGATATAAAATCGATGCACAGAAGTCAGTGGCATTCCTAGGCACCAACAAGACAGAAGAAAGATAAATTAAGGAGTCAGTCCCACTTACAATTGCACCCAAAACCATAAGATACCTAGGAATAAATCTAACCAAAGAGGCAAAGAACCTGTACTCAGAGAACTATAAAATACTCATGAAAGAAATTGAGGAAGACATAAAGAAATGGAAAACGTTCCATGCTCATGGATTGGAAGAACAAATGTTGTGAAGATGTCAATGCTACCTAGAGCAATCTATGCATTTAATGCAATCCCCATCAAAATACCATCCACTTTTTTCAAAGCAATGGAACAAATAATCCTAAAATTTGTATGGAACCAGAAAAGTCCCCGAATAGCCAGAGGAATGTTGAAAAAGAAAAGCAAAGCCGGCAGCATCACAATTCCGGACTCAAGCTCTATTACAAAGCTGTCATCATCAAGACAGTATGGTACTGGCACAAAAACAGACTCATAGATCAGTGGAACAGAATAGAGAGCCCAGAAATGGACCCTCAACTCTATGGTCAACTAATCTTTGACAAAGCAGGAAAGAATGTCCAATGGAAACAAGACAGTCTCTTCAACAAATGGTGTTGGGCAAATTGGACAGCCACATGCAGAAGAATGAAACTGGACCATTTCCTTACACCACACAGAAAAATAGACTCAAAATGGATGAAAGACATAAATGTGAGACAGGAGTCCATCAAAATCCTAGAGGAGAACACAGGCAGCAACCTCTTCGACCTCAGCCGCAGCAACTTCTTCCTAGAAACATTGCCAAAGGCAAGGGAAGCAAGGGCAAAAAAAGAACTGTTCGGACTTCATCAAGATAAAAAGCTTTTGCACAGCAAAGGAAACAGTCAACAAAACCAAAAGACAATTGACAGAATGGGAGAAGGTATTTGCAAATGACATATCAGATAAAGGGCTAGTATCCAAAATCTATAAAGAACTTATCAAACTCAACACCCAAAGAACAAAGAATCCAATCAAGAAATGGGCGGAAGACATGAACAGACATTTTTCCAAAGAAGACATCCAAATGACCAACAGACACATGAAAAAATGCTCAACATTGCTCGGCCTCAGGGAAATCCAAATCAAAACCTCAATGAGATACCACTTCACACCAGTCAGAATTGCTAAAATTAACAAGTCAGGAAATGACAGATGTTGGCGAGGATGAGGAGAAAGGGAAACCATCCTACACTGTTGGTGGGAATGCAAGCTGGTGCAGCCACTTGGAAAACAGTATGGAGGTTCCTCAAAAAGTTGAAAATAGAGCTACCCTATGACCCAGCAATTGCACTACTGGGTATTTACCCCAACGATACAAATGTAGGGATCCAAAGGGGTACGTGCACCCCAGTGTTTATAGCAGCAATGTCCACAATAGGCAAACTATGGAAAGAGCCAAAATGTCCATCAACAGATGAATGGATAAAGAAGATGTGATATATATGTATGTATATATATATATATATATATATATATATATATATATATATGCAATGGAATATTATGCAGCCATCAAAAGGAACGAAATTTTGCCATTTGCAGTGGCGTGGATGGAACTAGAGGGTATAATGTTAAGCGACATAAGTCAATCAGAGAAAGACATGTATCATATGACCTCACTGATATGAGGAATTCTTAATCTCAGGAAACAAAATGAGGGTTGCTGGAGTTGGGGGGGGTGGGAGGGATGGGGTGACTGGGTGATAGACACTGGGGAGGGTATGTGCTATGGTGAGCGCTGTGAATTTTGTAAGACTGATGAATCACAGATCTGTACCTCTGAAGCAAATAATACATTATATGTTTAAAAAAGGGGGGAGAAGGAAGGGAAAAATGAAGGGGGGGAATATCGGAGGGGGAGAGGAACCATGAGAAACTATGGACTCTGAGAAACAAACTGAGGGTTCTAGAGGGAGGGGGTGGGGGGATGGGTTAGCCTGGTGATGGGTATTAAAGAGGGCATGTATTGAATGGAACACTGGGTGTAATATGGAAACAAGGAATCATGGAACACTACATCAAAAACTAATGATGTAATGTATGGTGATTAACATAACATAATAAAATAAAATTAAAAACTTATAAAACTCAACACCCAAAAGATAATAATCCAGTCAAGAAATGGGCAGAAGACATGAGCAGGCATTTCTGCAAAGAAGATATCCAAATGGCCAACAGACACGTAAAAAAGTGCACCACATCATTTGGCATCAGGGAAATCCAAATTAAAACCACAGTGAGATACCACCTCACACCAGTCAGAATGGCTAAAATTAACAAGACAGGAAACAAGAAATGTTTGCAAGGATGCAGAGAAAGGGGAATCCTCTTATACTGTTGGTAGGAATGCAAGGTGGTACAGGCACTCTGGAAAATATTATGGAAGTTCCTCAAGAAGTTGAAAATAGAGCTACCCTACAACCCAGCAATTGCACTACTAGGTATTTACTCCAAAGATACAGATGTAGTGAAAAGAAGGGGCACATGCACCCCAATGTTCATAGCAGCAATGTCCACAATAGCCAAACTATGGAAAGAGCCCAGATGTCCTTTGACAGATGAATGGATAAAGAAGATGAGGTGTGTGTATATATATAATATACACAATGGAATATTACTCAGCCATCAGAATGGATACTTACCATTTACATTGACATGGATAGAACTAGAGGGTATTATGCTAAGTGAAATACATCAAGCAGAGAAAGACAATTATCATATGGTTTCACTCACATGTGGAATATAAGAAACAGTGCAGAGGACCATAGGGGAAGGGAGGGAAAATTGAATGGAAAGTCATCAGAGAGGGAGACAAACCATGAGGGAGACTCTTCACTCTAGGAAACAAACTGAGGGTTGCAGGTGGGGAGGTAGGCAGGGTAACTGGGTGACAGGCAGTAAGGAGGACACGTGATGGAATGAGCCCTGCATGTTATATGCAACTGATGAATTATTGAACTCTCCATCTGAGACTAATGATGTACTATGTGTTGGCTAATTGAGTTTAAATTAAGAAAAAAAAAGGGATTTCAAACTGTCTTTTCAAAAAGTGATCCACATCGTTTTAACCAAGCCTAGTGGGATGGACAGATTTTCTTAAGTTAAAAAGCCTTCATCCTTATCACATTTGTCATCCACTCACCTTCTAAATCTAAATAATATCCTATCCTGCTTAAGACATATTTAGGTCAAATAGATATTAGGAGGAAGATTTTTTTTAACTATTTGAACTTAAAATGACTATGAGTGTTAAACATTTAAGATCCCAATCTGAATGTACTTGAAAAGTTGTTGTAGTGGGTGTTGTTCTTCAGTTTTACTACCTTATGCTCTTTGGTTCCTATCAATGCCTTTTCGCAAGATTCTGGATTTGGTTAGATTAAAAACATGTAAGTATTATGGGGGACAGGACGGGGGGGATAAGGAAACATGGATCATGGTCATGGATATACTACAGAATTGGAGTCATCCTGGACAAGTCACAGACTCTATGGGCTTAAATTTTATATTATCTGTGAAAACAGAAAATCAACCAGATAATATTTTTTCCCACAGTAAAATAAATACTTATTTCACTTTACAATGTAAACCCATCTCTACGTCATGATGGAGGCATTCTCTGGGAAGGTGGGGAATTTTGCCATTTAAAGAACAATGGCAAAAATCCTATTTGAACATTAATCTCTACTATGGGGATTATTTAATCATTTATTTTATCATTCTATTTTTTTTGAAAGTTGTATAAGGTCTGCCTGCCAACTGCAGGCTTCATTCATTTGATGTCCATGAACGCAATGCGCCACAGAAAACTTGACACTCTATTTGCTTGATTCCCTAGCCTCCCAACACTTCCTTCCGGTCCCTTTTTGTATTAGAAACACTTCGTGTTTTATCTCAGCATTCCAGTTACCCTGTCCCCCAGATGAGATCATTACCCAAGGGCCTAAGGTAATGGCTCTCCCACCTCCTTCCGGCTGGGCCCGCAAGCAAGTGTCAAGTTCTTCTTCATATATTTAAAACAAAAAAACAAACAACAACAACAACAACAACAAAAAAAAAACAGTGCACGTTATAGTGGTTAAGCAACATTTAACTTTACATCAACAGATACCCAATGTTTCAGGACTTGAAAACAGGCATATTTTGTTTAACACAATACACAAAGCCATTTTCATTCATTAAGATTATAGAGACTCAAAATTAAAATATAATGTAATTTCTTAAAGCACTTGACCATTCTCCATCCACATGCTGGACATTGCTAGGGATTTGATAGTTAGCGTCAAGGCATCGTGATTTGGATAGGAGCCGTGGTGTAGGCTTGATGGATATGAGGGAGAATGATGGCCTCCTTCCCTGTTGGCCTTCACACCACCAGGCTTATGACTTGAGGTCAGTTTCTTAACCTCTGGTGCCTCAGTACCCTCATCCATGTGGTGGAGGTAAGACTGACTCACAGGATTGCTGTACCTGTTGAAGTATTTGTTACTGCATGTAAAGCACATAGAACAGTGCCCAGCATATGGGCGCTGTGTAAGTGATGGCCCTGATTGTCACGTGAACACTCTGAATACAGACATTCCTCTCATTCCTCTGCTCAGTCTAGTTTAGTGGTTGCCAAGATGTAGTGCGCACAAGAGTTACTGTATCTGGTTGCATTCAGTAATTTTCAAGGGTAATTGTCGTGTCTGTGTGTATTCATTTTGTGCTGACCCTATAATATTTTATATTATAGGTATACAATAGATGAGACTTTATTATATAAAGTAGGTCTGAACACAGTCCTAGGTCCGTACTAGGATATTGAGTAGAGTGGTTTAAACAGTTGCATTACTCTTCCTAGTTGATGCTGAAGTCAGTTTCTTGATCCCTCCAAAATGAGTTGACTCCCCTATAATTGTCTTCTGTTCTTTTCCTATCTTCCGCATATGTATTTTGCCTTTGAAGATTAGTTTATAGTTTTGTTAAGTGACGATAGTGATGCTTGTCTTTTACAGTGTGTTGGAGAATTGGAATTAATATATGTTCATGATCATTAAAAGGATAGTGCATACAGGAGGCATTCCGTAATTGGTGGATCTTGTTGTTATTTCCCAGTAGAATTGACCCATTAACTTTGTGATGTATATCATTTTGTGTGTCACAGACTTTATTCCATCCGTTCTTTGAATATCTGCTTTTTCCAGATACAGTTCTAGGTGTTGGGAACTATAGAGGTGAACAAGATGGGAGAGGTCCCTGCTCTCAGAGTTTATATCATTATCTGATGTGTTTCTTACTAATGTATCTACATTGAATGTTTGAATTCATTTTTTTTTTTTTAGTTCCTTTTAGATAGTTTCAATGTACTATTGACTAGGTTGTTATTGCAACAACTCGGTAGAGGATTTACCCTGATGACTGTGTTTTTCCCCACAGCTCTTTCAAGCATTTGATTGGAGGACTGGATGATGTTTCCAATAAAGCATATGAGGATGCAGAAGCTAAAGCAAAGTAAGTGACATTTTTTTTTTTTTTCCTTTGGCCTTAGTCTTGATTTAAAGAAAATGATTTTGAAGAAAAACAAGATTAAATATTTTATTGAACTTAAAAAGCCCAACATTCTGACAGGAAGAAACTAATTCCTTAAGAAGGGAAAAAAAAAGAAAAACAAATTTCGAGGTAATGATTAAATACTATGCTTACTTAGTATGTATCTTCTTAAACACGAAATCATAATTTTGGGAAGAAGATCATCTCAACAAGGGAAAATGGTAAATTTAAAATCCAATATAAATAATTGAATCCAAACACATTATTTCTCCCATTGAAAGTACTTCTGAATGAATGGTGGTTGTTGTGTTCAATAGTTGTTTGTGAAATTGTACGGAAAGTGATAAGGCTGGAAACATTTTCTGGTGCAAATACATTGTTGATTTACATTGAGCTGGTGTGGTACAAAGATATCAGAATGATGTGAGATAGTATGTATCCCATGAAGTATCATTTTTGTATAACAAAATACAATTTGATCCACTAATAATACTTACTTTAAAACAAAGCTTTCATCTTTTTGACAAAGATTAGAAATTATTTGAGATTGGCTTTTGCTGAAAAAAATTCTAGGTTATTTTTAAAAAATTGTAATCTTTAGAATCCTGCCTTTTTTCCAACGAGCGAATTTAAGGAAAAGCAATTCAGTGTTGATATCACACAGGACACCTGAAGGATTAAACTGACAAAAATTTATCAGTACCTAGATAGCTCAGGGACAGAATTTGGTTGGTTTTGTAGTAACCTCAAAAGCAAATAATAATAATAATAAAAGTGCTTTTGTCTTGAGACTCTAGGAAGATTAAAAATTTGGTCTAGCACTTAAAAAGTACCACAGTTAATTTCGGCTTATAAAATTCTACTATTTTAAAGCAGTCTAAATATATTCACAATTTCTTTTCTATATATTTGCTTTCGTTCCCTCTGCTATTTGGAGGGACACAGACGTATGTCCTGAGGTCAGACGGTAGCAGAGCCTTTGCAGAGATTTGCCTAGACAATTGCATGAGCCAGTTTTAACACCAAACTCCACACAATGATGGGGATTGCCAGTACTGTGGATGATAGATATTGATTTTCTGGTTTTCTACAATAGATTAAAATACACATTAATGCTAAGTTTAGACTTTAGTTTCTGGTATTTGCACTAATCCTACTGAGATGGGAGAGGGGACCATTTAAAATCCTTACCAGTTTTAAAAATTATAAAACTCCCTTTGTTATTATTGGACTTTATCCCTAGAGGAACATATGCTGTATAAAAACTCATAATTTATGTTAGCATGTTTTTTCTTAGGTGTATATATACAGTTAAGATTGTCTTGGGTCATTTCATATACATATAGATATCACATTATATACATTTTGTATATATAACTGGTGGTAATATTCAAAATTCATCTAAAATCTACATGAGCAACCATCTAAATACTTCTTCAGTTACTAGAAAAAGTCAGAGGTCTTTTAAGCTAAAGCATTCTTTGGTCTGTTTCTGCTTCCTGCTAAATTTTAGATTCATATAATGAAAGTTTCTGTATAACTCCTATCTGCCCAAAGTTGAGTCCAGTCACAGGCTTAAAGGTGGGGCGGTGATGGGAAAGCGACTTGAATCAGCCGTCTCCTTCTTGGTGTCCCACTGGCTTTATAAAGAGAGCTGTGTGTGCATCTCATGAATTCTGGGCATTTGTGGGCTCACTTGCTCATGCCTCAACCAAAAGTAACAAGGAAAATAAATACGCTGAGGTTGAGATCAGACAATTACAAGATAGGAAGGGTGAGGATACTTCTCACTGGAAGAGAATCGGTATGAAAAATACGATCCTGGACACGGGGTAGGAACCTTGGGTTCTGTTTCTGCCTCTGTCATTTCCAGCCAAGTGATCTGGGTCATGAGTTAACACTGCCTCTCAGTGTCCTTATCTTACCTTTAATAGGGTATTTCTGTGATGTAATTGTTGGCAGTATGTAGAAATACTGTGTAAATTATAAAGGACTGTAAATGATATTGTTGGTAGAAGTAATCACTGGAAGTATATCCTAGTGCATTTGATAAATTGCTTGATTCATAGATAATGACTGCATATCGATTATGTAAAACTTCCTGGGCAGAAAGTATTTACTCTGATGTACACAAACTACTCTCACTTTGGCAGCATATCCTAAAATTTAACCTAGCCTGGAAAATATCCATAAATACCATTTTTGTAAAAATGGTAACATTTACTTAAAAGAAAGTTCAGGGGTTCCTGGGTGACTCAAATGAGTCCATTCATGTGTTTTAATCTATAGCCGCTTGACCTGAATATAGACTTAAAGACCCTGCACTGAGTTTCTGTAAAAGTCAGCTCAGGTCATGATCTTAGGGTCATGAGTTCAAGCCCAGTCTTGAGCTCCATGTTGTGCATGGAGCCTACTTTAAAAAAAAAAAAAGTTCAGTTATGATTAAAGAGGAAAGAAGGGCAATAAAATGACTACTTCCATCTAAGTGGCTTAGAATATTGTGAGTTGAGCCAAAATTTGATAGACTAGAACTTAGTTATTATGTATATACATGGATATAAGTTAACTAGGAGAGATTAGTTTAAACTTTTCTAGTTCAATTAATACTAAATCCAAATGAATGCATAACCCATGTTCCTTAATATTGATTATTACTTAGACAAAGGGAATACCTTGATAAAAAAATGTCTAAAACCACTGATCCAAATTCTAGACAAATTGATAAATGTAACCTTTATTCCTCAAAATAGCCAACTACATACATATATCCTGGCAAAGGTCTTTGTTACACCCTTTATACTGTTTGCAAAAACATAAAAAATAATATCTGAAGATTTCTGAAGTTGAAAGTATCATTTTAATTAGGTGTCCTATCACTCAGAGGTAAACTCTGAATTATTCCCCAGGCAAAGCTTTGTAGTTGAACTAACAAGTTTAAATGTCTATTTGTGTTAACACTGTTGTCTCTTTATTAGATTTCTTCCCCTTAAGTACATTGTGCCTTCATCTTTGTATTTAAGGAGCTTCTAAGGTTTGCCATTTCAGGGCCTATGGACATGCTCTAACTGGTCGAAATTCCCTGGATAATTCTTATAAGGCCTCTACATCTCTATATAGATCACTAAATCTGTACCATTTAGAACTGAGGTGTTGATTGGCTCCATCGTGTAAGCATTATTTTTTAAGATCTCCTTGATTTTGCGGAATCCCCTAAAGATGAGATTGGTATTACTTAAAGCCCCACTAAAAGGATCATGTTATTTCTCCACATGAAATTATTGTTGGTGTTGTCTCACCGACAACACCTATTGGGTAAAAAGAGAAAAAAAGTAGGCCTGACTGCAAACATCAGTCAACGGTTAGAAGTTCAGTTGTAAGAAACTCAGCTAGTAGCATAATCAGGCCTCAGTGGCAGGATGGTCTGCAAAAGGTAGTGAGCGTCGCTTGCACTCGGTGAGGGGGCTGGTCCAGGAGATAGCTGGAGAGATATGTCCCAGGGAGGTGGTTCTCAGATCTCCTCTGCGCTGGTATGTGCCTTCCACCTGCCTCAAAACATCTATTTCCTACAAAGAAAATTATTCTTGACGGAAACTTTACCTTTATGGCATGTTTAAGCTCCTCTTGATTGCTGCTAATTATCCACTAAGGGCGAGTGGGAGAGGGAGAAGCAGGCTTCCTGCTGAGCAGGGAGCCCGATGCGGGGCTCGATCCCAGGACTCTGGGATCATGACCTGAGCCGAAGGCAGATGCTTAACGACTGAGTCACCCAGGTGCCCCAAAACCTGTCTTATAATACTAAGCATTTTGCAATTCTGACAGCTCTAGGAATATAGATTCATAAGTGCATTTATTTATGGTCTAAATTGATGATTCTCAACATTGTTTTTCACAAGGAACTCTTTCTCATGCAAAATTTACATAAACCTGCAAATGAGTCCAATCATATATTTTAATCTATGACATCACTTGATCTGAATATAGATTTAAAGACCCTGCACTCTCTGGCCGCCCCCGCCCCCCCCGTCATAGAAGCATTAACCACGTTCATTCACTTTGACTCATGCACTGATTTAGCCAACAAATATTCTCTGTGTTCCTACAAAATGCTACATATAAAGCAGTGAATAAAATAGACATATGTCTTGCCTTCTTGGTGCATATGGGGAGAGAGACACACATTACTGATTCCCTGAGGAAATGACATTTTATCAAGATTTGAGCTGAATTGTAAAGAATTAGCTGGTACTGGCTAGGCAAGAATTAGTTGGTATTGGGGCGCCTGGGTGGCTCAGTTGGTTAAGCGACTGCCTTCGGCTCAGGTCATGGTCCTGGAGTCCTGGGATTGAGTCCCACATCAGGCTCCCTGCTCAGCAGGGAGTCTGCTTCTCCCTCTGACCCTCCTCCCTCTCATGCTCTCTGTCTCTCATTCTCTCTCTCTCAAATAAATAAATAAAATCTTTAAAAAACAAACAAACAAAAAACTTCATAAAAAAAAAAGAATTAGTTGGTATTAGCTGGGCAAGGAAGTACAGAGAGCATTGTAGCCGGGGAAATAGCATTTGCAAAGCCCCCTGGGTAGGAAACAAGACTGCCTCTTCAAGGAACCAAAATACCAACAAGGCTGGGACCTAGAATGCAAATGTCAGAGATTAGATGTTAAAGAATTAGGAAAATCACTTCAGGCTTGTCAGTTACCAAAAGAGATCAGTTGGTTTACATTGTAATTGAGCACCCTTTCCTCCGCATTTGGAGGAGTACAGAGTGAAAGCAGAGAGAAGCAACAGAGTATTTTCCAGGGGAAAGCTGATGGTAGACAGAGCTAGAATGAGAGCAGTAAGAATAAAGAAAGGCAGTTGAGAGATAGGCAGCAAAGCCAGTAGGTCTCCTGAAGGAAATAGATGTTGGTGACGAAGGGGAGCATGGATGAGGATGATGCAAGGATTTGGGGTCTGGAAATCAGAGGGAGGCAATGTCATTCGATCACTAAAATAGAATATGGTTGCCAGGTTTGAAGAGCAGGGTGACCTCGAATTGATTTCTGCTCAGGTTATATACAGAGAACCCTTGAGAATAGTTGGGCAGGTCTGGAGCTCAGAGAAGAGGTTGGTATTCATTTGAGAATATGAGTATTTATGTGGTAGGTGGAATTAAAGATGTGGATGAGATAGAAAGTAAAGAATTAGAGTAGAATATCCTGGCACTGAAGGTTTGTTCTTGAGGAACTAGCATTTAAAACTCCGTGAAAGGAGAAGGACCAACCGCGATGGAGAGAGTTTAAAAGTCTAGGCAAGTGGGTCTCAGGTCCTTTTAACCATCATAGACAAAAGCAGATTTTGTGATGTGATTTCTTACTTAAAAAGGTTTTGCTTGGGACGCCTGGGTGGCTCAGTTGATTAAGCGGCTGCCTTCGGCTCGGGTCATGATGCCAGGGTCCTAGGATCGAGTCCCACATTGGGCTCCTTGCTCAGCGGGGAGCCTGCTTCTCCCTCTCTCTCCCTCTGCTGTGCTCTCTCTGTCAAATAAATAAAATCTTTAAAAAAAAAAAAAAGGTTTTGCTTTTCTTCCCAAATGCCCCGGGGTTGTCTAGTGTCTAGCAAACATGAGATTTTAAATGCATAATCAAATACACATGAGTTTGCTCTTTGGAACACCCTGACTTTGAAAATTTGCTGTTTCTTACAAGGGTTTCTCTGCCAGGCATTTTAGGGTAAAGATCTTAGTATTCCCACAATCTTATCAACAATTTACTTAAACTAACGTGGGCTTGATCTAAGCACTTCTCAGGGAAATGAGCCTGGAAAATTGTTTTTCCCCCTATGGAAAGAATTCAAGTGAGCAATATGCCAATTAAATGGAAAGAACAGCAAATGGCTTTCTGAAATAGCCCTCACACCAGAATTAGAACTTGCTGACCACTTCCAGGGTTGAGTAGACAGAAGACAGTCCTGTTCTCTGGGCAATAAAAATTGTTTTCCGTTTTACTGCAGGGTGAAAGCATAGGAGACTGAAATTTTCAGTGGTTGGCCCCTAAGCCTAATAAGCTGGCTTTCCTCTGTGCGAGAGCCATTTGGTTTCCAACCCCAGCACATGCAGTCGGGCTGGGAGGAGGTATGGGACCGTTGCTAGGGCCACTGGTGCTCAAAGATGAAAGCTTCATGTGAGTGGTAACTATAGAGCATCAAAGTCGCCTCTTGCAACTGCAGTCATACTGATTGAGTAGCTCTTTTTAAAAAAAAAATGATTTTCAGGATAAAAGTACTTGGCCTTGGGTAGGAGTATTTTTTTTTTTCTGTTTCATTAAAAATTTTAAAACTCTCAAAGGCCATTTGTTAATTTCTCCTCTGTAGCGTTACTCTTTAAGACTCCCTAGGTAGCAAGACTTTATAAAGGTGAATCCCAGAATGTCCTTGCATGCAACCTTTTGTAATTGACAAGAGCAGAGGTCTAGAGATAATTGAAAATTCTAGCACTGCTGACTTGCTTGGTGCATGCCGACAAACCATCTGATTCTTGGCTGTTTTCTTGTTCCAAAAAGGAAGGATGTTTCCTTTATACCATTGCCATATTAGACAACAGCAGTTGGAAATTACTTGAAAAACTGGGGCGCCTGGGTTTAAGCATCTGCCTTCAGCTCAGGTCATGATCTCAGGGTTCTGGGATCGAGCCCTGCATCAGGCTCCCTGCTCAGCAAGGACGGGGTCTGCTTCTCTCTCTCTGCCATTCCCCCTGCTTGTGCACTCTCTCTCTTCCTCTCTCTCTCTTTCTGCCAAATAAATAAATATTGAAAAAAGTTTTAAAAGGAGAAATCACTTCCAAAACTTCAAGAGCTCTGTAAATCGTAAGGATAATTTGGTCCCATGTGGCAATGAGGTCAGTGTTTCCAGAGCCCGAGACAGAAAAGGGAACCACCCAGTGCGTGCGTCCCTTCGATATGCTGGCGTCCTAGAGCCTGTTTGTGATACAGTCCTTTTTAAAAAGCAAAATATAGTCATACCTAGTATATCCCTTCTGTTCTCAGCAGTTTCGACTGAAAAATAGTAATCTTTGACTAAAATACCTTTTTCAATGCAGGCAGTTTCTCTCCCTGTTGTGAAGACAGCCTAGGGCATGATTCTAATGCTGTTTTACATATGAGGTTGAGCCATTCTCAGGAGCAAACCTTTGAACCCAGGGAGATCCAGGCTGATACTCAGTGCTGAAAGAGGTCCCTCGTGAGGCCACGTGCATAGAGCAAGAAGCTATGGAGCTGGGAGCGATGGGCTTTAGTCACAGCATGATGCAAACTTCTCTGTCTCCGTGTGACCTTGAGCAATAGGTCTAGCACCTAGCACTAGCTTCTCTGGACCCGTTTTTTCCTAATCTGTAAAAATAATCCTCTTAAATCCTTCCTAGTGTAGATGCTTAGAATGTGGAAGTTAACAAGCCATACTTTCAGAAGCATAACCCCCTTTTACGTAAACAATATTTTCACGTGCTCTGTGTTCTAAATTTATAATGAAGACATCTTTGTGGTTGTCAGCAGAAGACAGACTCTTAAAGATCACAGAACCATTTGTGGGTGTGTATTTTAACAAAAGTCACCAAGCTACAATTTCTTTCCCCTTCGAATCTGAGAGTATTGCTGTTAGCGCTTACTTTATTCAAAATATTTAAATCAAAATGTATGCAGTTTTGCTTGAAGTACGTTTTGATAACTCATAGTAGTTAAATAAATTAGCTTCTAGAAACAAAGCAGTTTTCATTTTCATCATTATACATACAATTTTCTCTTGCCAATGTGACATTTAGATATGATAATATGCCAGCCTATCTTTCAATAAAATGCCATTTGAAAATTACAGAGTACCTTGGAAACTGGAAATGTTAGACCAGTACTTCTCCCAGGAATCCCTGTAGAAAGAAAGGATTTTTAAATAATGAATTAAAATGGTGGCGTAAATTGTTTTCATACAATGAACACAGCACACCATGTTAATTTATGTCTCTAAATTGTTATTTGAGGAAGATGAGATAGCATAGAAATGAAGTATGGCTACTGCTCAAAACCAGTTGTGTGTATGTGTGTAAATTGCAAACATTAGTCAACTCTATAAACTGTTTTAATTACTTCAGGCCCCCAGCTTATGCTCTACTTTACCCGATATGTGGGGATATAAAACAAAAGCTGTTACTCTCATATTCAGAAACTGTTCAGACATTTTAGGCAACTCAGATTCCTGTTGAACATACTGAATAATAATGATCCTAATATCCTTGAAAAGGGGAGAAAGCAGGTTCCTAAAATGATGAATTTAAGAGCACTTTCAGTTCAAAGACTTGGAAAGTATGACTCATTAGGCATACAAGTAATTCCTCATTAGTTTTCCCAAGTTTTTTGTTGTTGTTGTTAACTGATGCTGATTTTTTTAAGCGCCATGTGCTTATTATGGTAGTAAAATTGGCTTATCAAAATGTCACAATTAAGTAATACATCCATTTTACTGAAAACAATTTTGTCCAAGGATCTGTCCTCTCAAATCAAGATCCCTTGCTCACCATGCTACTCAGCAGATTAATTTTGCACAGTCCTCTGGATGGAACTCCTGGTTTTTCTTCTCGAGCCTCTTTATTATATTAGTTGAGCAATTAAATTAATGATGAAGAATATTCTTTAGTTGATATTAACAATTCTTCTTTTCAAATGGGCTCCAAAGGGTTGACTTGAGAAAGAAAAGGCCATTGAAGAGATGGCAACTTTATCAACAGACAAAATATAGATGGTGCTTTTTTGAGTGAGGACACAAACTAGGAGAGTAGATGAGCCCCTACCTTTGGAGAGCTGTTGACGTGCACATTGATTAATATTCCCTTCCGCACTGAAGCAGGTGATCAGAACACCAGCTTCATAGGCCAGTGTCTATACGGGAGCGAGTAGGGAGTGCAAGGAATCCGGAGTGTAAGAGGAATGGTTCATCACTTACCAAAATGTGATTTCCCGAGCTCATTTTTTAAAAAGCCAAAGATACAATAATTGCATTTTACAGGGTATGATTTTCCTAGCTCATATTTTCAACTGTTGCTTGCATTCATGAGCCACACTAAGAAACCATAAAAGTCAGGTAGGAATACTTCTCCCTCCAAAAAGTTCAACACGCTCCAATTAAATAGATAATGTCCCAAAACAGAAACATCTTATTCCTTAGTATGACTAAAAGCAAGGCACAGTATCTGTTTTAACCAATTTCCTTTATCTACATTAATATTTAAATGCATCTATAATAGTATACTTTGTCAGTGTTTTCCTTTTTACTGATGTTCTTCAAGTAAATAAAAATGAAATAGTTAATAAGAAATTAATTTTATTAGATTGAGCCATATGAAACTGCCAATAGTTGACTGTTTTTAACGATCTCATATGGTTCAACTTATGATTTCAGAAATAATTTCTGACGCCATGCTTAGTACAGAGTACTGAAGAATTAGCCTGTTACCGTCGCTATCATGCTACAGTATTTAATCGATACATTCAGAATTTCCTTCTAGATGTGTCAGTGTTCAACTGTAGTCACCACTTTTAAATTTTAATAGTTTCATAAATATTCTGCCTAAATCCATTTATTCCAAAGCTTATTGCATGAGCCTCAGCCTTTTGCTATTTTTGCAACCTTAAAAATATTACACAACTATGCATATAAGCCATTTTTCAACCTCAGCACTGCTGACATTTGGGGCTGGATAATTCTTGGTTGTGGTGGCTGCCTTGGGCATCCTAGAATGCTCAGTAGCATCCCTGGTCTCTCCCCACTTCTGAGCTCTTTACTCACAACCCTTCCCGTGCCAAATGAGTGTGGTTTTCCACACCGACAACCAGTCCTCCCACTCTCTGGATTCCAGCTGAATGTCCCACAGTTCCAGTCAGTTCTGACACTTGCTACTGGGAGTCAGCGTGGACCCCACAGGTTAAGTGCTCAATCCCACAAGACTGCCCCCACTTCACACACCTGCCGGTCCCTGAGGTTGTCACCTATGCCTCTGACCAACTGGTTATAATTCAAGGGTTCCCATGACCCCTTCTTCAGTTTCTATAATTTGCTAGAATGGCTCACAGAACTCGGGAAAACAGTTTACCTACCATTACCGGTTCATGGTAATGGAACAGCCAAATTGAAGCCTGGTATGGGTGGGTGGGCACAGAACTTCCACACCCTCTCCGAGCACATCATCCTCCCAGCACCTGATGTTAGTCACCAATCCCAGAGCTCTCCTCACCCCATTGTTTAGGAGTTTTAATGGAGACTTTATTATATAGGCAGAATTAATCAATTCATTGGCCATTGGTGATTGAGGTCAACCTCCAGTCCTTCAGCCCTCTCCAGTTGGGGGATGGGGCTGAAGGTTCTGACCCGCTCCTCTTGCCTTCTCTTTCTCGTGAGCCCCCACCCTGAAGCCATCCAGAGACCCCAGCCACCAGTCATCTCATCAGCATGCCAAAGACATTGTTATCACTCTAGAGAGTCCTGGGGTCTTAGCGGCTCTGTGCCAATAACCGAGGACAAACACCAAATAAATATTTCCCATTTCATCACACCGCCAGAAGCCAATAGCATGTCCTCCACCCACCCCTCAAGTCATGAAGATCAAAAACGTCTTTAGAAATTGCCAAATATTTGCTGGGGGAAAGGGGAAAAGACAAAATCGCCCCTGGTTGAGAACCATTGATATAAATAGAAGACAAATAAATGCAAAATTATTGGGAGGGGCACTGAAATTATATTCATGTCAGTACAGACTTTTATCAAATTGTGAAAATGAGCCTGACTTCCCTATAGTTTTACTTCCAGGAGAAAAATGTAGGGACAACAAAAGTATCACAATTGCCATCAGACTAGATTTTTGCTGCAGAACAGCAGGGTTTGAAAAACTGTGATTAATTCAAATGCTAGAACACAACCAAATTATACAAAAATAAATTATCCACATTCAATTAAGATTCCTAGGTTTCTCCCTAATACTCAAGATTTTAAAAAATATACTCCTTCAAAGAAGCAGAATTGTAAGCGTTATGGGACAATTAATTCACCGAGAAAATCTGGCTCACCAGGATGCTAAAACTTTGTTATTAGATGTTTTGTTGTTGTAAGATGTTAGAATTTTTTTTTTTTTTTTTTTTGTCTTGAGATGTTAGTTACGGGGTTTTTGAAAGCTGGAAAACACTGTCTCAGTTTGTTCTGTACGTTGTTGGTTGACATTTTTCACATCAGAGTCTAAGCCACTAAAATAGACCCAAATGTAATTACTTTGTGTACAAGACAACGAATGTTCTTTCTATTCATACAACCCCTTGGGTTATAAAGCAAAACATGGTATTGCACTAAGATAGAAAACACAAAAACAGGTTTTAGGTACAACACTTGTCTATAACAGAAGACCAGTATTACATAGGTAATATGACATGAGCATATATCGTTAAACTCAATAGACTACCAAAGAGGAGAAATGTGCTGTGGGCAAGGAAGGGGGTGCTCTGGAGGACCAGAAGTCACACATCTAATAGTCTCTCCATGTCGCACCATTTTTATATTTCAAGTCCTGTCGACATGGTTTCATTAACTTTTAGAAATAAAGGGCATGATGTTCTTTAATTTCCACTTTCGTGGCAATCACAAGCAATGATCCTGCCAACACAGTGCTGTGTGGTCCACCTGCTGCCTAGTGACATGGCGACTAGTCCCCAAGTGCTCCAAGGAGCCAAACACCCCTGAGTGATGATCAAGGAGAGACCCCAGAACAATTAGAGAGCCTGCCATGTCAGTCCCCCAGGTGTTATCTGTGCATCCTTATGTAGCAAGTGGACATTTGAAATGCAGAGAATGTTGGAATTTCTGTGCCAGAGAAGAAAGTCAGCAAAGGACTAGGAATACAGATGATCTGGGATTGTTTAAAAAAACAAAAACAAAAAACACCCAGAGGTGAATAATAATTAAAATAGTAGTCTTCTGGAATTGTTATAAAAGAATAAACCATTAAAGTGCTTTTCAAACTCTGGGTTAACAAACCCCTCAGGGGTCTTGAAGTTCATGTAGCTAATCATGACCAGCATTTATTATTCCATGTATGTAGTTGTATTGAGTTTTTCCATTATATTTATCTATATATGTGATACATATTTTTTTCGCATATATATAATGGGTGTAAAGGATGGGTTTAACAAAGTGGATTTCTTAATGTGACTGTAGTCAAAAAAGTTTGGAAACATAAATCAATATAAATCCCTCCCCCCCAATTCAGTTGTACTATTAACTATAATTTCAATTTACTTTTTAAAAATAGATGGTTTCTATTGTGGACATTGAATACTTAGACTTACCTTACGGCTACAGATGACCCCACCTCGGTCAGTTGGGTACCTTGAAAATGTTTGCATCTGACTCCAAGGAGGAGATAAGAAAGTGAGGGGGGCAAGGTACACACCTTTCCATATGCAAAGCACATGTCAATTAGGGATGAGCTGGTAATGTCATTTCCATATTCAAAGGACAGTACATCATTATTTTGAAGAATTAAGTCAACATTTTTTCAGTTCAAATATACCAAGCATATACTAGACAAAGAGAATACAAAAAAAGGATATGTTTGCTCTCCTGTTGAGAAATTAAGTCTAATGAATGCAACAATTACATTGTCGCTTGTGGTGTTAATAAGAAGGGAGATATGGAATATGATACAAGCATTTAGAAAGAGCATCTCTTTCAGTCTAAGGATTTTATCTATTTTTATCAAAACATTCTCCTAGGTAAAGGCCAATTATAGGGATGTTGTGAGCCAAGGGAGGATTTAGCTCATGTAGATTTGTTTGCAAATATCTATGGAGTTTGTCATCTGCAGTTGTTAGAAGATGTGCTTGCTGACAAAGTTTTGTTAAAGTGTAGTTGAAAACTTCCTCTGTACTTAGCAGGCTCCCCCAGCCACCCCTGTCCCCTGCAGGTATATATCTGTGACCAGGAGGCTGGATGAGACAAGTGTTTCTCTCGTTCACCCCAGAAACCTCAAGTCCTTTTGGACATATTTCCATTTGCCAGTTATCTGATTAGTTGAATGCAAACCTTCGCCGTCGTTCCAGAGTGACCCTGATCAGGTCGTAATATTTGGATTCTATGTTTACAGGTGCAACAAAAACCAAAGATAAACTTAGCTTGCACTGGGGGACTGTTGCAGCTTCTTAGAACTACCTCCTTCATAATGAGGGCTCTCATTGATATTCTTAAGCTCGCTCTTCATAACTTGAAAGCTTTAATAACCCTGTAATCACCGCAGATGTTTATCAATGTGGGTTTATCTCTGTATTTATTAAAGATATAGACAGTAAATATTGCTATGAAATATAGTATAAGCCCCTACTTATGAAAAATCTCAACAATGAGAAAGTCCAGATAGCCAAATTAGTTTTTCGATGCTGGATACTAATGATGAGTGAGGGCCAGCAGGAACTCCAAGGTATCCAAACCATAAAACAAAGCCTTATTTATATTCAGTACTCCATTCTACTTCTTTGAAAATTAATAATTTACCCATGTAACTTTTACAAAGTAAGTACCAGTTAAGTAAAATGCTCAAGTGATCGAAACAACCCAAATCCCAGAGAATCTGAAAAATTTAAGTGCATTCTATTAAAACAATATATTATTAATGAGATAAATACATCTGAAAGCAATTCATTAAATGTTAAAATGCTGTAAATATAAGATAATCCTGTTCTACTTATATTTTTAAGAATTGTGATTACACTGATAATGACAAAAATAGGTAACATTTGTTGGGCACTTATTCTGTGCCAGGCTTTTTATTAATTACTGCATTTAATCTTAACAATAATTCTGTGAGGTGAATATACTTATTTTCCTTGATTTTACAGATAGGGAAACTGAGGTCTGGAAGGATTAATCCCACGGTCTCACAACTTGTAAATGATGAAAATGGGGATTCACACTGGCCACCAGCTACCTTTGGCCAAAGCCCAGCTGTGAACTTCCAGAACTCTAAGCATGTCACATGCATATATGCATATGTGAGATCAATATTTGGAACTTATTATTGTTATTTCAATCAGAGAAGGTCATATGGTGAACTCGTCCCCTATAAACATCACCTGGATTCAAGTTACCAACGTTGCGCCACAATCATTTCATCTAATTCTTGTTACAAATTTTTTTTTCAGTTAGTGAACAAATCACTAACATTCTATCATTCCCTGAAGGGACACCCCTTTGTATGTATCTTCTAAGAATAGTTACAGGTTTCTATATAACTACAGTGTCATTGTTGTGCTTGACAAAAAGAGTATGTTGTCATTCAGTCCGCCATTTTCTCCAATCTCTCTCTTTGTGGGGTTGATTTGTTTGACTTGAGATCAAAACAAATCTCATGCCATGTGTGTTGGTTCTCTCTCCATGTCTCCTTTCATCTAGAAGAGCACTCCAATATCTCTGTTAGGGTGTTGAGCAAAGCAGCCCATTGTCTTGGAATGGATCCCCATTTCCGATTTGTCTTACTGTTTCTGAGTGGTGTCATTCTCCTCGTCTCTCTCTAGCAACCATACTTTTTATAAAGGATCCTCAAGCCTAAACGATGAATTAAATTCACGTTCGGTTTCTCATTGCATGAAAACTTCCCAGGAGGTCAGTGTATTTCTGCGTTGCCTTGGAGCAGAAGGCGAATAGTACCTGGTTGTTCCCTTTTCTGCTACTTAAATTTGGATCAGTGGACTGGGAGGTGGTTCCTTCATTGTGAAGTTTCCCATCAACCTTCTGTTAAATGTTTTCATAGCCATGCTGGTCACTGCCTGAATTGACTAGCTCATTAGGCTTTAACGTGATCATTATCCAATTCCATCATTCTTTCAATATCTGTTAACTGGGATTCTCTAAAGACACTCCCCATCATCAACCAACAGTCTAATCTACTCCTGATCCCCGTACTATTCATTTAAGACAGGCAGGATGAATGCTTTTTATTCTTCCCCATTAATTACCAGTTTCCAGAGTAACTGATGCCTTACTTACCTCTTACTGACAAATGAGGTGCTTTTTTTTAATTTTAGTTTTTGCTTGTTTTTTTGGGGGGGGGCTTGTATCATTATGAATTCATGGATATTTATACATTCAGTGTATCAGGTTGGCTCTTTGTTCTCTCTTGACACAATCTGTTAGTGGCCAATGGCTCTCTTGTTTTCTGAACAACAAGGTGCTCCAGGTTCTTTGTGTTCATTTCCTCCCCTGGACCTGAAATCCTCCATTTCTCAAGAAACCTTCGTTCCTTTTAGTTAGAAATGGTAATAAGTGTAAGGGTGGTCACTGCTACTGGGTCTCTCTGCTTCTAGGCCATTTTGTATAGAAAAAATAAGGCAATGACTTTTAAAAATAAATATATTATTTAACTCACAGTATGCTCTGTGTGATCTCCTACCATCTGCCACCTTATCCTAGGAGAGCAACATATTAGGAACAAGATACAGGATTCCTGGGCGCCTGGGTGGCTCAGTTGGTTAAGCGACTGCCTTCGGCTCAGGTCATGATCCTGGAGTCCCGGGATCGAGTCCCACATCGGGCTCCCTGCTCGGCAGGGAGTCTGCTTCTCTCTCTGACCCTCTCTCCTCTCATGCTCTCTCTCACTCTCTCTCTCAAATAAATAAATAAAATCTTTAAAAAAAAAAAAGATATAGGATTCCTCACGAATGACTTTCACATCAGACTTTTTAGGTCTTCTGATTCCCCACCTATCTTTATACTGCAAAGGGACTTTTTAATTATTTTAGGAGGCAGTCAAGGATGAGAACTTGGCTTATAATACTGATTAAAACAAAACATTTTCCAGATACCAATAAATACCATAGCCTCCATAGAGTTGGAGGCTAATTTATATAGAGTTATATAAATTAAAAGGAAAAAAAATCATGTATGCATTCAGATGTCAGACTCAGTTTGCACTAGAAATTCATTTCTGGGGCGCCTGGGTGGCTCAGCCGGTTAAGCATCCGACGCTTGATCTCGGCGCAGGTCTTGAAAAGAAATTCATTTCTTGTTTTAGGTTTGAAGGAGACTGAGACCTCCTCTCTGAGTTTTAGAAAACATGGTATGCCATAGTGTTTTCTTTATGTATTTCAAGCTTTCCCAGCAGAGAGATGGTTGAGGCAAGAGCTTTGCCGTATCCGTGTTATGGGTGTTTCCACTGACTTCAGGCTTTGCCAAGAGCTTCATTTTGTTGCCATTGTAAAGACCTTCAGGTCTCCTCCCCTTGGCCTGTAATTCCTCCGTGGACAGGAAGCACCAGTGGTGATCAGTGACTGCCACCAGCTTCTCCAGGAGCAAATACTGCCGTGTTCTTAGTTGTTTCCCCAATTCTCCGCCTTCACAGAGGAAATACTAAAGGAAAATATGCCACTTTGGAAACTGTCCATGATTTCTACTCTGGGAAAAGCAAAAAGTTGTGTCCATTTTCTCTGTGAAAAGCCACCTAAGGTAATCCTAACATTTTACTCAGCTACTTACAGCCTCTTTTAATCCCCCAACTTTTTATTAACTAGGGATAGTGTCAGGGAACTGTGTGCCTTTCTCTTCAAATAACTAAGACTTTGATTTTTTTTAATCAAATAATTTAAAACATAGAGCAAGAGGTAAATCTTCCTTGCTAGAAGCATTATAATCAGTTTCCTTGATCCCTTCAGAGATTCAAATACAGTTAGCTTGCATTTAAGTAAAATTGATTGCTTCTTTTTAATTTATGATGTTTTAGAGCAAAACGTAGGAAGTAATCAATACTTTGGACACAGTTCCAAAGAGATTTTATAATTATAAGACTTCTCAAATCCTCTTAAGTGAATTGAAGAATTATTTTTTCTATTGTATATGTTTATCTAAAACTTAGCTACGTAGTTCAGTGATATTTAGTAAAGATTAACATGTATTTATCAAAAGTGTAACAACTAACTAGGTTTTTTTCAAGGTAGTTTTTACTATTTTTATTTTACCTTACATGGTAACAGAAAATGCAAGCAGGACAATGAAATAGAAGGAAACAAAAACTCCCCCAAATCTTTACACCAAACAACTAGCTCCCAACAGAAAAGGTTCAGTTCTTTTAGCTAGAAACATTAATTTCTTGTTTATTAAAGATCAGCCATTATTCTGTGTCATTTTTGAAACACTCTCTACATTTTTACCTGTCTGAATGATCTAGGCTCCTAATGAAAAATAACGCTGTCAAAGTAGACTGAAAAAGGAGGTGTTTTACCTTTCATTCTTGGTCCACAGTTTCCATGGAAACATGACAGTTATGACAATAGAAGGGAATGATGACTGTTAACCAAAGATAAAATGATCACAGGATTAAATACTTAAGGTTATACTTAACAAGCACCAAGGAATTAATATTTGAGCCATTTACGTAGTAAAGAGAAAATTAAATACATGGGGTAAGGTAAAAAGAAAAACAGTAACAAGACTACTGTTGGCTCTGTCAAGTTTCCGTTGTATGGTTTGTGTCTCTGCCTTTAACAATGAGAAGCTAAATATTGAAACAGCATTTAATTAACACTGTTCAATATAGAAAAAATAGAAAGCAAGTAACAATTGAGCCATCAGTGGTAAGGAATATGTATGAAAAATCTTTTTTTTTTCTGTAATGGTTTACCAATTGACAATGTTAAAGCACTGTTTAAAAAAAGAAAGAAAGAAAGAAAAATGATAGGTAATGATATTTTCCTTTTTAAAATAAAATGTGATGGAATTTCCTATCCAAAGCCCTCAGCCACATACATCAAGGTGGCTGAAACAGGACCTCTTGCTCTCGGAGCTAATTAGTGTGAAGTAATTAGGGACCTTCTTCCAGTGGTGGTCTGGCCTTCACTTGTGGTGAATCACTGTGGGTCTCTTCCACCTCAAGCTGAACTTAGGGAAAGTACCAGTTTAACACTGAAGGGAAACCTGTCAGAGATGTTTTACCAAAGTGAACGTGTAGATAGTTTTGCAATGACAGAGAAATAGATCACATCATCGGGTGAGCTGGTATCTTTGACATAACGCCTATATTGAAAGAGGAGTGAGCGCACCGTGGAATGTCGCTGGCATCCAGAATGCTCCGTGTGCGTCATAGTTGTTTTTGTCCTCATCGGTTGAACTCTGTTCATGGAATTTTATATTTCTTTTGTTTGGAAGACACCTAGCACCAGAGTGAAGGTACTGCTGTTTAGCATAACCACCTCTTTTATGTATTTATTAATCAAAACTGTGTGCAACAAAGGACAGACATAAGATTCCATATCTTAGTGATCCTGGCCTTAATAATTTGGCCAGGGAGTTGGATTTTTTCCCGAAGTCACAGAACTGGAATTGGTCGAGGATCTAAGTCGCTCTGAACCTCCCGTTCTTTTGCTGATATTCACTCTACAATGCAGCTGGACTTAGTCAATGTGTGCTGGGTCTGATCCTGTTATTGGGAGGTTCTCCTATGCAAGCATGTTTTTAAAAGCCTAGCTTTTTACTTATAACCTTTTGAAATTGAGCTACAGTGTCTTCGTTTTTAGATTTTACTTGATTTTAGTGATCACTTAGAAGGAATACCTCTTATTGATTTTAATTGCCGAGGACCTGAATGACTCTCCATTTTTTATTTTAATTATATTTTTGGATTAATTACTTAACCACAGTAGAATCATCTAAATTAAAAGCAGATAGTTACTCAAATATTTGTGAACAGTATGACATGTTCATACCCAGGCATTGGGCATCTCCAGGGAAAAATATACCCCCATTATTTTCATGGTTCAAGTGAACACTGCAGAGAAAATGAAAATTTATCTCAATTAGTGATATGTGTAGTGGTTAATTAAACATGCAGCAAAATGCTACAAGGATCATAGTTAAGTCTTGTCTTTGTTAACATCTCAATTACCTAAAGAATGCGTTCAACAAATCTGTAATTCAAAGCATAGGTGTTAGTCCGAAGGAGGCGTTACAAACATTTGAGAGGAAAAGAACACACAAAATGGAGTGAGGTGGAGAGGAAATTAATTAAAACAGAAATTAGAAAAGCGAGGCTCACCAGCTTGCACAGTTGTCCTCCAAAACCCATACATGCACCAACAAGAGAAGATACTCACTTTGGTTTGATGAAAGCAGGAGGCTTGGGAGTTCTCCAGAGAGACTCTGGGGCGTTAGCTAGTGAATGGGCTGTGAGCTTGCTAAGGAACAGAGCTGGGGATGTTGGGGGATTGAGAGCAGATGGGCTCTGTGAGAAGCCAGAGATAATAAGAGGAATAGAGCCTTCCTGGAAAAGGATTTTCAAAATCTTTTATGTCATTGAGTCAATATATCAAAACCTCTGACATACGTTGTTCTTATGACAGTGTCATGTTGAATAAATCCACTATGGTTATATGCTAACTGTGGTATAGACAGTCGTTGAATAGTATAAAGCATCCGTTGAATTTCCTTCTGTAGCATTGCGAAGCTGCATCTCAAAGTCTGTGTTCATCGTCGATACTACCGCTAATTACAACAGCAATTGTAGTAGCAAATGGAGGTGCTTACTTGTGCCACGTTCCCTAAAAACTTGTTAGGAAGACACTTAATATAATTCCCATTTTATAAATGAGGGAACTGGGGAACAGAGAAGTTAGGTAACCTCCCCCGAGTCACACAGCAAACAAGCAGACCTAATCCACAGTATAAGGATGTCTGAGAGTCAGAGGTATTTCATTACCAAAAAGTGATTTTTCCATTTAGAGATCAGGAAAGTTGCTTACGCTTCACCAACTACAAGGAAATGGCTCCCATAGGTTGAATCCAGCATCTCTGAGTCTTCTCTTAGGGGTGTAAATTAGAATATTGGAGGACAATTTGGAAGGGTTTCCTTCAGTTGGCTTTTGTTTTATCCTGTTTCATTGGCTCTTGTTTTTGGAATCAGGTGCTGGAGAAACAACGAAAAACCTTACCAGCTCCTAAAATAATTCCCTTTCCAGCTATTCATGCAATCAGTTTCATGCATTGGAGATTATACGCATGAAACATGATATATGTGAGTGTGCTTTTTGATATGCTGAATTTTTTTTTTTTTTTAAGATTTTATTTATTTATTTGACAGAGAGAGACACAGCGAGAGAGGGAACACAAGCAGGGGGAATGGGAGAGGGAGAAGCAGGCTTCCCACGGAGCAGAGAGCCCGATGTGGGGCTCGATCCCAGGACGCTGGGATCATGACCTGAGCCGAAGGCAGATGCTTAACGACTAAGCCACCCAGGCGCCCCTGATATGCTGAAATTTTTAAAAGGAGAGTTTACCGAGACAATAATGATAAATTTAGCAGTTGCATTAATGTTTCATTTTGCTCCAACAGCAGAGAGAGCAGAGTCAGTAATACTGTAATAGTGATGCATGGTGACAGATGGGAGCTACACTGGTGCGGAGCTCAGCATAATGTATAGAGCTGTTGAATCACTATGTTGAACACCTGAATTAGACTCAAATTTAAAAATTTAACAAATTTGATAAATAATGAAATAAATAACAACTTTGCTATACCAATAGAGTGGCAAGTTGAACAGATCTAGTTGTTGTTGTTGGGGGTGGGGTTGGGGTGGGCAGAATTTCTTGAGATGCAAGAAAAATACTTGGATATAGAAGACATGTGACCATTCACAGCACTGAGACTCATCTGCAATCCTTGCCTGATCAAGCGGGTAGATTCTACAACCCCGGGACCGAAGGCTGGCCGGCGAAGCCCACAAGCAGAGAGGGTCCAGAATCCTTCTTGGTCCTCTTCTGAGAAGACTAACAGTCCCCAAAGCAGAAATGGGTTCTTTTGTTAACTTAAAAAGCCAAACTGTGCTGCCTGTCTTCGGTGCATGGGAATTTAAATGACCTGCTATTGACCAAATGATTTTTCATTTGAAATATTTTTAGAAATTCTTTCAGAAGTATAAAAATATGCTGCCATATATAAACAAACAACTTACCTTAAACATATTAGCTATTAATCCCCAAAGCTCTAAAATCATAACTTTTTCAAATAGTATTTTTAGTAAAATTCCAAAATATCAAATTACATATAACTTTTGAAACTCCATAATTTTCTAAACATAAGGGTTTGGTTTTTTTTTTCCACTCTTTGGAAATTCAGAATTTTTTGTGTATTTCTAAGGAGAGTAACTAGTCTGTGCTCAGTGGCTCTTGGCATTCTAAACCAAAGCTTGGTTTGTCAGATAATCTCTAAGGATGCGGAAGAATTGGATCTCCTCTTTTGAACTTGGGAGGCATACATTCTACCTGGCAGGAGAGATGAGCCCATGCTGGGCTTCAACTGTAGGCTGGATAAAAATAAGTAAACATGTCAGTCGAGGACAAGATTATCCCACATGATTCTGCTGCTCATTGTTTCAGGACGCGGTTTGATAGAGTCTGAAAGGAATTAACAAAAGAGAAATATTTATATAGGACAAGTCTTGTGAGAAGAAGCTTCATCCAGTGACAGAAGCACCTGGAAACTAGCCACAACCCTGCACTTGAATTACCCACACTCAGATGTTTACTCTAGCTGCTTTCCTGGCTAAGTCAGAGCACCACCTGGTCAGTCCATCTGAAAACTTTGACTAAGTCCCCAAATACCAGGGCAGTCACGCTATATCAGTATCTGATCCTCAGTGAACTTGAGAGGTGGGAGAGAGATCTCCCACTCCAACTTCTTCATTTTGCAGAGGAGGAAACCCTTCGTTGTTGTATAGATGCAGACGTAAGTCATGCTTAAAACTAGACTTCGTGGAGACTCATGAAATATGGCTTTTGAACGTTACTCTACCCACAGATGAAATATCGATCTGGTACAAAAGCTTCTCCCTACCAGTGACAGGTGCTCTGGGATGCTTAATGTACCTTTCCTGGTCACTGGGGTACCATTCAGAGCAGTGAAGGGGCTGATTTACAATCTGGTAAAGAGAACACAACATTATTTTGTCACTCATTTCAGTTAATCTTGGAGATTGATTCTATTCACATAACTCTGACAGTTTATAAAAAGCAAACACGATGTTATGAATATTCAAACAGTTTATTATATTTGGTCTGTCTTTGTATGACTCAGCTACTTTATCATTTTCCAGATAGATACACATTAAAACTTGAACATCTGTAGTATACAGTTTTGAGATAATAAATTTGAAAATGGCATCTCTTAAGGGTATAATTACTTGACTAAATTGGTATGCAGTTTGATAAATATTTGTTCTGTGAAAAGAAATCATTTGTTCGAGAACTTCATTGGTGACTGATATACATTGTTTTTATGACTTAGCATCCTGAACGTGAGCCAAAGGAATTGTGTTTACATTGGCACACAGTGCCATGTAACCGAACAGAAAGGAAAATAATAATTTTAGGATGTCTGAGAATGAGTTCAGGAAGGAAGGAACAATGAGCAAACCGAACCCAGAAAATCTATAATAATTAGAGTTATAATAAAAGTAGTAATGATGTTGTATTCATTTCCTGTGGTGAATATAACAAAGTACCACAAACTGGGTGGCTGAAAGCAGAGAAATTTGTTTTCTCACAGTTCGGGAACCTAGCAGTCCCAAATCAGTTTGACTAGGGCCCCATCAAGGGGTGGGCAGGGCTGCCCTCCGGCTGGAGGCTCGTGGGGGAAATCCATCCCTTGCCTCTTCCAGATTCTGTGGCTGCCGGCCTTCCTTGGTTTGTGGCCGCATCCCTCCGGCCTTGGCCTGCATCCCCACCTCACCTTCTGGTGTCTGCATGAGAGCTCACTTGGCATCCCTCATAGGAGGTTACCAGTGACAGCATTTAGGGTCGCCTCACCTAGTCCAGGATAATCTGCCCATCACAAGGTCCTTCCTATAAACCACAATCCTGAAGACTCTGTTTCCGAATTAGGTTACGTTTCCAGGTTCCTGGTATTGGGATCAGGTATCTCTGGGGGACAATTTCAGAGCCTGCCACGGAGATGCCAACTGGTGGAGTTAGCGTAGGATGGTGGCGTTTGCCTTCCAGAGGGCAGAGCATGTGACTCTGAACATGCCCTCTGTGGCATCTGGGGAAGGGGGAGCTGGATTCCACCCATCCTCACTCTCTCCTTTTCTTCTGACTCTCACCAGTCCTCTGCCGATACTTTTCTTCCTTGCCTCAGTCAGAGAGCAGCAACCATGTTCTGTAAAGTTTGCACGAGCCCTCTCCCAGCCCCAAACCTACCATGTTGACGGAGGCATTCCTTTTGTAGGCTCTGAAGTGCATCTAGCACTCATAGACTGAAGATGCTCTTTGTCCTCTTAGAAAACTCTAGAAGTTGATAGACTCAAAAAATCAAACCCATCTTTCACTCAAAACTCATGCCTGGGACAGATTCTAAGCAGATCCCCTAGTGTAGAATATTCCAAAAGGCCACTGAGCAGGCTCAGCATGCCCTATGGAATGACTGTTAGGTTTTGCTTTGGAGAAGATCCCCAAGGACTGAATTGACCATCTCCTCTCAGAAATTTGCTCTGGAGACGTGCATGGTGAGAGCTGGTCCTCCCATATGTGGGTGGCTCAGATCTGCTGGATGACCACAGAGGGAGATTAGGAATTGCCCTCCCGCACTTGGAGTCCCCAGACTTGAGCCTCCTCCCTGGAGTTAGCCCAGGTCCCAGTACTCTCTCCACGTGAGTGCACCTCACCCACACAGGGGTTACAGATCCCCCGGTCACTCTGGAGGAGGCAGGCCCTGTCCATCTGTCCTCTTGTCCCTCGTTCACACCTCTTACGTCGGCAAAGCTGGGCTCGTGGTTCACTGCATTTTATTGATACAAATAGGTGTACTCCGTCATGGGAAAGATTACCTGTGGAACTGTAATCAACTCTTACACTTACGGAGAAACTGTGTCAAACCCCTAAGACCACAAAAGAGTGTCTCTGGATTTGTGAGTTTAGTTTTCCAGAATAGTTGGGAATACACATTTGATTTGTGCTAGGCACTGAGGTGAGCATTTGCCTGGCTCTCTTTCGTTTCATCCTTTGAATTAATATCTTTGGTTGCTATCATCCTGACTTTTGAGATGAGGAATTTGAGGTTCAGGGATGGCACGGCCTCCCAGGGAGCTGTGCGCTAAGGCAGCGGGGAGCCACGGGGGTTCTCTCTGGAACCCATCCCTTGAACGCCAGCGCGTGGTCTCCTGGCCAGTGTGTGATCTTGGCACGGCCTTGGCTTTTATCTGGAAAGAGGTGTGAGTAGCTTGGACTGTGAAAGTCTCCCTTGTTGGTGTTACAAGTGAAGGGCCCTGGAGAAAGAAAACATTCCCTTTTACAACTGCATCTGAATCCACACTTTGCAGCTTTTCACCATAGGTCATGAAACGTGTCAATGGGGTTGTTTTAGGTCCTGTCATAACTTGTAAAAACGGAGCCTCTGACGTCCAACCCTGAATAGCGTGAACAGCTTCTCTCGATGGTCTCTGTTACATCTCAGGAGTGTGTTAGGGTCACATGCTTCCGTAAAGCCCACAGCCCCACACATCTGCATATCTTCATCTTTCTGTCGGCATTATCAAATCCCTCCATGAGCTACCCAAGCAGATTCACCACCATCAGAACCAGCCCTGGGACGTCAGGGCGCCATGAACCTTCTACCAGGAGCTTCAAGTAGCACTGTCTCCATCAAAGGCAAAGGAAATTGTAGAAGGATGATCTTGAAGGCAATGCCAGGTCAACAGGCAAAGCAGTCCTGCCCTATAGTCAGTGGTCAAGAATTACTAACTGTCCCTTAGCATCTGGCTTTTAATGTCTTTAGTATACAATGTATAAATTCTACATAACTTACGGTTTATGTATAGCTATGTCATAATGAAACCCAACTACAGCTAAAATCGCTGGCCTCCCTTCAAATACTGCCTGATGTGACTTTTTCATTATTTAGAGATCTCTAAAAGTTCACATAAACATGTTTGTGGCTTTGTTTTCATTTTTAAATTTTTAGCAGTGTAGAACATATGCTTAAGAGATAGAGAATTAGGGGCGCCTGGGTGGCTCAGTCGTTAAGCGTCTGCCTTTGGCTCAGGTCATGATCCCAGGGTCCTGGGATCGAGCCCCGCATCAGGCTCCCTGCTCGGCAGGAAGCCTGCTTCTCCCTCTCCCACTCCCCCTGCTTGTGTTCCCTCTCTCACTGTGTCTCTCTCTGTCAAATAAATAAAAATAAAAATCTTAAAAAAAAAAAAGAGAATTAATTCAGAAGTCTTCTCACTACCACTGTATTGGGGGGAAATTACTAATTAAAGAAAAGTTTTATTTTTTTTTTTAAAGATTTTTTTTTTTTTTTTTAATTTGAGAGAGAGAGAATGAGAGAGAGCAAGTACATGAGAGGGGGGAGGGTCAGAGGGAGAAGCAGACTCCCTGCCGAGCAGGGAGCCCGATGTGGGACTCGATCCAGGGACTCCAGGATCATGACCTGAGCCGAAGGCAGTCGCTTAACCAACTGAGCCACCCAGGCGCCCTTAAAGAAAAGTTTTATTGACAAGATGCCATTAATCTTCTCTTATTAAATGTGATCTTGCACTGGAGCAAAAATCCACAGACTTTTCCCGTCAAGGTCTTGCTGGTCAGTACTTTTGTCCCTACAGATGTCCTCAGCTCTGCTGCAGTAACACATAAGCAGGCACAGACAGCCTATAACCAAATAAGAATGTCGGTGTTCCAGCAAAACTTTATTAATGGAGCATCATGTTCATGATCACAGAGTAGTATTTCCTTTATCCTTAGCTGGCATCCCTGCTCCTCTCCTGGATCCCCCACCTCCAATCCATCAGCAGATGCACGTCTGTCTGCTGGAACCTCTTCCTCCCTGCCACACCTGTTCACCCAGCGCTCTGTCACCTGCACCACCGCGTGAGTCCCCGGTGATCTCCCCAGCCCTCCCTTCTCCCCAGCAACCCAATTTCAGCAAAGTGTCTTGCTAACCACGTGCAAATCAGACATCTGGTGATGTCACATACACCTGCTGCAGTCTTGAGCAAGTTAGCCAAACACTTGAAGACTCCATCTCCTCTTCCGTAAACAGAGTAGTCATCCATCCATGTGTCTGCAGTTTGATGTCAACACTAAGTGACTAATGGTGCTAGGACATTTAGTGTGACGCAGTCCCTGTGTAAGGAGCAGGTGCTGACCCTGGGAGAGCTGCAACTGTCACTGTCATTGTCTCTCCCCTAACTACAACAGACTGCCGTTAGAATAAAACCCAAGTGCCTCGCCTCTTCCACCTCGCGTGGGCTCCCTGCCTCCCCTGGCTCGCCTCACGTCTGGAGCACGTTATGCCTCAACCAGCCTACCTTGATCTGGTTCCTCGTGTGCACCGGACTCCCCAGGATCCTCACACCGCCTCCCCACTACGCTTCATAGAGCTGGCTTCTCTATTTAAACGTCACTTCCTCAAAGAAGCCTTCCCTGACTGCTCCTTCTAAAACTGTTCCCCACAAACTCACACCCCACCCCAGTCACCACTGTCTGCTTGTTTCCTCGATTATCATCTCCACAATGGACTATTTGTTCATGCATACATTTATTTTCTTTATCCCCATTCGACTCTAGCCCCCAGGAGGGAGAGAGACAGACCTGTCTCCATGGCTCTGTGCAAGTCGTAGCCTTCTTCCATGTGCTCAGAGCCATCTGTCACCTTCATCTGAATTCTGATACATTCATTTAAACTCATTGACTCTGGATTCAGGTGGTCATTCAGACTCACTCATTCTTCTGTCCGTTGACTCAGCAAACAACACGCATGAAGTTCCTTCTGAGTCAGGTGTGTGCAGGAAATAGAGCATCATGAACGTTGGCGAGTGCTTTTAAGGAGTTTATAACAATTGCCTAAATTGTCGTTTAAAAGTGTATGTCGGAAAATATCTAGCAATAAGTCAGCATATTCCTGTCCTCCAGGCGTATGTGGTGATCTCCTCTTTCATCAAGTCATTCACCACATGGGATGGCAGGTCCCTTTGGCACGGTTGGGTCCTCGATAAACATTGACGGAATGGGTGCTAGTCGCTGTACTGAGAACTGAAACTCTAATTGGACTTACCTTTCCTGCTATACTTTACTTTTAAGAAAAAGAAGCAAATGTCCCCAAAGTCAGTTGTTGGAGAGTCTGTGTTTTGAAGTTTGCAGATCGTGGGTTGGGGTTGGTATGCACGTATCCTGTTCTGTCTGGACAGCAGGCCCCATAGAAATCGACGTGGACATGGAGAAACCTCATGGTCTTTGACCAAAGGGAGTTCTCGTCTACCCAGTGTGCTCACTAAGCCAGGAAGTATACAGACCTATCTTAAGGAAGACCTTCAATACTATTTATCTAAAGGAAAGCATTTCTGTGCGTGAAGAGGTTAAATCTCCATCATCCACAAACCAACCACCCCCAGGTACCTTCCTGTAATTCAGAGATCTGTGGTTTCCACAGGCGTGCCCACCAGGTGCCCAGGGATAGGCTTTGTTTGCAGAAGTTGAGAAAGTTCACCCACTCTGAAACTGCTTTTATATTTACAGACAACAAATAGACTTTTGCACTGAAAGCAAATAAGTTTTCAAGGCTTCAAGTAGCCGAATATTAATTCAACATTTCTTGTGAATCCAACATTATGTAAGTCACAATGAAATGCAAGGTTGGTCCTGGCCCTCAATTAACCCTCTCCTGGTCACTCTTCGTAGTCGCTTTTTCTTTCTGTTTTTGTTGTGTTCTTATTTTTGGTTTTGAGAGGGGAGCAAAACGTAGGGGCGTTTAATGGCTTTAAGAACAGAGTTGACAGCAAACAAAATTAGCAGACCTCTTTGTCACCTGAGTCTGTTTTTAGTAAACAATTTGTTCTGGTCTTTGGATGTCTCCACCAAGACTTCATTCCTTATTTATAACACTCCTCAACACACAGAATCAATACAAATCTTAGCTGCTTTTTAGTGGAGCTCAAGGGAAAAGTCTGGAAGATCTGCATAAGGAAAAGTCCATTTTGACATAGCAGCATGCATTTATAAAATCCTAGCAGGAGCCAGTTCAGAGATGGGCACAGGACGTGCTGCTGGCTCGTAAGAGTCCTTTCTCATCGGATGGTGGGTGCTGCGGAGGGGGTGACAGCTGGGCTCAGGGAGGCCACGGAACGCCATCTTGTTTCCAGACATGGAGCCCTCCCCACAGGGATGGGGCAGAGATGCTGACTTGTCTGTGGGAGAGGCTGCGGGAGGGACAGCGGCCCCTGCACCATCCACAGAGCACGGACAGATCCTCTCGGCAGTTGTCTTCCAAAGCTCACTGTGTGTTCAACCTCTGTGTAGATGTTAGATGGCTCAGTTATAAAAAAGAAAACCTACAAGGACTACGAAAGACACATTCAAACTCTCACTGTTTTCCAATAACACTCTCCAGATGTTTTAAAAAGGAAAAAAAATGGGGGCGCCTGGGTGGCTCAGTCGGTTAAGCGTCTGCCTTCGGCTCAGGTCATGATCCCAGGGTCCTGGGATCGAGCCTCGCATCGGGCTCCCTGCCCAGCGGGAAGCCTGCTTCTCCCTCTCCCACTCTCCCTGCTTGTGTTCCCTCTCTCGCTGTGTCTCTCTCTGTCAAATAAATAAACAAAATCTTTAAAAAAAAAAAAAAAAAAGGAAAAAATGTATTTAATGCACTCACAAGAAATAGCTTTTCAGAAAGTCAGTTTGCATGTTTCAGAAAGAGAATACTGTAGGACAAAGATAAAGTCACGGATTGAATGTGATGGGCACCTAAGATCTATGTAGAATAAGTCCCCTTTGCTCAAAGCCCGATGGGCAGGTGGCACCGTCCTGTGTATAGACCCCCTTCGATGTGCCGCCATCCTGCTGGGGTTCCCACACGGAGGTGACTGTGTCCGTCACCTTCGGGTGCCCTGGAGCCCCACTCTGCAGAGGATCATGAACACACGCACAGCCGACACCCTAGAACCCCAAAGTGCTAGAAGAGCCTATATAGATGAGGGAACCCTTCTGCTTGGAAGAAGAGGAAGGGAAGAAAGTCGTGGGAACATTTCTCACTGTTCTCCTTCGGAGCAAAATCCGTAGCCATGCGCATCATGGAAAACAGCATGCCAGAGTGATTTAGATGCGTGAGCTTTGAAATTATATGCAGAGTGACGTCTGAGGAGTCGCTGGCTTTCTCGAACACTCAGTTTCTTCGCCTGTGAGATGGAGCTCACACACACATGCACACACACACCCTCAGGATTTGGGGGAAGATGAAATGAGAGCACTGTGCACGGTGGCCATTCATGCAGCAAGGACAAGAAATGTCAGAAATTATTTTCTTTGGCTACAGAATAGCAACTGTAGGCCTAGAGAGTGAAAGTCCCTTTAGTGCTCAGAAAAGAGTTCCAACTTGGCCCAAACCCTCAGGGGAAGCACCCCATGTTTGGGCAGCCGGCTGACACGATCATGTGTTTGGAAAGTTCATTCTAAGGTCGGTAGGGAGATGGGGAACAGGTGACTAAGGGGCCTTTAGTGGAGGGAACCGTCTCTGCTGGGAAAGGAGAATGATTTTTAGATTTTGTGGACCATTTTGATTACGGTAATATTCATTAGTCATATATTTGTTCTCGTGTGTTTTGGGAGTTTCTGCTGTACTGAGTATGATTTTTACATTAAAAGATAAATATTTACCCTAAAAACTTGCAGTCCGACGAGACCACTTTCGAGAAACACGTGGTTCTAAATACAGAGTTCTGTTTTGAAGCTGCCTTGCTGGGAGCTGCTGTCCTGTAAAGAGGGTCCACGGGTATCTCTGCAGCCACGGAGACAAGAAACAGACCGCTTCCTGCCGCACGCCTCGTTCACGGTGCCTGCCCGCGTCACCTCCACGGTGTCTCTTTGTGCCGCGGGAAAACGGCGGCATATGTGCTGGTGGCCACAAAGTCGTGCACTTCTGAGAGGAAAACACGCTCCTTTCAAAAATTTTAAATCATGAATTTGGATGGCTAACCTTAAAATAGAAAAGATTGGTTAATAGGAAGTAAAGAATATATTAAAATACGTTTTTATAGTAGGGACAGAAACAGCGTTTGGTTTTGATCTTATTGCGACTATCAGCAACGACAAAAAAGCAGGTGACAAGGTCCATAAGGAATAGCTGTGAATCTGAAAGCTACAGTGTAACTGAAGGCTCCACTTTTAGGCAAACCTTGTACGTTTGCGCCCTCTGGTGGCCATCTAGGGAATTGACCTATCCTAGAATTAAAAAATGCCAAGGGGCTAAGGAGAGCAAGCAAGCCCATCCATGGCTTAGGAAGGAAATGAACTGTACCTCTTAGACCCGGAGGGCCTTTCCTGCCCTTACCTCATCCAGTTAAAGGCAGAAAAGAGCCAGCTGAGTTTGGAGATCCTGCAAACTGCTTCCAAGAACGCAAAAGAACCATTGGTTTGGAAGCATAGACAGTTCTGTTGATCATTCTTGAATACCTGTTTTTAGACCCTTTTCTAACATGGGTTTATCAGGCTCAGAATGGACGCCTGAATTTCGGTCTCGCTGAAAGGACTCACGCACGAGACACAGATGACACCGAGCCTCAGAAGCTGTGAGAGCTAGACCCTCAGGGAAACAGGCTCCTTGGGGCTTGGGATCATTTGGGGAACCAGCTACCAAAACACCAGGGAAATAATGATGCTACCATTTCATGTGGATTTTGCAAGATCCTTAAAATCAAATTGCGCTGGCAGAGCAAGGAACTTTGCTATAAAATTTTAATTGAACAGTCCTAGGTGGATAAAACATCCAAATTAGAAAAACATCTGTTTATTGAGATTGAAATTGTCTATTTTCTCCTCTTTACCTTTCTGCATGAGTTTAGTCCCAGAATTAGATGCAGTTCATAAAGCCAGGTCTGCAGAGCACCTCAGATGGGCTTTTATTCCTACTCCAAATGTGGCTGCAACTGGATACACAGTTCTGAGGCCACTTCCTCCACGGGCCTTAGAGAGAATTGAGCCTTTGGCCTTTATGTGATTGTAGATATTAGATTATTTTAAGATCATTTGGCAGTCCTGCAGAGAACTAATGATCGAGGGGTCTCTACATTTTCAATACAGCAACTCTCTAAGTAATTATGTAATGCTTCTGCAAACCCTTCAGCTTTTCACAAATGGAAGCTTTTTTTTTTTTTTTTCTAGGCAGACAATTCCTTTTAACAAGTGAGTTCAGATGCTGCACCCAAGTGAATTTAATAGCCTGGAGATCCTGTTTCACTTTGTGAGAGAACAGATCCTATAAATTGCATTCTGTGTGCCATTCCACTTCCTGTCCTCAGCGATGGGGATGCCGAAAAACAGCTGGTGTGTGGGAACCGCTCAGAGCCTGGTTTCTCAAACCACAGGTCATGGAAGGGTGGTTATGTAGGCTCTGTTTCTCTTTTTTCCAAAATAGTACCCAAAGCTCTTCTGACCTTGCGTCCTTCCACCTCTGAATCGTAAGCCTACTGGGGAGTAAGTTTATCCTACTTCCTTTTGTTGTATTTATTTTTAATTGGGGAGGGATAAATATGTATCCTGGGAGAGGCTAGAGTTCTCTCGAGGGACCTGCTAGGTAAAATTATATATTTTCAAAAATATATTTATGTAATTAGAAATATTTCTAATTAGACATTCACATTTACATAAATGTCATGTAATCTATATAAATACATTTTGTATGAAATTGTATATTTATAATTTTAAATATATATATACACACACATATATATGAGCATATATATGTGTGTGTGTATGTGTATATATATATATATATATACAAACGCAGATAGATATGCACATAGATATATTCTGAGTTCTCTTGGCTAGGAGGTTCGCATCCATTGAGTCTCATAGTCTAGGGCCTACAGCAAACCATATCACTCTTTTATTTTTTAATGCACTTTATTTCAACCCTACCCCCAAATGGTATAGAGAGATTTAGTTGCTCAGTATGGATTGATAGAAACAAGCAAGCCTTTACCTAAGTGTACAATGACTCAAACGCTGTGGGTTAACATGCTACCTGTGATACCGGATAGAAGAGGGTGGAAACACGTTCTACCTTCCGATGCCATCTCTTCCCTCGGCTTGAGGGAACCGATGCACAGGTGCCACCTGGGAAGTACATCAGGCCTGTCGGCCTCGTGGACAGCACCGAACCCACCAGAAGGAGTGTTTTCGGAATGACCACACTGCTGGCCCTTCTCTTCCTCCTCGATGCTGTAGCTGTAATTTGCATGAACAAAATGCAACTCTGCCTCTCGTTTCAATGGTTTCCCTTAAGAAATTCATGGTGTAGAAAAATAAGCTGTTGTTTTTCATAAGAACAGGATGAACTAGGGATACTTAACAGCTGGACCCCATCAGACAGCCCGCTCTTTCCCCTGGCATGGAGATCACAAGCACGGGCTGTGGAGAAATACCAAACCCAAGTAGTTCTCATTAAAAAAATAATAATAATAACGAAAGATCAGGAAAGAATTATTAGATGTTTTTTAAGGCTTCTGACTTTCTGGTTGTTTTTGGTTTCATTTGGTTTTTGGGTTTGGAGTTGTTTTTTTTTTATTGTTGTTGTTTTGTTTTTTAAGTATGTTCTAGTCTGACCTAATTCCTTTTCGACCGAGCACAGGGCACGGGGTACTCAAATGTGTGAATAGTTGCAGTACAAAATCTTGGGTCTTAACCTAAAATGCAAATCTTAACTTCCAAGGAATCTGCTTCTTTTGTATTTTATAATTCTACCTGCATTACTCTTGAAAATGTTTCTGTTGCAACAATAGATGATTACTCTAGTTTCTTAAATCTCAGAAATTGAAGAGATCGGGATACCTTTTCAAGGTATATTTCCCTTTGGCACTTTCTAAGCATTTGAAGAGTGAAGAGGCCATTCTGACTTTCAGGTCTTTCCACGAAATGCAGCTGGTCTTTAAGAGTCTTATCATCATTAATTAATATTTTAAACCAAGCTTTTCACCAAAATCTAATTTAATGCTAATAATTCCATTTCCCATGAGCCTCTTGAACAAAGTGTAAGAGATAATATTACCTGTCTGTGTTCAACCACAATAAAAATTCAGCAGAAATCAGGAAAGCTATACCTAAGAGGCAAATGATAGCATATCTATTTAAAAAATGAAACAAAAAGGGAAAAAGAGGGAAAGAAGCATGTCCCCTTGTGGGACTTTGTTTCCATGGTGAGCTTTTCTATAAGGAATGCTTCCCGTGTGCACACTGGAGGTAAGCGGCTCATCGAACGCTGACATGTTCATATGAATAGATTTTAAGTGCGGAGGCTGTAATTAGCCATGTGCAACACATTTACAAGCTTACGAGAATTGGAAAAGTCATGGAAAAATAAAGAAATTAACTGAAAAGAATGACAATGATTTGGACAATTAGAAAATGTAATTAGGGCACCTGGGTGGCTCAGTCGTTAAGCGTCTGCCTTCAGCTCAGGTCATGATCCCAGGGTCCTGGGATCGAGCCCCACATCGGCTCTCTGCTCAGCGGGAAGCCTGCTTCTCCCTCTCCCACTCCCCCTGCTTGTGTTCCCTCTCTTGCTGTGTCTCTGTCAAATGAATAAATAAAATCTTTAAAAAAAAAAAAAGGAAAATGTAATTAGACCGTATTTTTCCTTCAGATTACAAACTGCCTGATGAGCCTCCAATAGTCCTTTGAGTTTAAAATGCCCTGACTGATAATCTAGAGTAGGACCAGGCATGACCAACGAGGTAGGAGATAAATATTAGTAACAAATAATCCCGAAATCTTACTTTACATTTCCACTTGTTATTCTCCCCCAGTTAGCTTTTTTCCAGGGTTGCTAACCAACTACAACACAGACCAGTTTTCCCCACTGCCTACCAGTGAGCCACATAGAGCCTCCAAGGACCTGTTAGAGGAAAGGAGTTAGAGCCAGGAAGAACCCAAATAACACCCTCACTGGCTAGCAGAATAACCAAGAATTGGCTGAAAAACACACACCCTCTTGTTATTTTTTGTGTTGGTCACCCAAGCGAACTTACTCACGAATACTCAGGGCCCGCGGAACTTGCTGCTTCTGATCCTCTTTACTGTTCAGCACTGTGAGTATTTATGACCCTCCAAGAGCCAGTGGTGCCGTGTGTCTTAAAATCTTACAAATGGAAGGGGGAAGGAGAAAAAAACAAGATAAACATGTATTTCCCATTCACTTTTCTGAAATAACTTAATGCATTCCCTTGGAGAGAAAGGAAGGTTAAAAGTTGGAAGGTCATCTTTAAGTCCTATGGCCCCAAGTCACATGTTTTTATAAACTCATAAGCAGAACACCCACCATTTTCCTGGGATCCCTTCCAGGAACGGGATTAAAAAAAAAAAAAAGTGACCTTGGTTCCTCCAAATTGTGATCCAAACTGTATGACATAGTCCAGAAGCCTCAGTCTCGTGTTTAGGGTCTTCTCGGGTGTGGTCCCCAGCCTGTCCGGCTCCATTGCTGGGCCATCATTTCCTGAGTGCTTTTAGTGGTTTTCTGAAGGCACATGTCATCCTTAGGCTCTCATAGATCCCACTCAGAGCTGTCTGCATTTCACTTACACTGTTTTTTTTATTTTGTTAAGATTTTATTTATTTTTTTGAGAGAGAGAAAGACACAGGGCATGAGCTGAGGGAGAGGCAGAAGCAGACTCCCCACTGAGCAAGGAGCCCAACGTGGGGCTCGATCCCAGGACCCTGGGATCATTATCTGAGCCGAAGGCAGGCACTTAAGCGACTGAGCCACCCAGACACCCCTACACCGTTGTTTTTGTTTTTTTCTTTTTAAGCTTTTTTTGATTCAGTTTTATAGCTAGCCCTTTACATTGCTTCCCATCACTGCACAAACCACATTGTATCCATTTGGACACTCTCCTTTCTCCCAAACTTTGCCTGTGTCCACCCTAGAGTAGGGCATCAAATGTTGATTGAGCAGAATTAGACTCATTTCATATCTGCCTTGGGTATTATGATCACAGAACACAGCATGAATCTAGGATACTAATTGGCCATATTAGTTACTTGCAACTTATTCCCCTGTAATTGCCCCCTAAAGCAAACGTGGTGCAAACTCAGTGAGTGCAGAAGTGCCACACAAATGACTCACGGAGACTGCCTCTTCTCTGCAGACACCAACTTGAGTTATATCTCTCTCCTTGAAGATGAACCCTTGGCGGAATGAGAAGGGGAGATAGAGCTGAGACTGCTTTCAGGGTTATAAGAAATATTAACACATTTCCATTAATTAGCTGTTTGCTGAGATCCTTTGTCAAGTGTAATTGGCTTCCCTTATCAGGAGCAAATCCAGCCTCTCTGCCTGGCATATAAGGTCCTCTGTGAGCCGGCAGCCAACTACTTACCTTCATTGTCACCCTCACACGTAGCTTTAACCAACTGCTTTCCTAGTTCTGTGGGCATCAGGTCCTTTCACTCTTCTGCATTAAATGCTTCCCCGACTGAAGAATGTTCTTCCTTTGTCCAGTTGCCAAATTCCCAACCATTCCTACTCGAGTATCTCTTCCAGCATGTCATGCCAGGGAAAGATGAATGCTGTTGAAGGAAAAGCAGACAGAAAGTGACAGAAGTGCTCTGGTAGACCAGATGTCTAGAGGTAGCTGCATGAAGGAAGTGACCCTCGAGCAGGGACCAGCACGTGTCCAGGGAGCAGGGTCATTCTCTGAGGGCAAAACTCCAGTATGTACAGAAGCCCAAGGATGAGAATGTTTCTCGGCATATTTCAGGACCACCAAGGAGGCCAACAGGGCTGGAGCACAGTGGGCCAGCAGCAAAATGAGGTGGGAAAGGGGGCCAGGGTGAGGACATACAGAATCTGGTAGACCATGGTGGGGAATTTTAGTTTTATTCTATATGCTGAATCCATTGAAGAGTTAAGAGTAGGAAAATGATTTGGTCTGATTTGTGATTTGTAAGAGTCAGTTTGACTCTTTGTATAGGATAAAGTGATGGTTCTAGAGTGGAGGCAGATAGGCCAATTAAGAGGTTAACGTAGTCATCCAGGTCAGAGATGAATGTGGCTTGCAAGATGGTGGTGGCAGTGGAGGACACAGAAGTGATTGGTTTGGGGCCATTGTTTGAAGGACAATTGACTGTATTTGCTGATAAATGAATATGGGGTTGAGAGAAAGAGGAGAATCAAGGAAGACTTTATGGTTTGGTCTGATTTGGTGAGTACTGATGTTGTTTGCTGAGACGGAGCTCTTGTGGGCAGGCAGGGGTGTGGTGGTCCTGGTTCAGGCAGGAATCAAAAGTTGGGTTTGGGTAGATGTTACATTCTCCACAACAAGCTAGGGGGGACCTCTGTGGCATCTCTCTCTATTACTGCCCACAAAATGTTTGATGATCTTCCTTTGTTAATTGATTATTGCACAGTTGTTGGAGCCAAGTTCTAAACTGGGACCACGCTAAGGTTGTAAAATCCCCTCTCAATTAAATACCACTTTGGAGATTTTAATGATTCTTTCCTCTTCACCCTGAAGAAGACTCCTTACCCACCTTCACTATTAGACTGAAGTTTGGGGTCACAGTCCCTCAAACCCGTAGGCATCCAGTGTTTCTTGAATGGATGGGGTCACAAGTAGAACTTGATGAGGGGGCCCTGTTACACTTGAAGACAGAACATTTCAAAGTAGTTATCGTTACTTCATGAGGGACGAAAGCAGATACACCTCTGACAGCAAATCTCCTAAAACTGTGTGCTATTCACAGTGCATAAACTTGTCTTTCTTCCATCCTTCCTGCTTATCACTCACATTGTCTCAGGAAGAAGGAGAAATCATGTCTCTCTCAGGCTGTTGATTTATAATTATGTCCCTGCTCTTGTTGGCTACTTTGGTTCATAGGAGAGTACTGAGGAACGGGGACAGAGGTTTGAGGATGGGGGATATGTCACAGGAAGACAGTCCACTTTAAAATAGTTACACAAAGGGTTATTTAGCAAGTTTCCATTGTGTTATTTAATAGTTAAGAATGCACAGAAAAAATCCAATTCAAATACTATTAATTAACCAAACTTAAGAGCTAAAAATAAAATGTTATCACTGCTAGGAATCAGCGATGGTCAGCCCTGTCTCCTGGGCACCCACTGTGGGTGAGGTGGTGGAGTAGACAGGACTCTACAGTACGCTCCCCATCCTCAAAGTCTGAAATGCAGTGTAAAAGGTACATAGCCAGGCTAATGCTTGGCCACTGATGAGGACACTAAGAATAACAGGAATTCAGAGGAACGGGGGTTGGGGGGCGGCTAGCTAGGAGGGAGGATTTGGGGACAGGAAGTGAGTCCAGGGAGTGAGATGTAAGACAGGCAGGAAGAGAGCACTCAGGGGTGTGGAAATGGTGTGACCGGAGGGTGTGCCCAGGAATGTGTGTGACGCAAGGCAGCAACAAATTTGACTTGATCTTTTTTTTCTTTTTTTCCCAAATCCCATCCATCCGACTTTCATTGTTATACAGATTTTCTCTTTTGCAAAACTAGTGAAATCTTGACTTTATTTCAATAACTGGGCCTGGGCACTCAGTTTGAGTCATAATTATATGGATTTTTAAAATAACATTCTCAAGTCATTTGTGTGTGTGTGTGTGTGTGTGTGTATTCTCTACAAGATTATAATCAATTTAAAAATACTGATGGCGTGTGTTTGACCAGTACAGAATCTAGAAACTAGCAGATGCTTAATAAATGTAATTAACAAATTCACATTGAAATGGTCGCATGCAGGACTGAAATATGTGGGTTCTCACACTGAGCTTTCATGTTTTGTTTGTTTTGCTGGTTCACTTAATGGAGCGCTATAGGAATTATTTCTCTGTGAACTAAAAGATTATTACTACAGTTGAAAAGTGAATGGATTAATAACCTAAAATTGAAAGAGCATGTATGTATCAGTTTCCCAGGGCCGCCATAACAAATTGCTGAAAACTAGGCGGCTCAAAACAACAGAAACTTACTTTGTCACCGAGCTGGAGGCGGGACTTTTGAAATCAAGGTGTTGGCAGGGCCTGCTCCCTCTGAAGACTCTGGAAAGACTCCTTCCTCACTGCTCCCTGGCTTATAGCTACGTTAGTCAGATTTCTGCTTCTGTCTGAAGATCGTTGTCTTTCTTCTGTGTGTGTCTGTTTTCACACAGCCTCCTTGTAAGACTAGTCTTTGGATTTAGAGCCTACCGAATCTGGTATTTCTGCCTTTTAATGAATCGCCATCCAAAAAGACACTATTTTCAAATAAGGCCACACTCGGTGGTTCTGGGCAGAAGTAAAACTGGGGGGCACTGTTCACCCCGATACGCTGGTAGCCAGACACTGAGGATGGGCATCCAGTGATCCTCGCCCTCTGATAATCACATCAGTTCCTTGTTGCCTCCCACACTCAACCATGGGATGGAGAAAATATGGTGGAGATGATATTGTGTGGCATCGGATACTAGGCTTTCTCTGAGATTGCTCACTCTGGGGTGAGATTGCCTTCATGCAGCCTCCAAAGAGACCCACATGGGGAGGAAACGGCAGCAACTAGCACCAGCTTGCTAACCACTGGCTGAGCCACCTGGGCATGGGATCCCCTCATCCCAGTCACACCCTCCAATGACTCTAGCCCCAGCCGACATCTTAACTGCAACCTCGCAAGTAATTCAAGACAACTCCCCAGATAAGCCACTCCACACCTAGTCACTCTGAGCTAATAAATGTTTAAAACAATAACTTGTTTCAAGCCATCAAGTTTTGAGGGTAGTTTGCTATATGGCATCAGGTAACTAATGCATATTTTGGTTCCTGGAATTTTGGTGCTGCCATAAGAAAACCTGAAATGGGGGAGGGGGAGGGATTAAAAGAGGGAGGTGGGTGGCAGGACCTGGAGGTGGAAGGACCTGGAGACTTTGAAGAGACACTCAAGAGGAGTCTGACGGCCTCTGAGGAGGCTGCCTGGGAGGATTTAGAGAAAAGTGAGGGGAATGTTAGAAACCGCAGTGTCAGAAAGTTGAGCAACACCATCACCTGTGGTGATGTGGAACCCAGAAGATGCCTCTGGTGAACTGGGCGATCTGGCTAAGGAGTCTGATTCCCTACCAAATGTTGGGGAGGCCGCTTGGTTTCTTCTCACTGCCTATGGAAAATGTGATACGAGAGAAATGAGTTAAATGAAGGAATGTCAAACAAGAGAACCAGGACTCACTGGTTTGAATAATTCATCACCTCTCTAGAAGGCTACATTTCAGAAGCATCTTCCAGGCAAACATTAAATCCAAGGCACTGTCAGGAAAACATTACGCACGTATAGAGTTAAAACCATGGCTGTGAAATCCTTTGTTATGACCTCAGAAACTCTTGAAGTATTGCATCAGAGAAGTATTCAGTCGGACATGGGGTTTCCAAAAAGCTGAAGGGTGTTGTCCCTCCGCAGCCTTCCTCGAAGCGTAAGGTTGAGAAGAGCTCATGCTTCTTGTTATGGAATGAACTCCAGTCTACATCAGAGACCCACAGAGTTTCTAAGGGGATGGTACTGAGAAAGATCACCAGCTGGACTGGGAACAACAGAGCCAGCACCAAATGAAGAAAGTCCTCTGGACCCTCAAACTTCTTCAAGCAGGAAGCTGGCTGATAAAACTCCTCTGTTTCAAAAATGGGCAGCCTTCCACAGGATAGGGAGTATGGCTCAGAGGAGCCTTCCCGAAGGCAGAGGCAAGCTACAGAGAGTTGATTCCTGGCCTCTGGGGCTCACCCAGGCACTAGCACCCTGCATCCTGCTATGGAGCAGAGTGTAGGTGTTGGATGTGAGGGGGACAGGGCGTAATGCACCTGTGCCCTGTGGAATCCCCTCTTCCAGTGGATTCTTGCTGCCCACATGACCAGTAGGAAAGCATGAATGTAATCCATGCATGACATTGTGGCCTCTGCCTTACCCTCTGCCATTGCTTTGGGGGGAAGCCAGTCACCATGTCCTAAGGACACTCAGGCAACTTACGGAAAAGCTCACAGGGAGAGTGACTGGGACCCCTCCTGCCAGCTACTAACACCAGCTTGCCAACCATGTGACTCAGCCGCCTTGGAACCGGATTGATTCTACTCAGGTTTCGGATGACTACAGCCTCAGATGACATCTCGCCGAGAGACCCTGAGACCCAGCTGCCCAGCTAAACTGCTCCCAAATTCCTCACTCACAGAAACTGTACAGTAATACATGTTTATTGTTGCTTCAAGCCAGTAAGTGTGGGGATAATTTGTTATGCAGCATTAAATCCCTAACATATAAGCCTTATTAAAATCTCATATAAAAACCATGCTGCATAAATATGTTACAATAAATGTTATTAAATAAATCAGAGCAACTTTCTTATTTTATTTCCCTCCTACTTAATATTAAAGTTAAGATTATTTGTATAGCAACGTATTTCATTGTACTCCATTTTATGCACATAAATCCTGAGAATAGAAACTTCATTAAATGTAACTTTAAAAGGAAAGTCTAAATGTGAGTTCTGTGTGTTAAGTTGTGTTAATTTGTAAGTAATGCAAGTGTTCACATAGGCATTCACTAAGTCGTGAAGAAATTAATAAGCAAGGAGCTGTAATATCAGATATTTTTCATTTGATTCCCACACAAAGAGACAGGATAATGGTCTAAAATGAGGCCTTTTACAAATCAAAAATAGTTATTGAATGTCTACTATAGGCTTTCTATTTCTAAATATTGTAGTAAATGCAAAGTAAGACACAGTTTCTTCCTTAAAAGAGTCGTCTTCTTTTCTCATTAGCAAGCAAAAAGCTAGCAAATACTAAAAATGTAATAATTACAGTAGATTTCTGTGCTCTTGGGGTAAGTATGTTCCGAATACTAGAGAAAGAAAGCTGGGACAGAGTCCGTTGTGTTCACGAGGAGGTTTGGATGGTTAGAGAAAAGTCACTTTGTTTATGTAGGATTTGGGAGTCTGGTGAGGGTGCAGATGAGTGCACCCCGTGGCAAGCGGCTGCCCAACTCCCAGAGTCCAGGGAATTGTGCGAGTGGGTGAGGAGGCCTCGTCTCCCAGTGGACAGTCCCTGATGTTCCCTTAGAGCCTTCCCTTTGATGACCACAGCCAGTGTACCAGCAGGGTGACCCCTTTTAAGGAGTCAGTGCAGTTTACCCTGGGAGCGGTGCATCATTGCTCTGTGAACAGCCAGCGAGCTTGCTTCTGCCTTCTCCTGGGAAGAACGGGGCTACGGAGAGCACAGTTTCTTCTCCCAGTACGTCCGTCCTTCAACTCCAGCCCCACCAGAATGACACGAGTTGCTACCTAGGTTCGTGGTATTTGTATTCCTGAACCTTCCATTTTTTAATAAATATTTCTTCATATAATTATTCACCATTGAAAACATGAAACAAGTGGGATTCTGGGCCTTTCTAGGTAGGAAAGTGGATGGATATATAAAGACATGGGTAGTTAAGAATCAGAGGGTGATTTATAGCACAGATTCTAGACTCCAGCTGCCTACACATAAAACCCCGGTGTACTCCTTCCTCCACGTGACCTTGGAAAGTTGGCAAATGCTGCTTTAGCTTCCTCAGGGAGGGGTTGTTCCTTGTGAGAAATAAATGACAGTAAGTAAAGGGTTTAGAATAATGACTAACTCACGTTAAGCATTCATTAAATAAAATGGCGGTTTGTGTTTGCAGTGGTCGATAGAAAAACATGTTGCCTTGTGTTAATGTTGCAGTGTACCCCAGTTTTGCTTCCTGTTCCTTTCTGAAACCTATAAAGTCCCACCTTTCCTGGAGTCTGATCTTGCAGGCACGCCTGCTGGGAAACTCTCCACTCCTCCTGGCGGTCTTACTGGTCTGGACCCACTCCAGCCCTTTCCTGTGCGCCCATCACATCTTCCTTCCATTGCATAAGGCATCACCCCAGAAACTCTTCCATCCTCTGCTGTATGCATCTTGCCTCTTTTCAGTCACTGAAAACCAACCAAACAACCCAAAACCTTGGATTCCCATTTGTAAGCGAATATAAAGCACATATAAAGAGAGTATCTCCAGGGTGTCTGGGTGGCTCGGTCGGTTACGCGTCTGCCTTCGGCTCAGGTCATGATCTCAGGATCCTGGGATCGAGCCCCACATTGGGCTGCCTGATCAGCAGGGAGTCTGCTTCTCCCTCTGCCCCTTCCCACGGCTCATGCTCACTCTCTCTCTCTCAAATAAATAAATAAAATATATATATTTTTTTTATGTGTATCTCCAATCCCTTGCCTCCTGATCTCTTCTGAGGCTTTTATCACCACCACCAGCCTCCAACAAGTGAAACTCCCTGGTTGAGTCTCATTTCTTATCTCATCCGACATGGCTGGCCACTTCCTTTCCTTGAAGTGTGTCCTTACTTGGCTCCCAGGAGCCCGTGTTCGCCAGTGTTCTGTGTTCCTTGAGCACTCCTGCTCTCTGACCTCACTGTGCTGCAGGGCTGGACCCCTGGGCTGTCTTCTTCTCCATCTGTGCTTCCATCCTTGGTGACCTGGGCTCGCCCCACAGCTTTTGTACCTCTCTATGCAGAAGCCTGCCAGATACACTTCCCAGCCCAGGCATCTTTTTGGAACTTCGGACATCCAGCAGCCCATCTGACAAATCTCCTTGGATAAATCATACACCACACAAACTCAAATTATCAAAACTGAACTCCCATTCTTCCTCCAGCCTGCTTTCCTTATGGTTTTCCCTGTTTCAATAAACAGAACTCGATCCTCGTTCTTGAGATTCCAACACTCAGCCTCGTCCTCTCCCTGTTTCTTCTACTCACTCTTCACATCCATCTGATGGCAAATCACACTGACTCTCCCTTCGGTACATGTTCCAAAACCAACTATTGGGCGTTCCCCCCTCTGTCCAAGCCGAATCAGCTCTTGCCGGGATGATGGCAGAGACTTAGACTGGCCTCCACGATTCCCCTCTGCCCTCCTGTTGTCTGCTTTGCAAAAGCTCTCTGCTCACACCCTTGCAGCAGCCTCCCGTTCACGCAGGGCATGAGGTGGATGCTGGCAGGTCTACAGGCTGTAGGTACTTTGCTCCCCTTCTGCCCGCCCCTTGCCCTCACCTGAGACCTTTGCTGAGGTGTCGTCCTCCCTGCTCACCTGTGTCCGGGCACTCCCTGGTCCCCTTCCTTGCCTAAATGTTCTCCATGTCCTTACCACAAATTGACATACTCTACACATACTTGTTTCTCTGTCTTTCTCCTCCACCAGGAGGGTTGGGCTTGTTTTGTTATTTCTGTGGGGTTTTTGGTATATTGGGTGCACAACGGGTTCTTCAGCGTCTATAACAGTGCCCTGGCATATGCTTGTTTTTATTAGTAATTTGCCAAAAGTAGTTTATGATCTCAAAGAACTGGCCAATTCTGCTGAAAACAGGAAATTGGAGTCCCGTTTTGATTATCATGCTCAGATTCCTTGAACTGTCCAACATAATCTCCGAGTTTTTATTCCACCTGGTCTAGTTGGTCCAGTTATTTACCTTAGTCTATCAAATGCCTTTTAGCATATCTGGACTGCATCATTTATCGGTCTCGGGAGAGCTAGTCAGATTAGTAAGTGCTAGAAAAGGACCTCAGAATTTTCCTGGAATCGGCCTGTCTCTCACAGCAAGATTAGTCTGTTATTAACCTGGGGATAATTGCTGTCACTCTTAGCCACTTGGTTTCCATTATAAAACATGCCTGCCGAGCAAAGGTGATATCTTACCAACCTTGAAAATGGCCTTTGTGGTTTTGGGTCAATTGAAATCTAATTTTCATGCTGAAAAATAATGACGGATGTGTGTCCTCACCAGACGTGGAATGGGTCCAGCCCGCAGGCATCCCTCAGGGGTTTGAGTCATTCACAGAGATGGCTGAGTCCCTGATCAAAGGATGTCCCAGTGAACCACATTTTCATTTCACAGAGACTCCAGAGCAAGGTTAGAAAAAAAAAAAAAAAAAGCTTTGCCCTCTTTCAGGACTATTAGATATCTTGTATACATCATATAAGTAGAGGTCACAATCTATGGGGGGGAATTAAACACTTTTATGATTTGGATCAATGAGGCAGGTGTAATCACTGATTGAACTTGAGGCTTATTTGGAATTCTTTTGAAAGTATGCAGAAGTTGTTCAATATCTATCTATCTCACAAGTAATCGTGGTAAGGAAATACTGGGTATCTAACCAACATTTAGTAGTCACAATGACATTTAAGATCCTGTTTTCCCCCTAGAGGTAACACAGTTTGTAATGCGCTATTGTGTTACGAAGAATACAATATATTCAGTTTGGAAATGGTTTATAGATGGTACAAACAGAAGGCAGTTTTCTCACAAGAAAGGACTAGGTATTTTTAGCAGTATCTAAAGACATAAATAATAGAAATATCTTCTGTAGATCTCACAACACCTGCAGTGCTGGAATGACGGTGGACAAGGTGACACAGAAGTGTCCCCCTTTCACTTCTTGGGGAAGGAGCGCTGCGCACGTGCCCCGTTACATTATTACTGTTGTTGTTCTGCTGGTGATGAGTGAGACATTATTCTGCAAGCATTGGAAACAATGCCAATTTCCGTGTTACTTCTTAACGGTATGTTTCTACTTTCAGATCTCCCTCCCGTTCCGGAGGAAGTTAGGGATGCACAGCTTTAATGTCTGTTTCAGCTACAAAACTCAAGTGTTCACTTTCTGTTAGAAAATCTAAAACAGGTGTTTATCATTTCTCGCGATTTGGAATTCTCTCAAGTTCAAGTGCGGGTCGGTGAGGCTGAAGTCACAGTCCCGGGGACATTTTTCTGAATAAAAAGAAAACCTTTCTTTTGTAATGTGACTGAGCAGCTGTGGCTGTCCATTGCCTGGTAGCCCCGTTTCCATTACCTTGGGTTAAAGTCCAAACGTAACCTTTGTTTGGATTCTGATTTGGATTTTCGATGGAAAGTGAAAGATGGGACGTGAAGAGGTAGCAGCCAAACCAGCAATTTAAGCCACTGCACTGCGGATCCCTGAAGAAATGGGTCTGGAAGGAGGGGACCTGAGCTAAAGAAAAGGGCACGCTTGTACTTAAGCAGTCAGGGGATATCTTTTGATGGGAAAGACCTGCTTTTCTCCATTTGTCCCAGCCAGGCAAACGCTATTCAGAGAAATCGTTGCATCGAGCCTGAGAAAGAGAGACCCGTCTTCTAGTTCCTCCACCAAGGTTCTTAGGCTTTTCTTCGTGTCTCCTGCTGGGCAGGGCACCTGAGCGAGTGTTCTCTTTACCACTGGAGCCCATCTGACAGGGCCTGTCACAGTGCCAGGTGCATAAGGAGGGGTTCGATTTTAGCAGAGCACCAGCACGGGCAGAAACAGACTGTCGATTATGTTTGCTAGAAGGGACAGCGGCAAGACAGGGCAACTGACTGATTCCAAAGCCGTATCATGTCAATGTCATCTCAAAAACATTAGCCCTCCAACGAGTCTTTTTTCCACTGAACTAAAACGTCCCCATGTGATATTAACTGTACTGTATATTAACAGCATAGCTAATAGATTCATGCAACATGATGAAATGTTGCAAATACGCTTCATTGGAGCCCAAAAAGAGAACACACGTCTTCTGGGTACTATTTTTTCTTTTGATGTTATTTGTCAGGAAAACAATAAAGACAGAATTCTCTGTCTCTTCTTTTTTATTTTATCTTCACCACTCACCTTGGGGAATGTGCCTCTCATAAACATTACTCAGTGGGATAAAGACATTATAAATCTTGTCAGGTCTTTATCAAAGGAGTATTTATAATGATTTGCCAAAGGCAAGAAAGTGGAAGATTTGAAATCGAGCTGCCCCTGCTGAAGGCACACTTAGAAGTCTCTGGTCTGGAATGGGGCGTCTGCGGTGACGCCCGCACGTTACTGAAGGAACCAGCGAGATTGTTTGTGCCTCTGGAACCCGGCCAGGTCTTTGTCCTGTTTCTCAGTGAACTGCCCTCAAGGTGGCTTTGAGGGAGTGACTCATAGGGAGTAAGCCCCCGGAAAATGGGAGAGGGATCTGTTTGCAAGATTGGGTCACTGAGCAGCTTCTGGGCAATTCTGATTTGGGCACCAATTTGTCCTCAGGGAAGACACTCTCAGACTTTCTGTGCATGCCTCTCGAGACTCTGTCAGGCGTTTCCCAGGCTCTGGATCACAATGGTCATTGTCTGACTCTGTATCTGTTGCCTGACTGGGGCTAAGAGCGTGGTGAGGTATTTTCTGTCTACCGCAAGCTCAGGGAAGACTTGAACAGAAGGATCTAGTGCTGAAGCCACATTGAAAACATCATGCTTTTCCTTCGTCCAAGGGGCAGCTCATAAATTCCATATTCTCTGAGTAACACCTGGTAGAACTGTGAAAAGTTTATTAAATTTAAACTTCAAATGGAGACCCTCACATATCCTCCTTTTAATAGGGGTTTTAGAATGGACTGTAGAAATCGCATGCTTCCCATCATTTGGTAGCACCTGATTCTATCTAAGATACTTTAGAAATTCAAAGGTGAAAACATAACATACATTGCATTATATAGCAGCAATACAAAGAGTTAGCCAGGGTCTGGTAGGAGCACCATAAACCACCAATTAGAATATTTCCAATGAAGAAATTGAGAATGTGGAAAAGAACAAAACATCAACTCTGTGGCATATTTGCATATTCATGTGTTTCTAAATTAATGTATTCTCTCCATAGTAACATCCCATTTATCTCTAGTTTGTTGGATGCACAACTCTACTACCTAGATCCCAGCCGAAGGGAAAAATTGCAACTTAGAGAAGCAAACATTCATAGTCAGGAAAATCAGGCAGTCAGTAAGAATGAAAAGTATCAGGCGCACAGTACAAACTCCACGAAAAGTAACGATCATATTATTATTGCTAGCTTACAGTTCTGTTTCACATGCATTTATTTCATTTATTATTCACCATAACCCAATGGAGTTGGTTTGGTTAGCATGCCCATGAAACAGTCAAAGAAAGCTGAGGCACAGAGAGATCCTGAAGCTTGTTCAAACTCATGTGGTCAGTCCGTACTAGAGCTAGGATTTGTCCAAAGCACACTGTCTCCAGAGACTGTATTTTAATCATTTTGAATTATTGTCTCCTTAAGTAATCACTGATTACATGGTTATATTATAGGCACAATTGTAGTGAATTCGGCTATCTGGCTTTTAGTGGACAGATGATAAGAGTATCTGGGTCAGAAATGGGAGGCAAGACAGACTCCCTGACTCTAGCAAGAGATAATACTTAAAAACTGAGCAACTAATCACAAGTATCACATGGTAGGAGTGTTGTTGGGGGTCCTCCCAAGTAGACGTAGCAGCACATGATTGATTACTGGGACTGATGGCCCGGGGCCACCCTCTGAACACTGTACTATGTTCAATAAATTATGCTTTAAATGATTTGGAAGAAGATAATCCATTCTAAAAATATTGATTCCCTAGGTTTTTTGTTTGTTTGTTTTTTTAAATGGTGTGAGAGATCCATGTGATGATCAGAAGAGATAAATTTCAATAATCTGGACAATGCCCTTCCTCATGGAACACCCCCATCCCTAGATGGCGCTGGATAATTGGGGCAACACTATTAAAGAGCCAGTCATCCTTATCAGTATCTTCCTAAGAGATCCTGGATGTTGAGAATTACCCGTTCAGCTTACTTTCCCTAAAACTTCAACTCATGGTTGAAGAATCGTTTGCTTTCAGCAGATTCTTCACCCACTGTGGTGTTAGGTAATAAATCTCATGTATTACATCACCTAAGGAAGGTCTTCTCTAAACAGATTGTCTAGCAATACTCTAAACTGTTGTACTTGAGAATAGACAGTAAGAATCCTACTTGCTATATGTAAATGTATTCTAGACAGACATGATAAGGCCTGAAACTGTGATGTGATCAGCCTGAAACCTGAAACTGGTAATTCTTATTTCCGTTCATTTTTTTCTTTTTACATAGTTGCTCTCCAACTAGCAAGTGACACTCTAGAAATTAACAATCATGGTTATGAAACTATTTCAAATCGTGTATCTTGCAAGAAACATAGATGTTTAGCCTTTTCTCAGCTTCATGCATTGGCTGGAATACAATTTAGAAATTAAAAAAAAAAAAAGTTAGCTCTGTGAAAGCTGAATAATTCAGTTGCAATCAGGGTCATCTTGTGGTCTGTGTGGTGCTTTGGTTCTCCAGACTTCAGCAGCAAAGGCCTGTGGGAATTGTTTCTGAAACAGTTACCGATATAGCAGTGGGCGTTTTGGCACCAGAATGTCAATGTATCTGCTTTTTAAAAGACGATCTATAAGCTATTTCCTATTCTGTTTCTTAAGTGGTATCTTTGTGCAAGTAGTAGCATAGTATAATTCTATTACCATTGAAATATCCTTTGTAGTTCTGTAAAAATAGAGTAATCACCCCTGAAAATAATCTCATTTCCTTAGCTTTCATTTGTTTCCTTCATATTTTATGTATTTGCATTGGGGTCTTGTTTGGTTTTTCCTATGCCTGGCCAAATAATGCCAGCACTGTAGAAATGAAGAAAGCATGTAACTCCTTCAGCTTCCCACCCAGAAAGAGCCCTCCCCCCCCCCACCGCCCCGTCTCTGCTGCCCCACCGGTGGGGCCCCCTGATGGCTCAGCTAGTGTCTGAGGCTCCTCCTCTCCCCAGCCCAGCAATTTTCTATTCTGAAGAGCCAGAAGAAAGGTTTTCTGTCCTCTCTCTCTGCAGTTATGTTATGTCCGCAAGGCCGGAGGAGCGTAAATCAGACTGAGAACCCAATCAGATACCATGTGTTCTCAAGTGGACATCCAGCGTCCACACTGCCCCACTGATGACAAGCAGCAACAAGTCAAGGCGATGCTCTGATCACACATACAGCTTCTTCTTTCCTCACAGGCTCTTGCAAATCCAGATCAATTCATCGAGGCCATGCAAATCTGGTAGTTATTAACTTCTGAGAGAAAGTTATTAACTTGGATGAGGAAAAAAGGAAGTCACAAAAGGAGAATTGAGAATAGGATGTAGCCAAAAGGTCAGCTCTATCCGGGGAAAATCGGTGAGGAAAAGGAAGCCACACATGGAAAAAACATTCTCTAGCTGTTAAATAATACAAAGAATAATCATAATAGGTCTGAATGCCCCTCTTCATTTTCTTCATTTTACTCTCTATTATTTACTGATTACTTAAAAAGGGAGGAAATGACCTAGTCTATTCAAGAGGCTGTATACAAGGTAGAGCCAGGAGGTTTATAAAGTAGTAAAATAAATGCATCATTTGCATTATATGTACACAGAAAAAAGTACTCGAAACCGAATATTAGAAGAATTCACTTAACATTCTAACAGATTGCTCAACAATGCAGTCTTTTAATGTGTAGTTCTCTTTAAAAACCATTGTTACAGGCACAGAGAAATTACCAAGATGTGCTAACCCAGAAGCAAAGTTCAGTTTAAGTGTTATAACAGTATTTGTCTAAATCAGTGGTCCAACTGACATGAAATGTGATTACAGATTAGTTCTAAACGTCCATGACAAGTAAGACGTGTACTCGAGGAAACAATTCTGGTAATAATTTGGTATACTTGTAGATAAGAAAAGAAGCAGTAATTTGAGGGTATCGGGTTCTTCCCTCAGCGCTATAAAAATGTGTGGGAAGACACCAGTTTTTAATATTGTAGCCATCAGCCTGCAAATCCTAAGCAATGTATTTTATTGTGACCCTTTTGGATTATTGTGCAGAATGCTGAGTAGTGTGGACTTTATGAACTTAACCCATCCTGAGGGGGACACATTTCTAAGGTAAAAATTATGAAGAGGATTACATTTTCATACAGCTCATTTTGCATTGATTGGTCCCTAGAATGAAGTACTGTGTTAGAAACTACAGAATTCCTATCTCAGCCAGATGATCAAGGTTTGCATCATCAGTGATAAGTCCTATCAATAATAGTATGTATCCTTGTTATCATGTGATGAAAATAGTGCTTTACTTATGTAGTCTTCCTCCCAAAAAAACTCATAACCCCAGCAAAAACCATAAGAAAATGTCAGATAAACCCCAACTGAGGGGCATTCTGTAAAACACTGACTAGTATTCCTCAATACCATCAAGGTCATCAAAAACAGGGGAAGTCTGAGCAGCTATGTCAGCCAAAGGGACTCTCAAGAGACAGGACAACTAAATGTAATATGGCAGCCTGGAAAGAAGGCTGGAACAGAAGAAGGACATTTGGTAAAAACTAAGGAAATCTGACTAAAAATATGGACATCAGGGAAAGGAAGGAAGGAAGGAAGGAAGGAAGAGCAAGCCCCAAAGCCTGTAGATTGCTTTCTCATTCAGTTGTATCGGCTGCAGCATAGAACAATGCCAGATTTTGCATCCAGATGGCAGTTACTTGATGACAAACATGTGCTATTTCCTGAGATTTAGTTCATTTGATAAATGCACCGTTACTATTACTAAACAACCTGACATAGCAAAATTTTTGCTTCATTTTCTTTTTTTCTACTTCATATTTTCTCTACTAAGGAAAAGAGTTACAGGTTTTCCCCCTTTCAAGTATGGGTGGTAATCTCAAAGATCACTAGAGAATAATTATTTAGCACCTGGGACACAGCCCCCTGTGATAGCGTAGAGCTTGCAGTAGGTGTCTGTCTCATACACGTACAAGTTAACACTAGTAGTTCTTTAAAACTTACCTGTTGTTAGCAGGGTTGGGTTCTTGGGCCCCACACCATAGAAATGAGGCACAGGAGAGGCTTTGTTGGGGTCACAGACCAAGTTGAAGGGAGGCACAGCGTCGACGGAGGAGAGCTGACCTGGCCTCCCCCAACAGAGAGGAGACTCTGCTTAGGCAAATTTCCCGCTGGGGTGCCCACTCAGGTGCCCACTCAGGTGTCCAGGATGCTAATGAGGGAAAGAAAAAAAAAAAAAAAAAAAAAAAAAACAACCCTGCCTCATCCTGATTGGCTGGAAGCGCCTTGCCCTGATTGGTTGACGCAGGCGGATGACTCCCGCAGCTCACTGGTGCTCTCTGGAGCTGGGTCCTCTGTTTTCAGTCCTGCAATATATGGCACCTAAGTGGGGCCAAATCCGGGGTCTGCTTTGTAAGAGAAGTGGTTTAGCAATACCAGCAGCCCACACAAGCGCTTTGGCCATGGAAGGGGCCTCTCCTGCTTGCCTCCTTCGGATACCCGGAGCTGAGAGCAGGACTCCCTTACACGAGGGCCTCTGGTAGTATTTCCTGAAATAGGAGCTCCAGGAGACAGGGATTAGACGAAGGGCTGGCAAAGAGGACCCCAAAGGAGGAAAGGGGAAAGTATGTATCTCAGGACACTTGACATCCCAGAACCATCAAGCTGCAAGTGAGTTTTGTAGACCTGTCTAGTGCAAACCCTTCATTTTACAGAAAAGAGAGTGTCTTGCTCAGGTCTGTGCTGGGCCAGTCCCTGGTCACTTCCTTTATTATATCCCTAGAGGCTCGGGAGGGTGGTATTTGTCTTCTCGTGTTCTTCTTGTCACACACTGCGTTTTACTGTCTTTTCATTCTTTGGCCCACGGTGATCATGACCACGCGTCCCCTGTCCCTAAGTTCCTGCAGAATCCTTCTGGGATAAAGGGGAAACAGATGGACGGGAGTACACAGCAACGGTTCTGAGTCCAGAAATAAAAACTGACCCCTAGTGTTTATTTGAGCCCTCATCCCCCTGCTGCCAGTTCAGTGTTCTGATTCCCTTAAGATTAGAGTTGAGACTAATTTTAAGGTGAAGATTAAACTTCTCAAGGCCAGGGAGGTGAGGTACAGGGCAAATAAGGTAGGTGGAAATGACCATCCCTTCTGCCTTTGCTCTTCCAATAACTCAGGCCTCGGGGAAGTACCCCTCACCCTCACTTCCTTGCCTCCTGCCACTTCAGAGAAATACCAATTGTGGCAAAATTCTCATTCAATTTCCCTGAGGACTCTGTTCACCATAGCCTACGTCGCTAAAGAAAAGACGGGTAAAGACAGCCCAAGTTTTCCCCTGAAATAAAAAAATCTCTTTTCTACCCAAAGACTTTTCTTTATAGGTCATGTTCAATATATGGGTTATAATACTGAAAGAAATAAGGGAAAGCTTAACCTTAACCTTAAAATTAGTCTCAATTGTAATAAATTGTACCATATTACTTAAATACACTTTAAGTTTGATGTTTGCCTTTGTTTTTCAAATATCAGAATGTTATAAAAACTGCAAAGATAGAATCAGATAGTAAAAACATCATGGGTTAAAATGCCTGGCCCGTGTCCCCAAGTCTCTGGGACCTTGTCTAAGTCACTTACCATCTCTGGACTTCATTTTTTATCTTTAAAAAATGCAGAGGTTTGGTTAGGTGAGCTTCCAATGGTGTCGGTCCAGATTTTGAACCGTGTTAGTATCTCCAGACTTTGAGATCAAACTATCTCTGAGGTTGTGTGATTCTCTACTTTCTTGCTTAAAAGTACATTAAGTTTTTTGGAGCAAATGTAACTATGCCGTGATTCGAAACTTGAGCAAATGTTCTAGCCCTACTTCTGCTATTTAATTACTGAAACCAACCACTTATCAATGACTGGTCCACCCCACTGCAAAAGAGAAGTAAAAGTATTTGTTATCCCATCTTCACAGAAGTCAGGGAGGATAAATTAAATGAGAGAAATTTAAAGTCCTAGGAAGAAAGGCGCTTTCTAAATGCAGAATATTTGCATTACTATCATTCTTATTATGCAGCAGATATGAGAAATGCAATTTTCCTGTGTATTCCTGTTGGCCATATCTCCTCAAGGGAATGTATTTGAAAAAGAAGTAGAACTACTTCATGACTAGAGTACTCAAAAAAAAAAGAAAAAAAAAAGTCTATGTTCCTGAAAACCACAATTTTTGAAATAGAGCAAAGTAATGTTATCTCAGATTCCCTGAAGACGAGATTACACTTTCTGGAGAAAATTGATAAAATGAAATACTTTATATTTATTAAATTACTTTTAAACTTTTTATTTCTGTAAGTTTTTACCACTACTGCTGAAAGAAGAGTGACTATATGAACAACTATCCCTATGTGTCTTATGACCAAATAAATAAGAAATCATCCCTTTTTGTTTAGAATTTTAGGAATAGGGTTTCTTATGCTAACAGGGACTTTTATAAAATGTTTATTTGAAAAACATGATTCTTTCAACAGGAAATAACTCCCTGTTCAAACCTTAAGCTATAAAATGGTTCACTGTTTTCCAGTGAAGTCAGAAGATTCCACTTTTTTTTTTTTCTCATTAAACTTTTGTTTTAATGGGTCTCAAAATTCTGTGACAGATTTTTGGTCAAGTTTCCATTAAAAAGTACTGATTTTAAAAACTAATAACTTAAAACTACCACTTTTAGAGTTTAGTTATCAATGAAACTTTAATAAAGAATTAAATTAATAAGACATGATTGATTGTTTGGTTATAGAGTTAAGAAAGACTACTCATTTTTATTTGGGTGGCTGAGCTCATCTAACTCCAGACATTTGAGAATCAGGGGAATAAGGACATGTACCTACGAACTGTTTTTACATACACAGAGTTGAAGTAGCTCTGCAGTTTAAGCCCAAACCACATTTATGTTAAATGTGCAAATATTATTGGTCCAGTTTCCAATTCTACTTTCTCTCTATAAAGTTAGTTTTCTGGCTGAATTTCTACAGACCTACAAATTACTGAATGAACCAAGCTTTATGAAATCAGGAACTATTACTGCGTAAAGTTCTGCATACCAAATTAAGTGTTTATTCACTGGACAGGCAGCATGATATCTTAGTTATATCATAGACCAGGTATGCATCTTTTGTGCTTTAAGGCTCACTTTCTGAAAGTTCTTATCCCCTTTTAAACTATTTCTGTATATATTTACAGATTTCAATGCTCTTCGATCACATAAAATTTTTAAAAATATATTTTTAGGCATTTAAGTAAGGATTCTGACAAATTAAAAAAATCATCTTTATTAGGTGTAAATTTGTTGATACTCCTAGAAAGTCCTAAATGTTGAAGAAATCAGGACTTGGAAGTACCAAGTCATTGGCAGAGCTAGGACCGCAAGTCATTACCTTTTGTCTGTATGCTAGGATGCTCTTTTGTTATTTTTAAGTCCAGAGTAGACATTGTCTGATTGAATCTCATCTTACTTATTGAAGTTATGGAATAAGAAACTTAGTCATAGCTGAGAGTCCATGTGTTTACTGAAGCATTTCATTTTTATAGATTTCTCAAGAACTGATAAAACTAAACAAGAAACAAAAATATACCCAATAACTGATGAGCTCAGGCAAAGCCATGGTAATTTGCAGGTGGATTAGGAGATGCTAAGACTTTATGTGATTTTCCTTGGAGACTCTTAGAGTAGGCTTCTGAAGCTTTGTGGATTATAGATGAGTGGGGCTAAAGCAGATAAGACCACAGTGGCCTTTGGTTCCATTGACTCTTAATTACTGGCTTTTGTAACCTATCTAGAACTATTATGATGGTCCTTTGGACCCTTGGCACTTACTTTAAAAATGCACATGATACAATCTGCTTTGTAAAATAATGCTGAGCTATGACTACTGTTCTAATATCAAGATAAAGATAAAATTTTAAGGTCCACACATTTTTGTACTGGGGAGAATCATCATATGTGGTTTCCAGTAGAGAGCACGAGATGTTTACTTCTTAATAATAATGATCATTCTTTTTTTTTTTTATTTATTTATTTGAGAGAGAGAGAATGAGAGAGAGCAAGCACATGAGAGGGGGAGGGTCAGAGGGAGAAGCAGACTCCCTGCCGAGCAGGGAGCCCGATGCGGGACTCGATCCAGGGACTCCAGGATCATGACCTGAGCCGAAGGCAGTCGCTTAACCAACTGAGCCACCCAGGCGCCCAATAATGATCATTCTTAAGGAATAGAGCCCAATTCTGTGGTTGTGGGATGATGATACCATTGATTCATGGACATACGGCAACAATGGAAAACCAGTTGTGAATAATGAAGGACACCTGATTCTTACTCCATGCCTTTGTGGAAGCTGGTAATATTGGAAGAGATGGAAAAACAAAAATGGTTATTACCTATTTCCTAAAAACAGTGAATATAGTACTGTAAAGATATGCAGTTGTATATATAGAGAGAAGCTGAGATTATTCCAGGACCGTTCTGTTTCTAGGCTATGCATATATGCCTTGCTCTTCTCATCTTTATACCTGCAGCTTTACGTTTTCATCACTTTTGGAACTTCCTTGGTGTTTGGCAGAAATGAAAAGAAGGAAACATCTAGACAACTTCACTCCTTTTAATCAGTTCTTAAAAAAAAAAAAAGTTTAGTATTTCATATTTACAGAGTACCCTACAGATGAGCAGTTGTCTGTGGATTCTAATCACCCAGAGCCCCAGCTGAGTGTTATGGTCAAGGCTGTTTGAGAAATGATAGATTATCTCGGGCTCCTTCACCCAACACAGTTAATTTCTTGTTGTATATTCATTTTTGTGTTGTTGACCTGTTTTAGGGTCCTATGCATAAAAGGCTTGTCGATATTTGCACTTTCCTGAGAAGAGGATCTCGAGCTTTCACCCCATACTAAAATAATAATAATTATTTAAAATTTAAAATTAAATTATTTTACATTTTAAGAATAATTACTAATTAATAATACTAAAATAATAATAACAGTATTCTTTGAAGAAATCAGTATCTCAAACTAAGCTGAGGACCATTAGAAAATATACTTTCTATGCCTTTCGAGATTTTAAGCAACCAAACATCGAGAACTTTATTTCTTACTGATATGAATTTCCCCTAGCGCTTGGCAATTGTCCCTTTCATAAATGCTGTTTTCATGGATGAATTTTAGAATTGAATGAAGCTGGGCCTAATTCCTTGGGCCCCATTAGGGTACTCCATTAGAAACTTGGGTTCCACACTGACCTCCTTCAGGCAAAAGAAATTTATTTAATAGAACAACATCCATATACCTACCCAATTTATTTAGTTTCCTTTCCCGCTCAAACTCTTACCAACTCTAAAATAAGTAGAACGTAATTGATGGATTCACAGTATCTTCAAATCATCCCTGAGTAAAAAGGAAGAATGAAAATATATGTCCAAGTTATGAACAAGTGTAGATACCTGAAGAGGCTAAATCATCCACAGTTTAACTTTTTTACAGAGGTCCCTTCCCGGGGTGATTGCCACATTAAAAAAAAAGAAGTTATTAATTCAAAAAGGAAAAGTGTACAGGGTCTCTGTGATATAACTCTTGTCCATAAAGAGTAATCTAAATGAGAAATAAATGCATGCAAAATATTAAGCAACTAACATGTTCTGGGTGGGAAAGAAAAAATAAAGCCCGCTGTGGTAGCATTCCTACATTGTTTGACTTCTCTGAGAATCAGGCCCCAGCACAAACAATAGAATAGAACATCAAGAGCACATTATATGAAGGCCCCTCAAAATGTATCTCACCAGCCACTAGATTAAAATCACCCCACTGGGTAGTATTTTAAAAAGTCACCAAGCCACATTAGCAAAGTAATTACCAAGGTTAGCAAAGTATGATTACAGTGTTACCAACCTCTTTTCATTAAAATCTGATATATTTTCTTTAATGGTAATTGTGCTTTCAGTGGATGGAGCAGGATATGTTTAGGTGGATTTTAATGGCTACAGAGAAAATGTCTACTATTTAACATGAGATTTAATACATTCATCCCATTAATGAAAGTCCCATCAGTAGTTAATCAGAGAGTAACTATAAGCAAAGTCAGGCGGATTTTGCTGTAGAAATGCAAACACAAAACAGCTACATTATGATTTCTGCATTCTGTATCTGTGGGTTTTTTTTTTTTCCTTTTGGCAATGTTCCTTTTTGTTTGTTTGTTTATTTGTTTTAAGCTCTGTAGCCATTACTGGTCATTTCAATGGGTCTAGGATCAGAGGGCAAGAGCCCAGACCAAGTTTGTAAGAGCCCCCAGCACTCTTGGCATGAATGCATCACCCCCAGACTCAATGGGCAGCTACTGATTTCCCAGGACCATTTTAATCCTCCCCAAAATGCTCCCATGGTTTCTGGAATTCCCAAGGCTCTCAGAGAGGTTGGAGCTATAGTTCTCAATGCTTGTTGTACATCAGAATCACCGAGAGAGCTTTAAAAAAATACAGATATTTGGGTACTGCTTCCAAAGATTTCTGCTTCACTCATTCTGTGGTGGGACCCACATTACGTGGTTTCTGGGAGATGCTTGGGTAGTTCTGGTGCGCACACAGGGCTGAAGATCACTTGTGTAGATGTATCACCAGCCTAGCTTGACAGAGCCCCAGTGTAAGAAATCGGGAGTATCTTCAGGAATTGTAAGAACACCACACTTTATGAAATATATAAAATGGTATCAAAATAGTCTGAAAGAGTTTACCCTCTTCGTGTCTGAGATTGCTAAATCCAGCAAGCGCATAGGATATTATTCAAAAACAGTCTCATTAAGAATTTGATTATCTAACCTGCCAGGAAATGCTTGACCACATACAAACCGTGACAGGGTCTGATCCCAACAGATGTCCTTGTAAGGCACCTGTTGAAGTGAACTCTGCCACTGGCCCTTTAAATGGGATGGAGTTTTAGTTTTCCAAAAGTAATGGACCAGTTGGAATGCTAGAAATGTACATTTGCTGCTTATGTTCCATTCTAGTAAACCATGTCCAGAATGGCTGTGCTGATCTTTTGATTGTGTAGTTAATGAGAGAAGTCTGCAAATACCATCAGGATTGGCCAGCAGCCTCATTTATGGAGGTTTATTAGAGGGAGCCAATAATGAAAACTTAGGTTGTTTGTACCCTCTCATGAGTCTGTCAAGAATTGTTAAAAACTGCAACTGTGGTTGTAACTTGGAGAATGTTAAAACCTCACCTAGAAAGCCGTTTCACGTTTCTTCCGAGTGGAGAGTCTAAATTTGTGTTTGATTATAAAGGAATAGCTAAAATGTGATGCGGCTTAACACCAAGCATGCCTATGGGTGACTCTATCCAGAAACTGACCTAAACGAGCAGCGTTAGGATCATCTGCTCAAGTGCATTCATCATGTCTATCTATAGCATAGACGGCATCAGGTACCACCTGGCTGAAAGTCATGGGTTACACAGAGCTATGCAAATACTTTATTTTGGAGACAGCTGAATTACTCCCTGACCTGACATGAGTGAGAGGGAGGGTCATCTTCACTGTTATGCCTTCCTGCCCTTTCTAAAAATAGTAGGGCCTTTAATAAGAAGATATTTTAAGCCTCTCGTGTTCACTTGTCTCATCAGGAGAAGCTTATTTTGGCCCCTCGCATGTGTCAGATGTGCATGGGGCATAGCTAGCCCTCGGAGCACGGTCTTGCTCCTGCACACCACTCATAAAGACACTGGCCACCATAAAGTCGCTGGGATTACCAGCTGAGAGGCAGTGGGTAAACATAAACGAAGTGGAGATACTTCTTAGGAATGTGAATATGCTTCCGAAATCCTCCATTTCAGACATGGGCCCATCAGTCCTCCGCTTTTCGGATCTGTTTTCCTAAAACCTGGCTGTGATGTCGCTCCAGAGACCTCAGTGATGTTGCCGCTTTTAATAAATACTGATAGGAGCCACTACCAGCCTGTGGATAAGGGAAACTCATGAGGAACTGCCATCCCAAATCTGAACGGCAAAACCAAAACCGGGCAAAACCACAAATCCCAAAACAAAACCCAAAAAGAACCACCCCAACAATCCGTGCCCGCAAGAAGACGTGCAGGAAAGCATTGTGATGTAACTTTGACTTGGTGACTGGACCTATCAGTCACGTGACTAGCAGGCACCAGGTGCTTTGTCTTATTCTCCTTTGAAAAACAAGTGCAAATCTTGGTTATTCTGCACAACGGGGACCAAACAATTATGCTTTGGAGGAGACATAGACTCTAGAAGCAAGATGGAATTTGAGCAGGTAAACCCCGAGCCACAAGCCTGTCATTCCGGGGCGGTCGTGCGTGGTTCTCGTGTTTGCGCCTCTAAGAAATTTCCATTTTTTCGCATCAAAAAATCCAGATACGAAGCTGAAGCTGCTTTCTTCGCCAACCTGAAGCTGTCTGACTTCAACATCATCGACACCCTCGGAGTCGGAGGCTTCGGACGAGTGGAGCTGGTAGGTGATTCTTCTTTACATGCTCTGGGGAGCCCCTCTTCCTGTCGCATTTTTCCCTCTAGATTAAGATTTCTCTCTACTCTCTCATCATTACTTTTTACTGTTCCTGAATCCGTACCAAATGCTTTCATGTCCGCACATCCGAGTGTGAAACCGGTACAGTGAGCTATATATTACGTAGCCCGTAAACTGACAATAAAAAATATATATATATTTTTTAGAAAAACCGCCTCATAATAAATGAAAGGTAAACACATTAACTTGACGAGGAGCCATAAAACGCTTTTTACCTAGCTGATACTCTGCGACCTCTACTTCCTTAGTTCTGAGCAGTGCTCACCAACTTAGTCATGCGCCCTACCTACGTGTAAGTTTAAATATAGAGAGGGAAATGGGATATATATATGTTATATGTAGATACATACATAATATAATACATACATGTAATACATGTATATATATTTCATTTCCTTTACATATATTTAAATTTACATTTTAATTATTGTAGTTGTAGATCAGGTGCATGAGTAAGTTAGAGAATATGGCTCAGAGCTAGGGAAGTAAATAAATAAGTAAAATCTATATTTAATTAAAGATGTTTAATACTGCTTTAAAACTTTAAGAAAACATAAATAACATTCTAGTATTAATTCTGTGATTCCATAGCAAGCACCTAGTTATATTAGATAATATATTAGATAATATGGTTTGAATATTTCACACACGTTTGTGTACACAAACACATACAGGTAAGTGTCAGGGAGGATGATGGGGACATCTTGGTGCAAGTTTATTCATTCAACATATTGCGTGAATGTGGTGCAAACCAAATGAAAGCATAGCCTTTGAAATGTAAATTTAAGAACTGGTCGATTACAACATAGACCAGAAAAAAAAAATGTATTCTGGTAACTGAGTTGCTGCGTTCCGAGACGGTGTGGATATAAGCCCTGTTGAGAAGGCAGATTAATTTCCACCTCTCTGCTGAACCCGGAGGAGCCCCTGATATCAGATAGCGGTACAGTATGTCAGGAACTCCCTGTGCGGTGCAGTAAACAGTTACTGTTGCCATCGGGGACAAGAGAAATCCCCTTCCATAAAAGCAGACTGACCCAGCCCTGTGTTTGCTCATTTGTCCATTTGTGCTGCAGTTGGGATTCCTGGCTTCTGACAGGCAAGAAAAATCCCATTTACTTAAACATGAGACAAGAAAATTTCGAGCCATAGTGTGTTTTGTTGGATCGGCATTATGCTTCCAGTAACACTGGTTGGAAATGCTATAGTCAGGCTGCTTCTGACTTGACGTCTGACGTCATAGTGAGGATTTTCGGCTATAGGAATACAAATCGGGGGTCTAGGAAAACTTGTTTCTCTGAATTCTGCCAGTCAACGCAGTCTTTGGTTTCGTTTTCAAGAACCTTGCTTTTGTGACAAAATCTAACTGTTCATAGAGCTAGTGAAGATTTATTACCAGTGTTATCTTTGTCCTGGGGTGTTGGGACATATAAACAGGTCAGGGGGCGGAGGTCCTTGCCGGTCATCGCGTATTGTCTGCTGTGTTTATTTACATACCTGCATGTATCTCCACCCTCTTCTGAATGAAGCACTGTATGGACAGAACTCCCTAGAGGGTGATTTTGTGACTTGTAGTTTCTTAAGTATCATTTTGTAAAGATTTTGGACAATAAAACTGTTGTCTTAGTTGACGAAAAAAAATTTATGTTACAAATTTGTGGATTCTTAAAGGTCTGAGGATCTCAAGTTGGGGACCTTTAGGTTACCAGCAAGGTGTTTTATGAAATAGAGGAGTTTACTCAGGATGTTTGAAATGCTGAAGGTTGCTCATAGACACTGAAACCACTTCAAGCTGAACAATTAAATGCCAAGCTGACAGTGGAAACCTTCTAGAGACTTCCCTCAAAAATGTCTGAGGAGACACCATTAACCAGAAAATTAGGGAAGGCTCAGTGTGAGCATATAAAAGATGCCCATATAAAATGTGGTTTAAAAAGACAAAATACCTGTGTGTGTGTGTGTATGTGTGTGTGTACACATGCATAATGTCCATCCCAGCAGAGAGTCAAAGGTAGTTCAGCCTAATTTTTTTCTCATGGATATTATATTTTACTCTTCCACACAGATGTTTATAGACTAGTGAAAACCATAACCTCAGGAATTAATTTTAATTGGAGTCCAGGTTGCAAAAACGTTAGATATGCTCATGAATGATAAATCCATAATGGGCCAGGTAGGCACAACCAGTACATTAGAAAAGAGGCACGTGGTTTTAACCTCTGAAGTGACATCTTCACATCGTGTGATTTTGCACTTCCCCAGAAACCCCTTGTGAAAATCAGAATACCCAGATTGTCTTCACTGTTCGCTGTGGACTAGCCGTTTAGGTGATGGCTCTTCCCCTACAATTCATCGTCCCCTGTTCTTAGCGCTCACTCGCTGCCTGAGAATATTAATTATTGGGTATGAAAAGTATTCTCCTCTGTGATTGTTCATTTGTCACCTGTGTTCGGTGATGCCAGAATTGGGAGTCTGGCCTCAGCGCTTTGACTGTGATCACACATACTGTTGTCATCACAAAGAGTGATCGCCGCAAATAGTGAATCGCTGCAACCTTGGCACAGGGGGGCAGTAGAGTGCACCTTCAGACCAGCACCCAGGCCACTTGTAGTGGGAGAGGACCAGGCTGAGCCCCATTCTGTTGTGATTATAGAACTTCGCTTCACTCCCCTCTGAAACTGATGCATGCAAGATCATGTTATCAGTATTATAGAGTGATATATTAAAAAGGACTGCCTTCACATGGACGAATTTCACATATGCACCATACTGTACAAGTATATAAAATGGATACCTTGAACCTACCAGTCCTTGGTTCAGCAATGATGTTGATCAGGTAAATAACATCATAAAAACCACATGACACTTTAATTTTATAATGGCATTTAAAACTTTTTCCCAAGTATAGATTATAAGATGATAAACTCTTGAATTGGGTATGAAGAATTAAATTTGAATTGTTGAACCCCATTTCCTGGTAGGACTAAGTTACAAGTTTTCTCATCATTTGGTATAAAATTAGCTTCGTGTTATTTTGCATAATGATATGCAAAGGCTTCTTAGCATGTCTTAATTTTTTATTATTTATCTTAATTTGGATGAATTTAAATGCCAGAGGATTTTTCAGGCAGGACAATTACTAAGTAGTTTATTGCCAAATTTGGAGAGGAGAACATAATTTTGGCGCCTAACAGAAACTTGAACCATTGTTCAGTGATGAGGCCAGAAGCTTGAAGAACTGGTCTTATATGAATGGGAATTCTGCTCTGAAGCTATTAATTCGATTTCATAAATACTTTTAGCAGAACTGATTTTAATGAGGTGAATATCAGACATGTCCTATTCACAACTATTACCTCCAGGAAGTCATCCATACTGCTTTTTTGTGTTATCTGGCAGAAACCATATTTTCTGACCATTTTTTTTTATTTTGAAGAATGAGCTTTTTAATTTGTTCAGTGCTGCCTGTTTATCTTCCAGAAGACCACATTTCGTTTATAATAGCACTTTCAGCAAAAGAACTCAGTTTTTTATAGATGATTTACTCATTAAAGCAGTAAGCGCTGCTCTAAGACACACGGTAATCCTCTTAATTTACAAGGTCTGACTGCAAAATACGGAGATTGATTTTACAGTCACACATGGAAATTAGTCCCATCGCTCTGTGGTCACATTCCTGATTTACTTTTGCTCTCGTCAGAGAGGTGCTTGCTTTTCAGAATAGATTTGCACAAATCAGCCTTTTTAATCTGGCAATGATGATGTGGTTTAGATATTAGATATTTAATCATTTTATTCAGCAATCCAATGCCTCCTTGACCAGAGCACCGTACTTGGATAAAGATATAGGGGCCAAGATATGGAAGACATAATCTCTGTCTTCTTGGCTTACATCCCGTCTCTATCACTTGTTACGTATTTATGTAGCAGGCTGTATGCTGGGACATACAGTCTAAAGTGAGGTAACCACTGCCTCTAGGGACTCAGTTTCCTGGGAAGGACAGTCATGTAAACCAATAATCCAATAATCAAAGTACAAGCAGCATGTGCGGGGTCATTCAGGAGGTGGCATCCTAAGACAGAGGGAGAGTTAGGGCATCTACAGAAATCACCCGAAGCATTACAGTACACTTCTGTAAAATATACCTACTGCGGGCTAGTTAATTGACAAACTGATATTAATCATGTTTTTAAATTAGTGATGCCACTTCCTTACTAAAATAATCAAGCCTGGCATTTGAACCCTGCTCTGTGACCTTCACATTGCTCCACATCCAGTATATCATTTCACCTTTCTAGTTACTCTGGGAGCAGAACAGGAGGCCTGATCTGCTTTTACTGGAAGGAAGTCAGGATTAATGCATCTCAGGAGCCTAAGACCATGCAGTAAAAGGGCTGTTATTGCCCAGAACTACTGATTTGTTTTGTTTTGTTTTTTTTTTAAGATTTTCTTTATCTATTTGTCAGAGGGAACACAAGCAGGGGCAGTGGGAGAGGGAGAAGGAGACTCCCCCTGAGCAGGGAGCCCGATGTGGGTTTCGATCCCAGGACCCTGAGATCATGACCTGAACCGAAGGCAGACACTTAACCGACTGAACCACCCAGGCGCCCCCACTGATTTGTTTTTAACGAGAAGCTTTATCTATCATTCTGGCTTCTAAAAATATTTAGGTTCTTATCACACCAACAACAGCCACCATGACGACATCAAACAAATGTCACATGTACAACCTTTGTTAAAAAAAAAAAAAAAATCTTCTAGAATTCAAGAACCTGTATTAGACCTAAATCTAGAATCGATGCTGTGATGATCCATTCTTCACACCTGCTTCTGTCAAACCTGCAGGGGCTCCCCCTTCTCTGAATCTTTTGCTGTTCTTATTTCCGTGGTAAAATGTCTGTGCAGGGGGGAAAAAAAATCAGACATTATAATGTCATAGCTAAAAGCTGGAGCTCTGGACTCAGATCTCCTAGATTCAGATTTTTCTGAATTTTTCTGGGCATGCTCAGTCATTTCCTCAGAGGTCACTTACTTCCGAGCCTCAGTTTCCCATTCTCCAGCATGAAGATAACAGTAGGATATTAAGCCTCACAAGGTTACAAAGAGTAAATGAGTGAAAGCCCCCAAATAGTGCCTCACACCATAGGTCAGTAAGTGTTGTGATACTATTATTATTAAAATATGCTAATGATAACTATCATGCCCAGCTCTAAGAAAAGGGGATGGAATAATTTTACTCTTTTTTTTCTCCCTTGCTCTGCTGAGTCCCGAAGAGCCAGAGGTCTTCATAATGACCTCGGTGACAGCTTCTATTAAATCCCTGCAAAGCACTAAAGCTCCATCCTTTAGGTTCGGTGCAGTTTGCTGAATCCTGTCGGGTTCCTGCACAGCTTCCTTCAACCATGGATCCCCGTTGGGGCATAGTGAGGGCCTGGCTCTTGCCACATGGACCAGACAGGTCCCCTCTCCTTTCTCCTGCACCCCAGCCCCACCAGAGGACAGCGAGGGAGGGGGCGGGGTGGCAGCAGTTCGCAAGCACCTGCCGCACGGGGTCACAGGGCCAGATGGGGTCGGGAGCACTGTCGTGGCATTTTTGCCAGTGCTTGGCACTGGGCGTCACACGCAGGCCGAACTGGAGGGCTGTGTCCACCAATGGAAAGCGAAAGGAGACTGAGAGGTGATTAAGGCAGCAGATAGGCGAGAAATCCATTGCCCAGTCAGCAGGGTTGTGTTTCATCGTTCTGAAAGGCGAACGGCTTAACTGCAAAGGGAAACCCCACGTAAGAGGGAAACATTTCGAGAACTTCTTCCCTGGCAGCCCCAAGGCAGTGAAACGGAGTAGCTGGGGGGATGGCAGGCAGCCCTCTGCCCCGAGGCCTCGCGTCCTCTGTCACCCAGGTGAGGGAGGGTTCCGCGCTCCGTGAAGACTCAAAGCTCACCTCGGTCTCCTGCAGCCTCTTCCCTCGCCGTTCGTCTGGTGGGCTTGTTATTAAAGGTCACCCTCATTTTAGGTGCATCCTTCAAAAGAATCTAAGCTGATGCCAATTATTGATGGTGATAAATAGTACTGATTTCGAAGGGAGTTATTCGGGTAGCTACGGACAGTCCCATTCAGTGGACACTAGCTGAGCCTAACAGGTGCAGTCAGGATCTAGGCACCTCCCAGGATAGTTTCTCAGTACGCATCGCCAGGAGTCAAGTCTAGCTCTGCTTTGACGTTATGCTCATAAAGATGTGCATTAATTCATCTTGTTACTGTAGGATATATTTTATACAGTAGCTGGAACACAGTTTAGTCTGCACAGACTACAAATAATTACTTGCTACACATCTTTGAAAGTATCAATTTTATATACTAGCTATCTATAGAAATGAATCTTTCTCGCTACAAGTATTTTAAATCAGTGTCCTAGTGTCCAGTAAAATGTTCATTTCTCCTCCAAAACCATGAGTTATTCTAGAAAGATCCATGTAAATCTGGAAGGCACTAGACAGGTCTTTCCAAGGGTTACGATATGGGTGATAAAACAGTATATCTGAAAGTTAACGTTTCGGTCACTCTTAACGTTTTCTGTGACAATTTATGGGCACATCACATTCAGCAAAAATGTATCTTTTATAAAATCCCTCAATATTTTTTGTGGGATCAGAAATAACAGAGGTGATTCCTGCCTTTAAGGAATGTCTGCCTTCTTGTAAATAAGAAAATAAGACTAACATATATGAAGAAAAGCAAATGAAATCCTTTTGTATTATATTAATGTCTAAATTATGCAGAAAGGTTCTTCATATTGCAGAAAGAGGGAGACCATTTGGAGCTGATTGGGTCGAAGAGGCCCCGGGAAGACACGGGACTCCAGCCAGGGCTTAGGGAATAGGTTGGGATTTAAGTGAACAGCCAGGAAAGGCCATTCCAGGCAAAGGTTACAACACAGAGGGCCACATGTCTTCACAGGCCACTGAACCCAGCGGCAGACCCACCCAGGGGTTGCGTGGAGGAGGGGTGAAAAATGCCCTTAGGCAGCCCATCAGCCAGGGGTCACTGTGGTCTGTTCTTAGAGGAGGTCAGATGTGAAGGCACTAGGCATCTGTGGGCATTAGGTCCGGTGATAAAAACATATAGAACACAGACTCAGCTCAGCTTCCACCTGTGAAATCAAAGAATACACTATAAGGCGACTGGACAGGCTATTTTTAGGTGGGGCTCCTCCCAAAAATAAACATCATAATTTCTCTTCTAAATAAGGTAGTCTACTTTGCGCCAGGAGGTAGCCCGTGTCCCTGAAAATTTCATGTAAACACTTTCAAAGAGAGATCTCATTCATGAGAAGGGAAAACAGGCCCCTTGTATATGTTAGGAATGTTGAAAATAGCCATGTCCTTAAAATCAAATGGTTTCTCTTGTTTTTTTTGGGGGGCGGAGATAGGAAAGAGCCACTCTGTATGTTTCAGGGTAGCTCATCAACTGTATACATTTGATTTATTGCTAATTCATACTCTGTCCCTCATATTAATATCCCCCACTGACACACAACAGCATGGTAGCTTGAACACTGAGCTCTGAGATCAGGTTCTGGGGGCTGGATGCTCAGTTCTGAGCCCCTGACCTCCAGCCAGCTGCCTTGCAAGTTCACGGTCAGAACAGAGAGAACTTCGGCACCCAAAAAGAATCACAGAAGCTCAACCCAAGGGAGCCAGTGCGTGGTCATGGCTCCGGTCACTGATTCCACATCCATGTGGACGGAGCAGCATAAATGTTTCATGGGGCTGTTTTCCATAGACGAAGTCAGCACGGGCAAAAAAAAAATACAAAATACATTTGGAATGGGCTTAACTGTATTTAAAGTACATTTATATTTGTATGAAATCTTGTGAAAAATTCCAAGTCCAAAAATAGGGAGGAAGGAGTTATCCTATTTTATTTAATATCAGGGTGAAGTTTGAGTATTATCACCTATCTCAAGACATTAAGAACAGATTATAAGCCATTGGTTAAAATCCTCCCAGTATGTAACAGAAACATCATAAAGTTTTTTATGCCTTATGTCTCAAAAGTATCACGAGAATACAAACACTTTCATGAGTGAAGCTGAGCACAGCGCACAGAGCTGAATTTTGCAATATGGGATTCTGTTTCATTTCAGCTGACTTTAAGCTTTCACAGAGTCAATAAATGAAAGAAATTGGAAGTGTCAACTTAGGAGTCTCAACTCCCATCTATGTGAAATTTCAGGTTATAAGTGTGCTTTAAGTATTGGAATAAGTAGGATTATGTGAAATATTTTAGTGATGAATTTAGAAATGAGTAAGCAAGTTGGAAACCTGCTACATGTAGTATTTCTTTATAAGGATGAATGAGATTGTGCATAGAAATCAAATATCGGTTGGGGCAAGAAAATATTTGATGATTTGATAAGGAAAGTGAATTTTTTTGCCCATCCCCCCACCCACCTCCACTCTGACAACCACAAGTTCATTCTATTTGTCTGTTGTGTTGTTGTTGTTTGCTGGTTTTGTTTTTAGATTCCAAAGATAAGTGAATCATATGGTATTTGTCTTTCTCTGTCAGACTCATCTTGCTTAGCATAATGTCCTTTAGGTCGATCCATGTTGTTGTAAGTGGCAAGATCTCATCCTTTTTTATGACTAATATTCCAGCATGTGTGTGTGTGTGTGTGTGTGTACGTACGTACCCATATATACACACCACATCTTCTTTATCCATTCATCTATTGATGAACACTAGGGCTGCTTTCTTGGCTATTAATAATGCTGCAGTAAACACAGGGGTGCATATATCTTTTTGAATTAATGTTTTTATTTACTTTGGGTAAATACCCAGTGGTGGAACCAGGGGATCACATGGTATTTCTAACATTATGAGGAACCTCCATACTCTTTTCCACAGTGGCTATACCAGTTTATATTCCCACCAACAGTCACGCATGAGGGTTGCTTTTTATCCACATCATCACCAACACTTGCTGTTTCTGGTGTTGTTGATTTTAGCCATTCTTACATGTGTGAGGTGATAGCTCACTGTGGTTTTGTATCTGTATTTTGATTAGTAATTTTGCACATCTTCTCATGTGTCTACTGGTCATTGTATGTCTTCTTTTGAAACATGTTTGACTGCTCTGCCCATTTTTTAAATTGTATTATTTGGTTTTTGATGTTGAGTGGTATAGGTTCTTTATGTATTTTGGATACTAACCTTTTATCATAGTCATTTGCAAATATCTTCTCCCATTCCGTAGGTTGCCTTTTGTTTTGTTGATGGTTTCCTTGGCCGTGCAGAAGCTGTTCGCTTTGGTGTAGTCCCAATAGTTTATTTTTGCTTTTGTTTCTCTTGCCTTAGGAGACATGTCTAGAAAAATATTGCTAGGGATGATGTCAAAGAGATTATTGCCTGTGCTTTCCTTTAGGAGTTTTATGGTTTCAGGTCTCACATTAATCCATTTTGAGTTTATTTTCATGTATGGTGTAAGAAGGTGGTCCAGTTTCATTCTTTTGCATGTGGCTGTCAAATTTTCCCAACACCATTTGCTGAAGAGATGGTCTTTTCCCCACTGTATATTCTTGCTCCCTTTGTGATAGATTAATTTGCCATATAAGCGTGGGTTTATTTCTAGGCCATCTATTCTGTTCCATTGATCTATGTGTCTGTTTTTGTGCCAGTGATGAAAGAAAATAATTTAAAGTTTATCATATCAATTTTAATAATCACTACAAAGTGAAATAAGGTTTACTTTACACAGCTACTCTACGGAAGAGAAATGATATATTTAAACTGCACATTTCAGTAAACGACTTTGATTCAATATAGGTAGCCTTTTGAGTCAATGAATCAGTGCTAATTCCTTAATAGGAGAAATCACAAGTATTCTTTGACTGCCAAGTGATTTCTTTAAAATAGTCCGTTTGTTCATTTAATTAAAAATAGAAAAGTATGATGTTCTTTTCCTGATCTTCCTCCAAGCTAAAAGTTAAATGTCTTTTTTGAAAACTATCTCCTCTATGAAAATAGTCTTACTTGGCTTTTGATCAATTTGAATTTAATCACATAGACATATCCTGCTACAGAACCGAATTTTAAGTCTGAAGGCAAGTTACAGAGCAAATGGAATTGACATTTTTGATGAGGGGTTGTGGTGAACATGGGAAGGAGAACAAAGAGAGAGAGAAGAGAGACCCTCTCTTGATTATCACTTGTGCAAATGGCAGAGGAAAATGCAGAGGTAAAATAAGCTATTTTTTTCTATGCTCCTTTGTTCTGAATGGTATACATGATGATATATGTATATATAAACCACTTAATGGTCATCGATGAAATAAGTTTTACATGTCAAATTCTTACCATAAAATTGTGTCATGGTGCCATGCCTCTGTTCCTCCTGTCTGAAAAGCTTTTCAACTATGGCATCTGTTTAAAGTCATAATCCATCCTTCGGCTTCCCTACCTCAGCTGACTATGTGTCACACGGGCTGTGACAAGTCCCTTATGCTCCCCTCCCTTGTGCGTCCTTTGGAACAAACCAGATGCTGTGATTCATTCTTAAGTTTTGGACGCTGACTAAGGAAAGGAAAACATCTGATGTTCCTGTGCAGTGCAGAGAGAGAGGTAAGGGAGAAGACTCTGAGCAACTAGGGAGAAAAGAAGTTTTAACCACCAGGGTTTTCTATCATGACTTACAGTAGTGTTCGCCTGAAACCATAGTACTATTATAGAGAAAAGTAATTCTCATAGAAGGACTGGCATGTTTTTGGTTAGGAAACGTTGAGGAATACAATCCAATACTACTGTGTGGAATAGGAGTTTTCTATGCACTTAAAAATTTTTTCTTTCTCGCATGAATATAGTAACTTCTTCTGAAAATGTGAGCACAGGAGTTTGTCATGCCCAAGAAGTTATCTGAGTCAAAGTGATGACGCTGGTTTTCCCTTCTCTGTGAAAGTGAAACTTCCTCAAATTCAGACAGACTTTTCCTGTCCTTTCATTTTCCTTCAGTTGGTTGGGACAACTAATTAAAACACAGATTAAATTATGAACTGTAAGAGTAAAATGCTGTTTACAAGTATCCACTTTAATTAGCATTCCCACATATCTTGATAATTGTTCTTAGTAGCATTTGTAAACTTTCAGAGTATTTTCACATATGCTATCTGATTTGATCTTACAATATCTGTGCTTATAAGGGGATTTTATTCCCCTTTTATAAGCGAGGCAAAGGCTCTAGGAGTCTGGGAGCCTTTAGAAGGCTCTAGGAGATTACAGGAGGTCGCATCTGATCTCAGTTGTACATTATTAAAATACTAAAGGCATGGCCCAGCAATTACCTATTATTTTGATGAAATAATTTTGTGATAATTTGCATATTTTGCTGAAAATAACACATGATCCTACTTTTTTTTTGGAAGTGAGGCCTTTTTTTAAAATTTAGGACTTGTAATCACAATAATTAAGTCCTAAAAAAGGATCATATTTTTTATAAAAATGTTCATCATTAACAGATACTGGAATAAAAATGGAATACAGTTTTAGGTAACTGGGGAACTTTTATCAAAGGGGGATTGATAAGCATAGAGAGAAATCTATTTCTAACATTTGTTCCTTAAGATATAAATTAAAAATATATCTCACAATCAATGAAGACAAGAATTAGAAGATAGACATAGTTTCTGGCTTTTTCCTCTTTAAAAAAAAAAAGCCTTTAAAAGCCTTGTCGAGGTATGATTTGCATCCCACAGGGTCCCGTCCCTTTGGCAGGTCACGTCCATTCCTGTCCCATCTCCAGCAACTACTCACCCACCTTCCATCTCTAAGCATGAGCCTCTTCTGCTGTGTTTTCTTAGGCTACACTTTATTTTACACCGTTTTTGTTTTCTACTTGTACAATTGAAGATCTAGTTCATTATGGACCCAAATAGCCAGGTGTTTCATGCACAGCAACTGATGCTGTCCGTTTAAGTCTTCATGTAAGAAATCATTTTAATTACAGCATCATCCAGAAAGCCACTTTCTCCCCCAAATAATGAAGATACAGCTATATTGCAAAATGAACTATGAATTATTAATAAAAAGGTCTGATAGACGAGTGGAGGAACAGATTCTAAGGACAAAAACTCTCAGCCCGAGGTGATGAGTCAGTTTTAAGTTTGTTCTCATCATAACTCCCCTTTTCAGGGTCAGGAATTGGGTCCAGCAGGACACAAGCCTTTTAAAGACAAGTGCCTGTCGCAGACAGAAATGGGGGCGTTCGTCTAGCCAGCGAGTGTGTCTCCAGAGCTCTCTGAAATGCTGGGGGCATTGCCTCTCAGCTTCAGTCCCGGTTACCTGGGGACAGCCTGGAGCCTGGCAGCTAAGAAGTTGCCAAAAGCGATGTCAGAAATTCCCACCTTAAGATCTGCTCGGCCCTAGGATGCGCTCGTTCAAATGGCAACACAGTGCTCCACACAGAAGTAACATCTTGCGAGAAGTGAAATGTTTACTAATTCTAGTTTCCGATATAACGCAAAGCATTGTTTCTGAAACAGAAGAGGAAGATCTGGAGTATTAGCGTTTTCTTGTTGTTTTTCCTATTCTAGGAATGTTGATCATAAAACCAGTGTGGTGCAAGGCTCAGCTGTCTTTTTCAAGTAGCTTCTCGGCCCTTCACCTGTTCCCTTGGTAGGTCTGAGACGGGTGAGGGAGGATAGGAACGGGCATAAAGTGACAGTGGCCTGTGCTAGCTCATATTTTCAGGACATTGCTTTGACCTGAAGGGACCATGACCGCTGGAGGCACCTAAGAATCAAAGCCGCTAATATGCACTGAATGGGTGCTCTGTTCCAGACACTGGGCTTGATAGGTGGGCCCTTTTATTTCATCTTCCCAAGTAAACTGAGGATTATCCTCACGTTATGGATAAGGACAAAGGGACAGGGTGTCAGAAATGCATCCAAGATCACAAGCCCAAAAATGGTTGAGATTTAAACAAAAGCAGTGACATTTTAGAGCTCACACTTTTAACCCAGGCTCTAGCCTGCATGCTGGCAGGGGGTGGGGGGGTGGGAGTCTGCAGAGGAAGACAGAGGCAGGGAGCATGCCAACACAGCTAGGCTGGGAAGGATTCCTGGGGAAGGAGGGGAAGAAAAGCACACATGCATTTCCTCCTCTCTTGCTTGCCTGTGTCCACACGGATTTCCTATCTCTAGCTCACCCAACTGCAAAATCATCATCATCATCTCAAGTTGACAGAAGCAGACTTAGGGTAATTCATTTGGCCAACTGGAAGAATAAAAAGCAAACTACATTTCACCTTCAAAATTTTCATGGGTTTGTTTTGTGAAAGCCCTTTCATAATAAAGCCTAATAGCTTTATTATGAAATTTGTATTAAATACAAACTGCTATAACTTACCCTGAGAGTTCATGTTGTACAAAAGAATATGGCAGGTCCTTTAAGGAGATGAATAGTGTGGTTCAACCCAAACTTGAGTGGATTGTTATGCTGTATATAACCTTGCAAGGTCTTTGCATTCATGGGATTCTAGCGGAGTGGTTCCCATTGAACCAGGATCCTTTGAGAGAGCCAGACACTAATAAATAGGTAGTACAATCTAAGACAGACTTTAAAATTTATTTTCCATGAGAGTCATTGTGTTTACTCATAAAAGGGATAAATGCTAATTGTACAAAAGTTAAGCAATTCAAAAAAGCAAAAAGAAGTAGAACTGAAAATTTCCCTAAGGGAAAACCATTATTAACATATTGGGAAACACATTTCTGACTCTCTTCCTAGATTTATTTTAGACAGAGATATACACATACATACAAATTATTTATGGGATCATAAAATGTATGCTGGCTTGTATCCTGTCTCTTTATATATGACACATATATATGTTGTCTGTGTAAATAAATTTGGGGGGCATATTTTTCCATAATAAAAAATGACGACTTAGAATAAGTTTTTATTTAAATTCCAGTTAACATCCAGTGTAATATTAGTGTCAGGTGTACAATACAGTGATCAACACTTCCCTATACATCACCCCGTGCTCATCAGGACAAGTGCACTCGTTCATCCCCAGCACCTGTTTCCCCCATCCCCCCCACCACCTCCCCTCTGGTGACCATCAGTTCTCTATAGTTAAGAGTCTATCTCTTGTTTTGTCTCCCTCTGTTGTTTTTTTTTTTTTTTCCCCATTTGCTAAGTCATCCTTTTAAGGCCTAGTTTTTTACAGCTGCATTGCAGGGATGTACCATAATTTATTTTTCCACGCTTCTCTGGATGGACATTTAGATTATTTCCAAATTTTGCCATTAGACACAATCTAAGAGTCGGACATGTCGGTTAATCAGGAGAAAATTTTTCAGAGCATTCACTCCAGCAGAAGGCGCTATGTCTGCTGAGTTACCTCTGCCAGTAGTCCTCGGGCGGTCTGACTTCTCGGTTACAAGCCGGGATCCTGCGAGTCTTGTGTCCTCCTAGTTTAAAATGGAAGTGGAGATTCTAAGGGCTGTCCTCTAAGGAACTAGACAGGTCTTTACAGAATGCAAAGGATGGTGGTTCCAGACGGTGGGGCTGTCTCCACTCAAGCAAAGACAAAATGGAAAGCCTCCATAGATGAGCTATTTGGCTCTGTAAACTTCTTCTAATTAATACTTACTAAATTGGAAACTGATGCAGCTGACTCCCAATCATCTCTGCAGCTTTTACATGCATGCCTCTCTTGGGCAGCAACCACCTGCCACCCACCAGCTGTTAGCACCATATCCCTCCCCCCACCTCCATCCTTTGAATTCCACAAGGAGAAGCCATCACTCAGGCACCCCAGATCCCCGAGCATCCCCTGAGGTCCCTAGGGAAAAGCCAGTGAGGCTCTGGCATTTCCAGCATGGGTGAAGCTTCATGGTATTTACCGCACGGTTCAGTTTTTCTCATGGAGTCTCTCCGAGGGAGCCAGTTCCATTAAACTCTCATTTGTAAAGCATCAATCACTGTGCTGTCAGTTCCTTTTCTCTTCAGCTGAAGGGAAGCAGCATATACAACAAATAGCTTGGGCCAAAAAGACTGGAGCATGAACCCAGTTCTGCTACTTGACAGCTCAGTGGCCTTGGGCAAGAAATGACCCTGTCTGGTAATCCTCGGTTAGCTCCGCTGAAAAATGGGGATGACAGTAGTCCCTCAAAGGGGTGCCTAGAAGATTAAGGGAGAAAACTCACTTATTATGCTATTCCTGACAATATGAGCTTTATTGATGTTAGCGATGTTAGCTATTGTTGTTAGTGATGATGAAGTCTTTGTAAAAACACAACAAAAATCTCATCCTCCCACCCTTAAGAGTTGATGTTGGGACTAAAAATAATGCATATGGATGTGCCCAGCATGTATGTGTTTCACAAAGGCTAATTCCCATTTCTCTCTGACAGCCCCGAGCTTCGTTTATTTCCCTGCATAGACTCTCCCTAATATACAGTACAAAACTACTGAAGAAATAGCAAAGTAGATACATGTTTTTACCTCATATCCTGACTACAGTGAAATAAACATCTGTGTGTGGGTGTAACAGTGATGAGCTGGTTAGAACGAAAATGGGCAATATACGGGGAATCGTGGAATGTGTTCATTGGAGGGGAACTCAGAACTCAGGAGGAGTGCTGGCTAGGAGATGAGTCGCAAACAAATGGCCATGGTCTCAAGACGTGATGGACCCCAAGAGCTCGTTGGCAGCCAACTGGACTTTGTTCTAGAGATGATTTTATTAGCCTAGTAGTCTCCCTGGTTGGGAATGGCATTCAAGGAAAACGCTGGGTTAAGAAAGCATCTTGTAAAAATACAAACTGAAAACTGGAAGCTGAATCACGTGGGTATTTGGCCATGTTTATTGCTTGTGCAGTGTTGACACGTAGAAATCATTTCTTCCCTTCCATGCCTAATTAAGGGCACTTTGGGACCAAAGAAAAAGACCAAATAACCCATGCTTGTCCTTATAGCTTCCCTTGTTTTTCTCCTGTTAAGCTAAGAGATACACAGTGTGGAGCTGAGACCCCAGCTCCACTGTGACTTTGCCCATGATAAATCGTCATGGTTCCTCATGTTCCCTCTTTGATTCATGCAGTCAACAGATATTTAATAGGCATTTACTCTGTGTCATGGATAGTGAGTAAAAAGACCCCCCATCACAGGCTGCTTACAGACTAGTGAGAGGAGACAGGAGCTGAACAAGTAATGAAAAATAGTCTGTGTATGCGCTTGGGATAGAGCTAGAGAGAACAAGAAAGCAGGGAGAGGGGGGTGGTTTCTCTTTTATGGAGGTTGGTGTGAGGACACACCAATGAGGAAACATTTGAGCAGAGAACTTCGGGAACTGAGAGGGGGACTCCTGGGGATATCTGTGGGAAAATATTTGGGCAGAAAAGTACAAGCAGATAGACTGAGGCACAGGCTTGCTCGGTGGGCTCCGGGAATAGCAAGGGGGCGAGCGTGACCCCAGCAGAGTGAGTTAGGGAGTAGCTGGGGTCTAGACCTCGTAGTCTCTGTGACAGCTTTGTCTTTATAGGAGCGAGATGGGAAGGCACTGGAGTGTTCTGAGCAGAGGAGTGAGGTGATCTGGCTTTGTTTGGCAGACATGTGATGTACGCTATCGAGCAGAGCCTGCTGGCTGGGGCAGGGGTCCAGCAGACAGACCCTGGGCCAGTTTCCCACCCATGGCACTTTCTCACTTAAGGTCACAGTAACTCCATACGGTGTTCTCTCCTCAGCAAGAACTGGGGCTCTGAGAGCGAAGCAACTAAGTAAAGGCAGGGTTGAGGTCCAGACCTGTGATGACCCCAAATCAGAGTTCTTTCCTCCCACCCTGTGTACAAGTAAAAACGTACATCATCATCACTACGAAGAATAATGGACAAGTTTTCCATCAGGTGTGTAAGCCACCCAAGACACTGAGGTCCTTACACTAAGGCTCCGAAGAGAACATGAGTTCATTTCTTCTCTGGTGTTTAGCACTCTGACACGGCTTATTTTTCATGCTGTCTGTCCAGATTTCTTCTAGAAGTGTGTGTTCACATTTTGTGTTTTATTATGAACTACAACTGGATTCATTTGAATCACAGTCATCTGTCATCTGAAAGAGTTTCAAAGACCCATAGAGGGGCCTTTGGCCGCTTAAGGCAAATTCGAATTTCCATTTTTCTCTCTGACCTGTCATAGAGATTCACAGATGCTAGCCACAGCCTGAGGCTCATTGATGTGAAGTGTCCTTGTGTTGTCGTCCAAGGCCCCTACCCTGTGAATGTCCTCTTGGACTGTGTTCAGTCTGTACACGTGTGCATGAACAACACCGTGAAGAATCGCACTGCTGGGCAGATGACGCAGTAAACAATTCACAACTCCAGGGGGCAGTGATCCTTCAGCTGAAAAGCAGAAACAGCTTGCCATGTCATTTACCCAAGGCTTTCATGACTTCCAAATAATGCAGGCTTAAAGATTCTGTTTGTGGCTCCACAGCACTAGAAAACTCTTTGCTGTTGCTATGAAGCAATTAGCTCCATCACCCAGATCTCTTCCTTTCCTTACAAGTCACCTTGTTGAGGGGCACCTGGTGGGGGCACAGTCTGTGAAGCCTCCCCCCTCTGGGTCTCAGTTCAGGTCATGATCTCAGGACCATGGGGTCAAGCCCCGTGTCAGGCTCTGTGCTCAGCAGGGAGGCTGCTAGAGATTCTCTCCCTCTCCCTTGATCTCTAATAAGAATAAATAAAAATCTTAAAAAAAAAAGTCATCTTGTTAGCATTTTTTGTAAAACAGTGACCCACAGACCCACAGCTTGCCTGAGGACTGGTATGTGGAGAACAAAAGCCCCCGGGAGCCATGTGGGACTGCGCCAATGGTGTGGAGGCCATGGAGATGTCCCAGCCCAGCTTAGGCTTTCCCAGTTAGTACGACAAAGCGGTCAGCTTTGAGGGCAGACAGGATCAAAGCCATCATGCATACTGGAGAAGAAGAAGAAAAGTTTTCAGAATCTCTTGAAAATTTTGTTTTAATTGGGAGGAAAGGCCAGACTGGGCAGTAGGAAGAGAAGGGACAGGACGTGCCTCTGCAGTCTCTGCAGAGAGAGGGGTCTCCTATGGACACGTCCACCGGCCAGGACCGAGGAGGAAGAGTCGTAAAGACCCATACGGTCCTACATCTACCACACCTACTGGAAGAGACATTGGAGAATTTCGTTTTTATGCTCTGTTGATTGCAGGAGAGAAACTCTGAAGTATGCTCCGATGCATCATGTGATATGAAATGAAATAACACAGTGAGAATCCAATTCACTTTCCCTCTTCCAATCCCAGTAGACACAGCACTAAGTGAGCATCTAGGTACCCTCTATCTGGTCCAGTGGAAGGACCATGGACAAGGGCCGTGGACCTGGATTTCTGCCCGGCTCCAGCAAGCACGTAGTGTGTGACTCAGGCGGCACCCGAGGGGGTCCCTGCTGTGCTCAGCACACTGGGTAATTTGGGGATGAGAAGGCACTCTGTTATATTAATGCTGTGGACTTTTTCTCACTTATTTTCTGTGCTTTTCTTTAAGGTCCAGTTGAAAAGTGAAGAATCCAAAACCTTTGCCATGAAGATTCTCAAGAAACGCCACATTGTGGATACGAGACAGCAGGAGCATATCCGCTCAGAGAAGCAGATCATGCAGGGGGCGCATTCTGACTTCATAGTGAGGTAAAGACCCCACACCCCCCGGGCTGATGTGCCCACTCTCCGTGGAAAGTCAAGCCACCAAACCCGTCGCCACCCCTGCTCACCATCACACATTTCATTCACCCAGGAAACATTTTTAAATCTGATTTTAAGAAAGTTTTGTTAGGCTTAAAAAAAAAAAAAAAAAACCTGAAGTTTGATTCTATCCTTTTTTTTTTTTTAAAGAATCAGATTCTGTGAAAAGAACGTTTTTCCCAAAGGAGATCTCTCCATTTCTGACATTCCATTTTATGCTCTCTGTGACTGAAAAACCCTACATAGACTTTTGGAGCTTGAAAGACAAAAATACAAAAATCAAATTATCCTCCCTTTGAATACTAATATGTAAATTTAATTTTTTGAAGATTAAAAAAATGAAATGACTGTTCCATATCCGTATTTTCAGAGCATTAGAGGATAACAGGGAGTTCTTATATACCAAAAAATAAAACCTGTTCTAGTTAATTTGTCAGGGGCACTTAAAAACAGGGCATAAGGTGAACTTAAGGAACAGCAAGGGAATTTCATACATGTCTATGTTTGTAAAGTATATCTATTTTATATGCATGTAGGTTGCATGTTTATCACCACTCAATGTGGCTCAAGTGTCCATGCTTAAAACATCAGCCAAACTGGGACCCCAAGAAGCCACCTTGGTCCATAATCCTTTGGACTCCTCCATTCATTGCCCAGGAAAGACTAGCCCCTACACCATACATACCTTAGTCAGGAGCCTGTTGCCTCCTTTTCCCTATTTGCAAACAGATTTCCTTTAATCTTTCCTAATCCTTTCTTTCCTTTAATGACATTTCAAGCTTGGTAAATCAAGTATAAGACTGTAATCTGAGCACTTAAAGCATTTACATTCTTTTCAAAGACAACAATGTTTATAACCCTTGTTTTCTTGTTTGCAATTCACAGATTGTACAGAACGTTTAAGGACAGCAAATATTTGTACATGTTGATGGAAGTGTGCCTGGGTGGAGAGCTCTGGACCATTCTCAGGGATAGGTAGGAGTTTTAAGAAATGTCTATCATTTCTCTAAAAATGTAGTTGACTATGATGGTCCTAAGAAGAGTCCATTATAAAGTATAAAAATCATATTTACATGTTACATATGCTTATATTTCAGAAAATAAGTAAATATGGGCTACAACCCACCGTACATACATGCTTTAGTCAATGTGACGCTCACTCTGTTTCTGATTCGTAACTAATGATAAAGGCTTAGTCCAGCATGGAAATGGTAACCTAGCAAGGTATATGCACAGGTCTTTTTTTTACCCTGAATATCAGAATCAGCTGACTGTATGCCTAGAATTCAGTTTGTTGCTGTGACTGAAGGGAACAGAGGTAGGTTATAGTTGCTATCTGGATTAATTGTCAGCTTAATTGCTTTACTCATTGGCCAGATGGGCAGTCTGCCTTTCCTGACATTGAGAATGCTTTTTTCCCCGAGTTACTTTTTCTTCTGGCTTTACATTGCTCTTTGGTTTCAAAATTAACAAGTTCTAGCCATCTTCTTTAGGCTTCAGCCGATCTTAGGAAAAAATGAATCCACTTATAAGCAGTATTTCACGTAAACAATCTAATTCAGATTGACTTATGTTTGCCCTTTGAGGGCAAGTAAATTCGGTCTACTTAGTGCTTGTTTCTATCTCTTATTTATAGAACTAGCAAACTAAAAATCTATAAAATGTCCCAGGAGATCATTACCAATCCTAAATTTTTACTTAAAAGACAATTTTCTTTTCCTGTGAACGATCTTTTGCTCGTTTCCTATGACTGATCAAACATTTAGAAGTCATCCTTGTTCCTTTGAAGGTTCACCTTTTGACATCTTTTCTTTTTTCATATTTGTTACAGTCTTACCCACATTCTCCTTCATTGGGTAACATCTTACTGAAACTCTGTTGTAGACTGCCCTGTTGTTGCCAGAAAGCCTTGCTATTTTTTGAAAACTTGTTACTCTGTAGATATCCCAGAACAGTAATTAATAGAACCCAGAGTAGCTTATGAAGTCTCATTCCTAATAGCATTCTTATGGTAACTAACTTACTTCATGTCTTTGGAAGCATTGACCTTTCAGGTCTTATCCCCTTTGCCTTCCTTGTATGTATCAATTGGATTTCTTTTTACCTTATCTTGTCCTAATTACATTGATGTTGTGTTTCACTTCTTTAAGGGAAATAAGTATATAGGGCAATGCATCATGTTGGCAGTAGGGGCCAGGGTAAACATCTGTACTAAGATGTTTATAGTCCATTATTACATTATTTCTAATAATACTTGAGCACAGATCATATGCCAGGCATTGTGCTAGAAGCTGGTGATACAATGATTGATAAAAAAAAAATGTGATCCCCTTCTCATAATTTATGGACTGCTGCATAAAGTTACCATTCTGATTTGTGAGTTAGTTAATGTCTATGTGGTTCTATTTTTGACCTGACCTTTCAATCCCCTAATTTATTTGAAATTGAAATATCTTCCCTGATTTGTTCTAATTAGAATAGAAGATTTACAGGTGGAAGTAAACATTGAAAGCAATAATAAGCCACAGAGGGAGAGGAAATATTTTAAGCTTTTATTAACTAACTTCTTTAAGAGGCAACAACACAAATCAATCTCAAGTCCACTTACGGGGCATCAAACATGCATAGGAATCCAATTTCAATCTAGTTTTTGAAAGAAAATATTATTTCCTATTTCTCCCCTATTTAACTCAATTTGCATTTTGTTGGCTCATCAATGCCAGCCAAGGCTTCCGAGGGAGATGTATTTTGATCAGCCAGGGCACCTAAGGTTGCTATTTAAAAGCGGTTTACCTTTGGAGGAGTGGATGGAGGCAAAATATCGGTGGATGGTCCTTTCCACCCGGCATGCTTTTTGGTCAGGTCCGTTTCCTTCCCTTTTATCATCCCTGGGTTTGGGATACACGGTTGGGGAGTCCCCGCCGTGCGCTTACTACTACGTGAAGAGGCATGATCTGGAGCTAGAAAGGCTGCCTGTTCCTTCCTAAAGATTCAGTAGGGCTGAAGCCTTGGTGTTAAAAGCAATAGAACTATTATATATGCATATAGCACCTTACTGCTTTTATTCTCTTTTTTTTTTTCCCGCACTACTCAAAAAATAAATTGGTTCTGGGGTTGAGGGTGGGGGGTGCATAGTTGTGGAGCTCCAGGCTCCAGTTAATATTGCCACTGACTAGCTTTCTCACTCTTTGAGGCTGGAAGTCCTAAAAGTTAATTGTTAGAAAGAAACAACAACAACAAAAAATGCCAAGAGAAAAAGGAAAATAATTATGCTCTTTGTCACAGTGTATATGAAAATATCTGGGGTCAAAACAAATCCCATTCAATTCATTCAGTTTTCTTTTTGCATCCGAGGAAAGCAGCAGTAGGGAGAAGCTATTCTGAAAGGATAAAGGAAATGTATTTGGGTTGATTTTAAGAAAGGCTTGTGTGACCATTCTTGACCGACATGGTAATGCCTCAGGGATTTAGCAAAGGAAGTCTGGATAGCAACAGACCTCCTCCTCCTGTCACCTAGTAAGTGAGATGACCACCTCCTGCCCCTCTTTTTTTCCTCATCCACATAGAAAAGGAACACAGAGTGGGGTTTTTTTGTTGTCAAAAACTAAGAATTAAAATACTATAAAGTAGAATGATACCATATATACAAACAGGACTGGAGGACTATTATCTTTGAGATATAAGTAACACCCCTGAAATGTTAATTGGTGCAATTATTTCTTTGGTCTATTCTTTTTAGTAGCTATCATGTTTTGTCTTCTCACTTGTGACTTTGTGTTTTCCACATATTCTGTACCATTATTTGGAATAGGTGTGTACGCATTAATTTTATTCACCTTTCCTCCATAATACTTAAAGAACTGGCAATCCCTACAACTTCCTTAAAAATGTTAAGTGGTTAATATAAATGCTAATATATCCTAATATAAGCACATATTAAAATTGGTATTTATAGTAGTCTAAAACTCAACATTTCAACTGTTAAATTTTTTTAATATATATTAATATTTCCTGAATAATTATTTCAGAAACCATAATTTTCAAATCACGCACATCTTACTTCTAGTCATGTATCCTCCTGGATGTGTTTTGTAAGTGGGCCAGTAAGTTAAATCTCCATTCTCTTTGATTCTAACTATACTGTGGAGGGTAATTATTTAAATTCCATCTAGGATGACAAAATGGATAGTGCAGATCAAAAGTATTTCAAGGGGTCAGGAGGGTACCAGAATCAGAGGATCCTGAACTCACCTCATTCCAGGGACACACCAAGATGACAGCTACATTTATACAAAGAACTCTGAAAACAACCTGAAGACTGTCATAGCAAGCCTTCCACAGTTCGTCGTAGAGAAGAGCCCACATTGGAAAGGGTAAGAGGCACAGACACACGGTTGGGAACCAGCTCTCCCATGAGATTAATCACAGCCAGGAGGGGCACCGCCAGCATGGAGAAGCAGGAGGACCAGGCACCCCCAGCACGGGGATAACAGGGACCCAGACCATTTCCAATAACGCTTAACTCAGCAAGGGCTTAAAATCAGCTGGGCTTGGGTTCAGGTACTTGAGACATCAGTGGCCTTAACTCCAGAAGAGCCTGAGGGCAACAGAAAATGGAGTCCCCCACCCTTAAAGAACCAGCATAATAAGCTGCCAGCAGGGCACAGAAAGGGCAATTTGAAAAGTGCCTGGAGTCACGTGAAGGACATTTATTTCCAGAGCATGCACCGGAGTGGCAGGAATCTTCAGGAGCCTTCTCCAGGAAAAAAAGGGCTGGCAGGCATTTCTCTTCCCTTTTCCAGCCTCGATGGGCAGACACTTGGGGAAGCCAGGGCTCTAGCACTGCGTGCCCCACTCCCACGTTCCCTGTGGACCCGTCTCCTTCAACCTGCTTCCCTCAGCAGCCATCCCTCCAAAGGGACTCCTGCTCGTGCCAGGGAGGAGGGCAAGCTAACCACGCCTTTCAGTTACCAGCACGGGGCGGGGGGGGGGAACCTGCCCTTTGGTGCACCCACAGCTGTGGCAGAAAGACCAGTGTGGACAGCTCACCTAGTGACCTTGCCACTTCTTTTTCCCTGCCCACCTGCAAGAAATTAAGACAACAATCCCATTTATAATTGCACCAAGAAGAATAAAATACCTAGGAATAAACTTAACCAAGGAGGTAAAAGACCTGTACTCTGAAAACTATAAAACATTGATGAAAGAAATTGATGATGAGGCAAACAAATGGAAGAATATTAAGATGTCCATACTACCAAAGGACTCTACAGATTCATTGCAATGTCCATCAGAATACCAATTGCATTTTTCTCAGAACTGGCGTAATCCCAAAAAAGAAGAACCAAGCTGGAGGTCTCATAATCCTGGATCTCCAGCTATACTACAAAGCTTTAGTAATCAATATGGCACTGGCACAAAAATAGACACACAGATCAATAGAACAGAATAGGGGGCCCAGAAATAAACTGACGCTATTATATGGTTAATCTACAACAAAGGCAAGAATATACAATGGGGAAAAGGCAATCTCTTCAAAGAGTGCTGGGAAAACTGGACAGCTACATGCAAAAGAATGAAACTGGACCATTTTCTTACACTGTACCCAAAAATAAACTGAAAATGGATTGAAGACCTAAATGTGAGACCTGACACCATAAAACTTCTAAAACATAGGTAGTAATCTCTTTGATATCACCCTTAGCAACATTCTTCTAGACCCATCTCCTCAGACAAGGGAAGCAAAAGCAAAAATAAACTATTGGGACTACACTCAAATAAAAAGCTTCTGCACAGCAAAGGTAACCATCAGCAAATGAGAAGGCAACCTAGTGAATAAGAGAAGATATTTGCAAATGCTATATTCAAAAAAAAATCCAAATAAAAAATGAGCAGAGGACCTGAATATTCATTTTTCCAAAGAAGACAAAAAGCCACTCAACATCACTCCTCATCAGGGAAATGCACATCAAAACCACAATGAGATACCACCTCCCCCGTCAGAATGGCAGGAATCAAAAAGACAGAAACCCTCATGCACTGTTGGTGGGAATGCAAGCTGGTGCAGCCACTCTGGAAGGAGTATGGGAGTTTCTCAAAAAATTAGAAACAGAAATACCCTATGATCCAGTAATTCTATGCTGGGGTATTTACCCAAAGAAAACAAAAACACTAATGTGAAAGGATCCATGCATCCCTGTGTTTACTGCAGCAGCCAAATACAGAAGCTGCCCAAGTGTCCAACAACAAATGAACGGATAAGGAAGATGGGGTGTGTACGTACAATGGAACATACTCAGCCATAAAAAAGAATGAGAGCTTGCTATTTGCAACCACACAGATGGACCCAGAGAGCATTATACTAAGTGAAATAAGTCAGAGAAAGACAAATACCGTACGATTTCACTCATCCGTGGAATCTTGAAAACAAAACAGACTCTTTAAAGAACAGATTAGTTTGTCTCCTCCAGAGGAGAGGTTGGTGGGGGGGGGGGATGGGTGAAATAGATAAAGGGGATGAAGAAGTACAAACTTCCAGTTATAAGATAAATCAGTCAGAGAGGAAAAGTACAGCCAGTAATACCGTAATAACAGTTGGTGACAGACGGGGACTCCACTTACCGTGGTGAGCACTGAGTGATGTACAGTCCGCTGAATCGTTATGTTGTACATCTGAAACCAACACTGTATTTTAATTACACTTTGACAACAACAAAAAGCAAAGTATTTCAAGGAAATGAGTCTACTTTCATACTAATTTAGCCTCCCTAGCTTTACAGTTGGCAGAGAACGTTCATGGGCTGCAACACCCTTCAGGTGTGCACCCACTGATGACTGGGGTTAGTAGACAAAAGAGGGAACATGCTTTGTCTTTGTTGCTTTCCGTCATTCCAGGACTCCGTTTATGACAAGTTGATTAAACACTGATGAAATCGAACGCTGGATCTACCCATAAGTATACATACTTCTCTCATTCTCTCAAAATGTTACCTACTGCCCTCTACCTAACAGGAAACTACCAGCCCCTTCTCAAAGAAGGTGTGAGGCCCCATTCCGTACTTGTTTTAATTGAAATGACACAACTGTCAGGGCATAATTGATTATTTTCAAGAGCTATTTAGGGGAGTGATTTATTTCTTTAAGCAACTTTCTGTTGATAAAACAAGCTTTCATTTTTGTTTTAGATCACATATATGTTGTCATTTTCAATTCTAATAGTAATTTTTCATTTCGAGTCCCCCTGATGCCATGCTTTCTGACTGCTTTCCAGAAGTGTATTTTACAACGCACAAATTACCCACATCAAAGGTTCAGGGATGAAGCTGTGAAGCTGATAAATATTTTGTATGCATATATTATGTCGATTTGTCACAGAGCAAGATTTGAGATAGCTTTTTCATTTAATTTTAAAAATCATTACAAATATGCTTCTATAGGGAAGAGACTCAAAATATTTTTAAAGGAATGGAAACCAGCTTTCTAGAACCTTCCAAATTCCAAAATGGCTCAGAATCAGAGAAACCTTGAAGACCCAGAGGTGAATGGTGGTCAGTTCACTTGATGATGAAAGTTGGCAGGCAATCTATGCATTTGTGAGAAGTGTAGAGAAAATGAAAAGAACAGAGATTAGCAGAAGACCCTTCAGAGCTTACCCATGGCAGCAAATACCCCAAAGACAGTGTTAATTAGGTATTGCAGACCCCTCATTCCCATCCCCAGAAGACTGCAGACCCGTCCATGTCATTCAGTTTTTCTAGATTAAGACACAGCAGCTAAAGAAGACTTTTTTGGTGCTCAAGTAGATTGGCTCATGTTTATCAGGTACCCGGCTGTGTGCCAGGCACTAATTCTAAATATACGTATCAATTATTTGTATCCTTAAGACAATCCAGTGTGATAGTTTCTATTACTAGCCCCATTTTGCACAAGAGAATCATAGAGTCTGAGGGAGGTACAGGGAGTTGTTCAACATTAAACAAGCGAAACCCAAATGTGAGCCCAGGATTCTTGCTTCAGTGTCCATATTCCTAACTTAGAGCCTCCTCTAATGAATCTGAGTTTGTATTAGGATTTTTTTTTCATCTTCCTGCTAATGACCAACTTAGAATATAAATGAGATTTATCTTCAGCAGAGATTCCATGAGAAGTTGATCTCTCCTAAGTGTTCACTTTCCTGACAATACTCACAATGTATTTGTCCATTTGGTTCCATTACCAAATGAATATTAAGGAAAACAGAGATGTTGCCCAAAGTCACAACTGCAGAAATAATCTCCAAGAGTAATCAAGAATTTGTAGGCTTTCAAAAAGGCCCACCTAAATCACAGCTAGACAGGACTGATACAAGGAAGTCACTAAGTCTCTCATTAAAACATGTAATGTGAAATAAGACAGAGCTATATTCCACGTACTGTCTGGTTTTGTTTTGCTTCTGCCGTGACTTTGCAAAGCTTTCCAGTGACAAAGGACTGGAGTCGCATAGGGCACTCGGTACAGTTCAAGTTGTGCTCATTATCTGCATGGGGATACTTACTATTCACTACTGGTGATCTCCAATTCAAAGACATCCGCTGCTCTTCATGGGCAAGCATACTTGTTTCAGAGCAAAGAAGAAAAGACCTTCAAGGCACTACTCCAACCGCCTTCTCAATACACAGAATTGCACAGTGTTCCCTCTGCAAAGAGAGTTCCAGGTCAGCAGACAATTGCAGCATACCATGTATCATTCCTACTCTAAGAAACTTTTTTCTTGTCCTTATAAATTCACAATTGTTTCATGCAGACATTGTTGAAGAGAAACTAGAATCTTCATAATTATAGTGATGATTCTAGTATCTGTAAGCATAGATATCCTCATGCCTTGAATTGTATTTCAAAAGGAAGATGTTTGGGAAGAGCTAATTATTTCAGTGACAACTCAGGGGACATTAGTAGTTGAGGAACTTTCTAGAAGAAACTAGGTCTTTGTAAAAATGACCTGAAAGGTGTTGCTTTTGCCTTGGATTCACTGCTCCATTTTGTAATGCCAGTCATGTTCGACTTCCCGGTGTGTTAACGTCTACTCCTCAATACTGAAAAAAGAAGCAAAAGTCACCAAAATGCTAACTGGCATCAGGGACTGTAGTGGAAGCGAGTTTGGGGCCACACTCCCTTTAACGGCCAGTGTGCTCGTCTCACCTCCCAGCCTCCTTTGGAACAGCTGTTCACAGGAATGTTCCAGAAACATCAGGAAATCATTACATTACATTTACTACTTGGGAAAAGCGAAATACAGTTTGTTTTTTTCCCATGAAATTCTTTAAACAGGAACTAAGGAGCTAACCTTAGATGCTGGTGTTTTTGTTTTTTGGTTTTTTTCCCCCTTTATTGTTATTTCATTAGATAAATAAAGACAGGGAGAGACAGAGACTTTGTGCTTTCTTGCTAAACCTCAGAATCAAGTTTCCTAATCTATATTCCCTTCCAAGTACCTTTTTCCTTCGAGTTACCTCTTTACCCCATCTTTTCTTAATAAGAAGGCAATAGGGTGAGACGTAGATATTATGTCTCTTGCTGGCAAAAGTTTCAAAAACAGAGTATTTAGCTTGTGAGATATGATTACATCATAGCATCACACCTCATTTCCTAAGTGGTTCTTTGAAAACATTACCTTTTTTATTCATCCTCTCATGAACTGTATCTGAATTATTTAGGGAGATTCAGAAACAAGCTCTCTAAAAATAAATATGACCGAATCTATAAACTTCTGCTTAACGAAACAAACCCGTGAAATAGGACTCGTCTCCCCCTGGCCAGAAGCTGTGCCTTGGTAGAGGGCAGGGGGCTGCTGCGAGGAAGCCACCAAGTTCGCAGAAGAACTGTGTGGTTGAGCTCTTTGGCAGGCTTGCAGGTTACATTTAACTATCCCTTCCTAAGGGCAAAGAATTCCTTGACTTGATCCTCACGTGCCCTTGAAAACCCAAGGCCGTGCCAATCCTGTGACATTTGCCCGGAGGACGTGGGTCTCTGGGGTGAAACTCTGGCAAAGGAACATCAGGAAATGAGAAAACATAACTAAAATCATATCCGAGAAACTAATGTCTTATGTGCTTTCGTTTTCCGGATCTCAGAGGTTCATTTGAAGATTCTACGACCAGATTTTACACAGCATGCGTGGTGGAAGCATTCGCCTATCTGCATTCCAAAGGAATCATTTATAGGGACCTCAAGCCAGAAAATCTCATCCTGGATCACAGAGGCTACACCAAGCTGGTCAGTGCACTCTACACAGGGTGTCCACCCTGCGGTTTTAAAATACTCACTTGGCAAGCTGTGTTCATTAACATCTCCGTTTCCCCTTGTAAATGCTGTTAACTTTTCTTAAAAGCAGATTTTAGAGTTACTATTTTCAGCCAACCATTCTTTTCAAATGATGCAAAAGTTTTATAAGAAATTAAATTGGCTAAATCTAAATCAATACTCCCTTGGCAGACTGTGTTAAAATGGCTATGTTCTAGACCTAGAAGACCTTTGTAGACCTTTTCTGAATCTGCTTTCTGCCATTCACAGGGAAGGGATATTTACATTGTAGAAAACCATGAATCATTTTAATATTTTAGATTCAGGTATAATCTTTAAGATTTTACTTATTTGAGAGAGAAAGCAAGAGAGAGAACACGAGTTGGGGAGAGAGGCAGAGGGAGAAGCAGACTCCCCACTGAGCAAGGAGCTAGCAGCGGGACTCAACCCCAGGCCCCTGGGATCACGACCTGAGCCTAACACAGCCTCTTAACTGACTGAGCTATCCAGGAACCCTGTTTTATGTATAATCTTAAGGGGCGGGGCGGGGGAGGGGGGAATGGGCTTGGTAGGTGAGATTATCCAGGTCATTTTAATTATAATAGTAGTGATCATAATAATAATAAAATGAGTCAAGCACTCTAAAGACTTAACTGTAGGAGGGAAGTTCTCTTATTATAAAATGTACAATTTTTATGGCCTTTGCATGTGCCAGGGCCTATTTTTTTTAAACTTCTGGATTTCTATTCAGCATACGGTGTTCAAAGAAATCAAATCAAGACAGTTAATGATTTAGATTCTCAACCAAATTGTTTTAGAAAAAATACATTTTCAACATTTGATGTTCCTCCATCAAAAGGTTTCTAGAAAAACAAAGAGCACATTTGCATTTTATCCCTGTTTGTGTTTACCAAGGGCGGGGATGAACTTTGTGACTGAGCTCCTTCAGCAGCGAAGTGGCTTCTCAATACTAAATGGATTGTCAACCTCCTCAAGCCAGCAGAAATCATGCATATTCTGGAAAATTTGTCAAGGAGGTCCAACTGGTCTTGTAAACATTTTCAGTAAAGGAGTTCTGGCCCAACCTCCCTTGGTATGAAAGGAAGAAAAGATGGAAAATATTTCTGGAAAGAAAGATTTGCCTTTATTTGTAATGATGTCAGTTTCCTCCTGTACTCAGGTTTCAACTTTTCCTATTGAACCTGAGTTTGATCAGGGAGGCTGGTATGGTTTGAAGTAGAGACAACTCCTTCTAGACCATAGGACTACAGTAATGGGCATCTGTTTTTATTGTATTATAAGTGCACCACAGCTCAGTAACTTAACTGCTTTTAAGCCTAATGTAAGGGTCATTGAAATAACTTGTTTTTGTCTTTGTAAGGTCGATTTTGGCTTTGCAAAGAAAATAGGATTTGGAAAGAAAACATGGACTTTTTGTGGGACTCCAGAGTATGTAGCTCCAGAGATCATCCTGAACAAAGGCCATGACATTTCCGCCGACTACTGGTCACTAGGAATCCTCATGTATGAACTTCTGACTGGCAGGTATGGACATTGACATAGAACCACTGATAAAAATAGACCAGCAGACAGCTGCAGACTCGTGCCTTTACCCTTCTGCTCAGGCCGTCTTAAAGCACATCTCACCATGTCTTGTTCCAACACTGCCATTAGTTATGCTAGCCACCAGGAGTTCATAAATCAAACTCGAAAACGGGTCCAATGAGGGCAAAAGAAACTCAACATCCACTTTGGGCCTCATCATTGCTAAATCTTTATACATATATGAGAATGTGGAATAATCCTGTGTCTTTCTGTGAGGTCTTCGAGCCTCGTCACTTAGCCAGCAATGAAGCAAGGGAGAGAATAGTGTTATAAAAATACCTAGGGTCAACTATTTATGGAAATAAGAGGACATATTAACAATTGTTATATCTAAATGAAATGTGAATGCTTTGCAGGTCTTCTGTGTAATATATTATAGTCATCCACAACTAAATACTTCCAGGTCTAAGATAGACTGTAAGCTCCTCAAGGAAAAGAAAAACAAATACACCATCCTGCCATGCCCGGGTGACAAGGAGTAGCAGGATCATTATAAACCACAGAGTTCCGAAGAGGGCTCAGTTTGTCTGGGGAGGCTTTTGAATAAGGCAAGACTGTAGCTGGGCCCTAAAGGAAGAAGGGGTCTTAGACGTACAGAGCAAGGACAGAGCATTCCAGGCAGAGATGTGGCTTCATGAGAAGGGCTTCATGTAAAAAAAAAAAAAAAAACATTAGTAATAATGGGAATCTGAGGACTGACTGAAGGGCTTCTGCACAGCAAAAGATAGAAAGGGACCCCATACAGAAAGTCAGGGGAGATGGAGGTGAGAGGGTTGGGGACACAGGGGAGCCCCACCCCCAATGCGTGAACTGCAGTGGGGAGGCATAGTACAGGGGCACTGCGAACAGATGCATCTGCCCTGGGCACAGAAAAAAAAACTGTGGCTTAAAAGGGCAACTTCAAATAAAGGAAACAGCCCTAGAACCCTGCCAAATGGCGGGAGAGCTGCTGGAACTCTCTACAGGTCTGAGGGGCTGGTGAGCACCCCTACTTATGTTCCCTCCCCACCCTGATAGTGCAGAGGGGAGCAGAGCCCGGGCACCCTAGCTGGCTTGCCACCTCAGTGAGCCCAGGCCCCAGCATGGCACACACCAGGGTATGATGGCTCCAGCCATCTCACCAAAGTAAAACAGGTGCAGAGCACCCCAGAGCACTCCAGGCATGCTCTACTTTGATTCTAGATGACTTGCCAGAATAACCCCTGTCCCCTACCCACCTTGGCTCTAGCTGTCCTGCCAAGATGCCCCCTTCTTGGGGAGCCCCAGGACCACCCCAACTCATGCCCACTTCAGCTGTCCTGCCAGGCGTCTTCTCTGTGGAGATCCCTGGGACTGCCCCCACCCATGCCCACTTTGCTCTGGCCATCCTAGCAGGATGGCCCCACACCAAAAGGTCCATGCCCCCAAGTGCAGGGTAGCTACAGCTCTGTACAGGCAGCCACAGTCACCAGGCCACGTAGTCTACACAGGGCTGACCGTACACAAGATCGTTCCTTCAAGTGGAGGAGAAGTAGCTGTTCTGCTTATAGAAACAAAGCAAGTCAAACAAAATGAGGAGAGAGAGGAATACGCTCCAAATGAAAGAACAACACAAAACTTAAAAAAAAAAAAAAAGAATGAGTCAGAGTAGAAGAATGGATCAGAGATCTAGAAGAGAGAGTAATGGAAAGTACCCCAAGTGAACGGGAAAAAAAAAAAAAAAACTCTTGGAAAATATCAAACAATCTTCCCATTATCTAGGTCCCAGAAGGAGGAGAGAGAGGGAAAAAAAGCAGACAACATATTTGCAGAAATAATAACTCAAAATTTCCCTAACCCAGAAAAGGAAGTAGACATCCAGATTTAGGAAACCCAAAAAGTTCCAAACAAGATAAACCCATGACTCATAATATTTAAAATGTCAAAGATTAAAGAGAAAGAGAAAATTTCAAAAGCCAGAGAAAAGCTCCTAGTTATGTACGAGGGAAACCCCATAAGACTATATAAGCTGATTTTTAAGCAGAAACTTTGCAATCACAAAGGAGTAGCATGATACATTCAAAGTGCCAAAAGGAAAAAACCTACAACCAAGAATACACTACCCATCAAGTTTATCATTCAGATTTGCAAGAGAGTTTCCCAGACCATCAAAATAAAGGAGTTCATCACTATTAAACTGGCCTTACTAGAAAAAGAAAAAAAAAATGTTAAAGGGAACTCTTTAAGTTGAAAAGACCATAATTAGAAGAAAATTATGAAAGGAAAAAAAATCATTAGTAAAAGCAAACATACAGTAAAGGTAATAGAGCAGTGACTTATAAGGCTAGTATGAAGATTGAGAGACAAAAGTAGTAAAATCAACTATATCGAAACAATGTAAAATATGACAACATATACACAAAGGGGCAGGAAGGGGGTAAAAATCAAGTTCTTTTAGAATGTGTTTGAACTTAAGTCACCATCAACTTAATATAGCCTATAAGTAGTAATATTATATATGAACCTCATGGTAACCACAAACCTAAAAACTATAAAAGATACACAAAAAAATAAAGACAAAAAGGCCAAACATAACACTACAGAAACTCATCAATCACAAGAAAAGAGAAAAAGAAACTGAGAACTACAGAAACAACCAGAAAACAATTAACAAAATGGTAATAAGTACACACCTATCAAAGGTAACTTTAACTGTAAATGGTCTAAATGCTCCAATCAAAGACACAGAATGGAGTGGATAAAAAAGAAAAAAGACCTATCTGCATGCTGCTTACAAGAGGCAAACTTCAGACTGAAAGTGAAAAAATGGAAAAAGACATTCCATGCAAAAGGAAGTGCAAAGCAAATAAATGAATGCTGCAGTAAGAATACTTATATCAGATAAAATAGACTAAAAAAGGCTGTAACGAAGACAAACAAGCATTGCATAGTGATAAAGGGATCAATTCAATAAGAGGATCTAACAGTTGTAAATACTGATCCACCCAACATGAGAGCATCTAAATATATCAAGTATGAACAGACATAAAGGGAGAAATGGACAGTCATACAATAATAGTAGGGGCATTAACACTCCACTTACATCAATGGACAGATCATCCAGGCAGAAATATCAATATGAAACCGTGTCTTTGAAAGACACGTTAGATTAGATGGATATACAGACCATTCCATCCCAAAGCAGCAGAATACATTCTTTTCCCATGCACATGAAATATTCCCCAGGATAGAGCACAATTTAGGCCACAAAACAAGGCTCAATACATTTAAGATTGGAATCCTATCAAGCATGTTTTTCAACCACAATGGTATGAAACTAAAAATCAATTACAAGAATAAAACTAGAAAAAAAAAAATCATGGAGACAAAAGAAAATGCAACAATCCAAAATCTTTGGGAAGCAGCAAAATCAGTTCTAAGAAGGAAATTTTTAGTGGCACAGGCCTACTTCAAGAAACAAGAAAAATCTCAATCTAACCTTACACCTAACAAAACTAGAATAAGAACAACAAAGCCCAAAGTTAGAAGGAAGGAAATAATAAAAATCAGAGAGGAAATAAATGAGAGACCAAAAAAATAATAATACAAAAGATCAATGAAAGTAAGAATTGTTTTTTTGAAAAAATAAACCTCTAGCAAGACTCATGAAGAAAAAAAGAGGATCCAATATCCAAATAATTAAAATCAGAAATGAAAGGGAAGTAACAACTAACACCAACAAAATACAAAGGTTGTAGATTGTCCACTTTGTTGGCATATAAAGAGATGGATACATTTCTAGAAATATGCAATCAGGAAGAAATAGAAATAGACAAACAAAATCAGGAAGAAATAGAAAATCTGAACTTAAAACGAGTAACAACATTAAAGCAGTAATCCAAAAACCCCAACAAACAAAAAGGTAGGACCAGAAGACTTCACAGGTGAATTCTACCCAACATTTAAAGAAAAGTTAAGGGATGCCTGGGTGGCTCAGTTGTTAAGCATCTGCCTTCGGCTCAGGTCATGATCCCAGGGTCCTGAGATCAAGTCCCACGTCGGGCTCCCTGCTCAGCAGGAAGCCTGCTTCTCCCTCTCCCACTCCCCCTGCTTGTGTTCCCTCTCTTGCTGTCTCTCTCTCTGTCAAATAAATAAATAAAATCTTTAAAAAAATAAATAAATACATAAGGAAGAGTTAAGAGCTAGTCTCCCCAAACTATTACAAAAGAATAGAAGAAGGAAAGCTTCCAAGTGCATTCTATGAGACCAGCACTGCATGGATACCAAAACCAAAGATACTACAAAAAAAAGAGAGAACTACAGGCCAATATCCCTGAAGAACATGGATGCAAAAATTCTCAACAAAATATTAGCAAACCACATTCAACAATCCATTAAAAGGATCATTCACTACAATTAGGTGGGATTTATTCCAGTGTTGTAAGAGTGGTTCAGTATTTTCAATCAATCAACATTATAAATCACATGAACAAGAGAAAGGGCAAAACCCATATGATCATCTCAATAGATGCATAAAAAGCTTTTGACAGAATTCAATATCTGTTTACAATAATACTGTCAGCAAAGTGGGTTTAGATAGAACATGCTTTAACCTAATAAAGGCCCTATAGGAAAACCGAAAATCAAGATTTTCCTCTAAGATCCAGAAACAATACAAGGATGTCCACTATGACCACTCTTATTCAACATAGTAATGGAAGTCATACCTGAAGCAATCAGACAAGGAAAAGAAATAAAAGGTATCCAAACTGGTAAGGAAGAAGTTAAACTGTCACTACTTGCAGATGACCTAATACTATACATAGAAAACTATAAAGACTCGATCAAAAAACTGTTAGAATAAATGAATTCAGTAAAGTTGCAGGATACAAAATTAATATACAGAAATCTCTTGTATTTCTATACACTAACAACAAAGTAGCAGAAAGAGAAATTAAGAAAGCTGATTCTATTTACAATTGCACCAAAAAGATAAAATGTAACCAAGGAGGTGAAAGACCTGTTCTCTAAAAACCATAAAATATTGATGAAAGAAATTGGAATAAATGGAAAGATATTCTATGTTCATGGATTGTAAGAATTAATATTGTTAAAATGTCCATGCTACCCAAAGCACTCTATGGATTCAGTGCAATTCCTCTCAAAATGCCAATAGCATTTTTCACAGAACTAGAACAAATAATACTAAACTCTGTATGGAACCACAAAAGACCTTGAATAGCCAAAGCAATCTTAAGAAAGAAGAAAAGAGCTGGGGGCATCACAATCCCAGATTTCAAGATATACTACAAAACTACAGTAATCAAAACAGTATGGTACAGGCACAAAAATAGACACCGAGATCTTTGGAACAGAATAGAGAGACCAGAAATAATCATTTTCTTATGTGGTCAATTTATCTCCAACAAAGGAGGCAAGAATATACAATAGGGAAAAAACAATCTCTTCAACCAGTAGTTGGGAAAACTGGACAGCTGTATAGAAAAGAATGAAACTAGACCACTTCCTTACACCATACACAAAAATAATCCCAAGATGGATAAAAGACCTAAATGCTAGACCTGAAACCATAAAACTCCTAGAAGAAAAAACATAGGCAATAATCTTTTTTTTAAAGATTTATTTGGGAGACAGAGAATGAGCAGGGGCAGAGAGAGAAGGAGAAACAGGCTCCCTGCTAAGCAGGGAGCTCGATTTAGGGCTCCATCCCACGACCCCCAGTCATGACCTGAGCCAAAGGCAGATGCTCAACCGAGCCTCCCAGGCACCCCAATAATCTTTTTCACATCGATGTTAGCAACATTTTTCTAGATATGTCTTTTAATGTAAGGGAAACAAAGGCAAAAATAAACTATACCAAAATTAAAAGGGTTTGCACAGCAAAGGAAACAAAACACCAAGGTAACCTAGTGAATGGGAGAAGATTTTTGCAAATAATATATCCAATAAGGGGTTAATATTCCAAAATATACAAAGAACTCATACAACTCAACACTACAGAAACAATTCAATTTAAAAAAGAGCAGAGGACCTAAATAGTAACTTTTCCAAAAAAGGACATCCAGGTGGCCAACAGACACATGGAAAAGATGCTCAATATCACTCATTATCAGGGAAATGCAAACCAAAACCACAATGAGATATCACCTCATACTTGTTAGAATGGTAAATAGCAAATGCTGGTGAGGGTGGAGGGAAAAAGGAACCCTCGTGCCCTGTTGGTGGGAATGCAGCCACTGTGGGAAACAGTATGGAGGGTCCTCAAAAAATTAGAGTTACCAAGCAATTCAGTTCCATACTGGGCATTTCCCAAAGAAAAGGAAAACACTAATTCAAAAAAATATAGGCACCCCTATGTTTAGTGCAGCATTATTTTCATTAGCCAAGGAAGGAAGGTAACCTAAGTGTCCATCCATAGATAAATGGATAAAGAAGATGAGATAGATATACATACAGAGGACTACTGCTCAGCCATAAAAAAAGAATGAGATCTTGCCATTTGCAACAATATGGCTGGACCTAATGAGTATCATACTATGTGAAATAGGGCAGATGGAGAAAGACAAATACCATATGATTTCACTTATATGTGGAATCTAAAAAAGAAAGAAACTAAAAGAGCACAAACAGACCCATAGATACAGAGAACAAACTGATGGTTGCTGGGGGGGATGGGGGTGGGGGAATGGGCAAAAGGGGTCAAGGGGAGTGGGAAGTACAGGCTTCCAGCTATGGAATGAGGAAGTCACAGGGGATGAAAGGCACAGCACAGGGAATGGTGCTATGTGGGGACAGACGGTAGTGACGCTTTCGGCGAGCATAGCAGAACATACAGACTGGCAGAATTGCTATATCGTACACCTGAAACTAACATCGTGTGTCAGCTATACTTCATTAGATAATTAATAATAATGGGAGATCAATAAGAGTCATCTCCTGAGGATCACAACTGCTACACTTGAATGTTTGCACTCCATCCAGAGGCGGTCATTAAGTATTTTCTGAAAAGGGGTAACCTATGTGGTAGTATTTAGGAATAACAAGCCAGGAGTAATGTGTAAGGCAAACCAGAAGAGGGACAGGCTAGCTGGTTGGAAGATCATTCCAGTAAATCACATCTAGGAAGCTGAGAACTTAGAACAGGTAAGATGCTGTGGAAAGGATTGCTTCAGAGAAAGCAGTAGCTGCCCTGAAAATGACAGGAAGACCTAGGACTTTTAGCCTTGGGTCCTTTGTGAGGCTTCAGTGAACATACAAAGCCCTGAGAAGAACGGGTGGAGCAGAGAGGATGCACCCCACAGATGCTGTAGCCGCTCTCCTATTAACATCGCCAGGAATAGTGGTGCTGGGGTTCTTGTTTGGAGCCTGCTCATTAAAAGGAAATAATTTGAACTGCTATTAATGAAAGTGGTGGGCAAAAATAATAATCAATAGAGACATGAACCCGTTATTAGGAGAATAGTTTCCAAAGAAATTATTTGTCCAGGTGTATCACTTTGATGGAAGGAGGGGTCTTTATCATCTCTGTGTTCCCTGAGCCTGGCCAAAGCTACCCTCTGAGGATGGATCTGGCTCGTGGGGGCCTCCTAATAAGGATGCCTTGTGTCGGGTTATCTACTGAGGACTGATGACCGGGGAGGGGAGGGGAGGAGGAGCACTATTCTGCAGAAGGACTCGTTCAGCAGGTGTTCACTGATCACACGCTCTGGGCCGGGCATTCTCCCGGACTCTGGAAACACCCGCAGAGAACAACACTGAGTCCGGGAGGAAGGCAGATACAAAGCATAGCAAGTGGCAGAAAGGGTATGTGAGAGAGCATGGCAGGCCACTCTAAAGTTTAAATTCAAGGGGCGCCTGGCTGGCTCAGTCGCTGGAGCATGCGACTCATGACCTCAGGGTTGTGAGTTCAAGCCCCACGTTGGGTGCAGAGATTACATTAAAAAAATAAAATCTTAAAAAAAATATATTGCAACAATCTAGTCTAATAACTTGAATTTAAACTTTATGTTGGTTGATAGAGCTCATGGGATCAGTTCCGTGACCACAAATGGCGTGCTGATCCGAGTGAGCCAGGGTGGTGTTGGCAGGAGATGGTGTCCTATCACAGACGTCCTTGTAATGTTCTAGTGATTTTGCGCTTCAGCTCAGGTGTAATCAAGGGCAGGGAAAGGGCTAGAAAGTGGAAGAAGCATCTTGAATGGCCAAGGACAGCAAGAGGGGTTCAGCACCTGCACTAAAAAGACAGACAAACTTGACCCATGTATGGTTTTGCTAAGTGGTTTCCTTGAAAAGGTTTCCATGCTGTTTTGCTATTGATCCAGCATCATTCCGTTACCACTACTCATATATGCCCCTAGATAAGAATTGATATAATTTGTGGAGTAGTAACAATTTAAGATTTCTTATTTAGAAAACCAAAGTGATTCTCTTTTCACGTCTCCTTCTCGCAGCCCACCTTTCTCAGGCCCAGATCCTATGAAAACCTATAACATCATACTGAGGGGGATTGACATGATAGAATTTCCAAAGAAGATTGCCAAAAATGCTGCTAATTTAATTAAAAAACTATGCAGGTAAGCATTTCAGCCCCATGGCTGTTGAAAGGATCATAATGCCAAAGTTATTCGATTCCTTAAAGTTCTTATTTTCATTCCAGGGATAACCCATCAGAAAGATTGGGGAATTTGAAAAATGGCGTGAAAGACATTCAGAAGCACAAGTAAGTGTTCTTTCCTTGTCCCTATCGGTGGAGGGTCCAGAAAGCAGGACAGGTACCTCCCCAGGCTGGGTGATGGGTAGTTAGCCTACGGGAACATCCAAGGGGACGTGAGACCAGTTAGTCTTCTGATCTAAGGCCCTTCTGCTTGTGTCTGGGAAACATCACACAAATACACACGACCCCTGAGCCATACTAAGCGACTGATTCACTGAATTCAGTTTCTCCCAACTCCCACTACTGGGCATTTTTCCTCTCTGGCACAAAGAGGAAATGTGTACTTTTAATTCTGGGATTCTATTCTCTACCAGGGTATCAAAAATGAAAGTCCTCCACCATATCATGCCTCATTTCCCAGACTAAAACTGGAATATATTTTTCCCACCACTCCCTAATTAGATGATAAAACAAAGAGAAAAAAAGTACAGAGTACAGTGGTTTTCTTTAAACCACAGCAACATCTTAAATATTAAACTTTATCTAGTTAATTGGATATTTAAATGCTAAACTAAGACCAAATAGGTTTTTATTAGTCTATTTTGGTAACACTCACAAGAAATTCACATCCCTACCAGAAGAACTTATTTATCAAAATATCTATAAATATCTCAAACACCTGCTAAGAATTTGGTGTAAGCATTTGCTACTTTAAAGACAAAACAGAACCAAAAACCTTAGTGTTATCTGGTCCTCATTTTCACAGGAAAAACTACACAAAATACCTTCATTTTATTAGGAATTGCTATGACCCTAGTATTGCATATTTAATGTTTTTTTTTCTTCTATGAACACACACAAAAAAAGTGCCAAGTCAGAGTTACACCTAATACAGTGCTGTGGAAAGGTTAATTAACTGAGGCTGCCCACAGAATCAGTGCAAAGCTGAAAGGATAATTTTCTGTCCTGACTTTTGATGCCCTGGTTCTATAGCCTTAAAATAAAATGTCCTGTAAGGCTCAGGGCCAAGCATATCATGACATTTATTAAGTTATAATGATAGTGTAGGAACAAGGTCATACAGACATTCTGCCTGAAATTGCTAGAAAAGGAGTTATTTTCTAGTTGGTGTTAAATATTTCAACAATTAACTTCTTTTATGGAATGCATATTTTAAAAAACCTGGCCCTAAAAATTTGCAGTGGAATACATTCTTGTCACATTGAAAATGTTTGCCTAGCTGCTTTCTATCACGTATGTTGCAATGAGGTTTTAGCTGAAGTAAAATGCCTTTAACTAGCTACCTTTTTTTTTTCCTTTCCTAGATGGTTTGAGGGCTTTAATTGGGAAGGCTTAAGAAAAGGCACCTTGACACCTCCTATAATACCAAGTGTAAGTAGACCATCCCGCTTGTATTTCTGTGACACACGTACGGTGCTGAGGTCAGTTGTTAAAGTTTTATCCTATGATCAGCTTAAGTAAACCACAGGAGAAGTACCACCTTAGAATAATGGCATCTAAAACCCAAGCTCAAACACAGGTCAATTAGGGGATGGTTGTTTTATGTGTATTTTACCATTACCTTTTTAAACTATTCATTCTAATTTCGTTTATTTCTGAATAAGAATGGACTTTTAGTATAGTAAGTGTTAAATATCCACTGATGTAGACAAAAGAGCATAATGAGTGTCCAGCAACCAGTTTCTTTTTCAGAATCTATAAACTTCACACATCAATGCCCAAGAATGCATGAACAACTTTAATGAATTAGGCCTCTTGATGAATTATGACCAGTTTAGTGTATACAAGGGTATACTTGGGTGAGTTAGGGCAGTGGGCTGTTATTTTGTCTTTATGATCCCAGTTTATGCCCCACCTTGCTCTGTCCCCAGGAGCCTAACCTGTAAGAGCCACTCAGAGCATTCCTGTGCCCTCTGGTTTCTGGCTGGGTTTGGTCAACAGTCCAACAGCCACCAATTCCTGGCCAATAGTGTTTCTTTTTATGCCTCCGTATCACTTCGAAGTACTCCCAGGCAATACCGTGTTCATTTATCCTTTCATGAGGCTCTAAAAGAAAAGGATTCTCTTTCCTGAACTGTCTTTTCTGAACACGTCAGGCGTTTTGTTAAATAGCAGCCCACTGACGGTGATCAAATGTTTGGCATCTTTACGTATTTTTATTTAATACCGCATCTGTCCGATGAAACGTGCTGCATCTTTACAAAGAAATAGGGGGCTGCTTCACTGTCCTGAGCCATTCAGATATATACTTCGTTTTTCTGGGACTAACTCAAGACTGCTCTTTATACAGAACCATTTTCCCTACTTCTAAGATTTATTTCTGTGACGACGTTTGTGTTTATTCACAGACAAAACACAAATCCCATTACCATACCTCCCATTACAGATGCTAATGGAATTCCTGAGGTTTTGTTTTTAGAATAAATTAGAGTAAGAAACTTGGAGGGGTAAATAGTAAGCCTAAATGATACTTACCTAAATCTATCAGCAGTTTCCTTTTATGTAATAATAATACTGAATGGGATATATTTATGGATATACCCATATATATTTCATTCAATATTAGTATATCAGTGGTTGTAAATATTCTAGAATATGAGGGAAACTACAGCGTGGATTTTCACCGCTTTTACTGATGCTCTCCAGATTGGACTTTACCCAGTAAATTTGCAAGAGTTTTGCTTGAGTTTAGGAATGGCTTTTTATTATACTTGAAATACACAAAAGCCTTAAGATGGCCTACAAGGCTCTTCATGACCTGATTTCTGCCTGTTTTTCCTATTTCTCTTTCCACTACTCTCCTCTCTTATAGAGCAGCCACCTTGGCCTTCTTTGGTTACATCACAGCATGAAGCACTCTCTCTCACCTCAGGACCTTTGCACATGCAAAAATCAAACTCATCGATTCTTAGTTTTGAAATAATATTTTTTCAAAGAGGCTTTCCATCATCACTCTTATGCTCTTTTTGCTTCATAGCAGTAACCAAACTTTTTTGTTTGAATCCTACAATGTACCCTCTGCTAGAGTAGAAACTGCATGAGAATAAGAGCCATGTCTGTTTTTATTCACTGCTGTTCCCCCTATACAAAGCACAAAACCTGGTAGACACTCAAAAAAAAAAAAAAATAGTTGTCGATGAGGGCACTTTGTAAAACTCTCCTTTGGAATTTGACTCGCAAATGAAGAAATCCTTTCCCTGGCCATCCTCTCGTGTGCAGGTTGCATCACCCACAGACACAAGCAATTTCGACAGTTTCCCTGAGGACAATGACGAACCGCCGCCTGACGACAACTCGGGATGGGACATAGACTTCTAATGTATTTCTCTTACCTGCTTCTGCCTTGCTGAAGTCAGCTTTTTCTGAGACACAGCTGCCAGCAAACCTGAGGGACGGAGAGAAGATTAGTGCCCGGGGTCACCATGATGCCTTTGATCGATGCTGCTCCGGTAAATGCAGTGGCATTAGGACAACAGTGCTCTTTACATGTTTTCTGTTTGATCCTAAACATAGCAGTTGACATGGTGGTCCTGAAGCAAAGCCTTTCACACCAGTCAAGAGGTGTCTTCTAGTGTTGCAATGATCTTGCTTTGCTCTATAATTTGAAAGACTGCCAGAAACACTTCAATCTAGTGAAAGCGTCTGCACCTTGCTAGAATTATCAAGAAGATCAAAAAAATTATATATTGGGTACGATAGATGACGGTGGTACACAAACTGGGAGCTTCCTTTCCTTTTCCCGTGAGGGCGTAGGATACGTTCGGATGCATTCGCGCAAGCCGGAAGAGGGCCACGCATCTGTTGGTCACAGAGGTCATGGCAACCCAGTGCTAGAAGTTTCATGATTTAATTTCCCAGCAGTGCTGATGACGAGACTGAATGTTACCTTTCCTTTCCGACAGATTTTAAAAATTGATACGATAAAAGCACAACTGCTATAGATTCTGCTGAGAACTCTCATAGCAGGTATATATGCGTTTTCACAGAGGATTGAAAAAAACAACAACAACATGCATGATATTTGTTTCTTTTCTTGATAAATTGGCATGACAGAGTGGAAAAAAAACAAAAAGCAACTCACAAACCATTTCATATCTTTTAAAATGTTGTGCTTCAAGATGGTCCTAGAAATAAATGACTAGCAGCCAATTGATTTTTATTTATTACTTAACATGCCCTCAGACTGAGGCTTAAAATATTCCCTTTTATAAAAAGAAACCCTTGGGGGGTGGGGGCAGGGCGGGGTGGAGAGGGACTAAGATCCATCCAAAAATAAAAATAAGAAACTATATAGGTGCTATGTATATCTTTCATCTGTAAATGTCCGTGTCTGAGCAGACAACACAAAGTCTACTCATCACCTCTGTAGCCAGAGACTCAAGCATTCTTCACCACATTCACCAACCAAACTCCCACCCGATTTCACTTACACAACATAGCCTAGGGCTGAGGGGGACAGGTGATTAAAACCCATTCAGCTGGCTTCTTGTCTTAGGCCTGAACCAAAAAGAAGAGGAGGAAAGCACAAAACCATTGAGATTCAGCAGATGAGAAAGCTTGCTTCTGTGAGGTCAGGGAACGGGACCAGACCTAGCCCGCTGTTGATGACCTTTTGGAGAATGAGCCACTGTGAGTTCATGCACGTGTGAGAGTAGGGAGGGGGTCGAGAAGAAAACAGGACCCCTATTTCTCAAACATAAATTTTAGCTAACTAGGACAGAAATATCGCAATCCTGTAATGTATTGGAAAATACCCAACTTACTTGCTTTTTTCATGAGGGGTAAAGAAGCAGCTTTAAACTGAGTCCTTTGTTGGCAGGCGAGTTGACTACAGTTAGCTGTCCTAGGTAGCAGACTGTTTTGGAGGCTTTTCCTGGACAAGTAGCATTCTCCCTGAGTAAACAAATGCATAATCTTATTAGCTGTCATCCTGATATGGAACAGTGTGTGAATTTGCTATATTAAATTGAAGGTTGCTTTTTTCCAGTATAAAGTTGTTTGTTTGTTTGTTTTTTTAAATCAATGAAACGTAAACATTTCTGCAAAAAATATATCCACACAGGTCATTACACCATATCCAAGAAGGCACATATTATGATTTCTGTTTGAATTTTTCATACCAAGACTACTTTAGAATATGGTATCAAAACATAATCTAAGAAACATTTGGAGAATAAAAATACTAAGGGCACACTATATATAATCAGAATAAAGTTACATTAAAAGTTTGATCCCAAGATGTTACTGTAATTCTTGGGTTAGAGTTTCCCCTCCCTTAGAAATAATTGCTTAAGATCAATTTATTCCCCAAGATACCCACATTCTTCTACAGATATCAGAATATAAAATTAAACCTATCAACCTAAAATCCAGCTATGAATGCTATTTCAGGATTTTTACATTGCTTTTAACTGGGCTTTTAAAAGTATACAATTTCAACATCATGGTCACTGTTCAGTGATTTTTGTTAAAAGACAAAGCGGTTTAGGCACGCTAAAGGTTTGCTAGAATACTGAGTTCATCTAGTCATTAAGAGATTCTGCTCCTGCAATTTTTCAAACGCCCCAATAGCCCCAGAGCTTAACACTTACTGTGGTTCAAGTCTAAGACAACAATGTATACAAGTTCTCCACAAGTTCTCCGAGGAATGAAGGAGCAGCATCCGGTTCAATGGGACTGTCGGCCATTTGTCCCACTTGTTAGCACATCTTTATTACATTTCACTGGTGGCGTTGCCTTAGGATGTCTAAAGCAATCACTAACAAAGAAAGGTGAACTACATCTTCCAAAAATTGCTAACAGAAAACAGTCCTCTAATCTTCAGCATTGAAATTTAAGGATTTAAATCTTGTCTTAATGAAGACACTAGGGCTAAAATTCATGGTCAGCTTTGTAAAGCGCATCTCACTTTATTTCTGAATTGTTCATGTCCCTCTCTTTTCTTACACTAAAGAACATCTGGATAAGTTAGAATAGTGCCAACTTGTTTGATTTGTTGACTGACTTTCTTGTTAATACTTTGAGTATGGGAAATAAGGGCTTTCTGTGCCTCTTGATGCACAGGAAAACTGAAAACTGCCAAGGAAAGGAACATCACGATATTTGAGATAAACTGAACACATTAGAGAAAATGATTTCTGGAAATTTGCTATAAATGATCTTTATGTTCGTATCTTCTTTGTTATTCACATATGAATCAGATCCATGTGGCATTGAAAACAAATTTCTTTTGATATGTACTTTATAAGTCACTTTTTTTTTTACTTAAAATTATGGGATATGCATGTGAATCACACATGTGTAATATATAAATTCAGCTACTGAATTTTTCTCATTTCATTTCTACGTGATGGAACTGATGGTGAACTGAAATTTTAAAGAAGTCAGCTACCATACTGAAAATAAGGATATTAGAACTGATTTCATACAGTAGAGGTGATCCGTGCATTATCCATAATGACGTTTTCTTTCACAATAGGACCACAAATATTTATGTAAATAGATATTTTTGTGTGATATTTTGTGGTACATATAACTTTTTTTAGTGTTTCACAGCATTATTATTTCATTTTCTTTGTACTGAATAATGTTTTTAGGTCCAAGTAGACTTGAATTAATGTCATAATTGTCAGTATTATTGAAAATTATGTCAACTGTACGGTTTCATCTGTTCCATAGTTTAGAACATGACCTGGCTATCTGGCATTGTTGCAAGTGCCTTAAATTCATGGCATCCTATTAAAAAAACAAATTTGGTGTTATGCTGCATGACAAAGACAAATACACCTCAAAATGTTGTCCTTTCTTAGCTTGCTGCGTTTTACAGTTCTTTCTGCTAACAATTTATAAGCCTTTATTATATAATATTGATGAATTACAGAAATGATAAAGTTGTTCTCTTATTTCTGTTACACGTACCAGAGCTGTGTATCTGTTACTGAGATACAGCGTCATTTCTGTGAAATGTATAAATGTATGTGCGGGTCAAATTAATATATGACATACTATCAGTCTGTATACAGGTATTCCTGTTTTGCTAAGCTGTGCAGATTCAGTTTAAAAAAAATAAACCACTTAGTGCAGTCAAGTTCTAACGTCTCATTTTATAGACTCCATTACCAACGATCCAACTCAAAAGAAAAATTGGAAAGTGACTGCTAACCACACCTCGTTATGAAACCAATGATGAACATGTACCTTGGTGCACTCCTCAACAAAACAGGATGCTTTCTGAGTTCTTGTATATGCAAATCATTTATGAAGCAAGTTTTCAACAGACCTGGCAAGATAAACATTGGAAGTGTGTTGTTAGCCCTCCTCTTTATCTGCCCCTGAATTAATAGAGCTCTGGGACCTTGACCATGACTCAGAGGTTTGGGCTTTCTGAGGAAAGGGACATTTCTTCAAGCATCATCTATCCAATTTATTTCATTGTATGATGTTTTTACAACTGGTCAGTTCTTTTGTATTCTTACAGCTATGGTTGATTGTCCTCTTACAATTTGTTCTACATGAAAGAGTCCTTTGTTAGTCAGAATGCAACAACTGTCATCAAATGGTCATTGACCACTTGCACTCTTTTGATGTAGATTAAAAACTTTTTTCATAAAATTAACCTGCTTTGATTTGCTCTGTATTTTTCCTGCAGCTGTAATTGCCGAGTGCCTGTTGTATACTTTATAGAGTTGAAATAAAAAAAAAATAATTACTTTTGAACTTAGTGAATGTTTAATTCCAGACAAAACTCCAAGAATATAGTTGATGTATCATACTGGAATGGAAATACCCTGGAGCGCTATTGGAGAACATCACTAAAACAATGTAAAACTTACTCATAACCCAAGTGTCCTTCACAACATCATATATCATGATCTGATGTAAAACTAATCTAGCAAATCGGTTTAAAGATTTCAGGAGGGATAATGTTAGGCCATCCAGTGTGAACAGAAAAGCCAGCATAGATAGCCACACAAACCCCAACCTCAGCAGTGCTCTGTGCCTCATGCCACCCACCACCACACACTCCTTGTTTGGGCCGCCCCTAGTCAAACTCTGAGCCAGGCAAACAATCAAAAAGACAATTTTTGTAGAAGGCTGTGTGCTGCGAGGGAATTATTTCATATGGAAAGCAACATTATGAATCTTTGTCTAAGGTTTATCTATCTGATTCCTCTGTTATGTTTTACATTCTTAAAGAATATAAATTTAGAAAACAATACCATTGCAACAAGTTCAATTCTCCTAAACCCTGGTGAACATATTCCTCTACCCCTTTGTTCCTCACTGCCGTGAATGGAACACAAATTAAAATTGGCTGCCACATAAAGATTTCCGTAATCCGACTGTCCTTGTCTTGTTGACATCCCATCACCAGGGATGGTGAGTTGAAAACCCCTTTTAAATAAAAACTAGAAATAATCCAGTTAACTTTACCAGACAGAACTGGTAAAACAACTTTAAAAAATATTATGTGACTAGAGCACATCCAATAATTCCATTTCTCCTGCAAATAGAACTGAACCACAGGTTTCAGTATCCATCCTTTAAGTTCTGTGATTTTCATATCCTTGATCCAAGAATGGTTTTCTTTGATCCTGGAAAGTTATTTTTGTATAATAATTATAGTTTTTGGAGAGGCACATAGACCAATACTCATGATCATTAGCGTGGGGGATGGTGAGAATGTTGCATCCACACCACTGTCCCATCTTGCAATTGAAATAAATCACTACCCAGCTACTTGACTATGACAACAGGAATCAATTATACATTTGACCTGAATGTATTATTGATCATCCAACTTGAACACGTTATGCTTGCAGATCAACCCCTTAGATTCTCAGTAATAGCCCTAAATGTGTAGTGCACATAACACAGAACAACCACCACACTATTTTTTTTTTTCTGGGAGCCCTATTTAGAGTTTCTTTCTACGTTCCATACTTCTCCTTTCCAACTCACAAGGCCCATAAATTGATACAACAGTAATGTTTACCTATTACAGCTGTGTTTTTCACCCAGGGGGAGTCTATGCGGCAAAACCCAAATCCATCCACATGCCCATTAGCAAAGCCAGACAATCTCAACCTCATGCAAAAATAATAAAATCAAACAAACCAAAAAAGAAAGAAAAAAGAAAGAAAGAAAAAGAAAACAAGGCATCCCTAATAACCCTAGAGGCTGGCACAAATTTCATAAAAATTATTGGACAGGCTCTCAGGGCACATGTTCTAGACCAGTGTTTTTCAAACATCAATGTGATAATATGTATCTGGGAAATATGGTGAAAACATATTTCCAACATCACCCACAGTTCTTTTGAGATAGCCCAAGAATCTGTATTTTTAACAAGCACCTTAGTATATTTTAGTGAAAATACTTATATACATCCATGGAAGACAAATAGGAAAAAAGGATTCATGGGAAAGCATTTCAGAAATTATAAGGTAAAAGGGGGAAGGAAAAAGTCATGGACATGGTTTCAGCCACCCTGCTAGGGCACCCCTGCATGGAATACACCAGAACACTCCCGCCTGCACCAGTCTTGGCTCCAATAGCCTGTCCAGGGCACTCCCTGCCCTGAACACCTTAGGACAACCCGCTTGTACCTGATTCAGCTTCAACTGTCCCACCAGGTCACCTTCTGTATGGAGAATGCTTGGACACCCTTGCTTTGAACCCCTTCAGCTTTAAGTGTCCTGCCAGTGGGTGTTTTGCTCAGAGAGCTCAGTGGCCATTCCATCCCATACCCATTTTAGCGTTAGCTGTCTTGCCAGGCCCCCACCCCCTGCATAGAGCACCCTAGGACCCCCCAGTTCTAGCAGCCTCTTTGGGGCCCTGCCTCAGTTCTAGCAGCCTCTTTGGGGCCCCCCTGTGTGGAGAGTTCCCAGAACACCCCAGTTTACAACTACTTCAGCTTCAGTTATCCTGCAAAGGTGAATCTCTATGTGTAGAGCCCCAGATGCCTGCATCTTGCCCCCACCTTAGTTGGTACCTGCCAGGTATATTCCCTGCACAGAGCTCAGAGGCTCCCAGCCTATACACTGCCCCAGATCCAGCCACACTGCCAAGGCATCCCATGCACAGAGTACCCTGGGACAAGTGGCTTGTACCCATCTCAGCTTCAGCTGTCCTGGAAGGGTGCCCTCAGTGCATAGAACACTGGGACACCACAGCCTGCATCCTCTTAGCTTTAGCTACCCTGACAGGCTTCCCACTACTGGAAAGCCCCAAGATCCCTAGCCCATGCCAGCCACAGCTCCAGCCAGCCAGAAAAAGTCATCAAGCACACACAGTCTGCATAGAAGATAACCACACACAAGACCATTACTTCAGGTTTAGAAGTAGCTGTTCTGCCTAATCCATAGAAACAAACTAGGAAGTCAAGCAAAATGGGGAGACAGAGAAATATGCTCCAAAAGAAAGAACAAGAAAAAAAGTTTCTGAAAAGGAACAAAATGAAACAGAGACACTCACTGGGCTGGAGAAGAGTGGAAGAACTCAGTGAGGCCTTCAATAAAGAGATAGAAAATATAAAAAATAACCAATCTGAGTTGAAGAATATAAGAAGGGAAATAAATTTTAAAAAGCACACACTAGAGGGAATCAACAGATTCACAGTTGCATAAGAATCTATCAGCAATCTGTAAGCAAGGATAGTAAAAAGCACCCAAGCCAAACAGCAAAAAGCAATTCAAAGTTTAAAAATGAGGATAGCTTAGGGGGTCTCTTGGACAACATCAAGCAAATATACATTCACATTATAGGGATCCCAGAAGAAGATGAGAGAAAAAGGTGGAAAACTTAAAGAAATAGTTGCTAAAAACCTCCCTAATCTAGGGAAGGAAATAAACATCCAGTTCTAAGAAGCACCGAGAGTTCCAAACAAGAAGAACCCACAGAGGTCCACACCACAGCACATAATAATTAAAATGTCCAAGGCTAAAGAGAAGAGATAATTTTAAAAGCAGCAAGGCAGAAGCAAAACATTATCTACAAGTGAAAACCAATAAGGCTATCAGCTGTTTTTGTTTTTTGTTTTTTTTTTCCCAGTAAGAACCTTGCAAGCCAGAAGGGAGTGGCATGATATATTCAAAGAAAAAAATAATCTACAACTAAGAATACTCTACCCACCAAGGTTATCATTCAGATTTGAAGAGATAAAGAACTTCCCAGACAAACAAAAGATAAAGGAGTTTATCACCACTAAACAAGCATTATAAAAAATGTTAAAGGGACTTCTTTAAGTAAAAAAGAAATGGCCATAAGATATAAGAAAATTATAGAAAAAAATATACAATAGGACAGGATATACATTAAATGTGGAAGAGGGAGAAAAAAAGAAAGAAAAAAGTCACCCCCCCTTTCTTTTTAGAATGTGTTTGAACTTAAATGACCAAATTAATATAGAGTGCTATTTACTTAGAATATTATATATGAACCTAGTGGTAACCAAAATCACAAAACCTATAAAAGATACACATAGAAGACACCTTGAAAAGACCAGGGTCTGGTGAAGAGGGGACACTGCACTGCAGGGCACTACAGGACCGCTGGGCTGCTACTTACAGGGGCAGGAGATGTAACTAACTTTCCTAATACATAGAAACAGATACAGAGAGAATTAGACAAAATGAGGAGACAGAGGCATATGTCCCAAATGAAAGAACAAGACCAAATCACAGCAGAGATCTAAACAAAATGGTGAAAAGTAATATGCCTGATAAAAAATTTAAAGTAATGGTCATAAAGATACTCACTGAACTTGAGAAAAGAGCAGAGGACATCATTGAGACTGGCAACAAAGAGATAGAACACATAAAAAAGAACCAATCAGAGATGAAGACCTCAATAACTGAAATCTGAAATACAGTAGATGGATTAAATGGTAGACTAGAGGAAGCAGAAGAACAGATTAGGGGCCAGGATGACAGAGTAGTGGAAAGCAAACAAGGTGAATAGGAAAGGGGAAAAAAGAAAATAGACTCAGAGAACTCAGCAACACCTTCAAGCATAATAACATTTGCATTATAGGGATCCCAGAAGGAGAAAAGAGAGGAAAGGTGCAGAAAATTTATTTAAATAAATAATAGCTGAAGGCTTCCCAAATCTGAGGAAAGAAAGAGAAATCCAGATCCAGGAGGCATAGAAATACCTCAACAAAATCAACCCAAAGTTGTCCACACCAAGACACATAGCATTTAAAATGGCAAAAAGTAGTGATAAAGAGAGAATTTTAAAAACAACAAGAGAAAGGAAAACAGTCACGTACACGGGAAACCCCATAAGGCTCTCAGCAGATTTTTAACAGAAACTTGGCCAGAAGGGAGTGGCACGATATATTCAAAGGGCTGAAGGGAAAAAAAAAAATCTGCAGCCAAGAATACTTTATCCAGCAAGGCTATCATCCAGAATAGAAGGAGAGATAAATATTTTCCCAAACAAAAGCTGAAGGAATTCATGTCCACTAAACTAGCCCTACAAGAAATGTTAAAGAGGTCTCTTTGAGTGGAAAGGAAGGACCATACGTAGGAGTAAGACAAGTAGGAAACACAAAAGCAGTAAAGTATATCTATAAAAATCAGTAAAGGAATTCACAAAATAAAGGGATATAAAGGATGAGACTATATACCTAAAAAAATGGGGAGGAAAGGAGTAAAGAATGGGTTCAAACTTAAGCAACCATAAACTTAATATAGATTGTATATAATGTCCACTGCAAATAGCAAACAGAATAGTAACCACAAATCAAAAGCCAGTAACAGTTATGCAAAAAATACAGAGAAAGGAATCCAAGTATATCACTCAAGAAAGCAAAGCAAATTGTCAGAGAAGAGAGCAAGCAAAGAAAGGAACAGAGAAGAACTACAAAAACAAACATAAAACAAGTAACAAGATGGCAATAAGTACTCCAATTGAAGGACACAGGGTGACAGAATGAATAATAAAAAAAAAGACCCATCCATATGCTGCCTATAAGAGACTCATTACAGACATAAAGACACGTATATATTGAAAGTGAAGGGACGGAAAAGTATTTGCCACACAAATGGAAGTGAACAGAAAAACTAAGGTAGCAATACTTAGACAAATAGACTATTTCTTTTAAAGATTTTATTTATTTAATTGAGAGACAGAGAGAGAAAGAGAGCAAGCATGGGGGGGCAGAAGGAGAGGGGAAACAGACTCCCCACTGAGCAGGGAACCCAATGAGGGGCTCAATCCCAGGACCCTGGGATCATGACCTGAGCTGAAGGCAGATACTTAACTGACTGAGCCACCCAGGCACCCCCAGACAAAATAGACTTTAAAACAAAGATTGTAACAAGAGATGAAGGACACTATATCATCATAAAGAGAACAATCCAACAAGAAGATATAACAATTGTAAATATTTATGCACCCAACATGTGAGGACCCAAACACATAAAGCACCTATTAACAAACATAAAGGAAGTAATGATAGCAATAATAGTAGGGGATTTTAACACCCCACTTACATCAATGGACAAATGATTAATACAGAAAATCAACAAGGAAATGGTGGCTTTGAATGACACATTGGACGAGAAGGATCAAATAGGTATATTCAGAACGCTCCATCCTAAAACAGCAAAATACACATTCTTTTCAAGTTCACATGGAACATTCTCCAGAAGAGATCACATACTAGGCCCCAAAGCAAGTCTCAACAAATTTTTTAAAAAATTGAGTCATACCATGCATCTTTTCTGACCACAACACTATGAAACTAGAAATCAACCACAAGAAAAAAATCTGGAAAAAAACACAGATACAGAGAGGTTAAAACACATGCTAGTAAATGATGAATGAGTCAACCAGAAAATCAAAGAGAAATAAAAAAATACACTGACACAAATAAAAATGAAAACACAGTGCTCCAAAACCTTTGGAAGGCTGCCCTCTTTGTTCTAAGAGGAAAGTTTATAGCAATTCAGGCCTACCTAAGAAAAATCTCAAGTAAACAACACTTTTACCCCTAAAGGAGTTGAAAAAAGAATAATCAAAATCCAAAACCACTATAAGGAAGGAAATAATAAAGATTAGAGCAAAAATAAATGGAGACAAAAATTAAAAAAAAAAAAAACACAATAGGTAAAACCAGAAGCTAGTTCTTTGAAAAGATCATAAATCAATAAACCTTTAGCCAGACTCAAAAAAAAATTTTTTTAAAGACTCAAAAATCAGAAATGAAAGAGGAAAAATAACAACTGACAACAAAGAAATAGAATCATAAGAGATTATTATGAAAAATTACATGCCCACAAGTCGGACAACATAGAAAAAATGGATAAATTCCTAGAAACCTATAACTTCCCAAAACTGAATCAGGAAGAAATAGAAAATTTGAACATATCAATTATCAGCAATGAAACTGAATCAGTAATCAAAAAACTCCCAACAGGGGGGCGGAGCAAGATGGCAGAGGAGTAGGAGACCTGGATTTCGTCTCCTCTCAGGAATTCAGCTGGATAGGGATCAAACCATTCTTAACACCTACAAACTCAACAGGAGATCGAAGACAAGAATAGCAGCAACTCTCTGAACAGAAAAGCGACCACTTTCTGGAAGGTAGGACGTGCGGAGAGGCAAATCCCAGGTGATATTCGGGAGGATAGATGGCAGGGGAGGGGGCCTCCGTCAGCCGCCTCTGGCAAGTAATAGAGCCACGGAGCACAAAATCGGAACTCTTAGAAGTCTGCTCCACTGAGGGACGTCGCTCCAGTGGCTAAGCAGGGCGTGGAACCCTCGGTGGGACAGTGTAGTCTCAGGAGCCTTGGGGTCACAGAAAGACCGGGGGTACCTGAGTGCGGCAGAGATCCCAAGTATCGGAACGGGGAAGCCAGCTGCAGAGATGGAGCCAAGGAGTGGGCTCTCAGCTCGGGGTTGCCATAAACCGTGATCCCGGCACAGTAGGGCCACTGCTCCTCCAGCAGGGACCCAACAAGTGGCAGGTCCGGGGAGATTCCCCTTCCTCCCCCGGGAGGAGTGGTGCGGGAGCACACCGCAGGGATCTGCTAGGTTTGGAGACTCCACATGGGGTTGGGTGCCAGAGATAGAAACGCTTGGTCACAGGCCGGGTGAGCACGGAGTGCGGCCCCAGACCGGGGAGACGGGAGTGACTGCTTTTCTCTGGGGGCGCACTGAGGAGCGGGGCCCCGAGTTCTTCACTCCTCCAGGCGGAGATTGGGAGGCAGCCATTTTCACTCTCCTCCTCCAAAGCTGTACGGAGAGCTTGCAGGGAACAAAAGCTACCGAGAGCAAACCCGAGCAGATTACTTAGACCCGACCAGGCAAGGGCAGGGCAATTCCCCCTCCGGCAAAGACATTTGGGAACCACGGCAACAGGCCCCTCCCTGAGAAGATCAGCCAGAATGGCCAGCCAAGACCAAGTTTACCCATCAATGAGAACGGCAGAACTCCAGCACTAGGGGAATAATGCACATAGAATCCATGACTTTTTTACCATGATTCTTTAGTCTTTCAAAGTTAATTTTTTTTAACTGTCCTTTTTCTTTTGAATTTTTCTTTTTCCCTTTTTCAACCAACATCTTATCAATCCCTTTTTTAAAAAACATTTTTATTTTTCATTTTTAGAGTCATATTCTATCCCTTCATAGTAGTTACGATTATTTTTGGCATATATATATAAGTTGTTCTCTCTTTAAAATTTTGAGATACAGTTTCTTCTAACAGATCAAAATATACCCTAAATCTCTAGAGTATGGCTTTGTTCTAGTCTCCTGCCTGATCATATTCTCTCCCTTTTTTTTTTAAATACTCTTCTTTATTCAAACAACTTCTTATCTTATCAATTCCTTTTATAAAATCTTTTACAATTTTCATCTTTACACTCATATTCCATCCCTTCATTGTATTAACCCTTATTTTTGTACATACATAAGTTTTTCTTTCTTTAAAATTTTGGGAGGCACTTTCTTCTAACAGACCAAAATACACCCAAAATCTAGTGTGTAGCACTGATCTATGCACCAGCCTGATCATATCTGATCATATTCTGTTTTTTTTTGTTTGTTTTGTTCTGTTTTTGTTTTTATCTTTTTCTTTTTCTTTTTTTTTTTCCTTTTTCTTTTTTCTTTCTTTCCCCTGGTTTCATGTCTTCTCTGATTTGTTTAGAGCATATTTTCTGGGGATGTTGTTATCCTGTTAGCATTTTGTTTTCTCATTCATCTATTCTCCTCTGGACAAAATGACAAGATGGAAAAAATCACCTCAACAAAAAGAACAAGAGGCAGTACCGACTGCCAGGGACTTAATCAATACGGACATTAGTAAGATGTTGGAACTAGAGCTCAGAATGATGATTTTAAAGATACTAGCTGGGCTTGAAAAAAGCATGGAAGTTATTAGAGAAACCCTTTCTGGAGAGAGAAAAGAACTAAAATCTAACCAAGTCGAAATAAAAAAGTCTATTAATGAGGTGCAATCCAAAATGGGGGCTCTAACTGCTAGGATAGATGAGGCAGAAGAAAGAATCAGTGAGATAGAAGACCAAATGATGGAAAATAAAGAAGCTGAGAAAAAGAGAGATAAACAACTACTGGATCACGAGGGCAGAATTCGAGAGATAAGTGATACCATAAGACGAAACAACATTAGAATAATTGGGATCCCTGAAGAGGAAGAGAGAAGGGGCTGAAGGTATACTGGAGCAAATTACAGCAGAGAACTTCCCTAATTTGGGGAAGGACACAGGTATCAAAATCCAGGAGGCACAGAGAACCCCTCTCAAAATCAATAATAATAGGTCAACACCCCGACATCTAATAGTAAAACTTATGAGTCTCAGCGAAAAAGAGAAAATCCTGAAAGCAGCTCAGGACAAGAGATCTGTAACCTACAATAGTAGAAATACTAGATTGGCATCAGACCTATGCACAGAGACCTGGCAGGATATATTCAGAGCACTAAATGAGAAAAATATGCAGCCAAGAATACTATATCCAGCTAGGCTGTCATTGAAAATAGGAGAGACAAAAAGCTTCCAGGACAAACAAAAACTAAAGGAATTTGCAAACACGAAACCAGCCCTACAAGAAATCTTGAAAGGGGTCCTCTAAGCAAAGAGAGAGCCTAAAAGCAACATAGGCCAGAAAGGAACACAGACAATATACAGTAACAGTCACCTTACAGGCAATACAATGGCACTAAATTCCTATCTTTCAATAGTTACCCTGAATGTAAATGGGCTAAATGCCCCAATCAAAAGACACAGGCTATCAGATTTGATAAAAAGACAAGACCCATCGATATGCTGTCTGCAAGAGACTCATTTTAGACCCAAAGACACCCCCAGATTGAAAGTGAGGGGGTGGAAAACCATTTACCATGCTAATGGACACCAAAAGAAAGCTGGGGTGGCAATGATTGTATCAGACAAATTAGATTTTAAACCAAAGACTGTAATAAGAGATGAGGAAGGACACTATATCCTACTTAAAGGGTCTATCCAACAAGAAGATCTAACAATTGTAAATATCTATGCCCCTAACATGGGAGCAGCCAATTATATAAACCAATTAATAACAATAGCAAAGAAACACATTGACAACAATACAATAATAGTGGGGGACTTTAACACCCCCTCACTGAAATGGACAGATCATCTAAGCAAAAGATCAACAAGGAAATGAAGACTTTAAATGACACACTGGACCAAATGGACTTCACAGACATATTCAGAACATTCCATCCCAAAGCAACAAAATACACATTCTTCTTGAGTGCCCATTGAACATTCTCCAGAATAGATCACATCCTAGGTCACAAATCAGGTATCAACCGGTACCAAAAGATTGGGATCATTCCCTGCATATTTTCAGACTACAGTGCTTTGAAACTAGAACTCAATCACAAGAGGAAAGTCGGAAAGAACTCAAATACATGGAGGCTAAAGAGCATCCTACTAAAGAATGAATGTGTCAACCAGGAAATTAAAGAAGTAAAAAAAATTCATGGAAACAAATGAAAATGAAAATACAACTGTTCAAAATCTTTGGGATGCAGCAAAAGCAGTCCTAAGAGGCAAGTATATAGCAATACAAGCCTTTCTCAAGAAACAAGAAAGGTCTCAAGTACACAACCTAACCCTACCACTAAAGGAGTTGGAGAAAGAACAGCAAATAAAGCCTAAACCCAGCAGGAGAAGAGAAATAATAAAGATCAGAGCAGAAATCAATGAAATAGAAACCAAAAGAACAGTAGAACAGATCAACGAAACTAGGAGCTGGTTCTTGGAAAGAATTAACAAGATTGATTAACTCCTGTCCAGACTTATCAAAAAGAGAAGAGAAATGACCCAAATCAACAAAATTATGAATGAAAGAGGAGAGATCACAACCAACACCAAAGAAATACAAACAAGTATAAGAACATATTATGAGCAACTCTATGCCAGCAAATTAGATAACCTGAAAGAAATGGATGCATTCCTAGAGCTGTATAAACTACCAAAACTGAACCAGGAAGAAATAGAAAACCTGAACAGACACTTAACCACTAAGGAAATTGAAGCAGTCATCAAAAATATCCCAATAAACAAAAGCCCAGGGCCAGATGGCTTCCCAGGGGAATTCTACCAAACATTTAAAGAATAATTAATAACCTTTTCTTCTGAAACTGTTCCAAAAAATAGAAATGGAAGGAAAACTTCCAAACTCGTTTTATGAGGCCACCATTACCTTGATCGCCAAACCAAAGACCCCATCAAAAAGGAGAATTACAGACCAATATTCCTGATGAACATGGATGCAAAAATTCTCACCAAAATACCAGCCAATGGGATCCAACAGTACATTAAAAGGATTATTCACCATGACCAAGTGGGATTTATCCCTGGGCTGCAAGGTTGGTTCAACATCTGCAAATCAATCAACGTGATACAATACATTAATAAAAGAAAGAACAAGAATCATATGATCCTCTCAATAGATGCAGAAAAAGCATTTGACAAAGTACAGCATTCTTTCTTGATCAAAACTCTTCAGAGTATAGGGATAGAGGGTACATACCTCAAGATCATGGAAGCCATCTATGAAAAACCTACACAGAATATCATTCTCAATGGGGAAAAACTGAGAGCTTTCCCCCTAAGGTCAGGAACGTGGCAGGGACGTCCACTATCACCACTGCTATTCAACATAGTATTAGAAGTCCTAGCCACAGCAATCATTCAACAAAAAGAAATAAAAGGCATCCAAATCAGCAAAGAAGAAGTCAAATTCTCACTCTTTGCAGATAATATGATACTTTATGTGGAAAACCCAAAAGACTCCACCCCAAAACTGCTAGAACTCATACAGGAATTCAGTCAAGTGGCAGCAATGCACAGAATCAATGCACAGAAATCAGTGGCATTCCTATGCACCAACAAGAAGACAGAAGAACGATAAATTAAGGAGTCAATCCCACTTACAATTGCACCCAAAACCATAAGATACCTAGGCATAAATCTAACCAAAGAGGCAAAGAATCTCTACTCAGAAAACTATAAAACACTCATGAAAGAAATTGAGGAAGACACAAAGAAATGGAAAAACATCCCATGCTCATGGATTGGAAGAACAAATATTGTGAAGATGTCAATGCTATCTAGAGCATCTACACATTCAATGCAATCCCCATCAAAATACCATCCACTTTTTTCAAAGAAATGGAACAAACAACCCTAAAATTTGTATGGAACCAGAAAAGACCCCGAATAGCCAGAGGAATGTTGAAAAAGAAAAGCAAAGCTGGCGGCATCACAATTCCAGACTCAAGCTCTATTACAAAGCTGTCATCATCAAGACAGTATGGTACTGACACAAAAACAGACTCATAGATCAATGGAACAGAAGAGAGAGCCCAGAAATGGACCCTCAACGCTATGGTCAACTAATCTTTGACAAAGCAGGAAAGAATGTCCAATGGAAAAAAGACAGTCTCTTCAACAAATGGTGTTGGGCAAATTGGACAGCCACATGCAGAAGAATGAAACTGGACCATTTCTTTACACCACACACAAAAATAGACTCCAAATGTTTGAAAGACCTCAGTGTGAGACAGGAGTCCATCAACATCCTAAAGGAGAACACAGGCGGCAACCTCTTTGACCTCAGCTGCAGCAACTTCTTCCTAGAAACATCGCCAAAGGCAAGGGAAGCAAGGGCAAAAATGAACTATTGGGACTTCATCAAGATAAGAAGGTTTTGCACAGCAAAAGAAACAGTCAACAAAACCAAAAGACAACTGACAGAATTGGAGAAGATATTTGCAAATGACATATCAGATAAAGGGCTAGTATCCCAAAAAAGAACTTATCAAACTCAACACCCAAAGAACAAATGATCTGATCAAGAAATGGGCAGAAGACATGAACAGACATTCTTCCAACGAAGACATCCAGTTGGCCAACAGATACATGAAAAAGGGCTCAACATTGCTCGGCATCAGGGAAATCCAAATCAAAACCTCAATGACATACCACCTCACACCAGTCAGAGTGGCTAAAATTAACAAGTCAGGAAATGACAGATGGTGGCGGGGATGCGGAGAAAGGGGAACCCTCCTACACTGTTGGTGGGAATGCAAGCTGGTGCAGCCACTCTGGAAAACAGTATGGAGGTTCTTCAAAAAGTTGAAAATAGAGCTACCCTACGACCGAGCAATTGCACTACTGGGTATTTACCCCAAAGATACAAATGTAGGGATCCGAAGGGGTACATGCACCCCGATGTTTATAGCAGCAATGTCCACAATAGCCAAACTGTGGAAAGAGCCAAGATGCCCATCGACAGATGAATGGGTAAAGAAGAGTGGTATATATGTACAATGGAATATTATGCAGCCATCAAAAAGAATGAAATCTTGCCATTTGCAACGACGTGGATGGAACTGGAGGGTATTATGCTGAGCGAAATAAGTCAACCAGAGAAAGACATGTATCATATGACCTCACTGATATGAGGAATTCTTAATCTCAGGAAACAAACTGAGGGTTGCTGGAGTGGTGAGGGGTGGGAGGGATGGGGTAGCTGGGTGATAGACACTGGGGAGGGTATGTGCTATGGTGAGCACTGTGAATTGTGCAAGACTGTTGAATCACAGATCTGTACCTCTGAAGCAAATAATGCAATATATGTTAAAAAAAAAAAAAAAGAAGATGATAGCAGGAGGGGAAGAATGAAGGGGGGGAAATAGGATGGGGAGACGAACCATGAGAGAATATAGACTCTGAAAAACAAACTGAGGGTTCTAGAGGGGAGGGGGTGGGGGATGGGTTAGCCTGGTGATGGGTATTAAAGAGGGCACGTATTGAATGGAGCACTGGGTGTTATACGCAAACAATGAATCATGGAACACTACATCAAAAACTAATGATGTAATGTATCGTGATTAATGTAACATAATAATAAAAAAAAAAACTTCCAACAAACAAAAGTCCACAACCAGACAGCCACAAAGGTGAATTCTACCCAAATTCTACCCAAACATTCAAAGAAGAGTTAATACCTATTCTTCTCAATTTATATTAAATACATACCTATTCTTCTCAAATTATACCAAAAAATTGAAAAGCAAGGAAAGTTTCCAAATTCATTCTATGGGGCCAGCATTTCCCAGATACCAAAACCAGATAAAGACACCACAGAAAAAGATAGAGGCCAATGTTTCTGATGAACCTAGATGCAAAAATCCTCAACAAAATATTAGCAAACCACATACAACAATACATTAAAAAAAAATCATTCACCACGGTGGGACTTATTCCTGGAATGCAAGGGTTATTCAATATTTGCAAATCAATAAACATATGTCACATCAATAAGAGAAAGGATAAAAACCATAGGATCATTTCAATTGGTGCTGAAAAGGCATTTGACAAAATACAACATCCATTCATGTTAAAAAAATAAAGCTCATGAAGTAGAGTTAGAGGAAACATAGGTCAACATAAAATAGGCCATATATGAAAAGCCCACTGCTAATATTATACTCAGTGATAAAAAACAGAGTTTTTCCCCTAAGATCAGGAACAAGACTCTCATCACTTTTATGTCTCACAGTACCAGAAGTCCTATCTGTAGCAACCAGACAAGAAATAAATAGCACCCCAATTGGCAAGAAAGAGGTAAAACCCTGTTTACAGATGATAGGATACCATATATAGAAAACCGTAAAGACGCCACCAAAAACTACTAGAACTCATAAATGAATTCAGTCAAGTTGCGGGATACCAAAATAAATATACAGAAATCCGTTCCATTTCTGTATACTAATGAAATAGAAAAATTTAAGAAAACAACACCAGTCATAATTGCACCAAAAAGAATAAAATACTTAGGAAGAAATTAAGCAGAAAGGTAAAAGACCAATATGCTGAAAACTACAAAACATTATGAAGAAAACTGAAGACAACACAAAAAAATGGAAAGACATTCTATGCTCATGGATTAGAAAAATATTGTTAAAATGTCCATATTACCCAAAGCATTCTACAGATTCAATGCAATCCCTATCAAATTACCAACAGCATTTTTCACAGAACTAGAACAAAAACATCCTAAAACTTGTATGAAACCACAGAAGACACCAAATAGCCAAAGCAATCTTGAAAAGGAAGACCAACTGGAAATATCACAATACCAGGTTTCAAACTATACTATAAAGCTGTAGTAATCAAAACACTGTGGCACTGGCACAAAATTAGACACACAGATCAATGGAACAGAATAGAGAGCCCAGAAATAAATCAATTAATCTGTGGCAAAGGAGGCAAGAATATCCAGTGAGAAAAAGACAATCTCTTCAATAAATGGCTTTGGGAAAAATGGACAGCAACATGCAAAAGAATGAAACTGGACCACTTTCTTTCACCATACACAAAAATAAACCCAAAACAGGTTAAGGACCTAAATGTGAGGCCTGAAACCATAAAAATCCTAGAAGGAAACACAGCAGTAATTTCTCTGACATAGACCATAACATTTTTCTAGATATGTCTCCTAAGGGAAACAAAAGCAAAAAAAAAAAAAAAAAAAAGATATTGGGACTACATCAGAATAAAAAGTTTTGCATAGCAAGAGAAACCATCAACAAAACCAAAAGGCAATCTACTGAAGGGAGAAGATATTTGCAAATGATATCTCTGATAAGGGGTTAATATTCAGAATATATAAAGAACTTATACAACTCAACACCAGAGAAACAATCCAATTAAAAGATAGACAGAAGATATGAATAGACATTTCTCCAAAGAAGACATCCAAATGGCCAACAGACACATGAAAAGATGCTCAACATCACTCATCATCAGGGAAATACAAATCAAAACTACAGTGAGATATCACCTCAGAGCTGTCAGAAAGGCTAAAATCAAAATAAGAAATAACAAGTGTTGGCGAGGATGTGGAGAAAAACTAACCCTCATGCACTGTTGGTGGGAATGCAAATTGGTGCAGCCGCTGTAGAAAACAACATGGAGGGTCCTCAAGAAATTAAAAATAGAATTACCAGATGATCCAATAATTCCACTACTGGGTATTTACACAAGGAAAATGGAAACACTAATTCAAAACAATATAGGTACCCCTTTGTTTACTGCAGCATTATTTACAATAGCCAAGATATGGAAGCAACCTAAGTGCCCATTAATAGACAAATGAATAAGAAAGATGTAGTGTGTGTGTGTGTGTGTGTGTGTGTGAGAGAGAGAGAGATATTACTCAGCCATAAAAAAAATGAGTTTGTGCCATCTGTAACAACATGGATGGACCTAGAGGGTATAATGCTAAATGAAATAAGTCAGACTGGGACAAATACTATATGATTTGACTCATATGTGGAATCTAAAAAAAATGAATAATCAAACAAAAAGCAGAATCATACCTATAAATAGAGAACAAACTGATGGTTGCTGTGGAGAGGTATGTCAGGTGATGAACAAAAGGGTAAAGGGGGGTGGGAGGTCCAAGGTTCCAGTTATGAAATGAATAAGTCACAGGGATGAGAGGCACAGCATGGGGACTCTAGTCAACAGTATTGTAATAGCGCTGTGTGGTACTGGAGGGTAGCCACACGTGAGGTGAGCACAGCATAGTGTATAGAGATGTTGAATCACTCTATTGTACACCTGAAACATAACATTGTAGGTCGACTATACTCAAAAAAATAGTAATTTTTTTTAAAGTCCTGGATATCCACAGCCTATTAAATACTCTCAAAAATGTCAAATGACATTTATAGTCCAACTACATAGATGCCCTTTTCATCTTCCATATTAAAATCATATATTAATAATAAACTACTTTTGTTAAGGCATACATCCATGTCTGGATTTTAAAAACCAAACAAACGTTTACGCCCACTCTAGCATCTGGTATATCAGTGCAGGACACTAGGCATTCAATTTGCATGAGGGCTCTTAGTCATTTGGAGAAATGATTCCAGGGGCTTGTGCTTCTACTCACTGTGATTTTTTTCTTTTATGTTATCAATTTGATTTTTAGTGCTTTTATACTTTTTAAATTTTAATTTGTAATTTGTTGTGATTTCATGCCTTTTTAATAAATGTGAACATAAGAAGTTCATTGAAACTTTTAAGTTTATATATATTTAAGTAAAGTTATAATAAAAACAATTTAAGCCAATGGTGGAAATGAAGAAAACTCCCCTGTTAGGAGAGCATCCATATTCTAGTTGAGCTTGAGAAACAATGAACATCCTCTTAGAGAACAACCTCTTTAACCTCTCTGTTCCAAATAAATTCAGTCAAAGGAGCATGAAGAGGAACATAGCTGACTTCAAAGGAAGGCCTATCTGTAAGGGACTCCATTGGTCCCTTGTATTGTACCAGCGCACCTGCCCCCAGCTGATGTGAATGATGGCTGCTAAAAGCTCACAGCTGCCCCTTCTCTGGAAAGTTTATCTCAGACAAAAGGGAGCCCACATGAAAGATTATACCTCCTCTCCCAACTGGGGATACCCCACAGAGACTGACTGGCTGACTTGGGGGTGCAAAAGTCCAGTCTTCTTGCCTCAAGATGGGCTCAACTCTGTGATACACTTCATGCTCCAGAGCTCTCTGTGGGATCAGGCAGAAGCTGACTCCAGATGAGACCACATCCTTGCTTAGCTTATTTTTATTTTTATTTATTTTTTTATTTATTTTAGCTTATTTTTATTTATTTTAGCTTATTTTTATTTATTTTAGCTTATTTTTATTTTATTTTATTTTTTATTAGTTTCAGGAGCAGAATTTAGTGATTCATCAGTTGCACAGAGGGGGTTTTGACTGCAGTTCGCCAAGGTCATATTTCCATCCCTAGGAATTCCCTGCTGCATCAAAGCCAGGTTTAGCCTTTTAACTTGCTTGGGCCATTAAAAGGTGAGCCTGCCACTTGAAGCAGGAACATTAAGAGCCTATTCTTGCTTTCACACATCTTTTCCCTCTACTGCTGTGATGGGTAGTTCTCACCAGCAGCTGCCCTGTCAGCTTCAGAAGCAGAATGAGGGGCTTCTTGTGAAGAAGAGCAGAGCCCCCTCATAAAGGTTCGAGAGTGGGGCATATTGCTGTGGGGAACCACTAAGGTTTTGATTACCTATTTCAGCAGCATAGCCTTGCCCATTCTGACTGATACAACCAGAATGCATGAAAGAAAGCCAAGGCCTGCCCTCGCTTCTGCATGGGAATTTGACAACATAAATACCCCATGCTCAGACAGAAGGTCACAGAATGTCTTTAGACTCTGAATGAAGAACAATGAAACCGCAGTGAAGCTCTGATGAGTTCACTCAAATGTCTAGAAGCTCCCTTAAGCCCAACATAGCAAAGATCCATTTTAACAGGGTAATGGGAAGGAAAGTGCTCAGAACCCAGACCGTCTAAAATAAGTGAAGTTACTTGGGCCACTTGACTGAAGACTTTCAAATTTAGAAGCACTAGGGTTAGTGGCATGAGAAGCAAAAGAGCCCAAGTGAAAATTATGTTCATCATAGGATTGGGGGGTTTAACAATTCTTAGAGCATGATTCTTCAAGATTCTTGGAAAGAGATGAGAAGCTGAGAGTTTTATTAATAAAAACAGGTTGGAAAAGAAACAACGTATGATCTTCACTATAATTATGATATCATGTGTAACTCTTTGCTAGATTACACGTGCCACAAATTGTTTCGTTAATTAGCATAAATTGCTAGGGCTTTGATTTGTTTCTACAAGAGGGTTATTAAGTTCCTTTTAATAATAAAACTCTGCAATTCTAAGTTCTTTTACTTTTCTGAGCTTTCCTTTCCTTATTTTTCAAAAGCAGGGCTTGGCAAACTACAACCCATGGGACGTATTTGGCCCACAGCCTGTTTTTGTAAATAAAATTTTACTAGACCACCACCAACATCTATTGTCTAGAGCAGCTCTCATGAGAGCCCCACAAAAGCTGAGTAGGGAGAGAGAGACGGTATGGCAGCTAAAACCTAAAACATTTACCATGTAGCCCTTTCTAGAAAAGTTTGCCAACACCTGTTCAAAAGGAAGGGCTTACAATAAATCAATGGTTTTAAGCTGAGTTTTCCACAGAACCTCAGGATATGGAAGGATGTCTCAGAGTCCACCAGGATGAAACGGGGAGAGAAATAGGGAGGCAATATGGATGCTAAAGAGGAAAGGCAGTGAATAAGGTCCATAGGCTCCAAATTTCTGATTCTGATTCAATCAGAGAAGTTCTGATATCTATTCCACATAGGGGAGATGTATGTGACATTTCATTTTAAGAAACTATCCTACTGTTAATTTTTAATGTTTGAAAAATGATCAAACCCGTACTTGAGTTTCTCTTTAAGTTCTTTTTTTGTGCAACTTTCTTAGTAGCTCATTTCTTTGGAGAAAAAAATTAACTGAAAATATCCATAGGGATAGTAGTTGAGATAGTGGTTAAATTTGGACAGAACAGTAGTGACCAGAAGGGAATAAGAGGGGCTCTTCCTGGGTGCCAGTAGTTTAATTTCTTGAGCTGACTAGTGATGTAGGTATGTTCATTTTATGAACACATCAAATTGTATGTTTGCATAATTTACATAAGTTTACTTTAAAAAGAGTTGAAGCATATAACAAATGAAAATACATAATATACCAAAAGTTATGAACTTCATGCTGCTTCTCGGTCCTGCCTCTGAGTTCAAGGGAGCATTACTATGTTTGCCCTTTTTCCTCACATGTAAAATTAATTTTTTCATGTGTAAAAATAAATTTAATTTAAAGCATTTAAAAAAAATCTTCATTCCTCCAACCCTCATCCCCCTCCAATCAAGTCTCCTTATTGAGGTCCAATTTGGCTTTCCAAAAACTGATAATTTTATCTTGGAATTCCTAGCTCCCTTCAATGGCTCCTGGATGACCTAAGGATTTGGTCAAACCCCTTAATAAAGTTAGCTCCCAGGTTCTTTAAAATCAGTGCTATGTCTTCGACCACTTGCTTGGCTTCCAACCCTTCACAATCACTTTCAGTTGTACACAGCACTGTTCTATCTCCCTACTTTTCCATGACTGGCTCAAGTTGTTCTGATCTCAGCACGGGCATAACTACCTTCTGAAAGCCCCCTCTGGGAGCCGGAAAGATGGCAGAGTAGGAGGATTGGGAGCTCACCTCCTCCCATAGATACACCAAGGCTGCAACTAAATATAAGGCAATTCACTCTGAAAACACCCTGAAGCCTAGCAGAATAGATCTTCCTCATCTAAAAATGTAAAGAAAAGTCAACACAAAGGAGGGTAGGAGGGCAGAGTCACAGATGGGAACCAAATCCCCTTCTGAGGGATATTACAGGCACAGAAGTCCTTCCTGAAAAGTGAGGTATCGAGCCCCACATCAAACACCCCAGCCCTGGGGATCTGCATGAGGAAGAAGAGCCCCTGTTATGTCCAGCTTTGAAAATCAGTGAGGCTTAACCCCAGGAGGACTGGAGAACTTTAGAAAACAGAGCTCCCCTCTTAAAAGTGCCAGTGCACTACATTACTCACTCTGAGACCCAGCAGAGAGGCAGCAGTTGAAAAGCCTCTGGGTTATACATCAAGGAGATTAACTAATTTTAGGTGTGTGCAGAGGGACAGCAATTTGTAGGAACTTTCTTTGGGAACGGAAGTGCTCTGGGGTGCCATTTTTCTTGCTTTCCCTCAGCCTAGCTGGCGTGACACTGGCGGGAACCAGTTCTGCAGCTCTCCATCTACTTTGTTAGCACTGCATCCCCCACCTCGGCATTCCCCTGTGGACCACCCACCCCGGCAGCTTTCCCACCAAAGCAGCTTCCTTCCCACCACACCTGGCAAGCTGCCCCAGTCAGGACCAGCATCTTCCCAAAGCAGCTACCTTCCAATACTCTGGTTTCTCTCCAGGTCATATAAATCTTTCACCTTTTACCAAAGCAACTACTTTCCTGCCACACCTAGCAGGCAGCCCCAGATGAGACTGTTGCCCCTCCAAAGGGATTCCTCCCTCAGGGAGGGGAGGGCACCCCAGCCACCAGCACACTCCAAATGGATGCAGCCAGACCTCTCAGCCACCTGCACCAGGGGCTAACTCCACCCACTAGCATGCCCAGATCAAGTGTAGCCAGACCTCTCAGCCAGCCATGCCCGGGGCCAGCCCTGCACCAATGTGCACACAGTAGTTTGCAGTGGACCACTGATGACAGCTGGGCTGAGAGCCAGCCCTGCCCATCAGCATTGCCCAGTCACAATAGGAGAATATATGCAGCATGCACAGGAACCACCACTGGAGCACCTGTTTCTGGGGACCAGAGGGGATTCAGCTACTGGGCCCCACAGGACACTTTCTACATAAGTTACTATGTTATGGACCAGGAGGCTTGCTGACCTACCTAATACATAGAAATAAACACAGACAGACAAAATGAGGAGACAGAGGAATATGTTCCAAACAAAACAATAAGACAAAACCTCCCAAAAAGAACTAAACAAAATGGAGATAAGCAATCTACCTGAAAAAGATTTCAAAGTAATGCTCACAAAGATGCTCACTGGTCTTAAGGGAAGAGTGGATGAGTTCAGCGAGAACTTAAACAAGGAGATAATATTAAAAAAAAACACACACAATCAAAGCTGAAGAATACAATAGTTGAAAAGAAAAATACATGAGAGGGAATCAAGATTAGAGGATGCAGAATAGATCAGCCATCTGGCAGATGGTGCACTGGAAATTATCCAAGCTGAGCTGTAAAAGGATAAAAGATTTTTTTAAAAAATGAGGATAGGTTAAGAAGTCTCTAGGACAACATCAACTGTACTAATATTCATAAGGGTCCCAGAAGGAGAAGAAAGGGTCAGAAAACTTCTTTGGAGAAACAATAGTTGAAAACTCCCCTCATCTGGGGGGGGGAACAGACTTCCAGGTCCATGAAGCACAAAAACCCTAAAAAAATCAAATCCAAGGATAGCCACACCAAGGCACATAATATTTAAAGTGGAAAAACTTAGAGGGAGTCTTAAAGCAGCAAAAAGAAATTAGTTCCATACAAGAAAAACTCCATAAAGCTATCAGCTGATTTTTTTAACAGAAACTTTGCAATCCAAAAGGGACTGGCATAATATATTCAAAGTTCTGAAAGGAAAAACACTGGAACCAAGAATATTTTTGCCAGCAAGGTTATCATTCAGAATTGAGGAAAGATACTTTCCCAGACAAACAAAAGTTAAAGAAATTCATCACCACTAAATCAGCTTTATAAGAAATGGTAAGGTAATTCTTTCAGCAAAAAAGAAGAGGCCATACCTGAAATAAGAATATAATGAAAGAAAAAAATTTCATTGGTAAAAGCAAACATATAGTAAAGGTAATAGATCAATCACTATTACAGTAAATATGAACATTAAGAGACAAAAGTAGTTTATCAATTATGTCTACAATAATTAGCTAAAAAGATATAAAATATGACATTACACAAAATGTAATGGGTGTAAAAAAGTAGTGCTTTTAGAATGTGTTCCAACTTCAGCAACTATCAACTTAAAATAGACTGCTCAATACACAGGATATTATATATGAACCTCCTGGTAACTACAAATCAAAAGTCTATAGTACATACACAAAAACATAAAGATGAAGGAATCCAAGCATAACACTAAAGAAAGTCATCAGTCACAAGGAAGAGAGCACGAGAAGAAAAAAGGAATGGAGAACTACAAAAACCACCAGAAAACAATAATCAAAATGGCAATTAGTATATACCTACCAATAATTACTTGAAATGTAAACAAACTATGAGTTCTAATCAAAGGCATAGGGCGATAGAATGGATAAAAACATAAGACTCACCTATATGCTGCCTACAAAAGACTTACTTCAGACCTTAAGACACATACGCATTGAAAGTGAAGGGATGGAAAAAGATATTCCATGCTAATGGAAGAAGAAAAAGAAAACAAACCCGAGATAGTGATACCTATATTAGACAAAATGGATTTTAAAACAAAGACTGTAACAAGACAAAGAAGGGCATTACATAATGATAAAGGGATCAAGCCAACAAGAGGATGTAATAATTATATATATATATATATATATATATATATATATATATGCACCCAACATAGGAGCACCTAAATATAATAAAGCAAATATTAACAGATATAAAGGCGAAAACTGGCAATAATACAGTAATAGTAGGAGACTTTAACATCTCACTTATATCAATGGACAGATCATCCAGACAGAAAATCAAAAAGGAAACAGTGGCTTTGAGTGACACATAAAAAAAGATGGACTTAGAGGATATAAAAAAAGCATTCTATCCCAAAACAGCAGAATACACCTTCTTTTCAAGTATACATGGAACATTCTCCAAGATAGATCACATGTTAGGCTGAAAAACAAACTCTCAATAAATTTAAGAAGACTGAAATCATAGTAAGCATTTTTTTCTACCACAAAAGTATGAAACTAGAAATAAATTACAAGAAAAATACAGAAGTAACACAAATACATGAAGGCTAAACAAGGTACTAAACAATGAATGGGTCAACCAAGAAATCAAAGAGGAAATTAAAAAATACATTGAGATAAATGAAAATGTACACATTTTGGACACAACTGTCCAAAATCTTTGAGGTGTTGCAAAAGCTGTTCTAAGAAGGGAATTTATAGTGACACAAGCCTACCTCAGAAGAAAAATCTCAAATAAAAAGCCTAACAAGCTCAAGCACACACATGTGCATGTGCACACACACACACACACGGACACATACACACATAACCTAACACGTAAAGAAACAAAAACAAAACAAAACAAAATATAAAGATCAGTGAAAGTTAGAGCTGGTTCTTTGAAAAGATTAACAAAATTGATAAACCTCTAGCCAGATTCATCATCAAAAAGAGAGGACTCAAAAAATAAAATCAAAAATGGAGAAATAAAAACCAAAAGAAATAAAAAGGATGATAAGAAAATAGTATTAAAAATTATACGCCAACATACAGAACTAAATAGAAGAAGTGGATAAATTTCTAGAAACATATAACCTCCCAAAACTGAATCAGGAAGAAACAGAAAATTTGAACAGACCAATTACCAGCAATAAAATTGAATCAGTAATCAAAAAACTCCCGACAAACACAAGTCCAGGAATACATGGCTTCACATGTGAATTCTACCAAACATTTAAAGAAGAGTTAAGCCTATTCCTTTCATACTTTACAAAAAATAGAATGAAAACCTCAAATTTATTCTATGAAGCCAGCATCACCCTGATACCAAAACCAAAGACACTACAAAAAAGAGAAAGAGAGAGAAGAGAACTACAGGCCAATATCTCTGATGAACATAGAAGCAAAAATGCTCAACAAAACATTAACAAACCACATTAAACTAAAAAAATCATTCTCCACAATCAAGTAGAGTTTATTTCAGATATGCAAAAATGGTTCAATATTTGTAAATCAATGTGATATACCACATTAATAAATGATGAAAACCATATGATCATCTCAATAGAAAAAGCATTTGACAAAATACAACATTCATTCATGATAAAAACACTCAACAAAGTGGGTTTAGAGGGAATATATCTCAACATAATACCAACCATTATATGAAAAACCCACAGCTAACATTACACTCAATGGTGAAACACTAAGAGCTTTTCCCCTAAGATCAGGAACAAGACAAGGATGACCACTCTCACTTTTATTCAACACAGCACTGGAAGTCCTAGCTGTAGTGACCAGACAAGAAACCAAAGACATCCAACTTGGTAAAGAAGAGATAAAGCTGTCATTATTTGCAGATGTTGGGATATTATACATAGAAAACCCTAACGACCACCAAAAAAACTACTGGAATTGATAAATGAATCCAGTAAAGTTGCAGGATACAAAATTAATATAGAGAAAACTTGTTGCATTTCTATACACTAATAACAAATTAGCAGAAACAGAAATTAAGACAAAATCCCATTTACAATTTGCACCAAAAAGAATAAAGTACTTAGGAATAAATTTAACTAAGGAGATGAAAGAGCTACTCTGACAAATATAAGGTGTTAATGAAAGAAACGGAGGATGATGCAAACAAATGGAAAGACATTCCATTCTCATGGATTGGGAGAACCAATATTGTTAAAATAGCCATACAACCCAAGGCAATCTATATCTACAGATTCAATGCCATCTTTATCAAATTACCAACAGTGTTTTTCCCAGACCTAGACCAAAACACTAAAATTTGTATGAAACCACAAAAAACTCTGAATAACCAAAGCAATCTTGAGAAAGAAGAGCAAAGCTGGAGGTATTATAATCCCAGATTTCAAACTATACTACAAAGCTGTAGTAATCAAAACAGTATAGTACTGGCACAAAAATAGACACAAAGATTGATGAAGAATAGAAAGCCCAGAAATAAAGCAGCACTTATATAGTCAATTAACCTACAATGAAGGAGGCAAGAATATACAATGAAGAAAAGTCAGTCTTTTAAATAAGTGGTGCTGGGAAAACTGGACAGCCACATGCAAAAGAATGAAACCGGACCACTTTCTTACACCATACACAAAAATAATCTCAGAATGGATTAAAGACCTAAATGTGGGACCTGAAACTGTAAAACTCCTAAAAGAAAACATAGGCAGAAATCTCCTAGACATTGGCCTTAGCAACATTTTTTTAGATATATTTCCTCAGGCAAAGTAAACAAAAGCAAAAATAAACTATTGGCACTACACCAAAACAAAAAGCTTTTGCACAGCAAAGGAAACCATCAACAAAACAAAAAGGCAACCTACTGAAGAAAGAAGATATTTGCAAATGATGTATTTCATGAGGGGTTATATCCAGAATATATAAAGAACTTATACAACTCAACACCAGAAACAAACAATCCAATTAAAAATGAGGACCCAAATAAACATTTTTCCTCAAAGAAGACATACAGATGGCCAATAGACACATATAAAGATGCTCAACATCACTAGTCATCAGGGAAATGCAGATCAAAACCACAATGAGATATCACCTTATATCTGTCAGAATGGCCATTATCAAAAAGACAAGAAATAAGTTTCAGTGAGGATGTGGAGAAAAGGGAACTTTCATACACAGTTGATGGGAATGTCAATTGGTACAACCGTTGTGGAAAACAGTATAGAGGTTACTAAAAAAAAATCAAAATTAGAAATACCATATGATGTAGGAAGTAAGATGGTAGAGTAGTAGGACAACCCTTAGCTTGCCTCCTCCCCAGAACACAGCTAGATAAATACAAATTACTCTGAACACCCAAGAAATTGATCTGAAGTCTTCGAGAACAAAGCTGCACATCTACACACTGGAAAAACAACCCCTGGAAGGTGAACTCCAGAGAGTTGATTTCTGGGAGAAAAGAGCCATGGTTGCTGCCCAGGGGAGACAGCCCTGATCACGCAGTGAGGAGGAGAAAGAAGGAAGAGAGAGAGAGAAAGCACAGGTTTAAAAAAAAAAAAAAAAAAAAAGTGAAAATGCAGAGGACTGCACAAGAAAACTGTTCCTCAAAACCACTGATTGGGGGGGAACAGGAGAGGGTTAGGACTGGGTCGGTCTTCTGTAAACCCAGAGCAAAGAGGCTGAAGTTGCGGAGGTCTGAGGCATCGCAGGGAGCTGAGCCGGGCTGCAGCGGGAGAGCAGGGCAGAGCCTCAGCCTCCGCAGCCCGAGGATCTCCAGGGTCACACGGGGAGGTGGTTCCCCTGTTTGGTAGACATGATACAGCCTCGTCGGCAGCTCCATCCAACTGCCTGGCTCACCGGTATAGGAAAAAAGACCTTGGCTGAGGGCAGCCGTCCCTGGCACTGGCCGTATGTTGCATTTACCATAAACCCAGAACTGCTGCTCAGTCCTAGGGCTGTCTCCTGGGGCAAGCCAGCACCAGCCACAGCACAGGGAGAGCCTCTCCCAGAGGATCAGTGCGATCCCGGCCCTGGGCCTCTGAAAGGTGACCTTTTAAAACACAGCTCCGCCTGAGATAAAGCACAGGAGTGCCGTCCAAGTTGGCAGGCAGACAGCTCAGACACAAACAGGGTGACCCCAGGGATCTGACAGAAACCGGGGACAAAGGAGGGGTCATTGTTTGCACAGCTGTGAGGGCTTACTGAAGAGGGGTGGCATGCATTTTCTGCTCCAGCGAGGAGAGAACTGACTGAAGCCATTTTCTCCCCCAAGACCACCAGCTTAATCCGCCTGAGTTAAACAGCGCCACCAAGTGGATAATGGAGCCGCTACACCAAGCTCCGCCCCCTTAAGCCTTGCAGGTGCATCTCCACTAGGGCAGTTCCACCTGAGAATCTCCACCCAAGAGACCAGCACAAACTCCTCACCCACACCATGTCTCCTGATCTTAGAGTACTGTAAAGCTCCAGCTCTAGGGGAAACAGGTTCTAGAATCTTTGGGTTTTTTCTCCTTTTGCTTTTTTGTTTTTGATTTGGATACAGAAAGAGCAATTTTTAAACTATTTTATTTTATAGATTCTTTAATTTTTTTCTTTTCTACCTTTTCTCTATCAAGCTTCTTGTAACAAGCAGACCAAAGCACATCTAAGATCTAGCTTCCTTTATGTATGTATGTATGTATGTAAATTTTTTTTGAAAATTTTTAATTTTTATTTTATTTTGCTTTTTCCCCCCTCCAAAATGACAAGACAGAGGAATTCACCCCAAAAGAAAGGGAAAAAAATGACGACCAGAGATTTCATCAATACAGATATAAGTAAGATATCTGAACTAGAATTTAAAATAATTATATAAGGATACTAGGTGGGCTTGAAAAAAAGCATAGAAGACATCAGAGATTCCCTTACTGCAGAGATAAAAGAACTAAAATCTAGTCGGGCTGAAATTAAAAATGCTATAACCAAAACAGAAACCTGAATGGATGCCATAAAAATGAAGATGGACGAAATAGAGGAAGAAATCAAAGAAACAGAAGGTAAAATTATGGAAAATAATGAAGCCAAAAAGAAGATGGAAACAAAGGTAATGGATCATGAAGGTAGACTTAGGGATCTCAGCAACTTATTAAAATGGAATAACATTCATATCATAGGAGTCCCAGAAGATGAAGAGAGAGAAAGGGGGGCAGAAGGTTTCTTTGAGCAAAGTTTAGCTGAAAGCTTCCCTAATCCAGGGAAGAATACAAACATCAAAATCCAAGAAGCACAGAGAACTCCATTAAATTCAACAAAAGCTGACCATTGTCAAGGCATATCATGGTCAAATTCATGAAATACACAGACAAGGAAAGAATCCTGAAAGCAGAAATGGGAAAAAAAAAAAAAAAAAAAAAAACCTCCTTAACCTACAAGGGAAGACAGTTCAGATCCATAGCAGATCTGTCCACAGGAACTTGGCAGGTCAGAAGAGAGTGGCAGGATCTATTCCATGTGCTGAATGGGGAAAATATGCAGCTAAGAATTACTTTTCCAGCAAGGCTGTCATTCAGAATAGAAGGAGAGGGAAAGAGTTTCCCAGACAGACAAAAAATAAAGGAGTTCATGACTACTAAACCAGCTTGGCAGGAAACATTAAGGGGGACTCTTTGAGTGGAGGGGGGGGAAAAAAAAAAAAGACCAAAAGCAACAAAGACTAGAAAGGACCAGAGAATATCACCAGAAACACCAACTCTACAGGGAACAAAATGGCACTAAATTTATATCTTTCAATAATCACTCTGAATGTAAATGGACTGAATGCTCCATTCAAAAGACATAGGATATCAGCGTGGATAAAAAAACAAGACCCATCTATATGTTGCCTACAGGAGACCCATTTTAGACCTAAAGACACCTGCAGATTGAAAGTGAGTAGATGGAGAACCATCTATCATGTTATGAACATCAAAAGACAGCTGGAGTAGCCATTCTTATATCAGACAAACTAGATTTTAAACCAAAGACTACAACAAGAGATGAAGAAAGGCATTATGTCATAATTAAGGGGTCTATCCATGAAGAAGATCTAACAATTGTAAATATTTATGCCACCAGTGTGGGAGCACCCAAATATATAAATCAAGTGATAATAAACATAAAGAGACTCATAGATAATAATACAGAAATAGGAGGGGACTTTAACAGCTCACTTACAGCAATGGACAGATCATCTAATGAATGAAAGAGGAGAGATCACAACCAACACCACAGAAATACAAACAATTATAAGACAATACTATGAAAAATTAAATGCCAAAAAAACTGGGCAATCTGGAAGAAATGGAAAATTCCTAGAAACTTACAAACAACCAAAACAAACAGGAAGAAATAGAACATCTGAACAGACCCATAACCAGCAAAGAAATTGAATCAGTAATCAAAAATCTCCCAACAAGTCTTGGACCAGATGGCTTCCCAGGGGAGTTGTACCAGACATTTAAAGAGTTAATACCTATTCTCAAACCACTCCCTCCAAAAAAAAAGAAATGGAAGGAAAACTTCCAAACTCATTCTATGAAGCCAGCATTACCTTGATTCCAGAACCAAAGACCCCACTAAAAAGGAGAATTATAGGCTAATATCCCTGATGAACATGGATGCAAAAATTCTCAACAAGATACTAGTAAATTGAATCCAACAATACATTAAAAGAATCATTCACCATGATCAAGCGGGATTTATTCCTGGGCTGCAGGGATGGTTCAATATTCTCAAATCAATGTGATACACCACATTAATAAAAGAAAGGATAAGAACCATATGATCCTGTCAATAGATGCAGAAAAAGCATATGACAAAATACAGCATCCATTCTTGATAAAAACTCTCAACAAAGTAGGGATAGATGGAACATGCCTCACAAAGGCCATATATGAAAGTCCCATAGCTAATATCATACTCAATGGGGAAAAACAGAGAGCCTTTCCCCTACAGTCGGGAACAAGACAGGGATGTCCACTCTCACCATACCTATTTAACACAGTACTGGAAGTCTTAGTCTCAGCAGTCAGACAACAAAAAGAAATAAAAGGCATTCAAATCAGCAAGAAAGAAGTCAAACTTTCACTATTTGCAGACGACATGATACTCTATGCACAAAACCTGAAAGACTCCACCAAAAAATTGCTGGAAGTAATGCATGAATTCAGCACAGTTTCAGGATATAAAATCAATGTACAGAAATCTGTTGCAGTTCTACACACCAATAATGAAGCAGCAGAAAAAGAAATCAAGTAATCAATCCCATTTGCAATGAAGCAAAAATAAGATACTTAGGAATAAACCTAACAAAGAGGTATAAGATCTGTATTCTGAAAACTATAGAACACTTATGAAAGAAATTGAAAAGGACACAAAGAAATGGAAAAGGATTCCATGCTCATGGATTGGAAGAACAGATATTTTTAAAATGTCTATACTCAAAGCAATTGCAATTAAATGACCATTTAATGCAATCCCTATCAAAATACCACCAGCATTGTTCACAGGGCTAGAACAAACAATCCTAAAATTTGTACAGAACCACAATAGACCCTGAATAGCCAAAGCAATCCTAAAGGAGAAAAACAAAACGGGAGGCATCACAATTCTGGATTTCAAGCTATATTACAAAGCTGTAGTCATCAAGACAGTATGGTAATGGCACAAAAACAAACACATAGATCAATGGAACAGAAGAGAAAACCCAGAAATGGACCCAAAACCATATGGTCAACTAATCTTCAACAAAGCAGGAAGGAATCTCCAATGGAAAAAAGACAGTCTCTTCAATAAATGGTGTTGGGGAAACTAGACCACAACATGCAGAAGAATGAAACTGGACCATTTTCTTATAGCATACAGAAAAATAAATTCAGAATGGATGAAAGACCTAAATGTGAAACAGGAATCTATCAAAATCCTAGAGGAGAACACACGGAGAAATCTCTTTGACCTCGGCTGTGGCAACTTCTTACTAGACAAGCTGCCAGAGGCAAGGGAAACAAAAGCAAAAATGAACTATTGGGACTTCATCAAGATAAAAAGCTTCTGCAGAGTGAAGGAAACAATCAAGAGAACAAAAAGGCAGCCTATGCAAAAGGAGATGTGTGCAAATGACATATCTGATAAAGGGTTAGTATCCAAAATCTATAAAGAACATATCAAACTCAACACCCAAAAAATGAATAATCCAGTTAAGAAATGAGAAGACATGAATAGACATTTTTCCAAAGAAGACCTACAGATGGCCAACAGACACATAAAAAGATGCTCGACATCACTCATCATCAGGGAAATACAAATCAAAACCACAATGAGTTACCACCTCACACCTGTCCCAGAATGGCTAAAATTAACGACACAAGAAACAACAGGTGTGGGCAAGGATGCAGAGAAAGGAGAACCCTCTTGCACTGTTGGTGGGAATGCAAACTGGTGCAGCCACTCTGGAGAACAGTATGGACGTTTTTCAAAAAGTTAAAAATAGAACTAAGCTATGATCCAGCAATTGCACTACTAGGTATTTACCCAAAGGATACAAAAATATAGATTCAAAGGGGTACATGCCCCCTGATGTTTATAACAGCAATAGCCAACTATTCAAAGGGGTACATGCACCCTGATGTTTATAGCAACAATAGCCAAACTATGGAGAGAGCCCAAAGGTCCATCAACTGAGGAATGTATAAAGAAGATGTGGTATATATACACAGTGGAATATTATTCAGCCATCAAAAATAATAAAATCTTGCTATTTGCACAATATGGATGGAGCTAGAGTGTATTGTGCTAAATGAGATAAGTCAGTCAGAGAAAGACAATTACCATACGCCCTCACTCATATGTTGAACTTAAGAAAGAAAACAGATGAACATATGGGAAGGGGGAGAAAAATGAGAGAGGGAAACAAACTGTAAGAGACTCCTAACAATAGAGAACTGAGGGTTGATGGAGGGAGGTGGGTGGGGGATGGGCTAGATGGGTGATGGGTATTAGGAGGGCACTTGTTGTAATGAGCACTGGGTGTTGTATGTAAGTGATGCATCACTGAATTCTACCCTAGAAACAAATATTGCACTATATGATAACTAGAATTTAAATTAAAAAAAAAGAACATATGACCTAGTAATTCCACTGCTGAGTATTTACTGAAGGAAAACAAAAACACAATTTTGAAAAGATATATGCACCCCTATGTTTATCGCAGCATCATTTACAACAGCCAAGAGATGGAAGTAACTTAGCTGTCCACCAATGGATGAGTGGATAAAGATGTGGCATATATGCAATGGAATATTACTTCGCCATGAACTAGAATGAGATCTTGCCATTTGTGACCACATGGATGGACCTAGAGGGTATTATGCTAAGTGAATTAAGTCAGACAAAGAAAGACAAATGCCATATGATTTTACTTATATGTGGAATCTAAGAAAAACAAACCAAATGAAACAAAAAAAGAAGGAAACACACAAAAAAACTAGACATTCAAATATGAAGAACAAACTAGTGGTTGTCAGAGGGGGGGTGGGTGGGAGAAATGGATTGAACCGGTAATGTGGATTAGGACATACAGACTTCCAGTTATAAAATAAATAAGTCATGAGATGAAAAGTATAGCATAGGGAATATAGTCAGTAATATTGTAATAATGTTGTATGGTGACAGATGTTAAAGTCACTTTCATGGTAAACACTGAGTAAGTTATAGAATTGTGAAATCACTATGTTGTACACTTGAAACTAATGTAGCATTTTATGTTAATACTTTAAGAAAAATCATTTCCCAGAAAAAAGAATATTGAAAAGTATTTAAGATAATTAAAAATAAATACTTTATTGTTATGATCAGTTATGTATGTTGCAAATAGCTTCTCTTCACCTTCTTTGTAATGTCTTCCTAAGGAAATTTTCACTTTTTGTTGTCAAATTAGCAATATGTTTCTATAGATTTTATGATTTGTGCCTTACCTAATAGAAATTCCCTATGAAGTCACAAGGATATAGTAAGCTTGTATTTACTTATGAAAATTCTAAAATTTGCCATTTACATTAGGCTTTTAATCTCACTGGAATTTTTTTTTTAATGTGTGGGACTGTGTTTTAGTTTTAGTTTTCATATAGATACCCAACTTATCCAATTCATTCAACACACACACTCAATTTTATTCCATTGGTATATTTGTCTCTCCCAGCAGTATTACTATCTTAATACAGCTTTATAAAAAAAAATTTTTTTAAAGATTTTATTTATTCATTTGTGAGAGAGAGAGAGAGTGAGAGAGTGCAAGAGAGCACATGTCAGGGGGAGGGGCAGAGGGAGAGGGAGAAGCAGACTCCCCACTGACTAGGGAGCCTGATGTGGAGTTCAATCCCAGAACCCTGGGATCATGACCTGAGCTGAAGGCAGACGCTTAACTGACTGGGCCACCCAGGTGGCCCTATAAAAATTCTTTACATCTTACAGGCATTCCCCCACTTTCATTACTGTTTTTAAAATTGTCTTAGCTAGCTATAGTCCTTTCATCCATATAAATATTAGAATCAGATGGTCAAGGTTCATGAAAACCCTTTTAGGATTTTGATTTGAATTTCTTTGAATTTATAGATGAATTTGGGAGAGAAATTATAAATTTATGATACTAACTTATCCTACCTGTGGACATATATCTCTTCATTATTTGTGTTTTCCAAAATGTGCAAAAATATTTTATAATAGAATTCATGCACATCTTCTGTTGCTATTTAAAGAACATCTTTTAAAATAATATATTCATAAACATTTAAACTCTTTAATTGGCATAGAAAACCTAAATTGATTTTTTGGTATGTCGCTTTTATGTCCAGCATCCTTGCGGAAATTTTACTAATTCATTTGTCCTCTTTTGGGTTATTTCTAAAGACAATAATATTATCTCTGAATAATAAAATGTACAAATAACCCAGAAATGCCAGAAGACGGGAAGAACAAGCTCCACAGCTAAAGGCAGAGCAGGGGCCACACTGAAAAAGGTAGGAAGGGTGAAGATGTGGGTCTGGGTGCAAAACAGACTCTGGCCATCTGTGGTGGGGAGGGAGACAGTAGTGTGGAGAAGGTTGAAAAACAGACTTCTGCACCAAGGAGCCCATGAATGGGGAGGACAAATTCCCATAACATTTGTCTTTGAAAGGGAGAGGGACTGACTTTCTTGAGCTCTTGCAACCAGCAGGACTTCAAGCCTGGAATTTTAAAAATCGGCAGGCTGGGCTCTGGGAGAGCCCTGAGGGCATTAGGAGGCAGAGCCCCTGCCCTTAAAGAGACAACACAACAAACGGCCCCTGTAGATACAGCTTGGAACCAGCAGTTTGAAAAACACTGGGGCAGATGGGAGTGAGAGTGATTTGCTCATCTCAGAGTGAGGCCTCCAGGAACGAAGGCACTGGCAGGCAGCATTTCCTTCCCCCACCTCCAGCATAAACAATGGCCACCTGTGGGAACCAGTGTGGTGCCAACACTTGTTACCTAAACTGCTTGCACCAAACTCCTTTGCCATCAAAAGACCAGTGAAAACCCTGCGAAGAACACATCTCCTGACCTGTGCATTTTAAGGGACCTCAGTGATGGCAGAGGCAGGTCTCATTTAACGAGCAAACCTTTTTAAAACATGCCCCATCCAGCCAGGGACCAAGCACTGTCCACAATAGGAAAATAGAGCCTCTGCATTGTCAACTGGACTGAAGGACAAAGGGGGCAAGACTCAGTAGCTGAACACATACAACACACACAGGAGACACTCCCTGAGGTGCCACGTCCTGAGGAGCAGGGGACACTGCACTGCAGGGCATGATAGGACCTCTTCTTCATAAGGGTATTATTGTTAAGAGCAAGAGAAGCAGCTGACTTGCCTAACACAGAGAAACAGCCACAGAGAGTTAGACAAAATGAGGAGGCAGAGAAATATCTCCCAAATGAAAGAACAGGACCAAACTGTTGTAAGAGACCTAAGAGAAATGGATATAAGTAATATGCCTGATAGAGAATTTAAAGCAATGATCATAAAGACACTCACTGGACATGAGAAAAGAGTGGAGGACATCAGTGAGACCTTTAACAGAGAGATAAAAAGGAACCAATCGAAGACCAAGAACACAATAAATAAAATTAAAACTACACTAAATGGAATATAGGCAAGATGAAGCAGAGGAACGAATTAATGACCTTTCAGAGTAATGGAAAGGTTTACCAACCTAAACAAAGGAAAGGAAATTATGCAAATTGAGAACAGTCTTAGGGAACTCAGTGACTCCATCAAGCATAATAATATTCACATTATAGGGATGTCAGAGGAAGAAGAGAGAGAAAAGGGAGCAAAAATTTATTTGAAAAAATATAGCTGAAGATTTCTGGAATCTGGGGAAGAAAACAGAATTCCAGATCTAGGAGGCACAGAGATCACCCCAAACATTAAACCCAAGGAGGTCCATACCAAGATACATAGTAATTAAAATGGCAAAAAGTACTGATAAGGAAAAAATTTTTAAAGCAGCAAGAGAAAACAGTTACATACCAGAGAAACCCTATAAGGCTCTCAGCAGATTTTTCAGCAGAAACTTTGAAGGCCAGAAGAGAGTGGCATGATATAGTCGATGTGCTGAAAGGGAAAAATCTGCAGCCAAGAATACTCTTATCTAGCAAGGCTATCATTCAGAATAGAAGGAGAAATAGTTTCCCAGATACACAAAAACTAAAGGAGTTCATGACCACTAAACCACACTATAAGAAATATTAGAGGGGACTCTTCAAGTGGAAAGGAAAGACCATAGGGAGATTATGAAAAGTAAAAAACACAAGGGTAGTAAAAATAAGTATTTCTGTAAAAATCAAGTCAAGGGGTTCATAAAATAAAAGGATATAAAAATATGACACCACATACCTAAGATGTGGGGGTGAGAGGAGTAAAGGATGGGTTTAAACTTAAGTGACCATCAACTTAATATAGACTGCTTATTTGCAGTGGATGTTATATACAAACCAGTAACAGATATGCAAAAAATAAAGAGAGGGAATCCAAGGACATCACTAAAGAAAGCCAACAAACTGAGAGAAGACTGCAAGCGAAGAAAGGAACAGAGAAGAACTACAAAAACAACAACAAAACAAGTAACAAAATGGCAAGAGGACATATCTATCAACAATGACTTTGAGTGTAAGTGGACTAAACACTCCAATTAGAAGATATACAGTGACAGAGTGGATAAAAAAACAAAACCCATCTATATGCTGCCTACAAGAGACTCATTTCAGACCTAAAGACACCTAAAGATTGAAAGTGAGGGGATGGAGAACTACTTACCATGTAAATGGACATCTAAAGAAAGCCAGGGTAACAATACTTATTTTGGACAAAATAGACTTTAAAACAAAGACTGTAAAAAGAGACAAAGAAGAACACAATATTATAATAAAGGGGACAATGCAACAAGAGGATATAACAATTGCAAATATTTATACACCCAAGATGGGAGCACCCAAATACATTAAGCAGATACTAATAAGCATAAAGATAATACCTGATAGTAATACAATAATAGAAGACTTTAACACTCTACTTATATCAATGGACAGATCATCCAAACAGAAAATCAACAAGGAAACAGTCGCTTTGAATGACACACTGGACCAGACGGACTTAACAGACATTCAGAACATTCCATCCTAAAAAAGCAGAATACACATTCTTTTCAAGTGCACACAGAACATTCTCCAGATCACATCACATGTTAGGCTACAAAACAAGTCTCACAAATTCAAAAAGATCAAAGTCATACCACACATCTTTTCTGACCACAGCACTATGAAACTAGAAATCAACCACAAGAAAAAAATCTGGAAAGAGCACAAACACATGGAGGTTAAATAACATGCTACCAAACAGTGAATGAGTCAACCAAGAAATCAAAAAAGAAATAAAAAAAATTGCATGGAGACAAATGCAAATGAAAACACAGCAGTCCCAAATCTTGGGGGTGCAGCAAAAGTGGTTCTAAGAGGGAAGTGTATAGCAATACAGGCCTATCTCAAGAAGCAAGAAAAGTCTCAAACAGCCTAACCTTCTACCTAACAGAGCTAGGAAAAGACAAATTAAAAAGCAAAAGGAAGGAAATAACAAAGATGAGAGCAGAAAAAAAATGACATAGGAAAAAAAAAAAAGACAATAGAGTAGATCAATGAAACCAGGAAATGGTTCTTTCAAAAGATCAACAAAATTGATAAACCTCTAGCCAGACTCATAGAGAGAAAGAAAGAGAGAGAACCCAAATACACAATATCACTAATGAGAGAGGAGAAATAGAAATGAACACCACAGAAATATAAACAATTTTAACAGAATATTATGAAAACCTATATGGCAACAAATTGGACAACCTGGAAGAAATGGATAAATTCCTAGAAACATATAACTTCCCAAAAGCAAAGCAGGAAGAAATGGAAATTTTGAATAGACCAATTACCAGCAATGAAATTGGATCCATAATCAAAAAACTCCCAACAAACAAAAGTCCAGTACCTGATGATTTCACAGGTGAATCGTACCAAACATTTAAAGAATAGTACCTATTCTTCTCAAACTATTTCAAAAAAAAAAAAAAAAAGAAGAGGAAGGAAAACTTCCAAATTCATTCTATGAGGCCAACATTACCCTGATACCAAAACCAGATGAAGACTCCACTAAAAAAGACAACTCTAGGCTAATATCTCTCACGAATATAGATGCAAAAATCCTCAATGTTAGCAAACTGAGTCCAACAATACATTTAAAAAAATCATACACCATGATCAAGTGGGATTTATTCCCAGGATGTAAGGGTAGTTCAATATTCACAAAATAATCAACATATTACATCACATCAATAAGAGAATGGATAAGAACCATACGATCATTTCAATAGATGCAAAAAAAAAAAGGATTTGACAAAGTACAACATCCATTCATAAAAACCCCCTAGAGGGAACATATCCCAACATAATAAGGACCTATATGAAAAACCCACAGCAAATATCATCCTAAATGGAGAAAAATGAGAGCTTTTCCCCTAAGGTCAGGAAAAAGACAGGGATGTCCACTCTCACCACTTCTTTCAACATAATACTATATGTCTTAACTGCAGCAACTAGACAACTTAAGAAATAAAAGTCATCCAAATTGATAAGTAGTAAAACTCTCACTATTTGCAGATGACATGATACTATATATAGAAAACCCTAAGTACTTCACCAAAAAAAACTACTAGAATAAGTGAATTCAGTAGAGTTGCAGGATACAAAATCAATATACAGAAATCTGTTGCATTCTTATACTCTAATAATGAAGCAACAGAAAGGGAAATTAAGAAAACAATCCCATTTACAATTGCACCAAAAACAACAAAATATCTGGGAATAAACCTAACCAAAGAGGTGAAAGACTTATCCTCTGAAAACTAAAAAACACTGATGAAAGAAATTCAAGACAACACACAAAAATGGAAAGACATTCCATGCTCATGGATTGGAAGAACAAATATTGTTAAAAATGTCTATACTGCCCAAGGCGATCTGCAGATATAATGCAATCCCTATCAAAATACAGCATTTTCACAACTAGATCAATCTGTATGGAATCACAAAAGACCCTGAATAGCCAAAGTAATTTTGAAAAAGAAAAAGAACTCGAGGTATCACATTTCCTGATTTCAAGTTATATTACAAAGTGGTACTAAGTAAAACAGAATGGTACTGGTATAAAAATAGACACATAGCTCAGTGGAATAGAATAGAAAACCCAGAAATGAACCCACAATTATAAATCAATGAATTTTCAACAAAGAAGGAATGAATATACAATGAGGAAAAGAGTGTCTTCAAAAAATGGCACTGGGAAAACTGGACAGCAACATGCAAAAGAATGAAACTGGACCACTTTTTACACCATACACAAAAATAAACCACAAGTGGATTAAAGACCTAAATGTGAGACCTGAAACCATAAAAATCCTAGAAGAGAGCACAGGTAGTAATCTCTCTGACACTGGCTATAGCAACATTTTTCTAGACATGTCTCCTGAGGCAAGGGATACAAAAGCAAGAATAAACTATTGAGACTACATTAAAATAAAAAGTTTCTTCACAGCAAAGGAAACAATCAACAAAAGGCAACTTACTGAATGGGAGAAGATATTTGCCAATGACATATCCAATAAAGAGTTGGCCTCCAAAATATATGAAGAATTTGTACAACTCAACACCCAAAAAATAAACAGTCCAATTAAAAAATGGGCAGAAGACATGAACAGACATTTCTCCAAAGATGACATCCAGACAGCCAAAAGACATATGGAAAGATGCTCAACATCACTCATCATCACGGAAATGCAAATCAAAACCACAATGAAATATCACCTCATACTTGTCAGAAAGGCTAAAATCGAAAACATAAGAAACAAGCATTAGCAAGGATGTGGAGAAATAGGAACCCTCATGCACTGTTGGTGGGAATGCAAACTGGTGCAGCCACTGTGGAAAACAGTATGGAGGTTCCTCAAAAAATTAAAAATAGAAATACCATATGATGCAGTAATCATACTACTGGGTATTCACCCAAAAGATAGAAAAACACTGATGTGAATCAGTACATGCATGCCTATGTTAATAACAGCATTATCTACAATAGCCAAATTATGGAAGTAGCCCAAGTGTCCGCTGACAGATGAATGGCTAGAGAGGATGTGGGGTGTGTGTGTGTGTGTGTATACACACACACACACACAATGGAATATTACTTAGCCATAAAAAGAATGAAATCATGCCATTTGCAACAACATGGATGGATCTAGAGGCTATAATGCTAGGCGAAATATGTCAGAGAAAGACAAATATCATATGATATCACTCATATGTGGAATTTAAAAAAAAACAAATGAGCAAGTGCGAGAGAGAGAAAGAGAAACCAAGAAATAGACTCTTAACTCTAGAGAACAAACTAATGATTGCCAGAGGGGAGGGGCAGGGGCATGGGGGATGGGTGAAATAGGTGATGGGGATTAAAGAGTGCACTTCTCAGGGCACTTGGGTGGCTCCGTTGTTAAGCATCTGCCTTTGGCTCAGGTCATGATCCCAGGGTCCTGGGATCAAGTCCCGCATCGGGCTCCCAGCTCCGTGTGAAGCCTGCTTCTCCCTCTCCCACTCCCCCTGCTTGTGTTCCCTCTCTCGCTGTGTCTGTCACATAAATAAATAAAATCTTTAAAAAAAAAAAAAAAGAGTGCACTTCTCATAAGAAAAAAAAAAAAAAAACCACCTGTGCTTCCTACAACTTTGTCATGAAATGCATTTTTAATACATTGGTAGTTTTGATTTACCAATGTCATATTTCAGATAATAGTGTCTACAGCCTCAAGAGACTAGTCTGTAATTTCTTGGACTATTTTTTTTTTTTTTTTAAGATTTTATTTATTTGACAGAGAGAAACACAGCGAGAGAGGGAACACAAGCAGGGGGAGTGGGAGAGGGAGAAGCAGGCTCCCGCGGAGCAGGGAGCCCGATGCGGGGCTCGATCCCAGGACCCTGGGATCATGACCTGAGCCGAAGGCAGACGCTTAACGACTGAGCCACCCAGACGCCCCTCTTGGACTATTTTTGTGTGGTTTGTTATACAGCTTAAGTTTGGTCAAGTCTTCTCTTCCAGAGAATAGAAATATAGAAATAGATGCATATATATTCTAGATCATTAATTATCAGCCACTGTAGGTTTAAAAATTAAAAGGAGCCATTTCCACCCATCACACTAGCAAGTTAAAATTGTAAAATAAAAAGTGTTGGTTAAAATTTATAGCAATGTAACGTTCTTATATACTGCTGGTACAATGTGAATTATTACAACTTTGAAGAACAATTTCACAATATTTAATAAAGTTGAAAATGTTCGTATTCTACAACTCAACAACTCCACTCACTGGTGTATTTTTTAGAAAAAGAATTCACATGTTCACAAGGAGATACACATAAGGATGCCCACATAAGCATTTTGAAATAGCAAAAAATTTAGAAATGCAAATATTCATCACGTGGGTAATGGGCCATTAAATCTGACATACCTGAACAATGGAATATTACACTGATGTGAAAATAAACGTATTAGCTAAACTTAATACGGATGACTCTCGCAAACAATACTTAATGCAACAACTGCCTAAGAACACAGTTTGAAAGCATTTACATAATTTTTTTTCTTAAAGTTAAATAATTTTAATTTCTGGGGAAATAATAGGTTATTTGGACCAACCCTCTTAACAACAACAACAACAAAATTCTATGTTGAATAAATTATATATCTAAAATTTGGTTCTTAAATGTCTCCAAAACTTGACAACAGACTAAGAAAAAAATAAGCCCAAACCTAAGGGAAGTAGGAACCATGAGAAGCAAATGGGTTATGGAAGCTATGATTGTCTTGAGAAAACACAGTCTGGTAAAGCTAAACTTTGGTTTAAGGACCACCTGGGACAAGGGAACTAGAAGTCAATGCCCAGGGACTAGACTACCCTTTTTAAAAGTGAAGGCACATCAACGTCCCAATAAATAAATGATATTTGAAACAAAGGTGGTAAATACGCACAACCCATTGCATCCTGTTTTCCTTCATTCTGCTCTTTATCTAAGCCCTTGAGGTCATTTGCATCTGTCTGGCAGAAATACTTTGTCATGTGGACCCTGCTTCCCACCTGCGTGTTTAGTGGAATCACATTTCCCCCTTGAATTTAACCACAGTGGGAGTAGTCACAGAAATCGGCAGACACGAAAACTCAAGGCTGGGTTAAAACGTAAGCAGAAGGCCATTTTAGTTTAATGAATGTAATTTGTACAAGGGTAAGAATAGTTTAACAGTGGGTCATGCATCAGATTTAATAACAGATTGATAAGTAAAAAGCACGTAGACCATGATGCAATCCCATTTGTCAAATCCTGGCAGAATCACACCCATATGTTTGCTATGGATACAAGAGCTCAGCAAAAACCAATAAAAATGCCTGTAATCATCAATTGGCTATAGGATATTGCAATAATGAATGTATTTGATTAACTGCAAATTGTGTGCTGCATATCCTTTATATCAGTAAAATTTATAACATGCATATGTATGTGCATATATATTTATGCATTTTTTTAAAGTGCTGGTTCTTCACTGTTTGCCAGCACACCATTAATTCTAGGCATCCAATTTCATAAGCCCTCCTGGTGATTCTTTCGATAAGTCTGAGCAAGGGCAATCTGTCCCGAACCTGGCTCTCATCAGAATCATCTGGGGCATTAAAATATAATAATATTTCTGGGCTCTGCAACAGAGCTACAGAATGGGTACGAGGAGCAAGGCTCTGAGAAGATGGGTGTAAATGTGTAGTGTCGTGTCGGGGTGGGGGGATGTTAACCCAGCTTTCCAAAGGGGAAACACTGAATTTGGAATTACCTTTTTTTTTTTTTAAGATTTTATTTATTTGAGAGAGAGAGAGCGTGCACAAGCAGGAGAGGCAGAGGGAGAGAGAGAATCTCAAGCAGACTCTGCACTGAGTGCGGAGCCCAACACAGGGGTCAATCCCAGAACCCTGAGATCAGGACCTGAGCCGAAACCAAGAATTAGAGGCTTAACTGACTGAGCCACCTACGCGCCCCTGGAATTAACTTTTAACCGGAGGCAGAAAATGGAGTTTGGAGTTTGAAAGGTGACAGACCAGGTTGGTGGGAACTGAGGGATTGATGGTGGAAATCTGCAAAGCGTAGCCTAAAGATGACCTGCATTACACTCAGCCAGTGGAGAGTGTTAAAACAGGAGTCACTAGGGCGCCTGGGTGGCTCAGTTGGTTAAGCGTCTACCTTCAGCTCAGGTCATGATCTCAGGGTCCTGGGATCAAGCCTGGCATCAGGCTCTCTGCTCAGCAGGAAGTTGGCCTCCCCCTTCCCTCTCTCTCAAAACAAATGACTAAAATCTTGAAAAACAAACAAAAACCATGAGTCACTAAACTTACCCCACACCTCTGCAATCAATCAAAAGAGCTAGGAGAGAGATCTGGGAACCTGCACTTTAACATGCATCCTCAGGGTTGTTTTGTTTGTTTGTTTGTTACCTACACAATAGTTCAAGAATCCCAGAACTGCACAGTTAATAGTCTTTTTCAGGAAAATAAACACCTCTTGACTGATACTTGCTTTTCATTGCCTACAAAAACAGGGAAGGAGTCTATTATTTTCTCTCCTGTCTCTTACACACTTGCAAGTAATCCACTTATTTATTTACTTACTTTTCTAACCTCATCTATTAATAAAACCATAGCAAGGTAATTTTCCAAATGAATTTAGGACTTTGGCTAGAAATCAAGAACTATATAAACAGAGCAAGCTGTATGCTTTAAACCCTTAGACATCACAGCTCTAGCCACAGTCCCCTCCTAAAATTATCAGCAAATGCAAGTGATAATAGTAAATGATATTAACAGAAAGGGGTAAGGGATCAACTTTTGATAGAAAGCTAATTAGCCATTAGATTCTTTGCCTGACACTTTCATACCTTCTAAGTTTGTGGCTAAGCGGAATTTACAAAGCTACTGATATTAGCAAAATGCATTGTTAAACATAGAGCTTGCTTGAAGACTGCTTTTCTTGTAAATACAATCAGCTGGATAGATGTAATAATGTGCAAAGAAAATGGGGGAGAATATAGATCAAAAAAGGTGGGCAGGGTACAATCAAAACAATGACATTATGAAAAAGTTTGAGGTTAATTTGCTTCTTTAAAGTCATTCTTTTTTTAAATTTTTTAAATTTAACTTCAATTAATTAACATATAACGTATTATTAGTTTCAGAGGTACAGGTCTGTGATTCATCAGTGTTATATAACACCCAGTGCTCATTACATCACGTGCCCTCCTTAATGTCCACCATCCAGCCACCCCATCCCTTCACCCCCTCCCCTCCAGCAACCCTGTTTGTTTGTAAAGTCATTCTTATATATTTTACATTCTAATACTAAAATAATAGTATGTAATTTTATACTTAGCATCTAACCTATAGAAATGAATTTAGTATATAAAAATATTTATTGAATTGAATGTTTAGAAACAGCATTCTCACCCATCTTTCAGAATCCTTTATTCTTTAAAAGATATCCTAATTGGGACGCCTGGGTGGCTCAGTCGGTTAAGCGGCTGCCTTCGGCCCAGGTCATGATCCCAGAGTCCTGGGATCGAGTCCCACATCGGGCTCCTTGCTCAGCAGGGAGCCTGCTTCTCCCTCTCTCTCCCTCTGCTTGTGCTCTCTGTCAAATAAATAAAATCTTTAAAAAAATAAAAAAAATAAAAGATATCCTAATTGCAGAGAAACATTTTTGTTTTGTTTCTTTTCTGTAAGCACTTCTCTTTAAGAAAAATGAGCTGTAAGAAAAACCTCGGGAGTAGTTTAGATATATTAAATGCAAAATAATAACAATGCAGAACTACTACTAATAATTTTAACAGATACATATATTAAACTTCCAGTATGTTGTTTTACTAATTTTTCTGTTTTTACTTGTGCATGTTGGCTCTAAGGAAATGGAAGTATTAAATAGCTTACTGTAACTATTATTTAACCTGAGACTACAGGTTTGTATCTTCTTTTTGAACATGGAAACCTGAAATGATTAATAGTTTCTCAAATAGATGAATAATAGTCCCTTCTATTTTTATTCTCAATGAATAATTATATATGAATGGTCCTGTCTACGATTTGTTCGGCCTAAAATTTCCAAATAATGTATTTCTAATCATCTGGAGACCTTGACATTTTTATCTGGGAATGCCATACAGAGCCTTTCAACTTCAGTGGAACTACACAGACATAAACTGAGAACCTACATGTTGGATCCCAGTTCTCTTTTTAATTGTAATTTAGGAAGAAATAAGTTATTCTATGAACAAAGCATTGTGTAGAACATTAAGAACAAGAGAACACTCAATCTCGAAGAGGTTGGAGCGCAGCGAAGTGAAAAGGCTATACAGTATATAAGTAACTGAATCTGGAAAATAGTATTTCTGGAGAGTTCATAAATCCTTTGATCCTCCCTACGAAGAACTTCTACGACAATTCCACCAGGGGGCAGCAGAAGAGCAGGTTTCTCCCACTGGAGGCCAGAGACTGGGGACACAGCGGAGCCTGATGTCCCTCGGAGCTTTAATCTTCCCCTCCGTCGCCTTTCCTCTCAACCCTCTTTAATTAAGTCGGAAGGGCCCTATATTTATTTGCCCATGAACTGACCCAACTGCAGCCATTGTAGTGTGAACGGCGCATGAATGTGCTGAGCACGAAGTCTGCTCAAAGCCGAGCAAACGGACTGTTTGTGAAAATGCCATCCTGGCTCAAGGCTGATTAGGATGGGGGTCCTCGGGCCTTTTGATCTTCACTCATCAAAGCGAGTCCCTAAACAAGCTGGGTTTTCCACTCCCGTGCGCGGCCGGCGGGTCGTGACTGCGCAGCCCAAAGGCCATCAGCAGCCGGCCAGCACACGTGCGCCGCCGCAGGCCTCCCCCTGGGGCGCCACCCCCGGGGGCGCGCAGGGTGGGGGGGGGTCTGCAGGGAGTGGGTGCATGCGCAGCGGGGGTGGAGGGATTGGTGCGTGCAGAGTGGGGTCGCAGGAGTGGGTGCCCGCGCAGCAGGGGTGCAGGAGTGTGCATGCTCACCGGGGGCACAGGGAGTGGGTGCCCGCGCAGCAGGGGTGCGGGGGGACTGTGCCTGCGCAGTGGGGGTGCAGGGATTGGTGAGCACAGAGTGGGCGTGCAGGAATGGGTGCACGCACAGCAGGGGTACGGGGGAGGGTGCACGCGCAGCAGGGGTGCAAGGAGCAGGTACACGCTCACCGGGGGTGCAGGGAGGGGTTCCCACACAGTGGGGGTGCAGGGAGCAGGTGCATGCTCACAGGAGTGCGGGGGGGTGCCCGTGCAGCGGGGGTGCAGGAGTGTGCACGCTCACCGGGGGCACAGGGAGTGGGTGCGCGCGCAGGTGGCCCCCAGCTCGCCTTGAGGGTGGTGGTGAACCTGGCACGGATTACACATCCTTCTCTCTGGCCACAGTTGTGTTTCGGGCCTACCTCCCTGGTCCCTCGGAATCCATTCTAAGACAGGGTCGTGGGACACTAAAGGGCTTTCCCGGTCCTGTTTTCTGTTTTCCACCTCTGGGTGCAATTCCCTAGTTTGAAATTTAGGGACAGTTGGAAAAATTCAGCTCTAAAGCATTAGGGTCAGTTTTGCCAAGGCAAATGATTTCCCACTCCCTCTCACATGCACACTTGCTCTCGGTGGATGTGTGTTTGCGGGGAGAACTACAAGTTAACAGTGATGCATTGCACCTGTCACTTAGTTTTGGACTTTTTTTGTATTTGCTGCGTTTTCTCCAAGAACATCTGACATAATTTAGAAATACGTGTGTATATCTCCATCTTTAAAAAAAATTTTTAAAAAATCACCTGATCATGTATTCACTTATTTTCGGAGATTTAAACTCTCGTCTTCTTTGAAAAAACTTATTCGAAATCAAAATACACGACGTCAGTGGTTATTATTTTAGGCTGCCTGAAAAATGGCCTCTTACAGGATATTTTTATTTAATCAGAATATAAAAGGCCTTGTCCTGAGAGTGATTTTTTTTTTTAAGTGAGAAAGAGAGAGGCGAGGGGCCTCCTCACCTCCCTCTCATGTCATTTTATAAGTGAAAGACCAACACCAACACTAGAATTAAATGGCTTGACCAAGCTGCCATATTTTCCGGCCAACTTCAGGCTGTCACAGAAGTCCCCAGTACCCAGAATCCCAGCCCCAGTCTCCTGATCCCATGGCAAAATACCTTTCCAGGCCACGATCCTTGGAGAGCACCTGCATTATAAAGGAGGCAATAATAGGAACTGAGAGACATGAAGGAAAAATGACATTTCTCTAGGTCTGAAGTCTGTTTTAAAAGGATCTTGTATCATGCTTTCTGCTGCCATTGGCCAATATTTATGGTTGGAAATGTCGAATCCTTTAGGAAGGATGCTAAGGGGGCTGTTTTGAAGTCTCTGTAACTATATTCTGCAGCCCTCTCTCCGTGTCAGGACATCAGAAAAGATCCTCTGCGGTTTTTCGTCAAAAGTTTCTGGGTCCTGGGCTCTATTCTCAGATTAGTTTTTAATGTCTTGCTCCTGTAAAACACATCTTCTGAGCTAGGTTGGAAAGCTACCAGGGAGCCTGATTTATCTGGGCTGGCCATCTCCACTGACCAAATAAACATAACCATTGTCAAACCTCGCCTTCTCTTTGTACTGAAGAGTGCAGAAGAGCCTAATCCAGCCTCTGGGGAGTCTTAATATGGGCCTGGTCTAAAAGCCCTTTTAACATCATGAAGAGCCTTAAGACCAAAATCTTTTAAAGGCCAATGAGAAAGTCTTAACATTTTTTATTTTTATTTATTTTTTTTTACTGAAGTCGGGAATGAGGAATCCCTACTATAAATTTAAGATCGGTACCAGCATAGACATTGACAGCATGCACCATAAGGAATGACATTTATTTAACGTTGTCCTAGTAAAGTAAAATTACATGGTAACAGATCTGCTTCCTTTGATTTAACAAAGAGAAAGAATGAAAGAAAGAGGGAAGGGGGGGAGGAGGAGAGAAGGGAGAGAATTAAATATGCAGCAATCACATAAGAATCTCAAATGACAGAGATGGAAAGATCATTTGCGAATAGGCATGATGTTTTTGTTGTCTTACTCGCAGATGAAGAGGGTATTCTGTGCTGGGTGCTCAGCACTGACAATGGGAGGAACACGCACACTCTCATGCCATTGATGAGCTATGAGGTTTGATTCCACATCGGTACGCATATCCCATCTATTTAAAAATCTATTAAGCCTATTGCATTCATTCTGAAAATAGTTCAACAGATGAAATAGGAGTTAGGGGTCCCTCCAGAACTAAATACACTACTTTTAATAAATGAAATACAGCGGCCCTGACTCCTCCCACCTCTGCCACCTTGCTCAGAGGGTAATCACAACCCCCCGCCTTCCCTGAGGCTAGTTGTCACCATTTCTGGACCTTTTTCGTCTTCCCCCATGACCTCATGTGTGCCAAAATAGGACCTGTTTTGGAAAAATGTTTACCCCCATTCCCATGTAATCTTTGCTTCCCCCGACTACTTATAAATAGAAAGCTTTCTGAGGACAAAGAACCTGCCTTTAATACTTGGGGCGGGGTACATTCTCAAAGGTACTAGGGTAGCATTTTGCATATAATGGTCATTCACTGAATTTTAATTGGCCCCTGGTGGCATGATGAACCCCACTTTACATCTTTATCCATCCCGCTCTTTTGTTGCCAGTGAGGAAGCTCAATCATGGAAAGGATTTTCAAATGGAAACTCCATTGAAACAAGTCCATTTTCCTATGTGGAACTAAGAGTTGGCTTGCTACATACTCGGCTCTAAGGCCTTCCTGGGGGGTAGCTCTTCTATATAACTTAAGAGCTTACCACCCCTGCCCCCACTTAGTTACTTGAAGATAGGTAACCTGAGCACTCATCTTTGATCCCACAGCACCAAGTACCCTGCTTAGCACATAGAAGAAACTCAGATATTCACCAATTCATTATTCGCTTTCAGGTCACGACATCGGGAACAGTGTGGAAAGTAGGGAAGGAGATAGAACTCAGTCTGCTCTTAAAACCCTAGTCTTGACTTAGCTCCCCTAACTCAACACAACAGACTCAAAGAACATTAAACCACAACAGACATACATATTCAGGATTTGAGATTGAATTTATGCAACATGTCTTTTTGTTAAAGTTTTTCTTTTGCTGATGAAACTTTTTTTTGCCCCAGACAACAATTTCATTTGTGAATCCAAGCTCTTAATGAACTAAATTTATTAACCGTGTTAACGACATTACCATCTCTTTCAAAAAGAGGAAAAGAGATTGGCCATAAGTGTGGCACAGCTTATTTTTAGAAATATTTAAATAGGATAATAGGACTAAGAAGAAACATTTTCACCTTCCCCAAGGTCAGGGGATTCTTCCCTGCATTTCAACATCATAACAATTTGAGACAGACTGCAGATTTTCTATTACACTGAAGGTGCTCAACACATCAATCATTGACATTATCATATTCTGCAACTGATAATATGACACCTAAAATCCCCTAGAGTTTTACCCTGTTATCCTATAATACCTCTCCATCTATACCAACTTCAGGTCAACTGAAGCTAGGGCCGTATCCGCCCAAGAGAGACCTGGCTTATTGCTTATTCTCAATAAAGTGTTCCTTGACTTGTTTCTTAGGCTCATTTTAAAAAGAAAAAAAATATATAAGCAGCTTCCCCTTTGTTTCCAAGTTTCAATTTGTGCCAAAAATTTCTAAAGTTGTAGCCAAGTCTAGATCATTGTATGTGTTAATAAACCTAAAACAAAAAAATGTGGGATTTAATCCATATTAGAATTTCAAGAAGGAATTACCAATAAACCAGAGGAAATTTCATAGGACAGATGGGATTTGGGATGGGTGGGTATAATTAGGCATTATTAAAGAATTGTTTGGAAGATGTTCTCAATAGGACCTCTGAAACCCAAGGAACTAGAACTCAGACCATTACAAACAATTTTTTTTAACCCTTCCCCCTCTTAACTTTAGGATTATAGAACTTCAAGACTCTCATCAGCTGTACTTAGTGGTGGTCCTGGTCATGTATATAGGTCTATGTGTAGAGTATTAAGTACCATAGAGGTGAGGGAGCACAAAATTAATATATCCTAGTCTTTCTTTTTTTTTTTTTTTTTTTTTTTTTAAGATTTTATTTATTTATTTGAGACAGAGAGAATGAGAGAGAGAGAGCACATGAGAGGGGGGAGGGTCAGAGGGAGAAGCAGGCTCCCTGCCGAGCAGGGAGCCCGATGCGGGACTCGATCCAGGGACTCCAGGATCATGACCTGAGCCGAAGGCAGTCGCTTAACCAACTGAGCCACCCAGGCGCCCTATCCTAGTCTTTCTTATTCAACAATGATTATTCAGTCATCTCTTCCTTTTCTAAATTTGCACGGCAGTTGTCCATTTCCTGACACTTATAACATCGACCTGTTATAAAAATAATTGCGGTACTTTATCTTTTATTATTACTATAATTAGGACAGTCTCCTAAGTATTTATAGTCACTGCACCTACCCACCTCCCCCCAAGGGGAAACAATGCAGAGGGTAGCCCAATGCTTCCCAGAGGCGTGCTTTTGTTAAAAAATTTCCACTGTATAAGCAGGACTTTACTATCTTTCTACACGGATCTAGAGGACTTCGAACTCACGTTCTGGCTCACTTTCAGTTTTCCTTTTTCTGCAGCTAGTCTCAACTCCCTGGAGCGGTGTTAGTCCCGGTCCCGGGACGCTCTGACTTGGGAGCAGCTTTGCGATCTGGAATAGTCTGGAGGAAGTCAGGCGCTGAGCCCTAAGGCTCACTCCCCTGGCTGCGCTGACCCACCCCCGAGCAGGGCCCGCAGGGAAGGACCACGAACCCAGCCCATGGACTCTACCGGTCTCGCTCTGGCCACTTTGATCTTGCGCGTCTGCCTAATCAAGTTCATCTACGGAGCGCGACTGCTCGCATTCAAAGAGCAGCATTAAATAGTCTGATTATCGATACTCACTTCCCTCTTCCCTCCACCCCTGATCTAATTTCCCAATGCCAGTCTCTCGCCTCCCTCTCTAAACTTCCCATCAAAAGAGAATTAGTTCTTCTTCCTTCTTACCCCCGTTTGATGTGCAAATTTCATTCCCTTTACACATTTTTCTCGCGGTGGCGGCGGGAGGGGGTGCTGGGGTGTGGAGGAAGGAAAGGGGTGGGGGCGAAGCTGAACCAACTTAAACGGGGGACCTCACTCTAAATCTGCAAACCGAGGGTCTGAAAGGTTAATCAGCAACTTGCACCGGCCACCTGGCCCTCTCGCTTGGAACGCTTCGAGACAGACTTTGAGTTACCAGTTGGGCTGTATTTCACCCCAAATGCTGTTTACGGTGCCCAATAAATGAGTAGGACTGGAATAAAGGAGACAGCAGAAAAGTGGTTTTGCAGAACATTACAATCCCGCTCTGAAAAGTACTTCCGAGCTCGCGAGTGCAACCCCTGCTGCAGGGGGCGGGCGCCGGGGTCCCCGGTTCCTCCCTCCGCGCGCCTCTGTGGACGCGGTCCGCGCTCGCGCTCCCCAACACCCGCGCCCCGAACCGAGCTGGGCCAGGGGACCCGCCGCGCCAGGGAGGGCGGGCTGGGGAGGGCCAAGCCCCCCCCCCACACACACACACCTCGTGTACACACACACACCCTCCAGCCCCTCCCAGCGCTTTGAAATCCCATCCCTGCTTTGTTGTCTCCCCCGAGGGGCCGGGATGCTCGGAGCCCGCGGTATAAAGGCGGCCGCCGCAGCGGTGGCGGCGCAGAGCTGCGCCCGCAGTCGAGACTCGGGGAGCGCGGGAGGCGCTCGGAGCCCGGACTGCAGCCGTGCCGGCGCGGCTTCCAGGGACCAGCCTTGCAGAGGGACGTTCCTGCCTTCGCTCGGAGCCTTCCCCGGACAGCGTCTGCGATGCCGGCCCCGGGCGCAGTGGGAGCCGCCCGGGTCTTGGCCGCCCTGCTAGCGGCGGCCCTCTGCGGTCACCTCCAGCTCGGAGTGAGTGCCACCTTGAACTCGGTTCTCGTCAATTCCAACGCCATCAAGAACCTGCCCCCGGCGCTGGGCGGCGCTGCGGGGCACCCGGGCTCCGCGGTCAGCGCGGCTCCCGGGATCCTGTACGAGGGCGGAAACAAGTACCAGACCATTGACAACTACCAGGTGAGCAGGGTCTCGGGGAACCCGGGACGCGGAGACCCCGAAGCGCGGGGGGGGGGGGGTGCTCAGATGGGGAGGAGCATGGAGAATGTGTTGAGTGTGTGCAGTGCGGGGCTCAGTCGGGAAGTTTGCGTCTGGGAGCCCTGGGCACACCAGCTTCGGAGAGGTGCGCGCAGAGGGCCGGTGACGAGCCTCGGGGTCCGGGAGCTTGGGGCCCTGGAGGCGCAGGTGCCTCACGCCCCTGCCTGGCCCCTCCCCGCAGCCGTACCCGTGCGCCGAGGACGAGGAGTGCAGCACGGAGGAGTACTGCGCCAGCCCCACCCGCGCAGGAGGCGCGGGCGCGCAAATCTGCCTCGCCTGCAGGAAGCGCCGAAAACGCTGCATGCGTCACGCTATGTGCTGCCCCGGGAATTACTGCAAAAATGGTGAGTCCGGTAGCTCCCTTTCGGACTCAGAGCGTCCCGCATTTGGCCTCCTACGGATGGGAGGAAAATGCTCCCGGCTTTGGGAACCCAGTGGCGCCACCTGCAAACGGGTGCTCAGCCTGCAGGGTTCCCCAGAAATCTTTGGAGTGCTTGAGCTGGGAGGTCGTGGAGCGCCTCCTCTTCCTCCGTGCCCCTGGCCTGCTTAACAGGACTGCTTGCCACAGAGTGAACCCTTCCCTGAACATGAGTCCAGAGAGTACCTTGACATCAATTGAGAAAGATGGGGAGGAAGGTGAAACCAAGTATACAGAGAGCCCAAGGAAACCAGCACTGGCCTTAGCTGCCCTGTTTCTCTTAGTGTCTCCCAGGGCTCTACCACGCTGGCCTCCTTCTCCTGGTCCCTGTTAAAACTGATGTCAGCCAGAAGACCGTGATTTAGCTATCCGTGCTGGCCACCCTTAAGGGGGATCTTGATAGGCATCCTGGTTTCTGAATCCATCCCCCTGCCCCCAACCTCCTGCTACCTTAAAATAAGTCCTCCGCCCTGGACCACAGATCCACTAAAATTTAATGTCTCAAAGAGATAGGCTCAGACAGCCAAAGAAGTCTCCCGAAATAAGCTTGAGGCTGTCGACCCTCTTTAGGACCCAGTAATACTCAGGGCTGAACTAACTCAATCTCTGTAATATAGAAATTATACAGTGAAGTAACTGGTGGGTGAGATTGTAATCTTCCAGGCAGCTGGTGTTGCGTTTGCTTAACTTGGTCTGCTGGTACCCATATAGCACCGAGGGCAGAGAAGTTATTTTTAAAAAATTTTAAGTGACTAGTTTTCTTACCCCAAGGGTGATATTAACATGGGCAGAAATCTCACTGCCACTACCACAGTTGGTAGGAAGGTATTTTAAATAGCTGTATTGGAGATGTTGCATTGATGCTTCTGTCCATCTGGGGAGTTTTGCATTAACACTAGGGAGGAAGTTTGGCTTGTGTTTAAAATAATGTCCCCACAAGGAGGCATCTCTAGGTGGTGCAGGCATAAAGGACTGCCAGGGTCAAGGCTCTTGATGGTTAACTCCCGGCTGTAATGTGTTACTACTGTCTCCTGCTTCCTTAGGGATATGTATGCCTTCTGATCACAATCCTTTCCATCGAGGGGAAATCGAAGAAACCATTCTCGAAAGTGTTGGTAACGATCACAGCACCGTGGATGGGTATTCCAGAAGAACCACGCTGTCTTCAAAACTGTATCATACCAAAGGTAAAGGACCTTACCGTTCATTCTTTGTTAGCACGTCGGGAGTGTCTTATGGGATTTTCTTCATGAAATAATGCAGACCTGGCAGTAACCGTGTACTTACCCTACTGTCCCCTCCTTTCCAGGGCAAGAAGGCTCGGTCTGTCTCCGATCATCAGACTGTGCCACAGGGCTGTGTTGTGCTAGACACTTCTGGTCCAAGATCTGTAAACCTGTCCTCAAAGAAGGTCAAGTGTGTACCAAGCACAGGAGAAAAGGCTCCCACGGGCTGGAGATATTCCAGCGCTGTTACTGTGGAGAGGGTCTGTCTTGCCGGATACAGAAAGATCACCATCAAGCCAGCAACTCTTCCAGACTCCACACCTGTCAGAGACACTAAGCCAGCTGTCCGAACACCGTGGACTCCTTTGCCATAGTAGATGCTCTGAAAACTGTGTGTGACTTTTATCAGCTCAATCCTAAAGGATGTACAAATTCTGTGGTTATGATTAAGCATTCCAATAATACCTTCTGAAAATCTGGAGTGTTAAGAGCTTTGTTTCTTTATGGAACTCCCCTATCATTGATTGCAGTAAATTACTGTGTTGTAAATTCTCAGTGTGGCACTTACCTGTAAATGCAACAAGACTTAATTATTTTTCTAAAGGTGCTGCATTGTCTATTGTTTCTCATTATGTAAATTTTTGTACACATTGATTATCTTGACGCTAAAATTCTATATTGAAATAAATAATTTCAGCTTATACTTCTTAAATGCTTAAACCCTTCCCTTTTACTTCTAGACTCTAGAACGCAAGGAGCTTTTGGAATGACAAATGATAGGTATCTAAACTTGATCATGGAAATACTAGCTTATTTTCTGAAATGTACTATCTCAGTGCTTAGATTACATTTATGTCTAGGCTGTGATAGTCCTTGAAATAAAATTTAACATTTAATACTACACAATGTTACAAGTATAGATAAATTTTGGCACTGTGCTCTTAGAGGGGTATGTGTTTGTGTGTATATGTGTTCTAAAGGGACAGAAAGGTGACCTGTTTCAAGATGATCAGAGGAAGATACTGTCTAAATGTAAGACAGTGTGGGTCAATTCTAGAGTAATTTTAAGAAATGTGTTCTCTGCTGACAAACTCACAATCATGGTGCAATCATGAGATTGAATCTTACATTACTACTTTCAAAAACAGCTTCAAATAAATTAATATCTACCCGAATGGTTAATAACTCTTGAGCAATAAAGGAAATTTCCTACAAAATACCAGAGCAAAGTACTGGATGGTTAGCAGAAAGGGTGTGTGTGTGTGTGTGTGTGTGTGTGTAAATACAGTTGAGAAACACATGCAGATTTTGTACCAAATTATTCAGTTTGAAGGATCTTAACTACTATTTCATGCCAGGAAGACTTGTTCTAATTACTTTGATTTTAAGAGAATTATATAAAAACTGCAAATCCTCTCTCATACCTTTATTTCCTTCCCTTACTAGGTAAGGTGAATATTTCCCTTTTTATTTTCCTTAAATCTGTTGATTAGAAGGAGGGTAGAGATAAATTGTTATTAAAAAAAAAAAAAAAACAAAAAACGAGATCTAAAGTGGCTTTGCATTTTCACTTGCCAGCTTTGGCATCAGCAAATCCGAGACCAGGGAAGAGGGAAACATGCAGTCCCAATTTCACTTACTCTATAATATTCTAAAAGTCGGTATCAAAAAAAAAAAAAAAAAATCACAAAATGCTGGGTTTAAGGCACTCCAGAGGACAAGGACTGATCAACTGTCCACAAAGTTTCCTTCAATAACACAGATGTCTGAGAATGTTGTTTTTGTCTTCCTGGAAGTGGTTCAATTTCAAGGGGCTCAGCCAAGGAGACACAAGGTTTGGTTGGTTCTTCCCTAACAAGGCGGCTGGCAGGATGTCTGTTGTTCTGTTCCCTTTTGTCTGCAAGTTTCAGCCTCCTCACCCTGGAGAAACTTTTTCTACATGTGCCTATTAGCTGACTTGCCAATTCCAAGGCCTGCCATCTCTGATAAAGCACAATAGAGGAGGGGAAACAGGAAACCCTTTCTTCAAAAAGAAAGAAGGGCCTCTGTTTTAAGTGGGGGAAAGAAGCAATCATTTAAAAGGCCTCGGTTAGGAGATCCTTTCCTCTCTCCAGGAGCCAACCTCCATGGCCAGAGACCCTCTGTCTCCGCCCACTTCAGCAATGTTCCTTCCTTGATGCTCCCCATCTTGTGACAGGGCTGGGAGAATAAGAAACCAACCAAGCAGTGACACTTCTTCCTATCGAGGCAGAAGTTAGGAAGGGATTTCCACCCAAAAGAAGTTCTGCACATTTATAAAGGTGTAAAGAATATCAAGAAAACTGTAGATACTTAATTAGCTAGTAAGGCAGATATAATACAAATTCAAAAGATGATCATTTAAAGATCTTGAACCTTTTAGATGGTGGTGCCTCAATGTGTTTATGATTTTTACTTTCAAACAATTTGAATGGAAAATACATGAACTTGGGAATGCATTCACAGGCTATTTTATCAAAGGGAAGCATACTCTACACGTGTCCTTGCATCTTGCTCTTTTTGTGTCTTGCAAATCATTCTATGTATACATGGAGAGGTGCCTCATTCCCTTAATGGTTGCATTATGTGTGTAGGATGTTGGGATGGCTATGCCATAATCTATTTGGAGTCATCATGGAGACATTTTAATTATTTCCAGTGTTTTTGCTTTAAGATATTATGCCACAAGCATAGAATTTTGTGTACTTGTGCTGGTATAGTTGGTAGGATAAAATAATGACTGATTTCGGGGCACCTGGGTGGCTCAGTGAGTGAAATGTCTGACTTCAGCTCAGGTCATGGTCTCAGGATCCTGGGATCAAGTCCCATTTCAGGCTCCCTGCTCAGTGGGGAGTCTGCTTCTCCCTCCCCCTCTGTCTGCCGCTCCCCCTGCTTGTGCTCTCTCAAAGAAATAAAATCTTTAAAGAAAGTAATGACTGGGGAGCCTGGGTGGCTCAGTCGTTAAGCGTCTGCCTTCAGCTCAGGTCATGGTCCCAGGGTCCTGGGATTGAGCCCCGCATCGGGCTCCCTGCTCCGCGGGAAGCCTGCTTCTCCCTCTCCCACTCCCCCTGCTTGTGTTCCCTCTCTTGCTGTGTGTCTGTCAAATAAAATCTTAAAAAAAGAAAAAGTAATGACTAAATTTTGAAGCGAAATCTGAAATAAAGCCTGCTTTCTGTAGCTACTCATAAGGGGGGGCTTGGGCAAACTGTGGATGCCTGCTTATCACTGATCTAGTCATGATTAAACTCTGAGTTGTATCAAGGGAGGAAGAGGGAAATACAGGCTTATCCTAAGGATCTGACAGTAATCTCTGGCATTCAGTGAAAGGTAGAGTTGCTCTAATTCCTCTGAATTTAAAATAATTATTAAATAAAATTCCAAGCAAGTCTTTTCATCCTTTTTTTTTTCTTGGTTTACTGTAAGAGTTTAATTTTCACGTTTTGTTTAACCCGAACTCTATTGATAGGAGAATGGGGATGTATTGTTTAAAAGAAAAACCACAAATATGCAGCCTCAATAGGGTTATTCATAATTCAGCCGATCAAACCCCTTTATGGATTTTTCCCATGGTAAATCAAATTGCACTAATTAAACCATGGGATTAGTAATGTAATTACACAATTACAGATTTTATTAGTTTCAGTATTTTAAGGTTTATTTAAGTAATCTCTACACCCAACATGGGGCTCAAACTCACAACCCCGAGATCAAGAGTCACATACTCAACTGACTGAGCCAGCCAGAGGCCCCAAGATCCAGTATTTCTAATTACATCATCAAATTAGCAGTCAGTGCCACTTACGAAAATTTCAGGTTAAATCATTAACTTTTCCTTCACTTTTATTTTTTTAATTTACACTTTTAAACTAGCTATATTATCTAACTTTATCATGCTACCAACTTTTGTAAATGTTTAAAAAAAAAAACTACTTATTTGAGAGAGAGTGAGCACAGCAGGGGGAGTGGCAGGCAGAGGGAGAAGCAGGCTCCCAGTTGAGCAGGGAGCCCGACATGGGGCTCGATCCCAGGACCCTGGGATCACGACCTGAGTCGAAGGCAGATGCTTAACTGACTGAGCCCCTTAAAAGAGTTTTAGAGAGAAATGGACAGCGTTACTGTTTGGCTTATAAAATGTGTTCCACTGAGTTCTGGATTACAATTTTCATTACTTTGAAAATACTAATCAGAGTGTAGTACCAAAATAGAAAATAAATGCATTATTTATCTCTACACTGCAAGAGCAGAAAATAAGTGTATCTAATTTAGGCATCTGATGTCTGTGCAAATGGTTGTACGCATGGGCTTTTAGGTTTGTCCTAATGCAACTGCTTAGAAGTAGTCAATTATATCAAAAATGTGTGATTACAATACAGGTAATGATCTTAACTCAATAAATGTGCATTGAGCCTGCTTTGCTTGGTGGGCACTATGCCGGCATTTTAAAAGACATACTTTAAAAGTGGACAACACTTTCTCCAGGAGCTAACTGGTTAGCAAGGGAGACAGCAAACAATTAGGGCTGAGAAGTGGTTCAGGACAGTGCTTAGAAACACAGTCTCTGGGGTCGGATAAACCTGAATTGAATCATGGCTCCCTTGGTTTCCAGCTGCATGTTGTTGGACAAAGGAGATCTATCACCTCCTTGATGATACGGAGGGAATTCCAGCTTTAGAGTGTAGGTGTAAGGAAAAATGCATGCATTGTAAGAATATTTAGCATTATGTCTAGCTCATGGTAAGCACTCAATTTTAGGTCTTTACTATTAGACAATAAAACCTATACGTTTTATTGTAGGATACTGTATTATATATATTATATATAGTAATACCTGAAATTTATAGGCTAGATATATTCATACCTGAAATAGATTTAGAAGTAATTAGCCTGTAGGTGCTCATAAAAAGCTTTAGAAACACAGTGGTCTATCAACCATCTTCTCAAGGTCCTTTTATTTCGAAGAAGAGAAACCATTTAAACCAGAGAAGGTAAATAAAATCTTAAAAAAAAAAAAAAAAAAACAACCAAAAGAGTCGGTTGCTCAACTGACTGAGCCACCCAGACACCTCTAAGGGGCGCCTGGGTGGCTCAGTTAGTTAAGCATCTGCCTTCAGCTCAGGTTGTGATCCCGGGGTCCTGGGATTGAGCCCCGCATCGGGCTCCCTGCTCCGCGGGAAGCCTGCTTCTCCCTCTCCCACTCCCCCTGCTTGTGTTCCCTCTCTGTCTCTCTGTCAATTAAATAAATAAATAAAATCTTAAAAAAAAAAATGAATAAACCAGAGAAGGTAAAAAGGAGATGTGGGTTGGAATGATAAGTCATTAAAAAAATAAAAATAAAAAAATCAGCATGGAAACCACTTTGCAGACTGGCTTCATTAGCTTGCTAATGATTTCTGCTCTGCTATAATTAGCCCATGCCTATGGCTGGTCATAGGGACAGACTTCCATCCCCATTATGAGTGACCTTTCAGCTCAGGTCAGGTCAGCAAACAGCTTCATCTCTCAGACTCTGAGACTGATTCCTGCACTAGGTTCTGACTGGCTTAGCTTTCATCAGGGATCCGCCTCTGGTCCAGTTGGCTAGCTCAGCTACCCTAATTTTTATTTTATTTTATTTATTTATAGTGTGCATGATGTGGGACTCCAACCCAGGGACATCCCAGGATCATGACCTGAGCCGAAGGCAGACGCTTCATCGACTGAGCCCCCCAGGCGCCCCTTGGCTATAGTGATCTTCTAACAACGCCAACTACATCCCGTCCACCTGGGACAGGAACACTGGGAGTTCTGCAAGGAGGAGCATGTAGGAGCAGGTATCACAGGCCAAGTCTACCACGTACTAGTTCTGAAGGATGAGAAGGAGTTCACAAAGTAGAAAAAGATGGATACTGGAGACAGAAGAAGCAACGTGAGCCAAATTGTGAAGCTATGAAAATAAAAATGCAACCATGTCAAGGGCCAGTAATTCACTGCAATTAGGGTGTTGGTATCAGAGAGGAAGGCTTTTCTGATTTTTTATTTTGTTATCCCGGAAAAAAGAAACAAAAACTCTTCATTTTCAGCAACAGTTACCATATTAGGTGGTGATGAGAGTGGCAGACAAGATGTTTGAGACACAATTTGTCTCCAAAGATTACTAGTCTGTCCTCAAAAGACAGAGGGTTTGTTTTGTTTTGTTTTTGGGCTTGGGGGTGTTTTTTGCCCACCCCCCAAAAAAGTTATAAAATAAGGAGGACATTACTTCATTCCCAGCAAGACTTGGTCATATTAGGTGGAGTTGGAGTTCAAGAAAGTATATTTCATACAATTCTCTTTCTGACTGATGTAATTAACAGCTTTCACGAATCAGATTTTTTGCCCAGAAGTTATAATTAAAATAACGTGACACAGTCTCTAGATGTTAGTGAATATAAAATGACATGGGAAGTACAGTGGCAAGCAACCACTGCAATTATAAACTATTAAGCAAATTCTGTAGAAGAAGTAAAATCAGCTGAAGACATGGCTGGCCACCATCGCTCCCTAATACGTTTCACAATATTGCACACTAATATCGTCCTCATGAGAAATTATTTTTTTTAATTAATTAATTTATTTATTTGACAGAGTGAGAGACAGCGAGAGAGGGAACACAAGCAGTGGGGGAGTGGGAGAGGGAGAAGCAGGCTTCCCGCCGAGCAGGGAGCCCGATGCGGGGCTCGATCCCAGGACCTTGGGATCATGACCTGAGCCGAAGGCAGACGCTTAACGACTGAGCCACCCAGGCACCGGAGAAATTACTTTTAGAAAGACTTCTATTTAAATAGTTCATGATCTGTGTCACTCAAGTGTAAACTAAACGCAGGCAATGATACTTACTTTTGACTACACCCAATAAAAGGCTTTTACACAACAAAGGAAACCAACAAAACTAAAAGGCAACCTACTGAATGGGAGAACATATTTGCAAATGCCATATCCAACAAGAGGTTAGTATCCAAAATATACGAAAAACTTATACAAGTCACATCAAAAACAAAAACAAAAACAAAAAAACCCCAAATAATCTAATTAAAAATGGACAGAGGACCTGAATAGATATTTTTCCAAAGACGACATCCAGATGGCCAACAGACACATGGAAAGCTGCTCAACATCACTCATCATCAGGGAAATGCAAATAAAACCACAAGGAGATATCACCTCACACCTGTCAGAATGGCTAGTATCAAAAAAACAATAAATAACTAGTGTTGGTGAGAATGTGGCAAAACGGGAGTCCTCGTGCACTGTTGGTGGGAATGTAAACTGGTGCAGCCACTGTGGAAGGCAGTACGGAGGTCCTCAAAAAGCTCAAAATAGAACACCATCCAATCCCATAATTCAACTTCTGAATATTTGCCCCAAGAAAATGAAAACACTAAATCGAAGATCCATGCCCCCCATGTGTCCCGCAGCTTTGTTTACGATAGCCAAATATGGAAGCAAGTCAACTGGCAATCAAGACATGAATGGAGAAAGAAGTGGTATATTTGCACAATGGAAGTTCACGGAGCCATCAAAAAAAAAAATGAAATCTTACCCTTTGCGGCAAAAAGAATGGACTTAAAGAGTATGATGCTAAACAAAATGAGTCAGACCGAGAAAGACAAAATTCCACATGATTTGACTTACATGTGGAATCTAAAAAACAAATGAACAAACAAAAAAATCCAGACTCTTAAATACAGAGAACAAATTGATTGTTGCCAGAGGGGAGATGGTGGGGGGCTGGGGGGGGGGGTTGGTGGTGAAATGGGTGAAATGGTGATGGGGATGAAGAGGGACAAACTTCCAGCTACAAAACAAGTCAGTCATGGAGATGAAAAGTATAGTGCAGGGAATACAGTAAAACTGTAATTATGATGTATGGTGACTACATTTATCATGGTGAGCACTGAGCAATGAATAGTAATAGAATAAATGTTGTACATCTAAAACTAATATAACATTGTGTCGACTATAATCCCATAATATAATAAAATAGAGTCAGCACAGGTGCAGAAAACGGGGCCCTCTCACACACACTGCTAGTAAGAACTGCAGTTGGAATTACCTTCCTGAAAGAAAATTTGGCAGGTGTTTTAAAAATCTGAAAACTGATGCATCAATTTTAGAAATTCCTTTTAAGAACAGTCATGGGGGCGCCTGGGTGGCTCAGTTGGTTAAGCATCTGCCTTCGGCTCAGGTCATGATCCCAGGGTCCTGGGATCGAGCCCCGCATCGGGCTCCCTGCTCCGTGGGAAGCCTGCTTCTCCCTCTCCCACTCCCCCTGCTTGTGTTCCTGATCTCACGGTCTGTCAAATAAAATCTTTAAACAAACAAAAAAAAGAACAGAATCATGGATGCATACAAAAATCTGTCCACATTGACATTACATTGGCGAAACTTCAAAATGAATTTGATGTCACATGAGAATGGTTTAGGTGATTTACAATCGGTCCTTAAAATATTCTATATTCATTAAAATTACCTGGAGAAATTATCCTAATTCTCCCATGTTAGTACATTTGAGGGGGGGAGAAAAGCATATTATAGAACATACAGAGTATGATCTGAGTTACTTGTGATACAAAAGAGCTAAGTGTAGAGGACCATCTCTGGAAGGCGGGATTCTGAGAACTATTTAATCTCTTTTTATTATTTCCCGTTTTTCTAAACAATCAGGCAGCGATTACCATTAATAGTAATTCTAAAGGTAGGACAGACACTTGCATTTTCCTTGTGAACTGTTGTACACATTAAGCAGATATGTTGACGTAGCCCATTCGGATTAGAAAAGTTATCCACAGGGTAGAGTTACTTCTTCCTCTATCTCCCAAAAACTACAGAAAAGAAAAATACCCTTCCTTTGTTGACCAAACTCTTTTCCATTCAAGGAATACGGACTGGGAGAACCAAATCTGGTACAGGGAAGACCTATGACAAGTATTTGTTGAATGAAGGAACCGAGGAAGGAAAAATAGGAATATCTGTGCAAATTTCAGTAAAATTACAGCAAAACATACTTAAAAAGTATTTTTAAAATATCCAGAAGAAGGAATAGGGAGTAGGTGAAAGAAAAACCTCACTATGTAGTATAAACTTTTTTCCCTTAAGCTGTATCGTGATGAGATGTTGGATACAGTCCATCAATCACACACAAATGGCCATAGCAGGACACGGTCTTTCGACATCTTGGTTGCTGAGAAAAATCTCTCCTTCCTCCTTGTGACAATATAGTTGATACTCCCAGACAGTGTGGCTTCTAATCTCACAGGAAGGGGGACTGAGATGTATAGCTCATTTGAACAGAAAGCTAGAGACAAGGAAGACGATGGACATTCTTTATCCAGGGAGCTCGACACATTTCACAGTTCGATCACCCGTCTCCCCTTCTCAATCAAGTAACAGCAGGTGCTGCTACGTCCTCACACGCACGTGGCTATTGCAGAAAATTTGAAAACAAACAGAAAGCTACAACTTCCACTTTTCTAAGACCGAGTTCCCTTTTTTGGCAAAATTCAGACACAGGGCAATTATTTTCTTACATTAAACGCTGCATTCAACAACTTTCTCCTTGCTGCTCATACTACCACTCTTGCCTTAAGGAACCCTATGCCTGGTTTCCTGCATCCCTTTTCTTTCCCTTACTCTTTCCATCAGGCTTTTTTTAAATTCTAATTATCTAATCTTTTGCAGCTGCATCCTCCCACACCTGCCCATTTAGACCCCGTGGATGAAGCAGTTAGCTATTTGCCAAACCAGTTCCTTCCTCCTAGGCGCACTCCCAGACTCCCTTGCAGTTGGGCGCAGTCACATGGTGGGTTTGGGCCAAGGGCAGGGGGAGGGGGTGTGCCTAGAGACCCTGCTCTGGTTTCTCCCCCACCTGTAGATCTCCAGGAGAATAATGACAGCCCTGCAATTAGGTGGCTGAGCCTCTCCCAGCCTGGGTTTCTAAATAGTGGCCTCAGATTCTCCCGACCCCCATCTGCCACTTCTAGGAGCAAGAAATAAACTTTCATTGTGATAAGCCTTTGAGATTTAGGGTTTTTTTGTTTTACTTAAACGCACACCTCAAGCTTTACCTTTCCTCCTTCCTTCCCTTTGTTCTCCTTCCAGATCCTCCCCCTTTTCCAGCCACATCAGAAACCTACCATTGGCCTGATAGACAGTAAAGGTATGGAATTGTAGGGTGCACATGAATCCACCTTGTTAGCATTTGTATGAAAACATGGAAGTATGCCCCGCTGTGCTTGACAGGCAGTAGGAATTCAGGAATGATTTTACTTTCCTTTTCATGACTGGGGTCTTGGCAAACAAAACCACGTCCCACCTAAGCAATACAACTGGAGGGCAGGGACTAAGACAACAACAGTTTTCAGAACATCTGTTGGGTAGCAGGGACTAATTTAAGTGTTCCACGCATATGTTTCTTCATTCCGTTCTCCCAGCCCCCTGAGGTAGGTGTGTTTATTGTTCCCATATTATGGTTGGGGAAACCAAGGCAAAGAAAGCTTGAGGTGTTTGCCCGAGGTCATGGAGCTACTAAGGGACAGAGACGGGACTGGAAACCGGGAAGTCGGCTCCGAAGTCCAGGCTCCTAACCACCACTAACAGGGCTGGTTAGTCAACCACCTAAAGCCTTGGCAGCCCTTTACTTACCGGTTACACTAAGGCTAAAGATTTATCTGGGGACTTGGGAAAATGTAGCACCTCAAGTTTCTGAATTGAGAAACATCTTTTTATGAAATTCCATTAAAAAATGTATTTGAGATATAATGTGCTGGTGTTGACCAAAAAGGAGATTAATAAAACTGTGAAAATAAAGCAATCTAAAGTGAAAAATAATATCTGCTCTTTCTTGATTAGAGTTTAATGAGTGCGTTACCAGGAAAGTTGACTTTTAAGTCACGGTTAGATTTTTATGCCATTTCCCTCATATGAGAGGATGCTTTCTGCACAATATACTGTGAACTACATTACAACAAAATCCTTGCATTTAAGGCCAGTTACCAAGTCGCCTGTATACAAAGCGTAATGTGTGTGTGTCACACATGTTTTTGCATTCCAATCATTGTCGCCTCTAAGTCCAGCCTTCCAAACCTTAAACGCTGCCGGTGGGTAGTGACAACTACACTAATGGTTACCATTGCTATTTGTTAACAAACAAGGGCTGAATTGTTTCAAATTCTAGAAGAAAAAACTCTGGCATAATTCTATCATGGATCCACCCAAAAGAGCTAAAAATAGGTTTGGAAAGTCACGGTATTGAATTTTAGTCCTGTATATACTCCTGAGTACATTTCAAAAGGGATGCTAATTTTTATTTTTTAAAAGGATTTTATTTATTTGAGAGAGAGAGAGCACACAAGCAGGTGGAGGGGCAGAGGGAGAGAGAAGCAGGACCCCACCCCACCCGCTGAGCAGACAGCCAGATATGGGGCTCAATCCCAAGACCCTAGGATCATGACCTGAGCTGAAGGCAGATGCCCAACTGACTAGCCACCCAGGCACCCCAAGGATGATAATTTTATAGCTTTCTTAAGTAGTTCCTACACTCAGCTCACCATCTGAAACACCGGGGGAACTTTAAAAATTCAGATAACTGGGCCTTTCAAGATGTACTGAATCAAAATCTCCCGGGGCTGGGCCTATCCACCTAGATTTTTCAAAGCTCTTCCACTGACTGATACATCCAATTTTGGAACCCGCTGCTACATGTCCTTTAATCAAAATTCTTTACTCCCAACAGAATAGCCATACAGCCGGTATGTGGGAAGAAAATACTGGTGGAATACTCATACACCAGTACTTGAGCATGGGTAAATCTATCATTCCAGGTGATTCTTTCAATGATCCTAGCAGTATATGTAAATGCTCAGCATACCAACACGGCAAGGACACAAGGAGATGCTGAGAGATAAACGGATGTCCTCAACATCCTACCGGGGCAAGGTCAGACAGATGATGAGGATCTGGATGCTCATGGCCCTGAAGCCCATGTTAGGTCAGTGGTGATGAAAAAGCTAACTTTAAATTTTTTTCAAGTGTTAAACTTTATACATTTGCAGATACTCCTTTGAGAAAACGCATTTTACTGAATTTCACACTCGGATGAAAGAAACGGAAACAGAGACAAAACCCTTCATGGGAGACACCCCCATTCTCTCCTAAAACCGACTTCTGTCTCAAAGTCTCAGCTTCTCAAGGGAAGTCTTCCCAGAGCCATCACTTAGTACCACCGAGTTAGACGGGTCATGTGCTCTAAGTTCTTTTTCATAGCTCTTATTCCAATGCTAATAAACTCTTTCTTTTTTTTTTTTTTTTTTTTTTTTTTTAAAGATTTTATTTATTTATTTGACAGAGAGAGAGACAGCGAGAGAGGGAACACAAGCAGGGGGAGTGGGAAAGGGAGAAGCAGGCTTCCTGCCGAGCCGGGAGCCCGATGTGGGACTCGATCCTGGGACTCCAGGATCATGACCTGAGCCGAAGGCAGTTGCTTAACCAACTGAGCCACCCAGGCGCCCCCTAATAAACTCTTTCGATGTTTATTAAATAGAGGTCTTCCCCAGTCAACTGTGAGCTTCATGAGTACAGAAATCTTGTTCATCTTCCAATTCTGGGCTTGCGGTATACTATTTGCTAAGGACTTGCTGAATGAATCAGTCAAGTCCCCTATTTTTCCCTTGAATGGATAGGCCATTATTCATAATATACATAAATATACCAAAAGGTCCAGTAATTACATGATTTTTTTCTATAACAGGACTATTTAAATGCATTAAGAGTTTTGTTACCTAATTAAAGAATAAAGTTAACTCATTAAATAAAATGTAGACAAAAATTACTTCATGATTTATATTTTATTGTTATTTAGATAACTACAAATACTAATTTAAATCAAAGACAGGAATAATCATAAAGCATTAAAATATATATTAAGAATAATTTCTTCTGTTGTAAAATAATCCCATGCATTTTATTATTTGTCTTATATAATGACTGAAAGGCTTTAAGACCTTGATGGATGACTTGACTTTTCCAGACTTTCATAAAAAGAAATTTTACTTTCAGTTGTAGTTTGCATTCATTGAGATAAAGGAACCACAGAGAACTCTCTTGGCCTCCCTTGTTCCACAGGTTAACCAGGAAACAGGAATTTTCATTATTAGAGAATATCCCTTTCCCGAAGGGAGGTGGAGTGATATTTTCAATACCTGGATTGAAACTTAGGCTAGAGCTCCAACTAACTTCAGTTCTATGGACGCTATTAATGAGTGGTTCCCGAATTTTGTCTTCACAATGGGATCCCCTGAGGAGCTTCAAGAACTACAGATGCCCGTGACTCATCCCCAGGGATTATGACTGGTCAGTCTAGGGTGTGGTATCAGCTTTAGAATCACCAAAGTTCCGATGGGACCAAGCTTGGGAGCCACCATCATTAGCTTCTGTCTACTTCAGGCAAAGTAGCAGAAGTATTGATGTTCACACCTTAATCTTTTTTTTTTTAAAGATTTTATTTATTTGACAGCAAGAGACAGTGAGAGAGGGAACACAAGCAGGGGGAGTGGGAGAGGGAGAAGCGGGCTTCCCGCTGAGCAGGGAGCCTGATGCGGGGCTAGATCCCAAGACCCTGGGATTACGACCTGAGCCCAAGGCAGACGCTTAACGACTGAGCCACCCAGGTGCCCCTTCACACCTTAATCTTGAAATTGATTTGTGGAATACCTTGTTGACTCTGAAACTGGGATTTAGGCCTAAACCTTCCTGGCCTTGCCTGCAAAGGACTGCAGTGAGGGGGATGCTTAGGGCACTTCTTAAGTTGGGCGTCTTTCATAACTTGTGTGTCAAGACCTGAGACGGAGACTAATTCCAATAGAAGTTTTGATAGTAAGTTGACCACTGAATGGGAGAGTGGAAAAACAGGAAGAATAATATATGGATATTTTTAATCCCTCCCATCTCTAATCCCCCAAAACATAGCTGAATTGAGCAGGATGAATTATAACTCTTAGTTGAAAGGCAGGGTTTAAAATGAATTTAACATGATCATGATTTATTATCTGAAGAGAACCATCATAGAAAGCTCTAGTGAAGTACCAGTTAAATGACTTTGTAATGGAGAAATTTATGGTCTGAGAGGGAATGCACACACTGAGACTGTTAGTAATAGTACTGTATGCTGACTTCACAAAATTTTCTTCCCAGAGCATAGAATTCATAAATTAGTGGTTTCTAAACCATAGAGACTTAAAAGACAATAGGAAAAACAAAAAATCAATGACATTAAGAGCTGTTCTGTTTTAAAGATAAACAAAATTAGCAAACCTTTAGTTAGACTCACTAACAAAAAAAAAAACAAGAGGACTCAAAATCAGAAATTAAAGAGGCAACATTACAACTAATACCACAGAAATACAAAGGATCACAAGAGACTGCTATGGGAAAAGGTGTTCAACATCACTCATCAGAGAAATGCAATTCAAAACCATAATGAGATTCCATCTCACACATGTCAGAATGGCTATTATCAGAAGACAAGAAACAACAAGTGTTGATGAGGATATGGAGAAAAAGGAAGCCTCGTGCACTGTTGGTGGGAATGCAAACTGGTGCAGCCACTCTGGGAAACAGTATGGAGGTTCCTCAAAAAATTAAAAATAGAATTACCATTTGATCCAGCAATTCCACTAATGGGGATTTATCCAAAGAAAATGAAAACACTGATTCAAAAATATGTACTCGATGTTCATAACAGATTTATAATAAGCCAAGCTATGGAAGCAAGCTAAGTGTCCATCAGTGGTTGAGCAGATAAAGAAAATACACATACACACTAGAGAATATTATTCAGCCATAAAAAAGGATGAAGCCTTACCATTTGTGGCAATTTGAATCAACCTTGAGGGCATTATGCCAAGTGAAATAAGTCAGCAAAAGACAACTACCAGATGATCTCACTTATATGTGGAATCTTAACAACAACAAAAAAGAGCTCATGGCTTATGGGAACAGATTAGTGGTTCTGGGGGACGGTGTGTGTGACCATAGTTAATACTATACTGTGTATTTGAAGTTGCTAAGAGAGTAATTCTTAAACATTCTCATCATGAGAATAAAAACGATATAGGGTAACTATATATGGTGATGGATGCAAACCAGACCTATCGTGACCATTTTGTAATCGAGACAAATATGATGCACATGATGTTGGGCACCTGAAACTAATATTATGCCAATTATACCTCAATTAGAAAAATAAAATGGGGAGGGAGCAGGTGGGAAGGAAAGACTTGCATCAGCTTGAGGCTTCAGAATTTATAATTATGGTGGCCACTGATTGATTATATTGTTTCTTGGATGATGACAGGCTGTTTTTTTCAACTAGATTAAACCGGATTAACCTCCTATCACTGAGTGTTTCTTAGACCAAACCAAAGCAACTACGGTCTATAGGTGTCCCCTAATAGCAAGGACACCAAATGTAGTTTTAAAACATTTTTTTTAGACAAGCCTCAGAACTAGGCCTCAGTCATTTTCAGCCGACTTTTAAAACAGGAACTCCAAACTCACCTGCAGGCCAGAGGCTCAACCCCCAACAAAGAGTCCTTAAACTAGACAAGGTATTCCTAACACCCAAGTTTTATACTGATTCCAAGAGTTCATAGTAAGATCTGGACGCTGACAGATTATCCCTGTTACAAGGCCCCAAGCCCAAGACAAGCTGGAGAGAACGAGAAACAAGTGGACGCTTTCATTCAGGCTCAGTCGGACGCAGAAGTAAAAAGCTAGGCCCTAACCCCACTCAGTACCTAATGCCACCACTGATCACTGCAAATAGCTAGTTCAGAAAAACTGTCCACAGACTGAAGTAATTTCAAACTGCTAACAAAGAGTGCTCTGCTTACTTTCCACTCCTCCAGACCAAACCCCAGCCAGTCGGTTAAAGAGCTGAGTTCACATGGCCCGACCCATGTTCAAGGACCCGGAGAACAGCCCACGGGCGGCTGACGACTTACCGAAATCCCTGCAGGGAGGTGGGGAGACATCTAGAAGACCAGAGTCTGGTTCTCCGGATTCCAAGTCTGGGACCAGCAGGGGAAGAAGAGGAGGGAGAGGGGTCGAAAAACCTGGCCGGCTAGGCCCGACCTCACCCCTCCCTTCCCAAGTCCTGACTTTTCCCTTCTAGGATTTTATCCCCACCCCATTTAAACATTTCTTGATCACGCGTCAAGCCAAACCAGGCTGTAGCCAATCAGAGTGGGAAGTGAGAACAGAAGGGTTCTGGGAGTCGCTCTCCTGGCCTCTGCTGAAGGGAGGTGCTCCCCTCCGCTTCTGGGAAAGGCAGGGGTGGCCCCTATCTTGACAAAAAAGAACCTCCCTCCCAGAGATTCAGGTGGCAGCATGCATTTCTAGGCTGATGCCTAGTTCCTCACTCCCCTCTGCAGCTTCTCCACAAAAAAAAAAACCAAACTGAAACAAAACAAAACACCAAAACCAGTGGTTTCTATGCCTAAAGGGACACTTAACAGCCACTGAACTCCTGAAAACCTTGTGGTCTGAAAAAAAATGGCTGAATCTGTTCTCATGGCACATATTTAAACATCTCCTGTGGCCATAAGGCCTTCTATGTCTATTTTGTTAAAAAAAAGAAGCAGCAAGCAGAGGGGCGCCTGGGTGGCTCAGTTGTTAAGCGTCTGCCTTCGGCTCAGGTCATGGTCCCAGGGTCCTGGGATCAGCCCCACATCGCGCTCCCTGCTCAGCGGGGAGCCTGCTTCTCCCTCTCCCACTCCCCTGTTCCCTGTCTCACTGTGCCTCTCTCTGTCAAATAAATAAACGATCTTTAATTAAAAAAATTTTTAAAAAGAAACCACAGATATAGATTCCATAACGTGAAAACCTTGTTCAGCGACTGCCCTAGAAGGCACGAGCGTGTGTAGAAAGAAAGAAATAGTAAACCACCTGCTTAAGCTGCTCCCTGGCATCTTCAGAGTCTTTGGACTCTGGTCTCTCAATAATTGAACCTTGATCTCATTCGAGGCGAGGAAAACACACACAGGTGTTCTAACTTCTAATTATTTCATTCCCAGTGAAAGGCACAGGTGTCCAAATCTTAAGGAGTGTGGTCCTTCATTTAGTACACTAAATCTTGGGGGGGGGGGGATGTGGGGTGTGTGTGTGTGTGTGTGTGGTTTTTTTTTCCTTTTAAACAAACCACCAACTGCCCTGTGAATCTAAAGTGATGTCTGTGCTCCTTTCTCTGGCTGTTCCAATTTGAAAGCCTTTCATGTTCTTTAGGACTCTGGTTCTCAGCCTTAGCTGCTGATTGGATCACTCGGGCTGTTCTAAACACCACTGATGCGCATGTCCCGCGCACAGGGAGTCTGATGTAATTGGGATGGGGTGACTCCTGGGCACTGGGAGGTTTTAAATCTCCCCCAGGCGATTCCAATATGCTGCAAAGTTCACGACTATTCTAGGAAGCGGAATTTGATACTGGTTTCTTTTTCCGGTGCTGACCTTTCCTATCCCTGACCTAGCATTCATGAATATTTGGTTGGTTCAGTTTTCAGTGAGAGTACACGGTCAGGGGGAATTATCAACTTAGTCAACCAGTTGAATGTGTTATATCAATTTATTGCATTTACTTTTATTATAGACTGGGTTTGGGGCTTACATAATGGAAATACTGCAGGATATGTATTTACCCTGGAGTGCAGAAGATACCAGAACATTATCTGGCAGCTGCTTATCCAGTTATGCAAACAAATTTTCCAAACTGGAATGTTAAGTGTACTCAGAGAACTGTACCTGCTTCTGATGCTGAATCTAGATATTAGAATGTGAAAACCACCAATGCATATATAATGAGCAGACAGCTTGCCTCTATCCTGAGAACAATGACTTAAAATAAAATCTTTAATTAGGAATTATGATGCAAAGTATAGTGAAACTATATTAATCCAAGTTTTACTGATTCAGACTTAATTCTGAATGATCTAGATATTTCTTATTGTACTTGAAGTGACTTCTTAGTTTCTGGGATTTCTTTTTTCTTTCTTTTTTAAAAAAGATTTTATTTATTTACTTAAAATTTAAAAATATATATATTTATATATGTGTGTGTGTGTGTGTGTGTATCCCCTAGTTTGTGGGATTTCTTCAAATGGTCTTAAGGAAATGAGAATTCTTGGCTGAGCTACTTTTTTAGAGAAGTTATTGGATAAACACCATTTAGCAATAAAAACCAAAATGAAAGAAAGAAAACTTAACAGGCAACCATAATGTTCCAACAGAACATAAGATTTTCAAAGTTGTAGGTTCCTTTGCTCTCCTCAGATTTATAGGCAAACATTTTACCAATCATTCCTGTAGGTAAAAATTCTCTTTCTGACAATGATACATTTTTACATAGAACTGACTTTCCATGGATTAAACTGTTTATTGATATGCTTACATTTTATTTATTAATGCTTACATCTTAGTTTAGAAGAGACTGCTCTTGATAGATCAGGAGGAAAACACATTTTTAAAACAATGTCCCCTAAGTAAAACCCTCCCAGTTCCTAAAATAAGTGAGGATTTGCTGCATTTTAAAATATGCTTATTTTTGGAATTTGTTTCTTATTTTCTTCCACTTCCTTTTCCTTTCATTAAGAGGTGATACAGGAATATGTTTTTGTTGTAAAAAAAAAAAAATTGAAAAACAAATAAATTAAAAATCTTCCTTCATGATTTCCTCCCCCTCCCCCAAACTCCTTCTCTTGCTTAGTGGGAACTATTAAGTGTTTCTATCCTTGTATGAATGGGACAGTCCTATATTAATTGGCTTTGAATTCTTTTTTATCCACTAAGTATGTCTTGGAGCATATTTGAAATGAAACATATGGATGTTTGCTATGTCCTTTGATGAAGGTTTCATGCTATTCTATAGCATGTATGTTCCTAGGTTATTAGTCATTTTCCTCTTGGTTGACGATAGGCTTCCAGTATTGCTTTCTTCCAAGCAGTGAAATGACGCTCATTCTTGTATATTCCTTTGTACATTCACACAAGTTTTGCTTCAGCGAGTCTTTAGCATTTGGTAGATATTGCTAATTGCCTTCCCCCAGTCTCCGCCATATTTTGTTCCTCCATCACCGTTGGATGGGGACCCATCTTTCCTCGGATTAGACACTACCCCGTTCTAATTTTTAACAAGCAAATGGGTGAAAATAGCTCACATATTGTTTTAATTTGCTCACTGTTTATTAATGCAGTTAATTTTATTTGGAATATTTATTACCCACTCATAGTCCTTTTTTGTCTTTGTTACAGAACTGAGCTCTCTAATCTCTTTTATGGCTGATGGTCACCATACCAACATTTTAATTAACACAATTTCCTTGGCAGAAGTTTCAAATTTCTACCAGGAACCAATGCATAGTCGTTTAACTAGAGCATCAAATTATCTGATAATATTTATCTGGACCTCACAATCCTACTAATGATGTAAGTATTCCTCCAAGGGGGGTAACCTGCATCTGAATTACCTTGGTCCTTACATAAAATGTAAACTCAGAGGACATGAAATCTGCATTTTTAATAAATCTCCTGGAAAATCCTCATGAACAGCAAATTCACAAGGAATTAATTAGATATGCTTTGGATTTTTATTCATTTTTTTAAAAAAAAGCAAAGTGGAGAAAAAAAGAAGACATAAATTCTTAAATTTCCATGGGAAAAAGAAGGCAGCAATATTAAATTTAATGACATTTATAAAGATCTCTCCAAGTGGCAAGCAAGTTGGACACAAACATTTACTTAAAATGTTATAATAGCTTGCTTCCTGGGAGAGCTGATCAACTATTTGCTATTTGTTCCCATAATTAATAGAAACATTCTAATCTCACAGACAATCTTTAAAAAAAAAAAAAGTTGTCTGTGTGGCATGGTAATTGCTAGCAGGTTTCCATCTATGGAAAGAGGTCCTGGGAATGAAGGAAGGGGCGCTGAGACCTGAATCCAAGCCTGTGATGGGTGCGCTTATGCTGGACCAGACTGGTAGGGGGGTTTGGGGGACATCTGCCCAGCAGGGATGTCAGCAAGGAACAAAAGCCAGAGGGAGAGGACAGGGGAGGTATGGTGAAGCAGGAGAGACCAAAACACATCATTTGAAACTAAACAAAACAAAGCAAAAGCTGGGAGTGCGGAAAGAAGTAGTAAGGAAAACACACCGAACATTTCTTTTAATTAATGGTACATGGATAGTTTCCAGGTAAATAACTGTCTAGTTTGAGCCTTTCATTGTGATTGATTTCTGAGATCTGTAACTAACATCTTAGTAACTTCTGACATTAATTTGCATTACTGTTCCATTTCTTGCCTGACAGTTTTGTACAAACCATTGCCAACTGCCATTATTACAGATATTTTCACTTGATTAATTATCCTAGAAATTAAACTCAGGAAACTGAAAAAGTAGGAGCAAGCTTTTGAAACAAGAATGGCCTCTGATCAGTGATTTATTCTCAATGCTATCATAATCTAGGGTCATCTTCATTTCTTAGCCCTTATTACCTTAATATGGATTTTCCAATGACCCAGATACAAGATGATAAAAGCCCTGAATGTGTTCAATAGAAAATGTATGCCAGGGGCACTCAGTCCATTGAGCGTCCAACTCTTGATTTCAGCTCAGGTTGTGATCTCAGGGTCCTGAGATTGAGCCCTGCGACGGGCTCTTCGCTCAGCAGGGAGTCTGCTGGAGAGTCTCTCTCTCTCCCTCCCCCTCTGTCCTTCCCTCTGCTCCTGCTCTCTCTCTCTCTCTCAAATAAATAAATAAAATCTTTAAAAAAATGTATGCTAACTGATTGTATTGAATGAAGTGTCAAGTCACAAACTTAAAGCATTATATGAACTGTAAGGAGGCTTTCACTGCTATAATCAGGTTTTTTTTAAATAACTGACACTGATATTTTAATACAAATGTGCTGATACTTCTATCTATTGTCATCTTTAAACCTTTCTGATTTCATCCCACAATAGGAAGCAATAGCTCCTGGACAGGAGATAGAATGCAAGAAACAGGTGATACAATGTTGCCACGAAAACTAAAGGAGAAAAAAAAATGTTTATTATTTCTCCAGCATGCTTGAGGAAAACCACAAAGAAACACTCATATTTTTCCGTGAAGAGGTCTCGTGGTCAGGCCACACATATGCATATAAACTGAAGCCATATTTCAGATTCTAACTTCATGCATTGACTGTTTCACAGCTAAAAGAGTATCTCCCAAACCTTTATTGATTGTGTTGCCCTAGTTTGAATCTCAATGATGTAAGTATGTTTAGTGATAACCTTGAACTTCTAATTATAGACTCTAATCTTGATTGTTATTTGGCCTTCATTATTAAGTTTATAAAATAAAAGCTGCCAAATTGCCTTCAAATGCTTCTAAGTTAAAAGCATTTTAATGGGTGTTGCATATTCTCGGACTTAAAGGCTAAATCAGGGCTAGCTCTTCTAAAAATTGTTAATTCCCACTATAATTTTTACTTTATAAAATCTCCTGCTAACTCCTATATTGTTGCAAAAGATAATTCTCTTGATCTAAAACCAAAGAGAGGTTTTATGGATAACTCTTTGTTCTATAATAAAGGAAAGGAGATATGAAGTATAACCATAATGAACTCTTTGGGGTCTATTCTATTTCATTAAATTAAAGAAGAATAAAAATCAGAACTTAGAGAAATGTGCTAGTGTCCTAATGTACTTGGAAAATACTCGGTGGTATAGCAGAAAGAGCATTGGCTTTGCTGTTACAGACCGAGGTTCAAATCTTAGCTCTACACATGGTTCCTTTTGCCTCCTCTTAGTATGAGGGGAGAAACCCACGTTGCAAGTTTGTTGTATGGAATGTGTAAAAATGAGATAACATATATGAAAACAGCGAGCATGATCCTTGCTAATGGCCGATGTTTATCAAGCCTTAATGCTAGGTACTGTACCAAGGGTTTTCAATGGAATTAGCTCTTCTGTACAAGCTACAATGTGAGTATTATAATGATGATGCTCATTTTGGGTAACTTCCCCAAGATCAGACAACTAACTAGTCAATGGTAGATAGAAGCAGCTAGAGTTGAGACTTTTCTCGTCTGATCATCAAGTATTTGATGGTAAGCACTTCAAGCTCTGGACTGGACTCTAAATCCAGCTCTATTTCAGACTAGCTCTGGACTATAAGCAAGTTACTTAAGCTCCCTATCATTTTCCCCATCCTTACCTCAGCAATAATAGTATCTACCACCCAAGAATGTCACTAAGTTTAGCTAACCTGGACCCTGACCCTGCTTATGAACACAGTAAGTACTTAATAAATGTTAGCTGGATGTAATATGTGATTTCTTAAAAAACGTCAACCTAAAAAGAAACACCAATCCCTTTGCTCATAGTTCTGTGAGATTGTAATTTTTTTTTTTTTTCTGGAATCAACTTCAAAATGTTGCTAATGCTCCAGGTTGAAGAATTTCCCTATTTGAAAATATTCACCTTGACTCTCTATACTTTCCTTCTAACTTTTTCATTTTGAAAAGGTTGAAAGAATAGCACAATGGATATCTTTCACCTAGATTCATAACTGTAAACATTCCACCAGCGGATGTCTCACCTTCCTATGTATATTTTGCTGAAGCATTTTAAAGTAAATCACAGACGTTATGCCACTTCATCCCCCAAATACTTCATCAGGTATCCCTCAGAGTCAGAGCATGCTCCCACATAACCAGGATAGCAAAGCCAACACGTTTAACCTAAGTAAAAAAATATTACCGAATACGCAGTCTATTGTCAGATTTTCTCAGCTGCTTCCCAAATACCCTTTATCGCTTTTACTTTTAATCCTAGATCTAATTAAAAAAAAAAAACAAAAAAACACGGGGCGCCTGGGTGGCTCAGTCGGTTAAGCGGCTGCCTTCGGCTCAGGTCATGATCCCGGGGTCCTGGGATCGAGCCCCGCGTCGGGCTCCCTGCTCAGTGGAGAGTCTGCTTCTCCCTCTCCCTCTGCCTGCCTCTCTGCCTACTTGTGCTCTCTCTCTATCTCTCTGTCAAATAAATAAATAAAATCTTAAAAAAAAAAACAAAACACATTTCACTTGGTTGTCATGTCTCTTGATAGACATGTCATGTCTCTTGTCATGTCTCTTTGATGAAGAAACTGCTCTACCTTTATTTTTCCCCTTGAATTAATGTGATCATTTACTTGTGATGTTTTAGGATTCAATGTTTTCGGCAAGTTTACTACATAGGCGGCGTGACTCCCAATCATGCCATATCAGGAAGGCCCCTAAGATGAGTCTGTCCCGTTGCTGGTAGGATGAGCTTTGAGTACCTGGGCACCGCAATGTCCGCTAGACCCTTCCATGGTGAAGGCACCTTTCCCCTTTGTGATCAACAGGGCTGTCTGAGTGGTGATAATTTGAGACTGTGCGCATATCCTGTTCTCTACAACTTCTCAGGCAGTGGGTTTTAATGTCCACTGATGATCTTTGCCAGAGGTTATCAGGAGGAGCTCATGCTTTGAAAGTATCTGTTCTTTCTAGTTCTATTGAAAGAATCTAGAAGCTGTGAGACATTAGTAGTAAGAAGCATACCTAGTGTACAGATAGATCTTGATGTGTAAACATCAAGAAATTTCTGATTCCAGGGCTGGGGCAGGCAAAGGACAAGGGAAGCCCAGAATGTTTTGCTGTGACAAGAACAAGAAGGTGCTGAAAGCCTAAGAGGGACACGTCAGGACACAGCAGCCAGCTGGAGGGGCTTCTCATTGGCCAAATTTAAGCCTCAAAAGAAAAATTACCATATTATTCAATAACGGCACAAGGTGTAGAGAAAAAGGGCCAGTGGATTTAGTGTTTTAGGAAACTTTGTGGACCACTGTCTTTTTAATCTGACCCAATGATTTAATAGTGATTGTGGATCAGAGATTACCCAGCTGCTTCTGGTTCGTCTTATTTTTACCTTTACTCTGAGAGGGGGAAAAAAATAAGACTGTTTCATTGTTAACATTTGGTCTTAACACTTCCAAACTGATTTACTGAGCAGAAATGTGTTTCAAATTCTAAAGGAAAGTAGTTGGGGGCGCCTGGGTGGCTCAGTTGGTTGAGTGACTGCCTTCGGCTCAGGTCATGATCCTGGAGTCCCTGGATCGAGTCCCGCATCGGGCTCCCTGCTCGGCGAGGAGCCTGCTTCTCCCTCTAACCCTCCCCCCTCTCATGTACTCTCTCTCTCTCTCTCTCTCTCTCTCTCATTCTCGCTCTCTCAAATAAATAAATAAAAATCTTAAAAAAAAAATAAAGGAAAGTAGTTGAAAATTTCTTTTTTTACTTGGAACCAGTATTCTGGGCTGATAGTAGAAATTCTGAGGACACTGGATATTAAAATATATTACAAGTGGGGAGGAAAAGTCAGTCCCATATTCAGAAGAATAGGAAGACCGCAAAGCCAGTCTGCTTGGGGGAAGATACCAGCTGGAAACAGAATTCCATTCAGTGGGGTTTTATTGAAAAGAATTTAAAGAAGAGGCTAGTCACAGAGGCGTGGGCAGGGTTGAGGGATCACTGAGGAATGTCTAGGAGTACCGTCCAGTAGGGAAGAATGGCAGGAAGCCATGGGGACTCCTGGCTCAGAGAAGATTGAGTGCAGGAGTCAGGGGTGGGGGCCAGCAGAAGCACAGAGATGGGAGGGTGTAGAAATATCCACATGGAATAAAAGTTGGGGAGACACTAAGTTGGGGTGTGTATGTGAGTGTGTGTTGGAAAACAATAGTAAAGGTCCTGTAGAATCTAGATGGCCTCCAACACCTACAGAGGTGGTATTTGGAGCCCCCATCACAACCTTACCTTCTATATAATGCGGATATTTCCATCTCATAGAATGAACGCATGAAATCATAATACAACTTCCCTTAGGCTTCACCCTGCGGATATGTATGAGTCACAAATTCAGCTTATTGTATCTTCAAAGTCTCCTGCAAGTAATTTTGGCAACGCGAGGGTTCCAGTGTCATGTCTGCCCCCAGAGGATTCGACGACATGGGACACCCACCTGGGCTCCGCCGGCCGTTCTCCAGATCCCTCCGCTCCCACCTGTCCCTCCAGGTCCAGAGCCTTTGCGGGCTGTGGCTTCCCCGCCTGCCCCTCAGCTCCTGCCGCAGGCCTGCCACAGAGCGCGGGGGCCCCTCTGCTCAATCTGCCTGAGCTGTTGAGACGCTCACCAGGGGCCAGGGCTGCAGGTGCCGCGGAGCACCGTTTGGGACGATGCGCAGTCACGCTATGGTCGGGGTGGCGGGTCGGTGCGTCCTGCGCCTCAATGTCTCACCAAGATTTTGGTAAACTAGCTTCTAGCGCCCATCTCCCACTGGCCTAAAGCAGCTGCGTCGCTCCAGAGAGGGGCCGGTGGCCAGAGGGCCTCATCAGTGTGACACCTGTAACCCCTTCCAGGAGCTCTCCTATCGTGGAGTTAGTATCGCCTAAAACCCTTATTTCATGAAGCATCTCACTGGTTTCCACCCTCACCTGAGAGCAGAACCTCTCCTCAAGGGAATGTGACAAGCGTGGCGAGGAAGTCGTTTTCCCTCGAGCTGTGTGAGGCATGCAAAGGGAAGGAGAGACTCCAAATTGGAAACCAGAGTTCTGTCCTTCATGGGGTTTCTTACTGTTTTATTGAAGCAGCTTACTGGAGAGACCCTGGAACGTGGGAAACGGCTGGCCAGCGATGGCGGGGCACTGGGAATCGTGCGGAGCAAATCCCTGGGGAGGGGGCCTGGGTGCAGGGAGAGCACAGGGACAGAGAGGAACAGGGAAAGGGTGGGAGACCTCCGAGCTGAGGGGAAGACACTCAGCTCCTGGAGGGCTGGCCCCTCAGACGAGGGTAGCCGAGGTCACTGAGACCCAACACCCAACTCTGGGGTCTCAAACCGTCCCCCCCACCCCCCAGTCTCTGGTATGTTCTCTTCCCACTTTGCTTTCTGACAGTCAGTCTGCAGGGACAAATTCATGTTACTACTGTCTGAAGGACTCTCCAGGCGAGACCAGTCCGGTGTTACAAACGGAGCCTGCCGCTTGGCGCTTCCAGGGGTCCCTTCAGGGCTGGTGGGGCTGCCCGTCTGGGTGACCGCCGGACGCGGGGCCTGCAGGGGTCACCGAGGCGTCGCCTGAAGCCTAGGACCCTGGCCCTTGTCGTTCACACACCTGCATGCAGTGGGCCTGCCCCAGATCAAACCCCAGCTCCCTCTTCAGCTGCCTGTGTGAGCTGCCAGGCCCTGATTTCCTCGGCGACAAGTAAGAGTAATGGTAGACTGTACCTGTCTTCACAGGGCTCAGGGATAGGCTAAGATGAGACAACACCCACGGGCAAAGGTGCAGCACAAAGCCTGGCACATAGTGAAGGATCCCTCCTCATTATAATTCCCGAAGTGCCAAGGACATTGTGACAGGCATGTTTTGAAATTTAAAGTTCCCAGGGTGACCTCTGGGAAACAAGTTGAGGTCTGCTTCTTTTTTTTTTTTAAGATTTTATTTATTTATTTGACAGAGCTCTAGAGACAGCGAGAGAGGGAACACAAGCAGAGGGGAGTGGGAGAGGGAGAAGCAGGCTTCCCGCTGAGCAGGGAGCCCGATGCGGGGCTCGATCCCAGGACCCTGGGATCATGACCTGAGCTGAAGGCAGACACTTAACGACCGAGCCACCCAGGCGCCCCTGAGGACTGCTTCTGTGATGCTCCTTCCACAGCCTCAGACAATGCCCAGAGCTCCGGGGCCCCAGGCCGTCCTCCTCGGAAGCTTGTGGACACTCCCGTCTGGCCTCCGTGCTCCCGCCCCCCGGACCACGCCGCGGGATCCTACCCGGTCCAGCCGCTACAGCCAGGGAACGTTCTAGAGCCTCCAGGATATTTTCAAGAGGGCATGGTGCCACAAGACCACTGCGTTTATTGAAATAAGCATTCATCCCATGGACCTAGTTTGCACGGCTGCCATGAAATGTCTCAGACAATGGTCACGGTGAAGCGCCACAGAGAATTAGAAATACTTTTTCTCAGAATTGCTGCATGTCGGTCAAAACCATATTTTGCGCAGCGCGACATCAGTGATCTGTGAGAATGGGTGTAGCTTCTCAGTGGTTCTTTCCTGCCCGTTGTGCGGGGTCGGCGAACATTTTCTGGGAAGGAACAGCGAGTAGGCATTTAGGCTCTGCAGGGCAACCGCCCGCCCTGCTGCCCGAGCTAGAGCTGCCTGAGGTAGTCTGTCCGTGAGGGAGTGTGGCTGTGTTCCAATAAAACTTTATTTGTAAACACGGAAATTTGAATTTCATGCCATCTTCCTGTCATGAAATCTTTCTTTTTCCACCATTTAAAACGTAAAAGGAATTCTTAGCATGTAGACGGTACAAAAACAAGTGTGGGGGGGTTGGATTTGGCCAACTCCCATTTAAAAATATATTAGTGTTGGGGCACCTGGGGGGCTCAGTCCTTAAGCGTCTGCGTTGGGCTCAGGTCATGATCCCACGGTCCTGGGATCGAGCCCCGCATCGGGCTCCCTGCTCCGCGGGAAGCCTGCTTCTCCCTCTCCCACTCCCCCTGCTTGTGTTCCCTCTCTCGCTGTGTCTCTCTCTGTCAAAAAAATAAATAAATAAAATCTTTAAAAAAAAGAATAAAAAAATAAAATAAAATATATTAGTGTTTTTATTTTTATTTTTTAATAATGTGATTATAAGAAACAGGGCAGCTCTACTCCTGTGTCTGTAGCAGCATTATTCGTAATAGCCAAAAGGGAGAAACAGCCCCAGCGTCCATCAGCAGATGAACGCATAAACAAAATGAGGTCTATACACACCAGGGAATATTGCTCAGCCTGAAGAAGGAAGGGCGTCCTGACACAGGCTACACCACAGACGAAACTTGAGGACGTTATGCTAAGTGAACAAAGCCAGTTGCCCAAGGACAAATGTTGTCTATTCTTTTTTTCTTTTTTCTTTTTTTAATTTCAGGTTTAAATTGAATATTTTTTTATTTTATTTTATTATGTTATGTTAATCCCCATACATTACATCATTAGTTTTAGATATAGTGTTCCATGATTCATTGTTTGTGTATAACACCCAGTGCTCCATGCAGAACGTGCCCTCTTTAATACCCATCACCAGGCTAACCCATCCCCCACCCCCCTCCCCTCTAGAACCCTCAGTTTGTTTCTCAGAGTCCATAGTCTTTCATGGTTCGTCTCCCCCTCCGATTTCCCCCCTTCATTTCTCCCTTCCTACTATCTTCCTTTTCTTTTTTTTTTTTTTAACATATAATATATTACTTGTTTCAGAGGTACAGGTCTGTGATTCATCAGTCTTACACAATTCACAGTGCTCACCATAATGTCCAGTGGAAAAAAGACAGTCTCTTCAACAAATGGTGCTGGGAAAATTGGACAGTCACATGCAGAAGAATGAAACTGGACCATTTCCTTACACCACACACAAAAATAGACTCAAAATGGATGAAAGACCTAAATATGAGAAAGGAGTCCATCAAAATGCTGTCTATTCTAGGGGCACCCGGGTGGCTCAGTCATTAAGCGTCTGCCTTCCGCTCGGGTTGTGATCTCAGGGTCCTGGGATCAAGCCCCGCATCGGGCTCCCTGCTCGGCGGGAAGCCTGCTTCTCCCTCTCCCACTCCCCCTGCTTGTGTTCTCTCTCTCACTGTGTCTCTCTCTGTCAAATAAATAAATAAAATCTTTAAAAAAAAAACACAAAAACCCCCCAAAATGCTGTCTATTCTACTCGCACATGTCACCTAGTTTGCTCACAGAGACAATGGATATCAGGGGCAGGGGGGACGGGGTGGGGAGCAGCTGTTGGACCGGGACAGAGTTTCTGTCTGTAAGATGAGAAGAGTTCTGGCGATGGATTGTACAATGTGAACATAATAGTACCGAACTTGAAAAATGGTCAGGGTGGTGAACTTTATGTTACTTGTATTTTGCCACAATTAAAAATAAAGTAAAAAAAACAAGACAGCTAAAGATTTTACACATAGATCCTAAAACCCAAACTGGCTCTCAGTTTGCAGGGATCACAGTGAAGATCTCCAGCTCGCATGCCATTTCCCCGCTACCTCTCACCATTTCCTGGTAGCCATACTGCTGAAGGAAATAGCCACTCTGTTTAGTTCAAAAGTGCTTTCTAAAATTAAGTAAAATGAAAAACCTCTACGTGCCAAGACACCATTTGGAAAGTATAAATACGAGCAGAGTTAAAATACAGTCTTAACGGGGGCGCCTGGGTGGCTCAGTCAGTTGAGCATTTGACTCTTGATTTCTGCTCAGATCATGATCTCAGGGTCATGAGATCGAGCCCCACGTTGGCTCAGCACTCAGCGGGGAGTCTGCTTGAGGCTCTCTCTCTCTGCGTGTGTACTCCCCCCCCCCTTTCTTTCTCTCTCTCTCTTTCTCACATAAATAAATAAATCTTAAAAAAATATATAGTCCTAACAGGCAGATTGATTTATGGGCCCCACGTTACCATTCTCCTTGGTATTATAAATTCATACTCTTGCCATGGCATCTCAGCAGGTGGAACAAAGCTCCTTACTCCTCGGCTTTGGGCTTGCCCGTGTGACGGGTTCTGGCTGGTAGGATGTTAGTGGGCTTGAGTAGGGCAGATGCTGGGAATGTGCTTGCCTTTCTGCATTGCCATAAGCATTTCAGAATAAGACATGGAGCCCACGGGACTGGACCAGAGGCCAGAAGCCCAGCCCAGCCCCACCCCGCCAAGATCTATGAAACCCTAATTCACACACAGATCTTTGAAAAGATGAAAAATAAGTGATGTGTTATTTAAAGCCACACAACATAATTGTGGTTAGAGCGAATCGATAACTTATCTTTGAGGAACATACAGGTTACTGCAGGTGCTTAAGCATAATTCTCTTCTCTCCTACATTCATCTCTAAAAGAGCAGTGGTTCTCAAACGTGAGCATGCATAAGAATAACCAGGAGAGCGTGTTAGGATTTTGGATTCTCAGAGACCATTCCTAGAGATTCTGATGTGGGAGGCGTGGGGTAGAGCCCAAAAATCTGCCTTTGTTTTGCCAGCATCTGAAACTCTTCTGCTGCAGGTGAGCCCAGGCTCACAACAGCTTCACTGTGTCTCAGGGTATGAGTGGTGGAGAAAGAGTCTTGCCTGCAAAAGCTCACAGGGATGAGAGAAAGCTAATAGCACAAAAAACCAACACATTTGCATAGGAGAAAATGTCTGTGCATAATCTCTAGAATCAGGCGAACTGGCCAGGTATCCAGGAAGAACTGAGGACAGGACAGGGAACACACCAACCAGCTCCATCACTTGGCCACCTTAGCCTGCTGCTGGCCCGAGATCCCATCAGCACAGGCTTTGCTGTAGGTTAGGCAGAAACCTGGTGCATCTTCGTCCCTTCGGTGACCGTTGTGGTTCCAGGCTCTCCTCAAATCACACCTGGTTTCCCCAAATCCTCCTAAACCTGATTTTCTCCCTCCAGCTCTCACCTTCCTATGCTGGCTGCCTGTGGACACGGACTTCCTATCACTCCTCTGCCCCAGGGTCTAGAGGTAGGGTTCCCCAACGCTTTGACATGATACCCAATATTACTTATGCTTTAGAGGGTTTCTCAATGACACACACACGCGGGGCTCAGCTCCTCAGCCGGCTGTTGTTATTGCAGGATCTGGTGGCCCTTCTCATCTCGTCCCCAGTTTGAGCCCATCAGTGACACCTTTCATGATAATGTCTCCTTCCCGACCACTCACCACCTGTACTATGTTTAGCTTACGTTCAGTGTGGCAGTTTCCCAAATACCATCTTCAGAATGCTCTTTAATTATTTCTTTAAATATCCATTTGCTTGTCTTTCCAAACTGGAAAAGCACCTTTCTGCTGGTTTGATAACTACCACCAGAGCTACAATACTCCTGATGAACCACACTGAACCGTGGCATGAGCTTACCTTCCGAAATATATAATGACAGCAGTAATAGTCCCCACACAAAACAGAGCCATCTGAAAGTTAATTGAAAACGTGTCATGCTCTGGCTGGGTGCTCCATATTTAAGTACACTTTATGTTTCATTTGAGCCTCACAACAACGGGAAGGAAGTACTCCTTTTTTCCCCATTTGACAGATGATAAAACAGCAAAGAATGAGACTTGTCCAAGGAAACAGTGCTTAGCTCTCTCCCTTGCTTCCATGTAAACACGGGTGCTGCAATGAGGACTTTGTCTTTCTTTTTTTTTTTCCCCAAATATTTCTCTTCACAAAATTTTACTTTAATTTTCTTCACATTAAAAATAACAAGAGAAGTGGTTAAGAGGGTAAAATTATAATTACAACTGACTGCTCGATTCAAAACATCTCTCTGCCAATTAATAACTAGCTTCTTTTAGCCACTTTTTTTTTTTTAAGATTTTATTTATTTATTTGACAGAGAGAAACACAGTGAGAGAGGGAACCCAAGCAGGGAGAGTTGGAGAGGGAGAAGCGGGCTTCCCATGGAGCAGGGAGCCCCATGTGGGGCTCGATCCCAGGACCCTGGGATCATGACATGAGCCGAAGGCAGACGCTTAATGACTGAGCCACACAGGCACCCCATCTTTTAGCCACTTTTAAAACCCAGTTTATTGGGCACCTGGGTGGCTCAGTCATTAAGCGTCTGCCTTCGGCTCAGGTCATGATCTCAGGGTCCTGGGATCGAGCCCCGCATTGGGCTCCCTGCTCAGCGGGGATTCTGCTTCTCCCTCTGCTGTTCTCCCTACTTGTGCTCTCTTTCTCTCTGTCAAATAAATAAATAAAATCTTAAAATAAATAAATAAAACCCAGTTTATTCATAAATTAAAAAGATAGTTCTAATATTACCTACCACATATTATTGTTCTGACAATTAAAAAGGAAAAACCGCCTGAGGGGTATAAGTCAGGGGCTGGAACACTGCAGGCAAGTAAGGAATATTTGCTAATATGGGGGTGATGATGATGATGATGGTGTTGGTGGTGGTGGTGGTGGTGGTGGCGGTATTCTCCAGAGATCTTCCTTCTGAAAAGACAGAAGCTTCTCCTAAGTTATGGTCTTTACTCTCCGGAAAGTTATAAGACAAACCATCTCCATTCATATTGGTTCTACCTGCATACTGAGGGAAACAGAGTTTTAGACGTGGAAATTCCTGGAATGACTTGCAAACCAGAACTTACTCAGCACCTTCAGAACGTCATGGGGTCTAACTTCCTGAAAGTAAAAAGCTCAGATAACTTCTTAAGTCAACACAGATACACGTGCTCGTGACACTATCCAAAGGAGTCCCATTCAGACGTGGAGCCCGTGGACTCCAGCTGGAGTATTTGCACAGTAAATGGAACGACATCGTAACCTGAAAAGTATCCTAAACATACTACCCGTCTCTGTGTTTCATTCTGTTCAGTACAGCACCTCTGGTAGGTCTTTATTTTCTCACCGAGGACAGCACTACTCTTAAATAAACATGATTATAGCCTGCAAGAGCTACAGGCTGCTTCAGATGCTAAAAATAAAATAGTTAAAATGGAGAGACTTCAATTAGATGCGGGCTGCTCGACAATTTAACTTCCAATTGTCTTGTGGTTATTCCACAACTAGGAATTGACCATATTCCGTTTAAAGGAGATTGAAGGTCTCAGGAAAAAATAAGAGATGAAGTGGAATTTTTTTTTCTTTCCAAATCCTGATCTCTAGAAAAATGCAATCTTAAGTCACGTCTTAGAATTTTCTCTTTGCAAAATAGCTTCGTCCTCTGCCAGTCATGGAGATTAAAGCAAACGAGGTGCCGATTAGTAACGGTGTTTCAACCAAAACATTCACTTCTCATTGAGTATGACAGAAGCAAATCATTGATAAAATAAAGTTCACTTGAAGTTCTTTTCTCAGTTTCCACTGCATTTGTGAAAAATTTTCAATGCCATATGCATTAATCTGATAGTTTTCTAACTTCTTTTTATAGTTTCAGACTCATGCTGTTACTTTATGAAGTAAAACAAATTCTGACTATTTGTGTTTCTTTTGGCTTGTGATATCAAATTGAAAAGAAGCAATGAGTCATTTGATAATTTAGTGTGAAGGCAAGTAGCTCATTTTTCACATGATGGTGGTGAAAGGCTATTTTAAAGGCATTCATGTGAACAGTATAGAATAAATATACACATGTAAGAAAAATGTAATATATATTTATAGTCTTGCTACCCCCAGACCTAAATCCATACTTATGTCAACTTACATGACATTTAGATATTATTAGCAGCCCAACCCCAAGGACACTGAAATAAAGTCTAGATTATTGGGTGGATAGGCTGAAGTGGGTTTGAAACAAGTAAAGGAACATTCTACTTCTCAACATGGCTTCCATGACATTTAAAGACTGGATCTTCTCGGTTTATTTATATGGATTTTCTCCTCTCCCACACCTTACTTACTTGCTTCCTTTAGACAGTTTCATCTTTTCACTTTGTTTTCCACCACTGACACACTGACAATTTTAATATCTGTGTGTGTAAACAGAGAGAGAGACAACACTAACCCACGAATCTTTTCCTCTGGTTGCTGACTGGACGTCTCTCTCCACCTTGAAGACCCATCCAAACTGAACTTGAAATGTAATTGTTCTTATTCCCTTTTTCAACTGGTGGCATCCCTTCCATCACCAAATCAAAAAATTGGGATTTAATCAATATTCTTTTTTAATCCTTTCTTCTACATTCATCCAATCCATTCCTTACACGATTCAAGACTTGAAAGTATCATCTTTATTTCCACTGCTGTATTTCAGGCCTTTGTCATCTTTCTTTGGATTATTAAAATAACCTCCCAACCATTTCCTATAGAAATGTAGACGTATATCTAGTACAAAAGATTAACATAGAAGGTCTTTTCTCTGTTGGTCCATCTTTTTGTGGCCTAATCTCCAACCCCCAATCATGCCTCTTCCATCTTATTCACCAAAATACTGAGAAGTTCTCACACACCAAACTTTTTCAAGTTCCTCTGCGTTCTCTCATAACATCTTGTCAACCTGGAGTGCCTTTTCCCCTTTAACCCTTGAAAGCCATACTCAGATTCTACACCATTTGAGGAGTCTTTTCTGAGTCTGACAGAACTAACCACTTTCTTTGTTCTGTTTACATATTGCTGTGTAAAAACAACCCCAAAACTCTGCACCTTAAAATGACAACCATTTTATTATATTTCATGATTTTGTGGGTCAGGAATTTGGGCAGAGCTCAACTGGCTGGTTCTTTACACGACACATGGTTACTTGGTGATCTTCAGCTGGTGGCTGGGTGGGCTCGGGGGTCTAACATGATCACACACACAAGTCCGGCACCTTGTCAGGGAAAGCTGAGAGGCAGGGCTTGGATGGACCCCTCTTTCTCTGTCTTGTCCCCATGTGAAGTCTCTAGCAGGGCAATAGAGCTTCTTACATGGTACCACAGAGCTCCCAGAGACCCAGGCAGAAAGCTGTGAGTCCTCTTCAAACTAGGCTCAGAACAATAGAACGAGACTTCCTTTGTACTCAAAGTGGTTGCAGTCCAGCCCAGATTTAAGGGAAGGGGGTCAATTCAATGGGAGGAGTGTCAAAAAATTTATGGTCATTTAAAATCATGTTCTAAACTTTACATAGATACTGTGCACTTATTTCTGTGACTACTGCATAGACATCTCTTGGTTTCCAGGTCAGGTTGGGAGCCCTTTGAAGGCCAGAGTTCTGCTTCACTCCTCTTTGTATTCCCAGTACGACAAAGTGTGCACAGTCTTGTTGTGTTAACCATGATGTGGCTCTGCTCTCAGTTGGGCCCCTCAGGAGACTCCAGGAAAATAGTAGGGCTGGGTGGGATTTCTAAGACACCCCCGGCCCCCATCTTCTCCAAATCTGCACACCGAAGAGAACTCTTCCTTCCTTCTCTTGTGGAACGTTTTCCCTCTCCATGTTTCTGTTAGGACCCTAACCCGTGATATTTTTCCCATTCGCTTCTGCTCAGTGAGTCCAGAGTGAGACGTTGAAAAAAACAAGATTAGAGATTTAGAGGTTCTCTGCCTTTTGTCACTGATGAGCAAAATGGTACCTAGAATCAGCAGAGAGAGGAGTTTCTAAAGTAGAGCGGTGAGCCGTTAGCTTTAAAAGAAAACAAATGTTATAACTGAAATACTTTTGGAATACACACTGGCTGATGGATGACTCACCATCAGGGAATTGCTGGATGGTGTAAGTATGGCGTGGATGGATGTCCCTTTCTTTTATGTGTTTACTTCTATCCTCACTCAAATCACTTACCCATCTCTGTTTCCTCATCCACAAAACAAGGAGGTTAAATATATTCTATTTATTTAATAGCTTTTACATTTTGATAGACTATCATAGAGGAATACTCTCAAGTCTTAGAAGACATTTGCTTTTAGTTATGAATCAAGTGACACCCCCGTCTCTTTCATTGTGGCACAAAGATCCATTTTTGTCCTGAAAACTCCTTGGAGAGTTTTTCCTACCAGGCCTGGTTTCTCATTTCCCAGACTTGATTGATCCTAAGCTTTACCTTTTATTTAATTGGAAATTTATAAGGAAATCTCCAGAGAGAGGGACCTACGAATTACCCTAGGGTGACTCTTATAACCAGACAAATTTGGGAAACACTTCATATACCTATAACCCCTGAGTTAATCTAAGAAGGGATTTCTAAATTTTTTAAAGAATTGTCCTTAAAATACATCTCATGATGAGGGTGCCTGGGTGGCTCAGTTGGTTAAGCGACTGCCTTCGGCTCAGGTCATGATCCTGGAGTCCCTGGATCGAGTCCCGCATCGGGCTCCCTGCTCGGCAGGGAGTCTGCTTCTCCCTCTGACCCTCCACCCTCTCATGTGCTTGCTCTCTCATTCTCTCTCTCTCAAATAAATAAATAAAAAAATCTTTAAAAAAAAATACATCTCATGATGAGAATCAGCCTTAGAGGAATACATCAAGGGCATATTTTTTCGTGTGAGGATTCAAAACATATGGACAGGGGCTGAAGGAGTCCTCTCTACCCTCCCTCTCCCCCTCCCATTGAACAGATCAAACAGCTCAGGCCCCCTTTTTTGTTTTCATTGTTTTTAGTTGAGACTCCTTAAAAAGACTCATCTACAAGGGGAATCATCAGGAACCCATCACATCCTTCTAGACCCTGCATAGATGTCTTGTATCTACCTATATGATTGCTACTTACTGAGTTTGTGTGGGTCTCAATCCCTCTAGAAATCAGAGTCAGCACATGTTATGAAACACTGAGAATCTGGGAGAATACTTGTGCTGATCACAGTGAGGAGGAGTCCTAAGGTTGGTTTTGTTACTGAGGTTGGACTTTAGAAAATGATTGAATGTACCTAATTCAATTAAATGTGTATTTTTAAAGCTGCACATGCTTTTCCATTAAATAAAAGAATTTGATTTATTACTGAGCGCCTTCAATGTGTATCTAGTTAAAACATCTATACAGATCACCCTTCCAGTGCCCATTTATTTTAATAATGCATCCAAGCAAAGGGTTAACCACAGTAGTTTTTTAAAAAATCTTCTTTTGTATCTGATAAAAAACAACTTTGTATACTCCACAATAGAATCCTTTTGGAAAAATAAAAGGAAGGCTGCTCATTTCACTTTTCCTGTTACATCAGAGGTCACTAAATGGAAATCATTTTCTCCTAGAAAATAAAATCGGTGCCATGGTCCGAAAAATGTGGTGATAGGGTGAGGTGGCCAACAATAAAATGTCAGTATAAAAAAGAATCCCAAAGTGTCGTGGGCATTATGCAGCTCACGTGCTATGCATTATGGGACAGGTTCTGGGCTCAGAGATGCAAAGCCTGCTCCAATTCACCTACTCTCTGCGTCTCAGCCGTCGCGTCTATGAAAGGGGCCTGATAAAACCTGTATCCATCTCATGACTTTCTGGGAGGATTAAATGAGTTTATTGCACACGCAACATTGGAATGACGTCCAACATGTAATAAGTGTCCAAGAGTTGCTAATGGTTACGATTATTGGAAGAGCAGATACAGTCCAAACCAATGCATCCACATTGCAATTTTAGCCTTTTCTACCGTAAAGATTCCTCTGAAATTTGAGATCCCATCTTGAATCACCGTCAATGTATTTGGCTCTAACATAAGATGTCAGGTTCACACAGAATGCAAATGGAGCATTCCTGAAAATTTCTTCATGATTGGCCATATCTGTGATTCACTAAAGGGTTCTGTTGTCTTGCTCTATACGATGCCCACATGCCAGTTTAGGGATTGATGTTATATAACTTTTTTAAGATATTTGTTTAAAGGATGGTGTCAGGGATTTGCAGAAAAGCAGAACAGAGTTGAGCACAAGAGTGCATGTCAGGAGACCCAACCCCCAACGTGACTGTGGTTAAGCCATTCATCCATTCTCTGAATGCAGGATGTCCAGAGCCCACCACTTTGAACTACCCTAGTTCTGGTATGACGGCTATCATTCCCTCACGCTCAAGTCTATACCTTATCAAATGCCAAATAATGCTGTTTTCATTTAAAAAAAAAAAAAATCCCTTCCCCACATTTCTACTGTTCATTTCATGTTGAGTCTCATCGAGGCCCCATTATCTCCTAGGGTTCAAAGAGCTTTGGGCTGGAGAGTGGTGACCCACAAGCTCTACCAGGACAGAAGCTCTCCAGACCTCAGCCTGTGTGTCTCTTCCTCTGATTGTAAATTTGTATCCTGTAATATCCTTTGCAATAAACTGGTAATCTGGTAAGTAAATTGTTCTCCTGAGTTCTGTGAGCTGCTCAAGTCAGTTGATCCAACCCGAGGAAGTGGTTGTGGGAACCTCTGATTTACAGCCAGTGAGTCAGAGGCCCAGGGAAAAACCTGGATTTTTTTTTTTTTTTATTGGTGTCTGAAGTAGCGTGTCAGGGGGAGTCCTGCGGGACTGATACTAATTCCAGCTAGATGCTGTTAGACCCTAATGATTGTAAGATACTCAGCTGCTGTTGCAGAATTGCTTAGTGTGGGGAAAACACACCACCAAAAACACACTTGGAGTACAGAGTATTCTGTGCATAGAGTAAAGGAAAACAGAGTATTTTTATTTTGCTCTGCTATGGGGTTTTATGGCAGAAGAGCCTCATTACCACTGGAACTATTTCTAGTTTCTCCCTATCCTGCTACATCCCATACCTGGTACTGACTCAGTCTCCACGAGGTAGGGGCTACCCGGATTCCATCTGACTTACACTCATATCCCTAATTTCCCCCAGCATATCCCTCACCATTTTAGTCCAACTCATCTGACCACTCACAGCTCTCCAAAAATACTTGGAGTATTTCTCATCCATGACCCTTGCTCTAGCTCTTTGCTTGGGTGTCTAATGCATGCTTCACCTCATTTCCATATTCCTAAGAGATGACAAATGTCCATCTTCCATGAAGCCTGGTTGATCTCCCACAACAACATTCCCTCTTCTCTCTTGAGCCAACAGAACACTTTGTTCACAGTCTGCTTGCCCTTTAGGGTTTCTGTAATGTGAAGAACACGGGCTTTAGGGCCGGATCAACCTCCACTTATTATGGGACCACAGGCAAGTACCCTAACTTCACAGAATCACAGACTCACCTGTAAAATGGAGAGGGAGGTAGGGTCTAGACTCACCTTGCAGAATGATTGGGAGTCTAAAATGCAACAAAGTTATAAAGAGACTAATCCAGAGCCGGCACAAGGATGGATGGTAACTATTAATACTACTCCTCTTGTGTGAGATACAAATTAAAATGTATACAGTAATTAAAGAAAAGGCACGCCTTACATACGGCAGAAGCTCAGTTAACTGTTGATTCGGATTTAAAGACTAGAAAAATCATCACTTGGGAAATATTCTTTTACCCAGAGGTAGGCTACTGTGTTAAGAGTGACTCTACATTGTGTAGTCTTAGAGGTTTTTCTGCACCAATAACCAAGGAGATGTCTGTCACTGCTAACTTACTGCTGTAACAAACACGTTTAAACACAGTAAAAAACACAAAACATCAGAGCAGGAAATAAGTACCCTAAGCTTGCCAACTGTCAGCAAAATGCTAACCTTCGTGAGTATTTTCTTGGTTTCTGTTTTAAAAACATGAGGGCTGATGTACTAAAATTTGTGATCCAAAATTAAACTGAGTAAGACACAAATAACAGTGTCAATGTTTGGGTTGTGTAACCCATCCCACTTTGCTTGATGGAACTTGAGGAAACGGGCAGTGATGTCCATGACTGATCATCGACACATCCTGTAGTATGAATTTGCACAGTACAAAGGGCTGCCGTCGTTAGGAAAGTTCGAGCTGCACTCCGGTGTGGCTCTGAAATTTATGCTAACATGGCAAACAGCGTGGAGCTCAGGAGAGACCATATTCCTTACCTTGAGCACATTACCAGCAAAACTCATTCTAAAACTCATATTTCCCTGGGGCTCACCATTAACAATTCAAACCCTACTGTCAGTAAGTAGGAAAGGGAATTTGGGAATGAAATAGGAGCAAATGGGAAGAGGAGTCCTTTTGAGTTCACAATGGTGCTGAACCTAAAAAGAACCTAAAAAGTCCTAGAAAAATTCCACCAGGTATTCACCTAGTAATTCCTGCCTCCCATGTGTTCCTAAACACTTTCTTCTTTAACTTCTGAATTGAATTGTTATATACTCCCACTTCTCTTCCCAGTCTCCAAGTTTAGGATGAAGACTACGCCCTTCCTATGTCAAACACTCGGCATTGGTTGTTCTCAATAGCTGAGGCGGGTTTGGGTTGTGGTAAGTTGCAGGAAATTATTCATCACAGCCTATTTGATGTATTCTCATTAGCAATCTCTTATGGAAAATATATCCAGGCACCACAGAATGAAATTCTACTCTTCCCCCTTCCTCCTTGTTTTTTTAAACTTCCTCATTTATAAAATGGAGACAACAATGGCAAACTCCTTGGAGAACTTTTGAGAGGATTAAATAGGAATATTCACGCACAATTCCTGGTACCTAATAAGCACTCTATAGTGTGCATGAATCATGTTTTTAAATATTGCCTCCTTCATTATGCCATTCAGCAAATATTTTTTTTTTAAAGATTTTATTTATTTATTTGAGAGAGAGAGAATGAGAGAGAGCATGAGCGGGAAGAGGGTCAGAGGGAGAAGCAGACCCCCCGCTGAGCAGGGAGCCCGATGTGGGACTCGATCCCGGGACTCCAGGATCATGACCTAAGCTGAAGGCAGTCGCCTAACCAACTGAGCCACCCAGGCACCCGCCATTCAGCAAATATTGATTGAACCTCTATTTTGCACAACACCTAGAGATGAAAAGACCGTCATTGTTGCCCTCAAGGTGCTCTCATGCTGGAAAGCGTGCCGTGATTTCCTACAAAACAAGACCAAAAGCAGTAGATGCGGTGAGAGCTCTGCGGAGCTGAACTCATCCAATCTGGGACTGAGGAAGAGGGTGTTGGGGAAGGCTGTGCAGAGGCAACTAGTCTTGAAGGATTTGGCGATTAGTAAAGAAGGTAGAAGGAAAACATTGAAGAGGCCCAGAGATCAGAGAGACTAGTGTGTCTGAGAAATTGAAAGGGGCTGCAAAGCAGTTTAGAATGTGTGGACACGAGGAGACCTGAGGCTCCAAGAGGCAGGAGGCTGGCCGAGAGCCTGGTCCAAGAGCTCCCATGCCAGAGTCACGAGGTTGAATTCCATCTTGAAGGAAATGGTAGGCGCAGAAAATTTTAAGGGAGGGCTGGGGAATAACAGGATTAAGTCCCATTTTTAAGCAATTGCTGGCAGAAGCCAGGATGGATTAGAGGAGATTATACAAAAGAAAGGGGGCCTGTGAGGGAGTCCCCACACCAGCCACAGTGAGCAAGGTAAGCTGAGTGGGAGAGGGAAGAGAAAGGTTCAGAAGCAGGGTTTTGTGCTAATCCTTCATTTTCCACCCCATCAAAATGATCTTACTTAGGTTTGATTTTTCCATATTTGGAATTTTTAAATGGTGTTCAATGAGATTACACGTTTCTAAAATGTGTTCTTTTAATGTAGGACTTCACACTTTGTCTTCTGGGTGAGGACCTGCAAAATCATGTGGATGACCTGAAGAGCTATTCGAGTCGTCGGGTTTAAAGGCAAACAGGATCAGGGCAAAAGGCTACACTATATGTTTTGCATGATTTGTACCATTCATCCTGCCCAGCAGTTTAAATGCCTCACAAGCAGCAAAAGCAAAACACACAAGCAAACTGCATCAAACTACAAAGCTTCTGCACAGCAAAGCAAACAGTCAACAAAATGAAAAACAAAGGCAGCCCACCGAATGGGAGAGAATGTTCGCAAGCCAAATATCTGAAAGAGGTTACTATCCAAAATAATATAAAGAACTCATACAATTTAATAGCAAAAAAAAAAAAAAAAAAATAGAATTTAAAAAGGGCAAAGGACTTAAAGAGACATTTTCCCAAAGAAGACATACAAATAGTCTACACATGAAAAGGTGCTCTACATCCATAATCGTCAGAAAAATGCAAATCAAAACCACCATGAGATGTCACCTCACACCTGTCAGGATGGCTATCATCAGAAAGACAAGACATAACACATGTCAGAGAGGATATAGAGAGAAAAGGGAGCCCCCTGTGCACTGCTGGTGGGAACACAAACTGGTACAGCCACCGTGGAAAACAGTCTGGAGATTCCTCACTAAATTAAAAAAGAAAAAATGGAATTACCATATGATCTAGGAATTCCACTGCTGGGTATATATCTGAAGGAGAACGCTTTGCTGCAGCATTATTCACAAGAGCTAAGCCATGGAAACAGCCCAAGCGTCTGTCCACAGATGAGTGGATAAAGAAGATGGGGTGTACGTCCCGTGGGACGTCATTCAGCCATTTGAGACAACACGACCTGAACCTCGAGGGCATTAGTCTAAGTGAAACAAGTCAGTGGAAGACACATGCTGCATCATCTTGCTCTTATGTGGAATCTAAAAAAGACGAACTCAGAGACACAGAGATTCGAAGGATGGTTGCCAGAGGCTGAGGCATGGAAAAAATGGGGAGATATTTCTCAAAGGGGGCAAACATTCCATTATAAGATGAATAAGTTCTAGGGATGTAATAAATAAAGTACAGTATGGTGACTATAGTTAACAACACCATATTGTATACTTGAAATTTGCCAAAAGAGTAGGTAGGTCTTAAATGTTCTCACCCTCCCACACAGACCCCCCCCCCCCGCCACACACAATATATACGTGCATCAAATCATTACATAATATATCTTAAATTGATACCATTTTGGGGGCACCTGGGTGGCTCAGTCGGTTAAGTGTCTGCTCAGGTCATGATCCCAGGGTCCTGGGATCGAGCCCCGCATCGGGCTCCCTACTCAGCGGGAAGCCTGCTTCTCCCTCTCCCTCTGCCTGCCTGTCTGCCTACTTGTGCTCTCTCTCTCCCTCTGTCAAATAAAAAAATAAAATCTTAAAAAAAAAAAATTGATACCATTTTGTGTGTAGGTTGCACTTCCATAGAGCTGGGGGAAGAAAAGAAAATCCATAAATGACTCAAGACAAGTACTAAACAGGCAGGTAGTAAGCTTCATTTTTGCCTAGTAGATTATGCCCCTGAGAAAGGTCTAAAATTTGCCCAAGGCCACCCACCTGATTAGAGGCGGAGTTGGGCCACCCTGTTTGCAGTATCTCAAGAGTTTTTCAAGATAAAGAAGATCACATTAGTAGGAATTTGGGCATTTGCCTTGTGGGGAGGAGTAGCTTGATTTCTTCAGGAAAAGGTGGGAGTGGTGATTAACTTCCTGCTCTAAGGACATTATGCAGAACATCTCCAAATCCTAGAAACCTGTTACACATGCACACACACACTTACCCTTCATTTTGGCAAGGCTGAAAAATCTTAGATAAGCAGAGAGATAAGGGAGGTGGAGTTTATTCCCCACCACAAGGAGGGTCCAAACTTTCCTAGACTTTCAGAACACTTTCCCTAAATCACTTATGGGCATCGTCTTCAAGGTCTTCCATCCCTGAATTCCCCTTCTGAGAAAAATGAATGGAATTGCTTGCAGAATACAGGGAATGGGGCCCATGAATCCTTTGATACTGGGTTTTAACCTCAGGAGAAAGCCGAAACGAGATCCTAGCAGCAGACCACACCAAGAAAAAAATGGGTCAATAAAGATAAGGAAGAGAGTTTGATCAAAACATAAAAAGAACAGCAATAAAGTCCATATAAGACCAGGATTTATCTTGGGCTTCTACAAGCGAAGGCCGTTAACACTACTTCTTGCTTTTTTCTACTCAATATATTTTCCAAGCACACTGAACTCAGCCTGATGAAGGAGTTAAACTTTTCTGCTTTGAATCTTTGGTATGCTCTTGATAACCTTTCCCAGCAGGTTAGATAATGCATTTAGTGCCCGACATTTCTGGTTTGTAACCCTGGTCTTGCTGAGGCAGTCTGTCTTCTTTTTCTCTTCCTTAACAAAGGAGCCTAGCAATATACCGGGCATTTATTTACCTATAATTAGCTGTTAGTGGATTAAGATAATATTTTCATCCCACCAAGGCCAGGAATAATGACATCACCCTGGACTTGCAAGCAATTCTTCAAAGTTTATACATTTTATCTAATGCTTTTTCTTTTTTCTAATCAGCGCCGCTGTAGAGAGGTAAGGACAGGTCTAATCAAGATGAGAAAACGCAAATAAAGATAAGTCAAATAACTTGCCAGTCAATAGGTACAGTAATGTGTTCTCTTCAATTGCATACTGAGGCTCCGACGGCCCCCAGCCAGCCATGAAATTCAGAACAATTAATCATTAAGTGTGTGCATGGGGGAGGCGCTGGGGGGGGGCAAGAGGTAGCAATATCAAACCTTGCCAACTGTATGAATGAAACAGGTGACCGAATTTTTTAATGTTTACAGGGTGGTAAATCGTGAGATTTCATTGTTTTTTATATTACCTTTCATAAAGATTGGAGACTGCACAAACATGGAATCCACCCCAGGATTGGGTCCTGGGCAGGTCTCTTGTGAGGCACACAGTGTGTTTCTCTTTGGGGTGCTCTTGCTAGTTAAGTACGAGAGAGAATTCAGTAAGCAGGTAGGATACCTTAACCATCTGCCAATTCACTATGATTTTATAGAAATGAATCAAAAAAGTTTTAGGGTTTTCTTGGCTATTTAGAGCAAATAAGTGGATACTGAGCATATTTTCTTTTGTCCTTCTTCACTGCTGTAAATTGACTTAACCCTTCGCTAAAGGGAGATAACATAAGATTTTAAAACATAAACCAATGCAGATTAAGGACCAAATGCGGAACGAAGGCAATCCTTGCCTTCCTTTGCCACCAATCCCTCCCCCACATCCCTGGCTTCTCCAAGATAGCAGTAATGATCACCGAAGTATTATCTGTCAAAAAAAAAAAAAAAAAAGTTGCAGTTAGCACAGTATGTTCTGCTATTAATTAATCTATTACTCAAATCAAACTTTACAGAACTACTATTTATAGTACTAAATCGGAATACTTTGCTGTAATTTTTTTCCCAAGGGTGACACGCAAATAATAAATTTTTCTCCTGTGCCCAACATTCCCCAAAATGTATGCTCCCCTCTCAGAGCCCTCCTGAGATGCACGGGCCAGCACAGGTAGCTTGCTGGGGATGAAACTTACTTTCATTCTAAAGGAGGCATTACTCTCCGCTTCTCTGTCCCAACTGGGGACTCTGTTATCCTCGTTATCTTTTAAACACACAGCCTCCCTTTTTTCCTCCTTATCCTGGCTGTCACCAAACCCTTTTACTTCTTGTCCCCACAGTCTCTTAAGCCCTATCTCTCCTTTGGTCTCTTTCGCCAAAGCCCACACCCTGATTAGGTCTTCTTTTAGTGCTTTCTTTTGCTGGTTTGAAATGTCTTCATCCCCCTTTCCCTGTGTGCTCGTCCCTGCTAGAACCATCTCTGGTTTCTGGGATTTCCATTAAGCATTACAAATTTTTTCCCTTCCAAATGAAGTTAAAAATATCTGTCCCACAAGCGCCCTGCTGCTCCCAGGAGGTAGGAATAGAAATAATACGTTTGGCTTACCATGTGTTTATCTTCTTATTAACTTCCCAGGAAGGCTGTCATATATTTTAAAAATGAATGTTAGTATCTAAAACTACATGGCATTTATAGTACGTGTATTTATTGATTGCCTACTGTATACCAGTTGCTTTATATAAGTAATGATGTGTAGCTCTAACAACTGGTCGGATAATAAGCACTCCCCCCCTTTTTCCAAAGGGACCGAATACAGATAATTGAGGTCACGTGCACTTTGCTCCGCATCGCACCGCCTCAAATTAACAGCCACTCAGCTTTTATCTCAACACTGCTTACTTCTTTCTCCTGTTAGTAGTGGAATAAACTCCTCTGTAGCCGCTCCAATCTCTCCCCAAGATGTCCTAGGGAACTGAGGGGACCTGCAATAGGGTTCCAAGCCTGGTGATCTCTTAGACCCCCTGCAGCAAAGCTCCAGGCTTGAACTCCCGGGGAAAGGAGCATTGTCTTACTGCTCAGTGAGACATAAAAGGTGGCGTTTTGTCTATTTGCCGTTAGTACAGATTAATCGTTCCCTTAAATTTAGAGGCAGGGGGTGGGACTTAAGATAAGGAAGTCTTTGAAAGAAAGCAGAGAAGAATTTGGACGTATCTGAAAACACTGGTTAAGAGAGCGTCCAGGAGGAGGAGGGAATTGACTGGGGCTCCCATACGTGGCAGGTCAACCCCATCAAAGTCGTCACTGCTAATGGGTTAGAAAGAGCTGCAAGGTCTCCTCACTTCAAAAGATCTCTCATCTAAAATATATCCCTTTTCATTCCCATTTATTAATTTGATCATTTATTGGGCCCAGTAACATTCACTTTCCATTTAATCTTTACAGTAAGTGTGTGAATTTGGTGCTGTTTCCCTTTTTTAATATGGGTAATAAGTAAGTCATACAGAAGTAAAGTGATTTGCCTAAAATTAGTTAGTGGTGGTAAAAGTTAGTTAGTAAGTGGTAAAAGAGGGAGAATTTGAATCCAAATCACTCTGACCTCAAAAGTTAGGGTTCTTGGGGCACCTGGCTGGCTCAGTTGGTGGAGCTGGGACTCTTGATCTTGGGATTGTGGGTTTGAGCCCCACTGTTGGGTGAGAGAGTACTTAAAAATAAAATCTTTAAAAAAAATAAATAAATTAGTCTTCCTAACCATTGCCCTAAGCTGCCTTTCCTAAAGGTTGCTATATATCTACTTTGTGCCATTGAAGCTAAGACATGAATTAGAGGTTATCCTTGACCTCAAAAAAATCTATAGCCCAAGAAAGGAGGTTGATGAGAGAAATAAAGTTATGTTATGTGGTGGAGAGTTATTGTAGAGAAATGAGCCCACTCTATCTGGCGATGGGAAACATTTTATTTTCCTGTACTTTGCTCCCAGCCCCACTCCCTAAAAGCTTGGGCCAAAGCTTTCTTCTCAAGAAGAATATCTAGAAATAAGTCACATGGAAACCTAAGCAGGAGGTGAGAGCAGAGGGAGATGCTGGGAGGGAAATGGAGAGAGGAGATTATGTTACATAGTCCTGTATCTTAAGAAATATGTTAGATGAGGATTGGAAATAAATCATAGTATAGTAAGCTTAAAAGAGCGGGATGTGTGTTCTGAATAATGTGTTCTGAGCTATTCTCTTGCCAGAAAAAACAAGCAAGTAAAACCTCTCCCTTGGGGCACCCAGCTAGCTCCGTTGGTGGAGAGTGCAACTCTTATTCGTGGGGTTGTGTGTTTGAGCTCCACAATGGGTGTAGAGATTACTTAAAAACAAAATCTTAAAAACAAAAACCCTCTCCCTAAGCCATGTATGTGGGTTTCTGTGTCTGTGAGGAAGGAGAGAGAATGCACCACGGGCTAGAAATGGTGCACAGGGGCTGGAAATGGAAGAAGTGGGGTACTGGAGATTAGTGCTGTGTGTACATCTCTACATTGTGTCATCCCACTCACTGCATTAGGCATGGGGTCCTTTGCCATCTAAAAGATATCAAAATGGGAATTATTTTTAAAAGTCAAGTAAACCCTACTACATCAGGTTGTAAGAACATGGTTTAGGAATCAAAGATAAAGCCACAAGAAATGACAAATATGAATGTTTATTTAGAGGTACATTTTTTTTTTTTTTTAAGATTTTACTTATTGGTTTGAGAGAGAGAGAGCATAAGCAGGGGAAGGGGCAGAGGGAGAAGCAGAGTCCCCACTGAGTAAGGAGCCCCATATGGGGCTCGATCCCAGGACCCTGAGATCATGACCTGAGCTGAAGACAGACGCTTCACCCTCTGAGCCACCTATGTGGCCCAAGGCATGATTTGAAATATAATTAAATTTGTTTTGGAAAATTCAGGAAATGTTTACCATCATATGCCCCCTTCTCTCTCTCTTTCTCTTTCTTCTTCTCCCTCTTCTCCTCCTTCTTTAATTCCCCAGAAAGGAAAAGAGTAACAAGGAAGAGAGAAGAAATCATATTTATTGGGTATACCTGGCCAGGTGTCAGGATCCGTGTTCAGAACTTCATGAAATGATCTTGTGTATTCGATACAACCCACACCCCTAACAGGTAGGAATTCCTGTTTCCATCTTACAGGTAAGAAAACAGAGGCATGTGGCCTGGATCTTGCCCAGAGTCACGCAATTAGTGTCAGTCAGCAGTCAGTTCTAGGTCTTTGGAACAGCAAAGTTCATGTTTTTTTCTTTGCCCCAGAATAGCTGGAGTTTTACCATAGGCATTCGTTAAATTAAAACATTGAAATTAGAAAGTTTTGGGGAAAAGATGTAAACATGTATTTTTCCTGAAGAAGGTATGTACCCACAATCCCTATTCCTTCCCCTCAGAGGGGGAACCACACAGGCTGAAACTGGTGTTCATGTTGCCAGTTGAACTGGGACTTTTATTTTTATGCCTGAAAAACGGTGTACAGAGTACAGAAAAAAACAGATGGGAGAGGGAGAAATAGCTCTAATTGGATTCCTGATCTGGGTCAGGAATTTGGGTTTTGGTTTTATCTCAGCAAATCACATGACCCCAATATTATTAATTAAAGAATATACCTCAGGTCTGATTTAAGTAAGTCTTTTTATTTATATATTTTTTAAAGATTTTATTTATTTATTTGACAGAGAGAGAGAGACCGTGAGAGAGGGAACACAAGCAGGGGGAGTGGGAGAGGGAGGAGCAGGCTTCCTGCTGAGCAGGGAGCCCGACGTGGGGCTCGATCTCAGGACCCTGGGATCTTGACCTGAGACGAAGGCAGACGCTTAAGGACTGAGCCACCCAGGCGCCCCAAATTTAATTAAGTCTTTTTAATTAAGTAAGCTCTACGCCCAACGTGGGGCTTGAACTCTGGCCCCAGAAAAAAGAGTCATATGCTCTACGACTGAGCCAGCCAGTCACCCCTAATTCAGTTGTTTGGTCTAGAAGAGAACTGTACTAACAGCTGATCTTTATTAAGCATTTCCTAGGAGCCCAGCATTTCGATCATTTGCGATTTTTACAATTCAACAGGATGGGTATTTTCACCCCCCTATTTACCAAAAAGTAAGACAGGGGCTCTGAGAATGAATGAACTTTCCAAAAGTGATAAATCCAAGACTCCAACACAGCACGCATGACTTCAGAACCTGGCCTCCAGGATCGTGGGTAGGGGCGTGGGGGGGGGGGGGCGGTGGTGGAGGGGGTTGGATAAAGAGTCAGAGCATTTGAGGTCTTCAGAAGTGACCAGAGCAACACATTGGTTTCTCTACTGCAGAGGAGAGTCTGTGCTTTTCCAGGAAGGATGACAAAATCTTCCTTCCAAATAGTTCTATGAACAGAACTCTTCCATAGAAGGAAATACTTTTGCCCTGATGATGAGAAAAAGGTAAAAGTAACTCAATAAAGATTGCAAAGATACTTAAGACTTTTGTTAGTATCTTTTTCTTGCTACATAATAGTAGGTCAATATAAAATAATTACAAATCATTTTTAGCTACAGAAGTAATCCACATTTGTTGAAAATAAATTAGATAAAAACATGATAGAGGAAGCCCATCCCCATCTCCCTACTGTAACATCTTCTATCTTCCAGAGAGGAATCATTTGGTGTATATCATACTCAAGACAATTGTATTTGGAAGGAAGAATAGGTATTGTAAGGAAAATAGGAAGCAGGCTAGATACAAATGATGGGGTTATTATTAAGCTAGCAGTTCTTTCATGGAGCAAGGGGTGCTTATAAAACATCAGTAACATTGAACACATATAGTTTGTTCTGCTTCTTCCTGGTCCAAGCATTGGATTATTCCGAATTATCTTTTTTTTTAAGATTTTATTTATTTATTTGACAGAGAGAGACACAGTGAGAGAGGGAACACAAGCAGGGGGAGTGGGAGAGGGAGAAGCAGGCTTTCCGCTGAGCAGAGAGCCTGATGCGGGGCTCGATCCCAGGACCCTGGGATCATGACCTGAGCCGAAGGCAGACGCTTAACGACTGAGCCACCCAGGCGCCCCTATTCCGAATTATCTTAAAATTGTAGAGACATCTTTGGTCACTCTCCTTCTCATCCAATTGTTTGTGATGTCTTCCCAGTTCTACCTCATGGGACAATCTCCTCTCCTATCTCTCTCCTTTGTTCTCACTGCCCCTCTCCTGGTTCAGGTCTCTTGGACAGTTGTGAGCGCTTTCGTACAGATCTCCATAGCCTCAGCTTTCCCCATGACCGCTGATGCTGCATATTCACTGAGAGAGCATTTCCCAGAGCATAGCTCCACCTCTGAGCTCTACCTCAAATGTTAATCTACATTCTGTTTCTACAGATTTGCCTTTTATGGACATTTCATATACACGGAATCATACAATATGTGGTCATTTCTTCTGTCGTTTTTCAGGTAGCATAATTTTTTCAAGATTTAGTCTTGTGGTAGAATTTATCAATAGTTAAAAGTCTTCCATTGCATAGATATATCACATTTTGTTTATCTATCCAGAAGTAGATAGGCATTTGCATTGTTTTCAGCTCTTATGAACAATGCTGCTGTGAAAACACATTTACAAGTTTTTGTGTAGGCATATGTTTTCATTTCTCTTGGATATATAGTTAGAAGCGGAATTGCTGGATCACATGGTAACTCTATGTTTAACCATTTGAGGAACTGCCAGACTGTCTCCCAGAGTGGCTGCACCAATTAGCATTCCCTACAGCAATGTATAAGGATTCTAGTTTCTCTTCATCATTACCAATGCTTGTGACCATCTTTTGATGATAGCCATTCTAGTGGGTGTGAAGTCGTGTCTCACTGCGGTTTTAATTTCCTTTTCTGTAATGGCTAATGAGGTTGAGCATCTTTTCTTCTGATTGTCAGCCATTTGTATATCTTCTTCGGTGACCTGTCTACTCAAAACCCCTGCCTTTTAAAAAAAAATTTGAGTTAACTTCTTATTAATAAATTGTAAAAGCACATGATTTATTCTGGTTACAAGTCCTTTATTGGGTGGATGATTTGCAAATCTTTTCTCCCAATCTGTGTCTTTTCTTTACATTTCCCTACTGGTGTTTTTTAACTTTAAGTGACAAAGTTTTAATTCTGATTAAGTTCCACTTGTTGACATTTTTCATTTAGGTACCATACATTCTGTACCCTACCTGAGAACACTTTGCCTGATGAAAGGTTATGAAAAATTTCTCTTGTTTTCTTCTAGAAGCTTTATAGTTTTAGCCCTTAAATAAAGGTCTGTGATCCATTTTGTGCTAGCTTTTGTGAGGTCAAGGTTTGAATTCATCTTTTTGCATGTGCATATCCAATTGTCCTGAGTATTGTTTGTTGAAAAGACTGTCCTTTCCTCATTTGTTGAAAATTATTGTACTCTTGTAGTAAGCTTTTGATGGTTCCATCTGCCTACTTGACTACATCAGCCCACACTCTCCAGCCCACCATTACAGCTCTCCCATCCTCACCTCAGGGGTTCCTCACTACTTACCCACACCTATTGTCATCTGTCCCTATCTACTTTCCATTATTCTATGTGCCCATTAGCCTAAATTACTTCATTTTTAGCATGTGTTGTACTGTCCCGTTCAAGCTGGTTACTTTGTCTACAGTATTACTCTCCCAAGGTATTCCTATATCCTGCCCACTCATTCAAAATCCAGCTTCAGGGGCTCCTGGCTAGTTCCGTCCAAACAGCATGTGACTCTTGATCTCAGAGTCATGAGCCCCATGTTGGGTGTAGAGATTCCTTACAAATAAATAAGTAAATAAACTTCAAAATCCAGCTTCAGTGCACCTCCTCCTAGAAACCTTCTCTAGGGCTTCCTTGTATGCCCACGGGCTCTCATTCTGTCCCTCCGGTGGGATATGTGCTACTTTCTACTTTGCAGTATAATGGTTTCCGAATATGCTTTATCCCCATTAATTATGGGGTTAAAAGTCCTTTGAGGAGAGGGTTTGATTTCCTTTTAATTGATTCTCAATCACCATTTTTTGAATGAATGAGTGATTGAATAATATCACATATAAATGCCCTTAATAGGCTTATTGGTGAGCAGTTTGCTGATTGCCAAACAGACTGCACTATCTGGATCCAAATCCCAGGGACTTTGCTAATTCTTCAGGAGGACGGTTCAACCACCTTTTATCAAGAGAGAGAGTTACTGAGTCTGATTAAAATGTGTTTCCTTTTATCAGAAGGGTAAGACTCTTATCTGCTGTTTTCCAAGGGTTTGGTGACTGTTTTTGAACATAAAGATCAAAGACTTTTGCCCCCCCCTCCAATTGTAAGATATTCCAGAAAACTAAATGTGAGGAATATTGTATTCTAATGTGAATTATTTGAATGTGAATCCTGAACAGTATTCACAGTTACTCATTTGACATTTTGAAACAGGGCCAAGACAAATGTCTTAGATTTACAGATAGTTGTGAATGTTTCCACCCTCCAGTCAATATATTTTTCTTTTCATAGCAACATTTGGAAGGTAGGCACTCTGACTCACACCTTTTCATTAGAATCTTGTTTAAAAAGCTATTTTTTTCCCCCTAGAAACCCTCTAACCAAAGATCTGACTCTTGAAAACACTGGATGCATAAGCAATGCATGACAAGGAAACCCATTACTTTCTTACTTAAGGAATGTGTCAGCGCAGGAGGGTCTTTTCAAAACTGAGGTGGAAATTCAGGATAAAACCAGGAGATTTAAAGTAGGGTGATCTGGAGAATGACAAAAAGATCAGAGTGGGGTGGGGAGGATTATGGAAGAAAGAAGAAAAGATGAGATGAGGTGAAGAGGAGGGTAAAGTCTTTCCACAGATTTAAATAAGCTTTAGGCAATTATCTGAACTTTCAAGGGAATTATCTGGACGGCACATCTAAATGTGTGGAGGTTCCTTCATTGTAGCCAGTATCTGGTTAAGGTTTGCACGGTAAACTTGCTTTCTTGTGCCATGAGTGGTTTACAAGTCAAAAAGATTCAGTGAAATCTTCAAAGTAAATCTGTGTTCACCAAAGCAATTTGCAGGCCTGTTTACAACTTTCCCATCTGTCTCCTAGACCTGCTCCACGGATGCAGACGTTGGACATCACAGCTGCTGTCTGAACATGGAGCTCATCTTGTCAAAAACAACAAGAGTGCACTCTGGCCCACAGCTTTAGTCAAGACCTTAGCAAGGATTTCAGAAACTTCCCCGCAAGATAAAAAAGTTCACTAAGCAACGCGTAGACGCATCAGACTCTGACAGTAGAATAATTAAAATGATCCTGCAAAGATGATTCTTGGTGGCCAGAAACATCATCAGAAGCGTCATTTACTTTTACATATTTTAATGTGGCTCAGCATCTTCAACACCCCCGGGCAGAAATAAAATCGAAGCCCTCCAATAATCAGATTGTACATTGAAGCAGTTCATGAGAAAGGGGAATTTGCCAAAGAGCATGGGAACTAGAAGAGGCAAATTCATAGGAGTAAGTGCTCTCCCGAACGCTCGCTTTATGAATGTTTGAGTTTGGGTGATATTCGATGTAGTAGAATGGAGCATAAGGAGATTTAGATATCATTTATTTTTCTCATTCCATTCCACGGTCAGATATTTCTAGAATCCATGGAGGGGGAGGGGGAAGGAATTCCCTGGGAGGAAACTACTTTGTAGTTACCTGATGAAACAATGACAATCACACAACTTTCATTGAGCTACTGGGGGTAAAGTGGATTGCTGGTCTTTTATCTTTTCCCTCTGAAATTGGTCCCCCAGCAGTGACTTTGTTAAACCTGACACATTTTGAATTTGCTTTTTTAAATTGCAAATTTAGCAGCTAGTGGTTTTATCTTTTTGGGCACCTACATTTCCACATTTCCAAGGGACTATTTCAAATGAGTGTATTGTTTAATACTTAAAAAAAAAAAAAAAGTGGTATTCAGTTTTTGTTTTTTTTTAACAGTTTCAATTGGACATCTTCCCCCAAACTACAGAATATGTCCTTATGAAACTGACAGAAATATGAGAGAAATACATGGGCTATTTGTGATATATGGAGATGTATTTTGAAAAGGAAAGTTTATCCAAAACATTTAAAATAAGCAATAACCTGGGCCCAGATACCATTACTTTTCTCTTCTCCTTATTATTTTTATTAAGTGATTTGGCTGCAATATAAACACTAGTACACACAACACTCACATTTATCGTCTAAAGGGCCGCTCAGAGCCTCCTGATGCAGATTGTTTCCTGGGAGGTTTGACTGGACAATTGTTCGAATTGTCCTTCTTTACATGTTTAGTTGTTTTATTTTAGAAGATAAATTGTCAGATCCCATCATCTTTAGCAATCGGTTGTTTTTGCAGAAGCTAATTTAACTTTCATGTATTGGTTGCATTTCCTTCCTCAATTACTAATTACCGAAGATTAATGTTTTCAAACAAGGCCTTTCTCCATGTAATCCATCTCCCCTTCCTGCTTCGATCCAGCAGGAAGCCTGCTGAAAGAGGTCATAATCCTTTTGTTTGCAACATTATCGTCTAGGACACCGGGAATATTTAGTGTGCAATGATGGCAGTAAGAATCTTTGTGAGCAAGTGGAAAGTGGAGATCACGAAAAAAAAAATTAAAGTAGGTTTTCTTCCGTGGGTGAATGAACTGGGCTGGATTCTTTTCTCAGGGTACAAAGGACCTGTCTTTCCAATGGAATGGAAAGCCTTGTCGCTCACTGAAAAGCAAGGTGCAACACTACGCAATATCCTGCAAACTCTAACAAAGCAGGAGTTTCTCTATTACCCACTTCCTGTCTCTAAATCACACGACCTGTATTAATTATAACTGAGAGAGCAGTGCTCTGGAGCTTGATCATCGTGGAAATTTTACCTGTCTTGAAGACACGCAGGTATTGATCAATTATTCTCTATTTATTTATGTCCACGCTGCTATCACTTTTGACCATATGCATTTTTATTACTCTTATGATTTTTTGATAACTTTTATAATTTTATGACAATTAGCAGGTTTCATTTAACATTCACTGTAGTGATTCACTTCCAGTTGTCTGCAAATTGTTATTTACTATTATTTTTTTTTTCTCTAGGGGAATCTTCCAATGAGAAATTCTATTTCTTTTCTTTTGTGCGGTAGTGCCTGGCAATGTCTGGTTCATGGCTTGATTCAAGGTGTCATAACTATTTATCATCAGGCTTCAGGCTTGGGTGTTATCCCAGCAAGTAATTTTCAGAAAGTTGCCTGCAAATTATTTATCTAAAGCCCAGAATCAACACTTTGGTATTGGTAACATGTAAATCTAATATGTTCAAATTTTGAGAAGACACCATAAGTACACTAGTTGAATGGAACATATTTTATGTTTTTTCCCCAAATAATCTAAAATGTTTTTCAAAACAAAGATGGCCCAGAGTTTGTTAATCATTATGAATTTTGGAATGATGAATTGCATAAAGTATTTAAGGTAAATAATATGGTTTGCTCTATTCCTTAGGACTATTTTGTTGGTTCTTATGAAGAAATAAAGAAAACTTTTAATATATTCATGTTTATATACTAAAAGCTCATATATTTTTCTTTTTTGAGATACAATGGACATGAAACTGTTTTCAGAAGTACAACATAGTGATTTCATTCACATATATTTTATGAAATATTCACCATGTCTAGTTAACATTCACCACCACCACAGTTATGAAATCTTTTTCTTGTGAAGAGAACTTCTAAGATTTACTCTAAGCAACTTTCAAACGTACAATACATTATCACGTATTTTTTCATTCAAATAATTAAAATGTTGGAACAACAGAATACAAAGATAATTTTTGACTCAGAACACATGTAAGCATTTATTTTTATTTGCAACCATGGAGAGCTTTACAAAAATTATTAAAGCAAATAGAAATGCCCATTTTCAGAAAAAGGCTTTTGAAGGCCCCTACTACACTCTCGTGAACCTAAAAGGCATTTGCTTGCTTCTCTGTCTTGTGACCTGTCAAAAGGAAATCAATCTCCATTCTTAAGAAATTTGTTTCTAATTTAGAACTTAAAAATTGTTTGCTCTGAGGCACTTATATGAATTTAATCCCTGGTCCCACCAGATTTGTTGTCTTTTTTAGAGGATCAAATTACAGAGTTATATGGAGGGTGCCTGGGTGGCTCAGTCAGTTAAGTGTTCGACTCTTGGTTTCGGCTCAGGTAATGATCTCAGGCCCATGAGTTCAAGCCCCACCTTGGGCTCTGCACTGGGCATGGCAACTATTTAGGATTCTGTCTCCTTCTCCCTCTGCCCCTCCCACCTCTGCTCACACTCTCTCTCTCAAAAAAAAACAAAAACAAAAAAATAGTTACATAGAAATGTTGTGAATGTATGGAAAGATCCACAGATTTATGATGTGACTACCATTATTTATTTAAGGTTGAAGAAAAAATAAGGAACACTTGCCATTAAAGTAAACAAAGAGGGTGCACTTCACTGGCTCAGTCGGCAGAGCAAGCAACTCTTGACCTCAGGGCTGTGAATTCGAGCCCCAGGCTGGGTGTAGAGATTATTAAAGACAATAAGAAATTGTAACTCACTGGAAAATAATGGAAATTTCTGGATGTATACTGATAATAAATAGATAGCTAACTAGATAAATAGAAAAATGGGGAGAAGAAAAGCTTTTCCTTTTTTGTAAAACATTAACCAATTTGTTGAAGGTGTAGTGGTGAAAAATTGCCATTTTCCCAATCTTTACAGTGAAAATTCTCTTAGGTATGAATCATCAATGGATATTAAATCTACAGAGAAAAGATGGATGAGAAGCAGAACATATACATGGTCATAACATTTCTCTCCACAGACTACTTATTAGTTGCAAAGGGGAAATTGTGGAGAAACAGAATAACACTGTGACCAGGTGGTCAAAATAAACACCATCATCCAGGGGCCGAAGGCTCAAGTATGCTTCCAAGTCTGGTATCTGGGAAGTTGTCGCCTATGTATTCCTGCAGGGACACATAAACTGAATCTTACCATGAGAAATCACCAGACAAACGCAAGGGAAGGAGCTATAAAATGACTGGTCTGTGTTCTTCAAAAATGCCAAATGTCCTTGAAAGTAAAAATAGAAAAAAGAAAAGAAGAAATAAAGCTGAGGAACCCCTCCTGATTAAAGGAAACAAAAGGACGGCACAAGTAAATGTCACACATAACCCTCAGCTGGAGGGCAGGGAGAGGCTCCTATATGTAATAGTCCCCCTCGGTCTGCAGTTTGGCTTCCCACCTGTCAGGTGCTCTGGTCAGCCACGGTCCGGAAGCAGAAGACCCTCCTCTGACCACTGGTCCAAAGGTTGTTAGTAGCCTCTGCTAGGTCAGCGTGCCTGCGCCATTCACCTCGCCTCGGCTCAGCACGCAGACATCTTATCATCTCCTGCCATCACAAGGAGGGTGAGTATAGAGCAATAAGGTATTTTGACAGAGAGAGACAACATTCACATACCTTCATTACAGCTTGTTATAATTGTTCTGGTTTATTACTGTTGTTGTTAATCTCTTACTGTGCCTGATTTATAAATCAAACTTTATCCTAGAAGTGTATGTATAGGAGAAAATAGTATATATGGGATTTGGTTCCACCCTCAGTTTCTGGCATCCCCTGGGGTCTTGGAACCTATCCCTTGCCAGATAACAGAGGGCTAGTGTACATTATTGGAACAACTGACAAAATTGGAAAATGTATGAAAGATTAGATTTTAAAAATTATTGGATTAATGCTAAATTTTGGAGTTACAAAACCCTGGTTACAAAAGAGAGGATCATATTCTTAGAGAATACAACACCTGAAGTCTTACGAAGTGAAAAAGCATGATATATACAACGTATATCATATGAATCAGGAAAAAAGTCACATTATATACATGCATTATATATCTCTATATACTACTGAGAGATATAGCTATTTCTATATTATTTAAATAGATATATAAGTATATATGTAACATACATATAATAACGTGTATAAGATATAAATTAGAATATATAATATAGAATATATGTATTATACATTATATGCCATGTATATATAATATGTATGTATGGAAAGAAAGACTACATATGGCAAAAATGTTAACAATGTTAAAAATTTGGGGGTGCTGGGGTGGCTCAATTGGTCAAAGTGTCCAACTCTTGGTTTCCGCTCAGGTCATGATCTCGAGGTCATGGTCTCAGGGTTGTGAGGTCGAGCCCCCAGTCCAGCTCATCTGTGCTCAGTGGGGAGTCTGCTTGGGATTCTCTCCCTCTGCCCCTCCTCCTACTCACGCACTCTCTTTTTTTCTCTCTCTCTAAAGTGAGTAAATAAATCTTTTAAAAAAATTTTAAAGATTTGTGAATCTGAGTAAGGTGCATTTGGGAATTCTCTATATTCTTGAAACTTTTCCATGAGTCTGAAATTCTTTCAAAATAATTGTTTTTAAAATGTGACAGAGTTTTGACAATTTTAATATGTAATATATAAAAAATACATATGCACGCATGTATATATATTTTTTTTCCATGGAATATTTCTGTTTGAATAATGGTCTGGAGAAGTATCTCTCTTTTCATTGATAAGGTATTTGTTATCTATCTTTCTGGCTTACAGTAGATGCCTATTAAATATTTATTTGAGTGCATAAATGAATTAGTATTGGGATGGGTCTCCCTTATCTGTTTCTTGTTTAATTTCCCCCCTCCTTATTACGGAAATTTCTATTCACCCTGACAAGTTTTATCTTGCAGACATTTTGCAGTGTTTCAGCCTGAGAGAGCATTTTGAATTAATTTCTCATTCCGTCCCTAAGATCTGTGTCACCCACCTGTTGAAAGGCATTATTTCTCATCTTCATCTAATTTCAGCAGGAAGGGAAATGTTCAATGTTAGAGCCCCACTGGAAAGCTGCTATAAATTTTCCCACAGGGTGGTAGTCACCCACACTCTCTAGGTGCATCTCTTCTAAGGGCTTTGAAATCACTTTAGATTGAGAGTCACCTTGTTTCTTTAGTTTTATCCCTGGGAAGGACCGGGTGGGATTGGCCAGAGGTCAGAGGGAGGAGGATGTGGGGGAACCAGCCAGTAACAAATCAGGGATGAAGGGAGTCAGGCCTAGGCTTGGCAGAGCAAACTGGAATTCCTGGCGAAACAGATTTCAGATACAACAGGAGGGAACCTCCGCCACTCAGGCCGGCCAGACTCCGTGGCAGTAAAGAGCTGGGGACAGAGGAAGAGACTGTCTTGTACCCGCAGTGGGGTTCTAGTGGAGCCACATATCGCGAGATTCCAGACTCCGCGAAAAGATGCCCGCAGGTGGGTCCGCAGGTGGGTCCGCAGGTGGGCGCAGCTTGGATGTCTAGTCATGCAGGGTTTTCCATATGTCATCTGTGATAAGCATTGTACCGGAGCGTTGGTTTAAAAAGCATTTTTTTTTTTTTTTTGGCCCCACTTTCACATCTACTGAATTGCAAACTCTCTTAAGCCTTGAATTCTGTGTTTTTAATAAGTAACCCAAATGACTCTTATCAGGCAAGTAATAAAACTCAGCTGAAAGCAGAGGTGCCAGAATGCTTTTAAAAAGGTTTAAGAGTGCTTTGAGCAAATTAAAAAGAGAAGAGAGTAGGTATTTTTTAAAATCATGTTTCGATTTTGAGTAAAATTTTAAATAGAGAGCAATAGAGTTTCACTATCTCTTTTCTACATTTCCAAAGTTCACAAAGCCCATCTGAAAAATGCTGAACTCGTAAAAAACATCAGGCCCCAAGGTTTTTGGATAAGAGATACAAATAACTATGCTCCCATAACGAGGCTAAGAGGAACAGCCAGTATTTATTGGATTTAACTATGGTGCTGGTCATGGAAGAAAGTGCTGGATATTTATTATCACAGTTAGTCTTCACAATACCCCCAGGGGCCAGTTTTGCAGTATAAACATTCCTCATTTTACAGATAAAGGAAAGTGAAGCTTAGGGAATTTAACCTAAATGCTAAAGTTCATGCTTCTTGTGAAATGACCGAGGAAGGATTGAATCCAAGGCTTAACCATGCCATTATTCAAAAAAAAAAAAAGTCCAGGATAAAATAGAAAAATCTTCACTCTCCTGTATACCCAGTGATTTAGAGAGCATTAATAAATATGGCTTGCTTTTTGTACTGCCCTTGAGAGGTGGCATGAACCAGAGGGCTCTTTGCCTTGCACTGCTTGTAAATGAGGGAGAACAGGGTGGAGGAGACCCAGAGCCTTCATTACCTGCAGGGCACTGCTCAAGCATCCACGAGCAGCACAGGAGAGGAGAACTAGCTCAGAAAGAGCAGGCCCCGGGTTATGTGGCGCTCCAGAATAGGAAATAATCTCTGAGACTAATGATGTAACTACCTCGGGGCCTGGGGTAGGTTGTTAACTTCACCCAGGGGGAAGAGCATGGTTTTGAGAGCTGGTCATCCTTGAAACATCGAGCATGAATAACTGAACAGTCATCCCTGTAGTTTACCAATAGGACTTCCCATCTGGGAAGTACCTATCCATTCTAAGAAAAACACCTCAGCCACACACGCTCACCTGGGTGAGTACATGGGCATACGTGTGCGCGTGTGCACACACACACACACACACACACACACATATGCATGGCAAGGGTCACAGTAAAAAAGAATCCTTTTTCTGACAAGGAACAACGATTACCCTCATCCTGCCCTTCGGATCTAAATCAGTGGTCTTCAAAGTAGAGTGTGGGAAGAAAATACTAGAACTTTTGTTTCTATTTCTTTTCTCATCGTTTTCAATTTTAATGTTGCATACAGTATATAATACATCAACACAGTAGTACATTACTATTCATAAATACATATACACATATTATAAAGAGTCAGAAATGAATACTGGAGTCCACTGAGCTAAAGAAATGAATGTAGGTTAAAGGATTGGGATAAAAAGACAATGTCTGGCATTCAGTCTCCAGGGTTTTGAGACCCAAGGTTCACACAATGGCTACTGCTTTAGGGTATGTACAATGGACTCTACACAACTCTAGGGGGCACCCTTTCTGTCATGGTCCTTATGGATTGCCACAGTTACTCTGTTTTCCGACAGGTGGCAGTGAAGCTCCTCAAGGAAAGGGCTGCTTGTCTCTGGGTGTGTGGGCAACCTTGGCTCCGTACGTGGCACACCGACGCTGCCCCCTCCGGCATCTGAGCACCTGCCCAGAGATTATGAATATGGGGCCATGAAACCATATACTCTGGTTTCTCGGTCATGCTATGTCTTCAGCATTCTAGAGAAACGATGCTAGACTTTGATTGTTGCATTGTTGAAACAAGGTTAACTTGATTGACACCATTTCCTTAATTTATTGATCTAGTGATAGTAATTAATACTAATAAAAAACCATGGCCTCGCATGACGTTTTTAATGAATCCATGCTTGCTCCTAGTGAGCCCCAGCAAACCATCAATTTAATTAGCTCTTTCAGATTTTTTTTTTTTTCTGAGAATTGTGTAAATCCATTATTGTGCAGTTTCAGGAACATACCGCTTCTTAAAAATGTGACATTACTAGTCTTCTACACTTCTCCAATTTTACCTTATTTCTAAAATCTCCCAGTATCTTCAGTGTGATCCATCTGGGTCCATACAATTAAGCTCACTTTATGGGGCTTTATGCTTTCTTTGCATCTCAGATTTCAATTCCTTCCTCATTTCCACTTTGATGAGTCATCTTCCGAATGGGGATGAAGGAAGAAAATGAAAAGAAAGAAATTATGTCTTTTCTGCCATTATATTACATACACAAATGCAATCTCTGCAAGCAAATGGGAGAATTTTTTGGCTGGTGTTTTAGTTAGACCCTGGGTAAGATATGTTTACTTAGATGCTTCACTGGCATGATCTTTGAGATGCAGAGCCTGACATTTTCAGCTTGTCTGACACATCTTTCAGATCATGGACATCTCTACTATACTTTTTTAAAATGAAAAATAATTGGCATACAATTTTGTATTAGTCTCAGGTATATAACATAGTGATTCCATATTTATATATGTTGCAAAATGGGTCACCACAAGAAGTCTAGTTACCATCTGTCACCATACAAACTTGTTAACAATATTATTGACTATGTTCCCTATGCTGTACATTACATCCCCAAGTAAGATTGTACCTCTTCACCCCCTTCACCTATTTAGTTCATCCCCCCGACCCCGCTCCCCTCTGGCAACCATTCAGTTTGTCCTTTGTATTTATGAGTCTGATTTTGTTTTGTTCTGTTTGTTCATTTGTTTTGTTTTTTAGGTTCTATACATAAGGGAAATCATATGGTATTTGTCTTTGTCTGATGTATTTTATGTAACATAATACCTCCTTGGTCCATGCATGTTGTCACAAATAATAAGATCTCATTCTTTTTTATGGCTAATATATATATTTATTTATATTTATATATACACATCACATCTTCTTTATCCATTCGTCTACTGATGGATGCTTAGGTTCCTTCCATATTAGCTATTGTAAACAATACTGCAGTGAACATAGGGGTTCATATGTCTTTTCGAATTAGTGTTTTTGTTGTCTTTGGATAAATACCTACAAGTAGAATTGCTGTATCATATGGCAGGTCTATTTTTAATTTCCTGCGGAACCTCTCTACTGTTTTCCACTGTGGCTGTACCAAAGTACATCCCCACCAACACTGCATGAGAGTTCCCTTTTTTTCTGAATTGTGGACCTTTCTAGAGAGTCAATACTGTATCTTCTCTCCACTCTTTAATTTCTCATAAGATGGCCATTATGGTGAAATGCAAAACAGTATGCATCTGGTCAATGTAAAGCTCAATTGATTTGTCATAATCCTATGGAATTTTACTTTGAAGAGAGAAATGTAAACATTTAAATTCCTGACAATGGAGTTTCCACGAAATTGGCAAATATGCTTAGTCACAGTATCCACATTCAGCAAGAAATATTTATTGTGTACCCACGGAGATTTATTTGGAAAGGCAAGGATGTGAAGATTTCATTTTGAGCATGCCCAGAGGAAGAGTCTTTAGTTTGCCCCTTGCATGGTCTGGTTTTTAATTTATGCTCTCATCCAAGGAAATTCCGTGCAGAGAGAGTACCTGTAATCAAAGCCTCGCTCCACCATGTAGCAGCCATGTGAACTTGAGCCTCGGTTTTCCCATCTATAATTTGGGAAACATACGTCTCTCTCAAAAGTAGACGTGAGGCTTGAATCACAGAGCTTCCAGAGGGATCTCCTGTGTTTCCTGATACCCACTGCGTGGAAGGGAGCATCCACTTGCATGTTTCCACGAGTGTGTCGGTCCCTTTCTCTGGGTCAGCTCAGTAGGGTACTTCTGTTCTGTCCCGCTGAGTTGCCCCTTTTTTCTCTGGCTCTAAATAAAATTTCAAGGAGATCCTGTGCTCAGGCTTTCAACTGTCTTCTTTCTCCTGAGACCAAAGGACAGCTTTTGAAGTTAATTTCAGTTTTGTTTTAGAAAAAGCAGATATCACAAGGAAGGATGGAGCACAATCCCTGGATTTCATGTTTCCTGAATCATGAAAATATTCTATGACTGAGCTTGCTGTTTTCTCAGGCGTAGTACCTTGCTTCATTTAGGGAGGAAAAAAATTAGGAAGAATTAATCCAAGCTAAACAGGAACTCCTTAATAAGCCCCCATTAGGGGGTGCCGAGTGGCTCAAAGGACTATTATTAAGCATTTACATAGCACTTTGTATTTACAAAGTAGTTTATAATTACTTTTATAAGTAATTTATAACTCACAAGGACTCTCTGAGCTAAATTGGTATTGTTAGCTGCATTTCAAACGGGGAAACAAAGGTAGTTACCTAAGTCCAGAATTTGCCTAAGGCTTCAAAAACGAACAATCTCAGATCCCTCCCTCTTCCAGAAACAAATACGGTCTCCATCTCTTTCTCCTGAAGATAAAACAGAGGTAAAATAGAAGAGCAGCACCATTGTGACTCAGAGTCACATTACAGGGTCACTTCTGTGGGCATGTAGTTGTTTCAGGGGACCATTGGATGTTTGAATTCTGCTTTTTGTACCAGATGCTCGAAGCCTTTGTCTGGCTCATTGGCCTGCGTCAGAAACATCTTTCCCAAGAATCTAAGTGAAATAAGGAAGTCTCTTTCCAAAAACAAACCTTTTCATCATGCATCCCAACCCTTACCACTCTGCAATTACTAGAGCGTTCCCTGTAAGCAGTAGTTTAAGGGGTGCGGTAAGAAGCGAGGTACTTCCTGGGGAGGGGCTGGAAGTCCTCAGATTGGTCTAGAAGCAGCATGTCCCCTCCCCCACCTCTCGCAAATTAGTCTTTCTTTCCTGCATCAGAAAGTCTAATGGGCAACGGCACTTTCTCCTCCTTGAAATTCAACTCAATTATCCATGAGGAGATTCTCTCCTGTAAACTAGCCCCATTCCCTTCCTCATGCTCTCCAAACTGGTTCCCAGTACCTAAAATGGCACGTGCCTGGAGCTGGCCAGAATCCAGCACGCAACCTACTTTCAAATGGTTTAGCAAAAAATAAGTAAATGCCTTTCAGAAAATAAACGCACATTTACTTAATCTGCACGGCAATGTTCTGTGTGTGTTTGTATTATGTATTTACTGATATATTTATATAAACATATATGGTCGGCTTAAAAAAACTATATTTAGATATTATATTCATAATCTGTTATATATAATATATACATACATATCTATAGCTAAATATAATGATATGTATTATACACAAGTATATATTTATATACTATGTATCATATACATATTGATTTGCATATAAGCATCTTATGTACATATATTTTATATGAATATTGATATAGAAGCATATATACTTATAGATAATATATAAACATATGTACCTATAATATCTATAAGACATGTTTATATATTATCTATAAATATATAATAAGCATTTTTCCTGAACCATATATGGTTTATGTAAATATATTAGTTTTAGATTAAAAAGATAAATTTACTTATTGTTGTCAAAACCCCTCGAGAGCAATTTTCAGGCACCCTGACACTTGAGATGCCTCACCTTTAAACATGGCAGACAGCTCTTAAGAATAAGGGCATTTTTCTCCATAACTGTATTCCAGCGGTGACACCTGAAAAGCATAACAATTCCTAATGTGATCTAATACCCAGTTCATACTAAAATCTCCCCAAATGTGGCAAGAATGTCTCCGACAGCTGTTTATGTTTGTCTTGTTTTGACTCTCCAGTCAGACTGGGTTCAGCCAGTGCATTTGTTTTCAAACATACTTGACCACAGAACCCTCTCCTCCTCCCAAAGGAACTTCTTGGCAGGGCGGGGCGGGGGGGGGGGGTGCTTGGCAATGCACCTGGGGAATCGAGGATGTGGAGCACAGAAGCGTTCCTGAAGAAGACTGATCCAGCGCACGACTGGCGCAAAATGTGGACCGAATGCCAAGTGATGGACGGCACAGGGAGTTGGGAGGGGTGGAGTCAGACCAGCCCAGGAGGCACCACGGGCAAGACATTGCTTCTCAGGCAGACGCAGCATCAGGAACTCAAGACAAGTACTACAGGATGAAACGTGGCGCCAGGCACACGTGTTTCCATCTTTACAAATTACCTCTCTGGATTTGTGCATGTGCTAACCACAAACACCTATCTAGACAATTCCATAAACCCAAACAGATGTCCACAAGCACACACACAAGCACGTCCATGCTCACCCACACATAGGGGGAGTGGGGCGAGAGAGGGAGATGGGGAGAAACAGTGGAAGGAAGGGAGGAAGAGAGCGCAATTAACGTATTGGTCGTTTCAGAGAATACTTGCAAAATAGAGAAAGGGAGAAAGAAGACAAAGCAAAGAGTCAATGAATTGTTTTGTAGTGATGATTATCCTACCACAAGTATCACTTAAGATGAAAGTCATTCTTGTAGACTTTGGAATTCAGGGCAGGGAGATCCAGAAAAAGGGAAGAGGAAGAGAATATTACAAAAATTCAGGGAGATAAGTGGCATACTGAGGAACAAGAGCTTTGCCATTGTGTGTTGTTCTTTACTCGAAATACTCTTGCTATTCAAGATCTAGGCCTTGCTTGGACATAATCTGTCATTCTTGCCAAATGTGTGTGGTATTTTGGGGATGTGGACAAATCTCCACAGGAACTTGGCTGAGACCTACAGATATATTTTTACCTCCAAAGGCAAACAACCAGGGCATTAACTTGCTCTGCCATTCAGCACTTAACGTGTGAACCACAGCAGACCAGTCTAGTATGGTCCTTTATGAAATGAAATTAGCATGCTGCCATCTGCTTTTTAGGCTTTGTTTTTTCCAAGGTTTACAAAGGAGGAGATCATTGGATGTAAGGCTGGATAAACCATCAGAGATATAATTCCTTTGTTTAATAAATGTGAAAGACTTGATTCAGAGGAAAGAGCACAGAATGGAAAGCCTGGGAATCAGTTAACTATAGAGTTCTGGGCAAATCATATCACCTCAACTGCAAATTGATGTAATTGGCCGTGATAAGTTCCAAGTGTCATTTGGACTTCATCTTCCAAGATCCAACAACATAGGATTTTGTGATTCTATGAAACTGGACAATCTAAGTAGTTTTTGCTATAATTGTTCATATGGAATTGTGTAATTTGGAGATTTTTCTTTCTTTTTTCTTTGGTAAAGGGACTTGGGATACCTTGGAAGTGGGTATGCTGAGTCTAGGGGAAGGGTCCAATAATCAGCCTTCTGTCGTGTCTGATTTGACGAGCTATTAGTACAGGGTAATATGGAAAACAGGATATCCACAAGTAATTAAGTACTGTTGTTATCCGTGCTCATTTTCTCTAAAAATTGGAGGGTGGGTGGGGGGGTGATGATAGAACAGAACAGACACATTCCCTTCAAGCAAGGATTGTTTCTGTGCATCTTTATAAAGAGTAAGAGAGCTCTAAAAATCCCTGCGTGTATTGGAGATATTTCTTTGACAATTGTTTGGGCCATTGTTACTGAAATCATCAAGTTCATACAAGCAAGGAAAGGAGAGAGAGAAAGGATGAGAGGAAGGGCACTCTCGGTACATCCCTCTCCATCATCATCTGAGATGACAGGGACTTGTGTTCTGGTCTGTACAGCTGTGGGATGGGCTAACAGTGGGTCTGTCTGTGTCTTCCATTCTGCCATCTTCTCATACTCCCTGGAAAGTGATCCACATTTTCAAAGACCAAGAAATAAGCACCATTCTCTGCAGTCGTGGTGAACTCCGACTTCACTGAGAACTTGGTGGGGAATTGGAAGGCTCTTTTCTTCCTCCTGTCTTTTGAAGACATAAATACGAAATGGGAGAAGACCCCACTCATACATATTCACCTAGTCTAGTCAATGATTTAAATATAAACAGTTAACAGACAGAAGTAAAAATGAGGGAAAGCATTGATTAGTCAACCTTGTACATCCTGTTCAGAGATCAAAGGAGCCAATGAGCAGGGATCAAAGTGGGGGGAAATACAGAAGGTAGCACCCTTGTGAAGCGACGTTTCTCACGATATGGTATGACTTAATCAGAACCACTCCGTTCAACAGCTGCAAAGAGGAAAAGAAACCACCCTGAAGGTTATTAGTTAGGTCAGCCAGTGCTCCGAGTGCCTCTCAGGACATGGAGTCATTTCAGCGCCACGCCGTCTGCCCGTGGAGGGGCATGTCTGCAGAAGGCCACGCTGGGTTGCAGGTAGGTTCCTTTCAGAAATGGGCACAAAAGTACATAGCCATGAACCACACCTAGCTGACCCAGGTCTGCAAAACTCCAGCATTGTGTGTGGGCCTTGTTCACACCCCAGGAGCATGTTTCTTAGCTACTCCATCTGTGAAACTTAAAAAAAAATCCCTTAACACAAGAGATATGCAACTCAAAATGTCACAGATATTTAAGTAAAAATGCTTGGCATCTGGATAGTTCTTTATAGTTTTCAAAATATTTTCATATGTACCCTTTCGTTTGCTCATGACAACCTCACTTAACCGAGGTGAAGGACTGTAGCCATCAGCCCACGGAGCTGGTAATTACCCAGAGTTAGGGCTTCCATCCTGGTCTGCTGGTTGCAATGATACATCTATGTATGTTAGGTAATAACATAAAACATTCCAGAGAGGAATTCGCAGTGTTTTTGAACACAAACAGTAAGGAACTTGGAAAAGAACGATACATGAATGGAGGAGCAAGGTAGAGTGATAGGGATGTATGGAAACTACTTGGGATCTAAGGTCATAGGTCTTAGGCTTCTTGCTAACCAACCATCACCTTCTAATAAGGCACTCAGCACTCAGTTCCCCAGATGCAGACAGTTGGTGAGGTTTAAGCTCCCCCTACTTATAATCGCATTCCACACATACCTTCCTGAAGGGCACTCAAGTCAGCAAGTTCTTTTACAGATTATCCCTTAGAGTGAGCGCTTCCTGAAAATGGATTATCTCATTCATCATTCTACCTTTCTCTTAATCTTATTCTTTTATTTTTTAATATTTATTTATTTAGAGAGCGTGCGCATGCGAGTAGGAGAGGGGCAGAGGGAGAATGGGAGACTCTCCAGCAGACTCCCCGCTAAGCACGGAGCCTGACTCGGGACTTGATCCCATGACCCTGAGATCATGACCTGAGCCGAAACCAAGAGTCAGAGGCTCAACCGACTGAGCCCCCCAGGCGCCCCCTCAGTTTTATTCTTCATTTCAGGTTTGGAGAACATCTTGCCATCACTCCATTGTCCATGCTTTCATGACTGTGTTATTCAAGTCATGAGAATTTTCTAAAATTTATCTTTGTTTTTGCTTTTATTCTTTCTGAACATAGATATTTTTTAAGATTCTGTTTTCCTTAGGTACCTCCCTGATTTCTTTCTCTTGCAGATACTTTAGGATTGCATTACAAAGAGTCTAAACTCTACTTGAGTTACTGTTCATTTGAGAACCTCGAGACATAGAATCATGTTTATTTTTAATCCGAAGTGTTTGAACAGTCAGTTGTCTGTCCACACTCCCCACTTGTGGCATGAGCCCACGCTACCATGGCTGTTCTTCCTGGCTCAGCTTTTTCACGAACTCTGGCTTGCACAGCAGCATTATGTATCCTTCCGACTTCTTGCACTTTCCTCATGAGTGAAGGGAGACCAGTAAGAACCTGTCTGAAACACTGATATTAGCTTACTGCCTTGCATTGGAGTCCTCCATTGCTGTAGATCTTTCCTCCATGTCAATTTTGGTGTAATAGAGAAATATAGATTCATTTCCTTCATGTGGTCAGATAGTATCGCTCCCATTGTTCTCTTTTTTTGTCGATGACCTCCAGAATGCTTACACTTCCCTGATCATGAATTTCTACATAGTGTGTATTAATTTTCCTAGGGAATCCCAAGAGACTGGAGAAGTTTTCTGAGGACACACTATGTCAGCCATGGGGATAGTGGTCCTCGTGTGCATCAGTGTAAGCACAGGCATTAGGAATCCCTTTGGCCCCTCTGACCCCTCCATCCTACAGAGTGATGAAATCACCAGAGATACAGTGGATAAGATGGGAGACTCTATGCGCAAATATAAAGGTGAAGCCCATAAGGATGACACATGGATCTTCCCTTCTTTGTTCTCTACCCTGGAAGAATGCACACCAGCTGCCTCAGCTGGAAACTATTAATCCAGGAAGTTTGGCTGTCCCTAGAAATTCCCTGTGGACCCCTATGGCTTTTCTGTGGCTCTGTTTTCCCCTTTCCTTTTAAAAATTCTCCATTCCAATTGTCCTATTATTTTTACATTTACGTTCATTTGGATGACTTAGAATATCATAATATTGTATCTCTTATTGTCACTGTTTTCTCTTCCATCTCCAATATAATTAACTTTCAATACTTGGTCACATTTTGTCGAATTTTTTCTCATTGATTTTTTAAAAAGATTTCTTTATTTATGTCATGGGGGAGGGGCAGAGGGAGAGGGAGACAAGCAGACTCCCTGCTGGGTGGGAAGCCTGACACAGGACTCGATACCAGGACCCTGAGATCATGACCTGAGACGAAATTAAGAGTCGGCTGCTTAACCGACAAGCCACCCAAATACCCCTCTCATTTATTTTTGAACTTTTCAAATTAACATTTTGAAATTTTCATTCGTCTTAGCCTATGTTTCTCTAGCTGGCTTTTTAAATTTATCTTAAAATCTCATTTGTCTTATTGATTTTTTCCTCTTTTCTCATTTATTTATTTAGTAGGTACATATTAATCACCTAAAATGTGTCAGATTATTTATCCCTATACATCTTATGAGGAATAAGATATATTTTAGACCTATAGCACCAATCTATCTCTTTTTCTTTCCTTTTTTCCCCTAAAATATCTATTCCTATTCAATAATGCACACATTATTATCTTATACAAATTTTAAGTTTTACCCTAAAGACTTAGGAGTGTTTCTTACCCTGTATTGTAAACTTAAATACACTTTATTTTTTCCATGCTGTGTGCATTGATACGTGAAGATCTGAGATCACAAGTATCTATATTCTTTTTGATCCCCTTCTGAATTCATTATTTCTTAAGCATATTACTGGGTACTTTTAAATATCCCTTAGATGCTCTCCCGAGCCTCTCCTGGTGGTATGGTTGATTCTCAGCACAATCAAAAGGAGTGGACCGTGGTCTCTGTGAGCTGCTGTGTGCTTCAGTATAGGTCCATCAGTCTGTGACACTGTCAATTACCCTCCACATAGTTATTCTTCCCAGATCATATCAGATTTTCCAGAATTTAGGAGTGGTTCCTCCTCATTAACCTGACATGTATTCATTCAACAAATGGGACTTTAGTATGTAGCTTCTGTCAGAGAGCGCCCTTCTCTTAAACACCAGATTTATGTCTGATGGATGCGCTCTATATTCTGGTGACTCTTCAGTAGGGCCACATCCTGATTCTCTCTTCCTCTTCTCTGCACACTTATGTGCTACCGGCAAACTGGGTTTTTATTTCTCTTTGTACTTTATACTCTGTTCTTTTACTGAGTGTTCTTTGTAATGGATCTGTGTCTCGACTGTGTGATCAGAGTCATGGTTTCCTGATTTCCTTTCTGAATTCTTATTACCTCCACTCTACTTAGGAGCTCATTCTCCTTGACAAACCAGAATGTCAAGAGGCCGGTCTATTCAAGCAATGTGGTTACATAGCTGGTACTTGCCACAGAAGGAAGACAAATGTAACACATTCCCTTAAACTGTTTGGAAATAGGCCCCTTGGTTTCTATATTTTTTTTCCTTGGTTAGTGTTGAATCTCCAGTGGAATTAGCAAGCTTTGTAACTCCCCTTGATAGCTCTCCCTTAGATGACCCTCTAAGTGAACAATTCTCACCTATTTGGCTTTGATCTTCTGGAGTCATAAGAGTTTGCTTTCTATATAAACTACCTCCTTCTCCCGCTACCTTGAACTGTTTTCCTCCACAAGGCAATGCACAGTTGGTTGGCAACTGCCAGCAAATGACACCAATTGCCACCAAACTTCTAGCTCCTCCGAGCAGACACCAGATTGCAAGAAAATTGCTCACAATTTCCAACCTTGTAGCTTCTGCTGCAAGTCCAGTCTGCCTTGGTTCATGACTAGGTTCACCCCTTTAAAATGGCAGCTCATATAGAAGGAAGGGAATTCATTGGAGGCTCTGGATGGTTGAGATCAGGCAATCTCAGAAATCGACGTAGATCTCCATCAATCCTCAACAGTTTCAGGAAAATAAGGAAAATGGCTGACATCTTACTACTTTGTCATCAACCTTTTAAAATTTTATCTGGGGAATCTTTTTTTTTTCCCCTTAAACATATGGACATAGATCTCACTTTATAGAAACATTTTGCTTTTAGTAAGAACTGAATAACCACTTGTTGAAGTTTTTTTTTAGATGAACACTCAACATGTAATATTTTTGAGAGATTTCATCAAAATATACTAGATTTAAACATATTTTTAGAAATTCAAATGCAGCAGAATCACCAAGAGTCACTGATAATTAGTGAAAGTATGTATCTCTGCCCAATCACTGATTATTATTGACAATAACTGAAATAATAAGATCTTAATTATGGTACTAATTATTCTTTCTTGTTTACTGTTTTATTAACATTGATCTAGATGCCAATATTAAAGACATGTTTAAGTTCATAATGTCGAATGATTATGGGTTGTCTCAAAGTTAAAACAAAGCAATTTCACCTATGATAGTATTTCCTTAATTATTTTATGTTAGTAAGGTATTTGTTTTTACTTTTGGGGAGCGAGAGAATGGTTCTAGATTATTTTACATGATCGATACAAGAGACTTGTGATGACTGGATATTGATCTACACTAGTCCTGTTGGGTACTTCGGGAAAAAATGTTATGTGGACTGATAAGTTTGGAAGTATATGCATTTTTATTTTAGAGATACATGTGTTTGAATTTAGCATATCAATCTCAGAACTAAGTTTAAAAAGTATACATGTGATAGTTTCCCTGAATTATTCTCTCTGGTTTTTAAAAAATATTTATCCCTCCCACCCCCAGGCACTCCATATTTTAAGCATTTATTTTAAAGATAGAAACCCATCTCATTCATCTTTTTCTTCCAAGCAGTTCCTAGTAAAGGACCCCGTAAAAATTCCTGTGCATAAATACTGTTTTAGAAATTAATATCTATTTAGTGTCATTATGACTATAATCCATCTGTTATAATTTTCTGTCAAGTATACATTTAATCCAATGAATACGGAATCATTTAGATGTTAATTCACTAAAAATCATTGGAAATATCTAATGGTAAAATTAAGAACAAATATAATTAGAGAGCTTGGGAAGTATTTGAGCAGGAATGAGGATCTGGGTCCTAGCTCCCTGGGTTACTAACCAGGGGTTAGTGCCTTAATTTCCTAAAACAGCAGGTTCCTTCATTCCTGCCTCTAAGATTATGCATCAGGTTTGAATTTCAATACACAATACGGGTCTAAGGAATGTCACGTTCTTTTGTTTCATTAAATGATATTTAATGTGTTCCAAGACCCCTTCCCACAAGACAGGCAGGAGAATCAACCACCGCCATTATGGGGGGCACCCCCCACCTCCCCATCCTCCAAGGTTGTACCAATGCCTGGAGTTCTCATGTAATCCATTAAGATTAGCCGGGAGCAGGGAGTCTGTGCCCGCAGCAGTCAGTGAGCAGTTCACTGTCCACGCTGGCAGATCTCTTGAAGGCTTGTTCGTGGTTGAAGTAGGGCATAGGAGTTTTTGCCCTGGCTGGAAGTCCTGGACATGGCTTCCAAGGCCCCGCCTCGCCCCTCTGAGAAGTTGCCATCTCCCAGGGAGCATGGTAATCAGAGAGTTGAACGGATACAATTGCCCTGAGCTGTTTGTATCAAACAGACCACACTGGGATATGATGATGGATTCTAGGTGTCGGTGTCAGGAAGGATGTGGATTTTCCCCATCCAAAATACAAGCATTATTGGTTGACCACTGGGTAGGTGCCCGGTGCCTCCTGATGCCCTTTTCTGTGTCTCGGTGACCTGGAGCATAAGGTGAGGGAGCAAAGCAGATTTTAACGGAGGCTCAGCGTGGGGCTTTAGTGTAATGCCCTGTTGGCCTTCCCTGACTCTAATATGACATTTTGTTGTTTTGTTGTACTTTAAAGTAGTCCTGACTCTGTCAGACCTCAGGCCAAGTAAAACCGCAAGTAAACAAGCTCGCACCTGGTATTTGTAAAAGGGACTGGAGTCTTTGGAAAAGAAAGTTGAGCATGTTTTGAATATTCAATTCAGTATTTACTCACAAAGGTCCTGCAATATCCCCAGACGTCCTCATGGGCCCTTCTTACTTCGGCCATACCTTCAGGAAGTTACACGCAGGCTCTGATTGGGGAGACTGTCGCCTCTCCTTGAAGAAAGCTGGGGGGATGGGGGGGAGGGTCCCTCCAAAGGTTTACTGGAAATTTCCTCCTGGGCTTTTAGGTCTGAAAGTTAGGCTTATTATATTCACCATTTCGTTAAACATTATTGTAATTTCCTATCAGTTTGCATTTACTTACTCTTTACCTAGTGTCTGAATTATATTCCTTGTCTTTATTTTTTTTTAAAGATTTTATTTATTTACCTGACAGAGAGATAGCACAAGTAGGCAGAGCGGCAGATAGAGGGAGAGGGAGAAGCAGACTCCCCGCCGAGCAGGGAGCCCGATGCGGGACTCAATCCCCGGACCCTGGGATCATGACCTGAGCCAAAGGCAGACGCTTCACCGACTGAGCCACCCAGGCGTCCCTATATTCCTTGTCTTTAATGTTTATTTATTTAAATACCCCTTAGAAGGCACAGTTGAGTGACAGGAACATATAATTTCATATCCCACAGTTGAAAAAAAAAATCAATTATGTTACCATATACACACATTTTATTTGAATGTAACCTTTTTACTGTTATGGTTTGTGATTTGAGACACTCTTCTTGAGTGTAAAGGACTTTAATAATAAGAATTTATATAATTATTGTTCTTTTCCTTTTTTATTTTATATTTTGCAATGTTTTTTTTCCCTAATGTTTAAGTTTTTCGATGTTTAGGGAAAAAAAAGAATTTATATAATTATATATGAGTACACATATATACATAATATCAATATATGATATTTTATGCTTTTATAGTTCTTTCCTTAGAAATAAAAAATATATTTATAGTTATATAAATATAAATTATATATGTTGTATATATTATATATCATATATAAACTTTCTCAACTATGGAAAGACCTATGTAGTACGACAGCTCCCAAGAGGTGAGTTTTCTCTCAGTCATCCCTTCCAAATGAGCGTGGACTCAACCTTGTGACTTGCCCCTAATGAAAAGAACATGGCAGAAGTGAGATGTTCCTTCCATTCCTTTGGTCATAAACAACAGTGGCTTCTGTTTTGCTGGTAGATTCTCTTTCTTGCTCGCTTGGAGGAAGCAGCCTGGCGTGTTCAAGAGGCCCATCGGAGGGCAACCTCTGTCCAACAGCCTCCAAGGAACTGAATCCTTTCAACAACCAGTAGATGAGCTTGGAAGCCGATCCTATCCCAGTTGACCCTTGAAATAACTGTGAGCTTACGCCAAGCACTTGACTGCAGCCTTGTGAAAGATGCGGAGCTGGAGAACTACTCCAGACTCATAGAAACTGAGATAATAAGTGTGTGCTGTTTTATGGGTTAAACTTTGGGATCATTTGTTACATATTGACTGATAACAGATATAGACTATATCCTCACTGTTTCCTTACTCAGTTATAGTTTCCCTTGGGTTTCCTGGAAGTGGTTGGTGTAGGAGATACAACCTCCCAAACCTGGAGTCTTCACCAACAGACAGGGGCATAAATCACTGGGGATATACTTGCAGTAGCTTCGCACTGATGTTCATAATGAGAACCCTGAATTATGTAAGTAAATACAGAAATAAATGACAGTGAGTAAAATTTAGAAATAAAATCCATTTGAACTGCTTGAAATTCTGCTTAAAGGGGGAACTTTAATTTTAATTTTTGTTTATATAGATGCCAACAGAAGGGAAAAATACATACTGTATAAATGGAATTTCAGAAATGATTTTCATCTTAAACTTTGTGAAATAAATCTTTGGCTTTATTATCACCCTTACTAGAGTTCTGTTTTTTGTTTAAGTTTTTATTTAAATTCCACTTAGTTAACATACAGTGTAATGTTAGTGTCAGGTGTACAATATAGTGATTTGACACTTCCATACATCTCCCCATGCTCATCAGGACAAGTGTACTCCTTCATCCCCATCACCTGTTTAATCCATCACCCCATCCACCTCCCCTCTGGTCACCATCAGTGTGTTCTCTACAATTAAGAGTATATAGGTTCAAAGAAATAGTTACTTGCAGTTCTCTTTCCCTTTTACAACAGATTTAAAATTAACCATGCATTTGGTAGAAAAAAAAATATGCAATGAGTAAAATGTTATAGAGAAGGTAGGATTATTTATGAGAGAAAAAAGCTAATTAGCAAGGAATAAAAATACATTAGGGTCATGGGGGATCAATTCAGAAGCAATTTACAGTTTCTGTAAATGTCTCTTTGGTGGCCAGCATTCCATAAATGCTGCACATAAACACATTCATTTTTCATGTTAAACAGTTCCAGAGTTATTTTAAAAAGATATTTTCTCAACACATGAAGAAGTTTAAAGTTACAGCATTATGAAAATATCCCTTGGTGGATTCATGTGTTTATCATTTACTTTAAGGATGTTTGTGCCTACAGTTCTGTCTTTGTGAGCAGTATTTAGGTGGTCCAGACTGAGCATTCCATATCTATGGGAAATTCTAATACGCTGAGGAAAAATCTCAAAAACATTGAAGTTAACCCAATCTTGGCATTTCTGCCTTACATGTAATTGAGCTATTTTGGGAAATGAGTAGTCAGAACATCTTCTACTATAACAAATGACATATCATATAATTATAACTACAAATGGAAAGTAAAATTAATAAAACTTAGTTTTTTCTTTGAAAAGATTTAAACTTACAGTGATTCAGATTTTCTCTTTTCATTCCACCCTCCTACCCCTATTAATTATTATCTTACCATATATATTGGAAGTAACGTCTATAATTTTGTTTGATTAGAATAAATTTCAATTTACTGAAGTTACCAGAATTTTAAAAAATTTAAATTGAAGTATAATTGACATACAGTGTTATGTTAGTTTCCATGGACAACATAGTGATTCGACAATTCTGTGCATTTCTCAGAGCTCATCAGGTTACAAGAATTTTGGGAGCAAGTTGTACATATGATACCCCATCATGTCTGAAAACTTCAGTGTGCATTTCACTAAATCAAGGACATTCTTCAACATAGCATAATGTAACCATCCAAATCAAGAGATCAACACAGACACACCAATCCACCGGCCTCACTCAAATTTTGCCAATTGTACCAGCAACATTTCTTTTCTGTTTTAGTATATAACCCAGTCCAGGCACTCACCATGCATTTAATTGTCATATCTCTTTAGTATCCTTCAGTTTGGAACAATTTCTCTCTCTTTCCTTGTTTTTCATGACCCTGACAGTTTTGGAGAGCTCAGGTCTTTTGTTTGGGAGGATGTCTTCAGAGTGGCCCATCCAAGGTTTCTTTCTTGCTGGACTTGAACTGTCCTTTGACTAGTAGAACCACATAAGTTAGCTCTGTTCTTGTTAGTGGATTGTACCAAGAGGGCACACAATGCCAACCCTTCACCCACTAGTGATTGTTAACCTTGATTCACTAGCCCAGTTGGTGCCAGCTATGTTTTTCCACCAAAAGTCACTATTCAATTACTTGTAATTAATAACTATTTTTATAAGGATGTGCTCTGAAATTACAATATCCGTTATCATCAATATGCTGCATCAAAATCTGCCCACCAGCCTTATCATCCATTGCTGAGACCTGCCTGAATTAGCCACCCTTTTGATGGGTTCCAAATGGTAGCTTTCTATCTCTATTATTCCTCTACATTAATTACTTGGTATGCTACTATAAGGAAGAGCTTTCTTTTCTTTCCCATTTATTTTTTTCTCATTTACTTATACGAATATAGACTCCTGAATTCTTTGATTCAGTGATAATCTATTACCACCATTATTTATTTGATGCTCAGATCATCTCAGATCTGATTAGTGGGGATATGCAAGCTATCTTTTGGGTTCTCTTGACATATCCCCATCATTTTTGGAGCATTAAAAAAAAATCTGGCCTAAGATATTCCAAGCTTATATTTTTCCCTCCTGCAGCTTTGGGATTAGTCATTTCTCCAAAGTATTTAGAAATAAAGTTCTGGGCAAAAGGTGTGCTCACTGCTTCTGACCCGTTCTTGCTTTCAACCTTCTCGGTGGATAAAGCAAAGATATATATGTGTACACACACACACACACACACACACTTCTACCTATGTCATATATATTGGAAAACCCAGAAGTTCACATGGGGACCTTCAATTTCAGTCGAGAATCTTGGGGTTCTAGTCTCCTCCTCTTCCATATATATAAACCCTTTTCCAACAGAGAAAGGTGAGGACTCCACATAGTTAATTTGCTCAATTGCTTTGACAGTAACCAACTTCCCTAATCCCCCAGTGACTACTTCCTAGTCCTTCTTGGTCATCTCTGTGCCCTCAGTTTGCCCTTGATGGTATTCCCACCTCTGCAACCATCACAGCTCGGTAACTTTTTAATTGATATCATTTTGTGTATACAATTTAAAGACAGTGTTGGAAAAATCACTGTAGATTTCCAGAGAATGATAAAGCTGTCTTGGCTGGGTGACTGGCTACATACCAAAAAAGCATTTGATGATATTATCTTAAACATCAACTTTCATCATCTCCCTCACAGATTTACTCTCATGAGTCAGACAGCGTTCTATATCACTAACCAGATATTCCAACTGTAGTTTAAGCCTCATTCTTTTGTTTTGGGCTCTCATGAGATAGATAGATGATAGATAGATAGATAGATAGATAGATAGATAGATAGATAGATAGATAAATAGATGAGAGAGAGGGAAAGAGAGAAAGAAAGAGACAGAAATGTGCTTAGCTTCTTCTTCTATCAGTCCTTCAGGAATACTTAAGGATACAAGTCACTGTTTGACTTTCCTTCTTTATATCAAATGAATCCTAATTTCCACCGTGTTTCCTCATAGAAGGTGTCTATATCACTTGTGTTATTTTAAAGACTGTAAAACCTAGAAGAAAACCTAGAAATCATTTGGTCCAAACTTCAATTAAACAAATATATATAAACTACCGACTCCAGACACTCCGTAGTTACTGGAAATACAGTGAGGAGCAAAACAGAAAAGGATTTTGAGGTGTGAAAGTTTGAGCCTATGTTTCATAAAACGTAGTGTCAAATGGGCCTGGATTTTCCAACTCACTTAATTCTCCATCTGTCCACTGTTACGCTTTTCTTGGATTGTCTCTGATTTCTTAACCAGAGGTCATAAGCAAGTCACCTGTAGCTAGGTTAGGGCAGTAGACTTGCTTTGTTCGGTCTACACATGCTCAAAAGTGTGTGTGTGTGTGTGTGTATGTGTGCACGCATGTGTTTAAAGCTTTATTTATTTATTTGAGAGACAGAGAGAGAGACCAGGGGAGAGGGGCAGAGGGAGAGGGAGAATCCCAAGCAGACTCCAGACTCCATGCTGAGCTCAATGCCTGACTCGGGGCTCCATCTCACAATCCTGAGATCACAACCTGAGCTGAAACCAAGAGTCAGATGCTTAACTGACTGAGTCACCCAGGCACACTCCCCCCTTTTTAAAATTTATTTGTGTGTGTGTGTGTGTGTGTGTGTGAGAGAGAGAGAGAGAGAGAGAGAGAGTCCAAACTGTGTTTTGAATCAGTTGCCAAATCTGTAGGTTTTACATAAAACTCAATGTGAACTCTTGAACAGTCAGGTCAGGCAACACTGGTCCCGTAACCTTGCATGACCACAACCAGCTAGAATCAATAGCTGTTGATCACTTTTAGATAGGTTAAAAAGGCCCCATGTAATTGCAGACTCCACCACTACCTACCCCATCATACCCAGTCTGCTTTACTAATCTGGTTCTCCCTGCTCAGTCTTTTTTGGGCATCAGTTTGCAACTTCTGCTTTATACTCTTAAATCACAGTATACAAAAAGTTGGCTACCAAGCAGACTGCTAACTATTATGTGCCCTACTGCTTATAAGAAATCTGTGAACTAATGTGTAACAATTTTTTAAATATGAATCTTCCATAGCAATCTATACAGCAATGGCAAAAACTGGATGGCCACACTTGGAACAGTAAATTAAGTTTTTAGTAGCAAGGCAGGTGTGATTCATAATTAGCTTTGGCCCCTGGGAATTCCCTGTTTTGGCTCACCTAGGTGCAAGGCATGCTTTTTTCCTCATATTTTCATATGATTTGATTTTGCCACCCAAATTGTATAATATTCAGGGCATTTTGATTGCATCCCTGCTCTCAGTCATATTTTCTACTGGCCATTGGATTTCCCTTCATATTATAATATTTTGCACACCAAATGAGATTCTGTGCTCAAACAGACCTAGTTAGAGTGCTTCACTACACCCCCAAATGGTCTTTATCTTTAAGGAGCTTTGAGTGTTCTTGTTAGCAGTCAGTCCATCATTGAATTTATTTTTTTGGTAACGGTATCAAAGCTCCCTCTTAAAAGTTAGTTGTTTGTTTTCCAGACATTCAAGTTAATAACCAAAGAATAACTTTCAGATGATCTCTCGAATAACCTTAAATTAATGGTGCATGTCTCAGAGACTAGGTTACCTGCATTTATGTATGAATGAGCATGATATTCCGGAAATTCACTTAAAATGAAATAATGATACGAGCTATTAAAGATCCTACCTGGAGGAACTGAATACATAGCTCTCATCTACATTATCTTTTTCCAAGCATAAGGGGTTTTGGTAGATAAACCTCCACTGGACAGAATTTATTCACATGTCTATAGATGAGAATTAATTTTGTATTGCTTTCAGGTTTCTACACTATATAGAGTGGTAAAATAGCTCCCTTGGACAATGCATAGTTTTTCAGTGAAGCATAACATTTTCGTTATAGTACTTCCATTAACCAAGTAATATTTGCATTTTTCCCAATCTGTCCTTTGCTTTCTCTTTCAAGGGATATTCAGAAAGAAATGTTAACTTAATCAGTATCCTTTCCAACTTTTACTAAAAATGTGACTTTTCGAATAACAATACATGTGGAGATAGAGACATTCCAATTTTGAAATTTGGTGTTTCGTTTGGTTTTACTTCATGAGGTTTTAACTGACCTCAAAAAGGTGTTTTTTTTTTTTTTTTTTTTTTAAGTGTTGATCTAAGAGTGATTTCTTATTATTTGGGCAGGGATAATGCCAATGAAGGAAAAAAGAAAAAATGTATTTGCTTATTAGAAATTCTAATTAAAAAAGAACTAACCAACTCTGACAAAGTTGAAACAATATGGAAATTCCCTTCTGCCAAAATATACTTGGCTCCTGCAAGTGGGGAATGCCTACATATTTGTTTAAATATTTAAATTCCCTTTGGGCTTTGTCTTACAATAAAATGATATTGTCTGTTCATTGTATTTCTCTGTTGGTTTCTTCTCATTCCAAACCCAAAGGGCATGTCTGTAAGGGTCTTGCCTGTTCCCTGAATGAATAACACGTTTGTAATAAAAGGTTCTTTGTTAGAGGGTGGGGTCATTTCACAATAAAGGCATTGACATTAAGATGGCAAAATCTGAGAGCTTTTTCATGAATAGAGACTTGCAGTGATTTTTAAAATCTCTATTAAAATCTCTATAAAAATCTCTATAAAAATCTCTATAAATGCACTATGGAATTTGATCAAGACAGTCTTGGTAAAAGGGTGAGACCAGCTGAAATTACCTGGGCAACTTTCTAGGTCTGAGGCTTCCTTCCCTTGAAACATTCATTTTATTTATAATTTCCTTTAAGGGACAACTGTATTTGAGCTCTGTTACCAGAATTTCATACTCCAGGGCCTGTTTTGTGAAGCTGCAAGCCCTCCGGTTTCCTGCTCTCCAAGAGGGCAGCTCTGCTTCGTGACTCTACCTCAGTACACGCCACAGTTGACCGCTTCTACGTGTTACCTCTTCAGAGTCAGATTCTTCCACTGAACCTATCTGGACCTTCTATAGGGTCAACTGGACATATCTCCCTTGCCTTTGTTCCTGCTAAGATCGGTCATTGTATTCTCTGCTTAAACAGGCTGTTTGTTCTGTGGAATTCTGTCTGTGCCGCCTATCCTGTCCTGCTTTGTTTCGCAAATCCCTAAAAATAAGAGAAACTAACTGGTAACCAAATCATGTTAATATATTAAGAAGAGAGGTCTATTTTCCTTATCTCATAAGCAGGTAGAAAATATATATTATAGAAATAAATATATGTGTATATAAAGTCTATCCGTCCACCCAACCATCCAGCCACCCATCCAGTCTATTTAGTACATATACATGTGTGTGTATGCAAGTATATATACATATAGTCATTTTACATGCCCTTTTGGAGATCATGCATTTCCTTTGGTTATTGTATTTTGCTTGCTATTACAATTCTAGAATCAACATTCTTGCAGGTGTAAATTTACTAACATCATTAAACTAATTCTTTGTTGCAAGATTGTTTCATGGGCTCTGATTAAATAATTTTATAGCTGCTGTGAATGATTAAAAATCGTGCTTTGTATAATTCATAAGCATCAATGACAATCATATTCCATAGCTCCTTTCTAAGTATCAATTAAGCACCTATTTTGTCCTTTGCATCATGAAGGCATTGAGGTTTCAAGAGAATTCTTTAAATTGTGATCTAAATAATGCACAGGCTCTGAAAAGATTTCTCTTGGCTTTCACCACTGCCCTGAGCCTTACATGGCCCCATGATCACTGTATAAGCTCAGTGATGAATAGTGGAAAAAGACAAGAAATCGCAAAAGTGTTATTTTAAGAGGAGTCACCTTAAATTTCAACTTTAAAGGTTTATTTTAGAGAGAGCAAGAGCAAGGCAGCTGGGGGGGAGGGAGAGGGAGAGAGAGAGAATCTCAAGCAGACTCCCTGCAGAGTGGAGCCTGCTGGCTCGATCCCATGACCCCAATCCCATGACCCCGAGATCATGACACGAGCCAAAACCAAGAGTCAGACACTCAATGAACTGAGCCATCCAGGCACCCCTTAATTTTCAACTTTAAACCTGAGCAGCCAGTGAACATTGTCCTCCTCCCTTGTTTCTGAAATGTGTGTGGGATACTTCTGCCTCAGGGCCTTTGCACTTTCTTTTCTTCCTCATATCTCATTTCCTCACATTTTTCAGTCTTCAACAAAATGTCATAATTTCAGTATCACCTTTCCTTGAACAATGGGTTTAAAATTGCATTTGTTCCTAATCACCTCTTACCACCATCCAACATGGACTTTTATTGATTAATCCTATTTCTTTTCGGTCTTCCTCACTTGACTGTAGGCTCCACAAGGCAAAGGACCATTTGTATTTGGTTCATTTCTTGTTCTTCAGGGTCCAGAGCAGAGCCTGACATACAGTAAGCACTCAATAAATACTTGTTAAATAAATGAATGCTTCTGAAACTTTCTAGCTGTCGATCAGCACCAAAAGGCACACTTGACTAAAAAATGCTAGACCAGCTATTATAGCAATTCAGGGAACTTGCCTTCCTCCAATAAGAGAAGCCCCTATTCCAATAGTAGTTTTCAACCTCAGGTTCTCAGTGGTGAGCAAGAGAGTGAACTCATCCTGGTATTTCAAAAACCTGAAAGGAAATTGTTTGTAAACCATTGCAAATACTCCCGCTTGCTCAGTATAAGTGTGGGGCAGGGTGTTGCAAGAAAGATTTGGTCAGACATAAATTCCTTTAATTAAAAATGGGAAAACAAATTGTGTAACAGATGCAGCATATTTGAATTGAAACCACATCTTTCAAACATGTGTCCATGGTAAACATATTAAAAGGGTTTTTAGTGGTAAAAATCCGAGAACTCTCATTTTATCTGTTCCATCCAGGATTGACATCGCAAGCATCTAGCATTTTCCTCATACAACATTAAAGCGCCATGAAGCAACAAATCATTGATTGCTTCTAGATCAAATGGCTTACCATCTACTTAGAACAATAGAAGATAGGTCATGATAACATGATAAATACAAATACTACATCATATTTTTTACTGGTTTCTTATGTTGCATAAAAATATAAAACACACAAAGGTCATATATAAATATGTAAGTTACATATGTAATAAAATCCATCTCTAAACTAGGATATTAAATAAAACCATTCACAAACAGGTGTTGATGAACAAGCATTTGGTTAAGTTTCTACTAGAGCATTCATCAGCCAAACCAATTTTAAGAGAATTTGGATATAATTTAATCTCTATTTTGATCATTCAGAACAGCCTCAGAACATTCTGGTGATTCAGACTTGTATTTACGAAGATAACTATCTTGTACTGTGTGCAAAGAACGTTCTGGTGATTCTCACTTTGGAGTGACTTCAGTGCTGATAAACGAAAGCATTGTAATGAAGTCACTGCTAACCCTTCAGGTGAGCCCCCTTTCTCCAAGTCAGCCAGGAATCCGAACCATCATGAACAGATCTCTAAAAATCAGGCACCCTGCCAAATTCCTACTCAGATAATTACATTTTATCTACCTAAATCCCCTATGTTACTGCATTGGGATAAAGGCTTAATTTCCCACCTATTAATTTTCTTTCATTTTGTCTAAGAGGTGTTTGCATTTTTGTCATTCAGAAAACAATACCAAGGAATAGTTCTGAGCTTCCGGTATGATCTTACAAATGGAAAGCTTATGCAGGTGGACAGCTGTTCCCCTCAGGCCTCCCAGCATCCATATCCCCCTGTTCTGGTGATAGTCTGAGGTCCCTACAGAAACCTGTCAGCCCCCCTCTCAGCCTGTGCTTGAGAGTGGTCCAGTCTGGGTGGTCAGATGAACTGGCCTCCGGGATTGGTTCAGGCAAGGCAAGGGGCCTGAGTTAGTTCAGTCTGACCTCAGCCATTCATTTGATCAACCTTGAGCAGTGACGTGGCAGTCACTTAGGCTCTGGGGATGCAGTGGTGCAAACAGACAGACCAGGTCTCTGCCCTTGTGGAGCTTACATCCTAGCGAGAAACGCTTTCTGTAATATGGAAGGCATTTTTCTGAATGCCTCTGACAAGAGGCATTTTCTCATTCTGCCCGACTTGGAGCTGTGAGTCTCTAAGCCTGGAGCTGCCAGAACCTAAGAAAGGGCCCCAACAGAGGGAGGCACAAGGTCGGGGGGAGAGAAAGAGACTGAGGTTTGGATGCGTAACGTCCCAATGCCTGTTGTCATCTTTTGAGCCCTTGGACGTCAAAAGCTGGATCTTCGGGGCGCCTGGGTGGCTCAGTCGTTAAGCGTCTGCCTTCAGCTCAGGTCATGATCCCAGGGTCCTGGGATCGAGCCCCGCATCGGGCTCCCTGCTCCGCGGGAAGCCTGTTCTCCCTCTCTCTCTGCCCCTGCTTGTGTTCCCTCTCTCACTGTGTCTCTCTCTGTCAAATAAATAAAATCTTTAAAAAAAAAAAAAAAAAAGCTGGATCTTCAGGGAGGCGAGCTAATCAATCCTTCTCTGGGGTTAACTAAGTTTTAAGGAGTTTCAGTCCCTGCAGCTGCAAATGTGCTCGTTAGCCACCTGCCGATAACGATCCCGGAGCTGTGTCCCTACAATTGCTGCTCCCTGGGTTTATGTGTGAAAACACTCAAGCAGACCCAAATAATCAGTTCACGGCTCCCAGCTGGACTCGCCATTGGCGGGCCTCACCTGGAGAAGGAAAGGTCAGGAGGACATGCTTTAGAGTGTCTGCCAGTTAATTTTGCTAAAATGAGTCAGGGACACTCCGGGGTAAGTGAGGGCACTTTCCAGCAGTTCTTGTTTATTTTGTTTTAAATTGCCACTACTTTTGGGGTGACTGGGTGGCTCAGTCAGTTAAGCATCTGCCTTCTGCTCAGGTCATGATCCCAGGGTCCTGGGATTGAGCCCCACATCAGGCTCCCTGCTCAGCGGGAAGCCTGCTTCTCCCTCCCCCACTCCCCCTGCTTGTGTTCTCTCTTGCTGTGTCTCTGTCAAATAAATAAATAATCTTTAAAAAAACTAAATAAATTGCCGTTTTATTTGAGTTGTTCGTATGTGTAAATAGATAACATAAAATATAGACAGAATTCATGTAAAATATACATTCAAAACAGTTTAGCTAATGAAATTCAAATAAAAAGTGAAGATACACTATTTCAGAGAAAAGGGCAGGTGGCAGAGCCATATGAGTAGACAGCAGCGGGGTTTAATATTTTTTAATACTTTTTAATATTTTTTATTTTGTATCTTTTTAATATTAATTTTTAATATTTGTAATTTGACCATCTGATCAAAGCTATAGCTGTCAAATATTTACACACCAATGCTGTCAAATTCTTCTATAAATTTTCAAGGGTTCCAAGAATTCTCAAGCCACTCATGGCAGCTCTAAGTATTACTCTTCATCCTCTGTATTTTCATTTATTTTTCTGTTCTAAACTGTTCCTACAATTTACTCCATGTCCAGATACTTTAAATAACAAAACAGCTTTCCGGTACTTGCCATATGTGCTCACAACTTCACACTGATGAAGGGTCTCCCTGCACCCACACCACTTTCCTCACTTGCACAACAGGAGCTCATGTATATTGAGCACCTGCTACGTGTGTTGTAGGACCCTCTCCTTTTATCCCCACAGAAGCCCTACAAGGAAAGTGATGGTATTGCCCCCATTCGACGTGGGGGGAAACAGCCTTGGAGGTCCGTTCATTGGGAAGCAGAAAAACGGAGTCTTGAATCTGGATCAACCTGTCGGTGTACTTAACAAGTCTACACCTCCTCCTGTGTTTATCCCTCCATGTTTCTGGATTCGGGTTTGTGGACTTTTGCCTCCCCTCCATTACACACATGTGCTTCGCAGTTCCGAGCTGCCCTAAGGCTCCAAGCCCCAAACTGTCTCCTGCTCGGTCGCCCAGCTGCTGAGCCTGACCCTGTGGGTTGCAGACCTCCCCAGGAAAGGCTGCACGTGACCTCTGGTTAGTGAGGCTCCTATTCTTGATTCTGCCACCCTGTGGAAAACACTATTTCCCACAGGAAACTCTGCCCTTTCGATCACAGAGCTCTGCTTTCCCAGGAGCAGGACACGCTGATGAGGAACGAAATCAACTTTCCTATTATAATGCTTTCTCTTCTCTACATCTGTGTGGCCACTAAGAGAGCACAATGGTCAGGCTTTACAGACTGGCAGAGAGCCACAAATAACTCTTTGCACATTTTTTTAAAGCTCTTTTCTCCGTGCTTATTATGGGTCACGTAAGTGGTTGCAATAGTTATCGACTTACTGACCATCACTTTAAAAGAATATTGCAAAGTGATAGAATTTTGAAGTTCAACAATATGTTAATGATCAGCAATTCAACGCGATTTACTGAGCACTCTCTAAATGACCACAGCTGATTCTTTTGCATGAAACAACCGACAGTCGAGTATTAAAAATACTCTATAAGGTAAAGAGGGGCAACACTGTTACTAGGTCATCAGTTCTTCCTTAGCTGCACGAAGACCCCTGAAACGGCAAGATCTTAGGGGCGGTTTGTTCCCAGGTTCTCTGGGCTTGTAATCCATGTGATAATACCCCTGCCGCAGTGAGGCCCACAAGTAGGTATGCTCCTAAAGTCTTATTTACTCTCAAACATCTCCCTCTCCGCTGGTTAGTTAGAACTGGCCTCCTTTCAATCCTGCCCCAAATTACCTGCATTGTTCTTTGCTGTCCTAAATCCTGGCTTTAGTCCTTTCTCATTAATAAAGGATCAATAGCTTTTTCAAATAAAAGTAGATAGATAAGTTGTGGAGAGAATGGGAAAGAGAATGAACAGTGTCAGGGATTATGGAACACCTGTGCCTCAAACACCAAGCACCCGAAAAAGAAAATGAGGAACACAAAATTCCCCTCCCTCATACTATTGCTTACTGTCCAGTCCTGGTCCTTGGCTACACAAATGAGGTGGTGTAAAATGCTGCAGTATTTGGCAAACCCTAATTATGCCTTGACATCACTGTTCCTTCCTAGAGCTACACTGTCCAATATGTGGCTGTTTACATTTAAATCAATCAAAATAAAAAGTTCATTCCCTCTGTTGCAGTAGCCAAATTTCAGGTGCTCAATAGCCACACGTGACTCACAGCTACCCTATTGGACAGCACAGATAGAAGACATTTCCAGCATCTCAAAAATTTCTATTATACAATGCTGCCCTAGTGTTTCTCCAAACAGTGCTTCCCAGCTTTTTTTTTTAAAGATTTTATTTGAGAGAGCGGGAGAGGGAGAGAGAGAGAGCACAAGCAGGAGAAGCTGCAGAGGGAGAAGGAGAAGTAGTCTCCCCACTGAGCAGGGAGCCTGATGCAGGGCTCAATCTCAGGACCCTGGGATCATGACCTGAGCTGACGGCAGACGCTTAATGCTTAAGGGACTGAGCCACACAGGAGCCCTTCTCAGCTTTTAATATGCATAAAAAAAAAAATCACTCAGGGATCTTGTGAAAAGGAGGATTCGGATTTAGTAAGCCTGGAGTATGGTTTGCGATTTCTCATTTCTGACAAGTTCCCCATATTCTCATGTTTTTGACTCAGAGATCACAATGTGAGCAGCAAACTTTTACACTACACTGTAAGGTAGCGATTTTTTTTTAAGATTTGCTTATTTTAGAGAGAGAGAGAGTGCAAATGGGGGAGGAGGAAAGAGAGAGAGAGAATCTCCAGCAGACTCCCCGCTGAGCATGGAGCCACCACGGAGCTCAATCCCACAACCCTGAAATCATGACCTGAACCAAAATCAGGGGTCAAGTCAAACGCTTAACAGACTGAGCTACCCAGGTGCCCCGAGATAGTGAGCTGTTCTTATACTGCTGCACATGAAAATCACCTGAAGCTTTCAAATCCTGATGGTCAGGCAGCATCTGAGAGGCATTAAATCAATCTCCGTGAATAGGACCCAGGCATCTGTACTTCCGAGGACTCCCCCAGATGAATCTAATGTGCAGCCAAGTTTGGGAAGCAGTGATGTGAGGTGAATTAGCTGAAGAGCTTGTTGAAACAAAGATTGCTGCTCCCCGCCCCTTTCAGTGGGTTCAGGATGGAGCCAGATCATTTGCATTCTAATCAATGCCCAGATGATAGCCCTGCTGCTGACTTGGGGCTGCTCTGAGAGCCCCTGATATAAGGCCTTGGTACCACAGCCTGGGCATTTCCTGGGAAGACTTTGGAGGGCACAAAATCTGGAGTCCCACCCCAGACCTATTGCAGTAGAATCTGCATTTTAACCATATCCTCCAGGTGATCTGAATGCCCACTGGCATTTGAGAGGCTCTGCTCTAGGGCGCTATGGGGTTTCTTCAATTGCTAAGCCAATGGGCAAAGACATTTTGTACTTACTGTAGGAATCATATGACATCAGCTCCATGGCACGAGGTCACCTTAGGGCAGTGGGTCTTAGAGCATGGCTCTCCATCTATAGCATCACCATCCCCTGGGTACTTGTAAGAAATGGAAATTCTCAGGCCCCATCACTGACCTTCAGGATCAGAACCACTGAGGCTAGTGCCCAGCAGGATATTATACCGGGCCCTCCAGATGTTTCTTATGGATGCTCAAGCATAAGAACCACGGATTTAGGAGCTACCAACCTGGGCTTTGGAGCCAGATGAACCTGGTTCAGATCCCAGCACCACTGCTAAAAAATGGTGCCCTTGGGTATGTTAATTATCTCAGGTTTCTCTTGTGGAATGAGGATGAGGACAATGGTAATCCAAGGTTATTATATGCATTAAATGAGAAAAGACATGAAAAGCTCCCACTAGACTAGAGAACATTAGTCGTCGGGGTAGAGGTAAGAGTAGTACATAATTGACCATAAATAGTTTTATGAGAGCCCGATGCTTCCCTGAGGCGGAGGGATGACTGCCCTAAAACTGCCTTCAGAGAGAGGGGTTTGTCGTATGATGGTGGCGCTGGGAGATCCCAGGCCCGTGCCGCAGGGTGTGTCATCCATTCCTATGACCCGGAAACCACACAGCCTGTGCGTATGTTCTCTGTGGGCTCTCCTGCAAGTTCCTAGGATGTGACATGGTTACAAAGACAAAACACTGCAGGACCGGTGGCCTGGGGACTGCCGCCTCCACTTGCCTCTCTCGAGACCCCACACCACACCTCCCCTGAGACTCTCAAGAGCCCGGAGTCATGGGTGAAGCTCATTCAGGCTTGCAAGAAACACGCCTCCCAAGCACAGGCCATGGGGGTTGGGCTGTGTGAGCCTCACCTGAAGAACTAGCGCTTTGTCTCTTTCTTCTCCCCCCGCCCCCCCACCTGCGCATGCGCTCTTGAAGTCACGTACTATGAGCCAGGATGCCAGGATTTGAGGATCTGGGGAGTCGGGGTGGGGGGCGGGGGGAGGGAGGCTGAAATTCCTCCTCTTCCCACGGATCACCTCCTGTAAGGACAGTAAATATGTTTGAGCTATAAAAACCCCACCATTTCCCTTCCTCTACCTTTCCTCCTCTTTTCCGTCGTTCACTAAAGATGTTCAATTGCCCCACCTAGCTTCGTAGCTTTCGCTGCCCTAAAGCTTCCTGATTAAGACTATTGAAATAATGCACTCCTCTCTTCGCAGCATTCCTGTGGCCCGTTGCTCACGCCAGTTTTGGCTAAAAAATGTTAAACTTGAGTGCACTAAGCACAGTGTCTTCTATTGTTTCTAGCTACTCAGTCTGACAGAAATAGGTACCCCCCTCAAAAAAAAGAACCATGATAATAAGCTTTTCTTTTCACGCTATTAAGGAAATCAAATCACCTCTGCTCCTCCTTTGTAATTTGCATAGCCTGCTCCTTCCTTGATGTTATGTTTCTATAGGAGCTTGAGTGATCCTGCCCATTCAAGCACTGTCTAAAGAGCTCAAGAATTCATCTCATAAACTACGTTACTCCCAGGAAAGACTCACCACCACATGAGAGATTAGAATTATGGAATTTAGTTGGAATGTCAGAACTTGGGATCCCAGGAAATCTGGAAAAATCGTCCAATGCATTGGTTCTCAAACTTTAGTGTGAGTCACCTAGGAGGTTTGTGAAAACACATATTGCTAGATCCCACCTCAGAAATCTTTATTCCGTAGGTCTGAGCTGATCATTGAGAATTTGAATTTCTAGTAAATTCCCAGGGCTGCTGGTGTTGGTTCTGGGACCCCACTTCAAGGACAATTGATCTAGCTCAATCTTCCTTCTTTAAGTAAGGAAAGTATTTCTAGCCCCGTTTTGCGTATAAGACTGTGGGAGTAGAGAAAAAGCTACATACACAATTCAACCAGAATTTAGAAGAAAAGGGGAATTTTTAGGTCTTGGATTATTCTTTGCATTGGCTAGATAAACAGCTGTAATGTCAGGGTCCTAGATGAATCGTCTAGGGAAAATAAACCACTGTGAAAAATTTGAGTTGACCTCAACTGTGACTTAACCATTGGGAGGCATGCATTTGTTACTGAAGTTCCTGAAAACAAAAAACAAAAAACAAAAAAACCCCAAAAAACTCATTTGACAGTTTTGTTTTAAACTGTCTCCAAAATGCTTTCATTGCTATTATTTGTTAGACTGCATTGACACCCAATTCACAGGAGTGTACAAGGAAACCGAAGATCAGAGATGTTAAGTAATATTCCTCTAAACTACACAGTGTGTGAACTACTGAGGCAGAAAGAATGCCCAGTCTTCTTGACCTTGTTAAACAGCACGAGTCAAGATATATATATACATATATATGTATATAATGAGATATACATATATATGTATATATGTATATGATATACATATATATATAATGCAAGCCAAATATGTAATTTTAAATTTCTAGTAGCAACATTAAAAAAGTAAAAAGTAAAATAAAAAAGTAAAAAAGAAACAAGTGCAATGAATTTAACAGTAGATCTTATTTTAACCCGACATATCCAAAATATTACACCCAAAATATGTAGCTCACTATGTGGTTAGTGGATATAGTATTATACAGCATGGCTTGAACAGTCATGGGAAGCTCAGGTCAGAGAAGTTATTGCTCAAGGTCAAGCTTGGAAGGTTCAGTGGCAGGTCTTGTTTCTTTATAATTGGTAATGACCATTATGGTACGTGGAAGTATATTTATAACTCCTTTGTCATATAGCTGATGCTCTAGAGCTGCACTATCCAATACAGGCGACTGCTTGAGTTCTCATTAAAGTGAATTAAAATTAAATGAAATTAGCATGTGGCGTTTCCTATGGAGGGCAAGTTGGTCAGAGCAGGAGAAGCTGCGGTCACAGTCTGGACACTGGAAAGATTTGATTCCAGTATGTTTTCGGAAATGTCTTGTCAGTTCATCAGACCGAGCAAACTTCCATGTGCATCCTTCCCATGTACATTTGTAGGGTTTTTCTCCTGTGTGTGTTCTTCTGTGCGCTTTCAAGTGAGAGCTCTTAGTGTACACCTTGTTGCATCCATCATAGTCGCATCTGTGGATCTTGTGCTTCCTTTGGGTGTCTGGAGATTCCACAGGTAAAGGTCTCTTTTCTGGTTGCACTATGACTGACGGGTGATTCTCTTGCAACAGTGCTTGCGGGGGGGGCACTGAGTTCATTAAAGGGGGTGACATTTCTTCAGGATAATAATCTGTCTTCTGTGGTTCAATCCCAGGTTCTATTTTAATTTTTTTCTGTAATATAGGCTTCTCATATGATTCAATTACAGGTATACTTGCATGCTGCTATTTGAGTTCTCCATCTCCTCCGACAAGGAGACCATGAGCGGCTGCTGGAGGTGTCTGGTGTACGCCACATGCTAGTTTGAATGGCTCCGTCCCCCACTCAGCGTGGCTCCCCACTCTCCCGGCTCTCTCTCTATCCTCCTTCCCATGATCTAACTCATTTTTTACATGTACATTTTAATTTGGATTCGGCTGGTCTGAATCTCTGAATTTGTATCATTCAAACTTCCATATGGTCAGTAGTAGATGTTCTTTAATCCTCCTCTCCTTACCACGGGTCGGATCTAAAGAATGTGAACACTTTTTTTTTTTTTCCGGGGATGCTAAGCAAACCCTTCTTACAGATACACTTAATGTAACAAGAACAAGGGAACACGTGAACTTAAAATAACCAATTGTCGGTTTCTCCATGTATTTCTCAAAAGAATGTCAAAGTAAATGTATTAGAAATACAAAAAAAAAATTAAATGAAATTAAAAATTGATTTCTTCAATCCTACTAGCCACTTTCATGGGCTCCCTAGCCCCACGAGGTTGGTGCCTGCCCATGGGAGAGCACAAGTATAGACTTTTTCTCCTGATCTCTTTGAACATTCAAGCAATATGGAGATACATTGTTTTTCTTCCACTGACTGTCTCCACTAACAGCCCTAGCTCAGTCTTCCCTCTACTTCCTATACGGAAACCCTGGAGACAATGCGATATACATTCTTCCAGTTCCTGTCTATGTACTTTGTACATATGAATATTCATGTGTATTGCTTTCTGGTTGTTTATATAAATGGCATCGTTCTTTTTGTATTTAGTAATTTGTTTTTATTCACATATGTCCTGAGGGAATTCCATATTTATACATATATGCCCACACCAGTTATTTTAATTGTTTCACAGTATTCTGTTATGCTTACAGTATACAATACCTCTGTGTGTATGTAGCCTATTTTTAATATTTTGCTATTGCAAACAATGAAACAGTGACTCTCATTTTGCATATCTTTTCTTTTTGCATTTGTATATTTCTTTTGAACAATTTTTTGTGTGTGTGTGTGTGTTTATTTATTTATTTTTATTTTCTTTCTTTTTTTTTTTAATTTTTTTTTTATAGTTAGGTTAATCCCCATACATTACATCATTAGTTTTAGATATAGTGTTCCATGATTCATTGTTTGTGCATAACACCCAGTGCTCCATGCAGAACGTGCCCTCCTCAATACCCATCACCAGGCTAACCCATCCTCCCACCCCCCTCCCCTCTAGAACCCTCAGTTTGTTTTTCAGAGTCCATCGTCTCTCATGGTTCGTCTACCCCTCCGATTTCCCCCCCTTCATTCTTCCCCTCCTGCTACATTCTTCTTCTTTTTTACTTTCTTAACATATATTGCATTATTTGTTTCAGAGGTACAGATCTGAGATTTAACAGTCTTGCACAATTCACAGTGCTTACCAGAGCACATACCCTCCCCAGTGTCCATCACCCAGTCACCCTATCCCTCCCACCCCACCCCCCACTCCAGCAACCCTCAGTTTGTTTCCTGAGATTAAGAATTCCTCATATCAGTGAGGTCATATGATACATGTCTTTCTCTGTTTGACTTATTTCGCTCAGCATAATACCCTCCAGTTCCATCCATGTTGTTGCAAATGGCAAGATCTCATTCCTTTTGGTGGCTGCATAATATTCCATTGTGTATATATACCACTTCTTCTTTATCCATTCATCTGTTGATGGACATCTTGGCTCTTTCCACAGTTTGGCTATTGTAGACATTGCTGCTATAAACATCGGGGTGCACGTACCCTTTCGGGTCCCTACTTTTGTATCTTTGGGGTAAATACCCAGTAGTGCAATTGCTGGATCATATGGTAGCTCTATTTTCAACTTTTTGAGGAACCTCCATACTGTTTTCCAGAGTGGCTGCATCAGCTTGCATTCCCACCAACAGTGTAGGAGGGTTCCCCTTTCTCCGCATCCCCGCCAACATCTGTCATTTCCTGACTTGTTAATTTTAGCCATTCTGACTGGTGTGAGGTGGTATCTCATTGAGGTTTTGATTTGGATTTCCCTGATGCCAAGCGATGTTGAGCACTTTTTCATGTGTCTGTTGGCCGTTTGGATGTCTTCTTTGGAAAAATGTCTGTTCATGTCTTCTGCCCATTTCTTGATTGGATTCTTTGTTCTTTTGGTGTTGAGTTTGATGAGTTCTTTATAGATTTTGGATACTAGCCCTTTATCTGATCTGTCATTTGCAAATATCTTCTCCCATTCTGTCGGTTGTCTTTTGGTTTTGTTGACTGTTTCCTTTGCTGTGCAAAAGCTTTTTATCTTGATGAAATCCCAATAGTTCATTTTTGCCCTTGCTTCCCTTGTCGTTGGCGATGTTTCTAGGAAGAAGTTGCTGCGGCTGAGGTCGAAGAGGTTGCTGCCTGTGTTCTCCTTTAGGATTTTGATGGACTCCTGTCTCACATTGAGGTCTTTCAACCATTTGGAGTCTATTTTTGTGTGTGGTGTAAGGAAATGGTCCAGTTTCATTCTTCTGCATGTGGCTGTCCAATTTTCCCAACACCATTTGTTGAAGAGACTGTCTTTTTTCCATTGGACATTCTTTCCTGCTTTGTCAAAGATTAGTTGACCATATAGTTGAGGGTCCATTTCTGGGCTCTCTATTCTGTTCCATTGATCTATGTGTCTGTTTTTGTGCCAGTACCATACTGTCTTGATGATGACAGCTTTGTAGTAGAGCTGGAAGTCTGGAATTGTGATGCCGCCAGCTTTGCTTTTTTCAACATTCCTCTGGCTATGCGGGGTCTTTTCTGGTTCCATACAAATTTTAGGATTATTTGTTCCATTTCTTTGAAAAAAGTGGATGGTATTTTGATGGGGATTGCATTGAATGTGTAGATTGCTCTAGGTAGGATTGACATCTTCACAATATTTGTTCTTCCAATCCATGAGCTTGGAACGTTTTTCCATTTCTTTGTGTCTTCCTCAATTTCTTTCATGAGTATTTTATAGTTTTCTGAGTACAGATCCTTTGCCTCTTTGGTTAGATTTATTCCTAGGTATCTTATGGTTTTGGGTGCAATTGTAAATGGGATCGACTCCTTAATTTCTCTTTCTTCTGACTTGTTGTTGGTGTATAGGAATGCCACTGACTTCTGTGCATTGATTTTATATCCTGCCACTTGACTGAATTCCTATATGAGTTCTAGCAGTTTTGGGGTGGAGTCTTTGGGATTTTCCACATAAAGTATCATATCATCTGCAGAGAGTGAGAGTTTGACTTCTTCTTTGCCGATTTGGATGCCTTTTATTTCTTTTTGTTGTCTGATTGCTGTGGCTAGGACTTCCAATACTATGTTGAATAGCAGTGGTGATAGTGGACGTCCCTGCCACGTTCCTGACCTTAGGGGGAAAGCTCTCAGTTTTTCTCCATTGAGAATGATATTCGCTGTAGGTTTTTCATAGATGGCTTTTATGATATTGAGGTATGTACCCTCTATCCCTATACTCTGAAGAGTTTTGATCAAGAAAGGATGCTGTACTTTGTCAAATGCTTTTTCTGCATCTATTGAGAGGATCATATGATTCTTGTTCTTTCTTTTGTTAATGTATTGTATCACGTTGATTGATTTGCGGATGTTGAACCAACCTTGCAGCCCAGGGATAAATCCCACTTGGTCGTGGTGAATAATCCTTTTAATGTACTGTTGGATCCTATTGGCTAGTATTTTGGTGAGAAATTTTGCATCCATGTTCATCAGGGATATTGGTCTGTAATTCTCCTTTTTGATGGGGTCTTTGTCTGGTTTTGGGATCAAGGTAATGCTGGCCTCATGAAATGAGTTTGGGAGTTTTCCTTCCATTTCTATTTTTTGGAACAGTTTCAGAAGGATAGGTATTCATTCTTCTTGAAATGTTTGGTAGAATTCCCCTGGGAAGCCATCTGGCCCTGGGCTTTTGTGTTTTGGGAGATTTTTGATGACTGCTTCAATTTCCTTAGTGGTTATAGGTCTGTTCAGGTTTTCTATTTCTTCCTGGTTCAGTTTTGGTAGTTGATACATCTCTAGGAATGCATCCATTTCTTCCAGGTTATCTAATTTGCTGGCATAGAGTTGCTCATAATATGTTCTTATAATTGTTTGTATTTCTTTGGTGTTGGTTGTGATCTCTCCTCTTTCATTCATGATTTTGTTGATTTGGGTCATTTCTCTTTTCTTTTTGATAAGTCTGGCCAGGGGTTTATCAATCTTGTTAATTCTTTCAAAGAACCAGCTCCTAGTTTCGTTGATCTGTTCTACTGTTCTTTTGGTTTCTATTTCATTGATTTCTGCTCTGATCTTTATTGTTTCTCTTCTCCCGCTGGGTTTAGGCTTTATTTGCTGTTCTTTCTCCAGCTCCTTTAGGTGTAGGGTTAGGTTGTGTACTTGAGACCTTTCTTGTTTCTTGAGAAAGGCTTGTATTGCTATATAATTTCCTCTTAGGACTGCCTTTGCTGCATCCCAAAGATTTTGAATAGTTGTGTTTTCATTTTCATTGGTTTCCATGAATTTTTTAAATTCTTCTTTAATTTCCTGGTTGACCCATTCATTCTTCAGTAGGATGCTCTTTAGCCTCCATGTATTTGAGTTCATTCCAACTTTCCTCTTGTGACTGAGTTCTAGTTTCAAAGCATTGTGGTCTGAAAATATGCAGGGAATGATCCCAATCTTTTGGTATCGGTTGAGACCTGATTTATGACCTAGGATGTGATCTATTCTGGAAAATGTTCCATGGGCACTAGAGAAGAATGTGTATTCCGTTGCTTTGGGATGGAATGTTCTGAATATGTCTGTGAAGTCCATTTGGTTCAGTGTGTCATTTAAAGTCTTTATTTCCTTGTTGATCTTTTGCTTAGATGATCTGTCCATTTCAGTGAGGGGGGTGTTAAAGTCCCCCACTATTATTGTATTGTTGTCAATGTGTTTCTTTGCTTTTGTTATTAATTGCCTTATATAATTGGCTGCTCCCATGTTAGGGGCATAGATATTTACAATTGTTAGATCTTCTTGTTGGATAGACCCTTTAAGGATGATATAGTGTCCTTCCTCATGTCTTATTACAGTCTTTGGTTTAAAATCTAATTTGTCTGATATAAGGATTGCCACCCCAGCTTTCTTTTGGTGTCCATTAGCATGGTAAATGGTTTTCCACCCCCTCACTCTAAATCTGGGCGTGTCTTTGGGTCTAAAATGAGTCTCTTGCAGACAGCATATCGATGGGTCTTGTTTTTTAATCCAATCTGATAGCCTGTGTCTTTTGATTGGGGCATTTAGCCCATTTCCATTCAGGGTAACTATTGAAAGATAGGAATTTAGTGCCATTGTATTGCCTGTAAAGTGACTGTTACTGTATATTGTTTGTGTTCCTTTCTGGTGTATGTTGCTTTTAGGCTCTCTCTTTGCTTAGAGGACCCCTTTCAAGATTTCTTGTAGGGCTGGTTTCGTGTTTGCAAATTCCTTTAGTTTTTGTTTGTCCTGGAAGCTTTTTATCTCTCCTTCAATTTTCAATGACAGCCTAGCTGGATATAGTATTCTTGGCTGCATATTTTCCTCATTTAGTGCTCTGAATATGTCCTGCCAGTCCTTTCTGGCCTGCCAGGTCTCTGTGGATAAGTCTGTTGCCAATCTAATGTTTCTACCATTGTAGGTTACAGATCTCTTCTCCCGAGCTGCTTTCAGGATTTTCTCTTTGTCTCTGAGACTCGTAAGTTTTACTATTAGATGTCGGGGTGTTGACCTATTTTTATTGATTTTGAGAGGGGTTCTCTGTGCTTCCTGGGTTTTGATGCCTGTTTCCTTCCCCAAATTAGGGAAGTTCTCTGCTATAATTTGCTCCATTATACCCTCTGCCCCTCTCTCTCTTTCTTCTTCTTCTGGGATCCCAATTATTCTAATGTTGTTTCGTCTTATGGTATCGTTTATCTCTCGAATTCTGCCCTCGTGATCCAGTAGTTGTTTATCTCTCTTTTTCTCAGCTTCTTTATTTTCCATCATTTGGTCTTCTATCTCACTGATTCTTTCTTCTGCCTCATTTATCCTAGCAGTTAGCGCCCCCATATTTGATTGCACCTCATTAATAGCCTTTTTGATTTCTACTTGGTTAGATTTTAGTTCTTTTACTTCTCCAGAAAGGGTTTCTTTAATAACTTCCATGCTTTTTTCAAGCCCAGCTAGTATCTTTAAAGTGATGATTCTGAACTCTAGATCTGACATCGTACTAATGTCCGTATTGAGTAGGTCCCTGGCAATCGGTACTACCTCTTGTTCTTTTTGTTGAGGTGATTTTTTCCGTCTTGTCATTTTGTGCAGAGGAGAATAGATTAATGAGAGAACAAAATGCTAGCAGGGTAACAACGTCCCCAGAAAATATACTCTAAACAAATCAGAAAAGACCTGAAGCAGTGGGAAAAGAAAGGGAAAGAGAGAAAAAAGAAAAAGAAAGAAAAAAAGAAAAAAGATAAAGATAAAAACAAACAAAAACAGAACAAAACAAAACAAAAACAGAATGTGATCAAATATGATCAGGCTGGTGCATAGATCAGTGCTACACACTAGATTTTGGGTGTATTTTGGTCTGTTAGAAGAAAGTGCCTCCCAAAATTTTAAAGAAAGAAAAACTTATATATGTACAAAAATAAGGGTTGATATGATGAAGGGATGGAATATGGCTGTAAAGATGGAAATTATAAAAAATTTTATAAAAGGAATTGATAAGTTGTTTGAAAAAAGAAAGAAGAGGATTTAAAAAAAAAAAAAGAAAAAAGGGAGAGAATGTGATCAGGCAGGGGAGTAGAAAAAACCATACACTAGAGATTTAGAGTATATTTTGATCTGTTAGAAGAAACTATCTCAAAATTTTAAAGAGGGAACAACTTATATATATATGCTAAAAATATGGGTAACTACTATGAAGGGATAGAATATGACTCTAAAAATGAAAAATAAAAATGTTTTTTTTAAAAAAGGTATTGATAAGATGTTGGTTGAAAAAGGGAAAAAGAAAAATTCAAAAAAAAAAAAGAAAAAAGAAAAAAGAAAAAAAGACAGCTAAAAAAAATAATTTACTTTGAAAGGCTAAAGAATCATGGTAAAAAAGCCATGAATTCTATGTGCAGTATTCCCCTAGCGCTGGAGTTCTGCCGTTCTCACTGATCGGTAAACCTGGTCTTGGCTGGCTGTTCTCGCTGATCTTCTGGGGGAGGGGCCTGTTGCCGTGGTTCCCAAATGTCTTTGCCGGAGGCAGAATTGCTCCGCCCTTGCCCGGTCCGGGCCAAGTAATCTGCTCGGGTTTGCTCTCCGGAGCTTTTGTTCCCTGCAAGCTTTCCGTACAGCTTTGGAGGCGGAGAGTGAAAATGGCGGCCTCCCAATCTCCGCCCGGAGGAGCCGAGAACTCGGGGCCCCGCTCCTCAGTGAGCCCCCAGAGACAAGCAGTCAGTCACTCCCGTCTCCCCGGTCTCCGGCCGCACTCCGTGCTCACCCGGCCTGTGACCGCGCGTTTCTATCTCTGGCACCTGACCCCGGGTGGAGTCTCCAAACCCAGCAGATCCCCGCGGTGCGCTCCCGCACCTCTCCTCCCGGGGGAAGAAGGTGAGTCTCCCCGGATCTGCCGCTTGTTGGGTCCCTGCTGGAGGAGTAGTGGCCTGGCTGTGCCGCGGATCACGGTTTATAGCAACCCCGAGCTGAGAGCCCGCGCCTGGGCTCCATCTCTGCAGCCAGCTTCCCTGCTCCGATACCTGGGAGCTCTGCCGCACTCAGGCACCCCCGGTCTTTCTGTGACCCCGAGGGTCCTGAGACCACACTGTCCCGCGAGGGTTCCACCCCCCGCTTAGCCACTGGAGTGATGTCCCTCAGCGGAGCAGACTTCTAAAAGTTCCGATTTTGTGCTCCGTGGCTCTATCACTTGCCAGAAGCGGCGGATGGAGGCCCCTCCCCCGCCGTCTATCCTCCCGAATATCGCCTCGGATTCACTTCTCCACACGTCCTACCTTCCAGAAAGTGGTCGCTTTTCTGTTCAGAGAGTTGTTGCTATTCTTTTCTTCGATCTCCTGTTGAGTTTGTAGGTGTTCAGAATGGTTTGATCCCTATCCAGCTGAATTCCTGAGAGGAGATGAAATCCAGGTCTCCTACTCCTCCACCATCTTGCTCCGCCCTCCTCTTTTGAACAATTTTCTAAAGGTATGTTCACTTCATCCAAGTATATACATGTTTTAAATTTTGGTAGGTATTTCCAATCTGCCTTTCAAATACCCCTCCCATTTGAAATGCCACCTTTATCTCAAACTATATTTCCAATACAAAGGTCCTGTTTCTTATTTTTTTTAATGATTAGTTTTTCTATGCCTGCATAAATATTTTCTTAGTTACCAAGCATCATGGTATATTTTAATAGCTGCTAGAACAAGTCTGCTTATTTATTTAATCATTCATTCACTTAATGTCTGTTATTCCTGACCATTCTCTCTTTCATATGAACATTAGAACCAATAACTTCAACCAAAACTCACAGGCCACGCCCACCTGAAATATAGTATATTCAGGAGGGTTTGGATATACTTCCTTTGAATTTGTCAGAATTCAAAGTACAATCTGCATAGGGCAGATTTTCTAGATATAACAGACTGATTTCACTGAGAAATGACAAGGTATTGCCCATTAATATACTTGCATATTTTAGGCAGTTGTAAAATCTTTATTGAATGAGGAAGACCAGACCCTGCTATTACCTTTTAAATAATGTATTTAAGGATAAATGGCCTCCTGGCACTGATCACTAACTTTAGGATTTTGACTTATTATGTTTCTGTACTGATTCATCTCCACAATCATTTAACTCCAAAATTCTTTAACACAATTAAATCTATGTTTCAGGAGTTCCTTTCTGAAATAAGGGAAAGTGCATATTTCAATCATGTTTTCCTATTGTGGTTGCCTTCAGCTCAGAATTAATGTAAAAATGACAATTCTATTTAAAAACCTCTAGAAATGTAAGTGGGATTAAATGTTTATGAAAATCAGCTTGTGTTATATATTTATTCATTTCAAAATAAGGGGAAAAACGATGAAAAACAGCTTTCAAACCTTCTGGCTATTTCCCTAGTAACACCTTTTAAGTTTGAAACATTTTGAGGAAAATTTTGCAATTCTAAGAAAAAGCTGCAAAAGGCAAGCCTTCCAAATGAAAGAAAATCTAAAGTAAGAGAAAGAAAAGCTTCTTTCTTCTTAATAAATTATATTCAATGGAGGTGCTTTTTCTCTAAATTCTCTCCTGTTTACTATGAACCTAAGAGAAAACCTGGCAGGTAGAAAAGTATAGGCAAGCACATGTTTGGGCTATTTGAACCTTAAATGAAAACGAGAGAGAGAGAAAAAAAAAAGTCCCAGGCATCGATGCAGACTAAATCACAAACTATAAAATCTACAGCTCTCCCCCATTCAACACATCAGTTTTACAATTTTAAAGATATTTCTCAAATTTCTGTAAAAAGTAAACAGAAAATTATGAGAATAAATACTTTTCTAAGCTGATGTAGCAATATGTATTTCATTTAATGCTCTTTGTATTTTTAATGTATTTTTGTGACATTTTTGCAATTCAGTCATGTTTGTGATGAATTCAAAAGTGCACATTCTTACAATTGGAGCGTGCTCGGTAAATTTGTTTCAGTTTCACACCACCAAGACGCAGGATGTCACACTCTTCAGAAAAGTCAAAATAGCAACAGAAACCCTGTGAATGTGAGACTCTGCTGAGGAGTTTCATATTCTAGAACCATCACATGTGTTTGATTTTGTGTGCTTTCATTCCATACCCAAAACATAAGAACTTGTACAACAGTTTGAGAACTGGGGTGATTTCATTTGTGTTTAATGTATGTTTTATTAAAACCCTGTTGCTTATAAAAACCTCTTCTACTGTCAAAACCCATTCTGGATCTAAAACAAGAGGTCACAGGGGAAGTGCAAAATTCTCCAAAGGCCTTGGCGTGCAGCATGAAGTCCCAGCCGGTCGTGGTTTCCCACTGTGTGACCTCATGAGGCTCCCAGATATGAATTTTCACAAGTGGAAAGGGTAGACTCTTGGTGCAGGTGACCCAAGGCCATTAAGCCATCACTTAGCAAGTGAAAATAACACGTCAAAAGATAGCACTTCCTAAGTGATCTGAGTCTGGTTTCCCCCCAACCACCCCCCGCCCCCGGCCACTAAACTGGTTCAGATAGAATTGTGTATCCCTCAGAAGCGGGAAGGGAGTAGAAAAAAAATTTTAATCTGGTTAATATAATTACATATTTCCAACTAAATACAACGAGGTTGTGCTATGCAAGGGGAGGGGGGATGGTTGGCCAATCTCTTGCTCTCTAGCTCTCTTTTTGTTAAGTAGGCTCCACACCCAAAGTGGGGCTTGTACTCACTGAGATTAAGAGTCAGATGTTCTAAGACTGCCTTTAGTTTTTGTAATTTTAATTTTAACATATTCCACGTACATATGTCTTTAACCTCAATGGCAATATGTCCAGACCAGAGTTTCTCAATGTCAGTACTAATGTTTGGACCTGATAATTCTTTGCCATGGGAAGCTGTCCTGTGCACAATAGGATGGTTCACACATCCCTGGCCTCTATGTATTAGATGCCAATGTAGCCCGTCCACCCTACATGCATATGCACACAGTTGTGCCAACTCAACATGTCTCCCATCCTTGCCAGATGTCCCCTGGGATGCAAAATGTCCTGGCCTATGTCTTTGCTTGTTTTCCAAGTACAAAGACAGTTTGCTGGTGAGTCCATTCACCTGTTCATAATATTTATTTATTTATTTAAATTTTTTGCGTAGAGAGAGGTCATAAGACTTTTTTCCCTTATGAAATCAGAAGGATATAATGCAATTAAAACACCATTAAGTAGGGTAAATATGTGTGTGTGTGTGTGTGTGTGTGTGTGTGTGTGTGTGTGTGTGTGTGTGTGGAGAGAAAGAGAGAGAGAGAGAGAGAATGTTTGACAGGTTCAACTGGGGTAAAATTATTGAATTGGTAAGTGCCTTGTCCCAGCAAGTAAAATGTTACCATGGTTTGGAGGTGTGTAGTCAAAGAAAGAATGGTGTCAGTATTCCTATAGAAATACTAAACATGCATAGAATTTTGCTTCTTTTTGGTGAACTTACATAGGGTATCACGTGCCAGACACAGGACTGAGCACCTAGCATATGGGACTTCATCCATTAGGAGGTACGACTACTATTCTCATTATACAAAAGAGGAAACTGATGTGTGGCAGGATTATGTGATGCCCCCCCCCCCCGCCCCGTTTCACTTGCAGAAAGAACCGTAACTAGATTAGACAGACAGACTCAGCTCCTAGTATAGCAACATGCTGGACTATTTTGGCTTACTTAAAATTACTGCATTATTCGTTGAAAATGTTTATCTCCCAGACATTTTAAGATATTCAGTGACCCCTAAATTTCATCAATGTGTTTTCAGTAAATAGATACTTATTCTATTGCTAATGAATCCAAACATCTTTAGATCAGTTAATAGGACATATTGAGTGTGTATGTGAGGGGGAAAGTAGCATAAAGCATTCCAAAGAACAATACAAATAATCTCTTTAATGACCACTGTCTGAGATATTTTTATGTTATAATTCTCCTCATTGCTGTGGAAAACTGAGCAGACTGAAAATGTAAATCCTCAGGAAGCAATAGCTACAGAATCTCTTGAAGCATTTTGTATCGCTCTTCCATAATCTGTGTAACATAAAGCAAATGCATCTCATGTTATCAGTTAGATACAGTTTCCAGCCCATCACATTTATGAAGGTCGCAAGCCGTATGATTAAGAACACAGGTTTGGGTGTCAGAAATCCTTGAGTTCATTAAGAACATAGGTTTGGGTGTCAGAAATCCTTGAGTTCAAATTCTGTTTTCACTGCATACTCTCTGTAACTTTAAGCCTCAGCTTTTTTTTTAATCTATAAAAGGGAACAAAAATACTACTCATAAGTTTTTTGTGCATATGAGGTGATCAGGTAGATATAATGTATGTGAAGCAATGACCACCTTCTCCCTGCAGTAAATTCTCCTTAAATGTGGGTTTATGTACAGTCATGTACCTGTGTGCTTAGGTCCAGTGATTTTTCGTGAGGAGATAATTATGTCCAGTCATATTTCCAGAGATGGGTTAGGCTACTAACTATGGTTACCTTACTAGGAGTCCCTTGAGAACCCCTTCTGTTGTGGCCATAATCCAACCATTGAGCAAACACCAGGAGAGCTATGGCCATGCTCTGTTAGCTGGGGAGGCTCTGGAGCTCCTAAAGACAGTGCCAGTGGCCATTTCAAGCGCAGCAGAAGTTAGTGGAGGGTGAGTGGCACTGTGGCAGGAATTGAAGGCACCGGCTTCCTATCTTCAATCATAGATGCTTCTTACCTTCCAGTCAAGACCGGTGTTGAGCAGGGTCCCAGGGAGCCATCATCTTACCCTCTCCCTTTCCCCAGCCGCTCTCAGGATGGTTTCCTGCTATGACTGCATCCATTTTCCCTCCTTTGGATAACACAATCCTGATTTTCTTTGGGAAGCCACCTCTGCGTCCTCAGCCGTGTTGTTTTGGCTGGATCCCGATCAGCTTAAAGCAACTGGAATACCCAGACTCCTGCCACATGACTGGTTTGGGATGGGGCACAGAAGGCAGTCCAGGGGATGGAAGGAGATCCTGCTGGGGGTCCATGAAACAGAATCTTCTTCTCCTTTTCTAGATTGTGGGGTAAGAATATGTGAGCTGCGGAATGTTTACAGCCACGTTGCTTCTGTAAGACAAGATCATGGCGGCTCAGAGTAGCCACTAGGGAAGACGTTTAAATAGCCGGAAGAAGCCTAGCTTGCAACTAACCCTGCATTTGAACTTTATGGGTAAAGAGCCAGTAAATACTCCTTTTCTTCCTCCTCTTCCTACTCCCCTTCTCCTTCTTCTTCTCCTTCTTTGACTAATTTAAGTCAGTTTTCATTTGTGTCTAAGATCTCCCGATTCACCCACATTTTATTTCCATAACATCTTCATCTTTTATTGTAGAACATATCCTGTGCCTTGCATTTATGGGTACTTATGTCCACATGTCTGTATCTTGCACGAGGCGCAGGGGCGGGGTTGGGTAGGAAGGATAATCTAGATGATTGTCTTCTTTCTCTCCCCTTGGGACATGGTAGTATTTTTACATGCAGTCAGTCCTCAAGAGGGATAATTGTTGAATGAACAAACAAACAAACGAATGAACGAATGAATGAACATATAGCTGTAATAATACAGCTTTAAACATTTCTCAGGCTTGGCAAGGTGATATTATTTGCAGTTTACTTTTTAAATTCCCAGCGACTAATGAGTTAGCTATTATTTAACTGATTTATTTCCACTACAAAAAAAGAGAGGTAAAGCAAAGATAAAGGGTCCCGAACCTTTCCTCTGATCCTGGGTAAAAGAAAATTGTGTGGACTCACACTGGAGATGGGAAAGCACTTTTTCTTCCTAAGGAAATACCGTGTGACGAAGGTCCCAGCACCGGTGTGTGTGGGGGGGGGCAGGAGTCTCGGTTCAGCTGTACAGATACCTGGAGCCCTGGTGTGGTGAGTTTGCTGGAAAGGCCTGGCAGCCATGGAACGGCAGGTGGATGTCTGGAAGGGGATAGGAGTAGTGAATTCTGAGCCATCCGGCAGGTCCTCCAGTCCTCCGCTGTTTTTGTTGATTTCAGTTTATTTTTCCATGAGAATGTTTGGTGACCTGTGGGAGAACACAGAGAAGTGCTGCTAGAACAATCAACCATTTTTAGAAGGATTTCTTACGATCAGTATCAGGCTGGAGTTGATACGCTCTCTTGCTGCTCCATGGTGCAGTTATGGGTTTGGGGCAATGGATACCTCATGCAGTAAAGTGGGTGATGGTGACTTATCTGGAGGGCATGTGTGGAGGGGAGACACAGTGCAAGAACCTCTTCGTGCCTCTGCCAAGGGTGGCCATGGCCAAGAGGAAAGAGCAACAGCTAGACGCGGAGCCCTGGCTGGTGTTACATGGAGGCTGAGTGTTTCTCCTTTACAGTGGGAGGCCCTGGCAGAGACCAGCTCTGTGGTGGAGACTGAGCCACAGCTTTTCACTGTATCAGAACTCGGCTTCCCTTTGATCCCAGAACCCCTGAGTCTTTGCTTATTATTTTGTATTTTGTATTAGTTTTTGTATCTGATATTTATTTAATACCATCCAGCTGGTGGGTTCGATTACTGAATCTATTCTAATGAGAGGAGCTAATCCCCTGAGAAGATGAGCACCACCTCCTAGAACAGATTGTAGCCATGGTCCTGGGCTCAGGAAGTACACTGCAGTGGGAGCCCACCCCCTCAAGCTGCTGGCTTCCCCACTCAGTGGTTCTCTGAGCTTGGGCAAGTTACTCCCTTTCTCCATGTCTTAACTCCTTACCTGAAAAATGGGATAAAAATAGCACCTCCTTCATAAAGTCAAACAGATTAAAACATGTGTTTGGGACGTAGGAAGCACAGTACATTATTGGCATGTAGCAAGTACCCAGGACATGTTAGCTGAAACTTTATGTTTAGCACATTGAATCCGTAAAAATCACAGCTCCTATTTATGGGTGGAAGGCTCTTTGTGATGAAATTAAATTTCTGCCTCACCTATCCACTGACCTAGGACTCTTATATCCCCTCTCAAGATAAAAATCACCACCAAACCCACATATTTAAGTCTTGGACTGGTGGGTTGTTGTATCCAAGTCTACCATGGAGTAATTATTTTTTTTTTTTATTTTAAAGATTTTATTTATTTATTTGACAAAGAGAGACACAGCGAGAGAGGGAACACAAGCAGGGCGAGTGGGAGAGGGAGAAGCAGGCTTCCCGCGGAGCAGGGAGCCCGATGTGGGGCTCGATCCCAGGACCCTGGGATCAAGACCTGAGCCGGAGGCAGACACTTAACGACTGAGCCACCCAGACGCCCCTACCATGGAGTAATTATTGAAGTTGCAGCATTGCCCACATCCCCACTGCAGCCCTTTGAAGACACAGCACCAGTAGGACCCTCTGTGTGTTGTTAAATGACCTCGGGGACCCACCTGGAGAGCTGTTCTATTTTCTCTTAACCTCCTCTGTTGCTTTTCATATAAACAAGTGAAACTTTTTTTTAATTAAAAAAATCTGAGGTCAGTTAGGAACGTCCTTGTGACTTTTGTGTAGTGTAAAACAGACCCTCTGGGGAAATGAATCAGGCTAATATCTGGTTAGCTGGCTCATGCTAGGAGCGATCCAATAAAATACCGACTTTCAAGTTCTCTCCCACACCCTTCTTGCTCCTCTTCCCTCTCCTCTCTACAACGCTGCCAGAGCGTGTAGTTACTTGCTTGGCACCAGCCCTCCCTGCCAACGATCAGTTCCAGGAGGACAGACACTGTCTCTCTTCCCTCCACATTTTATTGTCAGAGACTAGTGTGGTGCCTGATTCATAGTACTATATTTAGTAAATATTTGGTAAGCTACTAATGAACATCCAAATGTTGGCTAGGAAAACAGAGCATGCTGAATCCCAACATCAGCTGATTTGGAAGGGTGGGTCAGCTGTTGCCAGAGAGCCACACAACTTCTCCCTGAAGAACCTACTGGTGAACTTTTGTGGCATGTTTCCCTGTGTGCTGACCGATGAATGAAAGGTAATACATAATATTTTGTGGTACTGAATGACATCCATTTTAAGTTAGAATTTATACACGGCTATAAATTCTGTGTGTTTATTCCAATTCCAAATTCTATGTGTTTATTCCAAGCTGCTCAAAGGAATTGGAATAAACATACACAAAATCTCTCCTTTCAGAAATTCCATCAAAAACATGGTTCAAGTAAATGGAAGTGAGTGGTTGTGTTAATCCAACTTGGGAGTGGTCTTTCCATTGCTCTTTATGTTGTAATTGCATCACTTCAATTTTTTTTCTCATTATACAACATACCCGCTGATAAGAAATACTGATACATACTAATACTTTCCTCCCAAAAATGGGAAAAGAAGTCCTTTCCATTTATTTTCAACCAGAGACGACTTAGATTAACAACTGATTAACAATTGAGAATATATCCTACTTTTATAGATATGTAAATCTGCTGAATTTATTTTATTGAAATTAACATGATTTTTTCTATCTTCTCTTTATTATAGAAACAAAATCTACGTTAAAAAATCAAACCATATGAAATATTAAGAAAATGAAAGTTTCAAGTAATCTCATGCCCTAGAGTCACTCTACTCAAAAACATGGTCCCTAACCCTGCAATGGTCTGCCTCAAACCATTTGTTACTAGTCTGCTAGGATGTAAGGAAACTAAACAGTTAAAAACTTTAACAGCAATTTGACATTTTAATTGTATTTTATAAAACTTTTGTTTCCCAAAGGATTAGAAAAAATAACGAGTTTTAAAGATCTGGTTCTTCACCACAGATAGACTGAAAAACACTGGATTAGAAAGAGTTTGCTTTATGTTCGTTGAGATCATTTTCAAAACCTAGGCTACTCTATCTGTGTGTCTATGTATGAATACCTGCCTATCGATATACACAGACACACGGCACGTACATGTATTTATTCACAAGACCTATATATGGAGAGAAACACACATACACAGATGTACAGATATATATAACAATACTGAAACTTTAACAAAAATGAAATTCCAATAATGAAACACAGAGCATATGTTTTCCTGTTTAATCCTCAAAATGGCAACAGGAATGGGCTACAATAATTGGCCCTATTTCACAAAGAGATTTCTGTTCCCTAAACTCAATAATAAATTCTCAGCAGAAGTAAGTGCTCAAAGGAATTTCACATTGAGGTATGCATCTAGAACTTTTGAAAAGACACACACACACAGAAAAAAACTGAAATAACTCAGAATTAGAGCCAAGACTCCAGAAAGTGGACTCAACCAACAAAATCTTGTGACTGCATCTGGCACGTGAGGACACGAGATCTATGATAAATAATGTGTAAGGTGACATCATGTCCACTCGCCAAGTTCTGTGCTGACCATCATTCCATCTGTGACTAGATTCCAAGTCTCTGGGGGCCTCTCTTCTACCAAGTAACCAACAGTGGAGTATCTGCTGATTGTACGTCTTGCCTCCTGGGCCCTCCTCCTGCTCACAGTAGGTGTTGATTCCAGAGATGGAAGTCAGGGATAGAGTCAAGGGTAGGTCGTCCTGAGGGGCAACCCCAAGCGATCCTCTGTGCTGACTCTTCTACCGTGAGCAGGTACACTCAGCAAAATTCCCAGGAAATTCTCTGGAAATCTGAGCAAAGCATACATGGCCAAATAATATAAGCATAGAAGAATATTTTGCCAATAATTTATGTGACACTTCTTTTTGCTCTATGTGAATACATCCCTAATTCCTGCATTTAAAGTACCAAATCAGGGGTGCCTGGGTGGCTCAGTCAGTTAAGCATCTGCCTTCGGCTCAGGTCATGGTCTCAGGGTCCTGGGATCGAGTCCCACGTCGGGCTCCCTGCTCAGCGGGGAGTTTGCTTCTCCCTCTCCCTCTGCCTGCTGCTCCCCTTGCTTGTGCTCTCTCTCTGTCAAATAAATAAATAAAATCTTAAAAAAAAAATAAAGTACCAAGTTAAAGTACCCAGGTCACTGATTTTGGTCACTATAGGCTTATTTTGTAGAGGTAAATAGTTTTACTTGTGGAAAGCCTACTTGCAAGCTTCTCTGTCTCAGTTTTCTCAGGAGCTGTACATTCATGGCAAATTATCCTTTTTTCTCTCTTTTCCCCCTCCTCTGAAAGAAAACCTAATATCTACTTTGTATATAATTGGTGACAATTCTGGTATAAGAATTTGACATATGTTCCTATTGAAAGGGTCACTGATTTGCTTTATTTTTAATCTGCAATAAGAACTGAAATCATCAATCAAGGAACTTTTTTTGTTTTTTTCTCTATGAGACAGTGAATCATAAGGATGAGACCAAGCCAATGTACCTCCATTCTGTGGGGCTTCTCAGCCACACCTGGATCACCCCATCTGAAATACTTCCCATGCTGTCTGACTGCAGTAGGTCAGCCACCCGATACAGATGATTAACCTCACAGTTCAAAAGAAGTGAGAATTTCAGTGGGAAGTTTTCACTTCTGGTATTCTGTTTGCTGATTTTTACAATCCAAATCCTGATAGTTGATTGCTAAATCTCTATGATCATAAATTAGACCCAGCAGAAGGAAAATAAAGGATTTTTTGGGGGGAGGGCACTTTGTCACAGGATATATAGTGCTAATTATATTTCTTTAAAAAAAACAATGTATAGCCATTTATATGAAAAGTCAGAAGGGTATATAAACCCAATGATGAAAGGAAGTTGTTCATGAAAGAGAAGATTATAGGTTTTTTTTCTTTTTTTGGTTTGTATTTATGTTTTTTTCCTGCAATAACTATTATTGTTTAATTAAAATAAGTTTTTAAAGTAGAGTATTATACATAATTTCAGTTATTTAAAAAATAAAAATTTTAATGAGAAGATTATTTTCCTTTCAGGAGAAAATTATTGTGCTTCATATTTGTTAAACATGTGGTAATTACAATAAGGAAGGAATGAAATACACTTGAGCTTTGTATCTAACAAACCTGAGCTTAAAATCCTGGTTGCCAGATAAAACACAACCTATCAAGTTAAATTTGAATTTCAGATCCCAATTTCTTTTTAAATATAAGTATGTTCCATCTATTTTATGGAACACACTTATATTAGAAATTATTTGTTGTACACGTGGAATTCAAATTTAACTGACAATGATTTTTATTTACAAAAGCTGGTAACCCCAGTCATTGGGTAGGTTACTCTCTGTCTGGATATTAGTGTTCCCATATGTCAAACGAAGAGAGTTACCTACAGCATTGGTTTCTCTGAGGATTATGGGGAAAAAACATTTTCTGTGACGTTCGTGAAGCTTATGCTCCGCCTTCTGGCTACATCTGCACAGTCCCATGCCTGATTTTATATTCATAATTTTCTTAAAACCTCCCCTGCCCCCAACTATATAAACTGTGGGGCTCTCTGCATTTCCCATCCTCCCTTGGAGAAACATTTATGTGTATTAAGCAGCTTGCACAGAGTAGGCATTCAGTAAGAGTAAGTCCTTTTTCCTGATGACAGGCATGCGATAAAACTGAGTGTTACATAAATGCATAAATAAATAAATATTTATTTAGCAGCCCTGAGGGAACATTCTGGTTAAACCTTTGGTCAGTACTTACTTGAATCAAGAGCGCTAATGACCTTTCTTAATTTTTTTATTCTCTCATTGTCTGTGGGGTTGCATATGGTTAAGTGACCTATTATTTGCCCCAAACTTTAATATGAGAAGAATACTGTTTGCAACTCTATAGAGGTAAACAAGAAAGTAAACTTAGGCTTGATTCAGTTTGGTGCTTAGGAACAAGATGGAATTCAAATGTTATTTGAAGGGATAAATTTTGATTCATGAGGTATGAAGTAGGTAAAGAAAATATTTTCTTTTCAGTTCTCACTGTGTGCAGGCGGAGGCCAGCCTAAAGTGGGGTGTGCAGGGACAGAGCCGATGGCTCCTTGTAAGTGCCCACAGGAATATAATTATATGGATTCTGGGAGACTAGTAGCCCTCCTCTGTTGGCAGCCACGTACATCAACAGAGACTCAGGAGAGAGCCCACTCTTGGTTTGGGAAATAACTTAGACCAAGAAATGAATCACAGTAAAGAAGAGACTGGAGAGAGAGTTATTTGCCTTCTCCTCACCAAAAAGAATGAGTTTTCAGTACCCTACTGGAAAAACACAGATCCTTTGCATTCATATGTGCATTTTCCCCTCCCTGCCTCAATAACTCTGGATATCTCTTACAGAAGAACACTTAAAAACACAATGGCTGCAAATTTTATTTATTAGTGACCCCCTCGATACTTACCAAAATTTATCAAAACCCAAATTTCCTATTTTCTTTTTTTTTAAGATTTTATTTTTCATTTGACAGAGAGAGACACAGCGAGAGAGGGAACACAAACAGGGGGAGTGGGAGAGGGAGAAGCAGACTCCCGCAGAGCAGGGAGCCCGATGCGGGGCTCAATCCCAGGACCCCAGGATCATGACCTGAGCCGAAGCCAGACACTTAACGGACTGAGCCACCCAGGTGCCCCCCTCCTGCTATTTTCACTGCAAAATAAATTTTAAGCTTTAAAGAGTAAAAAAGAAAAAAAAAAAAGGTACATTTCAGAATTATTTTTTCAACACATTTAAAGAACAAACATGAATTTTAATGCTCTTTCATTATTATGTTGACAATATCTAAATCTGCAAAAGAGGAGTTAATGGCTCATCATTAGACTCAGGGCAATTAACTGCAAATTAGACTGGCAGAAAAAAGATAAGAACCTTTGAATCTGGGCATGGAACCACTCAGCGCATCGTTATTTTACTCATGAAAAGGGCCATTTATTCTTAAATGGATTCGTTTTTGAAACTACAATGAGAGGAAAGGAAATTCACAAGGAAACATTCTTACAAGTAAGCCAGGAGACTATTGATCTGTGAAGGATATTTGCTGAACAGGGGGACAAAAACCAACATGAGCTTTGTCGCCAGGACCTGTTTCCAGCTTTTCAGAGCAGGTGGTGTCAGGGAATGGGCAGAGTCTGACACACACACAGACCCCAGGCCGGCCGCCCTGCGCTCGGGTGCTTGCGGGAGCGCACCGTTCACGCGGGAGCTTGAAGGCCTGCTCACTGACCCAGTGGTATCAGACATTTCGCCTTACATCCTCTCCTCCTGCTACTTAGAAAATAGAAATGGGCAATGGGCCATTGCTTGCCTTGAAGAATGTAGATGCTACTGTGTTTTTCGTTGCAGAGACCGAACAGATGTAATAGGAAAGCACAGGATCTTACTGTGTTTTCCTAGCAGTCTTAAGAAAAATAGGGGAGTGGAAACTCCACCGCCTGGCTCATGAACGTCAGAGACATTAACAACCTGGTCGAGGCCGAAGGTGAAGGTCCTAAAAATGGCACCGAACTGCCTGAAGTCTGAATAGCAAGGGCATTTTGCAGATTAACATCCATGACTCCACAGTCTGCACTGGGACGCTCACTGGAAGCTCCTTGGTGCTTTCTGATCACGTGTCGACCTCCTCCTCCTCCTCCCAACCCCCTCCTCCTCCTCTCTTCCCCCTCTTCCTCCTCCTCTCCCTCCTCCCCCTCCCCTCTTCCTCCTCCTCCTCCTCCTCCTCCAATTTCCAAGCCAGAACTGAGGCTTGAGAATTGCTGGTGGCCCATCTCAATCCCTATTTCAGGGCGAGTAAGAATGATCACGCTTGTGAGAGAAAGGCCTCCGCTCCAGGCGCCAAAATCATCTTCCTTATCTAGGTCAAGGAAGCCTGCTTCCTTTTTGGTTGTTCAGACTCCTTAGTGTAATTCAGCTGCTCCTAGGAGAGCTTTAGGCTCTGCTGACAAAATAGACCATCTCCTAAGGCAGAATCAATCTATCAGCAGAAGGAGATCTATAAATGTATTTCTGGCAGATCTTGCGACCACCCTACGACGTAGAGCGGCCTGAATCCTTATGTTACATTAGATGGGAGGGAAGTGAGTCTCTAGTAATTTCCATGACTTGTCTTGGCCATAAGGCCTGCTGGGGGCCCCACCTTCAAACATTAGGCTCCTGCACACACCTTCACCAGGAAACCCCTTCTGCGCGCAAAGGCAAAGCCGGTAAAATAGTTAACAGCTACTTGCTGCTGTTTTGCCAATTCTGCATTTTGGCCACGAGTTAGCGTTTCTCGAGTAACAGAGGTTTGAGTGGTAACTGTTGAAAAGTGTTCCTGCTAATATATACCCTCCGAGAGGTTACTTTGCTGTTTGATTACCCTGAGCTGCTTTAACTATTCTACCCTTTCCTCATGTTGTGCTTTAATGTCAGGAGCTCATAGGGATTTTAACAGGGTAGATATAATCAAATATTGGGGCACTTGGGTGGTTCAGTCACCAATTGAGCATCTGATTCTTGGTTTTGGCTCAGGTCATGATCTCAGGGTCCTGAGATTGAGCCCCACATCGGGCTTCATGCTGAGCATGGAGTCTACTTGAGATTCTCTCTCTCTCCCTCTCCCTCTGTCTCTCCTCCCACTCTCTCTCTGTGTCTCTCTAAAATAAATAAATAAATCTTTATATATATATATATATATATATATATATATAAAATCAAATATTGAAGTATATTTCAAGGGCTACTGAAGAAGCCTCCTTGTTTTGGCTCGGGGTCGGTCCCATAGCCTCTTGTTGTGGGTTGGAGTTGTCTGCATTCCTGAAACGTGATGAAAGCATCCTGGGAAGTGGGGGGGGGGGGCGTCTTATTCTAACCTTGGCTGCTCCCAAGGACACCGGATTCTTTTCTGAGGAAAGTGGCTTTAGGAAAATGAGAGAAATCATCTTATAATTTGCCATTAGTTCACATTCATGTTCACGAACTCTTTGGCAGTTATGAATAACTGAAGGAGAACACACATGTGAAAAAAAGGTTGCCCAAGTTTACTACGCTGGAGAGAACAGTCCGTTTTTATTTCTTTAAACAGCTTTTCTGTAGGAGTCAAGACCCTTGACTAAGATTGGTCATTGTACCATTAGAATTTGAAAGTGTATTTTCTTCATTTACATGAAAGATAAATCCTGCCACCGAGAATCTTATCTTTTTTATAAATAAGCCAATATTTTCCTAAACCATATGGTTTGTCCATTGGATTTCTTGTTTCTGGGTTGTAGGAGTTACATGAAAGACATGATTACCAAACATGCAAAGTCAATGTCATCCTGTACGTGAGTTCCATTCTCTCATCTCTCAGTATCTCCAAGTTGAAAAATGTCATTTTGGACATTGGCTAATAGAATGTGCTTCAGGGCAAGGAACTTGTAGTCTAAATTTTCACTCCCTCAGAAAATACTAATTTCCCCACATGTCTTTTTTTCAGGGCTGTAGAAACTACGGCGCCACCGTATTTAAAACCATGTTTTACCTTTGTAATCTGAAGTTTAATATGATCTCAAAAGACTGGTCATGAAGGATGAACATGGCTCTTTCCACTGATCTTAGAAATGAGAGTTGTCATGGGGATAGAAGACTTGTGAATAACATAAAAAATGGAAACACAGACTCCCTTTGCTCTCATACAGCACGATAAAGTACAAGTCTCTTGTTCTTAACCACCCCCTTTTGAAAAAGTGGATAATTCCACCATTTGTTCTCAAAAGAAAGGTTTTCGCTAGAGAGAGACAGCTTGAACAGTCTCATCTGCTTGCTCAGCTCCCCAAGCAGGTAATTGTAGAGAGAAAAGACAATTCTTTGATCTCAGTGAGGTGCTAATTTGTAAGATTTTGGAGCTGTTTGGGCCTTAGGAAGCAGGGATCAGTCCGTAAACAATGGCATTTATCTGGCAGCCGATTACGGACACATTACTATCTCCGTGCTTATTCATTTACACTGGTGTTTGAAGACAGGACCGTGTGTCAATAAAGGAATTAGACCAGACACCTCTGTCCATCAGCTTTATCTCAGTTTGCTGACAGGAACAGTAGGGGACGGTAAGCAACAGAAGACACTTCAAAGTGTCCTAGCCTCGCTTCTGCAGCTAAGACAAACAACATTTACTGCCTCAGCAGTAGCACACAGCGAGCGTAAGACAGCGGAGGAAGATGAAAGAATGAGCCCAGTCATCAAACACAGACCCGCCCACACCCCACTCCCGGCGGCTCCCTCGGCTTCGTGAAGGTTTCCGCCCTCAGTGGTGCTGCTTCGGACCTCTCCTTGAGAAGCATGGCAGGGAAAGCGTGCATGAGAAACGTCTACCTGACTCTTCACCAGCTACCCCTCATTCAAGATTTCAATATTAAGTCATTCATTGCTTTCAGCATCTCTGCTGTACACAAGCCAAGTGCCTACCCTGTGCTAGGACCTGTGCTATGACAGACACCTTGAGAAACAGCCCGAGGCTCCAGCACAGCACAGTTCATAGGCGGATGGAAAGGGTATTTGAGGGGGCTGGGCAGATGTGGTCTTCCACGGAACCAACTATACCTTGAAAGGATCCAAAAGTGCCATTTCTGTTTTTAGCACCATCTAAACAGAAAATAACTGGAACAAATACTTGATAGCACTGTCCAGTGAAAACATATCCCAGCTTTCTCCCTCTGCACTTCTAAGTTGGGAATTATGTGTCAGCGTATTTTATACACAATTTAGTTAATTTGCTGAAATATAGATTCATTCGTTTATTTGGGAAATTTTTTACTGAATATGTACTACATCAATCCATGCTCCGGTCTGGGATAAAACACAGAACAAGACAGACTAGATCTCTGCTTTAGTGTGAGGAAATAAACAAAAGGCTGGTTAATTGCGGGGTGTCCGGAAATCATATAAAGTGAGCAGAATAAAGAGGAAGTGGTAGGATATGGGGTAAATATGGGGGATGTTGGTATTTTAGAGCAGGTAGTCATGAAAAGAAACTGCGATGAGAAGAAGTAATAATGAGGAGAAGGAGTTTCCTGTCAGGGACCACGCATGGAAATGCCGAAGCAACAGAGGGGAGAGCAGGACAGCTGGAGCCGAGGGAAAGTGGCGTCAGGCACGATGGACAGCAGAACCAGACAGGTGGACAGGACGTACGTCCCAGATGAAGTCAGAGGTGATGAGGATCACGCTGTGTGGGTGCTTTCCGGGGGGGGGTGAGAATTCTAGAAAATATTCTAACTTTAGTCCACCCACACACAGCATTTGACCGAGTTCATTTCTCCTTTCTCCACTCGCTGGCTGTTCCTTCCCAGCCTCCTGTGCTGGCCCCTCCTCATCCTCTTCCCTTGTCTATTTACCTTCACTTCTTTGATGATCTCACCCCATCTCGTGGCTTCAAATAACACCTCTACAAGAATGGTCACCAAACATACATCTCTAGCCTGTACCTCTCCTCTGCATTCCAAGCTTAGATTTCCAACCTCCTGTTTGACATCTCTGCTGGGATGTCTGCTGTATGTCTCACAGGCATCCCAAGCAACACCAAGCTCCTAATAAGTACCCCCAAATCCCTTTTCCCCTCAGAATTCCATCTTAGGTGATGGCAATCACCAATCTTCAGTGGATCAGACTGAAAACTGGGCAGTCACTCTTGACTCCTCTCTATCCCATCTCATGGAAGCTAAGTATCTTCTGGCTCGCCCAATTCTAGGATCTCCCCTGAGGCACTGCAGTAGAGTTCTAACTGGTCCCACCTGGGCCCTTGCTCCCCTACAGAAGATTTCCGTCACCTACAGTAGCCCCTGTCCTCTTAAGCCTGAGTGAGAGCACGCTCTTCAAGACCCCTCACTCAGGGTCTGCAAGGGCTCCATAACCCCCACCTCTATCATCTCTCCGACCCCTGCGACTTCTCTCTCCCCTCCTCATTGTTTCCTCGCTGCTCCTCCTCGGCACCTGCTCTTCCCTCCCTCTTGAACGCTCTTCCCTGCAGACCCCACCTGCTTGCTGCCTCATCTCCTTCAGGTCTTCACTCAGAAGGCAACTTCACAGGGGGCGCCATTTCCTGACCACCCTACTTAACGTTGCAACTCTTCCTTCTCTCAAGCTCCTTGCCCACGTCCCCGATTTATTTTTCCAGAGCATTTATCATTTATCCTAACATGCTACATAATTTCCATTTTTTTCCTCCTTTGTTATCTCTTTCCCCTCTTTAGAATGTAGGTTAAATTTGGTAGGACTTTTTGTCCATCTGGGTCACTACCAAATTCCCAGCTATGTAAATAGTACCAGGAACATGATGAGCAGATAATAATAGATTATCAAACTAATAGGTGGGAAGCTATGGAAAAGCTTCAGCAGGGAATGGCAGAATCTGGCTTGTGTTTAAGATGATCATTTTGCCTCCTCTGGAGGGAACGGAGTGGAGGGGTGGAGCTGGATTTGAGACAGCAGTTAGGAAGCAAGAGTAGTAGTTCAGGTAAGACACGGGGTTGGTTGGGACCCAGGTGGCCGTAATGGAAGGAAGAATGTTGATGATCTCTTTGGGGGGCTACTTTGTAGCACTTACAGTTCCTTTTATGACCAGAACACTTCTGATCATTTCTGTGTTGAGCACAGCTGTATAGAGTCTCAACCTCCTTGATTGCTCTCTTGCTTGTACAAGAGAAATTCAAATCAAAGCTGATGGCTTTGTGGCCTGGAGGAGGTTTAAGGGAATGATCCCAGGTGGCTCCTAGATGTCCGGCTTGAAATATGTGGGTGAGTGAAGGTGTCATTTACTGAGAAGAAGGTCAGAGTGGGCGACAGTTTTAGGAATTGTTTCATTGGAAACAATACCTCTTAGACGTCAAAGGCTAAATGACAAGGGCAAAGCTGAGGCATATATAAAAATATATCCTATAGCAGAGAGGTTAACAATAGAGAAAAATTTGGAAGTTATCATATGTGGATGGTTTTTAAAACCACTCAGCTAGATAACCTCATGCTTAACTTGATCAGAGGAATTAAATCCAGCAGAAGAGATTGAGAAGGAACATTCCAGAAGCACAACACTTATGGTGGGTAAAGAAGACTTTTGAGATTATCTAGATCCTAGAACAGGCTGGCAATCTGCAGCCAATGGAGCAGATCTGGCTTCATGCTCGTTTTTGTATTGCCCATGAGCTAAAAATGCTTCTTACCAATGATATTTGCAATTGAATGGATGATAAGGTACACTAACTTTGTACTCCAATAAAGTAAAATGTTTTTCCCAAAAAGGGGATTCCATTCTTCTCATTAGTAAGCCGGTATTCCCAGTTTATATATATATATAAAGAGAGATACAATTATTTTTATCATATATTATATTTCATCAGTTAAAAACATTTGTGGAAATTTGTTTTCTCTCCTGTTATTCTTGATTTTACCTTTTGTTCTACAAAGGGTAAAAGCCTAAAATATTTAGTATTTGGTCCTTATAGAAAAGTGTACCCTACTTTATTTTTTTAAAAGATGTTATTTATTTATTTGAGAGAGAGCGTGAGAAGCAGGCTTCCCACTGAGCAAGGAGCCCAATGCTGGACTTGATCCCAGGACCCTGAGATCATGACCTGAGACAAAGGCAGAAGCTTCACTGACTGAGCCACACAGGCACCCCGAGTGTGCCCTACTTTAGATTTATTCTTTCATAGTGAGGAAAGAATTATTTAGGTTATTTTTCAGTGTTACCCTGAGGAAGAGCAGGACTCACATCCATGCCTGAACTTCTGGTTGCATTCCTACTCCAAGGTACTGTGCTATATTCCTCTGTCATATATGGAACAGTCTAGCAAATACTTACATCACCGAGTAGGAAAGAAACTTGATCATGCCATGGAAATGCTTTGTCAATTAAAAAATGAAATCAATGCAACAAATTACCAATGCTTAATATGTTCAACTAGAAAACTTTATTGTGTTAATTCAAGGAAATCATTCCATCTGTTTAAACTTCAGTGAGAGAAAGCCATCTCTCTGACTGATTTTTCCATTCTTTAAAATAGTGTGATGGGATTATGGCAATTACCCAAATAATTCATGTCAAATAATGGTATGAAATGTCAAATATCTGTGTATGTATTTTTTCTTGCCTATTTCCCAGACAGAGATGTAAGAATAGATGCTAGGATAAGGAGCTTCTCTTTATCTTCATTTTGGGCTTGGGTTGGTACCACTGTTTTCTATCACTCTGTATTCTTCAAACATCTTCACTTCTCACACACCAACATCTTGGAAATTTAGCGTGACCACACTTCCCATACATTTACCATTGCTTTTTAAAAACTGTGGTAAAATACACGTAACATAAAATGTACCATCTTAACCATTTCTAAATGCATGGTTTGGTAATGTTAACGTATATTCACATTGTCATGCAACCAATCTCCAGAATTCTTAATCTTGTAAAACTCAAGCTCTACACCCTTTAACCAACAACTCCCCACTTCCCCATCCCTGAGACCCTGGGCAACAACCATTCTATTTTCTCTTTCTGGGAACGTGACTATTCTAGCTACCTCGTAGAAGTGCAATCAGTATTTGTCTTTCTGTGACTGGCTTATTTCAGGAGCCCAATGTCCTCTGGGTTTATCTATGACGTAGCATGCATCAGAATTACCTTCCTTTCCATTGTCTGTAGTGTCCACATTTTGTTTATCTGTTCATCCGTTGATGGATGCTTGGGTTGCTCCCACCCCTTTGAATAATCCTGTTGTGAACACGGGTGTCCAGCCATGGTCTTATAACCTGAGTCACGTGTCCACACCTCCGACTGCTTTTCTCCTTTTGCAGGGACTATTTTTCATGAGATGGGTGACACCAGACAGGGGTCTTGAAACAGATGAAAAGAAGATGCCTCTTCCTGAGCAAGTCTAGGAAGCCCTCCTGGAAAATGTCTTTCCTTCCCTTTTTGACTCAGAAGGGGGTGTCCATCCCTAGACCAAGCATCTTGAGCATGCAATATTATTGAAGAGAATGGGGCAAGACAAAGGTCCTGGGTTAGGAAACCAGTGTTTGGGCAGATGTACATCCAGCCTCCCAGGAGGGGACCGCTGAGGACCCCTCTGATAAATATTCCCTGCCTAGGGTAGTTAGCAAGAGGCAGGGGAATCAAAAGTTGAACTGAAATACAGAAAAGAACAAAACTCTAAACATTTATAAGTGCAATAAAGTTTATAAGCAAAACTTTATAAAACTTGGTAAGCCTAAATTTAAGGAGAACTAGTCCTAGGTGAAGGAGCTTTGCGAATTCTGAGTCTTGGCTCTGCTACTAACTAATCACACAACTTTTGATAAAACCACTGAGCTGCTCTGAGCCTACATGTCCTCACCTTAAAAACAGGAAAAATCATACCTGCTTGGCAGGCTCATTTTGAGCGTTGTGATACCAATCATATAGTTCACTCAGCAAATGGTAGATCCTTTCGTGCCATGACTTTTATGGTTGTTAAGTATAGAGGCTAGACGTTGGGCCAAGGAAACTCTTATTTTTCATGTGGGGGCACAAAAATAATCAATGTGAAAGAACTTTAGTATTTTAGTAAAAATCGAAGTCTTTCTAGCTTCACATACATGTGTGTGGAACCCACATATTTGACAAAATGTATCCACTGCGGATGTCCTTTCTTAAGAAACTTTAGATGCTAAACATAGGTACTCCTGAAAAAATTGACATATTCCAGGTTGATGAGTAATTCAGTATTTATAAAGCTGGTGTTTAGACATGAAGGCCATTTGGAGAAATCGTAGGTTTCATTCTGTCTGTGCCTGGATTAATGTTACACATCAGAGTCTAAGAATCCCCTAAATAAACACCATATGCCTCTGAATGTTGACTTTCTGATTCTGTAGCCAATCCTTTTAATAAATTTCAATGCGCAACCTACAGTCAGCATCCTACTCCCTTAAAGGCACGTAGTCATGTGGCAGACAAAGAGGTTCCTCAAAGTGCTGTCACAGCTGGGCATATATACACCCTCTTAATTATTTCCTATTATTTCCTCTGCTAATTAATTCCTAATCTCTCCTGCTCAGGAAAGCGTATCACTCCAATAGTGGTTTTAAGAGTAGTGTAAGTGCAGCTGTGTTCTTGCCACTGATGTTTCTAGCCCTGCAGAGACACAGAATGAGCAAGAATGACTGAATGACCGCTGCTCTCTCTTTCATCAAGAATGGGGAGTATTCTTGTATTCTTCTATCCATGGTGTTACACACTTCACATCCCATTCATCATTCCATCCACATCATACAGCGGGGCGCAGGGAGGCTGCTGAGATCATCAGTAAACAATGGTCTTTCACAGCATTCTGGAAAGCATGTGAAGGGACTTTTCCCTCAATGTTGATTCCACAGAGATGTGTTGAACCCTGGTGTGTGTTCCGTCACTGTGGTGAGACAATGATGAATAGCCCAAAATCCCTTCCCAAGGTTCTACTGCCTTAGGAAAGAGGTGTATGAAGTGATGGCTTACATTTACTCTGAGCACTTACATACATTGACTCATCATCTGCACGGCAATCTCATGAGTTTGGTATTACCCATTCCCTTCATCCCCCCCTCCCCATAATATCATGATGCCTAAGATTAGTGCTTATTCAGCATCACATCAATAGCCAGAAATTAAACCTCAGGATTTTGACCCTTGAGAATATAGTGATTCTTCTACACACACACACACACACACACACACACACACACACACACACACACACAAGAATTGAGGTAAAAGATGATGGCTATCATAGGACATGGGCAAATGTCCTGAAATGGGTGTTCAGGAAAGGGACCAGGAAGGCTAATATTCATATGGAGCTCTGAAAACTGGATAAGATTTGAATGTGAGCAGAGGAATTTGGGGGAATGGAGAAAGACTGGTGATCAGGGTCCACACTGAGAGTAGGAGTTGCTCTGTTCTGCATGTGAGCTTGTTGGTGGCAAGAGGAGAGTCAATACAAGGTTAAATTGTTATTTTATTTGGTAGGCAATAAGCAGCCAGTGAAAAGATCTGAACAGAAAAAGAGGACATATTCTTAGCCGTCCTTTAGGACATGGAGCTGTAGATGGGTGCAGATGGGATGGGTGGTGACAGAGTGAAGGCAAGGACAAGTCACTGGCAACAGTCTCTACAGCATCCCATTGTCTCCCTACAGAGCACTAAAGGCTCAGGCGGGACATCGTCAGGGGAGAGAGGAGAAAATGGTTTGAGAAAAGGTAGACTCAGAATCAACGGGACTGAGCCAAGGGGTCGATCTCCGAGGAAGGAGTCAGCTGTTCTTGAATGTTCTCTGAGGATTTATGAGGCAGGAAAGAGAGAGGAAACATTCTTAGTGGGAATTGATGTTGTTTCTGCCATGTCAGTCTTGGCCTGCCCCCAAGATAACCAGACAGACAATGGATGACCACTGAATCCTTGATGATTTTCCAATGAAGAGAAGAAATGTGAACTACTGGAGATTATGCATGGAGATTTCTCCTGCTTCACGGGGAATGGTTTCCAATGCTGAATCAATGATTTTACTCTACATTTTCTTTCTTTTTCGTTTATTAAAATCAGAAGAGTCTTTCAGAATGACTACTGATTCAGAAACTTGAAGGCATTAAAAAATGTGAAGTGTTTTCTCTCAGATTAACACTGTTCTACTGCTAGAAGTTAAAATAAGTCATGTAATTATGGATAATATTTATTTGACACAGATTGCTGTTATGAAAGCATCTTTGTATGTATAAAAATGCTCATAATTGGGGAAACACTTACACGGTAGCCACCTGGGTAGAGTCCAGAGTATACATGCGTATAAAAACAATTTTATGTATTTTACTTTTTTTTTATAACATCTATTACTTGTGGTTAGTGATCTTTCATTGCCTTTAATTTGTGGACACTTTCTAACCACCACTTGTGGGTCTTCAGGGAGCAAACTCCTTCACAGAAACATTTATTTGCCACCACAAAGACCGTGAGGATAGAGAGACAATTCAATATTTATTCTGTGTTTAACAGCATCCTTTGAGAGTTGGAGCGAGGCTTTCAAAATGTAAAACCAAAGAAAAAATCATCCCCCAATCCAACCCACCCCCTGGAGTTCTGTGGAGAATGGAACAAATAGGCCTGTTTCTAATACATGTCGTCTGGGAGGCACTTCACAGTGTACTTGACAAAATGATGGCATTGGAAAAATGTAATACAAGAAAAATAAAGCAAAGCTCTGTCGTTGGAGTGTTATCTTATACGATATAGAATTATTCACCTAATCTTTCTGTGTCTCCCCCACGCAAAGTCACCGACAAGCTCGCAACGCGGGTTCCTTCCATTTTTTCAGTGGGGAACATAGGCAAACTATCCACTTTTCTGAATTCTGGTCCTCACATATGGAAATGGAAGAAGAGGACACCTGACTGACTCACGTATGTCACAGAGCACTGTGAGGGTCAGGATCGAAATGAGATGATGTTTGGGGAAGTGTTTATAACCTGTAACATACTACACACAGGTAAGACCTTATTATCTTTAGATTGGGACACTAATACTCTTCCTTTTCTACTTGGTAAGGATGTTGTAAAGAGAAATAAGGTAACATGTATCAAGCACTGAGGGCTTGGAAAGAAAGATATGCAGATGAAGGGCATTATTATCACTTATTACCTTATAATTAATTATATTAACTTTTAATGATAATCCAGAAAACACATGTGTTTGGGCTCTGAATCTGTGGGGAAAAAAAAAATTCAAAAGTTGAAGTACTGGATTTATTTTCTTTTGACTCAAAAAGTGGAGTAAAATCTGGGAAAAACATAGCTTAGGAAGTTGAGGGTCAACCTGAATGATCCCCAGGATAGATCTATGAAAAGGGGTGTGTAACTGTATATTCTTTGGTATCTGGAAAAGCCAGAATTCAGACCTTCCTCCCTGAACTTGTTAAAGACAGGCTTCTTCAAACTGTGGTGCTTTGTTGAATCTGAAGAATATTCAAATATTTAATAATGAAGGCAAAATTTGTCCCTATGATCTGCCCTTTAAAATTCTGTATCCTACTCCCTCCCCAAAGAAACAGTTTCAGTGCCGAATGAGAGACTCAGAACAAAGCAACTTTAGATCCGGGGGTGCGGCAGTGTGTGTGAATAATTAAATTTTTCATATTTTTATTTATTCACTCTCCAATTAAAAGAAATTAGTTGGATTGTATGCTGTCAAATTTGGCAACTCCACTAATTTTCAGACCAAAGCAAAGCACCATGTTTCAGTCAGAAATCTTATATCTTGTCAGTTGAATTAACTTAAAAAAATGGCATAATGTAGGTGAACAAAGACTCTTGGGATTCCTAAGGGATATAAAATGGGCTCAAAACAAAGATAATGCACTGGTTAGGGGCGCCTGGGTGGCTCAGTCGGTTAAGGGTCAAACTCTTGATTTTGGCTCAAGTCATGGTCCTGGGATCGAGCCCCGGGCAGTCTGCTTGAGATTCTATCTCTCCCTCTCTGCCTCTACCCCTCCTCCTGTTCACACTTGCTCTCTCTCTCTTAGATAAATATATAAATCTTTAAAACAAAAGAAAACAAAGATAAAACACTGTTTCTAACATATAGGGTCAAGTAACCCATTCTATTGACCCCATCTTTATGAGACTATCAGAAGAGGCATAGGGAGTTAATTTTAATATTTTGGAGTTATAAAAGAGTGTCACAACAACATTTTGGCCAAAGAAAGTACTATTTACTGAATCTTTCATTTCTAAAACCTCTCTAATTTTCCAAAAATATTAAGCATGTGATAAGTAAAACATTTTGATTTGATTGCGATGAGTAGCACTAAGTTTGCCCAAATATCATAAATTAATAGTAGGATAATATTTTAAAATAGTAATCCTGTCATACACACACCCACCCCAATCAAGGCAGAAACTAGTTTATTAGAAACTCACTGAAGAATTCAGATAACAACGCAATCAGATTCCAAGAGTTGAATTGAAAGCCCAGCTACGGCCATCGCAAAAGACTGAAAAGCAGGCTAGAGGAGCAAGAAGAAGCTCATGTCCTCTGTCCCCCCCTGACCTCTCAGTAGCTGACAATCACTTGAGCTGGGGAAACAGAGGGCCAGGGAGGAAGCAGGGTCCCCCAAAGGGTCCTTGCACTCTGCCTCTGTTGCAGGTTCAAGACCTAGTGGAGGGTGCAACAGGGAGGTTTGAGAGAACTGAGAGCAGAAGAAAGCGGTGTCCTCTTCCCCAGGAGAGCCTGGAAGAGACTGTGTGTGGCCCCTAGGAAGAAGGGCTGAGCTGCCCCACAGAGTTCCCTGCCTCCAGGCTTGGGATGGAAGTAGTAGAATGATTCCCATGCACCCAAGAGCAGCAGGGAATGTGAGGGTCTTGGAGGCAGCCTTGGCTCAGAGCGGAAGAAGAATAGCAGAAAATCAGTGAGACCTGGTGGACTTGAATTGGTCTTTGTGTTAGGAGTAGGATGGGGTACTCCCTGCTCTGCTCAAAATCCTTCCATGCTGTACCTGTCTTCCAGCCCCAGGTGCACGTAATGAGGGGTAGGGATGGAGTGAGATCACGTCTCCACTCCATCACCTGGCAGGGGACGGGCTTGTGTGTTTACAGAGACGACACGAGAGAGAGTTTGTAGACCTGGTCCTTACTCCAAATGTACACAGAGCAAACTGGATTTCTCACAATGACCAGGGAATGCGTAAGGCCTAGGACTTCCTGGAAACGTTCCCCAGGGCCCTTTCGCAAATCTCAGTTCTCCTTGGGTTGGGTTCTGTGCTAGATAGCGCTCCGTTTTCTGCCATCCAGAAGTCTACGTGGCTCAAGCGAGAGTATCCCCAACGCTGACCTCTTGTCTCTTCATGCTGGCTTCCATCCTCGCTTCCCTTTGATTCCATCTACTCAGGTACAACTTGCACTATCATTTCAGGGTTTAATGCTTTTTCCAAGGCACCACATGACCTTTACCAGATGCACGTCCTTAAGGAATATGTTGCAGGCTTTCTTCCCCCCTCTTGCTCCTTCCTGCCCCCACAACGCCAGTATGCAGTGCGCACGCTGCCGCCCACTCCAACTCGTCCACATGCCGTACTTCAGCTTGCTTTCCTCAGAAACGAGGCTTCCTTATATAACTTCTCTGTGAGAAAGCATGAAGCCCTTTTGTTGATTAACACAGTATTTTTTTAACTGTTGATTTCAGCTGTCTGGCTGGAAGGAATCTCTGTAGAAGTCTTAGAGCCAAAATGAAGTCTTAGCCCTACAGGCTGAGAGATGCGGTGCTTCCTTGAGCTACCGTACTAGCTAACCAAAGGGATCTCTCCGGTATTTAAGTGGTCAACTTCAACCACACCCTGTCAAAGGGACCATACCGTGTAGCCTGACTAAACTTTGAGAGCCGTGTCTATAATTAGAATGCTGTAGGGAGCTGGCTTGCTGGCGTTTTGTCATCTGTGCATACTGAATACATTCCCATAACATTGTTTCAGTTAATCGTCCTTTGGGGTCCATCGTGGGGGGTCTAAAAGTCGCTGCTCTTGTATTTCTTCCTACCACGGAGCCTTTGTGAGCACAAACATGTTGCTGAGCTCCTAGGAGATACTGAGCGTCTGTCTGCCCGTGCTTTTTCCCCCCACCGTGTGTGTTGGGAAGGGTGGGGATGGGGGGTGGGGAAGGAATATCAAAACAACAAGAAGGAAATTTACACGTTATTTTAAGTATTAAAGCTGAACTCCGGATATAGCTCTTCCTCAGTGTGGTATGATTTATAACCCAGAATGCTGGAACATTTAAAAATGCAGCTCCGAAAAAAACCCAAACAAAACAAAAAAAAACAGTGTCCTCATTTATTTAAGTTTTCCACTCACTACTTCACATTGTCCCTGCCCTTGGTGACACCGGCCGCTGCTTTGGCACAGGGGTTGACAAACTGTACAGACAGATGTGAAACAGTCTCCCCGGCAAATACTCAACTCTGCATTTGAAGCCTGAAACCAGCCAGAGACAACGTGTCAGCAGATGGGTGTGGCTGGGTTCCAATAAAACTTTATTCGTGGGCATTGAAATCTGAATTTCAGGGGCGCCTGGGTAGCTCAGTCACTTAAGTGTCCCACTCTTGATCTCAGCTCAGGTCTTGATCTCGGGGTCGTGCGTTCAAGTCCCGTGTTGGGTTCCACCGTGGGCGTGGAGCCCACTTAAAAAAAAAATAAATCTGAATTTTGTATCGTGTTCATGGGTCACAAAATAGTCTTTTGATTTTTTTTCAGCTGCTGAAAGACAGAGAAACCATTCTGAGCTTGCAGGGTATACAGAAATGGGTGGCAGGCTGGGTTTGGCTCATAGGCCATAGTTTGCGGACCTCATTTATCATCATCCAGATATAGTCACTTCCTTGGCTCGGGACAAAAAACCAACTGTTTGCTGTAGAACTTCAACTTGACGACTCCTTCTGGCCACAGCCAAACATCATGTACCAGGAGGAGTTTTCATTCCATCCCTCAAATGCTTCCACTTGTTAAGCCAGAAGCTTCTATGATGCAGCGGGAAAAGTATTAAGCTCCTTACAGCCCATGCATGCGCCTCTCGGGTGTCCCAGACACCAAATCGGATTATTACCACACGGCCCCAGTGCACTTCATGCAGGCCAATGTGCTTTGGACATCTAAAAAAAGCTTCCTCCGCCTGCCTCTGTGGGTAAATTCGGTAGTAGAAATAGGCAGCCCTTTGCTCTCAGGAGACAAGCCCAGAGGCCACTCTGGCCATCAGGGCTCTTGCAGAGAGTGCCAAACCACAGCTGGGAAGGGGTGTGAAAGGAGGAGTCTGCAGCAGCCCAGGAAACAGCCCAGCTGGAGAAGGATGTCAGGACGGACAGAGGCGGCTTTCCACAGGCCGGCCCTCAGAGACACATGAGCAGCCAGCCAGTCTTTAACTTGCTGGCATCGTGGTGAGCCTTGGTGGGTCTGCCATTTCCCCTGATCTCACTCTCCCTTCCTTGGTGGGCTATTCAACTGTTCGCCCTTCTAGCATTCCCCAGTTCTAACCGGGGAGATGGGGTGCTCTGGGCTCCAGATGATCGCCTCCCCCTTCTGGTCCCAGAGAAGAGAGTGTTCATCCTATGGAGACGAGGAATAATCTTCCTATGATCCAGTCATCAGGACATGACTTCACCCCAGAAACCTTCTCTGCTTGCATCCCCCAGCCGTCCTCGCTCCCGGCTCCCTCTCTCTATACCCACAAGCACTATTTCTGTTCAGCCTTGGCATTGAGATTTTTAAAGGCTGTGGGGCAAGAACAGTGATTTATAATCCTTGTATCTTATATTGCCCTGTACATGGCGAATCCTCCATTAGAACATTTTGTGGATTAAATGTGGAGGGAGTCAAGCAGAGAAAGACAATTATCATATGGTTTCACTCATATGTGGAACATAAGGAATAGCACGGAGGACATTAGGAGAAGGGAGGGAAATCTGAAGGGGGGGAAGTCAGAGAGGGAGACGAACCATGAGAGACTCTGGACCCCGGGAAACAAGCTGAGGGTTTCAGAGGGGAGGGGGTTGGGGGGATGGGGTAACAGGGTGATGGGTATTGAGGAGGGCACATGTGATGAGCACTGGGTGTTATATGTAACTAATGAATCATTGAACACTACATCAAAAACTAATGATGTACTATACGTTGGTTAACTGAACATAATAAAAAAAATGTGGAGGGAAGCATTTCAGAAGGTGTCTATGCAGGGTACTTGGGGCTCTCACTCACGTACTTACTCTCCCTCAGATCATCCCTTATGTCTGCTTCTCTTTTATGCCATTTCCTCAATGCACTCTTCATTGCCAGAATGAAGGTAGGTCTGGCTGCAAGAGCTATCACCCCACAGACCTGCAGCATCACTTTAAGGGGTGAGGCTATTAGGGTTTGCCACATTGTGCCTCTTTCCTTCACCCAGTGTGTCTATAGACAATAGATTATACACACAGACATACACACACACACACACACACACATATATACAGACATATGGACATATGTATTCTATTTATGTAAGTCACCAATTTCCATTACAGAACCATAAAAAATAAAATAGTCCATAATTGCACAAGAAGTAATCACTGCTAACATTTTCACACCAAATTTTTTACCCTGATGCAACCATTATCTTGCTCTCAGGAGACTAGCCCAGATATTTATTAATGTGCTATTTTGGAATAGATTAATGGATTCCCATTCAGATATGAAGTTAGCTACTCCAGAATTTCTATGGGTGATACGTGAACTAGTTTTGGGTAGTACATGGAGGAATTTGTTTTCTTGTAAGTGATTTTATTTTTCTTGGTAATAATTTGACTAATTCAGGTTTGGGACACACTGCTGGGTTTGTTGCTAACTCACACATTTAGGTTGCCCCGCTAGGTACTCTGTGGGAGAGTCAAAGCTGGTAAGACATGGATCCACCTGGTGAATCCCTCATGACATTCATTACTAAGATGCTGGAAAACAGGTGCACACTATGATTTCTATGGATCATGTTCCATCCCTGCTACGAAACAGCAAACTGTGAGCCAGGTATCAGAATAGTCATCAATGTAGGAAACTGAGGCTACTCTCATTTCCTGATGAACAGCTCAAGTGGGGCTCCTGAGTGATTCTGTCATGCAGTTTCAAGGATGCAATTTTGGCAGGGGCTGGCTATGGTCCAGGTTCCATGGTTGCCTAGGTTTTGCAGTGTCTGTGAAATTGTGGCTTACTGACATCAGGGAGGTGGAGAAGCTGTGGACCGGCTTGGACGGAGGGGACAAATGATACAGTTGGCAATCACACGAGTAAGAACCACCAACACCTATGAAGCACTTGGTCTTTCTGAAGTAGTGGAGGAAGGGTGAAGGGAAGGGAGGAAGAAATGAAACTCATTAATTGGCTTTAAAAACTATTTCTCACAAAATGCTGCAGCTGCTAAGGAAAACAGCATGGCGTTTCCTCAAAAAAGGAAAAAAAAGGTAGAATTACAATATGATCCTGCAATTCCACTTGTGGGTATGTACCCAGGATAAATGAAAGCAGGGACCTGATCACATCGCTGTACTCCCACGTTCACGGCCACATGATTCCCAGTAGCTGCAGGTAGAAGCAACCATGTGTCCGCCCATGGACTAATGGATGAAGCAGGGGAGTATGTTTCAACCTTGGAAAGGAAGGAAATGCAATACTCGCTACAACATGAAGGAAACTTGAAGATATTGTGCTAAGTAAGCCAGTCAAAAAGGACAGATCCCGTAGGACTCCACTCCTCTGAGTTACCTCGGGTCGTCAGACCCAGGAGGACAGACAGTGGGATGGTTGCGTCAGGGAGGGAAGGGAGGATGCGGCATTCCTGTTGGTGGGCTTGAGTGTTCCTCTGGGGAGAACACAGAAGTCCCGGGCACGGACAACAATGCACTGAATGCCCCTGAGCTGCACCCTTAAAAATGGTTAGAATGATAGCTTCCTGTTACGGATATTTTACCACGATTTTTTAAAAAAGGATTAAAAAAATTTCTTTTTTCCTTCTTTTCATGCTTGAGTAGCTCTTTTCTGTCCATGTGTCAGTGGCCCAGTGTGGGTAGCAGCCCAGATACAACACACGTGTACAAGTGAAGGGGTTTGTTTTTGTTTGTTTGTTTTTTATAGTAACGCCATAACAAGCCCTCCGCTCCCAGGCAGCCTTACTCCTGCCGGAGTCCTCTTCCTCGAGATGGAAAGATCCACCACAGGACGGGAGGCCCCTTTTGTATTTGCTCCCTGAAATGTCACAGGCCAGTTGAACCAGCAAACGATGGTGAAGTTCAGTGACATCATCCTTGGACAAAGGACCTGCTGAGCAGTACTCCCTCACCTCTGTCATCGGTTTCCTTGTCCATGAAATGGGCCAAGCATTGATGGAAACTCAGGGTAGACATAAATTTGTCCAAACTGGACCCTAACGATCAGGGAGTACACAGGCAAGCCAATCCGTTGGGAAAATGATGACGATCCCTTTCCTCCTCCTACAACCTCCTTCCCCAAAGGCTCACCTGGCACCAAAGGAGACTAATCCTCCCCCTTTAAAATAACAGGTAAAGGCATGTTGGCAACTACTTAACGTGGTGCTTGGGCATGCAGATTCTGAAGCCAGTCTGCCCATGTCTGACTGTTACTACTAAGTGTGTGATCTTGGGCCAAGTTATGTGACCTTAGTTTTCTTATCTGTGAAATAGGATGATCCTAAGGGTATTGACTTCAGAAGCTTGCTGTGGAAGTGAGCTAGTATTTGTAAAGCACACAGAGGGAATTTGGTGCCTGGTGTGGAGTATATGAATATTCATGATTTAGAGTTTGATGGCATCCCCTAAAGAGTCAGCATAGCAATATAGGGAGCTCTCCTCTTTGAGTCTCTTGATGTCTGTCTGCATGGAAGTTGTAAAGGCCGTGATGTTTTCTTTCTTTCTTTTTTTAAAGATTTTATTTATTTGAGAGAGACAGAGAGCATGAGCAGGGGAGAGGGAGCAGAGTGAGAAGGAGAAGCAGACTCCCCGCTGAGCAGGGAGCCCAACATGGGGCTCGATCCCAGGACCCTGGGATCATGACCTGAGCCAAAGGCAGACGCTTCACTGACTGAGCCACCCAGGTGCCCCAAAGCGTAATGTTTTTATTATAATTATTATTAATGCCTCCATCTTCTCTCCTTTGACTTCTAAATCTGAATTAAGGCAGAAAGGAAACTCTTCTATTAAAAAATAATGGTTATTTTAAATGATAAAAGTGGTATATGCTTAATGTAGAAAGTGTAAGAAGTAAAGACATTATTTTAAAATTCATTTCTGTACCTACCCCTTAGTGAAAATCACTCCTCACATTATACTCTTCCTTAGTTACTATCAAGTATCTTTTTTTTTTTTTTAAAGATTTTATTTATTTATTTGACAGAGAGAGACACAGCGAGAGAGGGAATACAAGCAGGGGGAGTGGGAGAGGGAGAAGCAGGCTTCCCGCCGAGCAGGGAGCCCGATGCGGGGCTCGATCCCAGGACCTGGAATCATGACCTGAGCCGAAGGCAGACGCTTAACGACTGAGCCACCCAGGCGCCCCTACTATCAAGTATCTTAATGTTTATTGTTTCTATATAAATTTTTTTTCCCCTCTTTTCTGGGGCAAGATCCCAGCTGGGAAGACCTATGGATAGAAAAAGTTAAATAAGCTTAATGATTTTATGCTTAATTTTGTATAAGAAAAACTGAACTTTTTAAATGTTTAGATTTTATCGTTACATGAAAGAATTATAATTATAATTTGGCCATGTTTACAAAGTCATTTGCAAAGTACTTTAAAATATGCATAATTTCCTACTATGCCACAATATTAAAAATGGCTTTCATTTAATGTATTAAATTGAAATAAATTCACTAATGCTGTGTAAATCTGGGCAAGGAGGATGATAAATTGTAAATTCCAAAAGTGTTTGAATGAATGATGTTAACAACTAGAAACAACACAGGAGCGTCTTCAAAGTTAGGCTGTTTCTGTACGTGAAGGCAATTGGTCAAAATCAATTTTTAGTTCTGAGAACGAGTCTGTTTCTGTGAGGAATGGATTCACCAAGGCTGGGTAAGTGACAGTGATGCAACAGCCTTGGGGAGCAGGGCTCAGTCTCTCTGCAGACTGTGTAACAGCCATCTAGGTGGGAAGGCCTTGGGGAAATGAGAATGGCACGGGAGATGCTCGGGGACTTTTTTCCCTTTTGCATGTTGTGTGTTCTTGGAAGCATTGGTAACTCATGCCTTTGTCTTTTGTTGCCCCTCAACCCTCAACCATCTTTCCACCCTTCTGTGCTCTTCCCTAATCCTGAAAGCCACACAAGTTGCATACAATAAATAAAAGTATTAAGCATGTTTATGGAAGAGCCATTGATCTCTGGTGTTATTTTTATCAGAAAGGAAAAGCAGTCCTGATAATAGGAATTATGATGTGATTCCAAGTAAATGGCCGTGCACTGGAGCTTCCCTATCTTCGACAAAATGGCCGGACTGGTGGTGGTAAATGAGCTGTCTTGTTGGCCTCTCCACTCTCGTGGGAAGTAGGATGGCAGCCTTCCCTTACTGAGCTGCAGCAGAGGGGAAGGCAGAGATTGCTAGGAGTGAGGGGACCTATCTAAGGCCACAGATGGGTCTCACAGGATATACTTTCCCCCAAACATCTCCCTTCTCTGGCCAGCAACATTCTGTGGACTCTGAGATGGAGGCGCTTCTAACTTAAACACTACACGTTTAATTGAGGCATCCGGTCGACCTGGTGTATATCTCTGAGAACCTTATGGAGGCCACTCAGGAAACACAGAGACTTGCTTTTTGCTTGTCCCAATCCATCTCCTGGAAGCCCGTGCTCACTTCAGTTGGAGTGCTTAGGTCAAACAAACACCGAAGTAAGAAAACATTCAGAGAAATGGTAGGTGGCAGAGCAGCTGGAAGGCCTGGAAAGGGCCAATATTTGCTTTATTGCCTCTGAGCTCATTACTTGCTCTGAGCAGGTTAGCCAGGAAGGGAGGATAAACACTGTTTAGTTAATAATTCCCGTAAAAACCCACAGAATGTCCTCTCTGATTTGCCATTGTATGCCTGGAGAAAGCACAATGTCCTCTTTGCTTATATTTTTTCCCAATCAAGTTTGAAGTCAGTGGACGGTTCAGCATGTGGGTAAATGGTGAGAGCTTGTTTTGTTTTTGTTTTTCACATCTTCCTCAGGTTAAGAATGTGAAATGGGTATGAGACACGTTCGGGAAAAGAGAATATTACTTGGGCCTCATCTCTTAATGCAATTTTAGATCAAATGGAAATATTTCCTGATTCAATATTTGCTGCCTAAAACTGATTTTCTTATTTCCAGCTTGGGGAGTTAAAAAGCAAGAAGGAAGGTGTCTATATTTTTTGGTACTGCAGTGCCCTAGAATGACCCACATGATTCATTCACCAAACAAATAAAATCCCTCTAAGAGCTGGTCAAAGACAGGCCTTGGACCAACTCATTCTCCTCATGTGGCTGAGCAGTGGGACATCCTTTGTTTATGTACCTTAATCTTAAAAGCAAACATTCTGATTGCATTAACCTTAAAGCATGTATGGGGGCGATGGGCTGGTGGGGGAAGGACAAGGGAGAAAGGGAGGGAGGGTAGAGGAGGAAGATAGTGGTAGAGTTTTCATTTAAAATTAATCAACAACGTTTTAAAATAGCTGTACCATGGGAATAAACAGTAAACCATAAGTAGCGAGGTTAAAATAAGTTTTATGTTATATTTCAAAGAGGGAATTACTGTATGCGTTGTCTGTGAGGCATTATAAAATGCACATTGAAAGCTTTCTTTCAGAGACATCTGCACTCCCTGGTCCCCATGTTGACCACATGCGTTGGTAGAACAGATGGTAAAGGTTAAAGGTAATAAAGTGAAATTTATCTCTATATGAAAATGTCTTATTCATATGAAGCCTATTTCTGTGTGAGCACAATTAAAAATAAGTAAACTTTTAAAATACAAACCTCAGCCTCAGAATTTTATTCTCTAAGTTACTGTTGGTCAGTCACTAAGGAATGCACCATCTCCAAAATAGGACAACGTCACTAGTAATTATGGTTGACTCTAAAGAAATCTTTGTGTCGGTAAAATTTTTTCATGAGCACCTGTTTTAGCAATGAGATAGCTGGTATTAAAACCTTGTTCCTTTGACAAGTATTGAACTTTGGAATATTAGACAAAAACATACAGAAGTTGAAAAGAAATGCGGCCTTTTCTTGTTGATTTGTTTCCCGTTTCAGTGTACTTCCCAACTGTACAAAATTATTCTCAGAGCAGGATTGTGGCAGATATTACATTGGAAGAACGAGTTCCACAATGAGCAGGGATGGTTATAGGAACTGATAATCCATCATAGTTTTGCTTTTTTCAGGCATAAGATACTGTTTTATTTTATTTTTTTAAAAGATTTTATTTATCTATGTGAGAAGGAGAGGAAGAGAGAGAGAGAGAGAGAGAGAACATGAGTAGGGGGAGAGAGAGAGGGAGAAACAGACCCCCCTCTGAGCAGGGAGCCCAACTAGAGGCCTGATCCCAGGACCCCGGGATCATGACCTGAGACGAAGGCAGATGCTTAACCGACTGAGCCATCCAGGCAGCCCTAAGATAGTGTTTTAAAGAAAGTTTAGTTATGTGAATAGGAAATATCATGGTATGATGTTCCTGGCTAATGGCTTACTGTTTTAAACTCAGACCCTAAATACTAACAAAGAAACAAAACTAAGTAAAAACACACAGAATACTTATGTTGGAGAGCAAAGTTAAAAGGATCCAGCAAACGAAATGAAAGTTATCCTTGGAGCACCAGTTAACAACAGGTGTGCCTGAAAAACATGGTTGCCAAAGATTTGGTACTTAAGAAGAACCTGAAGATGTACATGTTTTGTACACATCTTGTAAACAGTCTTGTATCCATCTATGAATCCTAGTAGGGGCCCCAATGCAGGGAGGTGAAATGCCCCCAGCCCAGTGGGAAGAGAGTCACATGGACACAGGGAGGGAAAGCTAGCAGAGAGCGGCTGAGAAAAGATGAAGAAAGAATGAGAAAAAGACCAGCACAGACACATGCCTTGTCATCATGTCTGCAAGTCTTTAAACTTTCTTGCAAGGATAGAGTTCGACACTCATATCCGCACCTAATAAATATTGTATTTTGCCTTATATAGACATTAGGTAATTACACAGTAATTAGGAGAGCAACGCGCCATTGATGTTCCTGTGGAATCTGTGCCCAAACCTTCAAGAATACCCACATTTTAAAGTAGACAAATATCTGTTCAAGCTCCTGGCTTTCCCCTGAATCACATTAGTTAAAGAGTCATGTGACACTGTGTGATATGCAATTATATTTTCAATGTTCTATGTAGTTTTATTGTTCATTTTTTTACACTGTGGAATTTTTGTGAATGGATGAATTGGTAATAAACCACAAAACCAATTTGAGAAGCAGGTGCTGGGCCTTTGACTGAGTCTCCTCCTTTGTAGGGTGTGCTGTTCAAATGATCTCCCAGCAAAATCAGATGTCCACATCATGAAACCTCGTGTTGCTGATAGTAAATGATTTCAGCGATCAATTCCAAAATGTCAAAGAATCCTAGTGCTTTGTGTAGGGCAGTGTGAGGTCAGTCCTCAAAAAATCATGGTGTTGTCTTCATGACATTCTATGTTTTAAAAAGGGAGATTTTATTGCTTCTAGATGACAACTTGGCAATAATCTCCAAACTTTAAAACTTTTCATATTATTGAACCTAAGAATTTATCCTCAGGGTTATGCTCTGTATTTAAGTATGCTTATGATATTGTTGAAAATCATATAGAAAAATCGAAGAGAGGGGCACCTGGGGGGCTCCGTTGGTTGAGCGTCTGACTCTTGATTTCGGTTCAGGTCGTGACCTCAGGGTCCTGGGATGGAGTCCTGAGTCAGGTTCTGTGCTCAGCAGGGAGTCTGCTTGAGATTCTCTCTCCCTCTGCCTCCACGCCCCCCATGCTTTCTCTCTCTCTCTCTCAAATAAGTAAAATCTTTAAAAAAATCTTAGGGAAACAAATACCTAAATGTCTCTCGTGGTCAAATAGATCATGCTACATTTGCTCAATGGAATATATATATGCCATACATGAATTTTTTTTTCTTCATACCATACATGAATTTTTTTTTTTTACTTTTTTTTTTAAAGATTTTATTTATTTATTTGACAGTGAGAGAGACAGCGAGAGAGGGAACACAAGCAGGGGGAGTGGGAGAGGGAGAAGCAGGCTTCCCGCGGAGCAGGGAGCCCGATGTGGGGCTCGATCCCAGGACTCTGGGATCATGACCTGAGCCGAGGCAGACACTTAATGACTGAGCCACCCAGGCGCCCCCCATACATGAATTTTTGAATAAAACTTAATAGCTTGGAAAATGTTCATGAATGATATGGCTATCTTTGAGCATTTGCCTTACTGGAGATACTTATTTATTGCCTGTGTGATTTTCCACACTATCCGTGATAAACATATATTACTGTGCAGGTGAAAGATGACACTAACAAAAATTCTAGTTTTGCAGAATGTGCAGACCAGTGGGGCCATCATCTGTCTTCACGTGGCTTCTCCTCTGCTAGCACAGCCCAGGGTGAGAGAGTCAGAACCTCCAGAGGTAAGACTTGGTCAACAGATCAGCATTTGGCAACCAGTAAAATCAACTTAGGCAAAGAGTTTCTGCAATTCAAACACAGACCCAGTGAAGCTGGGATTGCCGTGCGGAGGAGGGTCCTACGTGAAGCACACTGTGAGTGATTTGAAAAGAATTACAGCAGCAACCCAAGCAAAGCCGAGCGATCCTTTCTCCTCCCCGTCTTTCTATGCTTTGTGCATTCTTGCAAGTTCCGGCATCGGTGAACCGGTGAATCCTTCTCTGCTGTTTGCGTCTGATATCAGCAACTTATAACTGACTGTAAATTTAATTAGACCCAACCCGCCTACTGGTAAGGTAGCTAGCCCACTGCCAGATGTTTGGCAATTCCAGCTCTAAATGACAAATACGAGGATCAGTTCAATTGTGGAATGTTTGGAGCATTCAGGACTTCAAATATTTGTATGTTTAGCTGTTTTTGTTTGTTGGGCTCTACAAGACAGTCTCACGGGAGTAATTCTGTCCCGGAGACTAGCCGATCACCCAGAATACGCATTTCAGCACGACCTCGTATGTTCTCCTCGTCCTTAAATATGCAGCAGTTCTCAGAAAATCTCGTTTCTTGGGAAAATTCCCATCAACTAGAAGGTTTAAGAAACATAACTTAGAACTTTGCAGGATATTCCTTTCCTGACTGCCCCCCTTTGAACTGAGTTCCCTCTATTATTCCCTAACAGAAAAATTCTATTGAACAAACATTTACGGAGCACTCACCATGTGTCATTCCCTGTCCTCGAAAGTTTGCCAATATTCATGTGCTTACTCCTCATGACGATGCTATCAGGTAAGTGTGGTCCTGTGCCCTAGGAAACCGAGGCAGAGATGTTAGGTGCATTTGCTAAAGCCAGTTTTCTAGTGAATGGGAGAAGTGGGGTTTGAATCCGTGCAAGCCGTTTGCAGAGACTTGGCTTTTAGGCATTACATTATGTGGCCTCTCACACTATTACATGTTTATTTATTTTTTCTTAATTAAAAGTGAAGTCACTGAATCATCAATGTAAGGTAGAATATACTGTAGTATATTAGTAGTTACTGTAATTACTGTAGTAACTAATGACCTCAAAAACCTCAGTGGCTGGCAACCTCGAAAGTCTATTTTCACACTCTTGCTCCTTGTACACTGGGGGTGGCTACGAATGTCCTCCCTGGTTTCTCCACTGTGGGGCCCAGGCTGACAGAGCAGCTTCTCTCTGGGAAATAAACTGTGGGTCATTGTGGCAGAAAGAGACGAGACATCGCATTGGTTGGTGCTTCAAGTTCTTTGGGACATGATTCATGCTACCTTCTCCCGTATTTTGCTGGCCATAATGTCACACGACAGAGCCTCCCATTAATGGGACTGGGAATAAAGTCTTCCCCCAAGGAAGGGTATCGAATATCTGTAAGCAATCTATCACAGTGTCAATTACTCATTACAATTTTAGTGATATATTTATTACTACCTTTTTTATTAGTCTCCCTTATTCTATTTTTAACCCCACGGCTTTGTCTTCAGTGCCTCATACAGTATTTGGCACCTGCTAGGCACCCCACATATACATTGAATTGATGAGCAAATGCACACACTCAGTGATAGCCAGGGGTGGGGCTGGCCAGAATACAAAGTTTGGTATCCAACAGTGCACTCTAGTCCCAATTCTGTCCTTAAATTACTGTGCGATCTGGCACATCAGCCTTAATAAACTTCAGTGTTCTCATCTTTAAAACAGGGATGATAATAGTGCTCATCTCATAGGGGTGTAACAATGATTAAGTGAGGTGATGTTTGCCAACAGGGACCAACGGAACCGCTACTTGTTTACTGCATATTACCTAATTAAATACTCCATCAAACACAGATGTACTATTATTTTGTGGACCACAAAGGAGTGAGTTGCCAATTAAACAAATATATAGCCACCTTTAAAGTGGACTCAATTTCAGAGATGTTAAAATAACCCCCAAATGTGCATTTTTAGGATGAATGACATCGTTGTATTAGAAATTAAGAAGCTTACACAAATATTTTGTTTTAATGAAGTTGGTGATTCATGAATGGCCAGATTATACCAGTGATGGGGATTTTTCTCTACCTCTGATGTGTCAGACACCATGAGCTGCTTTTGCCATAGCCATACCCCTGCCCTTGCCCCCTCCCCCCCTTCCTAGAATAATCCTGATTATGTTTTGGGAAAGAGATAAACTCTAGCCTCAGGGAGTTCATCATAAATTTCATTCAGTTACGATCTCATTCCCTTTATTAGTGGTTGGCTTGAAGATAGTCGCGTGACCTAATTCTAGCAAATTGGACCTCCGAGAAAGTCTCCGTTTCACCTTCTGGGAAAATTGTTCTTCCCAATGAAGAGCCCCTCATGTGAGGAAAGACCTCCCTTCTTTGTTGGCAGAGGTATGTGTCATCTGGAACCGTGGCAGCCCCGTGGCCACAACGTGGAGAGGAGACTCACAGGTGGAAGCTTCCAACTCAAAGTGCCATTCCTCACCTCATGTTTACACATTAGTTTATAACACATTGAATGTTTCTGCTCTGAATTATCATTCTGATGGGTGCCAAATGGCGATTTTCTGTCATCATTTCTTCCACATTTATTATTGGTTGGCTTTCCATGAGAAGAAAGAGCTTTCTCCTGTATCTGTTTATTCGTTTGCGTATTTATCTGTTTCTTGATTTCTGTACATCCCTGTGGACTCAGGGGTTCCTATTTTATTCGATGTGTTATAATTTACTACTGTCAAGATTTATTTTGATGATCAATATTATCCTAGATTTGACTAGTTGGAGTCCCTTCAAGCTAGTTTCTCTCTTCTTTTGACAAGTTCCCATCGTTCTTTGAGTGTTTCCCTACTTCCAGCACAGCAACAGGTTCTAGGCTCATTCTATTCATTTCCTAACCCAGCCCTGGGATCGCTTATTGCTCTAGGGGGCCCTGGTTCCTTCCAGTGGAGGATGCTGTGTGGACACCAATATCTGGATGCTAGGTGTGCTCATGGCTACTGTGATATTGTTTCCCAGTCTCCCTCAGGGTACTGAGCTAGGAAATCTCTATATACACATAGACCCACTGCCTTAGTGTGTTTGGGCTGCTATAACAAAATGCCATAGATTGGGTGGCTTATAAACAGCAGAATTTTACTTCTCACAGTCTGGAGGCTGGAGGTCTGACAACAGGGTGCCAGTGTGGCCGGGAAAGTGTCCGCTTCCTGATCACAGACTTCTCATCATGTCATCACATGACGGAAGGATGAGGGAGCTCTGTGGGTTCTCTTTGATGAGGGCATGAATCCCATTCAGGATGGCTCCACTCTCATGACCTAGTCACCTCCCAAAGGCCCCATCTCCACACACCAGCATATTGGGGGTTAGATGTGAACATATGAAATCTGGGGGACAAAGATATTCAGACCATAGCACACACATTTATTCTCCTATTTATCTGTATGTACCATGTTCAACATGCTGAGTGTTCTGCGGATACTTCCCCCACCATCCCAGTGCCACGTGATCTATTCTGTCTTTCCCACGTCCACATCCGCAACCCCCTTCTCTGACAGTGGGGGACCCAGCACTCATTACCTCAAACCCCTAGTTGTCACCAATTTTCTGATACCATCCGGCTTTGCACACGGGCTCCAACCATCATGAGCCTGACAACTCTGGGTCACCCACTTTATTTGGGCTTTCCTAATGGCTTTTTGATGAAGGAAAGAAAAAAGGCAATAAATCTTTATCTAAAGAACTTAGGAGAAAGGGGGGAAAAGGGCGAGGGAAGAAGACTTAAGGAGAAATCTTTACATATATTATTCCATTTAAGGCTTACCGTAGTCTTATGAGAAAAGTGAATCATTCCCTCCATTTCATGGAGGTTGAGGTCTTGCTTAAGGTTAGACCGCAAGCAATCAACGAAGCTGGGATTAAACCCAGGGAGTCGACCCCTGGTCTGCAGACCCAAACACAATAGTCCACAGCCTTTTATCTGCCTGTCCTTGCTATTATCTGCATCCTGCATTCAATGCATTTATTAGTCTATGTGCCTTCCCCTGGTTGAAATCCTTAGCACCCAACGCAAGAAGAGTTTACTCCAAGTGCTAGAACTAATGTAAACAGGGAATTACATTATCACAGCTACATGTGGTGTTATAATTACATCAGAATGTGGCTCAGTCACTGGCATGTCGTATGCGCCACGCTGTCGCCATATTAGTGGATGTTCAGCCTTACTTTTATTAAGCATGACAATGCCCAGCAGGATCCATTTTGTCTGATTATCCTCAAATGGAGAAGAATATTAAAAGGCAGGATAATTAAAAATATATGCCCAAACAAAGGATGTGTCTACAATTCCTTTCCTAGTGCTTTGAAATAGTTCAAATTTCTCAGCTGGCTCTCGTGCACAGAGCACTAAAAGGATGTCTTAAATTTAGACATATGTCTTCATTCTGTTTAATGTGCCAGAACAAAAACATAGCTTGAGACCACCATGAATTGATGTCTAAGTGCTGGAACACTAGAGAACACTCGTATTTCCACAGGGCTAATGTCATCATAGAGTTTGTGATTGCACTTTCCCCTGTGAGAACACAGCCTTCTATTTTTAAGATTCGCTTCTTCCAATTCTATGCCCATATTCTTCCTTGAGTCCACATAATTAGGTTTTCTTTTATTTGATGCAACTTCAGAGAATTCAAATCATACTCCCATTAATGGCAATGCTTTTATTGAGAGCAAGGGAGAGATCCCAACACTTCCATACAAGGCAATGGGCCTAACAAATATGTTTTAAAGGATGAAAAAAGTTAGGTAAATTTATTGGAATATTTTCAGATTTCAGTGTACTTAAGGAGCCTTTAAAGAAAGCAAACGCATAGGTTTGTATCAGACAAATACGTGATTTTCTACATATGGCATGCTAAATTGTTCCAGTGGATTGGTACTTAGGATTTTTTAGTATTTTCATCAAAATAATGTGGCAGCAAGAATATTAATGAGGAGATCCCACCGCTCAGTCTTACCAACGTGAGGTCATACTAATCATCTGGTTTCTGGATGCTGGACCATGAGATTCTCAAACCTTAGGAAGGTTTCCTTTGGGGATAGAGTCAAACTGGAATGTCTTAGGGGGGAGAAGAAACTTGAAATATGTGATATGCTGAAGCAATTAAGTGAATGTACCTATTTTGAAATAGAAAAAAAAAATTGGGGACTTGATACTTATCTTAATGTATTTGGAAGAATGTCACATAATCAAGAAATTAAATTTTGGGCTGGGCTAAGCAGGTCTAAGTAGGAACTTGGACCTACAGTTTAAATTCATGGAGACATAAAATTAATTTCAATGTAAGGAAGGTCTTTCTTATGATGGAAGCTGCCCCCAAATAAAATAATCTGCCTAAGGAAGTGGAGATCCTTCATCACCAAAGGCATTCAAGAAGAGATTACCATTATCAGTGACATCATAGAGTAGTCCTTCTCAGAAGGTAATGTGCAGATACATCACCTGGGGTCTTGTTAAAATGTGGATTCTGATTCTGTAGGTCCGGGGTGGGGCCTGGCTTCTGCTCCCAGGTGATGCATACACTGCTGGACCACAGACCACTCTCTGAGTAACAAGGTCACAGAGGAATTTAAAGAAAGAAAAATTTATTCCCAATATGCCATGGGTCTAAGGCTTAAGCACATCAGTGTAGAAAGGTAATATAAACTTGACAGGAATAAGAGGGAAATAAAAAGAAAATGAAGAAAATCTAGACATCATCTTATTGCTACAGCTGAGAGTTCCAGAATAAAACTGGGCCCCAATGAAAATAAATACTCATAGGACCAAAACAGGCCTACAGCAAGGTGGCAGCCATCCCCAAGTGGGAGACGTTTGGTGAGAGCAAGGGAAACGGTCAACACAGAGAGCCACCCACAATTCAGGAAGAACTTCCAGGAAAGTTTGTGCACTCACTCATTTGCCATAAGGCAGCCAAGATGGTCCAGTTGGGCAGATGCTAAAACAAGGGAGTGAGGTTCAACAGGGGGTTTTCCAACCAGCCTTTTGTCCTCAGTGAAGATGAATGGAGATAATGTGGAGCTCTGAAAACCTCAGGAGGAAGTTGCAAAAATCCTGGTCAGAGACCGACTCTCATCATCACTGGCCACTTGGTGTTACTCACTGCTGGTCCAAGAGGAACAGGGAGCCAGGACTACCTGCTAAGTATCCACCCAGAGACCAAGCACAGATTTCTCTGCTACCTTATAGGACTGTGATAGAACTGAAAAGCCTTAGGAACACATATGCCTTTGATTAGCTGAAGAATCTTCAATTGCTCATAATTATTGAGTCTACCAAAAATCCAAATTGAACATAATTGAACATTTAGATATGGTAATAATGTAACAGGTGCTTTCCAAAAGCTCATGCTCTTTCCAGAACTTTGTTTTTATCCAAACTGGGGATTCCTGTGCTCTTCTGTATTTATTTTTCCAATTTCACATTTCAGTCTGAGCTTCCACAAAAATGTGTGTTAACTTTTGAAAGGGTGATTGAGTAACTCATTACATTAGGGGTTTTCACAGATCCCTAGTGTCTCATTGAGGCTGAAGTTGGCTATCTGTTCGGTCCAAAGTGGAGCCTCAATCTCTTGGCATTAACACAAACCTCTTATTCTTTTTCTTTTCCTTTAAAGCAGCATTTTAAATTTACATGTTCAAATCAAACTCATCAAGCTTTTCATTACAAATGAGTGACAATAAAATGTAAAGAAAAGCTTCCTTAAACCATCATCTTGGCAAAGAAACAACATATTGATAGATTTGGTGCAATTCTACTCTCTCTCTCTTTTTTTAAGATTATATATATATATATTTTTAAAGATTTTATTTATTTATTTGACAGAGAGAGAGATAGCGAGAGCAGGAACACAAGCAGGGGGAGTGGGAGAGGGAGAAGCAGGCTTCCCGCCGAGCAGGGAGCCCGATGTGGGACTCGATCCCAGGACCCTGGGATCATGACCTGAGCCGAAGGCAGACGCTTAACGACTGAGCCACCCAGGCGCCCAAGATTATATTTTTTTAAAGTAATCTCCACACCCAGCATGGGGCTCAAATTCACAACCCCAAGATCAAGAGTTACATGCTTCACTGGCTGAGCCAGCCAGGTGTCCCGCTGCAATTCTTCTCTTGATGACTAGATTAAAATCAACAGCAACATTGGCTATTTGACTTCTTTAAAATAGCAGAATTGCTACAGAGATGTCAACTGATACTGGATTATATTTCAGAATTATATTCAAGAGGCATAATTTTAAGACAGGTGTGTCTTAAATTTGGAGAGAGTTCAAGAAATAGTAGTGAAGATGAGTAAGTTTAGAAAATAAGAGTGATAGGAAAGAATTGGGAAAGAATCAACTTGCAGAAAAAGAAAGAATGAGAGCAATTTAAAATATTTAAGGTATTTTCTGGGCGCCTGGGTGGCTCAGTTGGTTAAGCGACTGCCTTCGGCTCAGGTCATGATCCTGGAGTCCCGGGATCGAGTCCCGCATCGGGCTCCCTGCTCGGCAGGGGGTCTGCTTCTCCCTCTGCCCCTCCCCCCTCTCATGTGCTCTCTCTCTCTCTCATTCTCTCTGTCTCAAATAAATAAATAAAATCTTTAAAAAAAATAAAATAAAATAAAAAAAATAAAAAAATAAAATATTTAAGGTATTTTCTATGTTACTATATGACATTGTAAAAAATTTGAAAGATCCTGAAAAGTATAAATGTGAAAAAAAAAAAAAGTCCACTTGTGTGTGTGTATAATCCTGTGATAAAAACAAGAGAAGGTGATCTGACTATTCAGCAAGGGAGATACAGATTAGTTATAAGGAAAAAAGCTCTTATAATGAATGTCTTTTGTTGTTTGATTTTGTTCTTTGACACTGAGGGCTAAAAGGTACAAAATTATTTTTAAAAGAAGATAATAAGTAGGATGACGTTTTACCACCCTGAAACTTACAGAGACCTGATTAATTTAAATATTTAACATATGAATATTTGGAATTCCCATTATCAGCGATCTGGTCCTAGTTCAGTTACCAATCTGTCTATAGAAGGACCATGTGCCTGAGTTAGTTTGCCTGCTTTTCACCAAATCTTGCTATTTCAATCTGCTTAGTTTTGGGAGGTGGGTTGATAAGGTTACAATTCTTTATCTTTTTGATTTCTGATCCAAAAGTTCCTCAGCTTAAGTGCTTCTAGTAAAATTTTAAAGGAATTTACAGAGATTTTTCTTTGAATGCTCTGCAACTGTTCTCACTTGAACACGTGACTCTTAAATATAATGCAGCATTCTGGCCCTCAGCAGAGCTGTCTGATGGCAAACAAAGAGGGCAGGAATGTATTAATCATTAAGCTGGCCAATACATGCATTTTTCTAGAAAGACTTGTTGTAAAAATACTCACTTTCCAATGTTATAGTTTATACCTAGTTTCAAAAAAGGTGATATGTAGGCCTTAAAATGCTTAATCCATTGCCCTATAAGATGAATTATTTTGAATTGTATATATTACCTGTAATTCCAGAATATATGTCAATTTTAGACATTTTTATCAACCACAGCATTGATCTAGAATGAGGGGGATGGCACAGATTCACTTATTAAACCTAAAATTCAGATGTACATGCATTTTTCTAGAAAGCCCTGTTGTAAAAATACTCACTTTCCAATGTCATAGTTTATACCTAGGTTCAAAAAAGGTGATATGTAGGCCTTAAAATATTTAATCCATTGCCCTATAGGATGAGTTATTTTGAATTGTATACGTTACTTATAATTCTAGAATATATGTCAATTTTACACATTTTTATCAGCCACAGCATTGATCTAGAATGAGGCGGATGGCACAGATTCACTCATTAAACCTAAAACTCAGGTCTTTGGAGAATGTTTAGATGTATGGTAAAATGTGCTAGTTATTTTTAGAAATTAGTGTAGAGCCAACAAGCAGGAACAAAACTACACAATGTTAAGTGGTTCAGTTAAAACAGAGCTAATGATAGTGATCTGATGGTTAAAAAATATATTTTTATTTGTATAAGGTTAAAATATGTATAGACCATCATATACAATAGCTTTCTTGTACAACTTTTTTTGAACATGCATCTAGTTTAGAGTCCTATAATAGTCCTATAACAGACTGACAGATCTGGAGGCTTCAGGGGTCTTACAGTATAATCAGGGAAGCACGACAGCCAGAGAAATTGTAATGAACACCATCAACCAGTAGATAGAGAGTGACAGAATTGAGATACGATCAACATGTTCTAAGGACTTAATATTTTGGAGGACTAAGTTATATTTTAAGAGCACAATGAGCAGGAAAAATATGTTTTGGATGGTAGAAGGATGATATCGATGTTTTGAGAAGAAACTGATTCTATGTTTCTACGGAAACACAGAGGCCTTAGAATGGCAGACACAAATGTGGGAAATTATTATGCCCGTTGTCTTCCTGGATAGTCAGTTAGGTGGGTATGTTTCTATCACGTGACTTCTGCTTCCCAAACCACAGCTGGCTGGATGATGGGTCAGCAGCTTCAAATCTATCAGGTTAGGAATGAAATACGTTCCCCAGACTTAAGTTCAGGTTACTCATTTCCAACTAGTGGGATCAAATTTGCTCTCTCATTTATCTTGCAAGGGCTTTGCTGATAAGCAGACCTGGAGGTTGGTGGGCCTTGGGCGAGCCCTAGGCCCTGTTTAGCTGCCCTAGTGTTTCTGACCTTCTTCCTGTAATTAGAACATGGATGCTGTTTGTTTCCATTTTTACAGGCTGTATTATCTTGTAAATCGGTTGCTTGCAAACGTTAGTTATACTGGAGGGTTTGTTGAGACACTGGGGACTGGGCCCCGGCTTCAGCTTCTCACTCAGTGGGTCTGGGGTGGAGCTGGACAATTTGCAGTTCCCAGCAAGGCTGACGCTGCTGACCCAGGGAGCTACACCTTCAAATCATTGTAATTTGCCTGGACTATCTTTGAAAATTCTCACAATAGGCCTGTGAGACAAGAATAGTTATTTCCTCCGTTTTCCAGATGAAGAAACAGGTACTCGGATGTTAAAGGAAATGTGCTTCGAAATGCACAGGTTGGAGGGGGCAGAGCTAAGTCAGCTGCCAGGTCATCTGATTCCGGAAGCAAAGGTCCTAACACGGCAGGCCGCCTTACAGGTTTGCTGGTGTCTCAGCGCTGCTATAGAATGAGGCATCCGAGGACGGCTGGGACCTTGGGATCTTGCCTTGCTCTTGCTAAGTGTCTTTTTCAACTCATTTCATAAATCCACATCTTAAAATTCTGCTACCTGAACCATATTTAATTCTGTGGCAATCCTGAAACACTTGCTTGGGACCTTTTAGCTGCCATCCCCAAGCCTGCTGTGGTGTCATCGACTTTTCCCCTGCCCTTCAGTTGTGCACCCCCCCCCCCCCCGCCACCGTGCTGGTTAGTGGCTGGGGTATCGAGCAATCCTGAGTCAGGCTGCCCGCCTATGGCGTCATGATGGTGTGTCATGCATTATGTTGATTTGATTTCTTTGGAAAATGAAATGAACTCTTTCATCCTCTTCAGCCTATCACAGATGAGTCTGATGATTATGAAACGGGGGAAAAGAGGGTGAGAGTTAAAAAATATTAGTGTTCCTTTGGCCGCACCCAGCAAGAGGGGCTTTGCTGATGGAGAGAGCTACTTTGGTCTGTAGAACCAACCCTTTTAACAAAGAGGGATCCATCAGACCATCATACTGAGGCGGTTACCGTTGCCCCTGAAGATTATTTACTGTTCCTTCTTAGGTTTCTAGATGCATCAAATTATCTGAATTTAAATCAGAATTTGGTTTTCCCAGTGTTTTTGTTGCTTCTAAATTGTGAATGAATGAATGGGTATCTACACCGGGAAGATCTATTTGACTAATATAATTATCCCAGACAGTGGCTCATTTAGGTGTTTCTTTCCTCAAAGTAGATTAACATATTGACTTTCTACTTTATAAATGATAATCCTATGATGATGTTATCAGAAGTCAGTTTTCTAGAACCTGATTCATTATTACAAATCTACTAAATTGAAGAGCAGATTCTGTTCTCAGTGATAACCCCTTCCAATGATCTGCAACCCCATTAAGAAGCATCTAACTCTCTGTGGCAGTGAGCCTCAACCCTGGCTGTACATGAGAATTATCTGGGAAGTTGGCTTTTTGATTTTTGTTTAAAAATTTTTTTGTTTTAAGATTTTATGTATTTATTTGAGAGAAAGAGTGAATGAGTGAGAGAGAGCTCATGAGCAGGGGGAGAGGGAGAAGCAGGCTCCCCACTGAGCAGGGAGCCCGATGTGGGGCTTGATCCCAGGACCCTGAGATCATGACCTGAGCCAAAGGCAGACGCTTAACCAACTGAGCCATCTAGGTGCCCCTGGTTTTTGTTTTTTTAAATATGGATGCCTGGGCCTCAGTCTAGGAAATTCTGGGGTGCAATCTGGACATTGCTCAAGCTCTCAAGGTGTTCCTAATGTGTATCCAGGGTTGGAGAAACACCCATGTACAAGATCACTGCTGTCTTGCCTGAAAATGCTAATGGTGCTTACAGGTGCTGGTAAAATGTTGGTTAGAGAAGATGTAAGCAGTATTTGTGTTTGCTGTCTTTTGTTTTCTGGACAGGGCCCTGACTAATGCTTTGTGTGTGTGTGTGTGTGTGTGTGTGTGTGGTAAAACAACTCAATCATTTTACGATAATGTAGCTACAAAAAATGGTTTTTTGGGTTCTAACCCTAGGCCCCAGAAAACGGACAGGCAATTGTGACTCCCTATCGCCACCTGGTGGCAGAAAGTACTACAGTCTACAGAAAATACAGTAATAGGAAGAGACAATCTTAAATCTCAAAAACCCAACAAAGTAGCAATGTTGGCCAGAGAGCTGACAAGTGTTTACACGTGTCCTGTCTGGCTGGGGTTAACAAAAATCCACAAGCCAGTCAGTGTATTGATCAGTTTCTTTTCTGATCTGGTTCCAAGCCTAATTTTTATTTTACTTTTGAACTTTAAGCTGTCAACTAAGTAAAATAGGAAATGGTCTTTTCTTCCCCCTTTCTGCATGAAGGATTTTTGAAGTTTGGCTGAAGTCAGTTGGCAGTGGTCTGCAGGGATTTGGATGGGGTAAGAGTAACTGTCCTTTTCAGTTATTAAAAAGTGAGTGCATTAACCATGTGATAAAAAATGCATTAATTAAGATTAACTTCAAAATTACCTGTTTCCAAGGATCACTTATCTGTTACCAGTTGCCGATGTAAGCTGCAATAGTTACTTTATAACTATCCACCAGGGGAGACAGTATTGGGAAGGCAGAAGTCGCCATATTTGAATGCTTACGTATTGAACTCACCAGCTATGTCACTTTAATTAAGTAATTTAAACATTCTGAGTCTCGGTTTCTCTGAATGTCAGATGGGGAGACTACTTATGTGAAATACATACCAATGTTCAGCCCATGGTAAATGGTGACTGAATGAATGATTACTAATATAAGTGATAGAAGTCGCCCATATTTGGGATGTGAATGGATCAAGTAACATGAGCTGCTAAACAATTTATGTTTTGCTAAGATTTATGATAGATGATTCCCTAAGAGCATGGGCTTCTGTGTTCAAATCCTGGCAGCTCCGCTCATCAGCTTCGTGATCTGATTTTCTTAAGTTCTCTGTGCCTCAGTGTTTTTTTTCCAACTGTAAAATGGGGATGCTAATTATACTTACTTCATTGTGTAATTATGACTATTAAGTGTGTTATTATATGTAAAATTGCTTAGAACAGGGCCTAATACAGGGAGCATTTTCAGTTAAGGTTAGTTGGTGTGCTGGTTGCTTTTGCTGTTGTTCCCTTATTTACCAGGTACTGTGTTAGGTCCCGAGACACTGACTTTGTCTGAAATTGCTAAACAGCTTAGTAATATCGTGAAAAGGGAACATACTGAAAATATTAAATTGTATTTAAGTGTACTAACAAAAGTAAGCAAACATTTTTAACTGCATTCCAATATGACTTTATTTTGACAAGATAGTTTAGGCAGTCTTTTGTTAGTTTACCGTGCTCTGCTTTTGAGTGCAATGCATGGGTTTCACATTGAAGTCACTTTTGAGGTCTGCCTCTGCCACCTTCTCTCTCCCTCCTCCTGTCCCCCTCCCTGTCCTGCCTTATCTGCTGATAAATGTTTTTAAGCATAGTGGAGGGAGGGTAAGAATGACAGCTTTCTGGAGGAAAGAGAGGGCTATTTAGGCCATGAGAAACTCATAATTAGGCATCAGTAGTCTCTCCCTCCTTCTCAAGTTCACATTTAATCTACAGTGACTAATAATCTAGGAAAGATTTAATATTTAATTAATTTCTATTAGTTTTTAAATTCTCTTAAGATCAACCTCAATCATTGCTGTTTGTTGTTGATAGACCAGAAAACATTTCTCTGCCTAATGGGATCTACTTCAAATATGTGACCTTTAAATTTGTATGTTTACCTAATTAAAACAAAGCATGCATAAAATTATCTGTTTACAGATTCCAATTTAAAAGCTGCACAGAGTGAATAAAGGCTGGAATTTCAGTTAAGGTCCTTAGCACAACATTTTGTAATAATCTTCACATGTTCTAGAACACAGAAAAACCATAATCAGAGAACTAATAACTGAAAAGGAAATGTTCTTGTTTTAATGCATTCCATTACCTTTGATCAAAATATCACTCATAGTTTCCAGAATCAACTCATTCTCTTTACTGAGAATTTTTATGAATCATCCCAGCAGTTTGGCCAGTTCAGGACCTTAAGAATTCAGTTCCCATTCCAGAGAGTTCATTCTTATTAACTCTTCTTAGTCTGAAACTGAGGTGAGCAAAGGGGAAATCAAAGCAAAGCAAACTACTATATGTATCTCTCCTTGAACTGTACATGAGAAGAAAAAAGTAACAGTTACTTTTTTCTGTTCATTCTGTAAGAATGACAGCTTTCAAAGTAACTGTTACTTTTTTCTTCTCATGTACAATTCAAGGAGAGATACATATAGTTGTTCATGTTGCTTTTCTCACCTCAGACAGAAAAACCATTAAAATATAAAAAGCTACAGGGGCGCCTGGGTGGCTCAGTCAGTTAAGCCTCCAACTCTTGATTTCAGCTCAGGTCATGATCTCAGGGTCATGAAATTGAGCCCCATGTCAGGCTCCACTCTGAGAGTGGAGCCTGCTTAAGATTCTCTCTCTTCCTCTCCCTCTACCCCTCCCCCCACACTTGCACTCTCTCTCTCTACATATATATACATTTTTACATATACACATATACACTCATATATATAAAGCTGTATATTCCCATCAGGAGCTAAAGCCTCCAAATGGTGTTTTCACATAACTGAAATATATGAAGGAAGGAAGCTGGGTATTCTATGCTGATGGTAATAACTGCTATTATTTTCAAAGTACCTTCATATCTATATAATTTTATCCTCATAAACATATGTTAGTAAATAGCGATTTAAACCCAAACTCTATATTTTTTTCCTATAAAGTAGTCAAAGAACAATATGGCAATTATTCATAGGTGCACTGAAAGTAACATAAAGAATGCGTTAGGTATAAATCATTGTGAAAGATATTTTAAAGTTAATGGTATATTACGTTGTACAAATATCTCATGCAAAATGACCCAGGGGTAAGTTGCTTACTTCTTATCACTTGACTAATTGATATATTTTCTTATACCAGATACTATTATCCTTCTTATTTCATCCTGGTAAGCAGATGTTCAGAGTTAAATATAATGCTCACAGTTCTTAAATTAGCCTAGACATTTGTTTCTGGTTTATTTAAGAACATTATAAGTTTTAATTTCTATTTTAGCAGTGCCACTCTATATGTTTTAGAAGGACGAGGAAGAGGAGGGGGAGGAAGAAGGGGAGGAGAAAGAGAAGTCGCCAACTCTAGCTCTCCTGGAAGCAGAGGTATGTAATAAAATAAGAGAATTATTTCTTAGAGTGGTCAAAGTGGGATTATGTATAGGATAGCAGACATCTTGGGAAAGTTTCTGTGATGCATGCTGATACACGCAGTAACTTCTTGCCAAAAGACTGAATTATATTAGAAGAACATGTGTTTTCAACCATCTTCCTATTCCAACCAGTAAAATGATTTAATTTGTGACCAATCAGAAGAACTGAAATAAACAGTGGTTCTCAATTCTTCTTCTTACCTTAGTCTCAAGATTGACTGGCATATAGTGTGACACCTTAATTATCTGCCCATTGAAATGAATCATTTGCAATGAGCATAAGAATCAGTTGTCCTATGAAGAAATAGACTAAAAACTGAATAAAATTTTTAGCACATTCAACAGATTTTCACCCTCCTTGACTTTTCTGCATTAAAATTTAAAAGGGGAAAGTAGATATTCATTAATTATAGAAGTGTCTGAGTATATCTACCTAGTTATTATGAATTTTGGATTCTTAGATTTTAGAAATGGAAAACATTTTAGCAATATTTTTGTCTGGCCGATACTTAGAAGTACAAGGGGACTTGAATAGAGTCTTTCTTCAGGCTTGTGAATAAGATCCTCTTGAGGCTAGGAATTTGAGTTTTTAGTACAATGCCCTGGTACACCACAGTCATTGAATGTGGGCTCCATGCAAACTGTGTCCTATCCCTAAGCTTCCCTTTGCTCATCGGTAAAATGGAAACCTCCTATCAACATAATGGGGCCATCAAAAGATAACGTATGGAAACTGCTTTGGACATAACTGGAATATGGTTAGCACAAAGTAACTTTCTAATTATTTAAAAACCACATTTTTAATGTCTTGTCCTAAAGTTAGGAATTGTAGAGGGCTGTTCACTCTCTGTAGTCAGATATGCATAGGTCCCTTGAGTGCAGATTTTTTGTACTGGATTAATAATTTGATATCTTGAAGGCAATGGGGACAAGTACTTCTATATTATTTATGAACTATTTTGATAACCAGCAAAAATGAAATGCCTTCCATACAGTACCTTGATTTCTTAGGCACACTCAATACGGATACACAAAAATAAGGACAAAATCCACCAAATATTTTGACATAAAAATTGAGTGATTATTACAACTGTTCCAGATATCATTTTATCTGGCAGAGGTAATGTTGCTGGGTCTCTGTTTCTTCAACTGCAAAATAAAGAATCTGACTGGTTGGCCAAGGTATTGCTCAGTTCTCAGACGACGATGTTCTTGTCAGAGGGTTGGATAACAATAATTTCCCTCAGAAATCCAGTCTCACACCGGCTGGCATTTTCTCATTTAGTCTTTCAAATCGATAGTGATAATACATTTTACAACTCAACAGTGGACTGGGACAGATTTTCCCAGTCATGCAGCTGGGGTAAGATTTTCCCAGTCATGCAGACCTTGAACGTTAGCTATAAGTAGGGAGTAAGACAGTCATTCCTCACATCCTCAGCGTACAAGAAGTATGGGGGGTTGCGGTTTGAAGTGCCTGGGGGGGCTCAGTCGGTTAAGTGTCAGATTCGTGATCTCAGCTCAGGTCATGATCTCAGAGTTGTGAGTCCAAACCCCATATTGGGCTACCTGCATTGGGCTTTGCACTGGGTATGGCACCTACTTAAAAAAAAAAAAAGAAGAAGAAGAAGAAGAAAGAAAGAAGGAAAAGAAAGAAGTATCAGGGGACTCAGGAGAGCTGGGAACAGATTAGTCATCAGAGTTCTTAACACTTGTCTGACTAGTAGCACGGAGAAGCCCTCCATTGGCCAATCATTTCCCTTCCTCTCCAGCTCCATTTTCCTGTCTTTCCTTTGCCCAGCCTCCACCCCGTAAACCTGGTCAGATAGTCCACACTTCTTGGGCCTCGGTCCCTTCTATACTATTATTACATATAACACAGAGTCAGAGTTACTTTTACTGAAGACATATTCTATCACAGATGCTCTGTTAACCGTTTTATAGACATTATTACAGTGCGGTCTCGTGTTTCGCGCATTAAATGATCATATGTCCCAGATTGTCACAAGCACTCCTATTTAACCCTACTGTCTCAATGTCATTAATGATTGTGCCCCCTTTTATTCTCAGAAATGATCCAATTAGGATAGCACAGTTGTGGTCATTATGTATAGATATTGCATCAGTTTCCTAGGGCCATCGTAACGAAGTAGCAACAGACTTGGTGACTTAAAACAACAGAAATTTCTTCTCTCACAGTGCTGGAAGCCAGACATCTGAAATCAAGGTGTCAGGGTATAGTGGGGCCATGCTTCCCCTGAAGTTCATAAGAAAGAACCACTCCTCACTTCTTCCAGCATCTGGTGGCGCCTGGTGTCCTTGATTTGTGGTGGCGTAACTGCATCTTCATGTGGTCTTTGTCTCTGTGTCTTTTCTCTTCTGTCTCTTATAAGGACACTTGGCTTGGATTTAGGGCCTACCCTAATCCAAAAGGATCTTATTTCAAGATCCTTGCCTTAATTATATTGCAAAGACCCTTATTCCAAATTAAGTCACATTCCAAGGTTTTGGGCCAACTTATCCTTTGGGGACTACAATTCAACCCACTACATACACACACACACACACACAAAATACTTCATATGTATTTTATATATATTATATATTTTATAAGCTAATTAAAAACCTATTACATAAATATGCATACATAATCGATTTTTAGCTAGCATGTAAAAAGAAAATAATGTCTCTTAATTACCCATAAAACACAGCATGCATAATATTGTGTGTACATCTCTATATAGGAATTTTTATTCACATTAAGGTTTGAAGCAGCTTGGTCAAACTAAAAGAGAGATAATAGGAAAAGTGTTAGAAACTCTTAGAAAATGTAAATAATTTATTATGTCTGTATGGGAATGATCAAATTCCAGGTGCTGATTGGGAGACTCTCCCTTGTATCCAGGGTATATTCATTCTGTTATAATAAGCCTTTTCAAGCTTAGTACACATTAATAAATTTTTATTAGGAGAATTAAGGAAAATAGATAATCCTTTCTCAGTTGTAAATGCCTCATTCTGATTTATCAGCTCTCCTTACATCACAGAAAATAAATTTTTGGCTCAGAGATGTTGAGTTTTCATTCAGAGTTCACATCTAGAAAACTGCAGAAGATTCTAGTCCTGCTGCAAAATAGATTATCTGAAATACTATGTCTTTGATAATAATTAATATTAGATAATTATATTAGATATAGTAATTGTATATAATACAGATACAATATAAGCAATATAGGTATAATGATAGGATATATACATAAAATTAGAAAATTATATAAGATTTCTAATAACAAAGGCAATACATTTTCATTAGTTTATATATTAAAAAATATATATTCGTGGTTTTTAAAATAGTGGAAATGGTTCTAAAGTTGTAAAGAGAAAAGTAATTCTTCTGGTTTCCAGTTTGTCTAGAAAAAGCACCATGATTCTTAGGCAAATTAGAATTTTTCTATGCATATTTAAGCATATGATAATGTAAAATACACACAAATATCCTTTTAATTTTACACAAATGAGATCAAACTTGGCATAATGTTCTGTAATTGTTTTTACTTAATACTGAAATAGCCTGTCATATAGATCTCCCTTATTCTTGCAACTGCTGCCTACCATGCATTTGTATGGATTTCTAAAAGTAACTTATGTAGATGGCTTTTGTAAACAATGCTTCAGTGTATTGGTACACATATCTGAAAATATGTGTGTTAAAGCTTGAGCATGAATTCTCTGAGGTAGAAATCCTTTTTCAAAGGCATGCTTATTTTGAACACTGAAATACTCAAAGATGCTGTCAAATAAAGGATATGATATGATTTTGAAGCAAAAAAATCAATTTCTGAATATTTACGATTATTACAAATTCTGTCTTAAGTTGAACCCAAATCAGTCTTATTGTAAATTCCAACTACTGGTCCTGTTTATGCCCTTTGGAAGAATAAAAAATAAGTATTTTCCTTCATCAGTGTAACATATATTCAAATAGTTTTTAAAAGCCCCATCTAGGGCGCCTGGGTGGCTCAGTTGGTTAAGCGACTGCCTTCGGCTCAGGTCATGATCCTGGAGTCCCGGGATCGAGTCCCACATCGGGCTCCCTGCTCGGCGGGGAGTCTGCTTCTCCCTCTGACCCTCCCCCCCCTCATGTGCTCACTCGCTCTCATTCTCTCTCTCTCAAATAAATAAAATCTTTAAAAAAAAAAATAAAAAAAAAATAAAAGCCCCATCTAAATATGTTCCTCTGCGTGTAAAACATTTTCAATTATTACAGCTAGTTAACTTTGAAATAGTTTCCAGAACATTTCCCTTCCCCCTCATAATCCTTTTTAGTTTATTATTGTCTTTGCTTTAACTTTTTACTTAAAAGTTGTCTTTCTTTTAAGTGTGATGCTTTCTCCAAGTATAGTCTTGTGGAAAACAGCTAGAGATCACACTTGGGATACACGTGGCCCGAGAAGCAGCCCGTCTGTGTCCTCACCTCATCTCTCAGTGTGGAACAAGACATGGTTTCATTTGATGAATTTGTTCTTTGTTGGAATGAATGGAAGATACTTTCTATAATGGCCCAGGCATACCTTTGAATTATTTTAGACAGAAATTGTTAATGAGTTTATGCTACATTTTAATAGCATTTGTTTTTTTCTAAAAGGGTCACAGGCCCCATTTAATAGTTGGTTCTAGTATTTTGGGGGGTAATAACATTGTTCTTACTTCTCCATAGTTTCTGTAATCTATCCATTCCCTTCTCAGAAGATTAGAACTTTTTCCTCCAGTTTTTCTTCCACGATTTCTCAAAGATTTCTCCATGATTACCAAGTATGGCTCCAAGATCACATCAGGCAAGCACCCTGAGATGAACTAATTTGGATCTCTGTCCTAAATGTTTTGGAGTTAGACTAGGCATTCTCCTACCACCTTTTCTGCTAACTCAGCTTTCAATTACCTCTGAACGATGTTTTCTAGACCTTTTTGGATTTGAGGATCCTTCTCTTGAGGAGTCAAAAAGTTTCATCATTTCTTCTCTCATCTGTATACTAATATATACCATCTTCTGGAGAGGGGTTCACTCCTATAATTATAGTATGAATTTTATTTGAATTTTTTTAATTCTGCTTTATAAAATCTAAGACTTCATAGAATCATGGTAGTGTTTTCATCAAGAAGGTTGTGCATTCTTCATATGAACATGTGCATAAAATCAGAAATTTCTGATAAATTCCCATGTTCCTGATTATTCAGACACATCAGGAGGACATTATGGTCTCCACAGTGTCAGTTGAGTATTTCAAGATTTGCCTTACATTTGACCCATGATTCTTTAGGAAAAAATACTGGGGACAAAAAATACTGGTATTTGTGTACAGGACCCACTCTCCCCATGTCTCAAGATAGTACAGCTATGGTAGCAGGAGAAATACTCCTCTATGTTTACTCTTTTGACTATAAATGACTAGTGCTCCTAGAAATAGAAACATTGACAAGAAGTCAATGATTTAAGAAGACGCAGTGATTGAACTAAAACCACAGGAAACTTAGAATCAGTGTTATGTTGGAGGTGTTGGGGGAATTTTTACATCTGTTGTATGACCTTGTAAGCCCCTTGGCAGCACTTCAAACTTTACCACCAAAGTCTGCAAACTTCAGAGAAGAGTGAAGATAACCAGATTCTGGAGTATCTTCAAGGGTTAGCTGGATCTAACCCACAAGATCCCATTTCCTACATCCTAAGCATTAAATTTTGACATCTAAAGTTTTTATCTTGAGAAGTGATTTTTACTTTCTATAGTGTGCTATTTCTGTTAATATTTTAAAAAGTCTAATTAAGCCCTTGAGTTTCCCTTTCAAACCTCTTGATAAAACTCACACTCCTGGAACGTGTTCCATCCTTTCAAAACATTATTATTCATTATTAATGTATAATCAACAAACAACGGCACACAATGCAAGTGTAGAGTTTCATGGTTTGACTTATATATACCTTCGCAAAACCATCCTCACAATCAATATAATAAACATATCTATCATTCAGAAGCAATCATGTGCCCTTTGCAATTCCTCCCTCCTACCGTTGTGGACCTCTCCCCACAAGCAACCACTGATCCACCCTCTGCTGCTCTAGATTAGTCAGTATTTCTAGAGTTTTATATAAGTGAAATCAAACAGTGTGTGCTCTTTTCTGTCTTCTTTTGACTCTATGTAATGATTTTGAGATTCGTCCGTATTATAGCATAAATAGTTCATTCTTTTTTATTGCTGAGTATTATTCTATTATATGGATATACCATATAGTAGAATGATAGACATTCTAATGATAGACATTTGAGTTACAGTTTGGGGATATTACAAATAAAGCTTCTGTGAACATGCATGTGCAAGTCTTTATATGAACATATGTTCCATATTTATACTGTGGCTTCGTAGCAAGCAGCCTACACATACCCTTGATGAGAAGCATGTCCTTAAGATTCTCCCCAGGGTATACTTCCTGGAGTATGGGCTTTGTGCATGGCCTATGTTCAGTCAATATATTTTTTAAATGAATAAATAAATGAATAAGGACATTGGGAAAAAATAGAAATGTGTATCATGCAATGAAAAGGACTCTCAACTGAGTTAGGAAATTTTAACACTAACTTCTGTCTCACCGTGTAGCAGTAAGCAAGTTACTTAATCTCTTACAACTTAGTTCACTTACCCATAAAAAGGAGATAATATGATCCTTTTGCCACAATACTAAAGTCCTCAAATCTCTGACAATTAAAAGGTTTTTGATACTCATTTGGTGGTAGAACTTGACCAAACCTGTACTGATTTATATGCAAAATCAGACATGAAATGATAACCTATTTGTGGTTTTATTTATCCCATTTGGTGTAAGTATTCTGATATGTGGCTGCAAAAATATTAATGAATTTGATTACGGGTACCGGCTACAGGTCTCATTGGAGGGTTACATAATGTATATCCTATGCATTGTATTATCCGTTAGTAGGGATTGCGAGCTTTCTACTTATCTATACTAGAATGAGATTTGGTTCTTGTTGACAGAACACACACACAAGAATGGCTCAGATGAGAAGTTTATTTCTCTCTCCTGCAAAACCCCAGAGAATAGGCAGTTCCAAGCTTTTATAACAGCTGCATAATGTCAGGGACCAAGGCTGCTTCTATCCTGTAACTCTGTGTTATGTGATTTTTGATCCTAAAGTCATGTCGTAGGTAAGATGGCTGCCTGAGCACCAACCATTTCATTTGCTGTCCAGTCAGCAAGAAGTAAGGGGAGGAGAGGACTAGATGATGGCATCTAAGGACACTTCCCAGAAATTGGACACACTACATTGGTCAGGCCTTAGTCACATGGGCATATCTGGCTCCAGGAAATGTAGGAAATGGGATCTTCATTTTGGACTGCCCTAAGTCCAGCTAACAATGGAAGAAGAGAATAAATATGCAGGAATGTCATAGTCTTAGCCTCGCTGCCCCTCTACTTTATTGGGTAGTTGTGCTAATAAGGAGAAATAATAGACATGAAAGCACTTTGAATCAAAAACTCTATGTAACTATAGGTTTGATAACAAGAAGGATCTTAAATAGAGTATTTTTTAATTCTTACAGGGTTTTGATGGGTCCCTTTGGTGGTTTCTCAGCATATCATTGGGATTATGTTGTAAATGATGTGTGAATGTCAATTTCTACTATTACTCAAAGACTTTCTTAATTATTATTATAATTTTTGGAAATCTAGTAGTTTCCTTTTTTTTTTCTTGGAAGACACTTGAACTTTTGGCATCTTTCCAGAAAGCTATAACACAAAGTTGAAACAGCTGTAGCTTCAAACAGTTTTGTTCACTTTTTTTCCTCCACATTTTTCTGGATCTTTTCTTCGAACTGTGAACCTGGTTACAACTCTGTGGCTAATAAATCTTATCCTCACCTACTTGTGCAAATTCTATTATTATTTTCTGAATACCCTTTATATTTTCACGGATGATTCTTCAGTACTTGCTATTGATTTGACACAATGAGAGACACAAGGCAATCTAATCTACAGAAGAATATAAGGGTCAGAATTAAATTCAGTTTTAGGTAGGTGATGGGTGGGAGGTACTTTTCTGCAAGGTGTATGTAATTGTGATAAATAGGTAAGCAATGTAGGCACAATTTACATCCCTCCCAATGCAATAGAGGATTAGAATTCTGCTTCTCTGCCCTTAACTGCTTAAATGACTTTAATTTAGGGGACAGGGATAGAGATATCTAACTTTGTTGGGTTCAGGTCACATTTTTCAGCTCTATCTTGTTTTCAGTAAAGGTAATATCACATTTTACTCCCCACTGATTGCTGTACCTGTTTGCAAACCAGCTTAGAATTTGAAGAGGGAATGGGATGATTTAGGTCCCCAAGTCCCTAGCAATACTCAATGACAATTATCTGATAAGTGAATGAATGAAATTTAGATGTGAAATTTAAATCCGTTGAATGAATAAGTAAGCCAGAATGACAGGAAATGATAGGATGGTTGAACTGTAGATGTGTGGCAAATATTCGTATGTTCTAAAAAATAATATCTGAGATACATTTAGGAAAATAATGGCATTTCTGTTCCAGTGAGGAAGGAGTCAGCATTTGGCTTTGCGTATCCTCGGGGGGATTAAATGCAGTGTCCTGATGGGTCTCTTTTAGGAGAAGGCGAGCTGGTGGCTGGTGTGTTAGGAGAAGCTCTATGATTCAATGCATAGGAGAATTCCCAGGATTTCAGCATCCCTAGGTACAGACTCAGCCACACACTTATCAGCCTTCTAGGCTCCATGATAAATCTGAATCTTGTTTTATAATAATGCTGATTAAGTGTTTATTTTGGTTGAAAAAAATTAGGAGATAAACGTGAGCTGGGATTGATTCCACACGATAAACATGCCATTAGCAGAGCCCAAACTAGGAGAAATTCTGGACGGTACTTAGGAAGTGTAATTGGCCATGGGATCGTGTCCAAGGGCTATAAGTGATCACATGTCTGTCTGCAGCACGTTTTACCCGCTGCATCAGTCACTCTCTTCCACTGGGTGCTCTGTCACTCAGGACAAAATGAGCCTTTTGCTAATGGGTTTGGGGAACTCAGTCTTGGTGGCTCCACAATGTCCACACAGATGCTCTGGTTAAAAAAGAAGAAAGACTCTGGGTTGGTGCCTTTATTTTATTCTATATATTACTAGTTTCCACCCAATGAAAGGGAAATATAACATTTCAGTTTTCCCTTTGGTTTTCATCATGAACAGACACATTCAGAACTTTTACCGAGGCCAGTCCTTGGGAATATTGTGCTACAGCTGGTTTTTATTCTTGCTCCTAGGTGGCCCTGCTGAAACACAGTTTTTCTCTTTAGATGCGTAGATATTTGGTTGGAAAGTGTAAGTAAATTGAAGGGCTTCTAGTTCGCCTGAGTAAATCGGTATTAATTTAAAACATTAGAAACTTACAGCTCCATTAGACCACAGAAGGAAAATAAGCTTAATGTATTTTAGAACTAAATTTTCATAAAATTTCCTCCATTTTCTCTTAGAGGTTCTAGAGATAATCGGATGGAATATCTTCATCCTCCAGACAAGGAAACTGGGTGGCAGGGATGTTAAAGCCTTATTCTTATTATCATAAGGCTGTCCGGCATCAGGACTAGGATTCGAATCCATTTCCCTGAGAGTCCAGTCCAAGACTCCTTCCTTCATGCCACATTATGTACTGGGTGTTATACGCAACCAATGAATCGTTGAACACTACATCAAAAACTAATGATGTGGGGTGCCTGGGTGGCTCAGTCATTAAGCGTCTGCCTTCAGCTCAGGTCATGATCCCAGGGTCCTAGGATCAAGCCCCACATCGGGCTCCTTGCTCAGCGGGGAGTCTGCTTCTCCCTCTCCCACTCCCCCTGATTGTGTTCTCTCTCTCGCTGTCTCTGTCAAATAAATAAATAAAATCTTTAAAAAAAATTGATGTGCTCTATGTTGGCTAACTGAATATAGTACAAAAAATAATAAAATAAAATAAAAACAAATACTATGATTACTCCATGGAAGTCAACTGGCGGATGCAAATAAGGAAGTCTTTTATGGTAAATGTCGCCCCATGCTGTTAGAGATTAAGGTAAGTCTCTCAGATTGTAACTCTTTGTGGGGTCCAGGAAGCAAGCTTTTTCTCTCTCTCTCTCTCTTTCTAAATACCCCTCCTATCCCAGCTCCTCCATGCAACCGTCCTCTTCTCTGCAGAAGAGATGGTCGTGAAGATGCCAGTAAAAATGAATAAATCAGTCAGGCTGCTGAGTGTTTGTGAATCTTGCTTTTGTCCGCAACAACAGTAAAGTTCGTCTTGTAGAGAGGTCTCAGCTGATCTCAGAGCTGATACAATCACAAGTTGCCTGTGCAAACCTGTGTCCTTTCTTCCAAAGATAATACATAACAGACCCTGGCAGTATCTGTTGAAGAGGAGAGAGAAGCTGCTGTCTGCCTCCGTGTTCCGTGGGGAGCGAGAGCTGTTGTGAGGGGGCAGACAGGTCGTGTGTGGCAGCCCCGCTCACAATGGCACATGCTAGGGACAAGGGACATGGCGTCAGTGCTGTGATTCCTGAGTGGCCGTGGCTATTGAGGCAAGTTGTGGGGACGTGTAGTTGTTAGGACTTCAGTGGGGACGCTGTCTTCTAAATAGTCATCAGTACCATACAGACGCTTCCAGTGTGCCCCCCTCATCCTAATTACACAGAGTGTCAAGGTGGCCGAGGCACACGCTGGAAAGCAAGTTCCTGGCCCTTCTATGGAATCCGTGATCTTCTTTTTTAGCTTAGTTTGGCACCTGACTACAGTCAATGGAAGGAAAAGCAACATTTACTTTAATTGCTGATGGGAAGCGGGAATTTTAACATCCACAGGTAAGTGTAATGGGGACTATCTTCCGTGTCCTCGGTGGATTACATTACACATGTGCAGTGCTGCTCAGCCTGGCGTGTTTAAATTCCATGCATGTGCGTGTGTGTGTGTGTGCGCGTGCATGTGTACTTGCATGTGTACAAAACAGAAACCCAGTGAAATTAGAGTTTTAGACTAGCGGGCAACTGAAATACACCCTAGTCAATGATTCCATTTTACAGTTACAGAAACTGAGACCTGAGGGGGAATTAAAAATTTGTATGTTGGTGTCAGAATAAGAACAAAAACCCAAATTCTGTTGGTTTTTCATTCCAGTGTGTCGGTCTAGATTTCAAATTACAAGGAAGTTTACGAAAACAAATTTAAAAAGTAGTGATAATGGAAGAACTTATTAGTATCTGTAAAAAAGCTTGAATTATACTCCGAGTCATTAAGATCTATTGGATTTAAATACAATATTAATGTGAAATGGATTTTATGGCATTTAAAATTGTGGTATTTTAAGTATTTCTCTCAACTGATGAGAATTTTAAGCAACTAGAATACCTCATTCGCTGAATTCCTTGGTTAACAGAAAACTCCAAAATTTAATCCCATTTTAACAGCATTTATACAGGTAAACCAGAATGAGAACGTCCCCCCATATTATGGTTAATTTAGTCATTTTTACTCCTCAGCTGAAGAAGAATGAAAAGAACTTGCTTGTGTTTCTGTTTGTTTATCAAACAAATCAGTCTAGACTTTTGAATGGATATAATTACGTAACTTATCTCTCACCTTACTGGTATGGACATAAATGGAACTGTTTTCCATTAACAGGAAAGTTTTTACATAAAGTTTCTAGTACATTCTACTTGAGAAGACTTCATATTACCAGTGAAATATTAAAAGCAAACTGGAGAAGGAGAAAGATAAAGACGGATCTCATGTCAGATGCTAATATGAAAGTCTGGGGTCCCAGGTAGCCTTTAAGAAGCACATTTTGGTAAAAGGAAGAGACTTCATAGCAGCCTCCAAGTACTCCAAAGTTTATTACACAGGTGATGACAACCAATAAGAGGAAGTAGACTTAAATCGTCAGTTCTCAAATTTCAACATGATAATTGAGCCCTTGCTTAAAGTAGATTCTTGGGCTCTATCTCAGAGATTCTTTTGTTCTGGGTGAAGGCACAAAAATCTGCAATTTTAATAAGGAGCTACAAGATGCTTATACAGGTAATCAGGGGCCACACTCAAGAAAGTCTAATTTAAATTGTAGCATGAGGAATTTTGGTTATATAGAAGAAATAAAAAAATACAGTCTGATCTGTACCATAATGAATTTCCATGTGAAAAGGTGGAGTTACTTTTTTAAAGCAATATTTTACAATAATCATAATAAGCTGCTTCTCATACAAGGGCTCTCCTACACAAATAATTTACAGAAAATCTGTAAACTATAATCAGAATTTAGACATCCACGGCATATGTTTATATATATAAGGTGCTGCCCTACAAAAGCTTCTCTAACTCCGTGTAAGCCAGTTTCCTAAACTTAATCACACAATCTGTTTTTATTTAAGCAAAATTCTTATTTCTCATGGAGTCTATTCTCAGAAAAACCACTTAGAGAACCAACAGAGTAATAGAAAAAATTTAACCATTTGAGCGGATGTGCAAGTACCTCTGTTATCAAATGCCCAAAACGTCTACCATGATATCCCTTTACCTGAAGGAGGGTAACAGGCCCTTTGGGTTTCATACAGGAACATTTTGTTGTTGTCATTGCTGTTGCTTGGGCTGGGTATTATTGCTTGGAAAGTCTTCTCCATGACTAGGAAGCCCTATTTATGTTTGCTTATTTTATATCCTCTATGATTAGAAGTTCTTTTAGTTACAGGGGCTTGGGTCGACTTTTCCAATTTAACTATTTTATGCCTATTTATACAAGCAATTACAGTCATTTAGTTCCCACTTTTGGACAGTGATGAAGTGACAGTAGAGAGAACAAAGAGTTGTCTGAATAATTCTGAAAGAAATTTGAAACATTTTTCCATTAGGCGTGTGGTTCCCTGCCCGCCCTGGAATGAGCAAACCATCTTCTGTCTCCATTATCTGCTTCTGATAAGCACCTAGGTTCTGCTGGAGAAAGTCACAGAAGTGGAGATGGGCTCCACCATGAATTCGTGATCACCAACCTCAAGGAGCCCTTCACCATGAACAGTTTAGTCCACTATATAACTCTTACACACTCATCAATGACCATTGCAAACATTCTCTTTTTTTAAAAAAAAGATTTTATTTATTTATTTATTTATTTATTTATTTATTTATTTAGAGTTGAAAGAGGGGCAGAGGGAGAGAGAAACTCAAGCAGCGCAGAGCCTGATGCGGGGCTTATTCTTAAGACCCTGAGACCATGACCTGAGCCAAAACCAAGAGCAGGACACTTCACAGACTGAGTCACCCAGGCACCCCCCCAAAATTCTCTCCTTCTAACTAACATCCTCCCTTTCCCCCCTCATTGCAGTCTGAACCCCACCATCATGACTTATTTTATGAGAAAACAGAACCCATGAATTGTAAACTTCACAAAACACAGAAATATTCCTAGATCTGCTCCCATCCTGTCATTTTTCTTTTTTATTATAATATAAAAGCTTCCTCCTCCTCAAAAGACTAATCCTTCCACATGTGCTTTGAATTCCTTCCTATTCCAGCTCCTAAGGTATCTTACAGATCCATGTCTTTCCCTCACTGTTTATTTAGTATCTACTGTGAACAAGGCAATATTCTCGGTTTTAGAAATGTATCTGTAGGCAAATTAGATAACTATCCCTGCCTTTTTAAGAGTCATATTCTAGTGAAATATTATTCTTTACATGGAAGATAATCCCTTCTGTTATCTGTACCTGCAATCTGTCCTCTCATCTGGATCCGTCCCATTGGTTTTTCTCATTAAGAAAAGCAAAACCAAACAAGATAAAAATCTCGCTCCTCCTTGCCATAGCCATGTTTCCTAAAAGACCTGCCTATACCCACTGTTTAATTACTCATCCATCTTCTATTCACTCCTTATTCACTAAACTCCCATCTCTGCCTCCATCATTTCCCATGAGTGGTTTTTACCTAAGGCAATAACGGGCTCTGATGTCGCTGGGATCAGGGAAACAATTTTCAGCCTTCATGTTCCTTACTTCTGAGCAGCATTTAACTCTGTCAGCTACTCCCTGAAACACTAATTTTCTATTGGTTTTTAGGATCATTGTCTCCCGGTTTTCTGTCTCTTTTCTAGGCACCTACCTTCTGTCTCTTTTTCAGGCTCATCTACTCCCACCCAGTCATTATGATGGAGTTCTTCATGGGTCAGTTTGGCCTCCAGCCCTTCTACTTCCCTTTATCATCTCTTCTAGAGAACCTTATTCAGGTCATCAGTGTGAAGTGCCACCTCTGTGCAGTGACTCACACATTTTTGTTTGTAATTCTCTCTGAGCTCCAGAGATCTCTATCTATATTTATATATCTCTATCTACCTATGTATAGTGATAGGTACATAGGTATCTGTATGTCTTCTCCAACAGAACATGTCTAAATCTGAAATACATAACTCTTAAGACCTCCTTAATCTTGTTTTCCCTCCCTTGGTTCTCCATCTTCCACAAGCCAGCATCCTGGAGTCACCTGCTACACCTCCCTCTTCCTCTCCCCCACATAGAACGCATTGCCCAGCCCTGTTATTTGACCTCCTAAATACTTCTAGAATTCAACCACTTAGCTTCATCTTCCCCCAACACCCTTGTCAAGGTGTCACTTCTCACCTAGGACTTTATAATAGCCTCCTAAATGGATTACCGGTCTCTCTCCTTGTCTCCCTCCAGTTTGTTCTCACTCTGAAGCAAGAACGCTCCTTTGAAAGGAAAAGCTGGTCATATCACCTTCTTATTAAAACCATCCATTATTTCCGTTGTTCTGAAGAGGAAAGTAAAAGTGAATTCTCCACAGGCCTGCAAGGCTACCCCTCAGCATCTGCTGCTCCCATTTCCCCTTGTTCTCTGTCCTGCAGCTGGGCTGCCTCTTTCTCCTCTCTCCATCCCTTACAAGCTCTTGCCTCTCCTTGCCCTGGGCCTTGGCGATGCGATTTCCCTATCACCTGGATCCCTTTCTTTCCCACCCTTTGTAATGAACTCCTCTTAGTTTTCCATATATTACTCCATGTTCACTTCCTCGAGGAGGCTTTCCACAAGCCTGGGGTTGGGTTAGATCCCTTTTTATTGTATCATGTGCTTCTCTTCTGTAGTACTTGCAGCTGGATGTCTACTCATGGAATTATTGGGGTCATGTCTTTCCCTCACCAAACCATAAGCTCCGTAAAGTCAAGAACTATCGATGTTTGGCTCACCAGTTCCCAACAGCTGCCAGTACATACTTGGCATTTTGAAAATATATAAAATAATTTTCAATCTTGTGACGTAGACAAGATATTTTGTCAGCAAAGTAAGATACCAAAATATGTTGAGTGTTCTAGGAATTCAAAATTCAGTGGCTTGAACTCATGCCAGCAGATTTCTATGATTTCTGTTAGGAGATGACTCAGGACAATCTTTTAACCTCCACATACAGCTCCCCCCACTACACACATACCATTTGAAAATTTCTATTTTCCATTCTTTGAATTATTTCTATAGTCCAGTATTTTCAAAAACATTGTGGAGGTTATAGGTAACAAATACTTTTTTTCAAACTGGATCTTTGGGGAAATCTATGATATGCCCCCAGGTAAATGTGAAGTTGTTGGAGAAAGGGTCTCCAGGGCTCTGAGGGGTCAAGACATATAATAATTGCCCTAAGCATTTCTTTTCTTTAGATCCTCATCATTTAATTTTTTTACTCCATATTGTTGAAATTATAAATTATTCCCAGACTAAAGAGCTGTCCTGATAAGGCTTGCCACACCCCAGTATGTTATGTGATATACTTATAAATGTATGCCATATATGTATATATTTAATAATTATGTGAGATAATTGTGTGACAGACAGAGTTTGGTAAATGTCTGAGGTTAAGCAAGAAGCAGGGAACCCTGAGCTGTAATTTCTAGTTGAAATTTCAATACTCTGTTTGCTTCTGGGGTTAGGAACAGCATGTACAAAGCATTCTTCTGACTATTTTGTGGAGTTAAACATCCATACATAGTAATCATAAAGCAAGTCACTCCACATGCCACATTCACAGCAGAGGTACCAGGTGCTGTAGGGGTTTGGGTTAGAGAGGAATCCTGGCTACCCGCCAAAGATCTAGGGAAAGCAGTGGAATTGATTTTAATATTGAATATTTCCCACGATTTTTAGAGAGATAGAACTTTTTCCTGTTGTGGAAACAATATAAACGCTTTGTAGAAAATTTTAGGCAAAAACACGCATGTGTAATTCTACTAGATAAAAGTAACCAATGATAACATTTTTTACATTTCTTTACCAAAATGGGTAATAGAGAATACTTTATTTTATCACTTGAAAGCATAGTGTGAAATAGTTTCCAGGTCAATTCTTCTATTATATACTCTTTAGGGGCTATTGACATCTCTCTTTTGCAGATGAACCATGATTTATTTAAATAATCCTACAATGATAGGCACTGGTCTGCTATTGTCAACGACTACTATGACAAGCTACACGGTCAAAAATTTAGGGGGGCCATGGCAGGGGAGGAAAGGCAGGGATGTTCAAAGTGTTTAGCTGAGCTATAAAGTGTGAGTTGAGCAGTGAGACATAGGGAACTATATTTTGGCCGACTGCAAAGGAATATGACACGCGGTGTAACAGAGCAAAAGCCATGGGAGTCTCTCAGACTGGACTCGACATAGGGTGAATACTTCGTGTCAGCAGATGTCTCAGGTTAGAGAAGGCTGTATGGGAAAACAGTCATTAAGAAGAGTAGCTGTAGATTCAGAGTCTATGGATACAGCTCTTAACTTGGTCACTTTGTCACTCGATCCAGGGCAAATCATTTCATTCCCCTGAGTTTCAGCTTCCTCGGATACAAAATGGGAATAATTATACCTCTAGCCAGTAAGATTGGGATGATGCCTCTGAGGTACTTAGCAGGGTGCTTAGAACATAGTAAATGTGTAGCAAATATTATCTATTGTTATCACAATTTTGAGAGCCTTTGAAAAAACCTAAAACAAAAAATTTGAAGTGCAAATACTAAAATCGTAGTAAACATAGGTCTATACAGACTCCTAAGAAGAACGTGACTTTTGTATGTTTGAACAATTAAGATGACTGATTTTTTTTCCCCCATTAACTATGGCTCCTTTCCTCCAAGGGATGTTGAAGTCATCCTTACTCTCTCTGCTTATCTGCACACTCAGAGCCTGTGAATTCTTAGGCAGCGCCCACTCCACCCTCCACAAGCATTTAATGAAAATCAAAAACACATCTCACTTGGCTGGCCATCCCTTCTTTCTTTCAAAGACAAACAAATTAAGAGAGATTTAGTCAAATGGCAACACTTTAAAAAAATAAATTATCCATGTATTTTTTTCAGATTTTTTTCCTAATGAGAAAGATATGTTGAATATATGCTCAACATTTATGTGTGTTTTATTGAGATATAATTGACATTGCATTAGTTTTAGGCGTAGAACATTTATGATTTGATAAATGAATATACTGCAAAATGATCACCATAATAAGTCTAGTTAACATCCATCACCACACATAATTACATTTTTTTCTTATAATGAAACTTTTAAGATCTGCTCTCTTAGCAACTTTCAAATATGCAATTCAGTATTGTTATCTATAGTAACCATGCTGTACACTGTATCTCCAGGACTTACTTATCTTATAATTGGAAGTGTACCAAAAAGTAAAAAAGGCAATGCACTTGACCAGAAGCCTATCTTTGGGAATATCTGCACTTCAGTGAACACACTTGTACTTTTCTCAGGGTAATACTGCAAAGGATAAATCTACATGAAGAGCAGAAAAATGAAAGGTTCGAAGTCCTGCCATATTAAAGTCATATTCAATCTAGTGAAAGCAACACACACAGGACTAATTGCTGTATAAGGAATCTCTACAAAAACTTAAGAGCTCAGAGAAGGCTCAAGGCATAAATCATGGTGTGTGTTTCAATAGTCCTACTTCCTGCCTGATACAAAATCCTGCTAAGGAATATTGACAATGTAATTGGAAGTCGAAGCAGGCTGTTTTAGTGCAAAAAGCACTTGCTATTTCTATCCCTTGGATATTCCTTAGCATCTCTGAACTTTAATTTTCTCATCTGTAGAAAGGAAATAATGTAAGTAGATTTTGAGGGTTTTTTGAGAATTAAAATAATATGAATGGAACCCCTAGAATAGTTCCCTAAATATACCACATTTTCATGCATTTCTGCTTAATCACACTAGCAAAGCTAATCTTAGGGGTAGTATTTAGAGAGTAGTTTGCCTCCCTTGTCCCTTTTTGGGGCACCTGGCTTAGGCTGAGCCAATAAGACCAATGTGCAGCTGGGACACAGACATGGTAAATGGTTTTCGTCTGGGGCCCTCCCCCCGGGGGGAGCACAGACCATGTTCAAGTACAGGCAGTCGGCCTGTGGAAGGAAAAGAAGGACGTGTTGTACAGGGAGGAGCTGAGATGAGGAAAATCCATGAGGCTCCTGACAGACTGAGGAGCGAACAGGTTACAGTTCATGCTCCAGCTGCTGGTGAACCTGAGCTTCTAGCCCTTGCGGGGTGCCCATCATGGTTTCATACATGCATTGCTGTATCACCAACACTCAGCAAAGAGTCACTACTAGGACAGATATGGTCCTCATAGAACCTACAGAGATACCTATGTTTTATTTAAGTAACAAATCTTTTTTCTTTTTCTTTCTTTTTTTTTTAAGAGAGTGCAAGCAGGGGGTAAAGGGGCAGAGGGAGTAGGAGAGAGAAAATCTCAAGCAGACTCCCCACTGAGCGTGAAGCCCAATGTGGGGCTCAATCCCATGACCCTGAGATCATGACCTGAGTCAACACCAAAAGTCAGAAGCTTAACTGACTGAGCCGCCCAGGCACCACTCAGTAACATGTCTTTACAGATGACAAGTTATGTGGATTTATGTGTATATGGCTTCTTAAACCAAAGTGATTAAAACCCAGGTTAAAGTTATAAAGTAGGTGATATCTGTCTTATCCTCATAGAAATTCATACTGAAGGCCTTATCATTTAGGGTCTAAATGTGGACAAATCAATGTTTCTCTTCAATGATGCATCTCGAGGAAATCTTTCTGGATCTTTCTGGACACTGGAGTTCCCTGTCCTTGGTGGTCCCATATATTTTCTTACCAGCTCCTCAATCTACCCTCACACTCCTCCATGATACACTCATGGGTTGGGGTCAAGATAGAATTCGTGTAAAAATACATCACTCCTCTGGTCAGTCCTATAAGTCACTACTAATATTCCCTTTGGTTCAAAGAAGGAATGAAAAAGCAGAAGAGTACAAGAGAAGCATTAAGATCTAAAGTTTGTTGTCTGATATTGTAGCCACTGGCCACATGTGGCTGTTCAAATTGAAATTTAATTAAAAGTAAATACAGTTAAAAATTTACCTCTTCAGTGATCCTAGCCACACTTCATATGCTCAGTACTACATGTAGCCAATGGCGACCCTATAGGACAGCGTAGATTATAGAACATTTCTATCACTGCAGAATGTTCTATCAGATAGTGCTGCTATAGAGACAATATTATGAAGACACCCTTGTTTTGCACTTGTGTTCTGATTCACTTGAGGAATATTATAACACTGTCAGAAAATGGAGTATCAAAATATCATTATAATTACAGATAAAGGTGAAACTGGAGGACATGAGTTGTATCTATGATCAAGCATGCTTATCTATCCAGACTTGTCCATACAGACATGGCAGAGCTGGACTAGGGCGGCTTCTCTGTGTGGTGGAGAGCTCCCAGCATGGAAGAATAGCTGAGACCTGGCAAAGGCAGATCCAATGAAGAAGAAAGGTCACGCGAATTCATCAATAGCTAGTTCCCTCCCCCTGCCCTGGACAAAGGCAGAGTACTGAGTCATTGGTCTTCTTTCCGATGGAAGAAAACAGGTATATAGAGATTATTTCCCTTAAATAGGATATAAAAATAATGTCCCTAAATTTCCCTTATCTACTATGAACTGTAAGGTCCCTGGGTCCCTCAGATCTGAGTTTCCCAAGTTGTGTGTCTTGAGATCATGATCCCCTCAGTTCTCAGAGTTCAGGATGAGGAAGCCACAACTCCTTGCTGATTGTGACTTGCATCTAAGCTGCTTCATCCAGGGCATCCAATCCTCCATAATTTATTCCAGCTTTCCAGAGCAATTTGGTAGATCATGAAAATGTTCTGGGTGCCACAATGACAAAGGCCACTAAGATGGCACTCAACTTCTTCCATTGAATCTGAGGGCCCTTTGTAGTCTACGCCTCTAAGGGACCTTTAAAAACAAAACAAAACAAAAGCTCCATAGCACCTGTGTCTTTTCTGCACATAGCTTCTTTTTCAAAGTAAAACTGATTTCTGAGAATTGACCATCTTGCATTGGGCCATATTTTATAGCTGACCTATTTTGGTTTTATCTTCATTACTCTGAACAAACAAGGAATGAGTTCTATTCTTTCTTTCTCGGTCCCACACAGTAGCTCACAGCAAACATTGCCACATATGTATTCTTTCACAAACACCTTCCTTCCTCTCTTTCTAGATAACCACCTCCTTCTAAGAATCTGGGATCTGAATGACTTAAGTTGTAAATTTAATTCAGAACACTCACTACTTTATTATATTATATGGCACTTCTGAATTTATCATGTCATCTTTCCATCTCTGTTCTAAACTACAACCTTAAGTGTAACTACATTCTCTTATCAATACATCCCCAGAGTTCTAACAAGAAGTGGATACACATTAATTAAATGATTCATTGAATTAAATAGATTGGATAGCTTTTGACCATTTAGGACACTATGGTAGTGATATTTTGGGGCTCCAGTTAGAATCTTAAAATGCCCCTCTTTATCAAAAATTGCCTCTGGACTGAATGGAATCCGGGCTTGCTCGTCCACTAGATACATGATCCTGGACCATTTACTTAAGCTTTCATTCTTCTCACACTAAATTAGGGATAAAACTGCCTATTTACCTCATACACTTGTCAAGTTTAATTGAGCATATCATGTAGAGTGTGATGAGGGGCACATGGAAGTGATGAGAAAATGGTGAATACTATTTATTTCTTTGAACTCTTTAAATATACTTAAAGTCAGTTTAAGATTGTTCCATCATCTCTAGTCCCTTAGCTATGAATTTTTCCCCTTCTGCAGTCTATGCATTGTATTTCTAGGCTGATAGGCCTCTTCATGTGTTTTTTTTAACCCTTGCCTTTGGCTCGTATTGTGTGTGAGTTCTCTGTCTTGGGCGTCCCACCATACCAGGACAGTGAAAACTCGCCTAACAGTAGGTGGTTTATAGTTGCTGCTGCCTTGGCTCCACATTAGTTCTTCAGCTCAGGGTTTCTGCAACTTACTGCTCACATTTATTCAGGGCAGGCTAAGGAATCTGATCTTATTTCTTGGTTGGGTTGGTGGTGGAGATTAACTTTTTTCTGATTCTAGTTCCATGTAAGCCAGTTGCTTCTTGCTATCCCCCTAGATTAGTGAGATAGATAATTTCTAGTCCTTGTTCACAGATTGGGCAGTCTTTTTTTTTCCTTTTATACCACTTACCAGGTATGTAGTCTTGGGTAAGTTAATTTATCTTTCTCTTCTTCTTCTTTTTTTTTTTTTCCAAAATGAGGCATATTAAAAGTATTTACCTCACAGGTTTGTGTAAGGATTAAATACTTTGATGTATATAAGGTGCTTAGAACAGTCTCTGTACTATAATAAATGTTACATAATTTGTTATTTATTATTATTATTTCTTATCTGGGCCTTGAACGTCAGCTCTAATCATATAGACAGCATATATGCTTTCGGCCCTCTTAAATTCATTATGGCTATGTTTTCTACTTCTCTTCTCACAACTTGAAATTTCCGTTTATTATTTTTTGCTTTTGAGTTTATGTATGTATTTTAGATTTTAAAAACAATTTAACAAGTATTTCTCTATGTTCAGAGAGTGTGAGTGCATGTTGAAGGTAGATCAGATAGGTAAGCAGAATTTCTATGTCAACTCAGTCTACCACCTTGACCAAAATCCTTAGATGCCTGTTATTATTGCAGATATTCCTTTTGTTATTATTACTGGACTTGTCCCATTTCTAAAGCTGCAAGGGATGTTTTATCAGTTTGGATTTTTTAAATTGTATGTCACACACACACACACACGAAACCAAAATGCCTTAATCAAAAAGGGAATTTATTAGCTCATGTAACAAAAAATTCCAAAGGGAGATTATAGGTTCTTATTCTTATTCAGATTTTCTTATTCTCTAAGGTCTGCCTGCTTCTGTGTACTGGTTTTGTGCCAACACACACTTTTGCATATGGTGACAAGAGGGAGAAAGTAGCATTGGCCTACATAAATGCAGTGGTAAAATTCTCATCATGTTTCATTGATCTTATGGGGTCAAGCTCTCATCACTCAGGAAACCACTCTGAGCTAAGTGAAAGTACTAAGAACAAAATAGAAAAAAAAAATCAATGTCTATAAACTGATTCTTTGGAAAAGTCAACAAAATTTACACGTCTTGGCCAAACTGATTAGGACAAAAAGAGAAAGTCTAAATAATCAGTGTGAGAAATGAAAGAGAGGACAGCTCTTCCAGACCCAATAAACATTAAAAGAATAAAAAGGAAGAGTTATGAACAAGTTTATGCCTACAAATTTCATAACTTAGTGGAAATAGGCATCATAGTTGGTTGTATTCATACCACTAGCCATTTTCTCAAATTATTGGTACATTCATCTATAAAGTTAAGAAACAAAGGTTCTCCTCTATATTCTTCCATGGATTATCTTTTATCAATATATAGTTCTTTAAAGAAAATCTGTCTCATGTTTACTAACATCTGCCCTTAATGCTTACTTTCTTTTTCTTTTTTTTCCCAGAGACTTATCAATAGGCTGGTTTTCTTCACCAGAGGTTTATAGGTTTGTAGGGTTTGTAGGTTTGTAGTAACCTACACAGGAAAGATACCACATGGTATCTCATTGACTGTGTATTAGGCATCATTTTTCTAAAGATTTCAAAGATTTATTTTCCAAAACTTATAACAAGAAATGTATATGAACTAATGTTTCCTCTGTCCCTGACTGCCACCATCTTGCTTAGGACATGATTGCTCATTTCCTTTTCCTTCCAGCTTTTCCCTTTCTTTCCACCAGCTGCCAATAGCTCATGGAAAATTTTCTACTGTTTTATTTTGCAAAGCAAGCTATTTTTAGTTCATATAGTTTCTATGTAAGCTATTTATATCTATATGTACCATATATATGCTATCCAAAAATAGGTTCTTTCCCTAAAAGGGATTCTGCCTTTCTCCTAATACAACTGGCTCAAGTTTTATCGCCTTTCTAGAACAATTTCCGTCACATTCTACATTATCATTGTTAGTAGATGAATGCTACTAATGTACTAAATATTTAACTACTCTATGAGATAGGCGTTGTTATTATCCCCACACCACTGATGAAAAAAACAAGTAATTTCCCCCCCAAAAAATCCAGTCATTTTTAAGTAATTTCCATTTCCAAGATCATGTAGCTACGTAGGGGCAGTGCCTACTATAGGAGAGTCTGTGCTCCTGACCACTTATGTCTAAGCTCTACTATCTATACTAGGGGGAAGCAAACTGCATTTTGTTTATTTGTATCTCTAGTATCTTACACAGGATTTGGGACATAGTAACTGCTCTGTAAATATTTGTTGCTCAATTATGAAAAGCTCCTAGCATTATAAACGTATTTGTAATTGATTGAAAGCAAATGATAAAAATGACGAAGTAATTCTACTAATCAATAAGACAGTATGCTTTAGCCAGATAAGAAGTTAAAAACATGTTACACAGACACGTGAAATCTATTCATAGTTCCTTATTTTCCAAGTAATTTTACAGACAGAGTAACTTTGGGAAAACAATGTTCAAATTGAAATGGTCCACTTAGTTTTAAAATTTACATTATGGAAAATGAATCAGATGAAATCAACAACTGTCTGTTTTTATTGAGTAATTAGAACAGTTCTTTTTTAAGTTGGAAACAATGAAAAGATTCTAATTAAAAGTGTTAAAAAATCCCCAACTCTGCTCACTTAGTGGTTGACTATGTTTTCTACACCTTGTTTCATTACATGGAATGCTGCACCATTACTTCCTTCGAGCCAATATGTCAAGATGCCTTCTGACCAAGACGCTAACTGCCCTTATAACACTGTCCCTGGTGTCTTTGTTTCATTCTTTTGAAAACAGACACATTTTTCTAGAAAAAGAGAGAGAGAGAGAGAAAGAGAGAAAGAGAGAAAGAAAGAAAGAAAGAAAGAAGAAAGAAAGAAAGAAAACCTTAGAACATTATGATAAAGACAAACTGAAGATTAAAAAAATATTTTTTTAAAACTTTCCCATAAAACAAACACATTTTTCCAAGAAGGATATTTTAAAAGTCATGGTTTATTTTAGATAAGAATTTTGGGAGATTTTCATAATTGTTTTTGTTTATCTTTCTCATGTTTTCATCCTTAGTGCTTTTTAAAAAAATACTGATTACTTATGTATTTATCCATTTATTCAACCAATAGTGATTGAACATTTTCTGTGCATCCATCACTGACTGTATAAAAGAGAAGATGCTGCATTAAACAAGGAAGACAAAGTTCCTTCCTAGGGGAGTTCATATTTGATGGGGAGAAGCAGATAGTGATAATAGAGACATATTACACATCTGGATAGATTAGATAGATAGATAGATAGATAGATAGATAGATAGATAGATGACTGATAGATGATAGATAGAAAGGTAGATGATAGAATGATAGATGATAAGATGATTAATAGATAGATGATAGAATGATAGATGGATGATAGATGATTGATAGATAGAATGATAGATAGATAGAATTATAGATAGACAGAATGATAGATATGTAAGAAGAGCCAAGAAAAAAAGAAACAGGGTTTTGAGTTAGAAATGAATTACCTGCTTTAGATACAATGGTCCAAAAATTCTCCCTCAAATGTTGAAAGCTGTGTTAAGATCTGAAGTATGAGAAGGGCCCAGTCTTAAAATAGCTAGTAGAAGACCATTCTAGGCAGAGGAAACAGCAAGTATGAAGGCCTTGATATAGGAAAGACCGTGGTATGTTGTAGGAATGGGTAAGACCCAAGTGTGGTTAAGGAGAAAGGTCAGAGTTCATATCAAGGAGTAGGTGGGAGCTAGATCTTGCAGGGTTTTATAGGCTCTGGTGATTGTTTTAAGAATTTTGATAAGCTACTGTGGGGTTTCAGTAGAGGAGTGACATGATATGCTATATGTTCTTTAAAAAAAACAACCCATAAAAATATCAATTTGGTAGCAGTATAGAGAACAGGTTTTTCAGGAAGCAAGACTGGTGATGGGGAGACTATGACACCAGTGATAATGGGGACCAGTGTGGGAGCAGGGGGTGAAGCCAGTGAATGGATTCAAGAAAACTTACAAGAACTGGCAGTGTTTGCCAGTGGGCTGGGCATGATAGTGAGGAGGGAGAGCTGCACATAGTGAAGGACTGGCCCTTGGGCCTCTGGATGGATGACATTTACCTAGATGGAGAAGCCTGCAGGAGAAGCCATGCATTTCTTGTGTGTTTGAGCAATCCCTACGGTTTCGCTTTCATGAAAGACAAGGCCAGAGGCCTTAGTTTTGTCTCCATTCTGTTTCTAAAGAGCTCTTTGATTTTGGCAAAACACTTAATTTGTTTGATTCCTAGTGTCCCTATCTGTAAATTATAATATGCTGCCACAGTGATTATTACAAAGCCTTAATTTAATAATGTCACTATTTTGCTTTAAACATTTCCTTGCTCCTACAATGAGGGCATCACTTCTTCCTGTGTCTTATGCAGCTCCATAAGCTCCAAATCTTTCTTGTATTTCTAGCTTCCACCCTCCTACCACACCCACTCTCACTGTCTCTAGCTCAGCCAGCAAGACTACATCCAGTCCCTTGTTCCCACCAACCTCCTTCCACCAAGATGCTTGTACACACTGTTTTTCCTTTTTGGAAAGCTGAGTTTTCCCCTCCTTGGACTAGTGAACTTTCATCCAGGTTCAGATGTGGATTAAATTGTCACCTCCTCAGGGAAACATTGTTGCCTTGATTAGATCAAATGGGTCTTTGATATGTTCTCAGAGTTCTTTGCGATTTTCTACCCCAGCACTTGCTGACAAACCTTACATCGGTTTTGATGATTGTTTTACTAACTGTTTCCTCCCCAAGGGCAGGAGTTCTGTGTGTTCTTCCTCAATATTCTATGACGTGTACTTAGGTAGGTGCCTACCTCGTGATAATGTTATTGAGTGAATGAATTGTCGAATGAAAACTTGAGTGAAGGGGCTAGAACACATTACTGTTTATGTTCTTTTAAGCACTGGAAACACTAATTCTAAGTAAGAAAGCAATTCTTTTAAATGCATGTGATTTGTGTCACTGTGCCATTTTTCACATACTATTCCTCTGACCTGAAGCTCTTCTGGTAAATTCTCTCTCTGGCTTCTTTAAAGGAGTCATCTTCACCACTAGAAGCTCTCAGTGCCTTTTTCAGGGGTTCTGAACAATATCATTATTATGGGATGAATTGTGTTTCCCCAGAAAACCATATGTTGAAGTTCTAACCCCTAGTATCTGTGAATGTGTCTTTATTTGGAAATAGATTCTTGCAGATTCAGTCAAGCTAAGATGAGGTCATTAGGCTGGCTTTAATCCAATATGGGCTGGTATCTTTGTGCAGTGAGGAAATTTGGACACAGACAAAGACATGTGAAGATGGAGGTAGGGTCTGAGCTGATGCAATCATTCCAAGGAATGCCCAACCCACCACCTGAAGCTAGGAGGAAGGCATGGAACAGAGTCTTCTTCAGAAAATACACAAGGAAAACCAACCTTGCCAAAACCTTGATCTTGGACTTCGAATCCCCAGAACTCTGAGAACATAAATTTGCATTGTTTTGAACTAGTCTGTGGTGCTTTGTTATGGGATCCTAGGAAACTAATATTATCACCATGCAATTACTTTTGCTCTCTGCTGACATATCTTCTCTCCCCAACAAAGTCTTCACCCACCCAAGGTCATCCTTATGCAGTGTGGGTGCCTATGTAATACTGACATAAGTGATTGCTCTGTATTTGATGCTGAATATAATGAATGAGGTTTATATTTTCTTAAGGCTTAAAAATCTCTACTTTGGTTAGTTCCTTTTCTCCATACCTAGTAAAATGTGATTTCTTCATTTAAATAGAAAAGTTGAAGTTCTGTTTATTGTGGAATCTGGCATAAATTTGAGGTATTTAAGGAGTAAATTAATAAGATGACTCAAGATGTTAGCAAAACATCAACAACTGTACTCTCCTAAGAAATTCAAAGAGGTCTTATTTTAATATATAAGAATTGATCTGGGGTAACAATCACGTGAATGAGGGTGACAGCTGCAATCTGCTCAATTTTAGGTTTTGTGTTCTGAAATTATCTCTTAAATGTTTTCTTTAGAATTTTAAGATATTGTACCATATGATTCTGCAACTTGCTTTTTTCACTAAAAATCATATTTTTTGAGGTCTAATCATTTTGAGATAGAGAAATATAGTTCATTTCTATAATAATAGTATACTATTACTTAGCAAATTTTATTTATACCATCCCCCTATTGATGATATTTAGGTTTTTTCAATATTTTGCTATTAAAAACAATGCTGCAGTAAATGTTTTCCCTAGGTTACAAACAGAAGCAGAACTTCTGGTCCATAGGGAATATATATTTTCAATCATAGTAGATTCAGATAAATTGTCCTCCATGTTTTTCTAACAAATTGCATTCCCACCCACATAAGTCCCCTTTCCCCCCATGTCCTCCCCTAACCTTGCTATTAATCAGACTTACTAATTGTAATAGTCTTAGGAGTGAAATGATATCTCACTGTGCATGTGTATATGTGCATGTTTTAAACATATTTGGGGAATTAATCTTTGTCTTCTGTATATATGGTAAACATGGTCTCCTGACCAAGAGCTAACCTTTTATGTTATACCTTTAAATATGTTTTTTAAGTTAACTGAACATAAAGTTATATACCATTTCTTTTTTTTTAAAGATTTTATTTATTTATTCATGAGAGACAGACAGACAGAGAGAGAGAGAGAGAGAGAGAGAGAGAAGCAGGCTCCCAAGGAGCAGGGAGCCCGATGCAGGACTCAATCCCAGGACCCTGGGATCATGACCTGAGCTGAAGGCAGACGCTTAACCATCTGAGCCACCCAGGCACCCTATATACCTTTTCTTAATGGTTTTTATTTTTGCATCTTGTTTCAGAAATTCTTTCTTATCTGAAGGTCATAAGGTTATTTTCTGTTTTCTTCTAACTTCCTGGAGTTATATTCTTCTCATTGAAGAAAGGGTAGCCAAAAACATAGGATTTTTTTCTTCCTTACTAAGTCTCAGTCCATTTTTTATGCTTCCTTTCAAAATTTTGTCTACACTCTGGATCTTATGAACACACTTAGCTTGTTTCTGTCAAAAATGGATAAATGTTGAGGAGAGAGGAATATCCAGAGGAGTAGGAGGACCCTAGGCTTGTCTCATCCCATGAACACAATTACATAATAACTATCAAATCACCCTAAATACCACAGAAATTGACCCAAAGAGTGGCAGAAAAAACTTCACAACTAAAGGGAGAGAAGAGGCCACATCGAAGAAGGTAGGAAGTGTGGAGACATGGTTTAGGGGAGAAATGGATCATTGGTGCTGCAGAGGGGAGGGAGCCCTGGTTATGGAGAAGGGAGAGAGAGAGAGGCGCACACAGGGGAATGCACAAGGAGAACATTTCCCCAAAGCCATTGGCTTGGAAAGCAAGAGAGGCATTGCCTTGCTCCTGGAGAGGAGGCAAGCAAACAACCTGGGGCCATACAGCATGGAAATAGAGATCTAAAGAACACCTTGGACACACAGGGGTCAGATTATTCACTCTTTTCTCTAGGAACAAAGGGGATGGCCAGCACCATTTCTCTCCCCTGCCCCTCAGCATAAACACAGAGCCACCTATGGGAAGCAGTACAGTGCCAACACTTGCTGCCTAAATTGCTTACACCCCCCGCACTCTGATGAAACTGCCCTTCTCAGTTATGCTTGTCTCAGTCCCAGTATGGCAGGCCCTCCATCAGTAGGCAAGCACAAACCCCTGCCAACAGAACGTTTCCCAACAGGAGTTTTGTAAAGCCGCAGTTTTGGTGGAAGTGGTGTCAGGTCTCATTTCACAAGCAGACCACAGCAAACCTAGTTAAAACTCACCACATTCAGGCCAGGGACAAAACATTGCCCACAAAGGCAAGGAGAGTCCCTGCAGACAATGAGCCTGAAGGACAGAGCAGCCAAAACACAATAGCAGAGTACACATAGCACACACTGGAGATACTCTCTGAAGTGCCAGGCCCTGGGCACTACATGACCTCTTCTTCATAAGGCCATTACTTTCAGAAGCAGGAGACATAACTGGCTTTTCTAACACAGAGAAGGTAGAGACTTAGACAAAATGTGAAGACAGAGGAATTTATCCCAAATTAAAGAAGAGGATATGGCCACAGCCAGAGCTCTAAGTGAAACAGATATAGGTAACATGCCTGATGGAGAATTTAAAGTAACAATCATATGGATACTCACTGGGCTTGAGAAAAGAATGGAAGACATCAGGGAGATGCTTTTCACAGAGATAACAGAGTTAAAAAAGAATAAGAGATGAAGAATACATTAAACAAGATTGGAAACAGGCTTGCTGCAATGAACAGCAGACTGGAAGAAGTAGAGGAACAAATTAGTGACCTAGAAGACAAAATAATGGAAAATAATGAAACTGAACAAAAGAGAGAGAGAATTATGCAACACAAGAAGAGACTTAGGGAACTCAGTGACTCTGTCAAACATAATAACATTCATATTATAGGAGTCCCAGAAGAAGAGGAGAAAAGGGGGCAGAAAAATTTACTTGAAGAAATAACTAGCTGAAAACTTCTCTAATCTGGGGAAGGAAACAGACATTCAGATCCAGGAGGCACAGAGAACTCCCATCAAAATCAACAAAAGCAGGCCAACACCAAGATATATTGTAATTAAGTTTGCAAAATACAGTGATAAAGAAAAAATCTAAAAAGCAGCAAGACAAAAGAAGTTATTAACTTAAAAGGGAAAACCATAAGGCTAGCTGGAGATTTTTCAAAAGAAACTTGGCAAGCCAGAAGGCAGTAGCATGATATATTCAAAGTGCTGAAGGGACAAATCTGCAGCCAAGAATATTCCACTCAGCAAGGCTGTCATTCAGAATAGAAGGAGAAATAAAGAGTTTCCCAGACAAACAAAAACTGAAGGAGTTTGTGACTACTAAATCAGCCCTGCAAGAAATACTAACGGGCACTCTTTAAGTGGAAAGGAGAGACCGAAAGTGACAGTATAAAGGCAACAAACACAAAATCAGTAAAAATGAATATTTCTGTAAAAATCAGTCAAGGGACTCACACACAAAAAAGGATATGAAATATTATAACATATACCTAAAATGTGTGGAGGAGAGGAGAAAAAAATGAGTTCAAATTTGAATGACCATCAACTTAATATAGATTGATATTTGCAGAAGATGTTATATACAAACTTAATGGTAATTTATCAAAAACCATTAATAAATATGTAAAGAATAAAGAGAAAGAAATCCAAATATATCACTAAAGAAAACTGGCAAAACATGAAATAGAGAAAGACAAGAAAGGATCAGAGAAAATCTCCAGAAATGACAAAACAAGTAATAAAATGGCAGTAAATACATATCTATCAATAATTACTTTGAATGTTAGTGGACTAAATGCTCCAATCAAAAACACACGGTGTCAGAATGGACCAAAAAAAAAAAAAAGAACCACACAAAACAAACAGAAACAACAAAGCCCATCTATATGTTGCCTTTAGGATACTCATTTTAGACATAAAGACACCTACAGATCGAAAGTGAGGGGATTGAGGGCGCCTGGGTGGCTCAGTTGGTTAAGCGACTGCCTTCGGCTCAGGTCATGATCCTGGAGTCCCTGGATCGAGTCCCGCATCGGGCTCCCTGCTCGGCAGGGAGCCTGCTTCTCCCTCTGACCCTCCCCCTTCTCATGTGCTCTCTCTCTCATTCTCTCTGTCTCAAATAAATAAATAAAATCTTTAAAAAAAAAAAGAAAGTGAGGGGATTGAGAACATTTATCATGCAAATGGATGTCAAAAGAAAGCTGGAGTAGCAATACTTGTATCGGAAAAATAGACTTTAAAACAAAGGCTGCATGTAACAAGAGACAAAGAAGGACACTATAAAATAATAAAGGAGACAATCCAACAAGAAGGCATAACAATTGTAATATTTATGTACCCTAAATGGGAGTACCTAAATATATAAAACAATTAATAAACATAAGGTAACTAATTGATAATAATAACAGTAATAGTAGGGGACTTTAACACCCAACTTGTATCAATGGACAGATCATCTAAACAGAAAATCAACAAGGAAACAATGGCTTTGGATGACACACTGGACCAGATGGACGTAACAGATATATTCAGAACATTCCATCCTAAAACAGCACAATACACATTCCTTTCAGGTGGACATGGAACGTTCTCCAGAATAGATCACATATTAGGTCACAAAACAGGCCTCAACAAATACAAGAAGAATGAAGTCATACCATGCACCTTTTCTGACCATAATGCTATGAAACTAGAAGTAAAGCACAAGAAAAAATCTGGAAAGACTACAAATACTTGGAGGTTAAAAGACATGCTACTAAACAATGAATGGGTCAACCAAGAAATCGAAGAAATAAAAAAAAATACATGGAAACAAATGAAAATGAAAACACAATGGTCCAAAATTTTTGGGATGCAGCAAAAGTGGTTCTAAGAGGGCACCTGGGTGGCTCAGTTGGTTAACTGACTGCCTTCGGCTCAGGTCATGATCCTGGAGTCCCGGGATCGAGTCCCACATCGGGCTCCCTGCTCAACGGGGGGTCGGCTTCTCCCTCTGACCCTCTTCCCTCTCGTGCTCTCTGTCTCTCATTCTCTCTCTCTCAAATAAATAAATAAAATCTTTAAAAAAAAAAAAAAAGTGGTTCTAAGAGGGAAGTTTATAGCAATACAGTCCTACCTCAATAAGCAAGAAAAATCTCAAATAAACAATCTAAAGGTTAAAGGAGCTAGAAAAAGAACAACAAATAAAACCTGAAACCAGCAGAAGGAAGGGAATAATAAAGATGAGAGCAGAAATAAATAACATAAAAACTAAAAAATAACCCAATAAAACAGATCAATGAAACCAGAAACTGGTTCTTTGAAAAAATTAATAAAATTGATAAACCTAGGTCAGACTTATCAAAAAGAGAAAGGACCTGAATAAATAAAATCACAAATGAGAGAAAAGAAATAATAACCAACACCACAGAAATACAAGGAATTATGAGATTATTATGAAAAACTATGTGGCAACAAACTGGACAACCTAGAAGAAATAGATAAATTCCTAAATTAAAGCAGGAAGAAAGAGAAAACTTGAATAGACTGGCAACCAGTAAGGAAATTAAATCAGTAATAAAAAAAACTCCCCAAAACCAAAAGTCCAGGACCAGATAGCTTCTCAGGTGAGTTCTACCAAACATTTAAAGAAGAGCTAATACCTATTCTTCTCAAACTACTCCAAAAAATGGAAAAGGAAGGAAAGTTTCCAAATTCATCCTAGGCCAGCATTGCCCTGATACCAAACCCAGATAAAGACTCCACTAAGAGAGAGAACTATAGGCCAATATCCCTAAAGAACATTGATGTAAAAATTCTCAATAAAATACTAGCAAACCAAATCCAACAACACCTTAAAAAAATCATTCACCATGATCAAATGGGATTTATTCCTTGGTTGCAAGTGTGGTTCAATATTTACAAATCAACATGATACACCACATTAATAAAAGAAAGGATAAGTACCATATGATCATTTCAAGAGATGCAGAAAAAGCATCTGACAAAGTACAACTTCCATTTATAATAAAAATCCTCAACAAAGAAGGTTTAGAGGGACTATACCTCAATATAATATAGGACATTTATGAAAAACTCACAGCTATTATGATCCTCAATGGGGAAAAACTGAGAGCTTCTCATCTATGGTCAGAAATAAGACAGGGATATCTACTCTCACCACTTTTATTCAACATAGTACTAGAAGTCCTAGCCATAGCAATCAGACAGCAAAAATAAATAAAACACATCCAAATTGGAGAGAAAGAAGTAAAATTTTCACTATTTGCAGATGATATCATACTATATATAGAAAACCCAAAAAAATCCACCAAAAAACTGCTAGAACTGTTAAATTCAGTACAGTTGCAGGATACAAAATCAATGTATAGAAATCTGTTGCATTTCTATACACCAGTAATGAAGCAATAGAAAGAGAAATCGAGGTATCAGTCCCATTTACAACTATACCAAGAACAGTAAGATGCTTAGGAATAAACCTAACCAAAGAGGTGAAAGACCTGTACTCTGAAAAATGTAAGACACTGATGAAAGAAACTGAAGATGCCACAAAGAAATAGAAAGACATTCCATGCTCCTGGATTGGAAGAACAAATATTGTTAAAATGTCTCTACTACTCAAGGCAATCCACACATTTAATGCACTTCTTATTAAAATACCACCAGCATTTCTCACAGAGCTAGAACAAACAATCTTAAAATTTGCACAGAACCACAAAAGACCCCGAATAGCCAAAGCAATCCTAAAGAAGAAAAACAAAACTGGAGGCATCACAATTCTGGATTTCAAGCTATATAACAAAGCTGTAGTGATCAAAGCAGTATGGTACTGGCATAAAAACAGACACATAGGTCAATGTAACAGAATAGAAAACCCAGAAATAAACCATGATTATATGATCAACTAATCTTGACAAAGCCGGAAAGAATATCTAATGAGGAAAAGAATGTCTCCTCAACAAATGGTGTTGGGAATATTGGACAGCAACAGGTAAAAGAATGAAACTGGACCACTTTCTTACCCATACACAAAAATAGATTCAAAAAGGCCTAAATGCAAGACCTGAAACCATAAAAATCCTAGAAGAAAAACAGGCAGTAACTTCTTTCACATTGGCTGTAACAACTTCTTTCTAGATGTGTCTCCTGAGACAAGGGAAACAAAAACAAAAATAAACTAGTGTGACTACATCAAAATAAAAAGCTTCTGCACAGCAAAGGAAATGATCAACAAAACTAAAAGGCTACCTGCTGAATGGGAGAAGATTTTTGCAAATGACATCTGATAAACGGTTAGTGTCCAAAATACATAAAGAACTTATGAAACTCAACACCCAAAAATGAATAATCCAATTAAAAAATGGACAGAAGACATGAATAGACATTTTTCCAAAGAAGACATCCAAATGGCCAACAGACACATGAAAAGATGCTCAACATCACTTATCATCAGGGAAATACAAATCAAAATCACAATGAGATACCACCTCACACTGTCAGAATGGTTAAAATCAACAACACAAGAAACAATAGGTGTTGGCAAGGATGCGGAGAAAGGAGAACCCTCTTGCATTCTTGGGAATGTAAACTGGTGCAGCCATTGTGGAACAGTATGGAGGTTCCTCAAAAAGTTAAAAATAGAGCTACAGTATTATCTAGCAATTGCACTCTCAGGTATTTACACAAAGAATACAAAAATATTAATGCAAATGGATATATGCACCCCAATGTTTGTAGCAGAATTATTTACAATAGCCAAATTATGGAAACAGCCTAAGTGTCCATTGACTGATAAGCAGATAAAGAAGATGTGGTACACACACACACACACACACACACACACACACACACACACTGGAATATTATTCAGCCATAAAAAAGAATGAAATCTTGCCATTTGCAATGACATGGATGAAGCTAGAGAGTATTACACTAACCAAAATAAATCAATCAGAGAAAGACAAATACCATACTATTTCACTCATGTGGAATTCAAGAAACAAAACAAATGAGCAATGGGGGAAAAAAAGAGAGAGAGGCAAAACCAAGAAACAGACTCAACTCTAGAGAACACACTGATGGTCACCAAAGGGGAGGAGAGTGGAGTGTTGGATTAAATAGGTGATGGGGAGGAAGGGGTGCACTTGTCATGATGAGCATGGGGAGATGTACGGAAGCATTGAATCACTATATTGTACACCTGACACTAATATTACACTGTATGTTAACTAACTAGAATTTAAATAAAAACTTTTAAAAAATGGATAAATGTTTGTTTCCACTTGAAAACTGTAGGGAGGGCGCCTGGGTGGCTCAGTCGTTAAGCGTCTGCCTTCGGCTCAGGTCATGATCCCAGGGTCCTGGGATCGAGTCCCACATCGGGCTCCCTGCTCGGCGGGAAGCCTGATTCTCTCTCTCCCACTCCCCCTGCTTGTGCTCCTGCTCTCGCTATCTCTCACTCTGTCAAATAAATAAATAAAATCTTTAAAAAAAAAAAAAAAAGAAAACTGTAGGGAAAATTTTTTAACAATGTCCTGAGTCTGTTTTTCCTAGTACATTTTCTAATTCCTTCAAAAAGCCTGAGAGATGTGACATTTTGTCTCTTTCTTTTATTGTGTTAGAATTTTATGTGGCTCAGTAAGATTCTAAAAACAACAGGTTGCCTCATCTTCTCCTACCCTGTGCTCTGTTATTTCATCTGCTATCTGGTAGCACACCCCTACTCTTCACAGCTACAGATACTTTTACCTGAAAGGCAGAATGCCTTCCTTTGGCTGATTTGCCTGATGTTTCTCAGGCTGCAGTGATGGGGTGAATGGTTGTTTGATGGAGTCATGAATAGCCGATACCAGGAGCTAGGTTTACCATTATGAAGCAAACGGCATTAGATGCTGTCCATCTACCTTGATGAGGGCTCCACAGATTTCAGGAAAGAAATTTCTCTTTGCTGAGCTTGTCATTTTGATTCTCTAAAACAATTCATATCTCTGCAACAGCTATTTCCTCCTTATCGCCAGTATTTTATATACCTCCATCCATTTTGCATATGTTATTCTACCTTCAATGGCATTTGAAATACTTTTATAGTAGTTATAAATACGAGTCCTCAACCTTAAGTATACAATTTGTCTTTCTATATCACACACTAACTTTTATACCAAAACTTATTTCCGCAGGAATGCTAGGAAGTTGTACCCAGGCTTGTGTGGCACTATGATATTGTGGCAACCTGACCCTCGAGTTGTCTGTCTCAGCAGGGATCCTCAGAGACCTTCCTTTCTCTATTTAGTCCCTGTCATTCATCCCTAAAGATCCCTCTTGAGATAATCCATGGCCCTGTCCTCAAGGCTCCTTTGAGTCTGTTGGCATCCTGCTTCTGCACCACAGCCAAATGGAAGGCATGGGGGGCATCCTGCAGCTTCTACTCCATGTCATGGCAGAGGAAAGTCTCCGTGTCCAGAGCTCTGCCGGCCTGGACCCATCACGCAGATGCCCCTTACTCTCTCTGGTGGTTTGCCGCCTTCCCCGGCTGCACTCGAGCATCCTGCTCTGGAATCAGGGCACAGGGCCCCTGTGTCAGACTCCACAGTTTCTCTTTCTTCTTACTTCCTACCATCTCTTCTCTTTCCCCCCAACCCAGGGGATTATTTCTCTAGTCTGCGTGGGAGTTGGCATGAAACACCCCTTTTTTCTTTTGCTTTTCCTATACATTTTATTCTAAATCCTTAACGTTCTCCAAAGGGATTTAAGCTTTTGGAGCACAAAAGGCAGAGACTGAGAGGCTCCTTCTGCTTTGTGTCTTGTCATATCCCTTTGCTGAAGTGCTGAATGCACTCAAGTATTTGCCTGCATGAGGCATCAAATAGGGAAAATGCCCGGAAAAAAATTTTTTTTAAAGGAAAACAGTGGTTAACGTCATTAAAACATTATCCTGCCATGCGTACACTTTATAATGTTGGTTTTCACAGCTTTGATTTCTGTGCTTTTAAATCACTATTATGATTTGGTATATGTGTGATTGCCTCTGGTGATTCCATTAAGGAGGGGTACTGAAATTCTCACTTCTTTGCCATCTGAGTCCTGGTTGTCTGCTGGCCGCCAGGCCTGCACCTATTAAAATCTGCATTTATGAATGCTCACGGTTCGCTTTGAGCCCTTCTAATCACATGGTCCTTCCTGTCTTTGTTTGCTTTTAAATCACTTTAAAACATGTCTCCCTTTCCTACCATCAATTATTAGTTAAGCCTGGATTTGTTAAAATCTCCATCTAACGCATGATGTTAGTAAAATGATTAGACCTCAGGTCCATGTCTCCTGTCATTAGCTGGATTTCTGCCTCTGCTCGCCATGCTGATTCAAGTGAAAAACGGTCTTCCGTGAGCAGTCACAGGGAAGAAGGTCGTTGTGACAAAAGCCTCTTGCCTGATGTATACAGTGGGGCATGCCCACTAATTCTGGCATCAGAGCTCTGAGAGGTTCCCAATTGATTCCTATCAGTGTTGTGTGAGATGATAAATTCTCATCAGAGCTTTTTGGTCTCACTTAGTCTGCCTTTCTTTTTTATAATGGATTTCTCTCATTCATGTTTTCACTAGTCTGCATTTTTATGACTGTGATGTGCTTTGATTTACTTCATTCAGAGCACAATGCTCTGGCTTCAATTACTCCATTTAACTTTAAATAGACATTGCTACAAGTCTTACTGATACAGAGAACATCTGGTGTCAATGAATTGCAGCAGGAGGTGCCATGTGGGAAGGAACCCAAGAACTGAACACAGCTCTGAGCGCATCCATCAGGACGTGCGCGGGCAGGGCATGGCACTCTGCCACTCATCTTAAATGCTATCAGAGCGCTGCTCGCTCTCGGAGTTCAAGTCAGGAGGGCATCGTTCTGATTTTCATCGTAGCAATGCTTGACTCACTGACCTCAAGCTCCAGACACAAAACATTCTGTTCAGTTGATAACATCTTTGAGGATGACTTTTGCCAAACAGGAAAGGCACAGAAAGCCAGGGGACAGTTTTTATCTAGGTCTTGTACAGAGTGTTTAATGAAGGATGTTGTAAAGAAGTCAGAGTAAAGAACTCTACTCTTCACACCCCTCCCCACCAAACACACCAGAACACAAAGTGCTGAAGTCCTCACGGGGAAATATTTTACTCCCTGCTATTCCTGGGGCAATTCCCATTACAAATTTTAACAATTTCCTAAGACCGAATCCAGATAGTAGAATGTACAATGATTAAACAAAGAGAAACTTTTGCCTGCTTTTAGGCCTTGAAAGATAAACTGTCTTTCATTGCAAAAGTAAGGATAATACAGAAATAATTTACCAAAGATGTAATTTACACTTAAATTTTATTCCATATACAAAATCTTTAAATCAGTTATGCACTGATAATCTGACCCTTGTGAACAAGGATGTTCCTAATCATAGGTTAATTTAAATGATCTTAATTAAAATTATTTACAGATTACATACTGGGAAGCATACTTCTTTTTTTCACAGTTTCAAAGTATTTTGACACTCAGGTACTCAGGCCTGAGATTCTGGAACCTCACGCTTAGTCAGACTCTCTGTCTCCACTGCTTGTTTCTACTTGGCTTCATGGGCTGTCTTTCTGTGCCAGGAAAGCAGATGGCCAGAACCAATAGACATCAAGTCCTCCCAGTCTAACAAACTCTGTAGAAGGAGAGTGTTGCTTTTCCCCAAGGTCCATATATTAATCTCCCAGAAAGACCCTGACTGGCCGTGTTTTGTGATGTGCTCATCCTCGGATCCATCACAGCTTCCAGAAGGAAGAGGAAAGGACGTGCCAAGAACTGAATCAGTGAGAACAGGTTCTGTCCCCAGAAGAAGAGAGATCAGGAAACTCACTATGCAAAAAACAAACAAACAATCCAAACCAGTTGTAGTTACCACCCTCCATAACACTTAACAATCCAATTCTGGTCAGGGGCTTGGAGAATGAGTCTGAGGAAGGCATGCATTTCAGATTCAGATTGGAGACACGTTCTGTTGTCTGTCCACCCAGAACTGAAATGTTCTCTTAAGACAGTCTGTCATGTCTGGCCACGAGGTGGGAGGACACAGACATCTAGTCTACATTTTGGAAGAATCAACAGCAGTAAGAGAGAATGTTTTCTGCGAAGCAGATATCAGAGAAGGGTTAAATTAGTTCAGCACTCCTCCCAGTATGATGTCACAGGATGGTAAGAGATGGTGGAGCAAACAGGAGAAGATTGGGGTTAGAGAGCTTTCTTTATTGAAAGATTTCACGAAACCTCTAACATATCAGAATACTTTTGAGAACTTCAGAGAGGCTATGGCATGCAGGATTTCCAAAACATTTATCCAGAGAACTCTATTTTTATTCATTAGGGAAGGTGAAATGTGAGATGATTTCTTAATAACTTGCTTATCCTGATATTCTCCCAATTGCATTATTTTAAGAGAGCAACAGAAAGCCAGGATTCTAATCCCAGAGCTTGTGTTAAGACATCGGATGTCTCTGACAAGTTCAAGAAGCTTTCTGTGCCTTGTGCTCATCTTTCCTGTGATCACCACCAGATCCCATGGGGGGGGGTCCCTCAGAGTCATGGCACCTGTGTAAACCCAGTATGATATAACCAGCCTGATGAACTATGAAGAAAGACTACCATGAAAAGCATTGCAACATCTTCTATGTAACGAAACTTCCCTCAATAAGTCAGGGTTCAGTATTAGTACATAAAACATCTATGCAGCTTTTCGGGAGCAGATTCTTGAGTTATCTATATTATACGTTATTTGACATGGAAGCAGAAGGAAATGAGAAATAGGTATCTACTCCACTTCCTTCTGCGTTCCCTGATTCTGCATCAACTCCACTTCATGCCAGAACTTCTTGGAATCTTCTACACTGATTCAGAAAAAAATGGTATGCATAGCTGAAGCTCCGTAGGTTAAAGGAAAGAATTGCTCCAAACAGGTGAAAATCAACCTTTCTATACCAGCTTCTCTGTGCAGAAACAAGCCATCTCACTGTCTCTGGCTAATGAATATCACCTTAATTTACCTCATGAAACATTACCTGAGCAGAGTATTTTTGTCAGCTATTGCCAACCTTTTTTATTTTTTTGGTTCACCTAGTTCTGTGATATTTAAAGCAATTGTGTTTGTAATATTGATTAATTAATGAAATGGGAGAATTGGGGAGAAGGCGGCACATTTGGCAGGGAGGATTGAGGGAGGACAACGTACTCCCCCCTTCAAAAGCTGAGGTCAAATGCACTGAATGTTTTAATTGCCTGGGAAAGGCACAAAGAATCCCCATATTAGAATTTTCCAGATTCATAAACACAACACTAAGTTTTATCTAGTCTGGGAGAACAACTGAGTAGCTTTTGTAGAATGAATACACATTCATTTTTGGGTTGCCCCAACTTCTTTACCGCGCCATTGCTGATAAGCCCGTGTCCTGTGTGCTAGTTAATTTCTGATGTCACTAATAAGTTTTCGGGAATTGGTGCATCTACTTTCACATTTGCCACCTGTGCTCTGAAAGTTTGTGTTTGCACGGTGTAGTGACTTTAGAAGTTGGATCTCACCTGCATGAAAACATATATCATTTATAATATGAAGATCTGGAATCAAATTTCGGTTGTCCTTTTTAAAATCTGTCTCTTTGCAGGCTAGTTATCTCATCTCCCTGAATATCAGGTTCCGTGTTTGTAAACCAACCTGCTAATGAGAACATTTATTCTGTCTGTTCGTAAAGACGCTGCGGCGGTCAAGTGGATACCATCTGTGATAGTCTGTTTTGAAATCTGTCAGGAAATTCTGTGTTGGGAACTAACACAGTGATGAGTGAGAGACCCCTGAGCACATGGACCTTGCAGTGTATTATGGTATGGCAGGAGGGGCATCTGCTGAGCCTCAGAAAACTCTGGTAGGAGGTAACACCTGTATGACTTGAATGACAGCCAGGTAAATGAAGAGGCAACATTTTTCGGATGGCGAACATGCACAGATCAGGAGAGGAAGGAGAGCTTGGCATGTTTTGTAAATAAAAATGAGATCACTTTTTTTGGAGCAGTGAGCGTGGGGAATTGGGCCAGAGAATGGAAAGATAAGGAGAGAAGTAAATGAAGGCCAGATGGTTTTAAATCATGTGCAGAGGTTTGGACTTTCACGAGACCCCAGTGGACAGTATAAATAAAGATTGTAAAGTTTTATATGGGGAATAGCAAAAGCCATTCTACAAATATAGGTTATTATTGGATTTTTGTTATTTTAGCAATAATATTCAGACAGCAACTCTATCTAGCTTAATCTGTGAACATTTAAGGTAACACTTTGAGGTAGTGTCTTTTCCACATTTTCATTTAAATTTCAGTTAGTTTATATGCAATGTAATATTAGTGTCAGGTGTACAATGTAGTGATTCAACATTTCCATACATCACCCCGTGCTCATCACGAAAAGTGCCCTCCCCCAGCCCCCTACCCACCTCCCCTCTGGTAATTATCAGTGTGTTCTCTTTAGTTAAGAGTCTGTTTCATGGTTTGTCCCTCTCTCTTTTTTTGCCCCCTTTGCTCATTTGTTTTATTTCTTAAATTCCACATGAGTGAGATCATATGGTATTTGTCTCTTTCTGACTTATTTTGCTTAACATAATACACTCTAGCTCCATCCACATCATTGCAAATGGCAAGATTTCATTCTTTTTTATGACTAATATTCATTATATATATTTGCCACATCTTCTTTATCCATTCATCAATCGATATCACCTCACACCACTCAGAATGGCTAAAATTAACAACACAGGAGGGGCACCTGGGTAGCTCAGTCAGTTAAGCGTCCCAGTCTTGGTTTTGGCTCAGGTCATGAGCTCAGGGTCGTGAGATCAAGCCTTGCACCAGGCTCCATGCTCAGCGGGGAGTCTACTTGAAGATTCTCTCTCTCTCTCTCTCTGCCCCTTACCTGACTCGCACGCCTGCTTTCTGTCTCTTAAATGAATAAATCTTTAAATAAAATTAACAACACAGGAAATGACAGATGTTGGTGAGGATGCAGAGAAAGGGGAACCATCTTACACTGTTGGTGGGAATGCAAGCTGGTGCAGCCACTCTGGAAAACAGTATGGAGGTTCCTCAGAAAGTTAAAAATAGAATTACCCTATGATCCAGCAATTGCACTACTAGGTGTTTACCCAAAGGATACAAAAATACTAACTCAAAGGGATACATACACCCTGATGTTTATAGCAGCATTATCAACAATAGCCAAATTATGGAAAGAGCCCAAATGTCTTAAGAACATGGCTTACCAATCCGCATAGCTTCTGACCATTTAGATGGGTCTGCCCTCTTATTTCAGCATTGAACACATATTTCGGATAAACTTAGTCATTAAAGAAATTTGGAAAAATATTGGCAAAGCATGAAATAGTTTAAAAATACAGGCATTTCTAGAATTTTGTTAAACTGTTTGGCCATTCCTCTAACACTCCCCATAAAAGGTTAATTCTATTGACATTAATGAGTTATAAAGCATCACAGTTAGTGTGAGTTGCAAATGAACTGATACTCAGTCAAAAAATAGAAATCATTTTCCAAGAAATGACCTGTCCAACTGATTGCTTTTAAACTTCACAGCTTAACTGAGGGATCCATAATTAGAACTAAATCATTTACCATGTTGTCATTCTGTTGTGGGCCCTTAGCCTGCATGAACTTACAGCATTATCTTAAGGAATTTGCTTGCCTTGTTGCTGGAAGCCTCATCACTTGTTGATCTTCTTTCAATTAAAGAAGTTTTCCCTATTAACTTGAGGAAAGGGGCTGTCTCTATTAGCGCCGCACCGCGCCCTGGGCACAGATGGAAACACTTCAGCAGACCGCCCAGTTGTTCCTTCTTGCTTTTGTAGCACTCAGCTGTTTAAGGTAATTCCATTCATGATGTATTGACATAAAGCTAGGGCCAGGACACAGCGTTCTAAAATATATGACCTCATTTAGCTCCCCTTTGGTGACAGAGATTGCCATTTATCAATAACTCATGTTTCCTATTAGCTTCAACCAACTCACTTGAATGTGCACAGCAGTGAAATGGAGATATTCTTCCAAAATATGTGGCTATCTAACTGGGGGAAAAAGTTGTTAATGAGGTTTCTGAGCAAAGCACCCTGTCAAAATGGGAAGGGTGGGGGAATAAGAGAATGTTTGAAATTAATGAAAGGATCCAGGAAGGAGTGAAGAGGAAAGAGAGAGAGAGGAATAATTAATGAGGCAGGAGAGAGGGAGCTGGAGAGAGGTCTCTGAGAGAGGAGATGGGGTCTAGCACAAAACTGGAAGGACTGGGTTTAGGGGAGTATGGACAGTTTTTCTCTCTAGGGGGAACAGGCGAGAAGGCAGAGCCCACGTGTACTGATGCCGGCAAAGACCTGGTTGTAGGTGTGGGGAATCGAGGAGATTGTTCTTCTGAATGCTTCTGTTTTTATCAGGAAAGTACGTCATGAGCTGGGAGAGAAGATGTTACAGGTTTGAGGAGACAGGAGGCTTTCATTACCAAGGAGTCTGGGAGTGTGAATGGAGTAGGGAAATAAAGTATGGCTGCTGGTGTTATTAAAACTCACCCGGGATTTCTAGTCATTGAAACTCAAGTGTTTGGCAAGTCTGTGTTTTTCTCCCACTGGGCAGAGTAACTGGGTCATTGGATTTAACTACAGGTGGGGTTTTGGCAAATAAGTACAGATCTTTAAGAGCTGGAGCGGGAGTTAGGATATATGCGAGCAGGAGATAATAATGATCGACCATGAAATTTAACAGATAGGTAGTAGTACGAATAGATTTTAAGTGCCAGGGTGGCAGAAGGGTCATCTGACTTTGGGTACCAACCAGAGGCAGTAGCTGGACAGGTCGAAAGTGGTGGTTGGACAGTAAGACACTTGAAACAGCGATTCTGGAGAATTTGTAGTGATTGATAAAGACCGGGCAGAGGTATGACCATGAGGAGTCACTGGAAAAGAGGCTGTGAAGGAAGTGATAGTCTTCAGACAGTCAGATCATCTAAATATATATAAAAGTCACCAAATATTAAAGGGGAGTAATGGGGAGGGATGCAGTACGCAAGGAGCTAAGGTCTTCCAGGAATAAAGGGTGTTTCCCAGAAGTCAGTCAATACATTTCGGATCTTAATGGAAAAAAAAAAAAAAGCTTTCATGTACCTGAGGGTTTAAGAAAAACCAACTGTGATTTTTTTTTTTTACCAATTATGATTTTTAATTTTGTCAGGGAATTATGAGGTGCTGCAATGTAGACAGAAGAAATGAACATGTGCAATGGTATGTTTCTGAATAGTGATTTGTTAAGGCTTTTCTTGGGGGGGAACTGAAAATAATTGTCTCAAAAGCACTGAAATATTGTGTCATAAATATACTCATCTTTCATTTATTCCAAAAAATAAAAATTGAGAATTATCTAGTCAAATGTACTTTTCACAATGTCTGGTATATACTTTCTGTTTGTTTCCAAGTATTCCTGATTGTCATTTATGTACTTAGTAGAGTATGGCAAAATTGAACTTATATATTTAATATTTTTGCAAAAAATTTTAAATCTCACATTCTTATTTCTTTCACATTTGAGCTCTGATTCAATTCAAAATTGAAATTCAAGATAACATACAGAAATTCAAAATTTATATTAAATTCTGTTTTGTTTCAGATAATTCTTTGCTCTTGATTTATTAGTTGAATAATTTCCTCATTGCAGTATTTTATTAATTGATATGTATAGGTAAGCTGGACTCTATATTTTGTCCTAAATGGACCACTTTAATTAAAAAGAGAGCTAAAGAAATATAACATGTTCTCTTCAACTAGTAATCTGTTGATTATTAAATAATTAATAACTTTTAACATGTCTTCAGAAAATCATGGTGAATTGATTTATTAGCTTTATAACTGTGTTAAATATTCAGTAAAAATTTTATGAAAAGAGATAAATCCAGCATGCTATTGAAAAGCTAAAGTAAGGGCGCCTGGGTGGCTCAGTCGTTAGGCGTCTGCCTTCGGCTCAGGTCATGATCCTAGGGTCCTGGGATCGAGCCCCGAGTCGGGCTCCCTGCTCCTCGGGAAGCCTGATTCTCTCTCTCCCACTCTCCCTGCTTGTGTTCCCTCTCTCACTGTGTGTCTCTCTCTGTCAAATAAATAAATAAAATCTTTAAAAAAAAAAAGGAAAAAAAGAAAAGCTAAGGTAAAACAAGTATGTAGCCAATCTTTTAAAGAACCAAGTTTACTGTGAAGGACGTTTACTCATTGTGATTTTCTGAGAGAGGCTGCAGAATAAGGTATTTACGAGCCTGGTCCTGGAATCAGGATTTTCGGCTTCAAGTCCTGGCCCTGTGCCTTGCTGGATCTACCTTGGGCATGTGGTTCAAATTCTCCAAGCCTCAACTTCTGCTGCAACATAGCAGTAATAAAATAACCCATTTTGTAGAGGCTTTAATTAAAATTAAGTCACCTATCCAGAGCACTTAGAACAATTCCAGGCACTAGTAATTGTATTTTATCCCACCCTCTGCCAACTTCAAGATTTCTCTCAAGCCGTATCCCACACCTAGAACGTACTTTTCCTTGCTCTGTTTACCAAACCACTCTAACTCAGAGGGATCTTCCAGAAAGATTAAATTGACCTATTCGAAACAGAGTGATTTCCCCCTGTGTTTGTAGAAAGTATACATTTGTGTCCACTTGATCCCCCCTCCCCTTCCCTTCACCACCCACCACAGGAAAAGCCTCATGAGGACAAACAGGAAGGAGGCCCTCACCAAGAACCCAACTATGCCAGCATGGGATTCCCAGCTTCAGAGAAATAAACGTTTGTTGTTTAAGCCACCCGATCCATGGAAATTCGTGATAGCAGCCCAAGCTAAGGTAGTTAACTCAATGGTATTTTATACACCCAGTGATTTTGTTGGTAGGACAATATTCTGATGGGTGTGGAAATGCCAGAAACTAATAGGGCTCTAGGTCCCCTTATAGATGTTTGGATTCCTACACAGGTATTCACACTTAAGAAAGGCCATGTGTGCTTCAAATGTTGATTGCCAGAGTGTTTACAACTGAAGAATTATTCCCACCTTGACTTGAGAGTGGTGGATGTCTGTGGTCATCCATGATATCATCATTTACAAAGCTTCGGTAATAAACATACATACCCTAGAACTTTATAACCAGTGGAAGCTTCCTTCTACTAGAATATTAAAATTTTTGATCTCTTAGAACAGTTATTGCTATCCTAGCCAGGTTTGAGTAGTTAATAACTGCTTGATGACACGTGTTGCCATTTCAAGAGCACCTGTCTTCAATATGAGACAGCATGGCCACTCCACCTGCCTGGGTGTGTTTGCTCATCGGCCAAATGAAGGGGTTGGAGCCTCAGAATCCTCCCTGCCCCTGTGTTTTGTGATTCTCCTTTAACCGTGGACTTTAAAGCTCCTGTGTCATTTGTTTTTCCTTTGTTGCCTGCTCCGTGGATGATGGAGGTATGTGAGGGCTTCATGGGTTTCGTGGCCCTAATGAATGGCTCAACCTGGGGTGCAGCCTTTGAGTCTCTGGATCAAATTTGCAGTCAAATAATATTCAGTCTTACCACTCCCTCAACCTTCTTTATTTCCCACCTCTTTCCATGACTTCTTATTCTGTCCTAGTTTTATGAGATTGTTTAAAAAAAAAAAAATGCACTGTGGAGGATTTGAAGGAAATGATGAGATTGTTGGTTGCTGGGCAACTGCTCTTTAACCGTGATTCAATGTTTAATAAGATTGTTTTATCTGGTTCCAGGGTCTTCCCAGAATTTCACTGTTACTGATTTTGTGTTCTTTTGGGGAAAAGGGAAAAAAGGAAAAAAAAAAAAACAAAAAAACAGTAAACTTAGCAGCTTTTTTCTCCTCTGTTTCCAAAATTTATACTTTTTATTTCAAATTGGTACTTTTTATCAAAGAATATTTCCGCCTGATCAGGTCCTGTCCTTTGTTCTCTTGATAGGAAGGGGTTTTCATAACAAACATTTCAAATAATACATATCAATCCTCTCAAAGCAGTTCCAAAGACCAAAGGTAAAAAACAATGTTCTCTCTAGTCTATTTAAATAGGTTTCAAAGCTCAGAAGCGAACCTTCTAACCCAGCTCCTCCAATCCTGAATTCTTTATTCATAGATGGTTAAGTGGCCAGAATGTATTGTTGAATAGTGTGTTCAAGGGGGATCATGAGTGCTCTGTTTCCTGAGTCCTTTGTGTTTTAAGAATACCTGCCTGATGTCTTCATAATAACACCGAGGTTGGATGTAATCCTTGGGTCACAACCTCTTTATCTTGAAAATTCTGTGGCAATTGCTCCATGTTCTTCTCTCTTTAAATTTGCTTTGGACAAGGCTGAAACCAGACTGAAATTTTCCCTCTGGTAGAAAAAAATCTGCTTCCTAGAAAAATGTCCGTAGCCTTAGATTAGATAGTGGGATGTCTTGATATTTGTATGAAATATTCTGCTAGATGGCATTATATAACCATCTACAGATGCAGGATTTATCCATCGTAAAGAAAATTTCCTGAATCGTATCAGTGAATACTTTTTTTGGTATCGGTTGAGTTTTCCCTATTTCACTGGTTCTCATGATCTCTGCTCTCTTGCTCACCCATATTAAGACTGTCTTCCTCCTAAGAGGCTGAAAGCAAGCCCCAAGCACTGAAATTAAATGGTGCTCCTTCGGCTTCTTGTCTTCTGACGGGATCCCATGCTGAGGAGCAGTCTGCTGCCCCAGCACACTCAGTTCCCCTGCTTCCCATGCTCACGTCAGCCTCCCCTCCCTCCTGTCATGACTGTGAATCCGCTAGGGCACATTCTATAGCTTGTCATCCCTGTCCGCGATGCCACGAGAACTGGCTTTCACTGGATCCTTCTCCTAGTGCAGCTCTCTGAAGTGCTGGGATTTTGTTGGTTGGTTGGTCTGTTTGCTCAGAACCCTCCAACCACAAATTTACTTAAATTGTTCTTTTGGGGATATGTGTTCTGAGGGGATCCAATGCTATTCCTAACTCATTGTGGGTGGGACTCACTCCTTTTCTGGCATTAGCTGGCACCTTTAAAGATTTTTGTTGTGCCTTGGGTGGCCCAGGTTTGCTGTTTACAGGTTTGTTGCTCTGTTCCCTCTGGGCCAATAGCAGTCATGGCAATCATGCTGAAGTCATACTTCCCTGGGGGGCTTTGTATGGAAATGGGCAGGAACCCCACTCCCTAACACTTCTACCTCCATCAAAAATAGAAGCACATATGTTTTTTCCAGTCTCGGGAAAGACACTCAATATCCCTGTAATATTTGAGTTTTGCTCTTTTTTTCCCCTGCCCCATTCCAGTCATCAAGGTCCATATCCTCTTCAACAATCACACAATATAGAGCCATTATTAGCCAAGGTCATGGAGCAAACTCTAGCGCATGAAGAGTTGAGACAGGTGATTTACATAATGGGATGCAGTCCAGGTGAGAAAACACGTGGCATTCCCAACTGGATAGGCTCACTCCACTCTCGCTCGGAATGGGGACCCCTTGATGCCAGAATTCTGATTTTTTCAACAGAATCGTATTTTTATATGAAAGGCCCTGACTTTTGAATATAGGCCCAACTTGTTTAAAACTCTACACGGAATGTACAAGCTATGTTTGTGGCAGCCTTTTCCAGTTGACTTTGCGTGTAGGCGTATCTTGGCCCCTCTCCCAAATCTTTTCTTGCTCTGCACACACGTAACCAGCATCAAGCACAGCAACGGCCTCACATACTGTCTCATGCTCACCTCCCTCCTCCCTGCTCACTCTGTCTGCTGAAACACCAGGTGATTCTGAGGGAAAGGAGACATACCCCAGGGCCCAGTCAAGATGGGAAGGAGGGACCAAGACCTCCACATGAAAGAAGCACCCTGTATGTGTGATCTAAAAAATCAAATAGGGACGCTTGGGTGGCTCAGTCGTTTAAGGGTCTGCCTTCAGCTCAGGTCATGATCTCAGGGTCCTGGGATTGAGCCCCACGTAGGGCTCCCTGCTCAGGGGGGAGTCTGCTTCTCCCTTTGCCCTTCCCTCTGCCTCTCCCTCCCCACCCCCTCGTGCTCTCACACTTTCTCTCTGTCAAATAAATAAATAACTAAAATCTTAAAAAATAAATAACACAAACAAATAACCTGCCTACAAAGGAAATTTGTAAGGAGACTTACCCCTCTGGGCCTTACCTCTGAATGAAGGAGAGAAAAAGAAATCTCTAAAAAGTACCAACTGGAGGGTGTCCCTTATGTGAATTGGAAGCCAGAATACATAGCAATAATGTGGTCCCCAAACACCTAACATTCCATATGTTTTCAAGCAACCCTGGGTTGGAAGTGTTCTCTAGCAGAAGCACACATAAATCCTCTCTAAAGGAACACATCTTCAGGCGCCTGGATGGGTCAGTCGTTCAGCTCAGGTCATGATCCCAGGGTCCTGGGATCAAGACCCGCATTGGGCTCCCTACTCAGCCAGAAGCCTGCTTCTCCCTCTCCCACTCCCCCTGCTTGTGTTCTCTCCCTCGCTGTATTTCTCTCTGTCAAATAAATAAAATCTTGAAAAAAAAAAAAGGAACACATCTTCATCCCAACCAACAAAGGATTCATGCTGCTAAAGTTACAAGGAACATTCACTCGCATTTTTAAATCACAAACTTCTAAAGAGGCAAGCTAATATGAGTGAGGACACATAAAACAGCATAAAAAGTCCCTGAAGGGACTGAAGATACTGCATATAAATTTTTAAAGAAGTGTATTTAATGAGTATAAAGAAATAAATGTGGGAAAAATTAGGACTACACATAAGAACATATAACAAAATGTAAAAGAGCCAAATATAATTTCTAGATACCAGAAATAATCATTGAAATTAGAATTCAATACAAGATAAAAATAGTAAACTTAAAGACTCATCTGAAAAACAATTCCCTTATGACACACAGAGAAAGCAGTGGAAAATATCAAAGAGCTTGTAAAATATCTATTGAATGAGAAAGTCTAATCAGAATTTTGGGAGAACATAGAGATAGGAGAAAATTGAAGAGATATTCCAACAAAACTGGTGTAAATATAGAATGAGAGAAAATAGATTTGAAAGTAAAAAGCATTAAGATAAAAACATAGTTAATACATAGTGATAAAAAGTTTTATTCATCAGAAAAATGTAATATTTCTAAGCATAGACTGAACATGCTTAAAATATCTGTGATAGAAGTTTAAGAAAAAATTAAGGCCATCATTGTAATGGGAGATTTTTACACACCTCCATCAGTAATTAATAGACAAATTAGGTGAAAAAATAATACTTCTGAGGGCTTGAACAACAAAATCCACAAGATTAATGATACCATTAATACTGTACCCAACAGAGTAACACATAGGAAACATTATTTTACAACATATACCAAATATGTAAAAAATAACATGTGAAATAAAACTGTTGCATGATAAAGAGAAACAAGCAAAGAGCTTTTTTCAAAGATTTTTTTGAAGTTTTTTACTGTCAGAGATATTTTGCATTCTATGTAAGTAACAAAGGACTAGTGTCTATTTAAAGTGCTTTTATACACTAATAAGAAAAAGACAACCCAACAGAAAGAAGATGGGCAAGGACTGTGCAGAGGACAAGACATAAACACCAATGTCCAATAAACACAGGAAAAGATGCTCAGACTCACTGTAATAAGGAAAATACAAATCAAAAGAAGCAGGTATTACACCATCACATAGAAAACATCAGTGCATCTAGTAATGGCAGGTGTTGGAGAGAATATGGAGAAGAGGAAACAGTCCTACACTACCGGTGGGAACATAAATCGGTGTATCCACTTTGGGGAAAAACTTAACGATAACTAATAAAACTTAAGCTATGCATACCCTCTGAGTTAGAAATTCTACTGCTCAAGGTCTACCCTGGAGAAAATTCTCAACACATGGAGAAATTCTTAAACACAGAGACGTGTACAAAGATAATAATTGCAGGACTGTTTGTCACTGCAAAAAAAAGAGGAAAAAAATGAATGCCACTCAGTAGGGAAATGAATAAATCATGATTTATTCCTATAATGAAACACTATTCAGCAGATAAAATGAATAAACTTGATTTACATGCATAAACATGGATAATTTTAAAGATATATAATTTTAGTAAAAAAGTTGCAGAACAATGCAGAATATGGTAAGATTTGTGCAAATATAAAGACATAATGATAGTGTATATTGTTTATGAATACACATATGTAGTAAATATACAAAATACGTAGGAAATGCACATCTTCCTGTGAGAAGGGAGTGAGCGGACAAAGCTTCTGGTTAGGGCTCTGGCTGTTTGTGAATCCTTTTCTTCTTATTCTGTTAGAAAGCTAATATGACAAAACGTTAACATCTGTTTTAGTGCTGAATCCATGAGGAATCTGTTATATTATTTTCTATCTTTGTAAGTATGTTGCATAATATAAAATTCTACAAATGAAAGGAGACTGAGAAAATGTATTTAAACACTTTCAATTTTTGGAAATAAAATGAGGGCAAAGTTGTTAGAACAGGCACTCATTTTAAAAATGAGGACTGGGAAAAATATTAGATTTGGTAATAACTTTCAAGAGAGCAGCTTCATTAAATGAGTTGCAAGCGAAGTAGCCAGAGGATCCCTGGAAAGTTGGAAGAAGGGAAAAGGTAGATGGACAGCATAGCACAAAACATCAGAGAGCCAACAAAATAAGTTTTAGAGTAAAAGATAATTGAATATTTACCAATATGGCATTAAATAGGAGAGAGAGTAGGTATATAGCTAGATTACATAAAATGGGCTGATTAAGCATTTTTTAAAGATTTTATTTATTTGAGAGAGAATAGAGAGAGCAAGCATGTGCATGAGTCGGGGGGAGGGACAAAGGGAGAAGTAGAAGCAGACTCCCCGCTGAGTGGGGAGCCAGACTCCCAGGCTCATCTCAGGACCCTGGGATCATGACATGAGCTGAAGGCAGCCGCTTAACGGACTGAGCCACCCAGGCACCCCTGATTAAGCATTTTTAAATGAATTTTGGAGGCATTCCATTTGCAAGAAAGTGACCGTTATCGGCGAGAATTCTTTAACAGTATCTAAACACAGGTGTATATGCAAACAGATTTAATAATTTATAGACATACTGAGTATTTATGAAGCAGTTTTAAAGAATATTTAGTTTCCATTTCTTATATTAAGGATGGCATCCAAAATAATAATCTAAACATGCACAAATGCATTGAATTATTAATTGTAAATGCACTTCCTCTTTAGCCTGGTGAAAAGGACTAAATTAGGATTGTGTGTGAAAGACTGTGGGCCCACCATTGCTAAACTTAATGCTCATTTCTTGGGAACATCAAAACAACATTCTCTGAGTATTTAAAAAATCATACAAATGTGAAAAAAAATGTTTTTGAAACAATAACTATCTCATTTTTAAACTTATGCTTGTAATTTTTAAAATAGTACCATAAAGAAGGGTGATGCTAAAGGGAGGTTTGTTATTTAATAATCAACAATAATTGAGAAATAAATATTAAAACTATTTCCTTGCTATTTCATACACGTGACCTGTACTTAGGACTTTGTGAGGTGTGGGCTAGAGTTTTGACACTGCTATTTTTGTCTCTAGGACAGGGGAGGGTGTTGGAGCCCCGTAGGGCAAGTATCCTCGTAACTGGCACCACAGCCACAGACCCAGGCTCCACACTGCCCTCGTCAGTCCCAGGACGTGGAAGTGTGGAGGGCAAGTTAAACTTGGCATTGCCCAGAATGCTTACATGCATGTCGTGAGAACTACTCTTTAAAATCTCAGGATCCTATTTCTTCAAATCCCTACCAAATCAAGCAAAAAACCCTTTCAACAGACAGTTCAAGTAACAAAAATACACTTTTCATAGATCATAGGATACTTTAAGTTTATTCCAATAACAGTAATTCTGGCCCTCTTGCTGGAGAGATTATGATCTCCTTTGAAATTAGTACTTATTTCCCAATTGTAACTGCTCTTTTTTCCACTCTCAGCTTCATTCTGACTTCTCTTTGCCTTTCACTTCCTAACCTCAATGCCCATCATTTCAGCCCATTAGGAATATGTTCTACTTAGGACTTCCCAAGCATTGAGAGCATAGAATTACCAGGCTGTTCATTAGGGATGCAGATTCCAGAGCACCATCCTAAAAGATTCCAATTTGGAAAGTGCTTAGGATAGGATTTTCCATAAACCATGTTTTGACTCCCTTTAATTCTTCTGCCACACCATATCAGTTCCCCAAAGTGGTAATTTCTACCATCTGCCTTCTCTTCTCCCTGAGCTGAGCCCTGCATGTTTCCACTAGAAATGTGTGCAGTTAAGCCTATGTGTTTTATAATCAGACAGACACAGGTCAATGCTGTTACATGCTCGGAGTGTACTGGACAAATTATCAAACCACTTTCAGTTACAATTTCCTTATCTATAATGTCGAGATCCATTCAACATCCATGCATTCATTGATTTAATTTATTTATATTTATTTATGTTTATATTTATAGTATTTGTTGAGTGTTGTTCTAAGTACTGGAAATAGAATAATGAATCATATCTAAAGGTGCGTGCCTCCACAGACCTTAAAATCTCCTTAAATATTAATATTGAATGCATATAGTTGTAGAGAAGGTTTAATGAAAGCATTGTAATAGCTAATGCACATACCAGTGTTTAAGTGCCAGACAAGGTGTTACGTTCTCTGCATCACATACTTATTTATTCCTTATAAGGATAGTATGTGACAGGTACTATATTATTTTCATTTTATATATAATGAAATTGAGCCCCAGAAAGTTTAAGTATTTTCTTCAAGGTCATTCAGCTAGTAAATGCTAGTGCTGGGATTTTTAACCCAGGTAGTTTGGGTCTGGAATCCATCCACCTAACCTTTACTACACCACCACCTCTCTCCGAAGCAGTTAACCTATCAAAATCGTGATGTACCTACCAGGTTTCTGAAGTAGTCATCCTAAAAGTACACAATGCCTTCAAGCCAAAGTCTGTAACTCGATCTGATACTCATGTATTTAAGGAAAGAATGTGTCAACAAACAGGAATAGTCTCAATGAATATTACAAAGGGAGCACCCTCCTGAGAGCAAAAGTTGGCAAGGTCTATTCAGCATTTCCAGAGGAGAAACCTAATGTGACAAGAGCAGCAAGGACAATAGGTATTGAATATTTACCGCTTAGCCAGTCATCCTGCTAACTGCTTTTCACAGATTGCCCCAGTACATCTTGAAAATAATTTACATCTATTTTACAAGATGAAGAAACTGATGTTGGTACAAGTTGAATCACTAGCCCAAGGTCTTGCAGCCAACAAGCATCTCCAAGGAGACGGTTTGACCCCAGAACACACCTTCTTCATGACTACCGAGCATCTTGTTTTTTAATACCAGCTGCCACATTCAATCTGCAGGATACAAAACTTCTGGTCATTTAGGCACATGTTTTTCTCCAATGTAGCATAAGAGCTGGGTGGAATATACATCAAGATTATACAGCAAAATGTTAGTTACTGTGTGCTGCTCTCAGAGATGCCTCCACTGGCCACACCCACTAAATCAATTCCTCCATTATTTGGTAGAATTCTATTTTTATAATTGTTATTTTAATGTTTCTTTCCTCCGCTAGGTTCTAAGATAGGAGGTTCATAATGTACCTCCTTCATTTTTCAGTGCACGCCAGTGCTTGGTTTAGCTCCTGGAATGTGAAGGCTTGGTGAAGGAACGAATGCTCTGCTCTGTGTTCACTTTATGTACATTTCTAATCCTTTGCCTGTTTTATCAGGTTCTCTGATAAAGGCAAAAATGCAGACTTATGCATGTTAAGCCCTGGAAAAGGATATCCCTGCTGTGGGTTAAATAGCAAAGGGAGAAGGGGTGCTAAAAATTAGAATATTTTAAGGTTGCTTGTAATATTGCTCACTTTATTAGTGCATTTGCTTTTTCATTTGCACCACAGATCTTAGGGGTTTGTTTGGTTTGATTCATCCCTGTGAGACTAATCAAATGATGAGATGATATTAAGGACTAGACCCATCACTTTGTTCAGTCACGAAAGTGATGCTATCCTTTGCATGTGGCCAAGCAACCAGCCAATGACAGACTAGACGTGAATTTGGGGACCAGCAAAGCAGAAGCACTAAACATCACTTCTTTTCAAATAATTTACTATTTCAAAGTAAGGCAACAGAAGTATTTATTACAGGAAATACCAGAACTTTGTTACTTCATTATAAATACTTTGTTTTTAATAGTATTTTCATTTTGATTTATACACAGGGCTGGGGCACGACCATCAACTCAGTGTTTGGTGTTGCTCAAGTAATCACTCCAACCCTGAGCTCCCCAGAAGCACAGCTGCCATCCTGTGATATCACATGGCAGCACCTACCTTCTTGCACATTATTACGTTTTAGTTTTAGTTGTTTGTACTTTGTCTCTGAGAAAGAAGTAACCCAGCTCCTGGACGAGATGAACCTCTTCCCTGGATACCACTCTTGTTGCTTGCAATGGTTCTCTCGAGGACTTTGATACTCCAGCGCATGAGCTTGTATTCCAAACAAATTCTCTCAGCTTGGCTTCCTCCTCAGTCTACTATTCTGATTTCCAAACTTCCCAACAGGCTGTGCTCATACTGCTCCTGCCTTGGGGGAATGTAGGCTTTTTCAGCTGAGCTTTCCAGCAGCCCCAACATCCCTCTTTGTTGTGTGTGGATTCAGCCTTGGTTAAAGCCTCTGTCTTATGTGTATTTATTTCTTCCATTAACTCAGTAATCAGCTTGTTCATCTTACTAGTCATTGTTAAAACAACACTGTCTTACATGTTTAGTAGGTGCTATTCATATTTGATGAATGGAATTAAATAGTTTCATTAATTTTTACATTTTGGATTGTCTGAAATATTATACAACATTTCAAAGAATCTTATTGTAAGTTATTTTAAAGTACCTTAAAATGAGAATACTATTTAAAAAAACCTATTTGGGGGTGCCTGGGTGGCTCAGTCAGTTAAGTGTCTGTCTTCGGCTCAGGTCACGATCTCAGGGTCCTGGGATCAAGTCCAGAGTCGGGCTCCCTGCTCAGCGGGGAGTCTGCCTCTCCCTCTGCCCCCTACCCCACTAGCTCATACTCTCTCTCTCTCTCTAAGTAAATAAAATCTTAAAAAAAAAAAACCAAACCTATTTGAATTAAATGAAAAGACTGAAAAAAAGTCAAATCCAAATTTTGAGGATTGAAGAGTTACTATGTCCCTTAGTTTTTAAAGTTATGTCTCTGTATTTTACATATCCTGATTTCACTGCATTTTCAAGTCTGTAAGGATGTATATATTTACTAACTTTTCAGCATATGAAAATTATGTAATTCAGAAATTCTTCAGAGTAAGTGATTTGGGCAAGTTTTAAATCCCTCCTCCTTTTTCTTTACTAAGAGTTTCGGGAAATAATTTTCTAAATGAATAAACTTTTACCTTTTATTTCATTTTATTTTAGTCTTCACATTCTCTCTCTTTGTCTCTGTTTACTGAGGTATAATTTACTAGTAGTAAAATCCACTTTTTTGAATGTACACTTTTGTGAATATTGACAAATTTATACAGTTGCATAACTGTCACCACCAATCAAGACAGAATATTCTCATCAGCCAAAAAAGCTCCCTTATGCCCCATTTTGTTGTGCACATCTTTCTCCTACCATCAGCCTTGGCAGCCCTGATGTGAAAATATGCATGCCTTTTTGTTCCTTAAGTATGTTTAGGAAAATTGTCACTTAAGATATAAGTATCCCTGGTAAATCAGGTATTGAGTAGACATAATTTCAATACCCTTAAAATGTACTTGGTAGCCTTATGCTGGGAGAAAGATACTTTGGGAAATAGATTTTATCTTATTTTTTTAGTTTTATTTATTTGAGAGAGAGAGAGAGCACATGAGCATACACATGAGCAGTGGGGAGGGGCAGAGGGAGAAGCAGACTCCCCGCTGAGCAGGGAGCCCGATGTGGGGCTCAATCCCAGGACCCTGAGATCATGACCTGAGTCGAAGGCAGACACTTAACCGACTGAGCCACCCAGGTGCCCCTGGGAAACAGATTTTAAATCAGTGAGATATAGATTCCTCTAATTAGGTCATATAACATCCAGTCTGTGGATGAGAAAGTGCCTATTTTATGGCATCAAGCTTTGGGACTCAGAGAAGAGGGAGGGAAAAATCTTGTTAATGCCTGGATGTTTTTCTCTTTCTCCTTCTTCTTTTATGCAGAGCTGGGGGGAAATCATTTGGTTTAAGGTCAGATATGTTTTTTTTTAATCTAAGTAATGTTTTTACTTGGTTTGAAGTGATATAGAGGTGATTAAGAAATTAATGTGCCTCACCAGTGAAAATCATAGGAGATGCCAAATTATACCAAATATTGAAGGAAAGAGCCATTTCAATTGAACTTAAATTGAAATCCAACTAAGGGCATTCTTTGTTCTTTCAATGATGGGTATGTGACAAAAGGGATGTAAACTGGAGTGTTTGGAGGATAAAATTAATTGCTAAAGAAGACTCAGTTTGGGTTGACATGCCTCCTCCATGCTCCCATTTTTGACATAGGCCATGTGGAGGAGAAGAGATAACTCTATTTATGGCAAACGGTCTGTCTTATTCTGGCCAAGGCTAATGGGATTGGGGGCAGACATAAGCCAGTTTTATCAGTGACAAATCCATTCTGTATTATCAAAATTAGAACTAGGAGAAAGACTTTAATCAGACAATGGTAAGAACTAGTGAGTCAAAGCTCACATCATCCTTGATTCAACTACAGCCAACACTTTTGTATATGCTCCTTTTTAATTGATGGTTTCCTCTTTTGATTTATGTAATACCTTAGCAATTTTAGAAATTTTCTCTACCTTGTTCTCATTCTTGTTCCTGTCCTCCATCTCCAACTGACCGGGCTCAGGCACCACTCTTTGCTGCATATCTCATTTCTTGTTACCTGTATTTTGTCCTCTTTTCTTTCTCTATAGTTTTAGGTTAGGCAACTTTTTTTATTCCAATTTCTATATAATTAAGTCTACATCTCTTACTGTAGCTTCTTAATTAATATCTATGTGTAGATTTTCCACAAGTACTTCAAACTCAACATGCTCCCAAAAAACTTCCTCTGTCACACCTGTCAGCTATTTAGCACACAAATGTTTCATTGAATTGAACTGTCATTGTTCATGGTGAGAAGAAAAACAGAATATAGGTTTTGAATTGGGCCTTCCTGGATAAACACAGTTGGGAGAAATGAAAAAGGAAAAGATCTTCCACATGTAGAGAACACCATGAAGTACAAAACCAGGTTTAAACATTTCTATTCCTTGGAGATGAGACTAGCCTGTCCAGAATAGAAAGAGATTGGTTAAGAAATAAAGTGGGGGAGTTAGGGTGGGACAAAATTGTGGCACAATTTGAAAACAGAGAAATTCAAACTTGATTTTTTTTTTTTTTTAAATTGAGATCCCCTAATTACTTTGGCATAGGGGACATAATAGGCATTTGTTGGTTCTTATCTGACCTTTGTTTTTTGCTCTGCTTTTTCTAAGAGTTTTCAGAATTTCATTCTGGATACCTACTGAGACCTCTCCTCAATAGAGTCTGTATGTTTCATCAGAAGATAACTTCACCCTTAGCTTCAAGGTGAACATGTGGCCTACATATCTCCCATCAGAATGAATCTCAGGAATCTTGTTCAGGAACATTCTCTTGTGATGAGGAGACTGACATCATCATATGCTTCAGCCATGACGTAACTATGCAGGGAGCCAGCCAGGAAACAAAGCTCAGACAGGCTAGGATGATCTTCATGACCCAGCTAGAGAAAATTTCTGAAATGTTTAAGGCATCATGAAAGCTGAAAGAAAAATTTTGGAAAATGCTAATGTAAAATTTCCTAGGGTCCTATTTTACCTATAAATCACTTCATTTTGGAGAAACACAAGAATATATATGTATTATGTTATATTGGGGAGAAACACAAAAGTACTAGGTATGATTTGATGAATTCAGAAAATTTATATATTGACTTATCAATGAATTCAATTTCTTTCAATGCTTTTATAACTATTAGTACTAATGGAAGAAACAGGAGAAAAGTTTAACTTCATTTCTATTTTCATGTCTTTGGCACTGAATTTTTTAAAGACTTTATTTTGGGAAGGGAAAGTCAGTTTTAGGTTCACAACAAAATTGAGAAGAAGGTGCAGGAATTTCCTATATACACCCTGCTCCCACTCATGCATGGCCTCCCCCATTATCAACATCACTTAGCAGAACAGTATATTTGTTTTAAGAATGAACCTACATAACACATCCTAATTACCCAGAGTCAATAGTTTACCTTAGAGCTCATGCTTGCTATTGTATCTTCTACAGGTTTGGACAAATATATAATGACATATATCCATCATTACAACATCACACAGAGTAATTTCACAACCCTAAAAATCCCCTCTGCTCCACCTAATCATCCCTGCACACCAGCCCCCACCCAGTAACCACTAGTCTTTTTCCTGTCTCCACAGTTTTGCCTTTCCCAGAATGACATATAGTTGGAATTATACAGTATATAGCCTTTTCAGATTGGGTTCTTTCACTTAGAAATATGCATTCAAGTTTCCTCCTTGTTTTCCAAGGCTTAATAGCTCATTTTTTTTAACACTGAGTAATACATAATAATGTACCATAAGTTATTTATCTCTTCACCTGCTGAAGAATATCTTGGCTGCTTCCAAGTTTTGGCAATTAGGAATAAAGTTGCCATAACATCCATGAGCAGATGTTTGTGTGGACATAGCTTTTTCAACTGTTTGGGTAAACATCAAGAAGTGCCATTGCCTGTTCTATTGTAAGAGTATGTTTAGTTTTATAAGAAACCATCAAATTGTCTTCCACAATAGCTGTACATTTTTGCATTCCCAATAGCAGCATATGAGAATTCCTGTTGCTCCACATCCTCACCAGTATTTGGTGTTGTCAGCATTCCAGATTTTGGCCATCCTAATAGGTGTGCAGTGGCATCTCATTGTTGCTTTAATTTGCATTTCCCTGATAACATATGATCTGGAGCATCTTCTCGTATGCTTATTTACCAACTGTATGTCTTCTTTAGTGTGGTAGCTCTTAAGGCCTTTGGATCATTTTTTTAAATCACATTATTTGTTTTCTTCTTGTTGAATTTTATAAGTTCTTTGTATATTCTGGTTAACTGTCCTTTACCAAATGTGTCTTTTGCAAATATTTTCTCCCAGTTTGTGGTTTGTTCTTTCATTTTCTTTACATTGTCTTTTAGAGAGTTTTTAGTTTTAATGAAATCCAGCTTATTAATTGTTTCTTCATGGATCATGTGTCTTTGGTGTTGTATCTAATAAATCATCACCATAAATCATCATCTAGATTTTCTCCTATGTTATCTTCTAGGAATTTTATAGTTTTGCATTTTACATTTAGGTATACAACCCATTTGAATTAAATTTTGTCAAGTGTGTAAGGTTTGTGTCTTTTTTTTTTTTTGCATGTGGATGTCTGGTTCTAGCACCATTTGTTGAAAAATTACCTTGGCTCCATTGTATTACCTTTTCTCCTTTGTCAAAGATGAGTTGACAATATTGATGAAGGTCTATTTCTGGGCTCTATACTCTAGTCCATTGATCTCTTTGACTATTCTTTCTCCAACATCATGCTGTCCTGAAGTCAGGTAGTGTTAGTCCTTTAACTTTGTTCTTTTCCTTTAATAGTGTGTCGGCTCTACTGGGTATTTTGCCTCTTCAAATAAACTTTAGAATCAGCTTGTTGATATCCATAAAAAAAATTCTGGGATTTTGATTGAGATTGAATGGAATTTATAGATCAAAATGAGAAAGCTGATATCTTGACAATACTGAGTCTTCCTATCCTTGAACATGGAAAAATCTCTATTTATTTAGTTCTTTGATTTTGTTCATCAGAATTTTGTAGGTTTCCTTATATAGATCTTGCACATATTTTGTTAGATTTATACCTAAGTATTTAATACTTTGGGGTGCTAATATAAATAATGTTGTGTTTTTAATTTCAAATTCTACTTGTTCATTGTTGGTATGTAGAAAAGCAATTAGTTTTGGGCGCCTGGGTGGCTCAGTTGTTAAGCAACTGCCTTCGGCTCAGGTCATGGTCCCAGGGTCCTGGGATCGAGTCCCATATCGGGCTCTCTGCTCCGCGGGAAGCCTGCTTCTCCCTCTCCCACTCCCCCTGCTTGTGTTCCCTCTCTCACTGTGTCTCTCTCTGTCAAATAAATAAATAAAATCTTTAAAAAAAAAAAAAAAAAAAAAAAAAGAAAAGCAATTAGTTTTTGTATATTCACCTTATGTCCTGCAACTTTTCTATAATCACTTATTAGTTTCAGAAGTTTTTTTGTTGATGCTCTTGGATTTTCTACATAGACTATCACCATCTGCAAACAAAGACAGTTTTATGTCTTCCTTCAAATCTATGTACCTTTTACTTTGTTTTCTTGCCTTACTGCATCAGCAGAGACTTTCATTACAATGTTAAAAACCAGTGGAAAGAGGGGATATCCTTGCCTTGTATCAGATCTTAGTGGTAAAGTTTCAGAGGCTTTCCCCATGTAGTATGATGTTAGCTATAAGGCTTTTTTTTAAAAAAGGTATCTTTTATCAAGTTGAGAAAGTTCCCTTCCAATCCTAGGTTCCTGAAAATTTTTGGGTGCTGGATTTTGTCAACTGCCCTTTTTGCATCTATTGATATGATCATGTGATTTTTCTTATTTAGTCTGTTGATGTGATGGATTACATTAACTGGTTTTCAAATGTTGAACCAGACTTGCATATCTAGGATAAATCCCACTTGGTCACGGTATAAAATTCTTCTTATATTTTTTGGATTCAATTTGCAAATATTTTGTTGAGGATTTTTGCATTATGTTCATGAGAGATATTGACCTGTGATTTTCTTTTCTTGTGATGCCTCTGTCTGATTTTGGTGTTAGGGTAAGGCTGACCTCATAGAATGAGTTAGGAAGTATTCCCTTTGCATCTATCCTCCAAAAGAGACTATAGAAAATTGGTAAACTTTTGTCCTTAAATGTTTGGTAGAATTCACCAGTGAGCCCATCTGGGCTTGGTGATTTCTGTTTTGAAAACTTATTAATTCTTGATTCAATTTATTTAATAGATATAGACCTATTCAGAACATCTATTTCTTCTTGTATGAATTTTAGCAGATAGTGTTTTTCAAGGAATTAGTCTGCTTTATCTAGGTCATCAAATTTGTAGTACTTTATAAAGTTGTTCATGGTAGCCCTTTATTATCCATTTAATTTCTGTGGGACTTATAGTGAGGTCCCCTTTTTATTATTTGATATTAGTAATTTGTGTTCTCTCTTTTATTCTTAGTTAGCTTGGCTTATAGATTTTACTGATTTTTTTCTAAGAATCAGATTTTGTTTTTTTATTGATTTTCTCTACTGATTTCATGTTTTCAATTCCATTGATTTCTGCCCCAATTATTTCTTTTCTTGTGCTTACTTTGAATGTAATATGCATTTTTTTTCTAGTTTCCTAAAGTGGAACTTAGATTATTGATTTGAGATCTTTCTTTTTTCTAATATATGCATTTAATTCTATAAATTTCCCTCTAAGTACTGCCTTCTCTGCATCCCACACATTTTTATAAGTTGTTCTTTCATTTTCATTTACTTCAAAATGTTTTATATTTCTGTTGAGATTTCTTGACTAGTGCTATTTAATTGTGTTGTTTAATCTCCACATATTTTGGGGTTTCCCAGTTATCTTTCTATTACTGACTTCTAGTTGTTTAATTTCACTGTGCTCTGAGAGCAAACACTATGATTTCTATTCTTTTAAATTTGTTGAGGTATGTTGTATCACCCAGAATGTGGTCTATCTTGGATTGCTTTGATTGTATTTCCTTTTGTGTTAAACCTTTGCCTAAAAAGTTCACAAAACTTCCTGCCACACCAGCAGTGTGCTGAACTGGCTCATAACAGCTTGCAAGAGTGGATCTTTCCATTACTGGTCAGCTTGCAAGATGGTTGTTAAACAGAAGCATTATTAAAAATGAAATTATATAAATTTACAATTAAATACATTAATAAACTATATTAAAAACAAAGGTAATAAATATTTAATATTCAGCACTTCCTAGTTATCGTATATATTTTGTCATTATCTGTGTTCTTTAGGTTATTTGCTCAATTGTGTCTCTATGGTGGCAATAATGTATAATCATAAACTACTGAACATCACTTCCAAACTTTCTGTTCGTTAGCATTACATTAGTAATTTGTAATGGGCCACGGAGAAAATACTTACATCACAGAAATAGGCAAATGCTACAAATCAGGGCTTAATTTATTGTTTTCTTTATAGCCTCTGTATTTAAGAAAGTGATGGAGAAAATGGTGATAATGCAGATTACACTAAAAAGTGTGTCATGTCTGGAACATCGTGTAACAAAAAATTGAGGAAATAATCTAGTATGCCTCAATACTACCTGACTTCAAGACTTACTATAAAGCTATAGTAATCAGGACAGTATGATACTGGGGAAAGAATAGTCAAAGAGATCAATGGAATAGAATAAAGAGCCCAGAAATAGACCTTCATCAATACAGTCAACTCATCTTGATAAAGGAGAAAAGGCATTATTATCTGATTCAGTAAAGATGTTGCTCACATTATTGATGAAGGATTGAAATTCTGACATTGGTCTTTATTGTTTCTCTTTTATCTTAAAGTGTAAAGAAGAGTAAAGAAAAGTATCAACAAACATTCCCAACCGGACCACAGGTATTTGTCAATTGCAACTATGGGTTGACTATAATTACAGGAGTTGGAAAAAAATAAACAAAAACAGTCACATTCTTTGTATCAGTAAAATTTATAATATGCTGATGTACATACACACAGATACACTTTGTTTTCCCTCTAGAAAATTGGTTGTTAGACATTCACTAGCACACCACTAGCTACAACTTTCCACTGCTTCTTATTCGGTTCAGTGAAGCCTTAGTTAGAAAGAAAAGAACTTCCAACAAAGTGGATCTTGAGTCAGCATGAGAAGGCAAACATACAAGCTTATGAGGCTTTGGATCACCTTCTTGTGAAAATGCTCAACTATTTTCTCTTCTCTCTCTTTTAGAGCTTCAACCATTCTCCTTGAGTTATAGGAATAGTAAGAAATTGATATAGGGCATTGTACAAAATCAATCTTTCTACTGAGCAGCTAGAAGAAACTGCCTTTGGTGATAAATGCTAGGTTATCACTGGCTAAATATTTCATGAAGAATGTTTTGTTAAAAATTGGTAATGTGTTTTTCAACTTGGAAAAAGTCCAAAGGATACAAACTTTCTTTTACTTTTCTGTTTTGTTTCTTGTTTCTTCATATTTTATACCATCTATTTCCTCCAGGATAATTCTGCCCCCTGCAGGAAATTAGTAGATGACAACTTCCCACTATAAATTCAAACTATTAAATATTGTAAAAAACAAAACAAAACAAAACAAAAACTTTTTTATTTTTTATTTTTTTTATTTTTTATTTTTTTAAAGATTTTATTTACTTGATAGAGACACAGTGAGAGAAGGAACACAAGCAGGGGGAGTGAGAGAGGGAGAAGCAGGCTTCCCGCTGAGCAGGGAGCCCGATGCGAGGCTCGACCCCAGGACTCCAGGACCACGACCCGAGCCGAAGGCAGACACTTAATGACTGAGCCACCCAGGAGCCCCAAAACAAAAACTTTTTAAAAAAGAGACGCAAGTTCTTAGTAGTGCCCCTGAGTCAACGTGGTTTTTATAAAATAATATCACATTTGTCATTACAGAAATTAACATTTATCTCATATCTCATAAGAGATTCAGGTCATTTCTCCCATTAGGTTTATGAAACTTGTACCCCCTTTTCCCCCCAGCAAACTAACATAGTGCTGTATACATTTTAGTGCTTAAATATGCTACAGAAGAAAGAAAGTTCTTGAATGTACTTTCTTCCCATTTCTAAACATCTCTATTTTCTACAGAAGTGTTTTGCATTAGTTTATTATAAATAAGTGTCCTGCATCTATGTTCTTGTAGAAAACTGTAGCATGAATATCTCCCCCTTTTAATCATTCATTCTTTTATTGTGTCAGCTTGGATGAATAGATCCGGTCCATGTGCGTCAATTTTGTTTCAAATGCATGACAGCACTTAGAAAATGTGGTAGAATCCATTTTGTTTTGGTACCTGCTCTGACAGCAAAAGGTCATTGAAAGAGGATTTCATAGAAACTGTGCATGCCGTTCCGTCAGTTGGGCACTGGTCTTTGCTCTCCTTTCCATGGCAGAAATGGAAAGCAGCTGGTCACCAGCTTCCCTGCACTGCTCACTAGCTTGACAGAGCAGAACCTCAGATACCATTTGTTGTTTTTCATGGTAGAGGCAAGGTGATTAAAACAAGATAAACATGCCAGAAGAAGAAAGAAGGAAAATACCTCAGAACAATTTGGGTGTGAAAAAAAAATCCCCTTTGAACTTGCTAAAGAAAGGCTCAGGGGACTATGTATAATGGGGATAAGTATATGTGGTTGATATTAGGAAGAAGGTCATGTTACAAGGGAGGAAATATAAGGAGAATACATGTCTCTGAGGAATTATAAAAGAGTATGGAGAGTTTCATCTTTATGCAGAATTACAGCAAATCGTTTTTCACATTTGTTGTGTTCCAAAGATTTTTTTTTTTTTTTTTTTTTTGCTATGGCATGTATGCCTCATTTATTTTCTTAGCTTAATTAGACAATTCTCTTCCTCTTGCCACTGATTTTCCCTCTTAAATTTAAAGATTCATTCCTTATCCAAAGTGAATAGATCACAAAACTATTTAATAATAGATATCTTGAGACTCTTTCTTTAAATAAGCTTTTAATTTTAATTTTTTAAAATATTTATTTATTTGACAGAGAGTGAGAGCACAAGCAGGGGGAGCAGCAGAGGGAGAGGGAGAACAGGCTCCCCACTGAGGAGGGAGCCCGATGCGGGGCTCGATCCCAGGACCCTGGGATCATGACCTGAGCCGAAGGCAGATGCTTAACCAACTGAGCCACCCAGGCGCCCCAGGCTTTCAATTTTTAATTAGTTTTTCAGTTAAGGAATGTTCAAAAACAATACAGAGTTCCTGTATACCACTCACCCAGCGTTGCCATTTTATGTCTCAGGATACACTTGTCAAATTAAGAAACTGACAGTGATATATTATTTTTTTAGAATATTTTATTTACCTACTTGAGAGAGAGAGAGTGTGTGCCCACAAGTGGGGGAGAGGGGCAGAGGGAGAGGGAGAAGCAGGCTCCCCGCTGAGCAGGGAGCCTGATGCAGGACTCGATCCCAGCATGACCTGAGCCAAAGGCAGAAGTTTAACTGACTGAGCCACCGGGGACCCCAGACACTGATATATTATTATTAACTAAACTTCAGACATTATTTGGATTTCAGCTTTTCCATTAACATCCTCTTTCTGCTCCAAAATCCAATACAGGATACTATATTCCATTTAGTCCTGATATCTCCTCATTCCCTTCTTGGTTTTTTTGCAGAGTACTGGCCAGGTTTCTGGCAGATTGCCCTCATTCTGGGTTTATCTGATGCTACCTCATAGTTAGGCTGGGGTTATACAGTTTGTGGAAGAATATCACAGGTGATATGCCCTTCTCATCATATCACATCAGGGGTAGACATCACTGGGACATCACTGGGGGTGTTTACCTGCATCACTTGGTTAAGCCAGTGTTTGCCAGATTTCCCCACTATTTTTTTTTTTTCCTTTCCATGCTCTATTCTTTGAAAGTGAATCACTAAGTCTAGACTATCCTCACGTGAGGTGGGAGAGGAGTAAGCTCTATCTCCTGGAGGGGTCAAGAGTCTTTTGCTCATTGTTCTATGACTATATTCGAGGCCAATTAAATAGATACCACCAGGTCAGTTTAACTGACAAGTTGGGTAGGTTCAATGAATTCTGTCTATTCATATTTGCATATTTCAAAAATATAAATATTTGCATCAAATTTTCTAAAACTGTTGAAATGCAAATTTTTAATGCTGTCTAAAATGAGTTCCCTAGTGGGATGGTAAAACATTCCAGGGCAGACTCACATGGTAAGCCCATGTCATAGTCTAAAGAAATGAGTCATGTATCAAATGATGAAAGTTAAAAGGCATGTTCCCAACTATTCAAGTTTTCCCACATTGTTCTACCCAGATTTTAAGTTCAGATATGACCAGTTTCACCCTCTGGTAATAAAGGCCTTCATAAATTTCTGTATGAGCTAATTCCAACATGTGGTGTAGGAAGCTTCCTAAGACAAAGGGTTCACCTCCACATTTTAGTGTCAACAAACTTCTATGCCATGTATCTGTCTCTGGTGAACTTGCTAGAAGTAAATGATTAAGATTTTTTTTAAAGACATTTTGACTTTTGTTTCTGATTTCTTCAAAACATAGGCAATCCAAAATAATTTAAGCTAGTAGTTATAGATTCAATTATCCTATTAACCAGAGAGACTGTGTCAAGTACCTACTATTTATCTAGCACAGTGCCAAGGGTTAAGAATTTTTTTTACCATGAGGATCCTTCTGATGATTTTCCTTCCATTTCTTCTAAATAATTATGAGCAGATGAACACCATGACAAATCAGATATAACTAACCCATCAGATTTCCTCCTTGTCCTGTTATAAAGCTAGACAAATGTTGCATGTCTCTATAAGATCATGTAATATGCATTTCTGAGTTAGCCTCATTCCCAACTTCATTGAATATACCAATAATTTTTTTCTCCTTTTTTACCAACTTCTAATTTATATTAACTTAAAATATTTCATGTATCACTATAAATCCTTTGGACACAAGGTGAAGAAAAATATAGACATAACATTAACATGGTGGGGGATACTCAGGAGAAGACTAGGTATTCATATGAAGTTTACAGGGTACTTAAAGAACTCTTATTTATAACTCAACATGCTTAGGCACCTAAGCTTATAGCTTCTTGGCCCCTTTTTGTTGGAAGCCTGATACTGCAGAGAGTGGAGGTCAACTGCTGACTTAGACCAGAAGTCTCAAGCTGGGAGGGCTTTTTTTTTTCCTCCTAAATAAACGTCTTCCATATGACACTGCCCTACCAGTCCATGTAGAGCTAGCACACAAATAAGCAAAATGCACATCTTAAAGGTTATGTGGTAGAGAGGGACTCGGCATAATCTGATTCATCACTTGGCTATAATGCTCACTTCGTTCTGCTTCCCATTCTGGAATAATGAGACTATTACCACAGGGCCGGGACAAGTTTAATTCTCTCAAATAGTCTAGCTTTGTCACTTTCCCTTGCTCATAGTCACTGGGGTCAGAAAAGCTGCAGACATTGCAAATAGAATGATTCCTCCTATTTCTCTGGGGATATAGTTTTCTGAGCTACAGATCTACCAAGGGCATGAAAAAGGGAAGAAAGCAAAAAAGAAATCATCTCTGCTAATTCAATTGTGGGTTTCCTTGGATCAAAGACTAACTACTATAGCATACCAAGTTCAAGATTTTACTCCTAGGATGCTGGAGGCCCTCTGCTCATGATTTACATTAAGGCCTATATATGGTACACATGTGGCCTCTATGCAAGTATATTTAAAAGATTTTTTTTCTTTATCACTGGCAAACTGAGAAATAACAAGGAGGTCCCAATCTGATGATGTTGCTTAAAAACTAGAAAGTTGGAGGAAGTGAGGAAATGAATAGACAAAAGAAGAAAGATTCATAAATTAAACATCAAGTAGGACTGAATCCCAAAAGAACAAATAAAAATTTCTAGTAAATGCAGTCATCCCATTTGAACAGGTAGCCAAATAATTAAAATGTCAGTAAGCTTGATTCCCCAAGCTTCCAGGCAGAGGGAGAAAATATTAAAACACACACACACACATAAAAGGGTCAGGGATCATTTTTAAAAAAACTATTTTCAACCTATGGGTTAGAAAACACTTCACTGGGGGAAAATAAGTGAAAAATAGTTAATAGGCATCTTTTTCTCAATTTTACTGTTGAACAAGTAATGACTACAAATTTTCGCATACATAGTGTTCAAGAAATGGAATTTTCGGCCCTGTGTATGCTATAACTTTATTTCTATTTCAAGTCTGTGTTCCATCAGTGGAAGAACCTTAATCATAATCAGGATTTTTTTTTTAAGATTTTATTCATTTGTTAGAGAGATAGAAAGAGAGAGCAGGAGCAGGGGGAGGCGCAGAGGGAAGAGGCAAGAGAATCTTTAAGCGGACTCCCTGCTGAGCAGGGAGCCCGATGCGGGGCTCGATCCCAGGACACTGAGATCATGACCTGAGCCGAAGGCAGATGCTTCACAGACTGAGCCACCCAGGAGCCCCCTATCATAATCACTTTTAAATAGTCTCATTATAATCAGTGTCCTCAGTCAATGGAAGCCACCCCACCCCTGTCTCCTCAATGTCCTCCTTCCTGTCTTTCCTCTAGCTCTTTCCCTTATGGTTGGTTCCTAGATGTATATTGTTTTCTCCTTGTGGTTAAAAAAAGAAAAAAAGGCAAAAATTGCATCAATTACATTTTCTTCTTCCTAGCACCTGGTGTGCTTTGAATGAGAATAAATACAGATCAAGTCATTTTCTGGTGTTTTCTATGTATGCCATCATCTCTGTATTGCTCTGAAAAGTTTATTGAGATCATTTACACAGCCAATATATGAGTTACTGGAGTTAAGCATTTGGTTTTTCTTGCCCTTTGGAATCTGCAGAAAATGTACCACCTTTATAAATTGGAAAATAATTAAGTCTCAAGTCCCTTTCAGCCAAATAAGTAGAAATCAGATAAAAACTTTAAATGCCAGGATCAGGGCTATAGATACCTATTGTTTTGACTTGCTAGAATCCTCTTATTCTGAAAACTGCCACTCCCCCCATCCACATGTGCTATTGTGTTTGCTTCAAGAGTGGGTAACTGATCAAACCTCAGTCAACTCTAATCCTCTTCCTAGTGACGACTACTTAGACGAGGAATAAGCAACTGCTCCAAGATGAACTTCTTAGTCTCTCTGGGAATTTGGAATCAGGATTAAGAATATAGGTATGTCTGAGAGGAAGGTATAAATTTGGGTATTGGTAGTGTTTTCTTCTGTTGTGCAAATAGCAGAAAATATTTCTCAGCAATAAGCAGATAAAACGAAAGGCTGAAACACAGAATAAATATCCTAATAGTACTTAGCCCTTGGTTTCAGTTGTTCCTGAGGCTCAGTTTTAAATCGTAATTCCATGCTCCTGAGAAATACTATGATCTTTTCCCCTTTTGGCTTAAGTTTATGTTACTTGCAACCAAACAAGTCCTAACCAATACTCTCCAATGCCTTTTATGCCAAGCTAATTCAGATGGACTCTATTACCATACTGCAGAGAGAGCAAATGACTTGGTATTTCTCACTAGGCATATGAAGTCATTTCTCTATCCATGTGGATTCATTTAGGAATTGAGGGACAAGAAGAAAACCACGTGTTTACAACTTCAAAACTCTGAATGGAAAATTCATTCTCAGAACCTTTTTAATAATCAGAGAGATATTAAAAATGATATAAGGCTATATTCATTGACTTTATTTTTAGAGTTTGACCAATAAGTAGTTTAAACCATAATGTGTTTTGTTTTGTTTTGTCAATTTACTTAGGAAAAGTCTGCTGAAAGCTTGAGAATGAAATGTCTATACCTTCTTTTTTTATATAAATGTTTTCTAGAATATATAGTTTAGGCCCTAAGAAAAAAGAGGAAGTTTTTGTCATAGGTATGGCTTATTCTGTTTAATTAATTCTCATTTTCCAGAAACAAAAAACTCCAGCTTCTGAAGAAGAAAAAAAAAAAAAAAGGAAAACCATAAATCTATGGAAACTGTTGGATGACATAACTTAAGCAATGTAGTTAAGAGTGGTTCAAATCCCAACTTTGTTGTGTACTTGGGTTAGTTACTTAATCTGTCAGTGACTCAATTTTTTTCTCTACAGAATGAGAACAACTCCCACATCATAGGATGGTTGTGAGTTGTAAATGAGGTAATATATCTAAATCACGGAGAGTAGTTCCTTACACTTCATGTACACATAATAAAGTCTCAATTAATGTTAGCTATATTTTTTTCAGAAATCCTAGAAAATGTTGCAGTTTTCATATGGAGCTTCGGTTGTCTTTGAAATTGGAATACAATCAGCCCCTAAACAAATGGATCTTGCACAACACTATTTATCCCTCTTTCTCTCAAGGTATTGAAAAACAAAAATAAAATTTAAAAAATAAAATAAATGAAGGGAAAAAAAGGTATTCTCTGTGCAGTTTTTAGGAAAAGAAGGGGCTGCCACAAAGCCTAACAGTGAGAGTGCTGAAATCCTAGCATATTTGGGAATTTGCCCATATGGTGGTAGAGGTACATTGTTTTACCCTATCTTTTCTTCTTCCTTTTGGAAGGAAGAACATCTGAAAAACTTCATATGAAAACTTCATCTGAAAAATATTCCACATGATTCAGTTGGGAATGAAACTGAACCCTTGTCTACCAAGCCACATGATGGGCACGTGACCCCGGCCTAGCTAATCAGAAGGTCTGTTCCGAGCTAAGAAAGGCACTCTGTGGCCACATGTCAATACTTGGTTGCTGGCCATCATCCAGCCATGTGAGGAGAGCCATTGGATAAAGAGGTGATTTACTGATGGAATTCTGTTAAGACCTTGAATCCCAGCCATACTTGAGGAAATGTATCTTTGGACGTTTAATGGCATGGCCTTCAAAGACTCTCAAATATTGTTTCTCTTATTTTTTTACTTATGCTATTTTGAGTATGGTTTTTATCACTTCCAACTGAAAGGTTTCCAGTGATTATGCCTATATCTGTATTGCCTTTTAGAGGCTGAAGGAATTTATTTTCTGCTTCCATGAGAACGGGATCCACCTTGACCCCTTCAACAAAAAAAAGCTAAGTAAGGCGTGTAGGTATGTTTTTACCTAGTCCAGTTATTCAACTTATGGATTGGAGAATCAGTTTAACCAGAAAATACTGGAAAAATATCAGGAAATAGATTTTAATTTAAAAAAATCTTCAATAATTCAATGTCAATTTTAAATTTACTATAGTCAAGGATGGAACCATCTTTAAAAGGTATGCTTAAAAATATGATTTCCAAATTCATATAGCAAGAGATCATGTAGACGTTAATTATCTGCCTTGAGCTCAGATCATAAAACATTATCACGATTAGTTTTTGGATCAAACAGGAAAGTATTCTGATAGTCCATTGAAAAGTGCATTGGAGGGGCACCTGGGTGGCTCAGTCTGTTAAGTGTCTGCTTTCAGCTCAGGTCATGATCTCAGGGTCCTGGTATTGAGCCCTCAGCGGGATCCCTGCTCAGCATGGAGCCTGCTTCTCCCTCTCCCTCTGCCCCTCCCCCCCACTTGTGCTCTCTCTCTCTCAAACAAATAAAATCTTAAAAAAAAGAAAGAAAAAAAAGTGCATTGGAATTTAGCTGTGAGCCTAAAAAAGTTCTTGAGGATAGAATACAGGATTATTCAAATAAACAATTTTTAACTGAGCAAGAGAAATGAGAAATAAAGAATACACTTCTGAACTCTGCACCCCACCCCCATCCCCATCTGTATATATTTACAATAAGTAATCCTCACCTAGAGCTATGTGTTGGGCAAAGAAGGGGCAAGAGGATGGGGCTGGTGACTTAAAGGTTCTTTACAATGTCATTTAGGACACTCTCCGGTACGAATAGTTAGAAAGTTTCTGTCTGTCAGAGGTTTTGATATCTACCCCTGTTATGAACCATTTTGCTCTCCACCCATCTATCCTCTAAAAATCATTGGCATTAACACAATCGTTATCCTTAAGAAATTGAGGCAGAGACTGCTTTAAATGCCTCCCCAAAAATTCACCATGAGATTATGGCAGAGATGAAATTAATATTCCTTTATCCCTATCATACCTCTTCCTAGGCAACTACTTGCATCATTCTTTCTTGCTTAACTTTGTTGTCTCTCAAACTTCCTTGTAGCCTCAGATATCCAGAGGATATGGAAAAATATGATTACCTGTGACGATGGAAGTCTAGCTTTAATGTCACTTCTAGGCAGTCCACTGTGACAAGAGCCATGCATGGTATGCAAGGTCTTAGTACCCAAAACTGTATTTCAAAACCATGTGAAGACCCACATTTTCATCAACTGTTCCCATTTCTCCCAGTTTATGACAGTCTTTCCATTTCCCTGAACTACTAGAGTGTTTGATTGTAGATAGTCTTATAGTAGTCTCTATTTTTGTGTGTGTAAGACTTTCCAACATAAATACAGGGTTGTCAAAGGGAAGTATAGGACCGCCTTCTACTTCATTCATTTTTTTTTTTTTCACAGCAGATCATTTTTCTGAGTTAAATATGTATGTGTGGAAGGACTTGCCAGTAGTCTTGTATCTATCAGGTAATGGTGGTTCTTCATCTAATGCAGTTTCTCCTGAATGTTTCATTAAGCTTTGTATAACAGCACAAACAAATGCACTATTTACAGTTTCAGGGCAGACTATATTCTCCTGAGTAGTCACATACCTAATAAAGCTAATTAGGAGCATAAAGAAAACTAGTATTTAACAAAATCACTTTTGTGGCCCAACCATTCCATGTAGATGAGTGGTTATTTGCTAAATTACTCAGGTAACAACCTGGTTCTGAGTCTTGTAGAAAGCAAAAAAGGTTAGGGGGTTGAGATGGAGAAAGGAGGTGAGAAGTTTATATGGGAATTACTTCAAAAGTAAAAGTAAAGTAAATTAAAAAAAAAAAAGGAAAAGAAAAGCAAACGGGTAAGATATAAGGGAAATTACTGATGTGTGTGAAAATACGCATATATTATTTTCCTGTGTGTCGGTGTACAAACATAAGAGAGAAATGCGAGGAAATCTGTTTCCTTTTATGGTTGACTCTTCTGTGTGTGTAGTGGGATTTTCTGGCTACATCTGAGCTAAATATTATGGCAAATAGCAGAACACAGTAGTTACTGCCTATGATTGTCTGTGAACTGGGTGGGCAGGAATTTTTCATTTCATAAATCATTTCAGCTTGCTGCTCTAATTCCACAGCACCAAAAGACTAAAAAAAGCCCAAGGAAGAAAACTGTGCTTTGTGACTTTTCTTCTTATTCCACCGCTTTCCAGTTTTGATAGATGTTTAGTGCTAATGATTAGGTTTTTTTTTTTTTTTTTAAAGGATGTTTCAAAATATCTTTATTGCTCTGCTTTTAAAGCAAATTATTATGTTTTCCTATTTTATTTTCTTCCTTGCCAGGGAAATTTAGTACCAAAGCAATGAAGTATACTGCTTCCTTCCTTCATTTCTGCTTATTTATAGCACAGTCTGTATCAATGAAATAATGCTATATTATTTTCTTGCTGATTGCTTAATGTTCATAGTTCAAAATTCCAGCCAAGGTCCTGAAGTGGTTTTGCCCTTATTTAAGATTTCCTGCTAAAGACATTCTATTACAGCTTTGCAAATAAGTACCTCCCTGGCCTCAAGTCGCTATAAAGGTAATTAAGTAATTTAAATAAACACCCTTTGCCAATCTGTTTCCTCCCCTCGAGGAGACCCGGGGAAGCAGTTTGCTTCATATTTCAGGTTTCTCCTCATTTTCCTTAAATGATCCCTCGGCCTTCAACTGAGAGGTAACTTTAGGTAAGTCATCTGTAACGTGTCACCAGGGCAAACATGGAAGGCACTTGGTGGGACAACATAAAGCAAGTAAAAAAAAATTGTTTATGCTCAACAGCTAGTGTCAGTGAGTATAGTTTTATAATTTGCTTACTGCTGGGGTGAGAAATTTAAATCAGATCTTGAGACTATACAATGTGATTAATCGTAATCCAGAGTTGTGGGCTCCTGTCAAGGCAGGAGCTACCCCATTCTCAACACCACCATGTCTGCCTGCCCTCAGGATAAATAAAGAGCATTTCCCTTCAGTTCTTCATATACGTCAATCCTATTTTCTCTCCCAGCATTTTAATAAGTCCCTCACATTCATTACTGATCTCATACTTAGAATTGGTTAATAGAAATTAATACTCAAATGTCAAATGAAAAGAAGGTACCTTTTACTCTTAAACAAAAACTTCTGATTTGTCTTGGTAATAACTGAAATGAACAGATCACAGCTAGGTGCTGTTAACATGTAAAAAGCTTCTTGTGCTGAATGAGCTTTCGCTGGTTTTAGTCCATAGGTTTCCAATTGGATTTTCATAAAAATGTTTAATTTGTTTAATTTCTTAATTCCTTCCCAAACCCTGCAAACCACACTATACAGTTAACCTCTGTGATTTGATTTCAAGATACACAGAAACACTTGTATTATTACAGTATTGAATGAGTTTAGTGTGGCTTCCTATAGATCTTGATTTAAGAAAAAAAGTTTGAAAATTAAAGCAATAGAAGAAATAGTCCCTAAACAAGAACTAGGAGATAACAGAAATTGACTCAAGTAGGAAGTTATATTTCAGAAATACTTCATTTAATTCAATGTAAATAGTTTGTGTAAGCACAGACCTGTGTAATTAAAGATGGAAATTCTTGGTTTAATTATTACAACTCTAGAGAAAACTAAAAAACTAAGGTGAACATAGTGTTGGGTTCATTTGCATTGCAATTAATTCTCAGGAAACTGATTTGATGAATCACAGAATAGAAACGAATGGGTGGTTCAGCTTGGGTTAGGCTTAATCAGAATTCTTGCCTAGGATTTTTTGAACATAAACAACAGAAAGCATCTCTCAGCCTCTGTCCAGTGGCAAGGCTGTGACATAGAACAGGAGATCTTTCAGTTACTCCACTGACGCGAGCAGAGTCAGAAAGAAGAGGGGGAGACTCTGTGGATTGTCTGTTAGGCCATTTCACTGTCCCCAACCCCACCACTGGCTTTCTTGGGGCTTGTTACACATGCCAATATCCCTCCCTTTACCTAAGCTAGTTTGATTTGGATTTCTGTCACTTCCAAGAAATGGGTTCTAATAAAACAACCATAACGTGTATTTTTGCTAGACTTGGTAAAAAGAAAAAAATATAGTTACGCTTATCATATACTTTTTATATTTTTCTATTGAATTAGGTTCTAGGTACTCCTGGAATATGGTCCTATGAACAGGAAATTTAGTTAAGGAAACTATGAGTTGTGAAAAGGAACTATTTCCTTTCACCGGTAATGTAATGTTTCACATTCATCTTTTCTTTCCCGAGTACTTTTTTCTCTTTTGTTGTTAGACACATTTCTGATTCCCCTTCACACCGAGGCAAGCACATGCACTCTAGTTACGGCAGCCTACAACTCTAGTTACGGCTTGTTTAGGAAAAGAACTGAGAAGGGCAGAGTCGACTGGGGTTGAAACAAATGTAAAAGACAAGGGAGGAGGAGGAAAAAGGTAGAACAGGTAGTAGACACACATCCTATAAACTATTCTTTTCTTCTGAATGGCTACAAGGTATACTCAGTCATATGCTGCTCATTTTGGGTTTCCTCTACCTTCCCCAGCTCTGGCCAATTTGTATGTGTACATGTTTGTGTAAGTGCATCAGGGTACAAACAGTGGGGTTAGGGAGAAGGGTGAAATATGATCAGAAACCCAGCTACCAACCATATGGATTTAAACTCCAGAGAAAATGCTCTGCAGTTATTTTGAATCAGTGGTGCTCTGCAAAGGTTTCCGATGCATGGTTAACACTGACATGTTCTCCTGACTGAGGACGTTGGAAAAAAGAAGCAGAAATTTGCTCCATGGTATTAGGTGATCTTAAGCCTTGTAATTTTGATTTTCTCCAGTGTCTGGCTAAGCTAAATGGAATAACAGTGAAAGAAAATTTTATTTTGAAATATTTTGCTTTAATGATTTTATAATTAGTGTTCAAGTTCTTTGAGATTAATGAAGATGTAAGTCCTCCTAATAAAAATGGTTGTGGTAGTGGCAGTTGTAACGGCGGTCACAGTTACAGTTGTGAATAAATAGGAGTAGGTAACACGGAATGAGCACTTATATGCCAAGCACCATGAAAAAGCTTTAGGTAAGTTATTTCATGTAAACCCTAGGAGATAAGGTGTGTCTTATTTCCCTTATTTCACACCCGAGGAAACAGACTGAGAGGTTGGTAGTTGTAGTCATGGTAGTTACAATGGTGGTAGTAGTTGTGGTTACTAACATTTCCTTAGTACTCCGTATTTGACAACAAAGTTCAAGTGTTATCTCATTAAATCCTTACAAAAGACCTTGAGTTAGGACCATTTTATTGATTTCTATATTCTGGGGATTATAAACTTCTTTCTTTCTCTCATACTAGGAAAAATAAGAGCACTGCATTAAATTTACGCATCAGTTATAGAACTCATTCAAAATTTAGAAATATTCAAATGTAAAATTAAATGTATCATTAAGCCAAAGAATAGTACTATTACTGCCATCTTACAGATAGAGAAACTGAGTCTTAGTGATTTTAAAAACATGTCCAAATTCACACACACTGCACTAGTAGCAAAGCTGGGATGTAAACCCAGGTCTGCCCACTACAGAATCTGCATACAGCTGCCTCGGTCTTGAGTAATCAGAAGGAATGTCTCATATTTACATTGGCTCTCTCCAGTGCAAAGCATCAGCCAGAAAGATTTAAGAGAAAGGGTCAGAGGCTCTATCTTCACAATTTCATGTATCCATAAACTTGTAAATCAAATGGATACCCAAAATCAAAATGAACAGTGAATGCAGGCAGCCTCTGTGGCCAATCACTCCGGAATCTTTAAACACAAATTCTCTCAGTAGCAAGATTATTGCCTGAATAATTGACTCTGCTCTCCACTTCCCCTTGCCTTGGAAAGTCAACAATTAACTGGATGTCTTGGCTCTTTGCCTAACTGAGCAATGATAGTTCTAAGACATGATCTCCATATCGTCACAGTCATTTCTTTACAAGTATGTAATGCCACGAACGAAGACGGTTGGGGAAGTTAAATAATGGTGTTTGGGTGTAGTTTTAGTTATGCCATGCCACTTTGTTACATGACCCAATTCTGGCTAACATTTTCTCAGGCACTTATTTCCTGTGCATTTCCGGAGGTATCCACAACTAGCCATTTTTTTTTTTTTTTTAAGAGAATGGTAGTTAAAATAATAGAGCTTTAAAGGAATCAGAAGTTTAGTGATTAGGATTGCGGCCAGTGGGTCTACTTCCTGCTATCTGTGAGAATATAGAAGGTAGAATTCCTTCCTAATTATTGCAAAAACAAACATCCTTACAGATTTTTTTTTTTTTTTCCTCTAGCAGATTGATAAGAGAAAGGCTCAGCAGAACATAGTGCTCCAGGAACAACTGGATGCATTGTGCTTTAAGAGAAACAAAACAGGAAACCAACCAAGAAAACCAATCTTGATTTCCTCACACAGACAGAGAGACAGGAGAAACATGTTTGGATAGCGTGATGCAATCAGAGGTTTACTGTATCACAACAAAGGGGTCTGCATATGATCAAACTCTGAACATTCTCTTAGAAAAGATATTTGGAACCAGTATTATTTATTTTCCTATAGATCTTGAGTGAAAAAGCATAGATCTTTAGAAGGAGCTGGTTCATAATGAGGAACAGTTTTGAGCACACAAAAGATAAAACAGCTCGACATTTCAAACTAACAGAGCTCAAGTTTTGTGCCTGAAAGGGCAATGAGATTTTATTGAAGTGAACATGAAAACATTAACCATGTCTTTATGTCTTTGGGAATGCATAGGGCAGCAACCTCTTTTCTCAGGGACTCCAACCTTTCTTATGCCATCTTAATAAGAATTGTATCCAGTTCATTCAAGCTTGTTATCATTATGCTGCCCTGAACCTTCTCCTGTTCTATCCCCCACTTCAGAATCTTTGCTGCTGCCTTCTCTCACCCTGTGCTGGGTCAAGGGGACTTCGACGGTCTGTCCTTAAGCACTGAACGGGTACTATGTAACACTGCTGAGACAAGGCTTGGATATGCAAAATGATTTCTAAAGTTCAGGTGATAATTAAAGAGTAATAAGCATAAATAATGTCAGCATCATAATCTTAGGGAATGTAAAAGCTTGCCCTTTATGTACTTTGGGCGGAATCCTGGAGATAAAAGATTGTGCTGGTGTAGTGAAGACTGTTTTCTGGCCACCCAGCCCTTGAGCTCCCTTCTTTTGGTGACCACATATGCACTCTCCTGAGGATCCACCTTTTCCTCTCTCAGCGCAGGTGCTTGGAGTAAGACTTACACAAGCTGACAATCTGGGTAGGAGCATGTGACTCTGGCCTATACCAATGTTTTTGTTTATTTGTAGCTTTCCAGTGATTGACACTGTGTCTGGCACATAAAAGGAATTTAATATTGTTCTGTGGATTGTAAGTAAAGAGGAAGATACATACTCTGCTCTAGTAACAGTCTAGTAAAGAAAAAATATATAAAGGAAAAGCATCATGAGCTTATTAAGACCAGGTGGAGGAAGGAGAATTGTAAGGTACTTGTGCTTGTCCTACACTGAGGCCATTATGTGACTCCGTACCTGTGTCTCCCTTCATAACAGTAACATTTGCTCTGCTCACTTTGCACTATTAAGGTGTCCCCTGGTCCTGAAACTGGCCCCGAAGCTCTTCTTTCCTATGCTGGGCGGCACTGTACCTGTCTCCTGCTGGTGCTCGTGTTATGCTCCATGGAGCCTTCCATAGGTCACTGGGGGCACGCACTAGGAAAATGCTACTGCACATTATCAATGAAAGAATGGGAATTTGATCAATCATAAGGAAGGTTTCAATGCCCTTAGTCTTATAAAACCAACAGAAGTCTTTTACTGTGAATCTTAAACTGACTTGTGGAATCCAAGTTCACCGGATGTGGAAATCCTTTCTCTGAACAGGGTCTAGCTAGGAAAAATACTAAGCAGGTCAAGTTGTTTACTGAGTGTTTCCTAGTGCTATGCTTATTGATTTGAGGACTTAAAAGAAACGTGGTTGTCATTCCTACCTTAATATTTTAACCCTTCAACACCAGAACAAATGAACCAAAAAATAAGTCAACAAATAATACAGTATATTGGTGGTCTTTAATATTATTTATGGGACTGATCACAGCAACTTAAAAAAATTAATTGAACATGAAAGCTAATATACACTTTAATTTTTGTTTATCTATTATAAACAACTTTTATAAATAATAAACTTTTATCTATTATAAACAATTTTACTTTTATCTGATATAAATAACTAGTTATTTATATTATAGCCATTTAATTTATTGATTTGTGACAATTAAGAAATAGTCCTGAAATGTGAATGTCATATTTTTAAAGGAAATTGCCAAAGAAATAAGAGAGATCATGTTTTGTCTATTTCACTGAAAGTAGTACGTGATCCAAGGTTACAGTCACAAAGTGGCAAGAGGTAGATGGTTAGACCTGCCATTGCCTGAAATTCTCAAATTACTGAAGGTGAGTCAAAAACGTAAGAACTTGACGTCACATTTTTAATGTAATATAGACTATCTGATTGTGTATATTCATTCAATAATTACTAGCACAGATTACTTTAGCCTGTACTCTGATGATCAGATTCTGATCATACTGTCACAGAGGACTGACCCTGACTCCTTTTCCTCCTCTATGCTTCCGGTACTTACATTTCTTCTTCATCCCTATTTTATGTGGACCACATCCCATAATCCTCTTAAGAGAAAGTCGTAAGAATAACTCTAGTTTTAGTGATGTTTTTAACACAAGGTCTCATCTACTCTTTTTAGGAATATCCCTTCTTGGCAGGAATATTCTGCCCAGGTTCTAGAAAAATCAGCTATGGTGATTAGGGAATGTATCACTTCCTACTCCCACTAGGTTTCTCCAAGTTAACAGAAAGAAGTCCCAGGGACAACAATAAAGCATGGATCAAACGTTCAGTCCATCAGTGGATTTATACCACGTGAGCTGGAGGGAGTTTCTTTTCTCTGGCCTCCTACGCTGTGGCTTCCATAGTCATTCTCATGTTACATACTCATTTTCTTGGTGTTCTCATTCATCTTTACCTAATTATTCCAGTTAGATCCTGAAGTACAACATTCTAAGTCTTAGAACTAAAGGTTTCTCCTTCATCCTCCTGCTTTTTGAGCAATTGGAAGTTGTAACTCTGAAGTTCAGTGGAAATTACAAGCTTCCAATAAAGAATCTCCTCGCTCCTATACTCGACTGTCAGGACCACAAACCTTCAGAATTCCCTTCCAATTATTTTAGTTCACATGTGTATCTAGAAATACAGAATAGTTCTCTCCTCTCTGAGGAATCTAGAGAGAAGACTAAGAAGTTTATGGAAGGCCTTATGAGGAATAAATTCAAAACTCTGGCCACGTATTTGTGTGGTTATGGCAGTGATGATTAGCAGATAAATGAGTCACCAGTTGGTTTATGTCTTATTTGCAGCACAACTAGGTGGCACAATTTGAGAGTCAAATAAAACATTGTGTTGGTCTGCCTAAAATGTGAATTAGTCACACCTAGCAAAATGGGTGACCTTGCAAATGATAATGCAGTTAGGAAAACATGTTTCTCTTCTCTAAAAAAGTTAAATGAGGGCGCCTGGGTGGCTCAGTAAGCGACTGCCTTCGGCTCAGGTCATGATCATGGAGTCCCAGGATGGAGTCCCGCATTGGGCTCCCTGCTCAGCAGGGAGTCTGCTTCTCCCTTTGACCCTCCCCCCTTTCATGTCTGTCTCTCATTCTCTCTCTCAAATAAATAAATCTTTTTAAAAAAAGTTAAATGAACTATGAGAATAAACTTGTGTCCTTCAGAGATATGTGTGTGCACGTGAACATACACATGTGCATATACATGAGCACATGCACCCACACATGGACTCCAAGCTGTCCGCCAGTCAATAATAAGATTAAAGAGGAGATTTTCAAGGGGACCAAACTGGAGTGCTCTGTGGGATTTGGAGTGCCCAAGGACACTGGGGGTGTCCTGCAATAAGGCTGCACTATTAGGCCAAACTGAAGAGCTTAGTCCTGGGGAAGTGTCCTATGGGAGGTAGTGGGTCTGGGTTTGCAATCTCTCAGGGTGCTAACTCACAGAGAAGACTTACAGATGAGAGCTCTCCCAGAAAGCTCAAACCTGAGCTCAAGCTGGTGAGTTCAAGAACAGTGGATGCTCCTGAGAATGTCTTCACTGACCAGTGTCCAACTTCATGGGTGTCTTTATATTAGACTTTGGAAAAACTCATATTTATTTAGAAACTTTAATTTTCTCCCTTCAACACCCTAAGTCCCTACAGTTAATAAGCCCAGCAGGAAATTTTGATATGCATCAACAATGCCATGAGACAGGGTTGTGGCTGCTGAGAAATGGGACCAGAAGGGAGGATGTCTTTAGGGTGAGATCTACATTCTTTTTGAGGGGGATCACACACAGATGGGGAAATCTAATGAAGTAAAGAACCCTTGTATTTATTGGTGCTAATTTCCTGACATACATCATCATATCTAATTCTCTCAGAGATGCTCTGTGACATCCTATCTCTGTGATTTATTATTTCCATGTTGAAGGCATGAAATATGAAGCTTAGGGAAATTGGGTGGCTTTCCCCAAGTCCCAGAATTGGAAAAAAATGGGAAAGAATAGCATAATTTGGGTTTTGTGGGTCCCAGGCCCTGTTTTTTCATAAGACTGTGATTATGTTTACATTGGGAAGAGATTTACAAATTACATTTATAGTTATTTTATATTGTTCTGTTTCCTATATAGTTCTAGATCTTGCATAAGTTACATTAGTGACCTTTTCTTAAAGATTTACTTTATTTAAATTTGTTTAATTAATTTAATTTTTAAATAAATCTTAAAGATTGATTGGTTAATTTTAATAAATAAATATTAAATTTATTTTAGAAAGAGAGAGCAAGCAGGGGGAGGGGCAAAGGGAGAGGGAGAGAAAATCCCAAGCAGACTCCCCACTAGACGTGGGGCTCAATCTCAGGACCCCAAGATCATGACTTGAGCCGAAACCAAGAGTCAGACACTCAACCGACTGAACTACCCAGGCACCCCACCGTTAGTGACCTTTAAATCCAGATAGTTTACAGAAATAGGTAAATTCATATACAAGTTCAAACTAAAGTAGATCCAATTGATTTTTAAATTATTTACTCCCTCTACTGGTGGCTTTTTGAAGTGATACAAGTGCAATAAAACTAAGTTGAGTATATGACTTCCTAACATACATCAAACTCTCAAAATGGAATATTAAACTTATTAGGAAATGTATTTTATGAGTTACCTACTGTTACCCCTTTGTCGCCATTGTTATAGAAATTCTTTAAAGATTTGTTAATTTCTTAAGAAAAGCATATTTATGTCATAAAGTGTATTTCTTCTATATTTAGCCAAATATGATTTATGTTTGTTTAATTTCAATGTTTTTGTCTTTTTTTAAAAAAGATTTTATTTATTTATTTGAGAAAGAGAGAGCAAGAGCACAAGGAGGGAGAAGCAGACTCCCCACTAAGCAGGGAGTAGTCTAATGCGGGGCTTGATCCCAGGACCCCGAGTTGATGACCTGAGCCGAAGGCAGACACTTAACCTGTGTCAGGCACCCCTGTTTTTGTCTTCTGCTATATGTGCATAAGTTTTTGCTTTCTAATTCTGTGTGATGAACGGGTTGTGAAATAAGGGTTCAGGTAAATGATACAGGCTCACGACAGGTTTAGAGGTAGAAATGAGAACTTGATATACCAAGGAAAAGAAAATAAAGTTTTTAGAAAAGGTCATGAATAGTATCTGGTAATATGGCTGAGACTGAAGCTTTAGGACTTATCCAAATTAATAGCTTAATATCTCTCCACATTTGAGGGACACAGAGGAGACATCAGAATGTCAGAAAGAATGTAGGTATCTTCTCAACCGAACTGACTTGTCAATGGTGGTGGTACAGTGACCAAGAACATTTTATAGTTTTACTCTGTGTGTGGTATATAGTGTGTGTTTGTGTGGGTGGGCCATATGTGTGTTGTGTGTATGTGTATGTCCTATGTGGTGTGCATGGGGAGTGGTGTGTGTGGCGTGTGTATGTGTGTGGTGTATGTGTGTAGTTTGTGTGTGGTGTGGTATGTATGTGTTGGTGGGGTGAGTGTGGTGTGTGCACTGTCTGTGTATTGGTGAGGTGTGTGTACGGTGTGTGTGGTGTACATGTGTTATGTGTATGTAGTATGTGGTGTGCATGTGAGATATTTGTGTGTGGTGTGGTGTGTGTGTGGTGTGGTGTCTGTGTGTGTGCATGTGTGCTGTATATTAGTGAAGTGTGTGTGCGGTGTCTGGTGTTCGTGTGTTGTGTGTGCAGTATGTGGTATGCATGTGGGGTGTGTATGTGATATGTGGTGTGTGTGTGGTGTGTACGGTGTGTGTGGTGTGCGTGCGATGCACAGTGTGTGTGTGTGTGTGTGTGTGTATTGATGGGAGGAAGGCTATTTGAAGATAAATGCTGTGTTGTTACTTGGTTTTTTCCTCTAATTGTTGTAGAGACTGAGTTGTGACATATATGTGTCATATATGTGGCTTATACAGACTTCTAGTGTAATGAATTAGGATGTAAAAATTGATCACCTTGTGGGCAACCTGATGCCCCAGAAAGTTTACAAGTTTTTTCCTGTGGCTTCCTATGGTCACACTATAGGAATAATGTGTTTCTTTGCTCTGTACTGAATATTCCTCAGAAATATGAAGACATTCTGTGGGTGTAACCCTGTCTCAAGCTAATCCAAATGCAGAGACGCTCGTTTTAGGATTCTCCCTGTCTAGTGGCACATTGGAACCTCCGGCTTGCAGGTATGATCTGCACTGTGTCTTCTTTACCTTGACAACTTTGTAAGCATCCTTAACACACACTATAAGGAGATGGTTAACTAACACTTGTAGACTTTGCTTTCAACTGTGACAGACTAGCCTGTAACAGACTACTCCTCCCATTGAGAACAGCTAGAAATCTGGACAAAATATTAACAAAAAAATCAGAGCATTACCAAAGCAATGTGGATTTGAGAGTACGAGGATGTAGACAGGAGAGCCAGAGCAACAACATATTTTCTTCTTTCCCACTTTGCACGCACTAATAATACAAAGTTGTAGCGAGAGCTCTAGTTTAGCATCCACGGACTGACAGACTGAAAGATGGGAATCTCTGTGGCAACCCTGACTCTCACTTGGAGGTTTTGTTTTTGCTTAGAAAATTGCAATTCTATAGTCATTTTCAACTGTGATGTCTTTTTTCTATTTTAGATTCTTTCTAGACACAGAGATTAGGCTTCTTCACAGTGCATTTTAGGAAATACTGCAACCAAACAATGTACAAAATACAAATAGTTACTATGCATAACACAGGAAATAGCTTTGCATGACCATTGAAAGCTATGGATTGAGTCTGTAGACATGGGATGGAATCCTGGCTGGTCATCCACTTGCTGGCCATTTTGCTTGTGATAAGTTAATTAGTTATATACATTTTATAATGTGTAAATGATTTGATGTATATAAAATGCCCAGACCAGTGACTGATATAGGAATAGTAATGCTCAATTACTATTATCAAAGTATTATTATAGAACAACATCAACTCCATCCATAAATTATAGAAAGTTGAATGGAAAATAGCCATGATGTACAACATTTCACTAGACAAATTAGCGAACACTTGTTTGTAAATGATGACACTGGCAAGAGTGTGAAAAGACAGGTAGCCTTGTATATGAGACACCTGGTTCTTCTAAAAAGCAACATAACAAAGAAAAATACTCTGTTCCTTGACCTAACAACTATATTTGCTGTAATAGATCCTAAGATTAAAACCAAAGGCAGCCAAGAAGTTATAAAAAGGAACATTCACAATATAACTTGTGCTAGAGAAAAATTGGAGACAGACTGAATGTCTAACAAGAATGTTAAATAAAATGTTGATATTATAGTAAAATGAGATAGCACACAGACATTACCATGACATTTGTGAAAATGCTTTTAATGTGGTAGTAAAATGTTTATTAAAGTGTATCTAGCCCATGCGGCTTGGGTGGGTCTGACTGTGGGCGCCAAATTAAGAGCAAAATGTTCCCTTATCTTGGTAGCAGCTTCGAGGGTGTGCACCTGGTTGAAGCAGGTCCAATTAGAGTGCACTTTAGTGCTTCTGCTGGAAATGTTGGAACAAACTTTCTTCATAGACTTAGAAGAACCTCTCTCTTTGGCTACTGGGGAGAGGGTGTGATGCAGCTGGGTTTGGTTCCACACCCAAGGGGAGTTAGCATGAGGATAAAGCCTAGGGAAGGAAGAAGGAAGCAAATCTGAGAGAAATAGAGGCCCATGGAACCAGAGTTCTGATGAACCTCTGGTTTGTGCTCAAATGCCCTTCATCCTCGGACTTTTCAGCTCTACAGCCAGTTATTTCCTGGGTGTGTGTCAGCCAGTTTAAGTTGGGTTTACTGACCCTTGAAACATAATAAATTCTAAATGACACACGGTGTGCTATAATATGAAGAGGGGAAAAAGCATGAATCAAAATTGTATTATGCAGTGTCTTCTCAATTATGGAAAATGTGTATTCACAGAAAACACTGGTAAATGTGTAAAATATATCTCTACTTGATGATCAACTATTTTTTTAACCTTTTCAGGCATTTTTCAAGATTTTATAATGCTCATGTATTACTTTCATTATTTAAGATAAACTACTTATTAGATTTGGAGGTAGTAGAGTACAGTGATAATATTTAAAATATTTTTCTTCTGGAGCATTATAATGTACACATAGATAAGTAAATAATTCACCTCTGGTCAAATACGATGTTTAAGATAATTATTCTGGTAGCTAATCTTCTCTTTCCTTAAAGCTATCTATTATAAAGAAGAAGGGTTCATTGGACAGAACATTTTATTTGGTTAAAATTTGAATGGTATACATATTTAAGTGGTATTAGGGAGATAGAAATGCCCCTTTTAAATTGTGCAGTGGGACAGTCAGACCACACATTCCAGCCAGCCCTGACAAGTCCTTACTATGAGCCCCATTCCTACTCCTGAATCAAAAGTTAACGTTTGGAGTAGCATTTCAATATGTGTTTTCAAAGATGCTTTTATGACTCATCAGCAATGAAACATTCTGATATTCCTTTCAGCTTTTTTTCACACAAGGAAACTAAATCCAAAATTCTAAAAGCAAAAACAAATCTCTTTTTACAGGGTTAGATTTTCGAACAATAGTAATGGTATTTTTTGTTCAATTCTTATTTGCCTATGTATGACAGGAACTGTTTTCATGTCTACATATTCTCCCTTTGACCTTAACAGATTTCATTTAAAGAATCTTACGTTGAAAAAGAGCCTTAAAGAAAGATCTTTGGTTGGTTAGAAAAGCATATTACCAAAGGGCAGTAAAAGCAACTAAAAGCATCCTGCATATGCAGTATTGCCCCTAAGTCTGCAATGAGTGTGTGAAGAGTGATTTAAGTCCCCTTTCTCAAAGTGAGATAACAAGATGGAAAATGTGAATGGACTGGCAAAATGCCGCTGAGGCGCACACTGAAGGGGGTCCTATGCCTTCTCAAGTCTAGGTCAAGCTCCCAAACACGGAAACCACAGAGAGTTAATGATAATTGAGATCATATGTTTCTTATCAAAGCTTCCTCAAGAAAAGCAGCTTAAGGGAAAATTCATAAATATGTGTCTTGACCACAGTCTACCAATCCCCTTCCGCATTGGAGCCTTCGGCTAATTTGTTGACTTAATTACCCAAGGCACAGGAAGGTTAAACAGAGTGATAATCTGATTTTCTCTGATTGCTGATCACTGCAAAAAGTGGCCCATAGGATGCAAAAATAAACCTAGAACCTTAGGCTATGTCAAATGGAGAGGTGAGGCAATTATCTAGATAATTCAGGCTAAGTTGACTGTTTACAGTAATCAAGTTATCTGGATAAGTACTCAACCTACACTCTGTCTACCGGAAAGCAGTTTTAATCACATCATGAGGTCTGATTAAATGGGTTGTTTGTTATATCTAAATTTAGTGTGAACTATTTATGTTTTAATAGTCAAATTCATAAGGGAAAACCTATTATATTATCCTGTGAAAATATCCCAAATGATAGGGATAACATTTTGTCCAAATGAAGAGTGAGCGCTTGTCTTTATGTAAGTAGAAAACATGAGACCACAGAAAGGAAATAACACGTGGGAAAAATAGATTTACTGCGGTTGAGTCTAATATGAAGGCCTGTATAAGAAGTGAGGTAAGAGAAGTTAAAGCTGCTATGGGAAATGGGAACTTATCCCACACCGTATCCATTGGACATCTATATTCTGATGACCTCTGATTGTCAAGAGGCATCAAAAAAAAAATCTTTAAATAGAAGAAAGAAAATGAATTCTTTTTTGTTGTTGTTGCTTATGAAAAACTTGCTCATCTTAGAAATTTTAGAGAATACAGAAAATCATAAAGAAGAAAACCAAAATCACAATCCAGAGAACACCACTCTTAATGTTATAATGTATGTTCTTCTGTACTCTGTAATAATATATGGTGCTATGTGAGCCTCTGGATCAAATCTGGCATGATTTTTAATTACATGGGTCAATTAAAAAATTGGAACTGCACTGTACATATTGTTTTGAAGCATTCATTTTTTGCTAGATGATATCTTCCTATGTCCATAAATACAGCACCATTTTTAATTCTTTTACATGAATGCAACATAAATCCAACCACTATTTTTGGACACTTAGATTGCTTCCAATTGTCTTATAAACAACTCAGTGTTTGAAAGCCACGCACCCTCACATACTTACTACTTGATTTTTTTCCCCTGTAGATTAAATTCCTTAAAGTGGAATTGCTGGGTAAAAGAAAAATTTTTATGGCCTTTGATATATATTGGTTAACTGAATACCATTCACTTTTACAACTTCTTAACGGCACAAACTGGGTACAACAGTGCCTGTTTTCCCATAGTTTGTCATCCCTAAATAAACATCTTTATTTAAAATTATTTTTGGTTTTGCAGTTTGGTACATAAAAAATTCAAATTTTGGCTACCTTCTTTGACTCTTTTAAATGAATATTATTTCATAATTTATTTTCTATTTCTATTGCTTCCTTTGTGAATGGCCTACTCATATCTTTCCTTTTTTTTTCCCCTTTCGGAGTATTTTATTTTTTTGATGTATAAGAGTTCACTATCATCATTAGAATATCAAACTTCTATGACTATTTTGCTAATAACTTTCTCAGTTTTTCATCTGCCTTATAAGATTTTACTTATGTTTTTCAGCATAGAAGCTTCCCAAATTAATGTAATCAAACTTGTGAAGTTTTTCTCAGTGGTATCTCCCCTTACTCTTTGCTTAGAAAGTCTTTCATTTCTAGATTCACACATATATATGTATACACACACACACATATATATACCTATATTTTATGCCAGGCCATTTTATTATGATTTTAAAATTTAAATGTTTAGTCCATTTGAAAGAAAAAGTTCATCATCAAGAAAATAAAACTATAGTTAGGCTAATTTTGATTATACTGGTTGTGATTTTCCTATTCCTGTTCTCAGAAGTTGATTTGATACACAGAAGACAGGCACACCAAGGCACACAGGCCCTGCCTGCAGCAACACTGAAGCTGCCATGGGGATCTCAGAGAAGGCCTAGTTCAAAGACTGAGATTCAGAACACCTAGCATGAAAGAAAAATCACAAAAAAGTTTCAAGAGCAAACATCAAGTTCTATGCAAAGAATTGAAAATCAAACCAGCATGCTTCCATGAATATGGTATGTTAGAAGACAATGGAGCAAAGCGTCCTAAATTCTGACATAAAATCATGTCCACCTAAATCCTTCACTCAGCCAGACTAAGCATTCAAGTCTGAACACAAAAGACATTTTTTTTTCATACAAGGAGGGACTCAGACATTTACATTTCATGGACATTTTCTTAGAAAGTTATGTGAAATGTTTCAGCAAAATGAAAGCAAAAAGTAGAATTAATTTGACCCAAGGGGCAAAGGTTCCCACCTAGGAAAGCAGTGACAGTAAGATCCCGTTAACAACTGAGTAGCAGGGCAAGGACAGCCAGCTAACTAGAGCAGAGAGAGGGAGGGTTTTGCAGGGAAGGTCTGTAAGGAAGAGTGTAGGTGAAAGGACCAATAGAAAAAATGATTGGATAGAGAATTGGAAGGAAAAATAGTTCATGATAAAGGCAAATACTGAAATAAATAGAGAACACTAGAAATTTCAAGAACAAGAAATTTTTGTTTCAACCAAGAAACAAACTCAAATGAAGCATAATTTCATGTAACTGATGAGGCATAAGAAAGAAAAGGTCATTTGGCACTAATGCTAGGAACAATCTACTTTGATTTGCCCAATAGTTGTGGCAGTGGACCTATAAACATGAAAATGTAATTCTAGAGCATGACTTGACCCAACTTATCATACTATTTACATGGTCATAATAATGTAAATCCTACAATCACTCCCCAACTTTTAGAGCCAACTTATAGGAAAGATTTATATCAAGACTTTATGTAGTTGTCAGGCAGAATGAAACTGCTCACAATTTTGATAATGTACAAGTAAAAATGAAGTTGATAGAAAAATGGGAAATAAAGAGGAAAGGGGCTTAAAACAGTGGGGGTACTAATATCTTCATTTTACAAAGTTGAAATAAAGACTGAAAATTAATGGAATAAGAGTCAGAGCTATAAGTATATTAAAGGCTGTAAAGGTAACCAATAAAAAATAACAAAGCAAATACTAAACACTGATATGAGTGAGTACATGGGGGAGTGGGATACAGCAGGTGAGGAAAATCTTTATCATCCATGTCAGAGAATCAATAGGTACTGTCTAAAGGAGATAAAACAGGAAACAGAAGTCCAAGAATGTATGGCTATGTAAATTACAACCACAAGAATTAAAAACAGAAACAAATTGCAGGCTGTGGGCACAGGGAGTGGCTGTGGTTTTTTATTATAAACTTTTCTGTAGTGTTTGATTTATTATCAAGTACCTACAGTTTTTGATAAAACTCAACTCTAAAAATAAGGAAAGAAAATGATTGGGAGGGTCTGAGAAAATCATTTGCATGTTCTGAGAAAGTGTTGCAATCACAAAAAGTGTGTCATTAAAAACATGCAAAAATCTTTCTGATTGTGAGATACACAAATTGGCCATGCAAATGAAGTAAAGGGCTAGTGGGACTTAATTGAGGAGTTTGACAGCAGAATGGTAGTGCTATCTCACCGGTAGCAGATAATTCCTCCAAATTTTAGCTAGGAACATGGATGTCCAGAATTAAGACTATTTCCCAGGCTCCCTTGCAGCTAGTGATGGTCTTTGTAACTAAGTTCTGGGTAAATATATGTGAACAGAAATGATGTTGGCAATACTCAAAATTGAGTCTACATGGAAGATATGTGCTTACCACTTCCCTTTTTCTCCCTTCCAGGTGCCAGGAACAAATTATGAAGAAGAAAGGCAAGATTGGAAAGATAAAGTGCCTTGTTCAAGATCATCAGCAGTGAATAGCAGAGCTTGAAGAAAAACATAGGCATTCTGACACAAATTCTCCTCTAGGCATATAAGTCTGAATATTTTATGGCATTCTCTACTCCTACAACAATTTAGCATTCTAAAATATTAATTTTTCAAAATGTTAATTGGCTTTTGGATGCATTATGAAGTTACTAAAAAAAAATTCCTTTTTTACTGGAGAGTAGTTTGGACTGAGATGTTCAGGTTATCTAATAATATTTATTTTATGATAAAATCTTTTTAAAAATACTTATAAAAAGCTAAGTCAAAAAATTCTATTGTAATTTTGATTATAATAATAATTAAAACTAGCACACAGACTTAAGACAATCTGGAAAGAAAAGCACATTTGGAAGATGTACACCTCTCAATTTCAAAACTTACTGCAAAGCTACAGTAATCAAGACTGTATGGTACTGCTAAAGGGACAGAATTATAAATTAATGGAATAGAATTGAAAGAACCCATACACAGTCAATTAAGTTTTGACAAGGGTGCCATGAGCATTCAGTAGGAAAGAGTAGTCTTTTCAACAAACGGGGCTAGGATAACTGGATATCCACATGCAAAAGAATTAAGCTGGATTCTTACCTCACAGCATATTCAAAAATTAACTCAAGATGGAATAAAGACCTACATGTAAGGACTAAAGCTATAAAACTCTTAGAAGAAAACATAAGAGTAAATATTTGAAATCTTAGATTAGACAATATTTTTTTTAGATGAGACACTAAAACACCAGCAACTAAAGAAAAAATAGATAAAATGGATAAACACTCTCAAGAATGTGAAAGACAACCTACAGAATGGGAGAAAATACTTACAAATCACATATCTGATGATGGTTAGTTTCCAGAATATATAAACTTTTATAACTTAACAATAAAGGACAAATAACCCAATTAAAAATGAGCAAAGGACATGAACAGACATTTTTTTCAAAGAATTAGCCAACAAATCCAGCTAAAGATGCATAATGTCATTAGTCATTAGGGGAAATGCATATCAAAACCATGAGATACCAATTCATATCCACTAGGATGACTATAATCAAAACCATAGATGGGGGGATGAGGTAACTGGGTGATAGACATTAAGGAGGGCACAGGATGTAATGAGCACTGGGTGTTTATAAGACTGATGAATCACTGACCTCTACCTCTGAAACCAATAATACATTATTATATGTTAATTAATTGACTTTAAAATTAAAAAATGGAAAAAAAGATAGGCAATTACAGGTGTTGGCGAGGATGTAGAAAAATTGGAATCCTTATAGATTGCAGGTTGGAATGTAAAATGGTGCAGCCACTTTGGAAAACAGTCTAGAAGTTTTTCAAAAATTCAAACAGAGCATCCATATGCCCCAACAATTCTAAGTATATACTATAACAAAGAGAATCAAAACCATATGTTCACATAAAAATTTGTATATGAATGCTCACAGCAGCATTATTCAAAAGAGCCTAAAAGTAGAATCAACCCAAACATCCACCATGTGATGAATGAATACACAAAATGCAGTCTATCCAAACTCTGGAATACTGTTCAATAATAAGAAAGAATGAAGTGCTGAGTCAGGCTACAGTATGGATGAATCCTCCAAAACATGCTGAGTGAAAGAGGCCAATCACAAAAGGCCACATATTGTGTGATTCCATTTATTTTTTATTTTTTAATTTTTTTATTTTTTAAAGATTTTATTTATTTATTTGAGAGAGAGAATGAGAGACAGAGAGCACGAGAGGGAAGAGGGTCAGAGGGAGAAGCAGACCCCCCGCTGAGCAGGGAGCCCGATGTGGGACTCGATCCTGGGACTCCAGGATCATGACCTGAGCCGAAGGCAGTCACTTAACCAACTGAGCCACCCAGGTGCCCCTGTGTGTTTCCATTTATATGAAATGTCCAGATTAGGCAACTACATAGAGACGGAAAGTAGAACACAGGGTCCCAGGGGATGGTAGGGGAAGGTGTGGATCGGGGTGACTGCTAATGGGTATGGAGTTTCATGTTTGGGTGATGAAAATGTTGAGGAATTAGTGATTATGGTTATACAACTTTGTTTATGTACTAGAACCCACTAAATTGTACACTTTACAAAGGTGAATTTTATGGTATGTGAATTACATCTTTAAAAAACACACACTAAATACATGCATATTAGGAAAGAATTGGCATCTATTACTTTGGTGGTCATTTTATTCTTCCAATCATCTTGAAGAAATAATTACAGGGGATTCAGGTAAATCAAAGATTTACACTTAATTTTATCCAATTCAAAGTCATTTTGTTTCTTTCATTGATTTTTTTTTCCCTGTTACCATATACTTTACCCTTTCCTTCAAACCTATAGCATTTTTTTCCTTTCTACACTCGAATGTAATTTGAGAATAAAAGGTTCACATTAGCTTTAACTGCCAGTGCTTTAGACCTGCTGGCACCATGAACAAAAGGGATGGATTCTGACACTCAGAGAAGATGCTCTTATTTCCCTGCTCCACAAAAAGCCAAAAGTAAGCCCCATTGTTAGAGCCAGTGAGACCAGATTCACCGTATGATTAATCACCCAAATAGAGGCAAAAATTCAGCTGGGAATGCACCTAGTGTGTGGATCAGAGGGCCCTTCCAGAGCTTGTTAAGGGCTTCAAGCTTATAATTTTCCCCTTCTACAATAAACTTCCTTCTAACATGCAGTAAAAATGTGAAGTTCAGGTGATGCTTCCTGTTGAAAGTAAGGTGATTGTCAAAATATCAGGCCAGTGAAAAGGCAAAAATACACGGTTTTATTCTTCAAGGACACACTGTTCTTCAAATTCCTCAAATGAGATAATGAAGGATAACCCTATGTTTTATCCTTTTGATCTTTTTGCTCTGTTAACAATTCTTGGGTCTTCCTATTTCTTTTTATTTAGAGAGACACAGAGACAGAGAGACAGAGAGTGGAAAGTAATGTGGTATTGCAAGGTCATGGTTTAAAAATATCTTGCCTTTTCTCAAGGTCTAAAAATATCTGTGATCGACTAAGCAACCAATTACTGTACATCCCAAATGCATGTTTTCACAGCTATTTTTAGGGGCAAGATTCAGTCACTACACATCCTGTCCACTCCAAACAACAGACAGACAGAGAGGGCAGCTAATGAGTAGGTAAGCAAATGACAATGTCTCCTTACTTTTGACTTTGCTTCCAAGACCCAAGTGGCTGCCTGGCTGTCTCCACTCTGGCGTCAAATAGTCCCCCTGCAGTAGGCAGACAATTTAAATTATTACAAGGCAATGTTACAAGTATGAACACTGGCACAAAATAAAGTAATTACATTCAATTAGCAGTCCCCAAAGTGATGGCCCAATACTGAGGGCTTTAGATGTTGCCTTTTGTTGACATACAGAAGCCAGGTAATGAGCCAAACATCAAAGTGTAAGGAGCTAAATTGCTGCTTAATTAGGGGAAACTAGTTCAGAAAACATGGGAAAAAAGAAAAAAAATGCTCACCATTTTCTTTTATATGTAGAAATTCAGATAATATGTATGTCACATTTCCCAAATAACAACAACTGAACACCCAAATATAAAAATGATCTAAGGAGAACCCCACTGGAATAAGGATGTTGTTATGTGTGTGTTTTTTTGTGGGGGGTGGGGAGCAGAGATTTATATAATTTGATGTCATGTCTGCACCCCTAGTGATTTATCTTCTCTTTTTAATAAAAATCTTTTCTTGTTTGAATTTTTTAAAATAAACTTAAATGGAATTATATTAGATTATGTAAATACTTTCTAAATCTCACTACCCTTCCCACAAATATCCTTTTGCAGGACACATTAAGTTTGTTGCTCTGAAGAACAATCCTGGACTCAAACATAGCCAGAAAACTTCTGAAAAATTAATAAGTATAGGGGAAACTAGCCTGATAACTAAGACATCATATTTTGTTTTTTTACATGCGCATTTTTTTCTGTATATAATTTATTGTGTGAAATAAATTATATGAAACAAAGTGGCATTGCTTCTTTAAGTCTTCAGATGGTTAATCAATAAATGGGTTGAGGAAAACAATTCAATCTGAATTTCACTCATACCAAAATACATTTCAGGTGGATCAGACATTTAAACAAGAAAAATAAAACTAGCCACTAGGAGAAAATACAGGTTTAAAAAGAAAAACTGAAGAACTAACCATTATAGGATTGGCATTAAATCCAGGCCACAGAAGAAAATAAATGAATTTTAGTTACTGTAATATTAAAAATTATTGACCTTAATATTTAAAATTATAAGAATAAAAAAATTTAAAAAGATAAATGGCAAAGAAAACATATTTTCCATAAGTGCTACATATAAAAGGCTGATTACTTTAATACAAAAAGAGCATCAAAAAATTTAAAAATGGCCAATGCCTCAAAAGAAAAAAAATGAGCAAAGGATATAAACAGTCAGCAGGAAAGAACAAAATTCTTAAATATATAAGATGATTCTCAATCTCCTTTATATTTAGACAAATAAAATGAAAATTAGGTAGTTTTTTTTTTATCAGATTTGCAAACAAAATATTTAAAACGTTTTGTGGCATGCAGACTACCCACACACAACTAGTGGAACTGGTTCCATCTCTATACAAGGCAATTTTGCAATATTGTCAAAATGTAAAATTCATATGCCTTTGACATCTAGGAATTTTCCTACATAAGCATAGGACATGTGCAAAGATATTTCTTGCAGTATTATTTATAACAATTGAAATAGAGTGTAGATGTATAACAACAGGAGAATGGTTAAATAGAGTATATGCAGCTCATTTGAAAGAACTATGCTCAACTATTCCAAAAAATAGAAGTGGAAGGAAAACTTCCAAATTCTATGAGGCCAGCATTGCCCTGATGCCAAAACCAGATAAAGATACCACAAAAAAAGAGAGCTCCAGGCCAATATCTTTGATGAACATAAATGCAAAAATCCTCAACAAAATACTAACAAACAGAATCCAACAATACATGAATTAAAAATTTTAAAATTAAAAAAAATCATTCACCATGATCCAGTAGGATTTATTCCTGGTTATGCAAGAGTGGTTCAATATTCCCAAATCAACTAATGTGATACATCACATCAATAAGAGAAAGGATAAAAAACATGTGATCATTTCAATAGATACAGAGAAATTATTTGACAAAGTGCAACATCCATTCATGATAAAAACCCTCAACAAAGTAGGTTAAGAGGAAATATACCTCAACATAATAAAGGCCATAGATGAAAAGTCCACAGCTAACATCATACTCAATGGGGAACAACTGAGAACTTTTCCCTTAAGATCAGGAATAAGACAGGGATGTCTACTCTCACAACTTTTATTCAACATAGTACTGGAAGTCCTAGCCACAGTAATTAGACAACAAAAAGAAACAATCCAAATTGGTAAGGAAGAAGTAAAACTTCCACTATTTGCAGATGACATGACACTCTATACAGAAAACTCTAAAGACTCCACTAAAAAATTACTAGAACTTATAAATAAATCCAGTAAAATCATAAATACAAAATCAATGTTCAGAAATCTGTTGCATTCCTATACCCTAATAATGAAGTAGCAGAAAAAGAAATTGAAAAAAAAAATCAATTTACAGTTGCACCAAAAAGGAATAAACCTAACCAAAGAGGTGAAAGAAACCTACTCTGAAAACTATAAGATACTGATGAAAGAAATTGAAGATGACACAAAGAAATGGAAAGATATTCCATGCTCATGGATTGGAAGAACAAATATTGTTAAAATGTCTCCACTATCCAAAGCAATCTACAGATTTAATGCAATCCCTCTCAAAATTCCAACAGCATTTTTCACAGAGCTAGAACAAACAATCCTAAAATTTGTATGGAATCACAAAAGACCCTGAATAGTCAAAGCAATCTTGAAAAAGCAAAGCAAAGCTGGAGGTATCATGATTCCAGACTTCAAGTTATATTACAAAGTTGTGGTGATCAACACTGTATGGTACTGGCACAAAAACAGACACATAAACAAATGGAACAGAATTGAAAACCCAGAAATAAACCATGATTATATGATCAGTTAAGGAAGAATATCCAATGGGAAAAAGTCTCTTCAACAAATGGTGCTGGGAAAACTGGACATCCACATGCAGAAGAATGAAATTGGACCACTTTCTTATACCATACACAAAAATAAATTCAAAATAGATGAAAGACCTAAATGTGAGACCTGAAACAAAAAAAAAATCCTAGAAGAGAGCATAGGCAATAATATCTCTAACATTGGCCATGGCAACATTTTCCTAGACATGTATCCTGAGGCAAGGGAAACAAAAGCAAAAATAAAACATTGGGACTTCATCAAAATAAAAAGCTTCTGCACAGTGAAGGAAACAATCAACAAAACTAAAAGGCAACATACTGAATGGGAAAATATATTTGCAAATGACATATCTGATAAAGGGTTAAAATTCAAAATATATAAAGAGTTTATATAACCCAACACCCCAAAAATGAGTGATTTAATTTAAAAATGGACAGAAGACACAAACAGTTATCCAAAGAAGACATCCAGGTGGCCAAAAGACACATGAAAAGATGCTCAGCATCACTTATCATCAGGGAAATGCAAATCAAAACCACAATGAGATATCACCTCATACCTCTCAGAATGGCTAAAATCAAAAACACAAGAAATAACAAGTGTTGACAAGGATGTGGAGAAAAAGCAACCCTCGTGCACCATTGGTGGGAATGCAAACTGGTGCAGCCACTGTGGAAAACAGTATGGAGGTTCTTCAAAATATTAAAATAGAATTGCCTAGTGATCCAGTAATTCCACTACTGGGTACTTACCCAAAGAATATGAAAATATTAATTCTAAAATATGTATGCACCCCTATGTTTATTGCAGCATAACTTACAATAGCCGAAAATGGAAGCAACCCAAGTGTGTATCAATAGATGAATGGATAAAGAAGAGGTGGTGTGTGTGTGTGTGACTATTACTCAGCCATAAAAAAGAATGAAATCTTGCCATTTGCAATGACATGGATGGAACTAGAGAGTATTATGCTAAGCAAAATAAGTCAGTCAGAGATAAATACCATATGATTTCACTCATATGTGGAATTTAAGAAACAATACAAATGAACAAAGAAAAAAAAAAGAAATAATCAAGAAACAGATTGTTAACTCTAGAGAACTGATGGTTACCAGAGGGGAGGGGGTGGGGGGTGGGCGAAATATGTGATAGGGATGAAGGAGTGCACTACACTATACCATATACCTGAAACTAATATAACACTGTATACTAACTATACTAGAATTAAAATTTTTAAATGATAATACAGATCGAAACCACAATGAGATACCACCTCACACCGGTCAGAATGGCTAAAATTAACAAGTCAGAAAACAACAGGTGTTGGTGAGGATGTGGAGAAATGGGAACCCTCCTACACTGTTGGTGGGAATGCAAGCTGGTGTAGCCACTCTGGAAAATAGTATGGAGGTTCCTCAAGAAGTTAAAAATAGAGCTACCCTATGACCCAGCAATTACACTACTGGGTATATACGCTAAAGATACAAATGTAGTGATCCAAAGGGGCACCTACACCCCAATGTTTATAGCAGCAACATCCACAATAGTCAAACTATGGAGAGAGTTTAGATGTCCATCAACAGCTGAATGGATAAAGAAGATGTGGTATGTATATACAATGGAATATTACTCAGCCATCAGAAAAAAGAAATCTTACCATTTGCAACGATGTGGATGGAACTAGAGGGTATTATGGGTAAACAAAATAAGTCAGACAAATACCCGGTGGAATTTAAGAAACAAAACAGGTGAACATAGGGGAAGGGAAGGAAAAATGAAACAAGATGAAATCAGAGAGGGAGACAAAGCATAAGAGACTCTTAATCATAGGAAACAAACTGAGGGTTGCAGGAGGGGAGGTGGGTGGGAGGATGAGGTAACTGGGTGATGGACATTAAGGAGGACACCTGATGTAATGAGCACTGGGTATTGATATACAACTGATAAATCACTGAACTCTACCTCTGAAACTAATAATACACTATATGTTAATTAATTGAATCTAAATAAAATTAAAAAATCAAAAAGATAGTAAGATAGATAAATAAATACATTAATTAATTAATTAAAAAACTATGCTCTATATGTACATATGGATTGGAACTGGACTGGAACTCTTTGACACAATGTTAAGTATGAAAAAGCATGATGCTTTCAGTACTAGACTATCATTTGTGTAAAAAGCAATAATACATATGTAAGTATTCTTGTCTATTACACTGTGTTATATGTGGAATCTAAAAAATATATATATATATATAGCTACAGAGAGCAGATTGGTGTTTGCCAGAGATAAGGGAATGGGCTAAATGGGTGAAGGGGTCAAAAGTTATAAACCTCCAGTTATAAAACAAATGAGTCCTGGGGATGTAATGTATATATAGCATGGAGACTATAGTTAATAATAATGTATTTTATGTTTAAAGAGTGCCAAGACAATAGATCTTAAAAGCTCTCATCACTGGGGCACCTGGGTGGCTCAGATGGTTTGGCGTCTGCTTTCGGCTCAGGTCATGATCCTAAGGTCCTGGGATCGAGCCCCGCATGGGGCTCCCTGCTCAGTGGGAAGCCTGCTTCTCCCTCTCCCACTCCCCCTGCTGTGCTCCTGCTCTTGCTCTCTCTGTCAAATAAATAAATAAAAAATCTTAAAAAGAAAAGAATTGTTTAAAAAAAAAAAAAAAAAAAAAGCTCTCATCACCAGAAAAAATATTGATAACTGTGTGGTGATAAATGTTAACTAGATTCATTGCAAAGATCATTTTGAAATATACAAAAATGTTAAATCATGTTGTACATCTGAAACTAATATAATGTGTTGATTATATCTCAATTAAAAAAGACAACTTAAAAAATGATTGCTCTGTGTTTTTATACCCCCTCAAAATCTATAGATTGGAAACTCTGAAGCGTTTGAACTCTGTGAGTAATGAATGAATTGGTGATTGTGTGAACTGCTTAAACCCTTTAATTAGAAAATAATGAAAGAAATTGGTGAATATTTATTGTAAGTATAATCTCTATTTCCAATTTCTTCTGCCTGGTTTCCACAACCTTTACTCCATACTGCAGGGGCAACAAAGAGAGAACTAGAGAGAAAGAGAGACTTAAAACCATTTATTTTATAAAGTGGACATTGCTATAAAATCCAGAACATAGTATTTTTGCATGAACAATAATAGAAAAACAATCTAATATTCAGTTTATGACTTCCTTTTGCTCATTTATACATGGTTATATGGGTTGACATCATCAGAGCCTTAAAAGAAATTAGTTTTGTGCCTTGAATGAGGCACTATTAAACTTATGTATTCTTTTATGTTTCATAATTAAGGAAAACAACTTTTAGGAGTTTAATCTTCTACCTACTATCATGATTTCTAAAATAATTTTTCTACATACTGACAAAAATGTCCATTGTCATTTTAAATAAAACATGATATGTATCTAATTAATTGAGTAGTTTATACTTCATATAGATACTGATCAATTGTGATTTCCTCAACATGCCAACAGGGAGAAAAATCATTCCCAAAATAGAGAGGGTATATCCTTCTTTATTCTCCATCCATACTCTCTTTGCAAAATATCGGGGTAAATTGGAGATGGTAATTAAAGAAATCCCAAACCTCTTTCCTTCTCCAACTTTACCCTTAGAGGAAGAAGTACACTGACTTTAGACCACTGATCCTTCTAATATGTCCTGGGCGTCTTTATTATTACATGGCTTCTCCATCTAAAAGCTTTCCATCACCTGTAAGAATAATAATCCTCATCTTCCCTTTGATCAAGAAGTCAAAGTTACAGGAATCTCTTTTATCATAATAAAAGCAACAGTGCAAAGGATATGTGTGTTAAAATCATCACTTAAATATTATTAAAAGTGGCAGAACCTGGAAACAACCTAGATAACCAAGAACAGGGGGAAAAAGGGTACATTTCTGTGATGAAATACTGTGAATTATGAAAAAGGTGTCAGATATGTATCTACAGACCCAGAGGGTTTGTACATTCGTATTAAATTATTTTTTAATATGCATATAGTAATTCCATTCTTATAAAAACAAACTTTAACCAAAAACCTATCATGTGAAACGTGTAAGTACATGTTTATAGGGCCATGGGGAAAGGTGGCAGAATCCACACCAAACCACTCTCCCCGGTCACGTTAGGTGGTGCTTCCACCTAGCGATCTCAATTCAAATTGATTTTGAAACTGAGAAAAGAGATTAGAATAGGAATCTATTCTAGAAATTAAGCCCTGGAGTGATTTTGGGATCAGTGTCTCTCTGGCTGTGCTCTCTGATTTCTTTGGCTGCTCTCTTTGAAGGTTTTGAGCACTAATTCTGTCTTCTTTCTGCTTTCTTCATACTGGCAAAATAGCTGTTGTAATTCTTTACCTCCTATCCCCACGCCTAGATGTCTGTCTACCTCATCACTTAAGTAGGGGAACTTTGGAGAGTGGAAGATGGTGCTATTAATACTCACTGCAGGACAAGAGGCACAAACCAGAACACTCCCAGGCAGACTGGGAACTATGGTCACCCTTCGCATGTCACAACACCTGAGAGAGAGAGAGACGGCATTTTCTTTTACATTTTTAAAGAATTTATTTATTTATTTGAGAGAGAGAGAGAGAGCACAAGCAGGGGGAGCAGCAGGCAGAGGGAGAGGGACAAGCAGACTCCTGGCTGAGCAGGGAGGCTGATAAGGGGCTTGATCCCAGGACCCTGAGGTCATGACCTGAGCCAAAGACAGACGCTTAACTGACTGAGCCACCCAGGTGCCCTGAGAGATGGCATTTTCTGCCGGCTTTACCATGAGAGGGAAAACTAATTTCTCAGAAGACCTAAGTGAAATCCTTCTCAAGATTCACTGGCCTGAGTTAAGTAATGTTGCCATTTATGATCCAAATCCAGTGGGAATGCCAAATGCCGATTGTGTTTTTAAGCCCCTCAGTCATCAAATAGAGAGATAAATTACCTTAGACCAGCAATTTTCAAAGTGCAGTTAGGAGACCTCTGGGGGTCCCTTGAGACCCATTTTCCATAAAAATAAGTTATTTTTGTTAATGTATAATGGGTTTATTGCTATTTTAAAATGATTGATAAATATTTTTTTTTTAAAGATTTATTTATTTATTTGAGAGAGCGAGAATGAGAGACAGTACATGAGAGGGGGGAGGGTTAGAGGGAGAAGCAGGCTCCCCGCCGAGCAGGGAGCCCGATGCGGGACTCGATCCAGGGACTCCAGGATCATGACCTGAGCTGAAGGCAGTCGCTTAACCAACTGAGCCACCCAGGCGCCCCGATAAATATATTTTTTTTAATTTCTGCTTTAATTTATAAAAATGGTGTTTATCAACAGATATGATAGACCCAGATGAACAAAAACTCTTTGGAAAGCTTATTAATTCGAGGAGTGTAGAGAGGACCATGAGACCAAAAATTTGGAAACCCTTCCTTACACCAGTTATGCAGACTCCAGGGGCTTGGTAGGGGTTAGCTCTCTCTTGGGCAGATGGACCACATAAAATCAGTGTTCCATCAGAGAGGTCTCAGAGGGAATGGCTGCTGGATAGTCAGTCAGCACGGAAAATGGCCATGGAATAGAAATGGAGAGGTGAATTTGGGGCAGTTTATCAACATTTCCTTTCTTGTTTAATTGTCCCAAAGGAGCATGTGCTACTTCTGTAATTTGGGAAAATGGACTTAATTAAAATAATTAAAAATAATAACGCTGAGTGATTTTCAATCATCACAGCAAAATTAAGTTAATCTTCAACCATGACTAAGACCTTTTCAGTAGCAAGGATGAAGCAATAAAATAAAAAATACCAAAAAAATTAATTTGATTATTATATTGCACCCAAATCCTTATCCTAGGCATTGCAATATAATTTGAGTAAAAAACTACCCTAATTCTTACATAGTAATATAATATTTACTATAGATTTAAAGTGAATTTGCTTTCAAGTCTAAGTTGGAAAACCTAGAAAACTTTGTCTAGATTTTTTCATCAAGATAAAATAAACAGTACTGTTTATTTCTAGGATTTCATAATAGCGCTGGTTGAATATTGCTTAAAGTTAACAAAAATATTATTTTATTTTTATTATGTTAAATCAATGTTTCCAACGGACATGGTCCCTATTTCTAGTCTGATTTTTAGAATAAAATGTGGGATCTGTGTCAGGAAATTTGGAAGCAAAGGTAATTAGAAACTGTTGAATGTTTTTTCCCATCATTTAAGGATCGAAATTGAATTTTGTCAAATGCCCCCCTCATCATCAATTAAGATCATACTTTTTCTCCTATACTATTGAATCATTCTTGCTTTCCACATTTGAATCATGCCTCCTTATTCTGTAACATACCTTAAATTCACTGCTAAACTATTCATTAATATTTTACCTATGTTATTTTTACATTTATTTTCACAAAATGCAATTATTCTATGGTTTGATATTCAGTATGTATCTTTATCAGGTTTAGTTTCAATGTTACACTTTGTAAAAAAGAACTCAGGAAATTTTCTCTTTTTCTCTATGTTCTGGGATATATATATATTCCATAAATATATATAGCCTTTGTTAACTTTGAGATGCTGCATTATTTTCTATTACTGCTATCACTAGGTACCACAATCTTTGTATCTTAAAACAATACAAATTTATTATCTTACAGTTCTGTAAGTTAAAGGGTGACATGGGTCTCACTGGGCTAAAATGAAGGTGTCAGCAGGACCCTGTTCCTTCTGGAGGCTCTAGGGGAATCTGTTTCCTTGACTTGTCCTACTTCTAGAGGCTGCCCATGTTCCTTGGCTTGGGGCCCCTTCCTCCACCTTCAAAACCAAGAAAGGCTAAATCCTTCTTGGACTACACCTCCCTGACTCTTCTGTCTCTTCCAGTTAGAAGGACCCTTGGGATTATACTGGACTTTTTCCCTCCAGAGGAGCCAGGATAATCTCCCTGTTTTAAGGGCAGCTGATTGGCAATTTAGTGTCCATCTACAGTCTTAATTCCCCTTTCCCATGGAAAGTAACATGTGCACTGGTTCTGGAAACTAGGGTGTGGACGTTTGCTTATGGGCATTACTCTTCCTACCATAGATGTTTATCTGACAACCAAATGGAGCTACAATACAGTCATATATGCCTTTTATCTTATATACCTTTATATTGCAAAAGAAATGTATTAACCAGCAAGATGGGAGTTGAGTAGCGATAAGTTTTGCTACTCTAAAAAAATGCAGAATTACCAAATCAGCTCTCTCTATATAAATTTCAATCCTAAAGCATTCAGAAATAAAACAACTTGCTTAATAATTATCATATTCTTACAAATTTTTATAGTAATGGGTGTTCAAATGGATACAAACATATTGGTCATCAACTTTGTCCTAATTGTTATTTACCCAATTAAGCCTTTTTAAACAAAAAAATATTTAAGCCCCTAAATAAAGCCTTTAATTCTTTGGAGTCATAAAACTGAAAGCAGTGCTATGTTATTTTTTTTTTTTTTTTTAAAGATTTTGTTTATTTATTTGACAGAGATACACAGCGAGAGAGAGAACACAAGCAGGGGGAGTGGGAGAGGGAGAAGCAGGCTTCCTGCAGAGCAGGGAGCCCGATGTGGGGCTCGATCCCAGGACCCTGGGATCATGACCTGAGCCGAAGGCAGACACTTAACCATCTGAGCCACCCAGGCGCCACCAAGTGCTATGTTATTTTTTAAAGTGATATTTATCATCAAGTACTATAAGTTAATCATGAACAGGACACCAGAGAATGGTTTTACTCCTATTAAAGAAAATACCAACTGTTAATATCTTTGTCGTGTGTGTATACATATACATATATATGCATATAAATAAAAGGATATTTATAAACATTGACACATTCACATTTATGTGTGTTTACTGAATGTACAGTTTCAAGCCTGATTGATTAATAAATGAAGCACAATTTCCTGTCACTAGTATTCTTGATACCAATATATTTACTATATATATATGTATATATATGTCACTAGTATTAGAGTGTTCCTTTATTCCTTTGAGTCATAATACAACCACTTCTCATTATTGGATATTTGGATTCCCAATTTTACTTGTATTGACATAAACAAACTTGTATTGAAATCATTGCATATATCCTGTGATTGATTCTTGGGATAAATCCCTGAAAGAAAAATTGTCAGGACAAAGAATATTCATATCTTTTAAGGTTTCCAATATGAAATGAGAATCATTTTAGTCTTTGAAACCAGTGCTCTGTCAATTATTTGTCATCATCAACTTATACAGAAGGTTTGAATAAGGACATAGCCTTTGAATCTCAAATGGTGAAATTATTAGTATATCAGGACTACTAATTACTTGCATTTCAAGGAAGGATTCAGGGATTCCATTTTCCCGACTGTCAACAAATATGAAGCACTATTATCAGATTTACAGTGAGAAGAAATATTTCCACTATTTTCCTCCACTTTTGTTATAAGTAACAAAAAGATAAAATACAGGAAACAGTAATATTTACCGTAATTACTCTTAGTAGGCAGTGTGCTGAGTGCCTATGTTTCCTGGTTTGTCTAATCCTCACAATAAAGCTATGACTTACAGTACTGACCCTCATTTCACAGATATAAAAACCAAGGCATAGAAAGCCAGTACCTTAGGCCACCCAGTGAGGAAGTAGCAAAGTAAAGATTAAAACTGAGTCCATCCGACACCAGTGTCTGATCTCCAAAAGCAAAATCCTCTACTCCCTTGACCTCCCCCAGCTAGTGGTAGTAGTAGCAGTGACAGTAGGATTATCATTCATTCATTCATTCATTCAAAAGTTTCCTTAGTGCCTACCATGTGCCAGACTCTCTGCCAGCTACCTGGAGACTATAGCAAACATAGCAAACACAGCCACGTACCTTGCCAAGCTTACAGTCTTTTCGGCAGGGCAATTATTCAGCTGGTGGTTATGCTACCCTAGAGCGCACCCAGTGTTATATTGGGGGAATTACAGGGTGCCACATAACTGTGTTCTCTGCATTCCCAGTACTTTCTATTCACCATTATTGACCTCATTACATTGAAAAATAAAAATTTGTGTATGTGCTGGCTTTCCTCCTTAGACAACGGACTCCTTGAGAATTGGCATCTTATTTACTTTTGTGACCCTAGAAACTAACATATTTCCAAGCACACCGTAGGTGCCTAATAAATGGTTTTTGAATGGTTGATTATTATAACTAGTCTCTAATTAGGTAAGCAATTTCTGAGTTCCTTTTCTGTTACTCTCAATGATACATTATTTTTAAATGAAAATGTTAATTATGTGATTTATGCTAATCACCCTAATTTCTTGGAATTAAAAATAATGCAGTTCATTCACTCTCTCAATCAACAAATACCTCATTCACTTACCACATACAAAAATATTACTTTATGTATTGCAGGGAGGACAGAAATAAATTAGGCACTGAGTTCACATTTGGAATTTTGAGTCTCATAGAAAAGGTAAGATAGTATCAAAAATATCGAGATGACCATTCAGGGTGTGTGTGTGTGTGTGTGTGTGTGTGTGTGTGTGTGTGTGTGTGTGTGTGTTGCTACTATGGCAAGAGGTTCTACGTCCATCCTTGGAAAGAATGACTTGATTGGAAGGAATGGGGCAGTGACTCATTCGCCCAGAAGCAAGCGAGGCTCCCTTTCAGTCCTTTCTAATGACCGACCATCAGGCTTTGCAAATGAATCATCAGAGTGTGGAAGGAACCCTTTGTGTTGGATGATCTCTCAGGGCATGGGAGACAGTTTGCACGTTCTGTGGGGTGAGTATTTGGCCCTACTTGGATTCAGAGGCTCTGATGTGGAAAGGCCTCAGATAAGGATGGCTGTGTGGGCACCCAGATGAACTGGCCTCGGGAGCATGAGCAAAAGAGTGAGTCTTAACCAAGCTGGTAATGAGGGAATGAAATCATGCTCAAAGCCACCCTCCTTCCAAAGACCAGGCTGGCCCAGGCAGGGACTCAGCGTGAAACAAGAGCAATCAGCAGAGGAAGGAAGATCCCAACAACTCAGCAGCAGCACTTGAGCAGCAGGTGATGTTGGGGGCCGACTGAGATGCCAGTGTTTTTCCCAGGCAGGTCCTTCAGGGGTTCAGAGCCCTGAAAAGTTTAAGAACCTCTCACCTGCTCACCCCGTATGTAAATCAAAGTCAACGCTAAACCATACAATGTAAAACTTGTATGTGTGCTAAAATTCAAGTACCTTTTTTCTATATTTTCAGATGAAAAAAATATGGACAAGTAAGAAAAAAGTGAACTTTCCTCATCTTGCTGATGTCCTATTTTTGCTGGTGGTAAGCCTTTGCTTACTTACTCTGTATCAAGGGTAAGCACTAACTTGTCCCCTCTTGAGAAGGGAAGACTCAGGACCTATTTTCTGGGACTCATTTTTCTGGATGTTCTAGGTTGGCAAATAGGCGGCATCAAGAATATGATTCTGGACTTCTTGCTCATCTAGACCTGTTCTGTGTTTCTAGAACCTAATTCTAATTTAATGTGAGAAGTAAACAGTATGGTCTCATTCGTACACTGAGCAGTGTGAAACAACCCATATTTATTACACCTAAAACATAAGAGAGAAAGAGCCAAGAAGAATTTGAGAGATTTAAATAAATTTTTAATGGAACTTGAGAGAACAGAGGTAATGATGTCAGGAACCTGAAGGGATTTCCGGAGGAGGCTGTCTTTAGGCTTTCAAGATAAAGGAAGTGCAGGGATAACAGGGAGAAGAGCTTCTAGCTCCGGGGCTGAGAGGGAACCTGAGGAAGGAGCTAACTTGGAAGAACTGCCCCCCACCTTCCCTGCCCAAGGCTGGAATCCAGACTTCTCTGAAGAGAGTGTGGCTGTGCTCAGTGCATGGTGGATGTTGCTGAGGGTTGCAGGCAGAAGCTGTGAAGAAGGAAACCACACACTGGAGGTACCAGACAGGCTTGCTGGGAAGCTGCCTGCTGGCGAGACTCACCGGAAAGATGCCATGGCCATACTGGCGACACTGTTTGGAAGAGGGTGCACTATGGGCCCCATCACACCAGTGACAGGGGAGTTGCCCGCCTGCCCACCTGCTGGCATGGAGGCCATCCACGGCAGCTGAACTGTCGGAGTCAGAGATACAGCAGCAGAACGGGAAAGAGACAGCCCTTCCTCCTGCAGTATGCCCCACGTCCAGAAGCTTCCGATAGGGCATTGTGCCAGGTGGCAAAAGAGAAATGGATTACAGGGCAAAGAAGGGCGGATTTGGGGCAACGAGGCAACAAACTGATAACTGGCTCTATATGTGTGTATATATATATCTCAAAATGTTGGCAAAATTACCTATGCTCTAGTTCAGGCTATAAGATCAGAATACAAGTTATCTGAAGTAAGCTGAAACTCTGTTTTCCAAAAATCTCATTAAGGCTATATCCACAGCTCCTTGTGTGGCACACTTCTAGAATTTCTCCATAGGGCTTACATAGTTACATTCTATTACTTAGTTATATTTTACTGGCTTGATGTAGTCAAGTGGGAACTGAACTTACTTCAGTTTTAATAGTTATACCCTGGCTCCCTAGACTGCCTTATCAATTGTGCCTACCAACCTGAATCTGCTGTATTCTTACTCTGAATTACAGTATTTGGCTGATGGTCCTCATGATTTTTTAAGTGGAATTGGGTCCAAATGAAGAGTATGTGATGCAAACTTGTCTTTGGAGTCTAAATTCCAGAGCTTTCACCTAAGTTTCGTCTGACCTTGAGTACATTATTTAATTTTTCTTAGGCACAGCTTTTGGATCTCTGAAGTGAGGATTAAAAAAACCTATCTAGTCTGGTTACTGTGAGGATTAAATGAGATCGCCTAGTAAACATTTAGGCTGGTACCTAATAATTCCTCAACAAATGGTAGCTATTATTAAGGTTTCATTGATTCTTAAAATGAATGGAAAGATGACAGACTTTTGTACAGTCTTCAAGGCGTGCTTTCTAAAATACAATTTCAGAAAATGAAAGAGCAAAAACACAAGGACCTCACAACAAGGACTGAGTCTTGATGAGTGACTACTAAAAGTTGGAAGTTCATTCCACAAAGGTAATAAAAACAGGGGATCTAAAAAGGAATCATCTGATCCAGTTTGCATTTCATCAGACTGTGTTATAGGCCAAATCTGTTTTACTGTCTCATTTATGTGACAGATGGTGTGACAACTTATTGAGCTGATAAATAGTTTTCAGTTATTTAATCACAGTGCAATCATCTTACTGTATTTCTGCTCGCCTAATTTGAAACAGATTCAGCCCTTTGTCCGGATGGTTTCCTGTGCATGCCATGCCAGTCAGCAGGCGGGGCTGTCGCCGTCAGACTGTGTGTCTATACCAGACTCTTGGAGAGGACAGCATGCTTATGTCACAAGCCACATCTGTCACGGCAGGATTTGTGTTTCTCCTCAGGTTAATAATATGTGATGGAGGCACCAGGTCTCCCTTCCTTAAAAGCAAGGATACCAGTTTAGGAAGAGGTGCTTCAAAGATCAAAACCAGGTCTGTGACAGTGACATGTGGGTTTGTGAATTGGAAATGGCAGTGTCAAATCTCTCCTAAACCAAGGAAATAGCCCTTGACCAGCAGAAGGAGAGCACGGGGTATTGCTGGCTCCAATTAGGGAAACAAGTTTTGCAAAGTAGCCATGTTCACGGGCAGTTTTTGCAGTTTTTCATGAAGTACTGTACAGAACACTAGAAAAACAAACAAGGAAAGAACAGGCAAGATGTGGAATACAAGTAGGTTTGCCAGGTCAGAGAGGAGAGCACAAAAGACTTGCCTCTTCTCAGCTCTCACTCTGAAGAGAGATTGTTTTGCTCTGGACAGGATGGATAGTTTTTTGTTTTGTTTTGTTTTTTAAAGGTTTTTTATTTATTTATTTGACAGAGAGAGACACAGTGAAGAGGGAACACAAGCAGAGGGAGTGGGAGAGAGAGAAGCAGGCTTCCTGCTGAGCAGGGAGCCCGATGCGGGGCTCGATCCCAGGACCCTGGGATCATGCCCTGAGCCGAAGGCAGATGCCCAATGACTGAGCCATCCAGGCACCCCAGGCTGGATAGTTTCAATTTCTAATCAGGATAACAAGTAAGCAGGAGCTAAGAACTGAAATTCAAACTTGGTAAAATAATAATAATAATAATAACAATGACAACAACAGCTATATTTACTTAGAGACCTTAATAATCATTATTGTTTAGAAGCTTAATAATAATAATAAAATAATAATATATTACTTAACATTTATTAGTACTTATGTGCTAGATAATAATTTATATTAATCCATTTAATCTTCTTAAAAGCCATGCTAGAACTTTTCACTAATCAATTATCCATTGATATATTGAACAAACATTTATTTAGCATGTATTCTATCTCTGATACACAATTCCATTTATTCTCACCACACTGAGAGGTAGGTGTAATTATCACCTTACAGATCCTGAGGGTAAGTAATTTGCCCAGGCCAAGCAGCTAGTGGGTGGCAATGGTTTCAAATCCATATCTGGCTCGTAACTGTTTCTTTATTCCAGGCTACCTCTCATCCCATGGCCCCACTGTTTCAGCCATATATTAATTAAGGAGCCCTTGGGGAAGTCCCCAACCACTCAGTCACCTCATTTGCATCATTATCCTATGTGTCGAGAAATTAAATGATGTATGTCACATAAGTACATTTCTGTTGAATCATGCCCAAGTGTGTTTCTTTTTATACTAGAAACTCAATAATATTATAATTTAATTATTCTTTTTCATCAGTATTCAAGTAACACATAATCCACAACCACTTGTGTGGTGAGCACAGTATAACCCATAGAGATGTTGAATCACTATGTTGCACATCTGAAACTAATGTAAAATTGTGTGTCTATACTTCAGTTATATACATACATGTATATATATACAGCTTAATATAAAAATAGCACTACGAATCATGGCTTGGGATCTGTTCATTTTTCTCCTAAAGCACAGACTTTCTCTCCCTGTGGTATTAGCAAACGTTTTCCTATCTAAGAGCTGAGGAATGGAAGGTACAGATAACCTAACAAGAACCACACATAGGGAGTTTGGAACAGTCCCTGTGTTACAAACATTTCCTTTATCACTGGGGAAATTCAAAATAGAAAAGTTCATTATAATTTCAGATATTCATCAAGGATGTGCTTATGGAAAAACCTATCTGGTATAGTAAAACTAGGGTGATATAATCTTTCTGATCATTTCATGCCTGTCACTGAAACATATTTTGCTAAAAGTCTGCTGAAATCAGCCACAACATTTTTTAAGAAGCAATCATATCTACAGTTTAGACTATGTAAGTTTAGACATGTGGAACAGTGAAAGCAAATTAAAAAATGATTGGTAAGCTTTATTGTTTTCTGCTGTAACTATGTCTACAAGCAAACTAAATTCAATGATCTTTTTTATTAAACTCTGCCAAAACTTTGTTAGTTTTGTATTTATATCCATTCTTTTTTCATTAAATAATGAATGTATAATCACGACTTATGATTATACCCTATTTTACTTTCAGAAGGAAAATAAGGCATGTATACATTCTAAAAAGAAGAATAAACTGGTGAGGTGATATGTATAATGAAGAACAAAAACGTATAAAAAAATAAGGTGAAACCAAAATTAAGGTTAATACACCAATCACATGCCATGAAGTCCTGTGTGATTGCTAAAGATGGGCCATAAATTTAATTATGAGCTTCCCAGTAACCAAAACAAGAAAAATATATTATTTATTCATTCAAGAAAAATAAGTTAATCTGCTAGTATTTGCTAGGTGCCCTAGCATCTAGGGTATTACAATCACCTAAAAACAGGTACAGTATTAGGTGTCCTTATATTAAATTCCAACACATTCAGGAGAAGCATGTTTTTTCCTAATATTAAGAGCTAAGGGAAAGTCCTCTTGTGAATCCTTATGAAACAAGTCTAGTTAATTTTTACTATTGTGCAATGGCAAACAATTGCAATGAATCAATGAAGGAGTTGTAATGATGTGTACAGAGTACAGAGGGAACCTACGAGGACATTTGAGTCAGCCTGCAGAAATGGGAGAAGTCTTCATGGCTAGTTAGCATTTAGGTCATTCTTGAAAACTGGTGGATTACCTAGGAGAACTTTCTGGCATTCCAAGCAATGAGAAAAAGTACACACAAATTCCTATACGTCAAGAGAGAAAGGAATGTTCACGGCTGGCTTCTTAGTAGTTCAGGTTTGCATTTGTATAAATTTTGAGCAACAGATAAAGATGAATGGGTAAGCAGGAAGCCAGATCATCAAGTGGTTTGAATGTCATCCAGTATGAATAAGACTTGATTTGATGCAAATGAAAGCTATTGAAGAGTGACAATCAGATTTGTAAATGAGAAAAGACAGAGAAAAAAAGGTGACAAAAAAGTTGGGGAAAGACTGCAGCCTGGAAGGAAGAAAAAGGAACGAGTATAATAGCCAGGGTCAGAGGTGATCATGCAGAGCTTGGCCTGTGGTCATCATAACAGGACAAGAATGCTAAGAGTAGATCTAGGAAATATTTAGGAGCTCGGATATTCATGCACTGATTTGATTGAGAAGTCTCTGCTCATACTGATGTTAAACATGGGACAGTTATATCTTTCCCAAACTGCTTCTAATTATAGACTTTCTTTTTTTCCTGAGAAGCAGACTCTTTTCATAACATCTCAGTATAATTTCATAATATTTTGGTCACTTTTGTTTTTAAAAAAGCTTTCTCTGCTATTCAAAATTCTCATCCCTTAGCACAGACGAGACTTGTAGGAAGGGGCTCTTGGTTGGTTCTTTTTGTTTCCCTCCCTCTACCTTCCTCCTCTCATACCTCCGAGCCTCCACCTACCAATGACAGAGTGGGTGGAGGGGTGGCACTGGCTTACCCGGACAACACAAGTTGCTACTGACAGGCACACTTTCCTCCTTGTCTTGGCCACTATTCAGGGCAAAGCTATCTGCAGACAAACTTCCAAGCATCTGTCCTCTTTTGTGAGTACATTTGTTTTTATCTGGAGGATGTTACAAGGCTATCCCTTGGGGTCTTCTGACCTGGGAGATCTGGCTTGGTGATTAGGCAGTTCCTCCTTCGGTCCAAGATTCCCAATAGGAGATCTGTTGATCCCATAGCTTTTCCTGCTGACAAGGATCCCTTAACCATGGAAAGCCCCTGGCCCTTGGTGGGGTGGTTTTGATGGAACCAGAAGTGTGGCATAAGCCTCAGTCTCCAGTCTAAGCAAGGGAAATGTAGACTCACTCATCCTTGCATGGGAAATGCAGACTGCATCCCGGTGCCCCCTGTCTCGGCTCCCCTGTTTTCTCTTGACCCCTTCTTCACAACCAAAACGACTGCATCCCCGTGCTCCCTGTCTCAGCTGCTCTATTCTCTCCTGACCGTTTCTTCACACCCAATATAACTGTATCCCAATGCTCCCTGTCTTGACTGCCCTGTTCTCTCCTGACCATTTCTTCACACCCAATATGTCTGCATCCCGATGCTCCCTGTCTCAGCTGCCCTGTTCTCTCTTGACCCCTTCTTCACACCCAATATGACTGCAACCCGATGCCCTCTGGTCTCGGCTGCTCTATTCTTTCTTGACCCTTTCTTCACACCCAACATGACTGCATCCCGGTGTTCCGTGTCTCAGCCGCTCTGTTCTCTCCTCACCGTTTCTTCACACCCAGTATGACTGCAACCCGATGCTCCCTGTCTCAGCTGCTCTATTCTCTCTTGACCCCTTCTTCACACCCAACATGACTGCATCCTGGTGCTCCCTGTCTTGGCTGCTCTGTTCTCTCCTGACCGTTTCTTCACACCCAATATAACTGCATCTCGATGCTCCCTGTCTTGGCTGCTCTATTCTCTCCTGACCCCTTCTTCACACCCAGTACCATCGGGTGTTCCACCAGTTTGATGGCTCAACAACTTTCAGGCAAGCATGTTTACTAGTCCCCGCTCAGTGTGACATGGAAAGGGAGATTTTGACACCTGTAATCTTGTAGGAGAAGGACAGAAAAGTTAAATATTCTCTTTTATAGGGAGAAATGAGAATTGAATGGGAGGGTTACCATTATCCAAGCTCTGCCCGTCCCAGAAGATGATGACCTTTTTCTTCTCCCAGGTCGTTCTTCTGCCTCTAGCTGATAAAGACTAGCAAAATAGCTTCTCTTGTCCTTGGGGAAAAACTGAGGGTCTTACCTAAAGAAAGCAGAAGTGGTCCTCACCATAATGCCTTGCTCTATTGATTACTTGCAGACACAGGAAACAATTTTAATTCCCTATCTCACACTATTTTGCTACATAACTTTTGAAAAGACTGAATGTGGATGGTAAAGAGCCATTTAAAATATCTCCAGTTGTTTTTGCCCTGGGAGACTGAAGGAGTGGTGGCATCATCTACCAGGATAAGTGACACAAAAAGATGAGGATGAGGATAGATGACAATGTCTCCCATTTTAGACATGTTTAATTGGAGGTGCTTTTGGGAGAACCAGGTAGAGGGTATTCAGAGATGAGTTGGGTCTATGTATCTGTGCCTCCCAAGGCAGAAACTCAAGCTTTAGGTACAGATTCAACACTTACTGGCTCAGAGTTGAAGCTATAGATATTGATTTCAAAATCACAAGATTTTCCTAAGCTGAAATGAAAACTCCATTCCTCTTCCAAATTTGAAAATCTTCATAGGACTGTAGAATTTCACAAGGGAGATACCTCAGATATCATCTATTGGTCCTGCTGATTATTTTTAAGTACAAAGTACTTACAAATACTACTATAGTTAAATATTAGCTTGGGCTTTTAATTATCTGAACAAACCCTAAACAATGTAATTGTTGTATATTACATAAACAAAACAAAACAAAAAAACAAAAAACAAAACAAAAGAAACCCACCATTCCTCACAGAGATGCATTTGTGTGGCAGTAAAGATTCTATGATGTTTGTTCCATGTGATCAAAGCAGCGATTTTACCCTCTGATCCTAGTATCATTCTTTATGGTTTAGGAACTTAGTAATTAAGACCACAGATTATTTTCTTGGTATCCATCACATTGATAAATCTTAGGCAGCTACGTGAGTTCTTTAAAGGAAATAATAAATCTAACAAATATACCTTAGTAACCATTTCAGACTATATTTATGCCCTGAAATCTAAAGCCTTCATTATGCTTTCTTAAGAGTGCTCTTAGAGAGTTAGAACATAACTTCAAATGATATTTTCCAAATTTTATGAGATCCCTTACTGGGAAAGAGTCACAGACGTGTTCTTTTACTGAAAGAGATTATGTTACACCAACTCTTAGAAGAAGAATGTCACATTCCTATCGGATTTTTCCCCCTATTATATCTTTAAAACTCCCTGGTCAATTTTTCTAGATTGTTGGAAGCCTGCTCAAGTTAAGTGGAATCAAAATTTCCCCAATTTTGTTATGATCTCAGTTCATAAAAAATATTTCTCACCTACTTAAAGCAATTCCTTTACTAATGAAATTAATTTCCTTTTCCTTTTAATCTTTTTTTTTTTTTTTTAAGTAGGCTCCACACCCAACATGGGGCTTAAACTCACAACCCTGAAATCAAAAGTTCCATGCTGTAGCAACTGAGCCAGCCAGGTATTCCTAAAATTAATTTCCTATACAATTTTAAGACAAGAAGCTTTTGGCTCAAATTTATACTTTTTAATATATGATGCATTAGGTATAGGAACTTTACATGGTGGATTAAAAAACTGTTAATGACTTTACAATCAATTTTATATCACTAATCAGATCAGCTTTTTATAAGTGACTGAACAATGTATAGGTTTTAGAAAGGACTAAACTGACATGCTGGTTTCCAGTGTAATTGCTAGCTGCATACCATATGACTGCCAAGCCACCATTTTGGTTACAAAGTAATTGCGTTTGAGGAACTATTTAGACATTGGCTATATTTATAAGAATGGCCTGGTCATCAAATATCAGTGCCAATGGAAGAGATCACCATAGCTATCCAGGAATTTAAAACTTGATAGATGCAGAACACAGGATATTTGCAAAAAGCGCAAGTTCCAGAATTTTGTGGCGACCATTATGCCGAGAATGACTGTAATGTAAATCAAATGTGGGAAAAATTATTATGTTGAGTGCCATACTTTTGGCTTTTGATCAATGCATATAAAGAATTCAACTCATATAACCTATGTTCTAGTTACTTAGTATCTCACTGTTGTTCCAGGTTTCAACAAGTTGCACTTCTGCTGTGTTCTTTGATATAAAAATATTATGTTCCTAAGACATGTGGGAAACACTATGGGAGCATCAGGGAAGCATGTATCCAGAGAGCCTTTCACTTGTATCCCTACAGATGGCGTCTCCACTACATTAAAAATGGCGATGCCATGTTTCCTTACATATTTCATTTCTTTTTTGAATGCTGAAACTTTCACTTGAACCTTCCTAGCTGCTAGGCTTTCTTCCAATTTTCGTAAATTATCACTGACCCTGCCCTGCAGCAAAGTGTCATTAGGAAACACTAGTTAAAATTTTTAAAATCCAGTTTTTCAAAATATCTTCAGCTTCTCTTACTCTTGACATTTTCTGTCTCTTCCCCTACCTAGTGTTCTCTTCCAGGAAGTTCCATCATCTGATCAACAATGACCCTATGTATTTACAGAGTCTAATTACAATTATTATTTATCACTACTGACAAACCATGCATACGATGGTTAAACACAAAAATAATAAGAAAAAAAATGCATAAACCTAAAAGCATAGTTCTCCAAGACAGAGGATTATGGTTTCTATGTGTGATATATAGATATTCTTATTATCATTTGTTTGCCCCCATGAATCAAATGAAGAAAATATTACAAACATCAGGAAGCCTTTAATCCACTTAGAAAAATAAATAATATTCACTTTTGAAGTTCCTGATATTTTGTTGTATACTGAAAAACAATGCTAGAATCACACCATCCAATACAGTAGCTACCATATTTAGCACTTGGAATGTGGCTAAATGCAAGTTGATACATACTGTAAGTGTAAAATATACACTGAGTTTCAAAGATTTAGCATGAAAAAAATGTAAAATATTAAATTTTTGCTGTTGATTACATGTTGAAATGATAATATTTTGGACATATTCAGTTAAATGAAACAATTATCACATGAATTATACCGGTTTCTTCTTACTTTTTTAATGTAGCTACTAGAAAATTTAAAATTTCATATATATTTTGCATGATATTTGCATTGGATTGCCCTCTGTTAGAGAATTCATTTTGTTTCCACACAAAAGCCTGATATCAAAAGTGATTAGAAAGAATTAGTATACTCTGAATTATAAAATGTTTGTGGGAGGATGGTACTCTGGCAGAATCATGGGTAAGTAAATGTTAGTGTTTTTATAAATGTAGTGGATATTGTGCTGATATTTAAAACAAAGGGCTTAGGGGCACCTGGGTGGCTCAGTCAGTTACATGTCTGCCTTTGGCTCAGGTCATGATCCTGCATCAGGATCAAGTCTGGCATCAGGCTCCTTGCTCAGCGGGGAACCTGATTCTCTGCCTCTGCCTCTCTCTCTCTCTCTCATAAATAAATAAAATCTTTAAAAAAAATAAAATAAAATACCCATAAAGCTACAGGAAAAAGCAATTAAAAAACAAAACAAAAAAACCCAAAGGGCTTAGATTTCCCTTACACCTGTTATGTCGTCCTCCTTCATCTAATTAAGGTAGCATCTGGGTCTGACTACATTTAACCTCTAGGAAGTGATGACCCAGTAGAATCCAGAGAACAAGAGTAACTATTTCTGAGTTTTAAAAGTCTAGAACTTGGGGCATAAACAGAAGATTTGGGAGGATACTCTAAGCAGTCTGAATGATTTTGTCTTATCTCCAAAAGCAGATAAACCTTTCTCCAGCTGGGGGAGGGTGGGGAAGAAGAGAAAGAAAATCCAAGAGAGTTTAGATGGGATCATATCCCTGAGAAAGGACCTGTGCCCTGCATTTCATGAAGGCCACCAAGTGGTGAGGGAAAATAAAAGAATTCACAACAGGGGACCTAAATCTTATGCAAACAAGGTAGCCAGGTCCCAGAGTTGTGGCTTTAGTAGGCATGACCCTGGGCTGTAAGACAGAAATGAATAGATGGGTCACTAGGGAACATGGCCTTATCTAGCTCTACTATACATCCACAGGTCCCAAGGGGTAGTGACATAGAGCACCATCATGGGCCTTCAGAGGGAGTGGAGAAATAACTAGAAGACAGTTGAACAAAGGAAGGCCTATGGATGAGGGTGAAGGATGTCGAAGTAGCAACTCCTGTAGGCAGAGAACCAGGAACAGACAGATTACGTACATCTCAGTGGAGGGTGGAGAAGCCAGGGCCAGCCTCTCTTGACAGAGAGCAGACTGCTATTTCAAGAGCTCCTGGAATATACATGCAACTTGGGGAGAAAAAGAACAAAGGGAAACTGAAATAGAAATTAGGCTATTTGAGAAATATCAAGGAATTTATATTTCTTGCATTCTTGCCACTGAAGTTAATCTCATGGGCTTCCTATCCTCTAGATGATCAATGGGGTAGCAAAGATCTTGAACCTGTTTAAAATTCTGGATGACTTGAGAAAGTTTTTGTTTATTTTATAAGCGTATATCATATACCCAGTAAAGAAAAATAAATAAATAAATGTCACTCTGGTTTGTCTCTAGTGGCCAATCTAGTGCCCAATGGCCAGTCCTCACAAAGCTTTTAGCAATCTCTCTTTTCGTTATAACTACTGCTTCTCCATTTGTACCAGAGACTGCTATCTTTGAGCCTGTTCAATATCCAATGCTGCTGTTGTTCTTTTATATCTTCAACTTTTTATTACGAATTTTTTCAAACAACCAGAAGAGTTGAAACACTAGTACAATGAAAACTGTAATTCATACCGCACAGATTTAACAACCTTCTGCTATTTTTGTTTTATATCTTTCCCTATATGAATACACACACATTTATTTTCTGAAATAAATTTCAGATAGCATTAATACTTTCACCCTTAAATTCTTCAAAATGACGGCCGCCTGTTCCGTAAGTATAATACCATTAACGTGCCTAAGAAAATCAACATCCTTGCTAGCATCTAATATTCAGTTCATATTCAGATTTCCCCATGTATGCCAAGGATGTCTTTTTGAGCTCTTGTTTTTCTCTAAAGAATTCAACCTAAGCTCATACATTGTATGTGCTGCCATCTTTTCAGTTTCTCTAGCAAATAGTTTCCTCCACATACCTATCTTTTTTTTTTATGACATTCTTTTTTTTTTTAAAAAAAAGTCTAGGCCATTTTATCCATAAAATGTTCCATATTCTGAATTTGCTTAATTGCTTCCTCATTGTGGAATGTAAAATGTCCCCGTATCTCTTGTATTTCCTATAAACTGAAATTTAGGTCTACAGCTTGATTAGTCAGGAAAATATTTCGACAAGAATAGGTCATCAGTGACATTGTATATTTCATGTTGCATCACATCAGGATTGACCAAATGTGAGGTTGGCTACTGTTTAATCCCCTGGTTAAGGTGTTTACAACCAGCTCTCTCTATGATAAGTCATTTGGGAGGTCATTTTACTTTTCCTAACTCTATTTGTCCTTCCTTCACTGCGTTGGTTCCTAACCTATTGCTTACCTCAAAGAAGTTATTTTATTTCCCTGAAACTTTTCCCCCCCATCTCCTAACTAAAAACAAACACAAGGTTATTGTAAGGGCTCAGTGAAGTAAAGGATGTGAAACAGTTTTGTAAACTGCAGAGTGTTTTGCAATTGTGAGCTATCCTTATTCTTGTAAAGAAATAGTTTCAGATGAAGCTCTGAGTAGCCTACTCATTCAGGGGAAGCAATGGTGTTCTGGTATCTGCTCAACAACCAGCCCTCCAAATAGAAAAGCCCTGCTGTTCAAATTTTGCCAGTTTCTGTGGTGTTAATACTCCTACCCTGACCAATTTCAAGCTACCAACTTGATGTCAACCAGGCTGCAAAATTCCAGAAAACTGAACAATCGTCTCTTTCGAGCGTGAACAAGTCAGTTCCACACACCACTGAGGGGACGATTGTGGAGGTAGGACTGCCAGATTCAGCAAATAAAAATACAGCCAATATTTGGGATATATGTATACTAAACAATTTTTTGTTGTATACCTGAATTCAAATTTAATCAGGTGTCCTGTATTTTATTTGGCAAACCCATGTGTTGGGCATGTGTGTATGCTTGCTTTCATGGGTGTGTGTGTGTGTTGGGGTATAAGTGAGGCACCTAAAAGGACAGATTTCCATATTCACCCTCCTCCCCCAACAACCTCAACCACAGAGGCTCTTCATGCATTTGGTGTGTCTGCATTTTTTTCTTCCCTTCTTTTCTTCATTTTCTTGGTTTTTTGTCAGAGAAATGTTATGCCAGAATTTCCTCAATTTATATTTGGCCTTAATACTAAGTCTTCAGGACAAAAAGGAGATTTTGAGGACAATTAAGAAGTTTATCTAAGTAATAAGATGAACAATTTTTTTAAATTCTAAATTGTTCCAAGAGGATTTCTACTTTGGCCAAACTCAACTCAAGCACTTTTGAAAACATATGCAAGTTAACAAAAGTCAATCATTATAAAAAATCTAGAAATGAGAATTTTCCTTAGTACATAAGAAAATGGTTAATATGAACTCTGGTAGTTTACAATAGCCCCCTTACAGATAGGCTTTATTGGCAATATTTAGGTGAAGCAGTTCATTTTAAGATTATGCACATGTAAAATAAGCCAAAGACCTGAGTATGTCTCCGACTGCCACACTGAGTGAGGTAGGATATACTCTGCCCAGATATTTATATTAAAGAATATATATGAAATATATTTATCTTTATGGGGGGAAGAATAGGAAGAAAAATTACTTTTGCTGTTGTTTTTGTGGTCTGAATGGGCTCATTCCCCCCAAGAAAACATGCATTTGATTATGTGGTTTACTAAGGCATTTGTATTAGTTTACTAGTCCTTGGTTACAAGACACCACAGACCAGGGGGCTTAAACAGTAGATCTATTTGCTCACAGTCCCGGGGACTAGAGAGCCAAGACGAAGGTGTCAGCAGCTGTGCTTTCTTCTGGGCCCCTCTCCTTGGCTTGCAGAGGGCCACCTTCTCCCTGTGGCCTCTGTGAGCTCCCATCTGGTGTCTCTCTGTATGCCCTAATCTCTTCTTCTAAGGACACCAGCCATAGTGGATTAGGGTCCACTTAACTTCATTTTATTTATTTATTTTTTAAAGATTTTATTTATTTATTTGAGAGAGAAAGAGTGAGAGAGAGAGGGAGAGCATGAGCAGGAGGAGGGGCAGAGGGAGAAGCAGACTCCCCACTGAGCAGCGAGTCTGACATGGGGCTCCATCCCAGGACCCCTAGGATCATGACGTGAGCTGAAGGCAGACGCTTAACCGACTGAGCCATCCAGTTGCCCCACTTAACTTCATTTTAATTAGTGGCTTCATTTTAACTTAATCACTTGTTTAAAGGCCCTATCTCCAAACATAGTCACATTCTGGAGTACTGGGGGTTAGGACCTCACAGTATGAATTTTGTCTGTGTTGGGGGGGGCGGGCAGGGGATGGGGGGCACACTATTCAGTCCATAACAGCACGCTTCCCTATAGTTATTCTAAGGAGATTAGAGTTATATATTTCTAATTCTTTCTTCCCAGGAAAAGAGTCAACAATTCAACAATTTTAGTCAACACAGCCCAGATGACACAAAGACCTCCAGTCACTTCCTGCCTTGCTCAAAAAACAGAGTCTATCATGCCCTAGAAGGCTTGACTCTGCCTGCCCTCCTCAACCCCCTCACCTCTCTGAGTCTGCGTCCCCTGCTCTCACCTGGTCTCTCTACTCCAGCGCTTGGGCCACTATGCAGGCCTCCCAGCTGAGGATCTGTGCACTGACACTCCCTCCGTGTGCAGTGTGCCCGCCCCCCACCCCATTCAGTTCTTCCACACTGAACTGTTACCTCCTCCTGAGAAGAACCCTGGCCAACTCTCTCAGAGATAGTCCCCTATCCTGGCCTTCCTTGCTTTATTTTTTTAATCAATATATTTAATATTTTACTTGCTGGTCCTAATATCTGTCCCTCCACAAGCACACATACTCGATCTCTGTCACTGCAGCCATTCCTTGTGGAACACTGCCTGGCAAGGAAATGAACGAAAGAAACGTTGAGGTTCGGTTTGGATTTATCTTCTTCCAAGTTCTCTTGTTCTTACTCTGGGGAGAAGATATACAAGCAGTAGTCAGGAGCACAAGCCTTGGAGGCAGAGAGAGTTAGTCAGGGACGGTCTACACCACCTGCCAAGGGCTGGTCTTGGGCTAGAGTCATCTGTATGAGCCTGAGGCAACTCAGAGAAAGTGAAATTAATTACCTTCTGAAAGGGGTGGTGAGGTGAAGTAGGTAAAATGGTCAGGCGGGTGATTAACATTCTGCAGTTCCAAATTCAAGTCTGGGCTCAGAGAGAGTGTTACAACCCATGAATGGGGACTGCTCTGGAAAGAAGGGGGTGGGGCTCTCATAAATGCTGCATGATGCCTGCGTTCAAATAGACCCTCTGTTTATGGTCCACGGGGTCATGTCATGCCCCCCCCGCCCCGCTTTCCCCCTTCATTACAGAGAGTACATCTCTGAAACCAGTTATCACAGAAAGTTACCACAACTTAGGAAGCTTCTTTGAGTTTTAAAGCTGAAAAGCTAGAAAAAAAATCAAGAATGATTCGTTGCTAGCTTTAATATCTTATCTTTGTTTTTTGTCACAAATATTTTGTTTTAAGGTTTTATTGTCCATTTTTTCCCTGCACTTTCAAAAGTTTCTTAGAGAACTGTATGAGTTGTAAGGGATCTTTAAATAATTTGGCCCAAGTAGTCCCCTCCTTATCCACAGCGGACGGGATCCAAGACCCCCGCGGATGCCTGAAACCACAGATAATAGGGAGCCCTGTAGATGCTGTTTTCTCCCACACGGCCACCCAGAGGAGAAAGTGTGATTTATCAATCAGGCACGGTAAGAGATTCACAACAATAACTGATAATACAACAATATACCGGAATAGAAGTGATGGAGTGTGGTCCCTCCCTCCCTCTCAAAGTGTCTCCCTGCACCGCGCTCAGGCTTCTCATGAAGACAGGACATGACAAAATGCCCACGTGGGAAGGTGAGGTGAGGTGCGTGGGCATTTGAGGTAGGGATAGGCTACTACTGACCTCTGCCATGACGTGAAGGGCGCAGGCCATGCGAAGCAGCCATGGGATGCTACTGAGTTCTGTCCTGAGGTGACTGAAGTAGGCATGGTGACACAGGCTAGGCTACTGAGGACCTCTCAGGTGAGGTGAGCGACTCAGGATAAGCTACTGCGGACCTCTGACGTGAGGTGGGTGACGTAGGCGTGGAGACGCAGGCGTGGGACGCAGGCTACACTACCACTGACCTCTGACGTGAGGTGGGTGACGTAGGCGTGGGACGCAGGCTACACCACCGCGGCCCTCTGACGTGAGGTGAGTGACGTAGGCGTGGGACGCAGGCTACACTACCGCTGACCTCTGACGTGAGGTCGGAAGGAGGTCCGCGGGCTTCCACACCCCACACCAGGATCTGGGAGAGCTGAAGGCTCCACGGACTGAAAGCACAGACCCGGAAACCATTGAGGGGCCGGGACTGCCCGCTGTCCTCCGTTCTTAGGCGTTCCAGAGAGCGTCCCAGACTGAGCCTGCTGCAGACCCCCACGGCTGTGGAAGAGCCTGGAGGCAGAGCTGAGAGGCAGGGACTAGGCACTGCCTGCCACGCGCCCCGGGGCAGGTAGGTGTTCTTTGTTGAGGAAACTGAGGCTGGGCCGAGGCGGGGTGAAGTGCAAGATGGCAGAGGCTCCTGCCTTCCAGGGGATGTCTTTCCGTCACACTGTTGCCAGTCGGCCCTGTGGAGCGCTGCGAGCGGCTGAGAGCTCCCCCAGACGAGGAGGCTTGCTGCTCAGCGCGCCGGGGGAGTGAGGGGCAGGTAGGGGCTAAGAGGGGCTTCCAGAAGGTTCCTCAGGATGTAAACCCACTCGCCTTCGCGAGACCACATTCGAATTTAGAAGCTAACCAGCTGCCACCGTCTATTTTGGGAGAACACAACTCACAGGGGACGCACCGGCTCCACTCACAGCGCCGAGGACGGAAGCACCATTCTCCGAGGCTTTTATACTTCCTCTGAATGAGGAAGTGCTTATAATCTCACCTCTTAAATGACATTTTAGGGCCTCACAAACCAGGGCAAAGGAAGGGACGGAGTCAGCACTAATTTCATAAACTATCTGTAAGGGAATTAATTGCAACCTGCCTGATTTTTCTTTCAGAAAGAAGTTGTAAAGGAATCCCATAAATTTTTGAAGGAGGAATAAATTCTTTCACAAAAGGGGTGAGAACTGTAGTAAAGTGTTAAAATAGCACAAATTAAAGTTGACTGGAATCTCCTGTAAAATCGAACCAAGCCAAAGGGTAGTAAATATCACCCTGAAGAAAAAAAAATCAGTCTTTCCAGCAATAAAACGGATTAAAATATTACATTTAAATGTACACGGGAAAGGCGTTCTGAGTCAAGATACACAAAAATTATATATATCAAGCGACAGTATTTTGGGTTGAGTTTAATATGTTTTCGCAAACTTAACTCTCAAAAGGGAAACGATATTTTTTGTTTTTTTTCCCTAAATAAGCTGATGCATCCTGAAAAATATAGTTATATCAAGATTTTACCTCAAAAGTAGGGTCACCTTAACCGGAGACCATATGAAATAGAAAATAGTTTTTAATATTTTTGGTGTCAGTATATAAATAGTGCCATGTGAATATAGAACTAGTGTCATTTCTCAACTTTTTTAATGAGGCTTCCCTGTATCATATTTTTCTCTCAACTTCTCAGTTATGTCTTTTCTACATAATCACTGAGTCGTTAGGAAAACAAAGTAACTTTGACTCTATCCAAGGACAATTATCATCTTCACATCTCCATTGCCAAGAGTTGCACCGTGCTTCTAGCAGTTTCACTCAGATGTACTTGTCAATTGGAAATCTTTACAAAATTGAAGCTGCAGAAGTGATATTTATAATGCATTCTCAAATCAGGTTGCTTCGAGATCAGTTGTTTTGTTCGTATTTAGGGCATTCTTCTCTCTGCGTTTTGTGAACAGTTAAGATTCAATTAAATCTTCATGAAACGTTGATAATCTAATCCTCACTGTAATATAGATACCAGGAGCATTCTTTGGGATCATAAACCTGAATATGAGCCTTACCTCTGCCACTAATGAGCACGTTACTCTATTTCTCTGCATCTCAGTGTCCCCATCTATAAAATGGGGACAAGACATGTACTCATAAAGATGTTGAAAAAAAATTACATTAGTTAATGCGTGTGAAGCATTTGCAGCAATAGTGAAAAATAGAAAAATGCTAATAAATTTTTACTGTGACAGTGGTTATGAATATTATTTTCTGTATACCAATAACTGATTTAGATAAGTCAGTAATATCTTTAGGCCCCAACAATCTCATTTTAACAAGATATAGTGGTTGGGCTAAGTTGTCAGTAATGCCCTTTCTAGCCCTAAAAGCTAATAATTCTATGATTGTAAGGCAAGTTATATATGGTCTGTTACATAATTTCTCTTCAGTTATCTGCACAGGGTACCCTCCCCACTATTAAAAATAATGTGTGATAGAAGTGATCTAAAATAGTGGAAAGTGCATTCAGAGAATTTAGAGGGAGATGTGCATGGCTTAGACTCAAGCTGGGTAGTAGCTAGCTTTGTCATTTTGTCAAGTTATATGGACGTGGCATATGATTCTCTATTACAGGTGCACTGGAAGAAGTGCCAGCTTATTATCAAACAAAAAGTGAACAACATAATGATTTTAACAGCTTTCACAGACTTTTCATGGGGTTCCAGCAATCCTTGTATGCAACAAATTTGTATATACTTTAGCACATTGGGGGCTAAGGTCAGCACATACAATGTTACTAATTAGGTTTAAAGTACAAGAGCTAATGCAAATGATCAGTTTTACCACATTCCTCCCAGAAAAACGTCTCATTCCCTTCAAACTTAATAAGGGAAGAGAAAAAGAGATGTCCCAGAGAGTCTTTCAGCACTTGGAGAAAAATACAAGGCACAAGTTATGTAACCTTCGGCAAGCTCTTTGGCTAAGTTTACAACATTTGGTAAAACCTCTGATTTGCATGTGCTTTCTTTGGATTTTTAAGTCTGTCCAGTTTTGCCTGGTTTTGGAGCATCATCTTTGGAGGGATGTCAAACAGTTCTTTTGAAATTCTGACTAGTTCCACCAACCGACTCTGATGGGTTGGACCTGTACTTTCACACCTACCTTCGTTTTTCAAATAAAACGCCCTAGTGAAAGCTGTAGGGATTTATGATGAGTGAACTAAAGATTTTCTTTCTCTGTTTCCTTTGACCCAACGTTTGAGAGCACTAAGTGATGTGGTTAGCTGTGAGTGTGGGTTGGCATCCATAAAAATATTTTATACCCTAAAGTAGGCAAAGTCTCTGACTGTGGTATGATAGAACCCTCAGTGAAATGTATTTTGGCAACATTGTTATTTTTGTAGTGTTTAGTATTGTTTATTGTAGCCTGCTCTTTTGGTCGATTTTTTATATTTATGTCTTTGTGTCCTGTGATGACTTAAACGTATATATCTTCCTTTGAGATTGCCAAGAGTTGTGCACTGAAGAGGTATTTACTGATAATTCATTCATTAATAAAATACAGAGTTCTTTCATAAACTCTCCTGGACAAACTGATGAGAGTAAAAAACTCTTTTTCTCTGAATATAAAATAAAACGGCATTCATTTGTGTTTAGATAGACCGAAAAAACCCTGGGTATTTCATTCCATCTTAAACCTGTTTCCTTATAGTACCTATTTTATTTAAAACAATTGAGTACTTAGAGAAGTGAAGTAAACCTATACTCTTTATAGGTCAATTAGTCCATTATAACTTTTTGTAAAATCTTATAATTATCTCAGTCATATTAATTTATCTGGATAAACATACATCTTTAATAGCTAAAAGTATTCTTAAAGATAGATATTATAATACTGAGTTTTTCAGATTTGTGCATTGTTACTTTGAAATCTAAAAGTATATTGGATGTATTGTTAACAGTATTCACAGTATCCTATTCAAGTGTGTTCTTGAATAAGATCTTATAGTACTTGGTGTCCATATGTCATAATGGATCAGTACAAAATAAGAGTGATTTATCCAAAAGTACTACTAGCTTGGGAGTGACAAAATAATATTTTATAAATATATTCTACATAGAATTTTTAAAATAAATGCAGATCATTTCAATAAGCCCAATACGTTTTTATTGATCCTTTTCCCATGCAAATGTTTTTGAGGAGCTTCCTGTTTATCTTTGGGACTGCAGTATATGGCAAGTCTGTCCTGGAGTGTCTGGAAAGTTCATCATGCTCTAGATCCCCATGTTTCCATCTGTCTGAACAAAAGTAGCCTGTCCTCTGTCCCATTCCCTTAGTCACCCGTCCTGCTAAAGTCGTTATGGGTGACACATTATACTCATAAATAACCCATTTTTACATATTTTTGAAGTTAATGCTTTCATGTAAGAAGTGGGAAGAAGTTTCAGACTTTTTTCAGGTCAGTTGAAAAGAGAGCTTTGAGCAGGTAAGCTGGTTTATTATTTTTTGAGTCATATTCTATTATGCTGCTACTTGCCATTTATTACGCATTGATCTACTCTGGAGAGAACTGACGTAAATATGTGTAGAGGGTAGGATAATTTTCCAGGATTTCTTGGCCACTCTGCCCAACTAATGGATGTTTGAATAACAGAAGAGACACATCACATGGAGTTTGGACTTGGCCCATGTTTGTACAAGGGTTTCTGTGTTTCAGGGAGGAAAAGAATGATGTATACATGGCTGGCACTTTAAAGAAACACCAGCCTGTCTAGCCAGTCATTAGTGAGGTATGCCGTTGAATTAGTGGAAGACTTCCAGGTATGCACTGGCCTGTCCTTGGGTAAGCAATAAATCAAGCCCTAACCCTAGGCCAGGCAGTGCCCAGACAGCAAGAAGGTACTGCATGTTATCTTCTCCATAGGATCTGATTTGTATACAAATTTAAAAAGACATATACAGAGGTAACTAATTTCAATCTTTCTTTTTCTTTTTTTTTAATGTTTCTAAATTTAAAAAAATATACATTTTTTAAATTTCAGTCTTTCTGAAATTTTGAGAGGATAAGGGTATATTTTAAAAAATGAAAAAACAAAACTGAACTTGAAAAGCAAGTAGGACATTAGGAACAAAGAAAGCCCTGCAAAGTAGCACAGACTTAGTTATTACAGATCTCACATTCTGTTTTAGGCTCCACCACTGTGATGATGCAAATGTATCCGTGAATATTCAGCACCCCACTTTCTCTGTAATTCTCCTCCTCCTACCTCAGAGCAGCTTTTCCTTCTTCCTGTGTTTTTAAGGCCATTGCTCTCAAATAGCGAAATGTTGTCTTAAAATAGTTCTCATCTTAGCAGACTGGTTGTTGAAATAATTAAGTGTTGTCCAGACAAAGACAATCAAAATGTATAGGAATCATCTCTGATCCTGGGATTGAGTCTCTGGTTTAAACACATCAGGCTTTCCTTAGAAAGGAAAGGGCTTTCTGAAGAGTTTCTAAGTTTATATTAAAGATTTAAAAACTACACTGGCAAGTACACAAAATTCAACACATTCCAGTTTTTGTCTTCACCTTGTACAGTCTCACATGGCATTGCTCATCACATCACCCTTTTATCCCTGTCAAGTGCGTCTTCCTGGTTTCTCCTGATAAACCACCTTCTACTTTTGTTTTCATTCTCCTCTATCCTAGGCCCTACTTTCTTCAGTTAAACCCAGCCCAAAGGCCATAAAAGCTTTCTTGATAGTCATTGCACTCAAAATGTCTGTGCTCACATGGTCTAGCCCATGAAGTTCAGTACTTGTCAATGGAATGCTCTGTAATAATCTAACAGTACCTAATGGTGTGCTATTTATATTAAAGGCACTGTTGAGGTGCTAAACAAATGTTATTCAATCCCCCCCACGAATCATACAATGCAGACTTTTTTTTAGAAAAGGAGGGGCAGGGGTGCCTGGGTGGCTCAGTCGTTAAGTGTCTGCCTTCGGCCCAGGTCATGATCCTGGGGTCCTGGGATTGGCCCCACATCGGGCTCCCTGCTCTGCGGGAAACCTGCTTCTCCCTCTCCCACTCCCCCTGCTTGAATTTCCTCTCTCACTGTCTCTCTCTCTGTCAAATAAATAAAATCTTAAAAAAAAAAAAAAATGAAAAGGAGGGGTAGAGACTGGGACCCTGCCCAGCAATCAAAGACATGACTGTGGTCTTGCCACCATGTTCCTCTGTGAAGACTCTCATCCTTTGTAAGTATTAGATCTTCCATAGTATCCAGCAGAAAGTTGTGTGTGTGTGTGTGTGTGTGTGTTTTATCACTAAATAGCAACCAATTTAACGTCAAAATTAAAGACCAATTATACTTAGGTGTATATAGTCTTATATTATATTACAATTATGTTGAAATCTGGAAGGAAAAGGGAAAGAGTAGCCACAGGGGTATACCTAAATCCTTTATATCATCGCATTTATGTGATATCTGAGAGTTCCAGAAGAGCCAAGAGGTGAACATTTGGATTTCAGGCATTGCTACTTCAGCTTACATTGTTGATACAACTTTTACATTAATTTAAAACGTTTCCTTTCACCTTGGCAAGAACCCAGAATGGTGCAGAATGGAGAAAAAAACAGAAATGATGAGAAAATCATTACATGCCCAACCACATGAGAACAATTGCTCTAGGACCTGATATAGTGAGAAGGATGCTATAAATCATGAATCACGAGGTAAAAGCTTCCAAGTTCAGCAGCCAACCACAGAAAACTGCATGTAAACCAGTTAGCCCTTGAGAGAGACACACAATCCACAAATGCACAGCATGCATTTTTTAACCACTTACCTGGGAACAAGAGAGAGTAATTGCAAAAAATGAGATCATGAAAGTGCTTACCCCAGAACCATATCAGGAGATGCTGGCAAAGTGCTAACTGCGCCAAGAATTAAAAAAAAAAAAAGTGGGTGATTTCATGTCCCAGATGAATATCCAATCACTGACTAGCTTAAAAATAATTTTCTTGCCCACTGTAAGTCCAGTGGTATTTTCAGTGCTGCAACAGTATAAAGACAGAGCAACAGAAAGCAATATTTCTTGTTTTCTTTCATCCTTTATTCTCTTCCACCCTATGTGTGCTCACTGCTCCGAGGCCAAAGACATGTCTGTAGCAAAGATGTGGGCTGTGTATGGAAGGTTTTTGGCGAGTCTGTTCTATGCAGATATTTTTCAGGTTGATGATCAAAGACTTTTGTGAAATGCAAGGGATCAAAACTTTTGACTGTACTTTGTATTTTGAATGCAGTATCGAGTTTATTAGAAAACTAATGAATAGTGAAGTACCGATACGTTAACAAGAAAAAGAACACAACTTACTATTGTTATCAGCATAGCAATTGCTACCCTAAAATCTCCTTCCCTGACTCCCATCCATACAAACCCAGTAAAACTTAAAGGATGACTTGATTCATACTTCTCTTTTCTTTAAAAAATATTTAAATATTTTAAAATACAGTTGAATTACATTTTCTAAAGCTTTTTACTTTTTGGTTTGACAAAAGTTCACACTTGGAATAGGCAGTTGTAGGTCATTTACAAATACTGTCCAAAAGGACATGTCCAAGAGTTGTAGAGCTGTCAATAGTAGTTACATAGGTATACATTGTGAATAAAAAAATGAAGCACAGGGTGTTATATGTAAACAATGAATCATGGAACACTACATCAAAAACTAATGATGTATGGTGATTAACATAACATAATAAAAAAAAGTAAAAAAATGGGAATTAGGTAAAAGAAAAATGGGTCTATGAATTAGCTAAAATACACACAGTATTGTAGTGAGCTTTTTATGTTGTTTAAAACTTAACAAAATTTGCCTCTTAGTATTTGTCTGTGATAATGAGTTTTGTTCAGCTACTTGCTCTGTACATAGCACTGAGCACAGGAAGTAGGAATTAAATACATATCCTAAGGGTTCATAAACTGTAATATAGTTTCACTTTTAATTCCACTTTCATTTAGACAAAGTAGTCCTTTGATTAGCAACTGATTCTGCATGGGAAAATTCTTTACATACAGTTTACCACAAGAGAAAATGGCAAAACACTTTAAAAATTTTTTTGTATAAATTTTTGTGTAGAACAAATTATATTTTAAGGCACTTACGAAAGATTTAAAATATGATTGTGTATTCTAAGGGTCTTTTTGTTGTTGTTGTTTTGGAACCATACCACAAGAGAAGTTTTAGAAGCAATTAATTTCTTGAGGGAATAAGTAAATATAGCTACGTTTAAGAAAAATTCTAATATAAATACAGGCTGCCTCTTTAGAAGTAGATTATTTTGATAAAGTTCATTTATAAGTTAATCGTTTGAAAGTGCACATGCTTAGAGATAGCGAAATTGAAAAAATTTGCTAAATTTGGCACATTAGAACTACAAAATAGTGAAAAAGACATTCTTAAAGTACCATTAGAGCACTTATTTCCTAAGTCATGAACTCATTAGTTATTCCAAGTAGTAGTGCTCCATAAATATATATATATATATTTTAAAGATTTTATTTATTTATTTGACAGAGAGAGCAAGAGCAGGAACACAAGCAGGGGGAGTGGGAGAGGGAGAAGCAGGCTTCCCGCAGAGCAGGGAGCCCAATGTAGGGCTTGATCCCTGGACCCTAGGACCCTGACCTGAGCCAAAGGCAGACGCTTAACGACTGAGCCACCCAGGTGCCCCTATATTTTTAAATTTATGTCAAGAGGATTGTTAAAAAAAAAAAGTCTAAAAATAATATCTACACAGTGGTCATATTTATGGGAAAATGGTAAGTCAAGATAAAACCATATATATATATTTATATGCATAAATAAATGTGTGACACATTAACATGTCAACATATTAATTTTTTGGTTTCTCTATATTTCTCTTTCTCTTGGTTTGAACCCTAAGGGCACTCTTAGTCCATGGGGAAGCAGAAGCAGAAATTTAAAGAAAGTGCTGACCTAAGTCTAAGATGGAAAGATTTTGCTTCAGGCTCCAAGATGTCAAGAGACAATTTTTCTGTTCATAAGACTAGTGAAAACAGGTCCAGAGAGAAAGGAACAGATAGACTAGGGTCCTCACTGGAGAAGAGGAAGCTTCTTTTTTTTTTTTTTTTTTTTTAAGATTTTATTTATTTATTTGACAGAGAGAGAGATAGCGAGAGCAGGAACACAAGCAGGGGGAGTGGGAGAGGGAGAAGCAGGCCTCCTGCCGAGCAGGGAGCCCGATGTGGGACTCGATCCCAGGACCCTGGGATCATGACCTGAGCCGAAGGCAGACGTGTAACGACTGAGCCACCCAGGCGCCCCAGAGGAAGCTTCTTGATAGGACCAGGGAGTAAGGTGGAGGGGCCTTGGGCTGCTCTTTTGTTAGTGTAGACAACAGATCCCTGCCATCCATCCCCTGGGACATTTGTAAGTCCCTCAGCACAGGGTTGGAGAATTGGATACCATGACCAGAACACAAGTGTCCAGAGTCAGTTAGGAATTTTCTAAATATTTGAGGCAATGGAAAAATGCTTGGGAAAGACCTATAGGAAGTATATGAAAGGGATAATCTTTATGTCTGGGGCCATTTGTAGAATTGGAGGAGGTGGGAGCCAAGGAGATGTTTTGCATACTCTCTGGTTTAAAGGTTTTACAACAAGAAAGTATTCGTTTAATGTTTTGTGTAATTCAAATAATTTTAAGTCATTGATTTGATTTTAAAAAAGAGAAATTGTAATAAAATACTTTAAATTTTTCTTGACAGCTGATGATTTTTAAAAAGAGGAAGTTTAAAAAGTGTTACTGGCTGAATGTCTGTATCTCCCCCCAAATTCATATATTGAAATCCTAACCCCCAGTGTGATGGCATAAGGAGGTGGAGCCTTGAGGGGTATTGAGGTCATGAGAGTGGGGGCCTTAATGAGTGGTATTGGTGCCCCTATAAAAGAGAGCCCACAGAGCTCTCTCATGCGGGTCACCACTGAGGGCATAGCAGGAGGACAGTGCTGTATGAACTCTAGAGCACACAGGCTCTACCCCGACACTGCATCTCCCAGCTCCTTGATCTTGGACCGTGAGAAATAAATTTCTGTTGCTTATACACCACCAGTCTGCGGTACTTTGTTATAGCAGCTCGAACAGAATAAAATAGGAAGCAAATGAAAATTTTAACTGAGACTGTAAATGGGTCTTCTGAGTATTCGCAAGAGATTTACAAGTTGTGTTAGTCATGTCTAATTTCATGTCAGAATACAGTATTTTCATTTTACATGGTAATATCTCTAATCATTTATTATAACAATCTATTAGATGTGATTTAGGTTGATTTGAGAGGGATGGAAAGAGAACCAAAACAGGAAAAGAAAGGGGAAATGCGAAGGGACTAAAAAGGATATGTATAGGTAGTGGCTGCCATTTATTGGCATTTATTGATCACTCTCTGTATGCCAGCTCTTCATTTTAGCGCTTTACATAAATTATATAATTAAGTCTTCAAAACAACTTTAAGAGATGGGTGTTATTATTACTCCATTTTACAAATGAGGCAATTGAGGGACAAAAACACTAAGCAACTTGTCCAAGGCCACAGAGCTGGAGGGGGTGAAGCAGAGAAGTGAACCTTGAAAGTCTAGCTCTAGATGTGAACTGCCAGCCAACATATCAGATTTCCTCCTTCAGTGTATGTAATAAAAATTAGCATAGAGGACATTAACTAAGGCTGGGGATGGAAAGACAGAAGCGAGTGGAATATATACAAGAAATGGTATGATAGGGAATCGATTCTGGATCAGCCTGTTTCTTTAATTACCACTAGGTGGCAGTGGTGGCTCAGGACGCCTTAATTATTTTTGGGCGCATGAGGGTTAAAACCATAGGCCTTAGGGTGATGTGGAAAGAGAAACTATAAAACCTCATTCAATGGTATGAGATGTTCATAGATCAGATGTGACCCCTAAAGGGGTCTTTTTGACTCCAGCTTAAGACAGCATGGAATATTATCTATTAATATTCTCATTAATTCCTTCTATCAACCTCAAAATTTGTCATTACAATTAATATCAATGTCTTGATAAAGATAGAATCCTGGGGTTGGGGGAAGATGGCGGAGGAGAAGGGGACCCTATTTCAGCTGGTCCCCGGAATTGAGCTGGATATCTACCAGACCACTCTGAGCACCCACGAAACCAGCCTGAAGATGTAAGAAGATCTGGATCTCTACAAACAGAATATCGCAGGCAGTTGGTTTTGAGGTATGAAGCGGAGAGCCGTGATTCTGCGGGCAGATATCCGAGGATAAACAGCAGCTGGAGGGTGCCTGGCTGTGGGGGTCCTACACCGCCGGTGAGTGACAGCCTCGCGCGCTGCGGACGGGCACAGACTCGCAGACCGGTAGCGTCGGGGAAAGGACTTTAGGGCAGCCCCTGGGGTGGAAACCCAGAGCGGTGGGGTCACGCGCACGTGAACTGCAGCCCCCCCGGACGGAAACCTGGAGCGGCAGAGTTGCGTGCACATGAACTGCAGCCCCCAGGATGGAAACCCAGAGTGCCGGGGTCGCGCCAGTGAACTGCAGCCTCTGGGATGGAAACCCAGAGCGACGGAGTCGTGTGCACGCGAACTGCAGCCCCCGGGACAGAAACCCGGAGCGGCGGAGTCGCGCGCTCGTGAACTGGGAGCGGCTGGTGGTTTTAGAAGCGCAAAGGGCAGAGACTGGAGAGTCCTGGAGGCAGGACTGGGAGCGCTATGGAGAGGTGCACAACCCAGGACGCTGCAGATTATAGCAGCACGGACAGAAACGGAGACAGTGTGGCCTGGAGGGCTCACTGAAGAACAGACTGCGGTCTCTCTGCTCTGAGGCAGAGGGTTGGAAACGGTCTTTTCTGCTCTGACTCACGGGAGAGACGCAGAAAGTCGCCAGGGAAAGGCGCCAGAGAACAAAAGCCCCAAAGACTGATTCCCACTGAGCCCATCCCCCACCACAGGGGTGCACGGCAACTCCACCCAAACAGGGTTGCCTGAGTAACAGCACGGCAGGCCCCTCCTGCAGAAGACAGGCTAGGAAAACAAGAGGCCAGCAGCCCTAAGGTCCCAAGAAAACAGGTGCATCTTGCTTGGGTTCTGGTCAATAATTTGGACTCTATACATTCCCTCAAACACCCATCAACAGAATGACTAGGAGGAGGAGCCCCCAGAATAGAAGACTCAGAGATTATGACTTATGCTGCAGATTTACAAATGGATGCACATATAACCAAGATGTCGGAGATGGAATTCAGGCTAGCAATTGTGAAGACAATGGCTAGAATGGAGAAATCAATTAATGGCAACATAGAGTCTCTAAGGGCAGAAATAAAAGGTGAATTGGCAGAATTTAAAAATGCTATCAAAGAGATCCAATCCAATCTAGATAATCTAACAGCTAGGGTAACTGAGACAGAAGAGAGAATAAGCGATCTGGAAGACAGTATAATAGATAAAAAGGGAAAAGAGGAGGCCAGGGAAAAACAACTCAGAATCCATGAAAATAGAATCAGAGAAATAAGTGACACCATGAGGCGTTCCAATGTCAGAATAATTGGAATCCCGGAGGGAGTGGAGAGAGAGAGAGGACTAGAAGATGTATTTGAGCAAATCATAGCTGAGAACTTCCCTAATCTGGGGAATGAAATAAACATTCGAGTCCTAGAGGCAGAGAGGACCACTCCTAAGATCAAGGAAAACAAGCCAACACCCCGGCATGTAATAGTAAAACTTGCAAATCTTAGAACCAAGGAAACCATCTTAAGGGCAGTTAGGGGGAAGAGATTCCTTATGTACAGAGGGAGGAACATCAGAATAACATCAGACCTATCCACAGAGACCTGGCAAGCCAGAAAGGCCCGGCAAGACATATTCAGAGTACTAAATGAGAAGAACATGCAGCCAAGAATACTTTATCCGGCAAGGCTTTCATTTAGAGTGGATGGAGAGATGCAGAGCTTCCACGACCGGCAGAAGTTGAAAGAATATGTGACCACTAAGCCGGCCCTGCAAGAAATATTAAGGGGAGTTCTATAAAAGGAGAAAGACCCCAAGAGTGATCTACAACAGAAATTTACAGGGACAATCTATAAAAACAACGTCTTCACAGGCAACATGATGACAATTAATTCATATCTTTCAATAATCACTCTCAACGTGAATGGCCTAAACGCTCCCATAAAACAGCACAGGGTTGCAGATTGGATAAAAAGACAGGACCCATCCATATGCTGTCTATAAGAGACTCATTTTGAACCTAAAGATACATCCAGACTGAAAGTGAAGGGATGGAGATCCATCTTCCATGCCAGCGGACCTCAAAAGAAAGCTGGGGTAGCAATTCTTATATCAGACAAATTAGATTTTAAACTAAAGTCTGTAATAAGAGACACAGAAGGACACTATATCATTCTTAAAGGGTCTATCCAACAAGATCTAACAATTGTAAATATCTATGCCCTCAACATGGGAGCAGCCATATACATAAGCCACTTGTTAACCAAAATAAAGAGTCATATTGATAACAATACATTAATTGTAGGAGACCTCAATACTCCACTCTCAGCAATGGACAGATCATCTAAGCAGAAAATCAACAAGGAAACAAGAGCTTTGAATGATACATTGGACCAGATGGACCTCATAGATATTTACAGAACATTCCACCCTAAAGCAACAGAATACTCATTCTTCTTGAGTGCACATGGAACTTTCTCCAGAATAGACCATATACTGGGTCACAAATCAGGTCTCAACCAATACCAAAAGATTGAGATTATTCCCTGCATATTCTAAGACCACAATGCTCTAAAACTGGAACTCAATCACAAGAAAAAATTTGGCAGAAATTCAAACACTTGGAAGCTAAAGACCACTCTGCTCAAGAATGTTTGGGTCAACCAAGAAATCAAAGAAGAACTTAAACAATTCATGGAAATCAATGAGAACGAAAACACATCAGTCCAAAACCTATGGGATACTGCAAAGGCGGTCCTAAGGGGGAAATACATAGCCATGCAAGCCTCACTCAAAAAAATACAAAAATCCCGAATTCACCAACTAACTCTACACCTTAAAGAACTAGAGAAAAAGCAACAAATGACGCCTAAGCCACACATTAGAAGAGAAATAATTAAAATTAGAGCAGAAATCAATGAATTAGAAACCAGAAACACAGTAGATCAGATCAACGAAACTAGAAGTTGGTTCTTTGAAAGAATTAATAAGATTGATAAACCACTGGCCAGACTTATCCAAAAGAAGAGAGAAAGGACCCAAATTAATAAAATTATGAATGAAAGGGGAGATATCACGACTAACACCAAGGAAATAGAAACAATTATTAGAAATTATTATCAACAACTATATGCCAATAAACTGAGCAATCTGGATGAAATAGAGGCCTTCCTGGAAACCTATAAGCTGCCAAGACTGAAACAGGAAGAAATTGACAACCTGAATAGGCCAATAACCAGTAACGAGATTGAAGCAGTGATCAAAAACCTCCCAAAAAACAAGAGTCCAGGACCTGATGGATTCCCTGGGGAATTCTACCAAACATTCAAAGAAGAAATAATACCTATTCTACTGAAGCTGTTTCAAAAAATAGAAACAGAAGGAAAACTTCCAAACTCATTCTATGAGGCCAGCATTACCTTAATCCCCAAACCAGGCAAAGACCCCATCAAAAAGGAGAATTTCAGACCGATATCCCTGATGAATATGGATTCCAAAATCCTCAACAAAATCCTAGCTAATAGGATCCAACAATACATTGAAAGGATCATCCACCACGACCAAATGGGGTTTATCCCCGGGATGCAAGGGTGGTTCAACATTCGCAAATCAATCAATGTGATAGAACGCATTAATAAGAGGAGGGAGAAGAACCATATGGTCCTCTCAATTGATGCAGAAAAAGCATTTGACAAAATACAACATCCTTTCCTGATTAAAACTCTCCAGAGTATAGGGATAGAGGGAACATTCCTCAAGCTCATAAAATCCATCTATGACAAACTCACAGTAAATATCATCCTCAATGGGGAAAAGCTGAGAGCCTTTCCCTTAAGATCAGGAACACGTCAAGGGTGCCCACTCTCACCACTGTTGTTCAACATAGTACTAGAAGTCCTAGCAACAGCAATCAGACAACAAAAAGAAATAAAAGGTATTCAAATTGGCAAAGAAGAAGTCAAACTCTCTTTTCGCAGACGACATGATACTTTATGTGGAAAACCCAAAAGACTCCACCCCCAAATTACTAGAACTCATCCAGCAATTCAGTAATGTGGCAGGATACAAAATCAATGCACAGAAATCAGTTGCTTTCTTATACACTAACAACGCAACTGTAGAAAGAGAAATTAGAGAAACGATTCCATTTACAATAGCACCAAAAACCATAAGATACCTCGGAATAAACCTAACCAAAGAGGTAAAGGATCTATACTCTAGGAACTACAAAACACTCATGAAAGAAATTGAAGAAGACACAAAAAGATGGAAAAATATTCCATGCTCATGGATCGGAAGAATAAACATTGTTAAAATGTCTATGCTACCCAGAGCAATCTATACCTTCAATGCCATCCCGATCGAAATTCCAATGACATTTTTCAAAATGCTGGAACAAACAATCCTAAAATTTGTATGGAATCAGAAAAGATCCCGAATCACCAAGGATATGTTGAAAAAGAAAAACAAAGCTGGGGGCATCACGTTGCCCAGTTTCAAGCTATATTACAAAGCTGTGATCACCAAGACAGCATGGTACTGGCACAAAAACAGACATACAGATCAATGGAACAGAATAGAGAACCCAGATATGGACCCTCAACTCTATGGTCAAATAATCTTTGACAAAGCAGGAAAAAACATGCAATGGAAAAAAGACAGTCTGTTCAATAAATGGTGCTGGGAAAATTGGACAGCCACATGCAGAAGAATGAAACTCGACCATTCTCTAACACCATTCACAAAGATAAACTCAAAGTGGATGAAAGACCTCAATGTGAGACAGGAATCCATCAAAATCCTAGAGGAGAACATAGGCAATAACCTCTTTGACATCGCCCACAGCAACTTCTTTCAAGATACATCTCCAAAAGCTAGTGAAACAAAAGCAAAAATGAACTTTTGGGACTTCATCAAGATAAAAAGCTTCTGCACAGCAAAGGAAACAGTCAACAAAACAAAGAGGCAACCCACAGAATGGGAGAAGATATTTGCAAATGACACTACAGATAAAGGGCTGGTATCCAAAATCTATAAAGAACTTCTCAAACTCAATACCCACAAAACAAATAATCAAGTCAAAAAGTGGGCAGAAGATATGAAAAGACACTTCTCTGAAGAAGACATACAAATGGCTAACAGACACATGAAAAAAATGTTCATCATCATTAGGCATCAGGGAAATCCAAATCAAAACCACACTGAGATACCACCTTACACCAGTTAAATGGCAAAAATGGACAGGGCAAGAAACAACAAATGTTGGAGAGGTTGTGGAGAAAGGGGAACCCTCTTACACTGTTGGTGGGAATGCAAGTTGGTACAGCCGCTTTGAAAAACAGTGTGGAGGTTCCTCAAAAATTTAAAAATAGAGCTACCCTATGACCCAGCAGTTGCACTACTGGGTATTTACCTCAAAGACACAGATGTAGTGAAAAGAAGGGCCATATGCACCCCAGTGTTCATAGCAGCAATGTCTGCAATAGCCAAACTGTGGAAAGAGCCGAGATGCCCTTCAACAGATGAATAGATAAAGAAGATGTGGTCCATATATACAATGGAATATTACTCAGCCATCAGAAAAGATGAATACCCAACTTTTACATCAACATGGATGGGACTGGAGGAGATTATGCTAATTGAAATAAGTCAAGCAGAGAAAGTCAATTATCATATGGTTTCACTTATTTGTGGAACATAAGGAATAACATGGAGGACATTAGGAGAAGGAAGGGAAAAATGGGGGGGGATTGGAGGGAGAGATGAACCATGAGAGACTATGGACCTGAGAAACAAACAGGGTTTTAGAGGGGAAGGGGGGGGCGCCTGGGTGGCTCAGTCGTTAAGCGTCTGCCTTCGGCTCAGGTCATGATCCCAGGGTCCTGGGATCGAGCCCCGCATCGGGCTCCCTGCTCTGTGGGAAGCCTGCTTCTCTCTCTCCCACTCCCCCTGCTTGTGTTCCCTCTCTCGCTGTGTCTCTCTCTGTCAAATAAATAAATAAAAAATCTTAAAAAAAAAAAATAGAGGGGAAGGGGGAGGGGGGATTGGTTAGCCCAGTGATGGGTATTAAGGAGGGCACGTACTGCATGGAGCACTGGGTGTTATACGAAAACAATGGATCGTGGATCACTACATCAAAAACTAATGATGTATTGTATGGTGACTAACATAACATAATAAAAAAAAAAAAAAAAAAAGATATAATCCTGTGCCAAGTATAATGTATTTATCAGTTATAAAAAGACTTCATCCTTTTTCTCCAGGGTCATTATCCCAAAGATGACAGTGTCACTCAAGATTAAAGTAAATTGGTAATTATTAGAAATACTTGTAGCACTGGGCTATAATCAAGTGATATTTAGCTAGGAAATCTAGGATTACTGAGCCTAACCACTCCAGCCCTATAAAGTTCCTGAGAAGGAGATAGTCGCAAGAGGCAAACAGATGATAAACTAGTTCCCACCCCTTTGTTGGGGTTGACTACCTACTAACTGCCCCATTTGGAACTTGCTGGAAGATGACATTCACAGATGATCTGAGCTCAAGCACTAAGTGGAGCTTCTGCCTTCTTTTAGGGCCCTCTTCTTACTGCCAACTGGTTTGCATGATGCAAGAAATGAGTTTATTTATAAGTCTAAATTCTTCCTGGCCTATCTGAGCAACTGAGAGCTCAGGCTGGCTGGTCTGCATTAAGGGGCTTGGTCCTGGGTCACTTTCTTCTGGAAGCAGAAGAGCAGAAAACATAGGGACAAAGTCCAAGAGAGAAAGCAACACCAACCATGGGAACTCTTGGTACCCAGCCGTCAAAGATTAGCAGACATGGCCTAACCACTGTTCTGGAAGCCGGTCCCATCAAGATAACTGCTCCACACTGTGTGAGGCGGTCAGTGGCAGTTGGGGAGAGAATTGAGAATCATCTCCACCATACAGACAGAGATAACAGGTTGTTCACCTTTTCTAGGGCTGTGCTACTCAATGAGAGCCATCAGCCATCAGCAGCTAGTGAGCTAGTAACACTTGGAAATGTTACTGAGAAACTGGTGAGCCTCAGAAACTGAATATTTGATTTGATTTGATTTTAATTAACTTCAGTTTAAAAGCTGTAACAGTATAAAATATTTTTATGTTAAACACAGCTTTATTGTTTTGGTAGGACTCATTTCTCTTTAACCGTGGTATTGCATTAGATAGATACTGTTGCATTGTAATGGCTGTGTTGAATAGCACATCCTTCTTGGTCTTACAAATACATACACCACCAGCTGAATCGATGTCAAAGCATAGATTCAGTTGGGGTGATTTTTGTAATGTGTTTATGTAAATTTTTATTTAGGCAGTGTGAGTTACAGTGATACCTATGTAAATTGTAATTGTTAATTAAATTGAAATATTTTAATAAAGGAGTACTGGGTGTTATATGCAAAGAATGAATCATGGAACACTACATCAAAAACTAATGATGTAATGTATGGTGATTAACATAACATAAAAAATAATATACTTATTTTTAGCATTAATATAAGTGTGGACAAATTTTCAAATTTAAAATAAAGGCATACATCTGATGCAGTCAGTTGAAAAGGAAGAAGCTGGTATTTTGATGGGAACAGTAAAGAAAAAAAAGAAACTGGAAGAATATATGTGAAAATGTAATGATAAGAGGCAATTACACTTTGTTGGGCAAATCAAAAAAGCTGCTTGCTTGCTGTGTAAAAACTTTTTTAAAGATAGTAAAGTGGACAATGTTCAGAGACATTTTTAGCAAATGCATAGTAAATTTGATAATTGTCTAACTAATTTTAATTTTTTTTTAAATAGGATCTGAGCTTATAACCTTGACAAGCTATAAAATGGCTTGGATACTTGCACAAAAAAAGAAAATCATTTTTAGATACATGGTAAAAGAAGTCATTATTTCAATTATGGCAATTTTGTTAGATAATTACAAGAAAAAGATAAAAACCATTTTATAAAAAGTTAAAGATCTTCAATGAAACCGTCAAACAATTGCCAGTAAAACACAAAGTCTTTCTAAAAATATTAAAGATCAATTCATTGAAAGTTTGAGAAATTGAAATATTTTCTTTAGGGTTTAAGATGAGTCATGCAGTATGAGATATTGCTCAATTAATACCTTAGTTACATTTTGTCTCAAAAGGCCTTCAAGTTCACAAAAAAACTGTTAGCAACTCATGACTTAGAAAATTAAGTTGTGTTGTAGATATTTTGGACGCTTGCTTCAGTTAAGAAGAATTTCAATATGTCTCAAAAAATCACTTTCTAGGGGCGCCTGGGTGGCTCAGTCGGTTAAGCGGCTGCCTTCGGCTCAGGTCATGATCCCAAAGTCCTGGTATCGAGCCCTGCATCCAGCTCCCTGCTCAGCAGAAGCCTGCTTCTCCCTCTCCCACTCCCCCTACTTGTGTTCCCTCTCTTGCTGTGTCTCTCTCTGTCAAATAAATAAAAAATCTTAAAAAAAAAAAAATCACTTTCTATTGTAATAGACTCTAGTTACATTAAGTCAAAAATTCAAATACACTGGAATTTTTAAAAACAAGAGACTCGTGTTTTCCTTATTGCTTCATTACATGAGGCTTAAAAGTGTCATGAATGCAATTATTAAAATTATTCAAATTTAAACGTAAAAGCCATGGATATACATATATTCATAGATCATGAACTATTGCTAATTTAGGGAACTATTGAAAGAAAAGACAACAGTCATTAAATCGTGTGTTCTTTGCTAGTGCTCATTAGGTGAGTCATGGGAAAATTTTATAAAGATGTATTGTTACCTCCATATCAAGATTTTTTTAAACAAAAGCAATAATGATGAAAAATGGCAGTGGGATTTATGTTTTCTCATTTCTATCACACTGTATTAAAAAAAAAAAAGCAAAATTTGAAGCTCTAAGAAAAGGAAGTATTTGCAACCTAGCTAGACAGGTACAAGAATTTATGTCAAAATTGAAATTGTTCATATTCCAAATCAGCAATAGTTATTTTACACATTTTTAATCTGAATCAACATACAAGAGAGTTTTAATTGTAATTGCCAGGATTATGTAAAGTGGCTGCAAAAAGTAGAAGAAAAATTTGAGGAACGCTGTTGATATTGATAAACTTTTAGAATTGCTTTCCAATTTATGAAGTCCTTTGAATTTGATGTTAATAATACTGAGCTGAATCGGGCTCCCTGCTCAGCGGGAAGCCTGCTTCTCCCTCTCCCACTCCCCCTGCTTGTGTTCCTTCTCTCGCTGTCTGTCTGTCAAATAAATAAATAAATAAAACAAAACAAAACAAAAAAAAACCAAAAAAAAAATAATACTGAGCTGAGACAAGAGTTAACAAATTTACTTAATTTGGGTAAACATAGTTAGAAACTGATGCACTTTTGTTTCAAAGACAAAGCGGTTATTCTAAAGAATGATGAATCAGTTTTGTCAATGTGGATGTGAATATTATTAGAAAATGATTTTTTGTTACTTGCCTTAGTTATTGGAAAGCATTTAAAGATGTTTGGAAAATCGGTAGGTGAATCTACTTTTTCACCTGTAAATTTTCTGAAATCTAAGTACAGATCATACATTCCTAGTAAAAATTTAACTCCCACACAATATGTGCTGTAGTCTGTAAGTATAATATGCACACCAGATTTCAAAAACTTAGTACAAGAAAAATAATGTAAAATAGTTCATTCATATTTTAACATATTGATTGTTGAAATGATAATATATTTTAGGCATTGGGCTAAAGTATAATACTAAAATTAATCTCTCTTTTTTTTTTTTTCCTTCTTTTGTAGTTACTATAAAACTTTAAATTACCTCTCTGGCTCTCATTATCCTTGTGTTGAGCAAGGTCTGGGCTGTGCTCAGGATTACTTGGGGGAGCCGGGCTTAGCCCTGAGGAATATTGGAGCCTTATTTTGACCTAACATCCTTACAATGCTTAATTCCAGAGTTCAATCTCAGAATGAAAGACAATGTGATAGCCAAGGGCTCTCCTGGTTTCTCATATATCTTGAGCATAAATTCCCTGACAAACACCTGGGCATACAGTATCCCCATTAATCCCATACTCAGCAGCTCTCTGTCAAATCTGGGACAGTCCTTCCCCATCTCTCCCCTCCAGCACCCCCACCCTGCACTGTGTCCTTTGACTTTGTAAATAAAGCCTTAGTCCTGCCCTACTCTAGCAATCTTTTTTCCATCCTAGTCCCCCCAAAAGCTACCACTACCCTCTTTTCCTTCCTCTTCTCTACTGCACACACATCTGCTGATGCTAATTGGCTTCCTTTAGGGTCTCTGAGAAGGAATCAGACATTCTAATCAACAGAGAGGTTATCATTTCGTCCATCTGGTTCCAAAAACTTTAAGGAGTTACTATCTACTTAATGAAAGACATGTCTCCTCACCTTCGTATAAACTTACAAAGAGGAAAGAAAACCCACTGGGTTCATTCTTCCCATGTCTCCAATTTATGGCTCAGAAAAAAATCAGAATTATTATGGAACATGAGTCAAAAAGCCAAAGCAAATGGACATATTTATCAGGCAAGGGCTGATTTAGAAAGTGTTTTTGAAGATTAGCATGCATAAAGGGACAAAGTCTAATGTTAAAAACATGCTCTGCAAAACTGAAAAGAATGTATGTTATAACAAATTAAGTCTGAAATTGTTTTAATTGGTGTATACATGTGGAAACAATAGAAATCCATCAAGTAGAAAGTATACCTATTCAATTCTGAATGCACCCAGGAATTTTATGAATTATTTTATATTAGAATTCCAAGCAAGGAGGGACGCCTGGGTGGCTCAGTTGTTAAGCAGCTGCCTTTGGCTCAGGTCATGATCCCGGGGTCCTGGGATCGAGCCCCGCATCAGGCTCCCTGCTCAGCGGGGAGCCTGCTTCTCCCTCTCCCTCTGCTGCTCCCCCTGCTTGTGCTCTCTCTGTGTCTGTCTCTCTGTGTCAAATAAATAAATAAAAATCTTAAAAAAAAAAAAATTCCAAGCAAGGGAATAATACAGCTTTTTAGTAACAGCAAATGTATCCTAGAATTACTTTCTTTCTTTTCCTTTTCTAGCAGAAATAAATATTTTTGCAATAGTTTTCATGTAAATATTCATGTTTATGTTATGCTATTTAGGGTAATCTGTCCTTTTTCTGATTTTTTTTTTAAATCAGAAATGATAGGTCTAAGATTACAGGTACTTTAAAAAACATATTTTGCCTCTCCTCTAGGCTGTTTACTTAATAAGGCTGTAAAATATCAATCTGTCTGAATATTACCCCTCACTTTCCTTTTCTTCAAATAGGAATGATAATAGTATCTACCTCCTGGGGGTGTTGTAAGAATTAAATGAGATGACCTGCCTAGCACAGAGATATGCAAATAGTGTTATTGTCATTCATTCTTATTATCATTACCTGATCACTATCAGCATACTAATCCATATCATTATCAAATTGTAATATTTATCAGGACATGTCCCTTCATGTAGTGGCCTTATACCATAATCACATTTAACCTAGGCAGCTTGAACTCTGCATCCTTTGGAGACAGGAGAAGTAATATTTTTTGTTTTTAATTGGAAAAAGAGGAGTATTTTATTTTATTATTATTTTTTTGGCAGTTTTTTTTATTATGTTAACCACCATACATTACATCATTAGTTTTTGATGTAGTGTTCCATGATTCATTGTTTGCGTATAACACCCAGCGCTCCATTCAGTACGTGCCCTCTTTAATACCCATCACCAGGCTAACCCATCCCCCCACCCCCTCCCCTCTAGAACCCTCAGTTTGTTTCTCAGAGTCCATAGTCTCTCATGGTTCATCTCTCCCTCTGATTTCCTCTCCTTCATTTTTCCCTTCCTACTATCTTTTTCTTCTTTTTTTTAACATGTATTATTTGTTTCAGAGGTACAGATCTGTGATACAACAGTCTTACACAATTCACACCACTCACCATAGCACATACCCTCCCCAATGTCTATCACCCAGCCACCCCATCCCTCCCACCCCCCACCACTCCAGCAACCCTCAGTTTGTTTCCTGAGATTAAGAATTCCTCATATCAGTGAGGTCATATGATACATGTCTTTCTCTGATTGACTTATTTCGCTCAGCATAATACCCTCCAGTTCCATCCACGTCATTGCAAATGGCAAGATTTCATTCCTTTTGATGGCTGCATAATATTCCTGTGTGTGTGTGTGTGTGTGTGTGTGTGTGTGTGTGTGTGCGCACACCACATCTTCTTTATCCATTCATCTGTCGATGGACATCTTGACTCTTTCCATAGTTTGGCTGTTGTGGACATTGCTGCTATAAACATTTGGGTGCACGTACCCCTTCGGATCCCTACATTTGTATCTTTGGGGTAAATACCCAGTAGTGTAATTGCTGGGTCATAGGGTAGCACTATTTTCAACTTTTGGAGGAACCTCCATACTGTTTTCCAGAGTGGCTGCACCAGTTTGCATTCCCACCAACAGTGTAGGAGGGTTCCCCTTTCTCCGCATCCCCGCCAACATCTGTCATTTCCTGACTTGTTAATTTTAGCCATTCTGACTGGTGTGAGGTGGTATCTCATTGAGGTTTTGATTTGAATTTCCCTGATGCCGAGCGATGTTGAGCACTTTTTCATGTGTCTGTTGGCCATTTGGATGTCTTCTTTTTTTTTTTTAAGTTTTTATTTTATTTTATTTTTTTTAATTTTTTTATTGTTATGTTAATCCCCATACATTACATCATTAGTTTTAGATATAGTGTTCCATGATTCATTGTTTGTGCATAACACCCAGTGCTCCATGCAGAACGTGCCCTCCTCAATACCCATCACCAGGCTAACCCATCCTCCCACCCCCCTCCCCTCTAGAACCCTCAGTTTGTTTTTCAGAGTCCATCGTCTCTCATGGTTCTTCTCCCCCTCCGATTTCCCCCCCTTCATTCTTCCCCTCCTGCTACATTCTTCTTCTTCTTTTTTTCTTTCTTAACATCTATTGCATTATTTGTTTCAGAGGTACAGATCTGAGATTCAACAGTCTTGCACAATTCACAGCGCTTACCAGAACACATACCCTCCCCAGTGTCCATCACCCAGTCACCCCATCCCTCCCACCCCACCCCCCACTCCAGCAACCCTCAGTTTGTTTCCTGAGATTAAGAATTCCTCATATCAGTGAGGTCATATGATACATGTCTTTCTCTGTTTGACTTATTTCGCTCAGCATAATACCCTCCAGTTCCATCCACGTCGTTGCAAATGGCAAGATCTCATCATTTGGATGTCTTCTTTGGAAAAATGTCTGTTCATGTTTTCTGCCCATTTCTTGATTGGATCAGTTGTTCTTTGGGTGTTGAGTTTGATAAGTTCTTTATAGATTTTGGATACTAGCCCTTTATCTGATATGTCATTTGCAAATATCTTCTCCCATTCTGTCGGTTGTCTTTTGGTTTTGTTGACTGTTTCTTTTGCTGTGCAAAAGCTTTTTATCTTGATGAAGTCCCAATAGTTCATTTTTGCCCTTGCTTCCCTTGCCTTTGGCGATGTTTCTAGGAAGAAGTTGCTGCTGCTGAGGTCGAAGAGGTTGCTGCCTGTGTTCTCCTTTAGGATTTTGATGGACTCCTGTCTCACATTTAGGTTTTTCAACCATTTGGAGTCTATTTTTGTGTGTGGTGTAAGGAAATGGTCCAGTTTCATTCTTCTGCATGTGGCTGTCCAATTTTCCCAACACCATTTGTTGAAGAGACTGTCTTTTTTCCATTGGACATTCTTTCCTGCTTTGTTGAAGATTAGTTGACCATTGAGGAGAAATAATAGTTTTATTGATCCATTGGTCCCATGTTTATAATGTGAGCATCATCAAGAGTTTGAAGAGAGATCTTTTTCATACAACCTAGTTATAATTCAGGAGTAAAACTTGGTTATTGGGGAATAAAACCTGGTTATTCAGCTAACCCAAAGATAGTATTTTTTTTTACTTTTTCAGAGACTGACATGTACTGCTAGGTAACTTAAGGAATTTCACAGATTTTTTTAAGTGTAGTATTTACCTTAAGTGCTAATTTCAGAACCTAATTCTGACATTACATGCAACTCTACTAGATTGGGCAAAATCTACCTTTTGGCAATTTCTCTTCATTGGTTGTGTCTTAGCTTAGAATCATTAAGTCTCTTCCTCTCCCACACAGAAATGAGAGGGAAACCTGGAAGGGTCCTGCAAATGACTTTAGTGCCCTGGAGCTTTGTACAAGTTCAAAAAGCATTGGCAGCAACTGAGATTTTTTGACTAAGAAATGTAACTGAAAATTTTTTTTTAAGACATTAAACTGATTTTTTTTTCAAAGTTAAGCTTGAGATTTATTCTATGAGGAAACACTATAGTAAATATAAAGACCTTACATCTTTCAAGAAACCTGGAGCTTGAACTTCAGAAAGTCAATGTACTGCAAAATGCACTGCATAAAAAACAGTGACTGACAAGTAGCTATTAAACTGATTTTTAAAAGATTTTTCCCCCTGGAATGCCTGGGTGGCTCAGTTGGTTAAGCATCTGCCTTCCGCTCAGGTCATGATCTCAGGGTCCTGGGATAGAGCCCTGCATCTGTCTCCCTGCTCAGTGAGGAGTCTGCTTGAGGATTCTCTCTCTCCCTCTCCCCCTCCCCCCAACCCCCTGTTCTTGCTCTCTCTCTCTCTCAAGCAAATAACATCTTTAAAAATAAATAAAGAAAGAAATATAAAAAGATTTTCCCCAAATTTTGTTGCCTCATAACTGTCAAAGCAAGAATCAAGTGCTTGTATTGCTTCAGTGGGTATAATAAAGAATGAAGTCATGCTCACTTTGGAGTTTCAAAATCAAGGTTTTTTTGGTTTTCTTCTGGTTTTGGTTTTGATTCTGGTTCAGAGAAAGATAATATTTACCAAGTCAGGATTTTGTGAGGAAACAACAAAGGGATTTCTACATCCTAAAGCTTCCTTTTGATATCAAGAATGGAACTTGAAATCAAAGCAGAGAGCCTTGCTCTCCAATTCTATGAAAAAAAAATATAAGAGGCTGTTTCTTTTCAGGTAGAAATGGAATTAGAAAGCTCTTCCACCCCTGATACTAGGAAATGAGGGGCTGTAAAAATCAGGTGACTTAGGTGAGGATGAGCATGCTGCCCAGGGACACTTGCGTGAGGGTTGGGGAGAAGGAAAGGCAATCTGGTAAACTCTGATTGGGATTCTGGATCGAGTGAGGGCAAATCGAAGAACATCCAAGCTTCTGCTCTGCTTTCCTTGGCTTCATGCAACATAACATCAGAGTGCTGGGTCACTACAGGCAGAGGGGAGGTCTAGATGCATAGCCTTGGGGCAGCAAGTACCTGGTCTATAGCCCATGCATGACATGGAAAAGGTCTGGGTGTCCCAGCATGACTGTGTGAAGGAAGAAGTGGGTGGCTGAGAATTTAAGCATAACTATGGGGCGCCTGGCTGGCACCATTGGTTAAGCATCTGACTCTTGGTTTCGGCTCAGGTAGTGATCTCAGGGTCCTGGGTTGGAGCCCTGTGTTGGGCTCTGTGTTCAGCTTTGAGTCAGCTTGGGTTTCTCTCTTCACTCTGCCCCTCCCCTCCACTCTCTATCTCTCTAAAACATAAATCTTAATTTAAAAAAAAATGTAAGCATAACTAAATTAAGTTAGGCTTAACTGCCAAAGGGTTACCGTGGTTCAGGGTGAGGAAACCAGTGTAAAGTCCAAGAGCCCCAAGGAAAGGCCATGAGGTCTCAGAGAATCTATGCTGCCAGCAAAAATCAAAATGTGGAGCCTAACTAGCACAAGGAGTTTATTGAGCTTCATGGGAGCAGTCACTCTGCCTACCTTGAGAACACAGACCTTCGTGCCATAATTCACAGACATGTCAACAAATCTATGCTGGAAGGACAGAGACCAATGCCAGGACTTACTGGTTATTCCTCCGTGAGAGTCAGCAGGGCTAGCAGAGCATGATATATGGATCACAGTTCTCTTTTCCTTGTGCTCATGAGATTGCATGTCCTTAGGTACACTCTTAAGAGTACAAAAAGGCAAGAACTCCACAAATGATTATTTATGCTTAAGAGATTAAATTAACCTGAGAGCCTTTATAACCACAAGAGACAAAGTTACTGTTCATCATCAGATTTAAGGGTTTTTTGTTTGCTTGGAATATACATATATATAAAATTTCTTTTTAATTAGAGAAAGAGAGGATCAAGGGCAAAATGAGGTCCATCATAGAACATAATATGACTATTTTTGTACATCTAAATTGTAGTGTGTAAATTTTAACCTTGCTATAGGAGTATCAGAGTACTGTTTAATCCTCCTCTTTCCTACCTCATGCAAGCCCAACAAGCTCTACATATATAGAATGTGTAATCTTTCTCCATCTCTGCTGGTAGTAAAGATCAGAATGTTAGAAATTCAGCTGATGAGTCACATGTAATCAAAATGTTACTTGGATTATAGATTGAGACAGAGGACATCTTTACATGTGGACCAGATAAGAGTGGAAAAGAAAAGGTATCCATACAGAAAAACTGGCATTATTGGATGCGAGTTTACTGACGTGGCTTTTTTAACTACCATCCTACAGGTGGTATGAATGAGGCAAATCCCGTGGCTTAATACAATAGCGACTTGGCAGTTAGACGTCCCCCCCAAAACGATGCCCCTGCTTGGGAAGATAATTGACAGCGCCACACACTGTGATCATTTATAACCCGGGGGTGTTCTCTTGAAAGTTATTTTTAGTTATTTGATGACACATTTTTCCTAATCCACAATATTGTGCTTTTTTCCTCCTATATTACATTAGACCAGACCACAAAATCAACGTTCAATAAACCATTTCATATTCTTGCCACTTAAAATCTTGTCTACTTTAAAAAAAAATATCTCCACTCGTTTGCTGTTGAGTTGTATCTTTTATTTTAAGAAGCAAAAGAGGCAAATAGTTTTTTATTGCCCTGCAAATATTTACATCCTATACATCCTGTGATTCAGCAATTACACTTACCAGTTTTCCACCCCTTGCTAAAGTAACCACAACATTGTCATGAGGGAAATCATGGGGAAAAAAAATGCTGTAGCACGCTCGTTCAACTTTGCATGTAGTGGAAGAAGAAATGCTATCCCTCACTAGTTTTAACTGCAAAATTATTTTCCACCCTCAGGAGCAATTGATCTTTTCCCATCACTGATGGGCCACCACTGTGGCAGGATCTAACTGTTACCTCAGAAATGCCAGAAAGATTGTTCTCTTACAGTGCTGTGTCCTGTAAATACTTGAGTTATGCATGTAATTGCCCTAAAATGCATTGCCTGCTGTGCTTGCTTATGTCCAAGAGTAGTTTAGAAGGTCAGCCTGAGCACTTTGATAGCCTTGATTACTGGCTGTTACTTGGTAATGAAGTAATCGGGATAAGAAGCAGTAGTTAATATTTGTATCTCATTTGTCGAAGAAATGCTTCTGGAACTCTTCCATGGGATGATGACGTCATTCGTTCTGATTCAGATGTGTATTTAGGGTATTAAGTAGTTGCTGTTTTAAGGAAATGTATAGCAAGCACAGAATTTCTTGCTCACAAATAGACTTTTTCAGTAATCTGAGTGGAGGGTAAATCTGTATAAATTCTGTGCCTCAGAGGTTTCTTGGCCTTTTCCCTGGACTCTTGCTCTTGGGATAGGCTAGATTTAGAATCTGAAAATAGCAATGTCAGTGCTAGGCTGCTTGAGAAGTATTGTGTGGTTCTGCCAGAAGATGTGAAAAACTCTTCGTGAGGCTCCGGGCCATTCTGAAAGTCACCGAGGGAGAGGCACATTTGTGCTCCGTATGCATGGAACAACAGTGACATCCAGAGCTAATATGCTTCACGTGAAGAGCCTGCAAGAGCAGCATTGCATCATTTCATGGTAAATGAAGAAATATGATGGCAAGAGGAGATGTGGTTAAGATGAGTGTCTTCACTCGTAGCTGCTAACAACAGGGGCAAGTGGTCCTTCAGGTCAGAGAGAATATTCCGTGTAGCACAGCCCTGTAAGAAGGAGTGTGGGGGCCTGTGTGCCATGCCCAGCCTCACTCCTGAGGCACACTGGCAAGGTGCCAGGCCATCAGCACCCTCTCATGTTATCTCTCAGGACTCGTGAAGTGGAGATGGTTGTGCATCCCACCAGTTGACCGTCAATGCCTCAGGCTCAGCATTGATGGATCTGGAGTTATATTTTCTCCAGGTGTGAGATACATAGAGACACCATGGAAGGCACAGAGAAGCCCAGCCAGCTTGTAATTTTAGTAGGATTATTTAAGATTGCATTGCCCGCCATTTTCTCTCCAGAGAAAGATTCGCCACTTGGTGCTGTCTTGGTCATAGCCAACCAGCATTGAGAAAGCCATATGCCGTCTACCTCGTTTTTCACACCATGTGAGAGCTTACAAATTGTCCTGTGTCGGAGAAAAGCTACTTTCTGAGGCTACGATAGAAAGCCTTGTCTATGTATTTGACATTAACGATAAGTAATCCCTCAAAAACTATTCCCAGATCAATCTAGAATGTGTTTAATGCCTGTTAACAAGTAGGCACAGTGCTAGGCCCTGTTCAAACTTTATCTTCAATGTTTGCATTATCCACACAAAACAGGTTTTGTTTCCATTTTACAGATGAAGAAAATGAAGCTTAGGGGGGCTCAATAATTTGCCCATAGTGGGAATCTCAGGATTTGAACCCAGACTCTCCAGCACTGACATTCCAGAGTGGAATTCAGAAAAGGAAACGTCAGCAACCATTCCTGCCCACTTCTGCTGCGCTGTCTACTGCAGCAGCCTCCAGCCACACGTGGCTATTCATATTTAACTAATAAAATCCAGTGGAATTAGAAATTCAGTTTCTCAGTCTCAGTAGCCCTATTTCAAACATGCAATCGCCACATGTATCTAGTGGCTACCATAAGGTACAGCGTAAGTACAGAACATTGCCATTAGTATTGACAGTTGTATTGGGCAGTGCTTCTGTAGGCTAGAAGGTTTAAGGAAAAAAAGCAAAGGATGTCTTTAAGTTTTTTTTTCATTGCAGTATCCATCGCAGCTCACAAGTAAGAAAGTAAGCAGGGCCCCAGGGCTTTAAGAGAGTTCTAGAATATAATATGCATTTGGTTGGGGAACATCACGTGTTGTTACACAACAGCAAAAACCAACTCTAGTTGTTTTAAGGGAAAGCTGTAGGGTAGGAAAAGGTCCTTAACATGTCCCCTGTTCAGTCTAGTCTCTGCTTACTGGCAACTGGTGTTAGGTTCTGGGGTTTCTGAGCTCATTCTTTTGGGACTCCCAGGACTGGGAACAAATTTTTACATTTAATAAAAAAAAAACAAAAAAAGTGAAATTTTTCTATTCTTGTAAAAGTTCACTGAAACAAATTTAGAAAATGAAAATAAAAATATAAAAATGAAAATCAGTTATCACTTATGTTTTAGAATATATTTTTTCTTTTTTCTTGCACTTTTACTTGATAAATGCAATGCACTAAGAACCATTCTGCATGTCATTGTTCTTAAACATTCCTCTGTAATATCTTCTGAGGGCATTTTATTACATTTGGTGACTACATTATAAATTACTGTCTCTTGTCATTGGATATTTAATTCATTTTTGATGCCATTAATTTTCATGAACACTCATATAGTAAACATTCTTACACAAAAAGTTTGTATACATCCTTAAAATTGTTATGAGGCTGGGAATTCCGGATCAAATTATAAGCAAAATTTTAAGTTTTTTTGATGCACATTGCCAAATCTACCATCTATATTAACATTTACACTGGTGTCCGTCTGCTGAATTTCTACTAGAAGAAGGCTCTTCTCACAAAACCACATATACAGGAATTGTGTTTAATTGTTACTTTTGGAGCTCAACTCGTGGAAGGTGATAAAGGTATATTTTGGAAAGAAACCAACGTGAGTTTGCTCCTTGGGGAGGCACAGGTATACCAGGTGGGGTTGTCATAGAAAATAACATTTATTTGCAGCAAGTAAGGAGATCATGGTGCCTGGCCCTTAGTGAGTATTATAAAGCATTTGTTAACTAAAATAAGGACATTTGTTCTTAAGTCTTTCCTTTCACCTCAGTATTTTCAGAGCATGTTTGTGTCTTTTTCTGCCCACGCAGTTATATTTTATTGCTTTTGGTTTTTTGTAATAGATTCCAAATAACCTTTTTAAATATAAATTTCCCCCTCTTATAATGGATCAGACATTTAGGGTTCTCTTGCTAGGATAGTCCTTCATTGAGACTAAATAATAAAATGTTATAATGTTAATAATTGCTAACACTATTTGAGCACTTAATTATGAACCAGAAATGCTATTAAGAACTGTATCTAAAGTCTCCTTTATAAGCTTCCCAAAATCCTATAAAGTAAATACAACTATCACCCTCATATTAAATAAGAGATTTGAAGGAGTAAGTCACTTTCCTGGGCCATACAAATAGTGGCAGAGCCGGGCTAGGAGCTGGGTTTGTCTGAAGCTTTTTGAAACCACCCTCCCCCTGCTTTTCACGCTGTTAAATGCACAGGTAGATAAAAAACTTGGTTTACCTCCAGCAAGATGCTACAGTATTGATGGTGACACTAATATTAGCAAAGTGACAGTAGGAATAACTGTTCTTCACCAAGACCCTGCTCTTGTCAGATGCTCCTTCTTGTTTATGCCAGTTAGATTAACTACACCAGGAGGCCATCAGACCGAGCTGGCTCTCATGCTGGGGTGGCCCACATGAGCAAGCCACACTCTAAGCCTGGAAACACCTTAAGGTTACAAAAGCAAAACACTAAGGACAACCAATCACAAAAAGACAACTGGGCTTTAAGCTCTAGCCAGTCAAATAATTTCCTTTCTCTGCTTCTGCACTTTCTCCATGTACGCCTTTCCCCTGAACGTCTAACCACTCCTGGTTTTGCTTAAATAAACTTAAAATTTTTGTATGCTAAAGTTTATCTTTTAACAGGTTCTGAAATAACTTTCTAGGCCTGAGATGGGGCCGCTCCTGCCCAGGGTGGTGTGTCAGCAAACCAGAAACTTAGATGACTTTTGAGTCCCTGTAGATAGCCCACATTTACACAGTAAATCCATGATGTATGCAGTCATTCAGTCCCCAAACAGCAGGCCACTTCTGGGTCTGCTCACCCAAACAAGGTTGAGTGTGTGGCCCGAGACAATCAGATAGTCTCCATTTGTCTCCTGTCTTTATTCCTTATCTTTTAAAAGCTTCTTGTCTTAGCCCCGTTTTGCTGTTCCTAGGACCCTTGAAAACAGACTCCCCACTTCCTGGAGTGTTAAATAAAGTTTGTTTGCATCAACTAAATTGTCTTCATCATTCTTGTAACAGTTTTTGGTGATAAAGAATGAGATCTGAAGCTGACTGCTAGCAGGCTCTGGGACAAGGAGACACATAGGCGAGGCACCTGCTAAAACCCTCGAGATCAGCGTTCCTCGTCCTTACCAGAGGCCATGGGTAAGTCACTCTCAGATTGGAGCTCTGCTCCCATGGGTGCAGCTCTCCGATCCAAACTGACTTTATTTAAAATATACTTGTATATACATATGATAATATATATGTATAACAATATGAACGATATATAACCATATGTGTGTGTGTGTGTGTGTGTGTGTGTGTGTGTGTGTGTGTGTGCGCGTGTATGTGTATATTTCCCAGAAAGGTTCTGGGACACCTTTCTGGGGTTTGTTAAAGTTTCTATGATGGTTCTGGCTCCTGAAAAGTTTCTGGAATTTGTTAAATTTCCCAGAAACTTTCTTGAGACTCCAGAAAGGTTCTGGGGTTTATTCAAATCCCCAGAAAAGAAGTGCCTGGATGGCTCAGTCAGTTAAGTTAAGCGTCTGCCTTCAGCTCAGGTCATGATCTCAGGGTCCTGGAATTGAGTCCCACATCAGACTCCCTGCTTAGCGGGGAGTCTGCTCTCCCTCTGCCCCTTCCCCTGCTCATGCATGCTCTCTCTCTCTCAAATAAATAAATAAAATCTTAAAAAGAAAAAAATCCCCAGAAAATTCTTGGGTCCTAAAAAGGCTCTGGAGTAGTTTTGTTAGGGTCCACAGCAGGTGGCAGCCTTTAAAGGACTAAAAAAACAGGAATTGCAGTTCTGTAATGGGGGGACTTGCTGAGCCTCAACTTGGGGACTTGGAGAAATAATTAAGATGAGAAATTGGACTGTTTTGACCATCAAATCTAAATCTAAATTAGACTGTTAAAAGCCATCAGAAATCTTCTCATGAAGGAATCATAGGCTCTGTTACTAATAGGAATCTCAGAAGCCAAAACAGCTTTCCTGAAAGATGCATTGCAAAAGCTTAATGAAAAATTAAGTAGGAGGTACCTCAAACAAAGGACTGATGTGGCTCCTACTATTCCCCTTTACCTTCCTTTACCAGAGTACTCAGTCCACTCTAAAAAGACTATAAACTGTAAACAAAAGTCTGTCAGCTTAGTGTCCTTACAACTGCAACAGCGCCAGACCCAGAAACCTAAGACACCTGGGCCTCTTGCACTGTACCCTCCTGGGGGTCCATAGTTAACACGCTAGTCCAGAAACTGGTGTCTCATTTGCAGTCAGCTGGGACACTGGAGGAAAGATTGTCTTCAAAGGTTTTGTCAAATCCTTCCACACCAACTCAGATGATCCCATATGTACCCTGGAAGGTGGGCACTACATAGGTGCTTCTCAGCATTGGCAAGACTCTAAGGGATTCTCTGGTAAGTTGCTACCAAATATCCCCTTTAACAGCCCAGCAGAAACTGAAATTAACAATAATGGAAGAAGACCTTGCCAAATTCTGGTAGATATACCAGAAACCCCACTTGCTTGGGAGTCTAAAGATGGGATCCTGGGAAAACTGGCAGAAGCCAGCAAAGGTTGAGAGTTCTTACCAGAGTCAGCTGTCTCGCATCTCTGCCGTCAAGAGAGGAAGATGACATTTCACGTTGTTGCTTCCTTTCCAAATCCAGACTCTTGTTAAGTTGGTTTTGGGATACCCATTGGTTGTCGGTCATTTTCTCCCTGGGACAGTGATTTCCTTCTTTCTTTTTTTTAATTTAAATTCAATTAACCAATGTATAGTACATCATTAGTTTTTGATGTAGTGTTCAATGATTCATTAGTTGCGTATAACACCCAGTGCTCATCACATTCTTTCTTGGCTCGTTTTGTGCTCTGAGAACTTGGCTTGGCTTTCTGCCTCCCTGGGGCACCCAGGTTATCTGTTCTTATATATGTAGGCAGTTCAGTGTGAGGTTGGGGACCCCAAATATGATCGGACAGAAATGTACATTGCACTCCATTTGTGGCTAGGTGTGGCTGCACAGAAATGTGGGTTGCACCCCCATTTGTAGCTAAGATTCTGCTGACTGTTGTCAGCTCTCAGGAGGTTGTCTAGGTCTTTCTTTCTTTCTTTGGCTGTCTTTGAAAGGGGCTCTGGATATGGAGAGGAAAATATATTTTGAATCCTCTTTGGGGATGCCTCTTTCGTCAATGGGGTTATTCAGTCCTTCTGGGAATGTTTACTGTTTGTTATGGCTAAAACCTGACAAGATATTTGAAAAGATTTTTTAAGTAGCTCTACAGCCAGAAGTTGGACAAATTTGAAGCTGATAGTCAGAGCCTGATGGGAATTTTTTTTTAGGGCCTTCTCCCCTAAGCTCAAATGAAACTATATATCCAGAGGGAAAGAGAAACATTCCAAAGACAAACAGCTTTAAATCTAGAACACAACAATCTTTTGGTTTCCATCTAGTTGAAGATCTCCCTGATATAAAAAAGCAAATTGAAGATAATGTAGTTGGATGGGTGGGTCAGCTCCTGATATCACTCATGTTGCAACCAGATTCTTTTAGGAATTAAAAACAACTGAATGGGTAAAGAATATATATATATATATATACACACACACACATACACACACACACATGCATATATATGCAACAGAATATTACTCTGCCATAACAAAGAATGCAGTTTTGGCATTTACAACAACATGGATGGACCTAGAGGGTATAATGCTAAGTGAAGCAAGTCAGGCAAAGAAAGACAAATACAATATGATTTCACTCATATGTGGAATTTAAGAAACAAAACAAATGAACAAACAAAGAAAAAAAAGGACAAAAAGGCGACTCTTAAATACAGAGAACAAACTGTTGGGTGGGGGTGTGGGTGACATAGATAAAAGGGATTAAGAATATACTTATCGTGATGAGCAGTGAGGAACCTCCAGAGTTGTTGAATCAGTATATTGTACACCTGAATGTAACATAACACTGTATGTTAATTAGATTTCAATAAAACAAAAAACTGTCCTACAAAGTAGTTAGAATTTCTTACATAGATCTGTCTGTCTTCAAGCCATGCCATGTTACCTCACCTGGGGTTCCTTATTTACATAACATTTGGAAAAAGAAGGTTTTCTATTGAAATGTTCTTGAATGAAGCAGTATATCAACAGAATGATAAGTCTTGCTAACAAGGTTTACATTATTGTGCCTTTTCCACTTATGAGTGTAAAAATCAAAAAGACAAAACATCCAACTGCAGGAGGCCTATCTTTGTTCTTGCAGTGGGGGCTGGGGGGGCAAAAGACTGTAGATCCAGATCTAGTTTATTGTTTTCTTCAAGCATTAATATTCATCCTTTACTGCCAGGAATGCTTGTGAAGCTCTGTCACTCTAATTTAAAATGCTTTTGAGGAGGGCTCCGCACTGTCTGCTCTGAAATGGGACCTTGCTATTCTTATTTGTAAACTGTCAGCATGAGGCAGGAACTAGCCATCAGGAAGATTTGCTTTCACAAAAATATAAAGTGATTGGAAAACCCCAAACATCTACAAGCCTAACTTCTTTCATGCCTTATAGTTTTCTTTTTCTTGTGCCTTATGAAAAGAGCAGAGCATCCACTGGGGGTTTTCATTCATTGTTTTGTTGACTTTTAATTCACAGAGGATTTATGCCATGGCTACGTTTGCAGAACTGGTTCATGAATATAAGTTATAAGAGAACCAAATAGCATTACACAAAGTTTTTTTTTCTTCACTCTTAAAACTTTCCATGATATTCAAAGTGAGTGCCTTCTGGATTTTTTCCCCATTTCAATACACTAGAGAGGCAGAAGATGGAATCAATGTTATATTAAACAAGGATTGAATAAAGAATCCCTGTCTTACTAATTATTTGGTGTCTCCATTTCATGTGTGGTCTCCTCAGTATTTACAAATGCAAGATAACTTTTCCCAGTCATTTATGCTCCTCTCCCAAAAGCCCTCATTTGGAGACACTGCGTCCTCAGAGTGGGGAGAAAACACTGAGCAGTGAGTTTTAGAAATGAAAACTGGGCAGCTCAATCTTGGTAATTATAGGGCATCACTGAAACTCGGATCCACCAAGGCTTACATATTTTTTTTAAGGCTTACCTTGACTCATGTCAAATTTCTATTAGGCCAGATGTGTCTTGTTTGTGGGGACCCACACGTTTCAGGGAGTGCAGCCTTTGAATTGGCTCTGTGCCACCTGCTCACACCTATCTCTGTCAGTCTTCCACAAAGACAGGGAGAAACTGGGGAGCTCAGAAAGATGGGTATTTACCGTTCTTTCCATATTGGAATTGCGTTCCAGCAGCCACCTGGCAAATCACCAACCTTTAATGGAATTTCAGTCGGCCATGAGAATTGCTGTTTCCCAGACTAAAAGATGCACAATTACCTGTTGTCTGTGAAACCTTTACAGTTTTCCCATCATCTTCCATGTCCTTTTCTGCCGTAATATGGTATATATTCTTCTTGTAGATCAACTGTCCATTGGTCTAAATTAGTTGATTTCTCAGTGTATTTACCAGTGTGACTTCTTAGAGACCAGGAATTCTGTTTCTTATCTAATGTAATAGCTGGCAAATGTAGTTATTCAAGAAGTATTTGTTTTTTTTTAATAAATGAATGACTAAATAAATGAATAGAAACAGTGCTTCATTTACTCTTTCAGTATACCACTTACTTACAGAGATAGGCACTAAAAGTCATTAAAAAATAGAGCGTCATTCTTTAAGAAGTTAAAGTACCCAAGTTGAGAAAAAAAGAATAGTTCCTTGACAGATTTTTAAAAAGGAAACAGAGAAATGTCTTAGTCAAGAAAAAAGGTGATTGATATATTCTGAGTTTTGCAGAATTATTTTCATTTAATTCACTTTGTATATATTTTCTTTTTTTTTTTTTAAGATTTTATTTATTTATTTGACAGAGGGAGAGATAGCGAGAGCAGGAACACAAGCAGGGGGAATGGGAGAGGGAGAAGCAGGCTTCTTGCCGAGCAGGGAGCCCGATGTGGGACTCGATCCCAGGACCCTGGGATCATGACCTGAGCTGAAGGCAGACGCTTAACGACTGAGCCACCCAGGTGCCCTGTATATATTTTCTAATTGACTTTTGTAAATTATTTGTAGTACCGTTGAGTGTGGAAAGAAATATAAAATGCAGCTCCTTTTTTCAAGAAACTTAAGATTTAGTGTATGTACGACTATATAAGTGTAACCCCTAGAAATACTTTGGTGAGTGTCGTAAGACTGATGAGTTCTGAGGGTCATGAAGTCTCCACAGAAGGCTCTAGAGCACAGCGTTCTTAGGAGCTTGGACTCTGTAGACAGGTTTCCTGCTAGCTGTGCTGTTATTAGCCTAGTGCCCTTGGGTAAGTGAAGAATCTCCGTGTTCCTAGTTTTCCTCATCTGTAAGGTGGGGGCTCAGTGATCAGTCAGTCTGCATCAGAGGACTGGAGTGCTAATCCAGGGAACTGATGTATGTGGAGTGTGCTTAAAATGATGTCTGGAGGACAGTGAGCAAGGTAGGTGATTGTTTCTGAGCAGAGTAAATAGATGTTTGCCTGCTGCAAAGGAAGAGAAAGGCAGACCAAGAAGCACAACATTTGCAGGGCTTAGACATTGAAATCACAGGATGTTTGAGGAATTGAAGAATTCACGGGGACTGGAGCACGCCGTCCACATCTCCAGCATGAGTCTGTGGCTGTAATAGGAAGGTGGACAGCTCATGAGGAGTCCTAGCCTGTGAGTCCACTGCTATGAAGTTTTTCCAATAAAGCAACTGCAGAGAGCATTTGCTAATTTTTATTGTAATAAATCTCTTACTTGCTTAGTAATCTTTTTATTTTTATTTATTTTTTAAAAAGATTTTATTTATTTGATAGAGAGTGAGAGTGAGTACAAGCAGGGGGGGAGGCAGAGGGAGAGGGAGAATAGACTCCCCGCGGAGCAGGGAGCCCATCATGGAGCTTGATCCCAGGACCCTGGGATCATGACCTGAGCCGAAGGCAAACACTTAACCGACTGAGCCACCCAGGCACCCCTAGTAATCTTTTTATTTTAAACTGTAGCAGATTTAAAAACTAATCTACTCTAGCTCTTAGTGTACTTATCCAGTTGTATTTCTTTTCATTAATTGTTTTTACTTCCTTTAAAACCATGTTTATGATCTTTTAAATGAGGAGTGTACAAAGGGTCAAGGTGAGGAGTTAGAGGATATTTGACCTCAGGGAGGCTCTGTGTATCCTTTTCTCCTGGTTAGTTCAGAAGGACGGATACCTTTAACCCTGCAGACCCATGTGGTTCCTTTGGCAAACAAATCATGTCTCTGGAAAAGACCAACAATCCCTGTGTAGAAATAGGTGAACCAACATTTCTTCTAAAAAGAACAACTAGTCCATTTCTTGGTGGAACCTCAGGAACCTCTTTGGGACTATTGTAATTTTCTTGTGTTTCTCAGGCCCCTCTACAAGGAAACCTGTTGAATAAAATCCATGATCACCAGCATCCTCGGCTCCGCTTTTAGTGAATGCCAGGTGGAAACCCCTGGGTGTGTTTAATTTTAAAGCAGTGATTCCTTACCTCCAGATAGCATGTTGTTTTCTCTGGTTTGGGAAAATGAGAATGACAGTGTGGGAAATTTTTCACAAAGCTGTCTTTTTTCTCAGTTTAAAAGATAATTTACTCTGAAAAGATGATGTTTCATTTTTTTGATGTTAAATTATTCCTTTTGGGGCGCCTGTGTGGCTCATTAAGCATCCGCCTTCAGCCAAGGTCATGATCCCACGGTCCTGGGAGCCCCACATCTGGCTCCCTGCTCAGCAGGGAGTCTATTTTTCCCTCCCTCTCTGCCCATCCCCCCACTCGTGTCCTCTCTCTCTCTCAAATAAATAAAATAAAAAAATCTTAAAAAAATTCCTTTAATAAACTTATGGTAACAAAAGATGAGAATAATGTCAAGTGTTCTTATGGCCCAAGATAAGATGCTGACATCCTTATGATGCTGTCCGTCCTTTAAGTTTCTTACTACTTGGTAAATTCTCCAAGTCTGGGGACTTCTGTCTAGAGAATAACTTAAAGTAATTAGAGATTTTTTGGAGGAAAGACTAATAAAGGATACCAAAGGAACTACTGGAATTATTTTTCTGTGTGCTTGCTTCTAGAAGTTTAATTGAACTTAGCCATTGACAGTAATATTTCTTGAATCCACTGTACATATCTAATACATAAAGCAAAGACACAACCTCTCTTTTCTTTTAAACATGACGTATGCGTCCCTGTTTTCACATCTTTGCTTCAAGAATTCACTGAGTTAGAAATGCCATCCCCTGTCTGTGCCTGCTGAAACCCACGTGAACTATAAATCTAGCTCAAATGCCACCTTTCTCATGAAAAAGTCCCTGGTTGTTTCTACTGCTTTCTTCCAAAATCTTGGGATGTTTGACATAAACCTTCCTTATATTTAGTTATTTCTTTTGAGGACAAGTATGATACCCTTGGGAAACAGTAGGCAGTTGTATTGGTTTCCTGGGGTGGCCATAGCAGAAGTACCTAAAGCTGGGTGGATTAAGGTAACCGAAGTGTACTGTCTCACAGGCCTGGAGGCAGGAAGTCTGAGGTTATGGTGTCAGTGGAACACCCTGTCTGAAGGCCCTAGGCAGAGAACCGCTCCATACCGCTCTCCTAGCTTCTGCGAGCCTCAGGCATTGCTTGACAGGTGGAGGCATCTCTTCAATACTCTGTCTCCATGTGGCATTCTCCCTGAGTGTCGTCACAGTCTTCCCTCCACATGTCTCCCCTGTCCTTGTTTCCCCATTTTATTTTTTAAAAGATATTTATTTATTTATTTATTTAGTTATTTGACAGAGAGAGAGAGTGAGCACAAGCAGGGGGAGCAGCAGACAGAGGGAGTGGGAGAAGCAGGCTCCCCGCTGAGTGGAAACCCTGATACAGGGCTAGATCCCAGGATCCTGGGGTCATGACCTGATCATGAGCCGAAGGCAGATGCTAAACCGACTGAGCCACCCAGGTACCCCCGCATTTCCCCATTTTATAGTGAGGCCAGTCATGGGGGATGAGGGCCCACCCTAATGACCTCATTTCAACTTGATTATCTTTGTAAAGACCCCATTTCCCAAATAAGGTCACATTCTGATGTGCTAGGTGTTCAGGACTTCAACATAAATTTTTAGGGGGACACAGTTCAACCCGTAAGTAGTTCAGAATGATTAGTGCATGAGGATTCTGGGAGCCACTGGAGATGAGATGGGAGAGAGAAACTAGGAGTAGTCCTATAAAGGTACTTTCTACCCAGTTAGGAGTTTAGACTTGATCTGATTTGAAAGGACTGGAAGGTTTAAGTACTTTCTTCTGGCTACTTAGGGTAGGTAGAAGAACGTCCTAACCCTTTGGCTGCTGGAGGCAATTGCCTTTCCTCAAGACTGTTCTGAATGGTGGATTTCCCAAAAGAAAATGTGGGCTGCATTTAGAAAGAGAGGCTGGATGAGAAACAAAAGCAAAAATAATGAAATTTCTTAACACAAAAAGGATTAAAATAGAGTTTCATACTAATTCTAATATAATTCAATCAAATTTACAAGATTATAAGTGACAATACAACAATATATGTGTTAGAGTTATTTACTTCTGCTAACAAAGTATCCACACACTTTAGCAGCTGTGACATAGTAAATATATATTTGGTCTCTCCCCTTGATTCCTGACACAGACCTCCTAAAACCCTTGTAGTTTCATGAGTAATGGGAGTAATAGAAGTGTCTTATACAGAGCTCCTAACTCCCTTGAAATTTGCTGGTGATAGGAGCATCTTTTGTTCTAATGAGACAATCATGGTAGGCTCCTGGATGGGGACTGGTCACTAGAAGGACCAAGCCATCATTAGAAGCTTGGCCATTTCAGTCCCACTCCCTATCCATGAGGGAGGGGAGAAGGGCTGGAGATTGAATTAGTAATGGATCATGCCTACATGATGAACCTTCATAAACTGGTGAATATAAGTATTTCCCAGTGAGTTCTGTGAATGTTTACAGCAAAATATTGAATCTGAGGAGGAAGTTGTGGGAAGCCTCAATTTAAAGCCATTGAGTTAGAAGTATAGGAGGCCCAGGACTTGTGATTGACATCTAAAGGGAGGGGCAGTCTTGTGCCCCTAACCTGCGGGGTCCGTGTTAACTCTGGATAGCTAGTGTCAGAATTTAATTGAATTGTAGGACACCCAATTGGTGTCTAGAGAGTTGGAGAATTGGTTGGTGTGGTAAATATAAATAAAACACATATTGGGTGTCAGAAGTATTGAGAAACAGTTTTCCTTTAGCAGCTTAAGACAACCACTATTTTATTCTGTCTCACAATTGTGGGTCAGGAATTCGGACAGTGCTCAGCTGGGTGATTCTTCTTTTTTGTATGTTATAAGCTAAGATTCCAGGTGGCATCCAGCTGGTACTTAGACTGGTCTGGCCTCTCCAGACACGGGCCACTTAAGGAGAATGAGGAGAACCAGCTGGATTGTCAACCGCGACATGTACAGTGGTCTCACCAGCACATGGTCCCAATGTAGCTAGATTTCTTACACAGTAGCTCAGGGACCCAGAATTAGTTTCAAGAAGCCTGAGAATGTTTCAAGGTTTCTTGCTCTCAGCCTCAGAGGCTCAGGAGCTAACACTGTCAAGCAAGTTGCTAAGGTCACACTGCATTCAAGGGGAAGAGCATCGGACTCCACTTCTCAGTGAGAGGAGCAGTGTAAATTGCGTAGCTATCTTTCATCTACCATGGCAAAAATTAATATTAGGATGACTCTTACTAAAAGTCCTGCAGATATTTTGGGAGATGCTGATAACATTTCTAAGTTTATTTGCCATTTGCTCAAGCAAGTAAGCATTTAAAAATTAATCAAGTGCTTAGCTGTATCATTATAGTATTGTGCACCGATGATGGGTATAAATAAAGCTAAGGCTATGTACTGGAAAACATTACAGCTAAAAATTTTACTAATTTAGAATTGAGAGTGCTTACTTAATTAAGCCATCTGCTTAATTTCTAAAACATCTCCTATTTCCCACAATATCATATAAACTATTGTAATAGTGTAACATGTAACATCAAAAGAATGCCATCCTTTTAGACAAGTAGTCAAAGTTTTGGACGTGCATAGACAGATTTCAATCAGTATTTCATTGTATTCTTTGGAAATATAGCCAGCTTAGAAAGAAAACAACTTTGGAGGTGTTGCCGTAATGAGTTGGGAAAACGATTAGGACCACGGGGAATATTTAAAAACCCAACCCTTGGATACTCTGCTATTTTCTTGGTTTTACGCAGTTCCATAAAACACAAATAGCAGCTTTATTGTTGCTCTTCTGTTGTTTTATAAGCTTAATGTTGGCAGCCAGGGTTATGATGCAGTCAGCACTTTCAGACTGGGATGCACAAAAACATTAGATCCGAGAAGAGAGACTCCACCTCACTGATATCCTGTAGTGTTTTTCCGGGAAATGCCATGCTGGTGATTATAAAGGATGAAGTCATATATTTCTACCACCACATCCTACCATTATGGTAATTCTAATTGTAGTGAGCTGTGGAATCAATGGATGAGGAAAAAAAAAAACTTCTCCAAAAAATAAAAAAAAACAAACAAAGTAAAACTAAACGTTTGGCAATCTTTTGTTTAGTAACGTAACTTTATAAAATAGGGTACATTATGATTTTGGAAGAACAAAGGAATGGTGGAAGTGTATTAGTTTTTAATTGAGGATCTCTGAATATATAGAAAGGTATTATTAGTATTGTTATCCTCATCATTTTGTATGTAGTTATGGTCTCGAGGACTCGCTGGTTGAGGTTAAAAGCAACCTCAACAGTTAGTTAAGACAACAATTAGTCTGTGGCCTATCATGCTCCTTTTCCCTAATTACAGTACCATTAACTACTTTTCTACGAACATGTACTCTTCTGCAATGGACAGACTATTATTTTCTGTTTTTTTTTTTTCTTACCACTAAAACCACAAAATTAGAATTGAAAGGTAAAGTTGTGACCTCTCTGACATACATTCCCACTAGTGGAGTCAATATTTGCCCAGTGCTAAGTTCAGTATGAGGATGTACTTGCCTTACCATGGTATGATTTTTAATTTTGGTCCATTTCACAACATCAGTCCATAAACAAATAGAAAGGGTCTCTCACTTTTTTCCGCAGGTCCATGATAAAAATAATGTGCACATTCATTCATTCAGTACCATGTTCCTGGTCAGTCAGTGTCTGTAAGGCATTATGCTCATGCAGGGGTTCAGGAGAAAAATGGCTGTGACAGAGGGTTCTACCGTAAAGTCAAAGAGGAAGATACATGTACGCAAATATCATCAGTGGCAGTTTTATTCTTTGAATTTTCTCAGGTGAGGCTTTATTAGGTTTTTCATCTTAAGCTATAAGATTGGTCATCTGACCTAGTTTTTTACTATGTTGTTATAGAATAAATTTAAACTTTGGCTTATCTGATGTTGGGATTACCATATATCCTCAGTTTCGGGTCTCTGAATTTAGTCGTAGACTCCAAAGAGTAATCTTCCTTTTCACTTTAAAATTGCTTTGTATTTCTATCAAGGATAAAAGTATTTGCAATGCAAGTTACCTGTAATAAGAACGTGTGTTTTATCTATACTGAATTTCAGATCTTATATTTAACTGGGATTCAACACATAAACTATTATGAATTAGGGGAACCTACATATAACTAGGAGGTTTAAATGGTTAGGTAGTAATATATCTGAAAACCTGCTGTGCAGAGATACTTAGTGGTGTGGTGAAGAAAGTTACTAGTGCCACGATGGGAAGAATCAGTTTTTGGTTCTGACTCTTAGGCACAAAAGAGAACAAATGTCATGCTCCCCTTTGCTACAGCATAGAGGGACGCCACATCAGAATACAGACTGTAGTCACATAAGAGACCAGGGGTGTAGACAGAGAGCCGTAGGGCAGAGCAAGCAGACAGAAATGTCTCCTTTGGTAACAAGTACAACAGCTGCCAACATTTTGTTCAACATCCTAGAGAGAAGCAGAGCCTTACAGAATCATTTACTAATATGGAACAGAAAGTGAATTTTGAGAAATTTTATTAACAGAGACAGATAATCTTCGCATGGTCAAGAGGCCCTGATACAAGGCTGCTGCAAGTTAAGCTCGGAGTCCCCTGAACAGAACAGTATGGGTCATAGAAGATTAGAAGCTGGGTGAGGAGAAATGTAGATCTTACTACAGTTACATTTTCTTAATCATAATTTTCATGATTTCTTTAGTGTGGAGAAAAGAAAAATTGTCTTCAGACCCTAGGGTAAACAACACACACTCACACTGACTGCATTGTATTCAATAGAATTCAGGGGATAAACGCACCATTTCCCAGGCGACTTTCCTTTGGTCCCAGGGTCACATGTTGGGAGGGTATTGGGGAGGCACTGGAGCATGACAGTGGAGTCGCAGAAATGGTGGAGATACTTTGATTTATGTGATGCGACTCCTCTCAAGAGAACCAAGCGAATCTTCAGTAGATTGAATTAACAAGATCCTTCTCTCCAACAGATGTGTTTTATGGAAATCAGAACAGTGGAAATGAGGCAGCAGATGCAGAAGCAGAAGTGGAAAATTGTAATTTTTTAGAGACTAACAGGAATTTAGAGAAAGTATGGGGAAGGCTTTGAATTTAAGGGTAGAAGACACAGGCGGACATCCATGGATGTCTCATTCCCGAGTTCTGGTTCCACCCTTCTCAACAAATCCCTAAGTGTCTACACAACATCTGAATCAAAGAACCTACCAGATTAGGTGGGTTCAACCAATTAGACTCTGAAGATTCTAGTGCTCAGAGTAAGTCAGACCAGCTAAGTAATAACCTTTCCAGTTTTCTCTTTTAAAAATATCTGATTCTGCTACATTTTACATCATCATTTTAAATTGCAAGACACCTACATGCATGCCTAGACTTGCAAAAAATATAATTATGTAGAGAGACTTAGCAGTTATTCCAAACCTGGGGGTGTTTCATCTTGCACTATTTTGGTTGTATTGCCTCGTAGAGTTGAACTCTGGTTTTGCAGTTTTTTCTCCTCATTTTTGCACCTTAATCTAACTTACAGGATATTTCTACCCAGCCTTCTTTTATTTTCTTGTGCAGAGGAACACAGCAAAAATAGCAAAACAGTGTATGGGTAAATTAAAGTATTTCAGTAAACATGTGTTCATAGCCTACTAATGGCAGAAACTAGGTGTGTCCAAACACTCAGGGATAGTCTTCAGGCCACCAGGGATATTAAACCGTGCCTATCTTCAAGTGCTTTGAGTCTCCAAGACCTAGTGTTACCTGTCATATGAAGGAGGTACTCAGTACGTGTGCAGACACTGATTTGTGTTGGATTATATGGGACACTCCCTAATTATTTTCCATAAAGATGACTCAGTATAAAGTTGAATAAGTGTGATTTAACGTAAAGACGTAAGACTTTCATATGAATTATTCTGAGCACTAAAAATGCAAGTTCCTTTCCTTGTGTCAGAGGCCATGTTCCTCCCCTCAGGACACACAGATGTGGGCTGAGGACTTGGCATTGCAAGGGCCTACTTCTCTGCACATGAGAAACATTCTTCAAAATGGGAACCATGAGAGTTCTTTTCCCATTTGCTGAAACTAATGTGGTTTGTAGAAACTGTTGTGTATAAGCATTTCTAGTTGCTTTTTGTTTGTTTTCTTTTTTCTTTTCTTTTTTTTTTTTTTTAAAGATTTTATTTATTTGACAGAGAGAGATAGCAAGAGCAGGAACACAAGCAGGGGGAGTGGGAGAGGGAGAAGCAGGCTTCCCGCTGACCAGGGAGCCCGATGCGGGGCTCGATCCCAGGACCCTGGGATCATTACCTGAGCTGAAGGCAGATGCTTAACGACTGAGCCACCCAGGCACCCCTGTTTGTTTTCTTAACAGGGAGTTTGGTTCAGGGAGTATATTATGTGTAAAAACTATTGAACCATATAGTATCAGGTATTTACCTCAAAGAAGCAAAGTCTGGTATTTTTTGAAAAAGACAGTAATTTGTGGAAATTCCCCTCAACCTGAACTGGTTAAAAGAGTCTTCATGACTGACAAATGGATGGATCAGATGACAAGCACATCAATACCACACAGCTGAGTCTCTGATACACGGGCCCCCACAGAACACAGTACCTGGTAACCCAGTGAAGCAGTAGTTCCTGTGGTGTGTTATGAAAAACAGAGTGTGAATCACCTGTGAGTAGGAACTAATAATAAAATAATTGGGTTCTATCCATTACAGAGATGCTTTTGAGTAAAAGACAACCTGCTAATGACTGAAAATTTGAACTAGGCTGTGTTAAAGACAAAAGTGAGAAATTTTGGAGGGCTATAACTGCCTTATAACTTTTACTACTTCCAGAGATACTTCTGTATACTCTGAATTTTGGCTCAAAAAAATTGGTTAGAAGTTGGGCCTGTGCAGATTCATATCTGGGATTGTGCTGCAGATGGTACCACCCACACAGAATCAGCGTATCTTAGAATTCATAGAATACCACTTGGTGCTCCGTAGTTTGGCAGCACCGGGGCTCTGTGTGGATGGTCATGCCAGAGGCTTTGCTGCTACTCATACAGCAACGGCAGGTGCTTGAATACCACTGTTTTTAGTGTTTGCTTTCTGTGAGAGTTGATAGTGTAAGATGACCTGTGCTGTCCACTGCAGTAGCCACTGGCCACATGTGGCTGCTGAGCACTTGAAATGTGTCTAGGCCTATGAAGATGTCCTGTAAGTGTGAAATACATACCAGATTTTAAAGATTTAGTATGAAACAAAGAATGTAAAATATCTCATTAATAATTTTATTATATGTTGAAATGATAATATTTTGATTATAGTGAGTTAAATAAAATATACTGTTAAGATTAACTTCATCCTTCCTAGCCACAGCAATCAGACAACAAAAAGAAATCAAAGGCATCCAAATCGGCAAAGAAGAAGTCAAACTCTCACTCTTTGCAGATGATATGATACTTTATGTGGAAAATCCCAAAGACTCCACCCCAAAACTGCTAGAACTCATACAGGAATTCAGTCAAGTGGCAGGATATAAAATCAATGCACAGAAGTCAGTGGCATTCCTATACACCAACAACAAGTCAGAAGAAAGAGAAATTAAGGAGTCGATCCCATTTACAATTGCACCCAAAACCATAAGATACCTAGGAATAAATCTAACCAAAGAGGCAAAGGATCTGTACTCAGAAAACTATAAAATACTCATGAAAGAAATTGAGGAAGACACAAAGAAATGGAAAAACGTTCCATGCTCATGGATTGGAAGAACAAATATTGTGAAGATGTCAATCCTACCTAGAGCAATCTACACATTCAATGCAATCCCCATCAAAATACCATCCACTTTCTTCAAAGAAATGGAACAAATAATCCTAAAATTTGTATGGAACCAGAAAAGACCCCGCATAGCCAGAGGAATGTTGAAAAAGAAAAGCAAAGCTGGCGGCATCACAATTCCGGACTTCCAGCTCTACTACAAAGCTGTCATCATCAAGACAGTATGGTACTGGCACAAAAACAGACACATAGATCAATGGAACAGAATAGAGAGCCCAGAAATGGACCCTCAACTATAGGGTCAACTAATCTTTGACAAAGCAGGAAAGAATGTCCAATGGAAAAAAGACAGTCTCTTCAACAAATGGTGTTGGGAAAATTGGACAGCCAGATGCAGAAGAATGAAACTGGACCATTTCCTTACACCACACACAAAAACAGACTCAAAATGGTTGAAAGACCTCAATGTGAGACAGGAGTCCATCAAAATCCTAAAGGAGAACACAGGCAGCAACCTCTTCGACCTCAGCCGCAGCAACTTCTTCCTAGAAACATCACCAAAGGCAAGGGAAGCAAGGGCAAAAATGAACTATTGGGACTTCATCAAGATAAAAAGCTTTTGCACAGCAAAAGAAACAGTCAACAAAACCAAAAGACAACTGACAGAATGGGAGAAGATATTTGCAAATGACATATCAGATAAAGGGCTAGTATCCAAAATCTATAAAGAACTCATCAAACTTAACACCAAAAGAACAAAGAATCCAATCAAGAAATGGGCAGAAGACATGAACAGACATTTTTCCAAAGAAGACATCCAAATGGCCAACAGACACATGAAAAAGTGTTCAATATCGCTCGGCATCAGGGAAATCCAAATCAAAACCTCAATGAGATACCACCTCACACCAGTCAGAATGGCTAAAATTAACAAGTCAGGAAATGACAGATGTTGGCGGGGATGCGGAGAAAGGGGAACCCTCCTACACTGTTGGTGGGAATGCAAGCTGGTGCAGCCACTCTGGAAAACAGTATGGAGGTTCCTCAAAAAGTTGAAAATAGAGCTACCATATGATCCAGCAATTGCACTCCTGGGTATTTACCCCAAAGATACAAAAGTAGGGACCCGAAAGGGTACGTGCACCCTGATGTTTATAGCAGCAATGTCCACAATAGCCAAACTGTGGAAAGAGCCAAGATGTCCATCGACAGATGAATGGATAAAGAAGAGGTGGTATATATATACAATGGAATATTATGCAGCCATCAAAAGGAATGAGATCTTGCCATTTGCAACGACGTGGATGGAACTGGAGGGTATTATGCTGAGCGAAATAAGTCAAACAGAGAAAGACATGTATCATATGACCTCACTGATATGAGGAATTCTTAATCTCAGGAAACAAACTGAGGGTTGCTGGAGTGGGGGGTGGGGTGGGAGGGATGGGGTGACTGGGTGATGGACACTGGGGAGGGTATGTGCTCTGGTAAGCGCTGTGAATTGTGCAAGACTGTTGAATCTCAGATCTGTACCTCTGAAACAAATAATGCAATATATGTTAAGAAAGAAAAAAAGAAGAAGAAGAATGTAGCAGGAGGGGAAGAATGAAGGGGGGGAAATCGGAGGGGGAGAAGAACCATGAGAGACGATGGACTCTGAAAAACAAACGGAGGGTTCTAGAGGGGAGGGGGGTGGGAGGATGGTTTAGCCTGGTGATGGGTATTGAGGAGGGCACGTTCTGCATGGAGCACTGGGTGTTATGCACAAACAATGAATCATGGAACACTATATCTAAAACTAATGATGTAATGTATGGGGATTAACATAACAATAAAAAAATAAAAAAAAAAGATTAACTTCATCTTTTCTACTCTTAGAAAATCTACAATTGCCTATGTGGCTCACATTTGTGGCTCACATATTTCTATCAGACAAATATACTATAGACAGATGGTTGTGGTGGAATAATGAGAAGAAAAAAGTTAGATGAGAGAATAGCACTAATAATTTTGTTTGTCAGATTTTACATTTGTAAGGGCTAAGGATTTTGAAGATATTACTAAGTACAGTTAATGAGAAAAGTAAGCTGTAATTGAAAGAATGCCAATAGAAACTAAATTCTACAATATTGATTTATTACATATGGCTAAGAAAGTGTTGAGCTCTTATAAAGGCATTTTGTTGTTGTTGTTAAATCAGAAGAAAATGTAAGTAAGGATAAATAAGAACTAAATCAAGGAAAGTAAAAAGTATATAATTTAGGTATACAGCCGATTGATGTGATGGAGGAAGTTAAAGTTTTCATTTGTCCCACTTTTGAGACATTTCAGCCTTTTAAAAATACACAATCATGAAATAAATAATAAAATAACAATCATTGATTCACATAAAATTATGATGTCATTACTTCAGATAAGGCATCTTCTCTCTGTCAAAAACCAAACACCACCAAGAAAAAAAAGGAGAAAGATGAGTTCATTGCAAAGGTTTTGATCTGTAAGATGGGAAACTCAGGTCTACAGGAGCAGTGAGTTCTGAGTTGCTCATAGACAAAAGAGTTTTTATGGGGTAAATATGGAAGTTATTTGACTTTTTCAGCAGATTGGTTGCCTACTGGTCTTCTTTCTTATTTGGATCAGAGTGGCTGCGTGAGGGGAACAAGGAAGCCCAGAGGTGGCAAGAACAGACTGGGCATTTGGGGATTGGCTGGCATTCCCTGCTGATTTGTAAGAAGAGCTGTAAATTCTGCAGCTAACGTTAGATAAGGTCAAGTTGCATTTTCTTTAATGAACCTGCACTGGCCAGCTCCACTATATCCCCAACATGCATACCTCCTTTTGGTTTGGTTCCTTGTCTCTGAAATGACTCCTTTATTTTTTTTTATTTTTTATTTTTTAAAGATTTTATTTATTTATTTGACAGAAAGAGAGAGCACAAGCAAGGGGGAGTGGCAGGCAGAGGGAAAGAGAAAAGCAGACTCCCTGCCAAGCAAGGAGCTGGATGTGGGGCTCGATCCCAGGACCCCGGGATCATGACCTGAGCCGAAGGCAGACGCTTAACTGACTAAGCCCCCCAGGCATCCCTGAAATGATTCCTTTAAGAAAGAGTCTTTCTCTTCCTCTTCTTATAAGCCACTATACCGTCATGGGGACCCTACCTTCATTACCTCATCTAACTCTAATTACCTCCTAAAGGCCCATCTTCAAGTACCATCATATTGAGGGTTAGGGCTTCATTCAAATTCGGAGGGCATACAAACATTCAGTCCATAACACCTGAATTACTTCTTTTAATCCCCACACCAACCTATGAGGTAAATATTTTTTTGAGGTAAATATTATTTTGATCCCTTTCACAGATGGGGAAACTAAAGCAGAGGGAGGTTATGTATTATATTTAAGTCCATACAACTAATACCTGAATTCAAATCCAGACAGTTTGGACCTACAGCCTGGGCTGTTAACCACTATGCTATGTCCCCTCACTGTGTTGAAAAGGAATCATAAGAAGACAACATAACGTGTTCAACAATTCAGATTCCTGATGTGTGTCTATCAGAGAGCTCCCCAGTAAACTTACAACTTGCTGCATATCCTCCATTCAACCCAAGACACAGAAGAGACACTTAGAAAAAAGTTTTAAACTGTATTTTCCTCAGTTACCCAAATGTTACAGTATCAGTTGGGAATCATATAGATTAGATGAGAATGTAGAGATTCCATAATAAAATCTTAAAAAACCCATTAAAATTGATTTTTCTGTGTGTCTGACATGTGTTTGTCTTTTGTTTCGAGACATCTTAATACTCTTGGTCTAGCTCTGAGTTCTCTTCTCATTATTCTGGCATTGATATCATCAGAATGAAGGATAATTGAAGAGATGAAAATATGGAATAGTAGTTTATATGATGAAATATACTGATTTTTAATATAAATTACACAACCTGCATGAGATAAATTTAGAGATTTCAGATTACACTGTTTTATATCTCTTAGGAGGAGGTTTGTTATGCTGTTCATTCATCTTGATAAATATTTGTTGGGTTTGACTATGTACGGGCATTAGTTAGGTGCCAGAGGAGTTTAGTAGAAACAAAAGTTCATATTTTGGTGGAAGGTGGGGTAGGTGATACAGACAACGCACAAGTCAGTGAAAAAATAAACACGGAAAAATAGGATAGTTGTAAGTCCTGCACAAAGAATTAAGCTAGGATGTGAGAGTGAATTACTAGCAGCTACTTTACAGGAGGTGGTTAGGGGAGCTCTCTGAAGTTGTGACAAGAAGCTAAGATCTGCCTGACAAGAAGGGTCAGGCAGGCAGAGAAGCAGAAAACGTAAGTGTCCTGAGCAGCAGGTGGTGTGAAGGCCCTGAGGAGCGTAATTGGCCTGTTCTAGAGCAGAAAGAAGGCTCTCCCTGTCTTGGTTATTGGAGGCAGAGAAGAAGCAGGCTGAAATGAGTCCAGAGAAGGAGGCAGGAGACAGGAGGCCGTTCACGTTGGGCTTTGTAAGCTAGGAGACTTGGGATTTCTCTTCCAGAGCAATGTGGAGCCACACTGCAGGATGGGGTGATAAGATCTGGTGTGCACTTGAGAAGAGAGGGGCAGTCTGATATTGTCACTCTCTTACAGTTCCTTCAGTCTTTCTCCATGGTCACTCTGAGCCCCAGACATCAGGCTTTTGTCCAATCTCAGCAGAAGGAACACAGAAGCCCAGAAGATGGGAGGCCATTTGCCAGCTGAAGCATGCACTATTTAAGCAGCGTTTTCCAGAAACATCACCTAAAAACGTCTTGTAATTCGTTGGCCCTTGTGGCCAACACTGCTTGCAAGGAAGACTGTTTTTGAGTTTGGAGCTAGACACACCACTGCCTCCCTCGAGACGCTGGTCAGTTGTTATAATCCCTCGAAGTTTTTGTCTTCTTGCCTGTACAATAATAATAACAATGATAAAGGCAATAATGATAAATAGTTGCTTCCTTATGGTGAGCTTGAAGGTTTAAAGGAAGTGATGGAAGTAGAACATTTAACACAATGAATGCCCAGAACATAGTTCAATAAATGCCATGTATTAGAATGTAAGCTCCATGAAGGTAGGAATCAGGTCTGTCGTGCAGGTGTTCAGTAAACACTTGTTTAATGCTGAATAAATAAATGCAGGAGGTAAACTCTCATGGTCTATAGAGGGTATGACTGGTTGCACTGCAGTCAGCAGAGTGTATATGTTTGTGTTAAAAATAAATGCGTGAGGGAAAAAAACACCCAGGAGAGTGTTTTACAAACATATAATTAACTGAGCCCAGATTAGGCTTTCACTGCATTCTCTGGATTTTTGGAAGAAATTTCATTGCTGGTAATGTTTTCCCTGGGGTATTGCCAAGATTCAAAAATATCACTTTGTTTCAAATGATGTTCGGTGAAGACAGGATAATGCAAAAGAGGAAAGAATTTACCTTTTAAAATTCAGGGGTTCTTAGTGCAAAAAAAACAAAAAAACAACAACAAAAAAACCCAACCCAACAACAACAACAACAACAAAAAAAACCAAAAAAACCCAAACCCAAAAAAACCTATGTACAATTTTAGATTTTTCACTCTTGGGGAATAATTTACAATTAGCTGAGGGAAAAAACAAAAAAAACAAAAACTGACCATTGTCCTTTTTAACCTGAATTATATTGCAAAGTAGTAGACTTCTTTTCCTAAGAAATATATCAATAGCTCTTAAATTATTAAGTCACTTTTATGAGGCTTTAATGGTTTTTAGTTTTTCTTTTTTCCTGTTTTAAGTAGCTATGTAGAAAGGGCTGCTGGCCATTTGCTAGCTTTTCTTTATATAAGTCAAAATATAAAGCCTTATTCTTTTCTTGTCTCGCTTTTTTTCCCCCCAAGTTTCATATTATTACATACTCAGTTTACACAAACAAAAATGATAGTCACTGGCCAATTTTGAAATAATTAACTTTCTAAAGCCTGATTAATACATATGGGTTTCTGAAGCGGAGGAGCAAGGATGCAAGCATTCCCACCTTTGTGGTAGAAGTCGTAAGTCAAGAACTCATGAATAAGCTTGTGAAGGTCATGCAAATGAATTTAGATACTATTTGTTGACCATGGTGAGCTGTTGAAGGATTTTGAGCAGAGGAATACTTTGTTCAAGTTTTGATGTTAGAAATACAATTCTGTCTGCAGGAGAATGGGTAGTGGATTGAGAAAGTCACATGGTGTAATGGCAGCAGAGGCAACAAAGTGGAGTATGGAACTGGTCGAGGATGGTGCCGTTCTGACTTAGGGCACCAACAGTGTAGACGCTTGTGAGCGAATCAGTTTAAATTATATTTGATAGTAGAATCAACTGAACTGAACAAGAAATGGATACGCAGAAAATAAGAAAGAGGAGGACACAGGGAGGGCTCCACTTTCTGCAGAGGACAATCAGATGATGCCATTCACCTAAGTAATGAAGACTGGAGTAAGTTTGGGAAGACAGTTTTACACATACAGAGTACCCACTGATGTCCAATAAGAAGTCGAATATAGTGTTTTAACATTCAGAAGAGAGGTTTGAGCTGGAGATATAAGAGCAATGGGAGCAGGAGATTATGCAGAGTAAGTTGGAAAGAGTCCAGAAGAACCAGCTTTGTGGAATGGTGGTGCATGAACGAGACTTACCAGTTCATAGGGGAAAGGGAAGGATTTTAGAAAGGGAAATCTGGTCTGTCAGCTATCCCAAAGAGCTTGGCTTTATCTTGTAATTAATGGGAAACCACAGAAAGGTTGTTAATGGGGAGTGATAGGGTACCATCATGCTGGTGGCAGTTACGAAGGATGGAATGTGGGGGGTCTGGCTGGAAAGCAGGAGACTAATTAGGAAACTCTTACAATCACTTGCTGAGAGATAATGAGAGTGTTTACTAAGATAGCAGTGGTGGGAAAGGATGTGAGGACATAGTGAAGATATATTTGGAATTAGTTGAATATGAGGGCAGAAGGGAAGTCAGCAGCAGGCAAGGGTGATGCCCAGTGTTCTTACTTGCATGACTCGATGAAAACATTGTAACGTTAATGACTGGGAAAGATAATGGAGGAAGGAAGAGAAAAAGAGATAGGGATGATAGGGCCAAATAATTAGGAAGAAATTTGGAAAGAAGGTAGTGTGGGGAGCACCAAGACTGTAGAGTTTCAAGAAGTGGTCAGTGGTGCTAAATGCTCTTAGTGGTCAAGTAAATTAAGAACTAAGAATTTTCCCTCTGATTTAACGACCAGAACAATTTCTGGGTGAACACGGTTTCGGTGGGGTGGTGCGGACAGAAACCAGACTGCCGTGGGAGGAGGGCGAAGGGAGGAAGTGGTAATAGTCTAGACGCCTTCTTCAAGGAGCTCAGAAAATAATAAAAATGAGCGAAAGACAGAAAATGAGGCTATAGAATAAATCCAGTTTTTTTATTTTCTTGACTGGGTGATAGGTTATATATTTGTGAATCTCTCTCCTCTGTAGATTAAATTAAATCATTTTATATAACAGTGTGAACAATTTTACATAATAAAAAGTGGGACAAATATTATTAAATACCATCATTTGTTATACAGAGAATACTTTCCAACAATAAAAAGTGGATTGTGAAAACAATAATCTCAATACCAAACAATAATTGTATTATTGTTTTATTTTGTAGACTATATCAGTCAAATATTATTTTGTCAAAAAAAATTTTTTAAAGAATAAAATCCTGCTTAAGAAGAGGAAGTCCTCCCCCCACTGCTTATATTTTCCATATGTTATTTATTTTTTAGCAATAGGATAATTATTTCCAGATTCCTGTTTAACCTCTGAAGGCCTCTGGAATGTTTACTTTACTTGGGCTTTTGTCTTATTGTTGTGGTGCTAAGTATTTCTTTAGAGTGGCATTTTGGATACTGAGGATTAACATTCATGAAACAGGAGAGCCTTCTCATCAAGAAAACCAAATCCCTAACAACTTCATGGCTTAATAAAACAAAAAATGTGTTCCCCCTTGTTTAAAAACAGGGAATATCAGCTATGCTAGAATTAATAATGTTCTTCACATTTGTATTCTTAACTGTCTTTCAGATGCTTTGCTAATTCATTAATTCATTCATTAATTCTCATTTTGTATCTATACATACTGTGTGTTTGATACTAAAGGATGCATCAAACAACATCTATAAAAATCCCTTCCCTTTGCAGCTTCCAGAACTTCTTGATCACAAAGTAGATCCCTAACTCTGGGTCCTGCTTGGATGCCCCCTACCGTGCTGCCCCCCTTGTGGGAGTCCTCCATCCCCTCATCTCTGTCCTCCCACACTGGACCGTGGCTCCCTTGCCACGTGGATACTGTCATCTGTGTGACTCACTTGGAGGTGAAAGGCTTTATTAAGCTGGTGCAGTTAGGAGCGCCCACAGGGCATCAAGGCTATGCCTGCCCAATTGCAGCAGGGTTGCAATAATTCTTGGGGTGAGGTGAGGAGGGATGTCTGTGTGTTTGTGGCCTGGCCCACCTTGAAGTTTTCTGTGTTCTCTTCATCTGCTACAAAAACTTCAGTGGAAAAGAATGGAGATTGTTCTGACTTTCATGCCTCTCGCTGGGGATCACTGGATCCATTCCATTCCCTCCCGGCAACTGGCAGAACGGTACTTTCAGAAGATGTTTTTTGCCATTTCTTCAAATTTTCAAGGTTTAGAAGGGGGAGGAAGAGCAAAAAAATTAAAAATGGGGAAGGGCTGGAGAAAGAGGAGAAAACACCAAGTAAGGCAAGGGTTGAAACAAGAGAAACGGGTCTGTCTTACTCCTCTGACCACGCTGGGAAGGTCCCCTCGGTCCCCTCCGACTGCTCCTGTGGGGCTGCATCCACCTCCGTGTCCCCTACCCTCTGACCAAGTTGCAGTACTTCTGCCCCGAGTCACCTCCCTTCACCGGCACCCACATGCATAACTTGCCCTGCCCAAGATGGACACAGATGTCAGGACAGAATTACTCTGAAGGGCAAGAGAAAGGAAGGAAGAGAAAGGGGGAAGAAGGAGGAAAAGAGGAAGCTCAAGAATTTTTTAAAACTCTCACATAAAACTTGAATGGTGGTACCCTTGAAATTTCACAATGTAGAGTTATTTGTTAAGATTGAAGACTGTGCAGTCAGAAAGATCCAGAATTGAGTTCACTCTTTGCCACTTACCACATCTCTGCCCTTGAGGAAAACACCTTATCTTTCCAACCTCATCATCAGTTAAATATATACATAATTGTAATAGTTCAAATTTTTTGGATGAAATTGACAGGAAGACAGACCTTAGTGGTTTACTCAGGAAAGGCACATTTCTTGGCTCCTAGAACTGGAACACAGGAAAGAAAAGTTAGCATCAGGAAGGACAGGACCCAAGGACTGGATCCTCCTCAGGGTTTTTGGTTCATTTTCTAATGTTTGTTGTTGGCTTCATTCTCTCTGATTGCAGCTGGACTTTCCCTGTGAGGAAGGGAACAGGGAGCTGACATCCTTAGATTTGCAACTGTAAGCTCCAACCCCAGAAGAGGTCCTTCTTTTTTTTTTTTTTTTTTAAAGATTTTATTTTATTTGAGAGAGAGAGAGAATGAGAGAGAGAGAGCACATGATGGGGGCGAGGGTCAGAGGGAGAAGCAGACTCCCCGCTGAGCAGGGAGCCTGATGCGGGACTCGATCCTGGGACTCCAGGATCATGACCTGAGCCGAAGGCAGTCACCCAACCAACTGAGCCACCCAGGCGCCCCAGTTCTTCTGCCTATTAGGTGCAGCCAGGAAAAAAAAACTGGAGATGAATGCAGATTTTGGCTACTTTGGGCCACTTACTCATTCCCACGTTAATCCCTGTGGCCGAGAGTATGGACGTCACTGACGTTCAGATTGTATGTTGTCTGTTGTGACCAGTGTGAGAGTGTCAGCTGTGGAGCCTTGCCAGGCGAACTGAGACCATGTAACTACCTACCTCAGTTGGTTTCCATAAGGATTAAGGGTGATTATAAAAGTGCGGCCAGTGTATTTTTTAAAAATGGGACTCAACAGAGAGCCATAGTGGAGCAACTCTGTTCCTTTTCCCAGTGCCCTTGAAATTCCTCTTGGTCTGTTTTTTTCTATTTTCTCTATACTTGGATTAAATTTAGGTTGGACAATTTCTCCGGTTCATTTCAATCATAAGAAAAATCCCATTTTAGTAATTAAAAATGCACATTCTAGCATAATGTCGCATGTAAGTCCAAACTTGGGGCAAACCTAAAGACTCTTCACCAATCCCCCAAGATGTAGGGATGGTTTGTTTTCTCTTTCTCAGATTTCTTCTTCTCACCTACTAGCTATTTGTCTTAGTCCATTCAAGGCTGTTATAACAAAAATATCATAGTCTCTATGGCTAAAACCACAAACGTTTGTTTCTCACAGTTCTGAGGGCAGTAAGTCTGAGATCAAGGTACTGGCAGATTCGGTGTCTGATGAGAGCCGGCTTCCGGGTTCACAGACATTGCCTTCTTACTGCGTCCTCACATGTCAGAGGGGATGAGAGAGTTCTCTGGGGTGTTTTTTATGGGAGCACTCATCCCATTCTTGGGCGGGGGGGGTTTGGGTCAAATCACCTAATCACTTCCAAGGGCCCCACCTCCTAAGAGCATCACATGAGCTTCACACTGGGGTTGGGATTTCCACGTGAATTTTGGAGGCACACACAGATTCAGGTTCTATGGTTTCTCCTCTCTGAATTGTACCCTAGGGGAAAGGGGATGGAGGCAAAGGGGCACTGTGGCTGGCGCTGTTGTAACGTGGCCGGTCACATGACTGAGCACCGTGCAGGGCCATTGTTGCGGGCTTGCAAGGTGTCTCCTAAGACGTTTTGCACAGTCCTCAGACCTCTGCAGGAAGCTTCCAGCTACAGTACTATCGATTCAGGGAGCGCCTTCTCTGGCTGCTTAGTCCTCTTCACATTTCGTCCCAGGCGTTGTCCTTCTGATAAAGCACTCACTCCTCCCAGCGGCCTTCTCCAGTGAGGTCCCTTTCCCGATGGTCATCCGTGAAAGGGCATTCTCCCTCACTGCAGCCCTATATTTCTCTTTCTTCAGCACCCTTGGGCCATCTCGCCGGTCTGCACACCCTCACCCCCAGGGCCACACATGCTAAGTGACATGGTAGGCCCTTTTCCGATGGCTGAAGGAGGGGAAAAATCCCCTGTGTCTCCCAAGGGGTCAGCAGTACCTGAGGAGACAGACATAGCACAGAGCTCCTCTGGGTTGGGCCCTATGGAAGAGGGGGTAGTGAGTGATCCCGCCGGGGCAGAGCAGCTCGAAGCCTCTCTTACTCTGCACTGAGAGCATCTTGCTCTCTGGTGTGGGAACACTTGCTGTCCATTGTGTTGTTCCCACCCTTTAGGGCTTCTGGCTAAACATCCTTTTGTATGTGCAATGCTCAGGACAGGAGCAGGTGGTCCTGCAGGCGAGCACCTCCTTATATCCTGTGCCCTGACAGCCTCTGTGGCCTCATCCCCAGTCTGCCCTTGTCAGTAAAGTACCTGGCATGAACGCTACATACGTGATCATCGTCCGCAGTTTATCGCTGTTACTGTTGTGACTGCCCAGAGAATAAAAGGTGGCATTGTCTAACGTGGCACACACGACCACTTGTGGGCTCTCAGAGATCTCCTTTTGGGGACTCAGTGGTTTGTTTTCTCCCGGTCCTGTTCCGGGTGCACCAGGCCGACCCAGGGCAGCTCTGAACACAGGCATGATGATTAGGAGCATGCAGTTTGTGGTCAGACAGAACTGAATCTGAGTCCAGTGACACAGACTGTCACTTGGGACCTTATACCAATTACTCCACCCCTGGGAGTTTGCAGTTTGCTTGATTCTAAAGTGAGGGTAGTAGAAAACCTTCTCATTGGCTGTTAGACAATTAAAGGAGATAGAGTACATGCAATGCTTGGTATATAGTTCATGTCCCATAAAGGATGGCCTTAGTTTCTATGACCGAATCCTTGGGTTCTTTTGTGCCTTCCTGACCTGTGGACGCTGCTCCTTCTGGTTGAAATGGTTTGCTCACCTTCTCCACTCGGGAGATTTTAGCCATCTTACAGACACACCTCCAGTATGGTCTCATTTGTCTCTTCTGCGCTTCCGTGGAGTTTTTTTTTTTTAATGTTCTTTTCTTTTTTTTTTTAATTTTTTATTGTTATGTTAATCACCATACATTACATCATTAGTTTTTGATGTAGTGTTCCATGATTCATTGTTTGTGCATAACACCCAGTGCTCCATGCAGAACGTGACCTCTTTAATACCCATCACCAGGCTAACCCATTCTCCCACCCCCCTCCCCTCTAGAACCCTCAGTTTGTTTTTCAGAGTCCAGCGTCTCTCATGGTTCGTCTCCCCCTCCAATTTCCCCCCCTTCATTCTTCCCCTCCTGCTATCTTCTTTTTTTTTTTTGTTAACATATAATGTATTATTTGTTTCAGAGGTACAGATCTGTGATTCAACAGTCTTGCACAATTCACAGCACTCACCATAGCACATACCCTCCCCAGTGTCTATCACCCAGCCATCCTATCCCTCCCACCCCAAACCCCTCTCCAACAACCCTCAGTTTGTTTCCTGAGATTAAGAATTCCTCATATCAGTGAGGTCATATGATACATGTCTTTCTCTGATTGACTTATTTTGCTCAGCATAACACCCTCTAGTTCCATCCACGTCGTTGCAAATGGCAAGATCTCATTCTTTTTGATGGCTGCATAATATTCCATTGTCTATATATACCACATCTTCTTTATCCATTCATCTGTCAATGGACATCTTGGCTCTTTCCACAGTTTGGCTATTGTGGACATTAGTGCTATAAACATCGGGGTGCACGTAACCCTTCGGATCCCTACATTTGTATCTTTGGGGAAAATACCCAGGAGTGCAATTGCTGGATCGTATGGTAGCTCTATCTTCAACTTTTTGAGGAACCTCCATATTGTTTTCTAGAGTGGTTCCACCAGCTTGCATTCCCACCAACAGTGTAGGAGGGTTCCCCTTTCTCCGCATCCCCGCCAACACCTGTCGTTTCCTGACTTGTTAATTTTAGCCATTCTGACTGGTGTGAGGTGATATCTCATTGAGGTTTTGATTTAGATTTCCCTGATGCCGAGTGATGTTGAGCACTTTTTCATGTGTCTGTTGGCCATTTGGATGTCTTCTTTGGAAAAATGTCTGTTCATGTCTTCTGCCCATTTCTTGATTGGATTTTTTGTTCTTTGGGTGTTGAGTTTGATAAGTTCTTTATAGATTTTGGATACTAGCCCTTTATCTGATACGTCATTTGCAAATATCTTCTCCCATTCTGTCGGTTGTCTTTTGGTTTTGTTGACTGTTTCTTTTGCTGTGCAAAAGCTTTTTATCTTGATGAAGTCCCAGTAGTTCATTTTTGCCCTTGCTTCCCTTGCCTTTGGCGATGTTTCTAGGAATAAGTTGCTGTGGCTAAGGTCGAAGAGGTTGCTGCCTGTGTTCTCCTTTAGGATTTTGATGGACTCCTGTCTCACATTGAGGTCTTTCAACCATTCGGAGTCTATTTTTGTGTGTGGTGTAAGGAAATGGTCCAGTTTCATTCTTCTGCATGTGGCTGTCCAATTTTCCCAACATCATTTGTTCAAGAGACTGTCTTTTTCCCATTGGACATTCTTTCCTGCTTTGTCAAAGATTAGTTACCATAGAGTTAAGGGTCCATTTCTGGGCTCTCTATTCTGTTCCATTGATCTATGTGTCTGTTTTTATGCCAGTACCATACTGTCTTGATGATGACAGCTTTGTAATACAGCTAGAAGTCCGGAATTGTGATGCCGCCAGCTTTGCTTTTCTTTTTCAACATTCCTCTGGCTATTCGGGGTCTTTTCTGGTTCCATACAAATTTTAGGATTATTTGTTCCATTTCTTTGAAAAAAGTGGATGGTATTTTGATGGGGATTGCATTGAATGTGTAGATTGCTCTAGGTAGCATTGACATCTTCACAATATTTGTTCTTGCAATCCATGAGCATGGAACGTTTTTCCATTTCTTTGTGTCTTCCTCAATTTCTTTCATGAGTATTTTATAGTTTTCTGAGTACAGATCCTTTGCCTCTTTGGTTAGATTAATTCCCAGGTATCTTATGGTTTTGGGTGCAATTGTAAATGGGATCAACTCCTTAAATTCTCTTTCTTCTGTCTTGTTGTTGGTGTATAGGAATGTCACTGATCTCTGTGCATTGATTTTATATCCTGCCACTTGACTGAATTCCTGTATGAGTTCTAGCAGTTTTGGGGTGGAGTCTTTGGGGTTTTCCACATAAAGTATCATATCATCTGCAAAGAGTGAGAGTTTGACTTCTTCTTTGCCGATTTGGATGCCTTTGATTTCTTTTTGTTGTCTGATTGCTGTGGCTAGGACTTCTAATACTATGTTGAATAGCAGTGGTGATAGTGGACATCCCTGCCGCATTCCTGACCTTAGGGGGAAAACTCTCAGTTTTTCCCCATTGAGAATGATATTCGCTGTAGGTTTTTCATAGATGGCTTTTATGATATTGAGGTATGTACCCTCGATCCCTATACTCTGAAGAGTTTTGATCAAGAAAGGATGCTGTACTTTGTCAAATGCTTTTTCTGCATCTATTGAGAGGATCATATGATTCTTGTTCTTTCTTTTGTTAATGTATTGTTTCACGTTGATTGATTTGCGGATGTTGAACCAACCTTGCAGCCCAGGGATAAATCCCACTTGGTCGTGGTGAATAATCGTTTTAATGTACTGTTGGATCCTATTGGCTAGTATTTTGGTGAGAATTTTTGCATCCATGTTCATCAAGGATATTGGTCTGTAATTCTCCTTTTTGATGGGGTCTTTGTCTGGTTTGGGGATCAAGGTAATGGTGGCCTCATAAAATAAGTTTGGAAGTTTTCCTTCCATTTCTATTTTTTGGAACAGTTTCAGAAGGATAGGTATTAATTCTTCTTGAAATGTTTGGTAGAATTCCCCTGGGAAGCCATCTGGCCCTGGGCTTTTGTTTGTTGGGAGATTTTTGATGACTGCTTCAATTTCCTTAGTGGTTATAGGTCTGTTCAGGTTTTCTATTTCTTCCTGGTTCAGTTTTGGTAGTTGATACATCTCTAGGAATGCATCTATTTCTTCCAGGCATAGAGTTGCTCATATTATGTTCTTATGATTGTTTGTATTTCTTTGGTGTTGGTTGTGATTTCTCCTCTTTCATTCATGATTTTGTTGATTTGGGTCATTTCTCTTTTCTTTTTGAAAAGTCTGGCCAGGGGTTTATCAATCTTGTTAATTCTTTCAAAGAACCAGCTCTTAGTTTCGTTGATCTGTTCTACTGTTCTTTTGGTTTCTATTTCATTGATTTCTGCTCTGATCTTTATGATTTCTCTTCTCCTGCTGGGTTTAGGCCTTATTTGCTGTTCTTTCTCCAGCTCCTTTAGGTGTAGGGTTAGGTTGTGTATTTGAGACCTTTCTTGTTTCTTGAGAAAGGCTTGTATTGCTATATATTTGCCTCTTAGGACTGCTTTTGCTGCATCCCAAAGATTTTGAACAGTTATGTTTTCATTTTCATTGGTTTCCATGAATTTTTTTAATTCTTCTTTAATTTTCTGGTTGACCCATTCATTCTTTAGTAGTATGCTCTTTAGCCTCCACGTATTTGAGTTCTTTCTGACTTTCCTCTTGTGATTGAGTTCTAGTTTCAAAGCATTGTGGTCTGAAAATAGGCAGGGAATGATCCCAATCTTTTGGTACTGGTTGAGACCTGATTTATGACCTAGGATGTGATCGATTCTGGGGAATGTTCCATAGGCACTAGAGAAGAATGTGTATTCCGTTGCTTTGGGATGGAATGTTCTGAATATGTCTGTGAAGTCCATTTGGTCCAGTGTGTCATTTAAAGTCTTTATTTCCTTGTTGATCTTTTGCTTAGACGATCTGTCCATTTCAGTGAGGGGGGTGTTAAAGTCCCCCACTATTATTGTATTGTTGTCAATGTGTTTCTTTGCTATTGTTATTAATTGCCTTATATAATTGGCTCCTCCCATGTTAGGGGCATAGATATTTACAATTGTTAGATCTTCTTGTTGGATAGACCCTTTAAGTAGGATATAGTGTCCTTCCTCATCTCTTATTACAGTCTTTGGTTTAAAATCTAATTTGTCTGATATAAGGATTGCCACCCCAGCTTTCTTTCAGTGTCCATTAGCATGGTAAATGGTTTTCCACCCCCTTACTTTCAATCTGGGGGTGTCTTTGGGTCTAAAATGAGTCTCTTGCAGACAGCATATCGATGGGTCTTGTTTTTTAATCCAATCTGATAGCCTGTGTCTTTTGATTGGGGCATTTAGCCCATTTCCATTCAGGGTAACTATTGAAAGATAGGAATTTAGTGCCATTGTATTGCCTGTAAGGTGACTGTTACTGTATATTGTCTGTGTTTCTTTCTGGTGTATGTTGCTTTTAGGCTCTCTCTGTGCTTAGAGGACCTCTTTCAAGATTTCTTGTAGGGCTGGTTTCGTGTTTGCAAATTCGTTTAGTTTTTGTTTGTCCTGGAAGCTTTTTATCTCTCCTTCAATTTTCAATGACAGCCTAGCTGGATATAGTATTCTTGGCTGCATATTTTTCTCATTTAGTGCTCTGAATATATCCTGCCAGTCCTTTCTGGCCTGCCAGGTCTCTGTGGATAGGTCTGTTGCCAATCTAATGTTTCTACCATTGTAGGTTACATATCTCTTCTCCCGAGCTGCTTTCAGGATTTTCTCTTTGTCTCTGAGACTTGTAAATTTTACTATTAGATGTCGGGGTGTTGACCTATTTTTATTGATTTTGAGAGGGGTTCTCTGTGCCTCCTGGATTTTGATGGCTGTTTCCTTCCCCAAATTAGGGAAGGAAAGACTTGCTTTATCAATCAGATACATAAACATATTGGAAAGCACTGGTAAATAGATTTATGTCAAACGCCAACATATAAAACCCAGAGGCAATGAGAATTAAATGGGAAAAACATAACAGTCAAACATACAAAAATAGAAGTGATGCCACCCCCTGTTTAGGTCAGCATCCGTAATTTTAAATGCAATTAAGTAATGCAGTAACTATTGACAGAGTGTCTGTTTGCCAGGTCTCCTGCTAAGGCCTTATGGGTTTAAGGATGAGCAATAGAGAAAGTCAGGGACATTAACCCAAAGACATATTAATTCAATATTGACTTTAAGACTATATAATTACTACTCAGTCACTTGCAGAGTGTTGGCCAGGATACCTGACCTTGACCACAACCCTGAGGAAGGCATACTGGAGCTGAGGTAAAAAGGTATGAAGGGAGGGCAGGGGGTAACCAGTGTGGAAGAAGAGACGAAGAGATGTGAAGGGAGACATTTCAGGCAAGGAGGCACCATCTATAAGGCCATGAAGGGACTGCACCCAGGTGTGTGGAAAGCAGTGAGAAAAGGCTCACAGGCCACAGTGCATCATGAGGAGAGTGAGGCGAGATGTGTCTGGGGTGAATTTTCTGAGTATATAAAAATAGAAGATTTTGAGTATATTCAAATATAAAATTTTTGCATGTTAAAATCACTTATACCAAAGTACAAATAACAAACTGAAGAAAATATTCACCACAGTGGTCTTACTTATAAAATAGTATGTATAAGTTATCCAAGATATGTACCCAACTCTGGGTACAAATGGACCAAGGAAATGAACAGACAACTGGCCAGAGAGAAAAAAACACAAATCATAATGAACATGGAAGATATTTAATCTCACTTTTATTCAGTGGAAGGATATATCCAGTTCACAAAAATTAGTAATGCAGGTATTAATTGGTGCAGGTAACAGTGAGCTGAATGTTTACTAGGAGATGGAGTCTCTTTTCAGAAAGCATTTCGACAGCATGTATCACAATCCTTAAGTAGTGTAAACATTATTTGACCCTGTGATTCTAACTCATGTATCAATCAATCCATCTGTCACCCGTTCATCAAACTCTGAGTAGCTACTCTTGAGTCCAGACACTAAGGGCAAAATTTCCGTTACAGGAAGGAATGGAATGAGAGGTAGGATTAGAGGGGCCTTTCGACAAATATATTACTTTTCACAAGTTGACACCCAAGTGATCACATGCAGTTTACCCAGAGCTGCTGTAAATAAAATGGACACATACACAAACACACACGTGTGCACACACGCAAGGGAGGATTGCAAAATTTTTCTAGCAACTGTATTATCCTACTGACTTAAGTAGACATATCTACTGGTAAAAAATACTAGGAAAACAACGTTGAGTTTCATCTAATCATGGGCTCTTTTGAAAACAGAATGAAATGTTTTACTTTTTCCTTTCTCTGAGAAATATTTTGTGTGTGAAGGCAGAGTCTAACCCAGTTCCTGAAAAATAAGAAGTTTCCCGTTGGTTGGAGTCCATTACATGTTTAAGTAGATGGAATGACATTCATGGCAGGCGATTTGGCTTCACCTTCCTCTCACTAGATAATTGTACATTTTAGTCATCTGGCTTTACTTGGTGAAACAGGAGAGAATGCATCAATCTCTTTCAAAAAGACTTCAATGTAGAATGGTACAGATTTTAAAAGGATATATGTTCTCTTTGGAGAGCTCCAACTGAGACACGGTTTGATTTCTCATAATTTACCTAGATCGTCCGCACTCCACTTGACAATCTGGAATTAAGGGAAGTCTGTAGAATGATCTGTACAGGAAAATATAGGAACGTGGATTTTCCTTTGTAATGTTCCTCAGGCCTGAGCATTCATTTCTCTTTAAGCTCCGGCTGCATCCAGACACTTAACCTTCACACTCGGATTATTATAAAACCTTAACTGCTCTTTCTCCATTAACTCTCCCTTACATGATGCGGCCAGATTAATTTTGCTGAAACATATCACTTTTGTTTATGTTGCTTTCCTGCTCAATTGTCCTCTATCATCTGTACGATACAGTTTGGATTATTATTATTATTTTTTAAAGATTTTATTTATTTATTTGAGAGAAAGAATGAGAGATAGAGAGCACGAGAGGGAAGAGGGTCAGAGGGAGAAGCAGACCCCCCGCTGAGCAGGGAGCCTGATGTGGGACTCGATCCCGGGACTCCAGGATCATGACCTGAGCCGAAGGCAGTCGCTTAACCAACTGAGCCACCCAGGCGCCCCAGTTTGGATTATTTTGAAAGACATTCCTAATTTCCTCCCTTCCCACCTGAACCTACCTCCCTTGACTTGTCTCCCACTGTTCACCAGCACAAATCTTGAAAAATCCATATGCTTACCTCAGGTCCCACATGGATTCTGATTTTGTGCCTTTGGTACAGTTCTATTTTTTATGGTGTATTTCCTATTGCTGTTGTAACAAATCTCCACAAAATTAGTGGCTTAACACAATACAAGTTTATTATCTTACAGTTGTGGAGTCTCAATGGTCTAAAATCAAGGTGTCAGCGATACTGTGCTCTCCTAGATGCTCTAGAGGAAAGTCTGTTTCTTGACTTTTCCAGTTTCCAGAGACGGCCCGCATCCTGTGGCTCCTGGCTCCTTCTGTCTTCAAAGCCAGTGATGGTGGATGACGGAGTCTTTCTCTCACCTCATTATTCTGTGACTCTTCTGCCTCCCTCTCCTTTAATCTTACCCCTAGCCCCATACAATGCAAGATAATCTCCCACTTTTAAGATCAGATGATTAGCAACCTTCATTTCTTCTGCTAGGTTAATTCCCCATTTGCCATGTAAGGTATCCTACTCACTGATTCCCGCAGACAGTCTGTTTTCTCTTCCTTTGTAAACAGGGGTTATTCCGTTATTCTTCAGTGCCTAGTGAAGCCCTTCTTGGAAGCCTCTGCAGATTATGGTCAACCATGGCAACTTCCACCAGAGGGGCCTCCATGTCTCTTCTTACATGGATCATCTCAGATGATAAGGGTGAGCCCTATCAGTCTTTATAGTAAAACAGTGGATTCTGGTGTGCATTGTATAGACATAATAAGTATACTTTCCTGCCGCTTTTTGTTGTTCATCTTGAGACCTCAGTTTTCTCATTTCTGTAGGAAAGTAGGATGAGGGTTTGGCATATTGCAGTTCAGTGTGTTCCATGGATAAAAAATTACAGAAGTCGTGGATAACAGTCTGAGTCTGACCCTCCTAGAATGAGCCTTCAATATTATTACAGTTGCCAGATGTGCAGTGTCAGATCCTAAATGTGTTTATCCTAAGGACATAATAGAGATGTGAGTAAAGATGGTTATACAAAGAGGTTCATTGTAGCATTGGCTCCTAAATCAGAAACTGTCTAAATGGGGGATACTTAAATTCAGATAGATAAATGTGATAAAACATTATGTAGTCATTAAAAAGTATGTTCTTAAAGATTATCTAAAAATACAGGAAATGATTATATATATATTTCAAGGAAAAAGAATGATACAAAACTCTGTGTGTATGTATATATAGAGATATTTATATTTATTTATATGTATTTATATTTTATTTATATATATTTAAAATAAAGAAAAAAGAAAGTTTATGTAAATATTAAAAAAGAACTGTTAAGAAAAATACCAAAATGTTAAAAGGGGTCATGATCAAGGGTGGGATTATAAATGGCTTTTAAGTATTTTTCTTTATACTTTATACTTTTTCTTATTTTCTGAATTCCTTCTAAATTAAACATGATTTTTAGCTCCTTTATAACTTTGATGTATAATTGAACTACATAGTTACTCTTTTTCTTCATAATCACAGTTGTTACCTCTAGAATAAATAAGTTCATCTAACATTTACTGGACATTTACTAGGCTCCAGACGCTATGCTAGGTACCAAATGTCAGAGAGAGTCCATGCCCTTCAGGAGCTCATCCTCAGTAAGACAGCTGGACAAGTGAATTAGTCAGCTGGGGCTGCCATCACAGAACACCACAGGCTGAGGGGCTCGAACAACAGAAATTTGTTTTCTCACAGTTCGAGAGGCTGGAAATCTGAGATCAGGGTATTAGCATGGCTGGTTTCTTGCAGGGCCTCCCTCCTTGGTGTGTAGATGGCCACCTTCTTGCTGTGTGCTCACGTGGTCTCCCTCTGTACATACACATGTCTGTCTGTGTGTCTCTCGTGTGTCCAGATCTTCTCGTCCTATAAGGGCACCAGTCACCCTAACAGCCTCATTTTAGCTTAATCACCTCTTTAAAGGTACTGGAGTTTGGGCTTCAACACATAAATTTTGGGGGGGTGGGGACACATTTCAACCCATGACAGTAAGTAAGCAATAAATGTCAATATTTGCATTTGCTAATGATGACAATATTGGTGTATGTATAGGCACACAACCTTTCGGGGGGGGGGCAGCAGTTCTTTTTTAGGAGATGGTCAAGGTTGGGTTCATAGAGAAGGTGACATTTGAGAAGAATTCCAAAAAGTGAACAAGATATTGCCAATTTCTAGTTAATAGAAACATGTACTATAACTGTAATTTATTTATATAGCATAAAATATATGAAAAGTGTAATTTTTACATGAGATCAAAAAGCGTGATTTTATTTTAGATCACAGAACTTCGGGATTTAGTGTGTTTTGGTCAGGAACCTGGTGCCCTTGGGTAGAAATGAGTCAAAGAAACCTCTCTTGACAGTGCTGATGATGTCTTTTACTTTTCCTGGATAAAGAATAATATCTAAGTGAAATGAGAAAATAAACATGTCTTGGGAGAAGCAGCTCCTTTTACAACTTAATGCAGCCAGCTCTGGGCACCAGACTCATGAGTCGTGATGTGGTGGATGCTAGGAACCTGTATTTCTGAAAAGCTCCCAAGAACATTCTGATGGTTGTCCTGGTTTACGGCAAAAGTCAGAGTGAGTCAGAGTACCGTAGGACCTCCCAGCCGACAGCTGCATAACTGAGGATGAAGCTTCCCCACGATGACTTCCCTGGCCCTGCAAAATATTTAGTATCTACATTAGATAGAATCCTAAATACTGAAAGTTGAGTATCTTGCATTTTTTATACTGTTATTTTATTTATAGGTATTTTCTTGACTAGATGATAAGCCTCTTGACTGTGAGAATGAAGTCTTTCAGATTTGTGTCATACACCCTCCAGAGTGCCTTCCCCTGTGCACTGTCTGTAAGTGTCCACGTTCCCTCACGTGGAAATCAGCACTCTGCACTGGAGGACTGTCTCAGACGACGGCAGTGTTCTTTACAAAGACTGAGAATTCCTGAGTGTCCATAACAGCATCTGTCATTATCTTTGTATTCCTGTAGATGTTTTTTAGAGTTACACTGCCGATTGATAACGTTACTTACTAAGGGGTCAGGGACGCGGTGGAAAATATTGCTTACTGCCCTGAGTAGGCTCTTACACATGTAACAGGCCAGATTTTCACATGCTTCTCTGCCTCCTGCTTGGAGTTCTGCTCCTTTTACTTACTACGGCTAGTTGCATCTGTCCCTCATTACCTGCAGGGGGTACTGTTCCTAACAGATGCTGCTGTAACACCATATATATTTATGGTAGGGAAAGCACCTGTACATTGATCAAAATTGGGCCACACATGTATGAAGAGTTCATGGAACACCAGAATTCTTCTGACAAAACAGTTGAAAACCAAAGGATAGGAGGTCTGATGGGCCATTGCATAAAAGTTCCTGTCTAACTACTACCTTTTCACCTCAACTAAGAGTTACATTTTTGAAGTTTTCAAAGACAGCAAAGAGATGCACACATATATAATAGTTTATCCATCAGATGTTTATATTAAATCTAACGAAGTAAGAATTCACTAGTATATTTTATCCCAAATTATTTTGAAATCCCATTTGAGTACATTTCTGTATGAACAGATTCACTGACGGGTCCAAAAATGACCTTCATTTTGGGGCAAATTTCTAAATAGGGGAGATCCTGGGAAGTTATATGTTGCTCTGATTAGTAGCTTTATAAATACTTGGAAAAATACTCAGGGGATATTAAGTGAAATAATTCCAAAATACCAGATTGATTCTATTAGTGTTGGTAACCATTCTGCTCCACTTCTCTGTCCAACGAATGTCAAATTCTCAATCTCTCCTCTCCTCGTTCTTGTTCTTTCTCTCAACTAGAGGATATTTAAACATTCTCATCTCTTCTCAAATTTTCTGGCGCCTCTTTGTTATGCATTTTCTCAGTTGGTGATCTTATTTCCACTGAATCACCCACCACTGCTGTTACCCATTCACCTGCATCTATCTCATATATTCTGTCTTCCTTCCTATTACTATGGATGAACTGTGTGTTTTTGTTATTTTTTTTAAGATTTATTTATTTATTTGAGAGAGAGCAAGAGAGTGAGGGGAGGGGCAGAGGGAGAGAATCTCAACCAGACTTTCTGCTGAGTGTGGAGCCTGACCTGGGGCTTGATCCCAGGACCCCAAGATCATGACCTGAGCTGAAATCAAGAGTCGGACACTCAACTGACTGAGCCACCAGGTGGCCAGAACTGTTCATGTTTTGATGTAACTTCTCCCTGGGCAGAAGACTTCAGCTCTCCCTCCTCAAGGTTATCATGGCAGTATTATCCACTGTTTCTCTGCATTATCATTGTTTCTACCTCTACTGGATTATAACCACCAGTTTACAAATTTTTAGTACTTTCTCCCATCTTAGCAAAGCAAACCCTCTCCTTGATCTAACATTTACTACAGCTACCACCACTCAGGACTCTCTTTTCTCTTAACAGCAGAGCTCGAAGGGCCTGCACACTGTCGCTCTCCACACTGGCTTCCCATCTGCACATGAAATGCTCTAGGGAAGCTTTCAGTCTCCACCACGCCACTGAAGCACCTCTTGCCAACACCACTGCTTAGACTTCGTGTGGCTTGTGTGAAGAACTCATTTCCATTACTCACGTTACTTGATCTACGAGCAACTAATAAGCTCTTTCCTAATGATTCACTTCTTCACTTGGTTTCCAGAATGCCAACATCTGCTGATTTTCATCCTACTTCAAGGCTGCTCCTTCTCCACGTCTTTTCTGTGGTCTTATCTGACCTCTAAAGTTGGATTTCCCCAGGCCCAGTTCTTGGACTACTCCTCTCTAGATTCACTCATTCCTTAGTGAGCTCATGAATTTCACAGTGATAAATACCAATATGGTGGTGACTCCCAAATGTATATAGCCAGCCTACGTATTTCTTGGGCACCAGTCTTATTTCAACCACAGAAATGCAGATCAGCCAATGCCATTTCTCTGCTCAGATTTTACCCATGGTTTTCCATGTCACTCAGAACAAAAGCCAGAGACCTCTCTGTGGTCTGTAGGGCCCCACCTGAGCTGATCTCCCACTGCCTCCTTGCCTTGTTCCCTCCGGCTCTCCCCGTCACTCCCTCTGCCACACCCTTTCTGATCTTCCTCCTATTCTTCAACCTTGGCCAGGGTCCTCCTGCCTCAAGGCATTTGAGCTGACTGTCCCTCCAGATGTCTCTGACTCACTCTCCAGCTCTCTGAAATCTTTGGTTGAATCTTGGCTTCTGAGTAAGGCCTCCCTGACCACCCTCTTCATCACACCCCCACCATGTTATCACATTCCACTTCTTGTTTTGTTTTTCTTCACAGCACTTAGCACTACCTAACATGCCATATATTTTAATTATGTATTTATTGTATATCTCCATCCACTAGAACATAAGGTGTCTGAGGTCAGAGATTTTTGCCTGTTTTGCTGTTTATCGCTGTCTCCCCAGCACACAACCCTTGGCAAATACTGTATGTTCAGTATATTGGCATTTCTCAAAGTTTGGCACCCAGACCAGCAGCATTAGAATGACCTGGGAACGTTTTAGGAACATGTTAGAAAGGCCAGTTCTTCGGCCCAACTGCACTCCCACTGAATTTGAAACTCTGGGGGACAGGGTCCAATAATCTGTGCTTTGATGAGCCCTCCCTCCAGGTAATTCTTAATTTCTACAAATTTTGAAAAAAATCATTGTTGATGAATGTTTACTGAATGAGAGAAGCAATGAGAAAATTTTTATTCCTGTTATCCTTTGACAACTACAGCAGTCACAACTTTGGGTTAAAATGTCATGCAAATAAATGAGTAAACTCACTTCGTAGAATATGTTTTTCTAGTATGAGTCATAATAAATTTAATAAGAAAAAGTTCTAGTTTATCATGTAGAAAATAAAAAACCTGCACATTATCCTAAGCCATGAATCAAATATTTTGAAAAATGGTATACTTAGAGAGTCGTAACTGAATCTATGAAATTAATTTATGGTTTTAATTCAGTTTTAGTTGAAACTTGTGTTAAATATTAGTTCCAAGAACTTTGTCCTGTGATTTAAAACTGTAACAAAGCTGTTATGAATCAACTTACTTCCCTTGGTCTTGCCTTGTTCTTAGACGTTTGACTCTAATTTTCTTAGGCTCAACTAGCCTATGTCTGTATGTTCCCCGCATCCAAATAATCACACCACATGTGAGCATCTGTTCCACACTTGAAGCTTGGGATACACATTCTGCTGTTAATGAGATGGGGCAGAGAATGTATTTAGGTTTGCAAAATCTCACATGTTCTGTGATTATGAAGCAAGCTGAAACTTCCTCCGTTCTGTCTGTGCATGAAGTTATAATAACCCTTTCTAGGGAGAGCAAATGTCTCTGTTAGCCCAGGGCAACCTGCATTTATATCCCGTATCCTGATGTAATTATTATCAGCATCCTATAAGTGTGATGATAAATTATATGGCCACCCTACTTTATTTTATATAAATATATAAATATATAAATATATAAATATATGTAAATTTTTATTTATAATATTTATATATAAATATATAAAAATATGTATAAATATTTAAACATATACTTATAAATGTATATAAATATAAATATATATATATACACATATATATAAAATGTGCACCTTTAGTCTACATTTTTCCACAATGTATAAAGAATATTGGAAACCAGGGTTCTAAATATCTCTGATATTCACTAGCAACATTAACCTTGGAATGTCATTAAAAAATTCTAGATATTAGTCCTTTCAATGCTATAGTGAGGAAGGAAACTTTTGTTTTAACGTGTATAGACAAGTATTATATGGCATTATATTTTACCAAGAATTTCCACTTATTAAAATGGTATTTTCTTTGCATTAAATTTCATTAAGGTGTCTTCCAATTCTGATCCTAAATTCTGGTATCAATTTCTGAAGATGTCATGTTTCTTAGTGTATTATCAGGATGATGTTTTGATATTACTGCTGTAGACAGAAAAGTGAAAAGCACAATTACAAACAGATTGCTTTGCCTGATTTCTTTCCTTTAGTGAGTTAGCTAATCCTTTCATTCATTTGACATTATGGCATTAGGAAGCTACCACCACAGACCCCACGCCCATAAAGAGGGTAGATGTGCACAGAATTATCACTGTGTGTGATTAGGATTTGGGGTTAGGTTCTATGGACTGGCGCTCCACAGGAGTTTTTAGCTTGCATCACGTTTTTGGGCAAAACTAAAATGTAAATAAGATAAATCCACGTACCTTACTGAGTAAATGCACTAATAGGCTTAATTAAGTTCTTTTCCTTTAAGAATTCAAATCTCATATGTAAATTGTACATAAGTATGAACCAGGTCTTGTCAGCGTGTGACTACTCCTTTGGAATGGTTTTTAAGGTTATCAGGCTTTAAAAAATTTCAGTTGGTCTTGCCTACTAATTTGTTGAGAATTTAAAGTTTACTGATGGAGTGATGTCATCTCCCCTAGGCTTTACCATCATAGATTGTTTTAATGGAAAAATACATGTCAGTTGGGGGGAATGAATGTCCTGTCCCTAAAACGATCTATATTGGGTGTTTCAATAATTACTGCAATTTTGTGATGGATTGTATAGTTCATCCAGACCACTAGAGTCTTGGTAACATAGATTTTCGTTTATTGATTCATTCTCCTGAGTACCTCAATGCTCCGTGCGGCCTGTCTGATCAGCTGTTCCTGGCTGGGCCACTCATCACAGTTGCGCTGGCACCCACTCCAGCCGCCGTACCCAGAACGACTGTGTACAGTTCCACATGTGTGACTAAAATGCTTGCCACAAACACATTGACCTTGGCATGATACCCTGCGTGGGCGGCTTGTATACATAATCGTGACCACAGCCTGCTTAGCCTGTTTAAGGTCATATAACAAGTGTGGGTTCGGTTACAACTTGAAGTCCTGCCGTTTCTAGTCTGGGGTTGACCTTAAAATAGCCAATCCAAACACTTTACTTTTTCTGCAATAAATGCTATAAAAATTGTCTCAATTTTATAGAGTACATTATTTTTATGAGAAAAAAGTAGTTGGATCAGCCTAATACCACTCTCTCCCATGGGTTGCTTTATAACTGGGATGCACTTATTTCTAAGAGTGATTTTGATCTGAGCCGGAAGATATGCCGGGGCCAACATGATGACACATCTTCACTGTGTCAGTTTGATGCTGTCACTTGGGAAGAATATATTGAGACAAAAGTATATATTGCAGAATAACATACAAAATCCATACATGCTTTTAAAAATATGAGTCTTCAAAAAAATTGTCTTGAGAGTCTGTTTTCAGGCTAAACAGGTAGATACTTTAGGAACAGAAGTTTCTTCCTTTATTTTGGGTCCTAATTATGGGTATTTTGGTGAAAAAGTTTGAAACTGGCAAATCTCAATGTCAGAGATTTTCCCATCCTGTTTAGCAAGTTAGATGCTTCTGAATGTTGCAGTTACTCCAATAGAAAACTTAAAATTGTTCTGTCGCTCCATTGGATTAAATCTCAGTGATCTCTAACCTATTAAAAATAGGTTTATTCAGTCATTTACAAAAATTTGTAACTTTATTACCAGCTATACTGTTTGGCTGTTTAGTTCAGTATTTGAAAGGCAAAAAGTGAAATAAGCAAACAAATCCTTGTTAGATCGTTCCTGTTTTGAATGTCCGTTTTGAACTATCCTTATGGCACTTGTTTTCTAGCTTGTGCTATATATTTATATATATATTTTTTTGTTTAGTTTCTCTGTGTCACAGACACAGAGAAAAGAATTTTGAACAGAGTTAATGCTAGAAGTAACATTTTTGGGAATGGATACATTGTGAAATAGAAGCTCGAGTCTTGATCATTAAGTTTTCACTGATTTAATTATTCAAAGGCCCCTGACTACCTCACTCTTTTGAAAGAGATTCAGTGTTCAGAAGATAAAGCAGAGTTTTGAGAACTTCAGTTGCAGTTTTTAATGATGGCCCTGTATCTCATCGCTGGTCTCTCAAGAGGCCACTCCAAGTTCACTTTATTTGTTAGGGAACTTCTTCATGTCGCTGTCATTTCTCAAAATACATAGGTGATTTTTTTTCCTTGAGCTTATAAACCCCAGCAGATACAGCTTTTTGAAACACTAAAGGTACTGTTTCTCTAGTATGTATTTCTTAGAGTGAACCTCAGACATGGCCGTTTTTGTTTTCTGAGTAAAACAATTGGAACATAATATATGTCTCCCCAAACTACTCCCCCTCCCCAAATAAACCAAAGCATTAGATAAAATTGGTAGCACCATAATTGAGGATATCTAAAAACAGCAACCTGTAACCTTGGGAAATTTTTAGTGATATAAATACAATGGCTGAGAGCATGTTAACCACACAATTTTTGCCTTAAACTTAGACACTTGGAAGGTTGTTGAGTGGCTCTCCTGTGGCCCATATTAAAATCCTCATGTTTGGGAACAACAGAGTTCACATCCCATGACTTTGTTTGTTTGTTTGTTTTTTCAAATAAATCCCTATTTGTAACGAACTTGTAATGTCTGGTTCACTTCCCAACCAAACAAGCAAATACACTTTCTGAGCAGTGATAGCAATTCTATACCTGTTTGTTTACAAATTGTCTGACAATGAGTCAGAAGCCTGTGATTTTTTTTTTAGTATACAAACCTTCTCAGATTGATTTAGCAATCTGGAATAATTTCCTGTCTGTCTCTCCATCTTTATAATGTAAGAAAAATGCCTTTAATGCGTTCAGCCTTTCTGTCTGATACAGAAGTAATATCATGTATTTCACAGAGAAAATAATGCCTTCTCTATTCCATTAAATTGTACTGACTTATCACAAAACCCTGGTTTTTGGTTACATCATCACTCAAAACGCTGCCTGCGCCTGAGGAAACATGGCTACTCTAATTAGCAGTAAATCAAAGTTCTTTCTCTCTGATGGAACAGGACTGTGAAATTGTAATGGGTGAGCTGTATCAGCAAGCATCAGTGATTAGGAGGATTGGCTGACAAGTCTATGAAGACTGCCCCGAAGGAAACCACACCCATTTAAGGAGAGGCTGGGGGAAGGACATTTTTTGTGGTTTTACTGTTGATCTCTGTTTCCTCACACAAAGTTTATTGTAATTGACAATCAGACTGGTACTACACAGGATGCTTTAATCTAAATATTTGAAGGTGCTTTTTTTTCTCTTTTTGTAATCTAATGAAGTAGGAGTTTTAAAATTGAATCAACAGAAACATAAGATCATAGTTACAAGCAACAACCAAAAGCATTAAAATAAATAGGGGCAGACTGTGCTCCAACAGAGAACATGAGAAGTTAGAGCACATTATTCTTTTAAATACACACATATATTCAGCAAAAAAAAGTACAATAATTAGCCCGAGTTACTTGGCTTGTCTGGCTATAGGTGCCAAATGCATGAGATAAACAGTTCTCCAACTAATTTTGTTTGGGGCGGATAGCCTCCAAATTACAAAATAGCTTTTAAAAATACTTTTTGCACAGCTAATTCTAGACAAACTGGTTAATTATAAATCTAAAATTTTAAGTTATATACATGTGGAATGATTACCACAGTAAGAATAGTTAACACATCCATCACCTCACATATTTATCATTTGTATGTGTGTGGAAAGAACATTTAAGATCTACTGTCTTAGCACATTTTAAGTATACAATATAGTGTTAACTGTAGTCACAGTGCTGTACATTACATCTTCAGAACTTACTCATCTTACAACTGAAAGTTTGTACACTTTGAATAGTATCTCCCCATTTTCCCTACCCACCCAGCCCCTGGCCCAAAGGAAACAAAATCACTGACTTGAAGAGGTATCTACCTGCTATGTTCATTGCAGCCTTATTCACAATGGCCAACCTAAGTCTGTTGATGGAAGAATGGATAAAGAAAATGTGAGATAGATATATTTATATGTCTATATCTCTATCTATCTATCTATAACACATATAATGGAATATTAATCAGCCATAAAAAAGGAAAGCCTGCCCATTTGCAGCAACATGGCTAAAACTTGAGGACATTACGCAAAGTGAAACAAGTCAGACAGGGAACTGTCTGGTCTCACTTATAAGTGGGATCTGCAAGAGGCCTCAGTATTTAAAGTGCCCCAGGGACCGCTGATCTCCATGCTGTGCTTCCACCTTCTGCCTCCCGTCCTTGCACTTTCCCATGTGTTCTCTAAGCTCGAGCCACACTTCTCCCTCTTCCTCAAAATCACCAAAATTATTCCTGCCTCAGAGCCTTTGCACTTGGTGTCCTCTGTATCTGGAATTCCTCCCCACCCACCCCAGATCTTCATATGGCTGTGTTCCTCTTGATATTTAGGGTTCAGCTCAAATGTCAACGCTTCAGAAAGAACTCCTCCAAGGTGCCCACCAAGTTATACTGTATCATGTTATCCTGTTTTATTTTCTTTATAACCTTTTAAAAATTATTTAGGTATTTATATGCTCACTTACTATCTCTCTCAACTATTAGAAATTCCATATGGTAGAAGCTGCATTTTTTCACCATTGTCTTAGCCCCTCAAGCAGTGTCTAGCAGCATGTCATAGACACATAATAAAGTTGCTCATTTTAGAAACAATTTATTAAGCACTTACTATGTCCCAGGCTCTGCTCTAGGCAATAAGGATAAAGCAATGAACACAACAGATGAAATATATAAACAAACAAAGTACATTATTACAGGACCCACTGGACAGGTTAGATGAACTCAATTCTTACAGGGAATTTTCCTTTTTAATGTCATTGAATTCCCACAACTACAAGCAAAACACTCCACAGAGCTGTGTTCAGAATTTATAGGCTTGCAGTCTACCTACCAGGAGGGATTCCAAGGCAGGAATGCCTGACACCACAGAACCTAAACCCTAACTCTGGCTCTACCAATACTGGTAGCTGTGAAATATTAGACAAGCCATGTACTGTGTAGTTATTAGGAGCACAGCTTCAGAGGAAGCTGGTTTCAAAGATGGGCATTTATAATTTACTCATCCTTTCCGGTATTTCATTTTCTCATGTACAACGTGTGAGTCATGGTAGGTCACTGTTTCAGTGCATTGGACTGAGGATCAAATAAGGCAAAGAGAGGGAAATTAAATAAGGCTAAAAAGTGCCCAGAAAAATATGCGTTTTAATTAATAATAGCTATGGTTGCATTAATTCTTCTGTTCCTCCTCAGCTTTGAATTTTTTCATCTGTGCAGCAGTGAAGGTAAACTAACGTTTCTGCTGTCTTTCCCAGAACTCACATTTTGAAAATACTCTGGATGATTACACTGGGATCCTTGACAATGAACACTGTCTGCATTTTTTTAACAAATATATATATATTCCAGAAAAATGTAATAACTCGTCCCAGATTTCTTGGCTCTTCTATTTTCAGATCCTAAAAATGGTTAAGATGAACAATGGTGTGACAATACTCTATGATTTGCTACTCATAGTTTCGAGGTTTGTTTTTGCCTTGTTTTGCCTTATCAATCTGCTGCTTTACTGGATACCCTGGGTTTTTGTTTTGTTTTGCTTTGTTTTTGCTCTAAGCATATGCCATTTTCAAGTCTATTTTTCACAAAAGTTACTATTTTTTTTTTTTTTTTTGGATGGATAATTTTAGTTCAGTGGGGTTTGTTAGCCCACCTCTCATTACATTGCTTCTGACTTTGAAAGATGGAGGAAATTGCTCCGGGTGGGTAGCCAGCCAGTCTGACTCGTCCACTGGGCGCAGGCTCCCTGGCCACTGGGATCACTAACGCCTAATGCCTCCCTAATTATAGACACATCTCATTCCTGGCTACTTAACGGCCTCACCGCAGGGAGTGACTCCACTTCCTGACTGGGAGCCTACCTTCATTAGCGTAAACTGTACATCATAACCATCTAGTCTTACAATAACCCAAGGGGCCCTTCCTCCCCGAACTGTGGCAGTGTGACAGTCTCAGTATTTGAACCTGGAGACAGATGATAAGAATTTGACTTCTTACTTTAAAATGCACAAGGTAAAACTCAATATGGTATGGTTTTAAAGAAAGCCATCTGTGCTGATAACAGAGAAGACACAGAGATTCTGTTTTACCTATCCCTCTTCGGCGTCCCTTTCTTCCTAAGTGGTAAGACTCTCAAGCACTGGGGAAGTCTGAGCAAGGATGGATACTGAGAGAAACAGATAAGCCTATAAAGCCGCTTAATCCCAGTTCAAGATTTAGTACATCTAGAAGTAAATGAATTATCACTTAACTTGGATGAGAATTTTGGGTCCTTATTCAGACCTTATCTACTTTTATAATCCTCCTCATCATCACATTTGCTATCTTTTATGGAAAACTCTTCATATTGCTGGGCCCTGTACTAAGCACTTTATATCTTCTCGGATATTCCCCCAAACACTGCAAGGTAGATTGTCTCCATTTGTCCAGGAAAAAACCCTAAAACTCAGTAGAGCTTAGGAAGTTGCCAGGCTCACACAGCCTATGGCCGGGCTGAGATTTGAACTCTGCATTACTTGATTCTAAACTCCTCTCAATCCACTCAGTCTCCTTGAGACTTTGTTGCCCAATGACAATAGAATGACTAGACATTTAAGGACAATGCTCCTACCTCTGTGCTTTCATAGACATTCCGTGTTCAACTTCCATTATAATAATAATAATACAATTTTCACAACAGTAACAATAACCAATTTTGCTGAACATTTATTATAGGTCACGCACATAGTACTCTCGTTTGGTCTTTAACATAACCCTTCTGTTTTTATTTTGAAGTGAAGATACTGAGGTGTAGAGAGGTTGCATGGATGGCATGTGACCACACCTAGGTAGTGGAGCCCACTTTCATTATGTTGCCTTTCATGATAGCACTTAACCACATACATCCTATTTAGATATATGTTAAATTGTCTTCTTTTTTAAAAATTTTTTATTGTTATGTTAATCACCATACATTACATCATTAGTTTTTGATGTAGTGTTCCATGAAGGGCAAAAAAGAACTATTGGGACTTCATCAAGATAAAAAGCTTTTGCACAGCAAAAGAAACAGTCAACAAAACCAAAAGACAACCGACAGAATGGGAGAAGATATTTGCAAATGACATATCAGATAAAGGGCTAGTATCCAAAATCTATAAAGAACTTCTTAAACTCAACACCCAAAGAACAAAGAATCCAATCAAGAAATGGGCAGAAGACATGAACAGACATTTTTCCAAAGAAGACATCCAAATGGCCAACAGACACATGAAAAAGTGCTCAATATCACTTGGCATCAGGGAAATCTAAATCAAAACCTCAACGAAATATCACCTCACACCAGTCAGAATGGCTAAAATTAACAAGTCAGGAAACGACAGATGTTGGCGGGGATGCGGAGAAAGGGGAACCCTCCTACGCTGTTGGTGGGAATGCAAGCTGGTGCAGCCACTCTGGAAAACAGTATGGAGGTTCCTCAAAAAGTTGAAAATAGAGCTACCGTACGACCCAGCAATTGCACTACTGGGTATTTACCCCAAAGATACAAATGTAGGGATCCGAAGGGTACGTGCACCCCGATGTTTATAGCAGCAATGTCCACAATAGCCAAACTGTGGAAAGAGCCAAGATGTCCATTGACAGATGAATGGATAAAGAAGAGGTGGTATATATATACAATGGAATATTATGCAGCCATCAAAAGGAATGAGATCTTGCCATTTGCAATGACGTGGATGGAACTAGAGGGTGTTATGCTGAGCAAAATAAGTCAATCAGAGAAAGACATGTATCATATGACCTCACTGATATGAAGAATTCTTAACCTCAGGAAACAAACTGAGGGTTGCTGGAGTGGTGGGGGGTGGGTGGGATGGGGTGGCTGGGTGATAGACATTGGGGAGGGTATGTGCTATGGTGAGCGCTGTGAATTGTGCAAGACTGTTGAATCACAGATCTGTACCTCTGAAACAAATAATAAAATATATGTTAAATGGGTTAGCCTGTTAAATTGTCTTTTGATTACACAGTGAGACACACAGCCCAGCAGTTTCCTCACTGATTAGGACTGCGTCTGGCACAGATACAATAGATGTTTGCGAGCAATGATCAATTTTAGTTACACTTGAGCCAATCATTAGCTTGTTCACATAATGGTCAAACCATGAGAATGTATGCAGGCCATATGACAAATGAGTGCTTCATACAGTTTTCTAGTTACACTAAAACCTTGTTATTTAGCAGTTAGATCTTTAGTTCTGGCCCATGGTGACTGTAGTGTTTCAAGAAACGCTTAATACTGCAAATGGAGGTAGCAAATCAGAAATACATCATAATTTTATGACACGTGAAAGACCATTGTCTATTCGAAACTGGGCAACCCTAAAGTCTCGGACTGTGGAAAGAAGGCCAACATTTTCTGTATGTTTCCTCACTTCACTTCCGAGTGGTTTGTGTATTGCTATCTACGTGCTATAAACGAGTACTAGAGGAATGAGAAATCAGAGTTGCCTGATGGCATCTCTTCTGACTAAATTTAATTCTGGTTCATTCACAATAATAATCTATTTTGTAACTCTGGGAGCTGGGAGGGAATTTAGGAACCCCTTAGGAAAAACTCTTATTTAACTGATTATGCAAAATAAAGTGTAGAGACATTACGTTTACACAGAAAATTAGACCTAGAATAGAGATCAGTTTTGGAGGCCCACTGCTCTGCCTCTTGCCCACAGCAAAATAAAACTATCTTTTTTTATGTAGAATTCATAATTTCACTGTATATCTTCATGCATATTTTTTAGTACTCCTTCCCAAATCCACAAAGTACACACATACTACCTCCATGTCCTCATGCCAGGCCACCAGGCCAGGCCACCATTGGCTCCATATTGGCGTACTGCTGGCTACCCTGCTTCCAATCTTGCCAAACTGTTTTTTCAAACATAATTTAGATTATGTTGGTCCTCTGCCTTGGAACCTTGTCACCTCTGGGTAAAAGCCATTTCTTTTCAAGAGTGTACGGGACCCCAAACATCTCACTGCCTGTGCCTTCCTGACCTCATCATCTCCTGTTCCTTTGGCCCATGTCCATCCATATGTGCTGCCCCCTTCCAGTTCCAAATATGCATCTGGATGCTTCTGTTTAGTATAGGTATTTGGCTCTTGCTGATCCCTCTGATTGGAATACTCATCCAAGCATGCCCCATATACGGCTTGCTAATTTACACATCTCGTTCAAGTCTTTGCTTAAACTTTATCACCTCAAGGAAGCCTATCATGAACATTTTTATTTTAATACTGTAACCTAGCTCTCTGTTTCTATCTCCTACTGCCCTGTTATCTCAGTCCCAATTGTTCTTCCCTATTTTAAATTTTTTCCATACCACTATCTTACCATTTAATTAGTTAATTAATCAGTTAATTAATTTAATAGTCACATTATCTCCTCAGGATTTCCCTTTTCTATATTCCCCACTGCTGTATCCTAAGCATCTAAAATAGTACTTAACATATAGTAGGTGCTCCATATATATTATTTAGATGGTTTTGATAAAACATATAATTATATATGTTTTAATGGCCATAGATATAAAGTAACAAATTTAGTAATCAATATAATGATACGAACAGATAAATTTATCATATAAAACAAATCCACTATTTTTTAACTAAATGGTATTTCTAGTCATAGACAATATAGTTCTTGAACTTCCCAAATGTAACAACAGTAAATATTAGCAGACATGAACACATTTACCCAGCTTTTAATGTTTTTCTCAATTGTTGAGAGATTTTCATGTTATTCTTCAGTTACTGGATTCTAATTTGTTTCATTGTGGTTGGACTACACGCTGTGTACAATTTCAGTTCTTTAAAAAATGTTAAAGTTTGTTTTATGACCCAGGATACAGTCTATCTTGGGATACGTTCTGTGGGTGCTTGAAAGTATGTGCACTTGGCTGTTCTAGGGTACAGTGTTCTATAAGTGTTGATAAATCCTGTGGGTTGGTGGTTGTGTTGAGATCTTCTGTATTCTTATTCATTTCTGCCTAGTTCTGTCAGTTGTTTGGAGAAGACTACTGATGTCTCCAACTATAATTGTGGATTTTTCTGTTTCTCCTTCCACTTCTATCAGGTTTTGCTTCACAGGTATTACAGCTCTGATATTTGGTTCAGATGCATTTAGGATTTTATGTATTCTGTGTATTCTTGGTGGATAAACCCTTATATCATTATGTAATGTCTTTTTTCTGGTAGTTTTCTTTACTCTGAAGTCTACTTTATCTGATATTAATCTAACTATTCCTGCTTTTTAAAAGTTAATTTTTACATGATATATCATTTTCTCTTGTTTTTCTTTCAGCTTTTCTATGGCATTACATTTGGTGTTGGTTTCCTGTGAACGGCACCTAGTTAGGTTATGTTTTTAATCCACTTTACCAAACTCTCTCTTTTAATTGGTGTATTTAGGCCATTTACATTTAATGCTAGATTTTAAATCTGCCATTTTCTGTTTTGTTTTCTGTTCTGTTTTTCATTTCTTTATTTTGTTTTTCATGACTTCTTGTGGAAAAATCGAACGGAACATTTTTAGAATTCTATTTTGACTTATTGATAGTGTTTCAGATATTACATTGTATATACATATCTTCTCATGGTCTGTTGTTATCAACTTTTTATCAATTTAAGTGAAATGTAGAAACCTCACCTTTCTTTACCTTCCCCTACTTATAGTCACTTAAAATATTTCTTCTTTATACTTTGAAAACCACATCAAATATCATAATTTTGCTTCAACCACCAAACACTAAGAATTTAGAAAACTCAAGATGAGAAGGAAACACATTTTTTCTTTTTCTGTTCTTCTCTTTTTCTGTTTATTATCCTAAGATTCTGTTGATATTATTAATCATTTTCCTTTTGTTTAGAGAACTTCTGTTAGCCATTCCTTTAAGGTAAGTCTGCTACTGATAAATTCTTTTATCTTTGCTTCATATGAAACTGTCTTGGTCTCCCCTTCATTTTTAAAGGATATTTTCACTGGATATAGATTTCAGGGTCAACAGCACTTAAAAAATACTGTGATACTTCCTTCTGGCCTGCATGGTTTCAGATGAGAAATGTAATATGTGCAAAAGTAAGGAGTCATTTCTCTTCCACTGCTTTCAGGATTTCTGTGTTGTCTTTTGTATTCAGAAGTTTGACTATGATGGCCTTAGTGTGGATTTCTTTGATTTATCTTGTTTGGGATTCACTTAGATTATTTAAGTTGTTGGTTTATGTCTTTTGCCGAATTTAAGATATTGCCAGTCATTATTTCTTTGAATATCTTTTCAGTTCCTCTCTTTTACTTGACTTCTTCCTGGACCCTGATGACATAAACATAAGATCTTTTGTTCTACTCCCACAGGTCTTGAGGTTTTATTCTTTTGGGGTGATCTATTTTGTCTTTGTTGTTTGGATTAGGTACTTTCTGTTGTTTTGTCTTTAAGTTCCCTGATTCTTTCCTCTACCCTCTACATTCTATTCTGAGGTCACCTGCTAAAGGTTTTTTAAAAATCTTGATTATTGCATTTTTTCATTTTAAAATTTTTCATTTAGTTCTTTTTATATCTTTCTTTTTGGGGGTGAAACTATTTGCAAACATTTTTTTTAATTAGTTTGAAGCATGTTTGTATTGCTCAATGAAACATTTTATTTTAGCTGTTTTAAAATCTTCCTAAAATAATACTAACATCTGTACCATCTTGAGGTTGCATCTGTTCATTCATGTTAGAATTTTCCTGATTCCTGATGTGGAGTGATATTTGATTACAAACTGGACATTTGGGGCATTATGTTACGAGACCCAAAGTTTTATTTCAAAGTTCTGTCTTAGCAGGCCTCCTCTGAAATCACTCTGGTAAGGGGAGGGTAGATAACACCTTTTATTGCCGGGTGCGGTAAAAGCACAAATTCCCTACTCAGCCTGTATTTACACCTGCAGTGGGATCTCCTTGTTACTGCTGGGTGGAAGTGGGTCTTCTGGCTTCTCAGGAGGGCTCTGCTGATACCAACTGGCAAGGAGAGTTAGAGGTGTCTCCTTGCCACTACCCATGTGTCTTCCACTGACACCATGGGGTGAAGGTGGCTTTGTTATGGCTAGCAGTGGTGAAAGTTGGAGTCCTTATTTGACCTCTTCTGACAGCACCCTAGCATGAGGGGGGAGGCCCTTTCTTATTGCAAGGGGGGAGTGGGAAGTCCAGGTTCCCCGTGTAGCCTCCGCTAATACCTTCAATGTGGGGGCTTGTGATTACCCTATGGGGATGAAAATCCTGGCTTTCTATTGGATCTTTGTGACACCACCCCAGCAGGGAGTTTGGAGCATTTTACTGTAGCCTGGAGATGGTGAAGTCTAGACTCCTGCTTGGCCTTGGCTGTTGGGTGGAACATCTGTTTTTTCTGTGGTTTTTGGCTGAAGTAGAGTGCTTATTTGTCTTAAAGTTTTCTGTCTTACTAGGCTGCCCCTCTCTTGGTCCTTTATCTCAGAGCATCCAGATTTTCTCGGAGCTTCTTTGTACCTGTTTGCATTTCGAGGGTGTTATCTTCTCCAGCACCCTGTCCTGAATATATGAAACAAAAAGAAAACCTAGGAAACTCAGTGCTGTGTTGTTCTTAAGGTCCTGATGTTTCTAGCTGGTTGGCCTTTTTCTCTCCACCTTTTAGAATCTTTTTATGTTTGTTTTGTGTATAATATCCAGGATTATTAGTTGTACTTGCCAGAAGTAATAGAGAAAAGTACTTCTATTCCATCTTTCTTGACGCAGAAGTCTCTTAAAAATCATTTTTCAGGGCTCCTGGGTGGCTCAGGTGGTTACACATCTGCCTTCGGCTCAGGTCATGATCTCAGGACCCTGGGATCAAGTCCCGCATCAGGCTCCCTGCTCAGCGGGGAGTCTGCCTCTCCCTCTGTCTCTGCCTCTGCTTCTCCCCTCAGCCCCGCTGTGCTCATGCTCTCTCTCTCAAATAAATAAAACCTCTAAAAATTTTTTTCAGAGGTTCAACCTTGATTTTTAAAAAGATACCATGACTTTCAGATGTCAGATTATAATAAGGAATATGATGTTTATAGAATTGACCTTTGAGAATTTCCATTCAAGTGTCTCACATACTATACTAACAGTATATTTTAAAAGAGACACAAAATAATTAGAGTGGAAATTACTAACTTTTCTTTTCAGATATTACAAATAGTTTTCTGGGATAGATCTGTACATCATGGAAGAAGAACATTAAGTGAATTTAATTCTCAGGGAGACAAGGAAATCCCAGAATAAATGGCAATATTTAAATAATGAATTAAGATCAGCTTGTACATTTAATGAGTATTATTGATGAAAGTACATAATGATGATCATAAATGCCAACCAAAAAATTTCCCTTTAGATTAATAAGTCTTACTGCACACTGAATTCAAGGTAAATGATAAGAGAAGCTTTGTTTTTTAATTAATTTTAAAACATTTAAAGGTTATATTTTATGGTACTATAATAATGAAGGTTTGTATTGTTAGGGTGTTTTCAGTTTTACTGTAACAGTGAGGATACTAGAATAACATTGTGGAATATCAGTAGATAATATTGTTGTTGATGATGTCATTGTTTAAAAAAATTCCAAAAATGCTTTTATTTTCTTGTTTTTCAAATCCATATTGGTATTCCAAGATTACCTTTTCTGGCGTGTAGGTAAATGTAGGTAGCATTTGGTGTATACAGTACTGACAATGATTGATTTTTGTTTTCCATTCCAAATGTTGGTTTTTCAATGCAATTTATTTTCGATATATTTTTTAAACAATGAAAAAATATCTAAGACATGGATAACATTCAATTAATTTTTGCTCATTTTCATTTATTTTAACACAAGAGTAAATAACAGGTTTTAAATTAGCCTATTTAATTACGACTGGCATGAAGAACTTAGTTCTGACACATTAGACCGTAAGTGAGGCATGTTCAGGGCATTCAGACTGTAGAATTTCCCATTTCAGGCTCTAGAGTCAGAATGGCCCCATTTTAAGTCCGACTCTATTACCTGCTAGTTTGTGTGAACTCAGGAAGTCACTCAAACCCTCTAGCCTTAACTTCCTCTTTAGCAAGTTGGGCTAATAATGTGTGATTGATAAAACTGGATGTCACTGTCTCCAAAAATCTCCTGAAGAGTAAATGGAGAGCGAGTTCTGGGGCACAAGGGTGTCGGGTTCCATGTGGTCTTAGGGTCCAGATATGTTGTATTGCTTCCCTTGTTTGGTCATGCAGTCTTTCTTCTGATTTTACAAGGAGAGTGAATTCCCCTTTCTCTCTCAGCAAGTCATGTTTACGATTTGTTTTTAGTCATGAAACAGTCTGAATTGTGTTGATCAATTATGTTAGTGAAAATCTCCCTCTAGTCAGCCATTTTAAAGCCTAGGGTTGAAAATTGACCAATTTACAAGGATGGGAGAAATAAGCAAACATCTGGGAAGCATGAAAAAAGCAAAACCACAGTTTCCCTGAAAAGGTGACCCCCCTGCAAAAAAAAAGTACTATCATAGCAGAAAAAAAAAATAGGCAATTTGAGGAGCATGTTTCGAGGACACACTGTTGCATATCAGTAAATAGAGTGTGTATGGGAAAGAGAGGTGCATGTCTTCCTCCCCAAGTTCAGTCATGTGGAGGGATAATTGGTAAGTTATTTCATCCCCTTTCCTTCCTTGTTGCTCTTTCTTCTCTCTCTTTCTCAGAATCTCTTTGTGCTTTAGTTTTGAGTTCCAAGTTCTTTAACTTGGGTTGGGTAGTATCTTCAACAGGGCTTTCACAGAATAAATTGGAATTAAAAAGCTGTTTCCACAGCTACCTTTGACCAAATAATTTTTCATGCTGTATTTGATGAAAATACATCCTAAGTGTGATTTATTTTCTATCTCTATGGACCTGGAACATTTTTGCTTCAGCAAAGTTTGTCCTCTCTTCATGATGAGACCTGAACACCAACCTGCCCCAAATCCCCTGTTCTAACTAGTCTACCTAGAGCCTCGAATCACAAGATGTATCATTCCTTTGAATTGGTGTCTGGAGAATTCTTAACAAAGAACTTTATCTGAAAAGAAAAACTTGCATAAAGTACTTTTATTGCCATGATAATGCTTGAAAATTGCATATGGTGAAGAACGATGGAGGTAAAAGACCATTTCTCCTCTGTAATCACTACATAGGAGGAAAAATATAGGAGAAGAGAAGGGACCATGTGCGAGATCTGTGTTAGGAATCTGTAGGTGATAAATCTATAATGATGATAAATCTATAGTATCTATAATGATGATAAATCTAAGATGATAAATCTATAATCATCATCAGTAATTTTGAGAATACTAAGGATAGTGTGTGGCCTATAATTACTTAGGACAATTTACCTTCATATTTTGGTTCAGATGTATGTATACCAGGTCTCCAGGACAGGTAGATCTTCAGCCAGTAGTTCTGAAAGAATACACTGAATATCAGGGGCTTGGAACTTAGGAATTTGGATTTTAAATAAATATCCAGATGATTATAATATGCAACAAAGTTTTTAAATAACTTGCCTAAGCTGCCTAAAAATGTTCCAGGGTGATTATGGCCAAGTTTGACTCCAGATTGTAAACATCTCTAATCCAGAACTTTTTAAATTCAGCTTTTTCAAATTTGTTTTTTATTCTAAGATTTATACCACTTGTGTCTGGAACCATGTGAAAGAGAAATAATGATTGAGGGAAAGCAGGGTGGTGTTGTGTTTTAAATTATTGTGTATCCTCAATTATGGCCAATTTTACCATTCTGTGTCTTTTATTTCTTTTCATGGACACTCAGGACTAAAAAGTACAATAAAGGGGTGCTTGAGTGTCTCAGTCAGTTAAGCGTCTGCCTTTGGCTCAGGTCATGATCCCAGGGTCCTGGGGTCCAGCCCCAAGTTGAGCCCCTCAGTGGGCTGTGCACTGAGCAGGGAGTCTGCTTTAGGATTCTCTCTCCCTCCCTCCCTCTCTCCCTCTGCATCTGGTTCTGACTCCTACAAAGGAGAGGAACTGAGAGAAATGGCATGAGCTGTGAAAACTATTTGAATGTTATGTAGACAGTTCTCTCCATTTGATAGTCTGCATGCTATTAGAGGTTAAAGTCTGATCCACCATAAGGATATGGATATACAACTGGACTATATTTTGCTTTTAATGAGATTTTCTTTGGTGATATGTTCTTGGTTTTTAATTGATATAACGGTTAGAAATATTAATGAGTTTATTTTGAATTTTACTTAAAAACACTCTTGATAATAAGCCTCCCCCAGGTGTTCTATATTATACTTCTGTTCCTGTATATTTCTTCAGTGTGTTTTCTTATCCTTTGAGACCTAACTAAAATACCTTTTTTGTTAAGAAAGTCTGTATTTCCCACAGTCACAATTAGTCTTTTCTTCTTTTGTGCATTTGATTATTTTTTTTATTATTAACAATTATCATATATTGTTTTGGTTGTCCATAGTTTCACAAATTTCACTCCAAAAGCTAGTGATTTAAAACAATAATTTATTAGCATTTTCCATGTTTCCATAGATTGACTGGGATCAGTTGGACAATTCTTGCTTGGAGTCTCTCAGATGGTTGCAGTCAGATGGCAGCTGGGGCTCAACTAAGCTTGATAGATAACAAGGCTTTTTCACTCACACATGTCTGATACCTAGGCTGAGATGACAGGAACAGATGAGGGTGGCTGGGCACTTCTGAGTCTCCTTGTATTTGCTCCATGAGGCTTGCGTGGGCTTCCTCACAGCAGGACATCTCAGGATAACTGCATTTCTTACATGGGGACTCACTTCCTCCAGAGCTGAAGCTGCCAGGTTCCTTATGACCTAGCCCTGGGAGTCCTAGAACTGACTTCTGCCATGTTCTATAGGCCAGGGAAGTCACTGAGGCCAGCCCAGATTCAAAGAGAAGGGAATCGGACTCCATCTCCATGTGAGGAGCAGTATGCATGTACATGAGGGCAAGCATTGATAGTGGTCATCTTTGGAAATGAACTACCATGTGTAGAACAGAACAGAATTTCGGTGCTGAAAAGTATTTGAAAAATCATCTGATTTGACTTTCTCATTTTGATGAAGACAAAAACAAAAAAAAACTTAGAAAGATGAAATGACTTGCCCCAAATTAAACACATATATATTTGCCTCTCTTCCCTTCATGAGCTCAACCCCCCAAACTGTGGTAGGATTGCTCACAGCATGTGCTATGGTTTGTTCACAGCCTAGCAAAGGACCATGCATAAATTACACATACAAGCACTTTCCAATGTGCCTAGGGTATGTTATAGAACATAAGTTTAGCTGCCCTGTATTTCACTTTGAAGAGCAAAGGAAAAGTTCAAGCTTCCTGTTTGGGCTGCATTTTGCCCTGGACCGCATGTGCATTTTGACCTGATTTAGCTGTTTTCTGTGTTGTGAAATCAACCCAGGTAGAGTTTTTTAAAAATAATCCTCATAGCTACACTTCTCAGAATATACCTTGTTGTATAGATTTGACTTTGGAACCATGAAAATGACCTACAGACATAAAGCAAAATTAAATCAAGATGAAAATGAAAAACTTTCTGAAGCATGGAAAGCAAAACAAAATAAATAAACTTCATTCTGCATTGAGTTGGTGACTTAACCAAATGGAAGTTATTTCAGATTACTTTAAAGCACAGTAATTTGACTGTACATTTTTACTTGGATATATCCTAAGAACAAAATAACTTCAAAGCAAAACAAAAAAAATTAAAACTGTTTTCCGTAATTATCATTGGTAATAATTTTGTATTGTTATCCTAATACTATTTTGCATATGTAGTAGGATAAAACTGTAATTATGTTAATATCATTAGGAATCAAGATCTTCATAATAAAAAATTTGAGATTAACCAAATTTTCTGTATTAATAAATTTGAGTTTGGGATTATCAGTATAAACTCAAGATATATACTCTTGTGTATTTCTTAGCTCTGTCCAGTAAAATACCCGAGAAACAATAACCAATGATTCTTCAGTTGCAGTAAGCGCCATTAATGCACAGATTCTGATCTCTAAAAGCCATTTCCTCCTAAATCAAGCTGAGGTTCCTTAGGTTGATTTCAGGACTGGGACAGGGAATGTACAAGATAAGCCTGGAATATTTTGTGATGACAGAAAGCAAGAAAAGCTACCAAAGAGTATAGAGGTCATGGTCATGTCAGAAGGAATCAGGAGCCAGCAAGAAGTGTATCCAAATAGCAAAATTTGGGACAAATTGAGAATCAGTGAGAATAATGACTGAATGATCAACAAGAATAAGATTTGGTGAATTAAAACCAAATATCATTTTTAAAATCACATGAATCCACAATTATACTTTAAAAAAGCCTCTTGGACACCTTTGCTACCTGAGTGGGGAATGATTTAGCATTCTGAAAACTGAACTTACATTTTCTGCATAAATTTTATATTGAATGCTATAAAATAGAAGATGAGAAAATTTGTTTTCTTTTTTTAAAATGATCTCCATTAATAAAAGAAGGGATGTTAAAGTTAGCATATCGTTTTGGAAACTGCAAAACAAAATATTCAGCAAAAGCAACAATGATCAGTGGCTGATAGTGACATCAAAAGTGTTGAAGTCAGACATTACGCTCCATCTGGTAAAAGTACACAGAACACTGAGGAAGTAGTTTGCCAAGAAATGAACCTGCTGTCAGGTCAGCCCTGCTGCAGACTTAGCAACAGTTAACAAGAAATGCAGGAGACAGGAACATGATAAATGGCATCACGGAGTAACAATCTACAAAATCCAGACTGTAAGAAACTCGACAGGACTGCTCAAACTTGAACATGCATATAAATTGCCCAAAGATCTTGTTAAAATGCAGATTCTGACTACACTGTGGGGTGGGATCGACATTCTTTATTTATAATAAACTCTCAAGAGTTGTCAGTGCTGCTGGTCCATGGACTGTACTTTGAGTAGCAAGGTTCAAGGTAAACTTAATTTCTTAAGGGGGGCAAGAAGGAAAAAAGAGAAATGACCTATAAATTAAAAGTGACTCCAGAGACATAATCATCAAATACAGCGTCTACACCTTTGTCTAGGTCCACTGAGCCAATCAGTGTGAAAAATTATGAGAAAATGATAACCTGGTATTTATAATATTAAGAAATTATTGTGCATTTTTTAAGGTGTAATAACAGTACTGTTCGGTTATGTTTTTTTAAAAACATATCCTTCTGAGATACACACATAATTTATGGCAGGATTGATGTGATATTTGGAACTGGGTTCAAAATCAATCTGTGTATTATTTTTCTTGGGGGGACATAGTGGAGAAGGGCTGGGAATTATGAGTTCATTTTATTTACTTTGTTATGTTTGAATTTTTCCATAAGAAAATGTTTAAACTGTCTCTGAAAAATTATTAAGCATATTTTGGAAGTATTCCAATTGTTTTTTTAATAACTCCGTAAATTCTTCACCATTTTTTTTTACATATATGTGAGTGGATGACTTTTCTTTGCAAGTCTGTAGCTTTCATTACCTTTTCAAGGATGATTGAATAGACAAGAATATTACTAATGATATCTAAATTCAAGAAATGATCTCCTTTGAAAACCAACAAATTGAAGAAAGCCATTAAGATAATCATTGTATTAAAATATATTTCTTGCTCTTCAGTGAACATTTTTAAACATTTCCTAGTGGGTAATGTAGTGTATTTTAATAGAAGAGCACCCTCTGCTGTCTTGACAAGAAATAGCACCACATCGAAGAGAAATATTGTGTCCTTGATTTTTCCAGTTACCAGTTATGGCAATTTGAACATATAATAATAATAATAATAATAATAGCAGCAACAACAATAATTAGACCAAGGTAACAATTGAAAAAATACAAATTAGCAATCATGAATAAAAAGGGGCTATTATTATTGATCCTAATAGATATCAAGAGCATAAGGGATGACTATGAACAACTTTATGTCACTAAGTTTGCCAAGTTAAATTCCTTGAATAATGAAAGTTAACAAAAATGATACAAAATCAAATAGAAAATTCTGAAGAGCCCTTTACCTACCAAAGAAAGTGAATTTCTTATTAAAACTTGCCACAAAGACAACTCCAGGTTCAGTTGGTTTCACTCGTGAATTCTATTAAACGCGAAGGAAGAAATAAAATGAATTGTACACAAACTCTTCCAGAAAAGAAGAATAAGGAATACTTCCCAATTTATTGATAAAGCCAGGATGACCCTAATGTCAAAATCTGAAAATTTTACAAGAAAATATTGCTCATAAATATGTTTGTAAAAATTCTTAGTGGAAACTACAAGTGTTTCCAACAACCTGTGACATATCATGACCAAGTCATGTTTATCCCAGAAATAAAGAATAATAAAAAATAATAAATAATCCATTGTATTAACAAGTGGACACTTAAAAATCACTGAAATCCACTATATTAACAAAAGAGAGAAGAAAAACTATATACTCATCTTAATAGATTTTTAAAAAATCATTTAAAAATTCATTACTCTTTCATGGTAAAAACTCCAGCAAACTTAGAATAAAGAGAGCCATCTTGCATGGAAATCAGTAAAAATCCTGTAGCTGACATCAGCGTTAATGGTGAAGCATGGACAGTTTTACTACTCACATTGAGAAGAAGTCAAGGGTATCTCTTCTTATTATTTTCATGCAACATTTTTCTAGTCATTGTAATATATCAAGGAAAAGAAAAAAAAAAAGCAAGAATACTGGAAAGAAGTAAACCTTTCCCTGTAACAGAGAAGATTTTTTTTTTTTTTTTACATAAAAAGTACATGTTTAGAGTATAATGCTAAGGGAAATAAGTCAGTCAGAGGAAGACAAATACCATAAGATCTCAGTCATATGTAGACTTTAAGAAACAAAACAAACGAACAGAGGGAAAAATAAGAGAGAGAGAGAAACCAAGAAAGAGACTCAACTCTAGAGAACACACTGATGGTCACCAGAGGGGAGGTGGGGGGAGGATGGGGGAAACAGGTGATGGGGATGAAGGAGTGCACCTGTTGTGACGAGCACGGGGTGATGTGTGGAAGATTCGAATCACTATATTGTACACCTGACGCTAATATTACACTGTATGTTAACCCACTGGAATTCAAATAAAAACTTTAAAAAATACTGACATTGTTAAAAATTTAGTTGAAGTAAATAGGATGAATCTTAAATCACTCACCTTAATGTGAACTAAGAGCTAATGCATGTAGTATTTCCCTGTAGTGGGCCCTATTCTAATTGTTTTATGTATACTCATCCCAGCGAATCTATGAGGTAGATGCTCTTATCGTTTCTATTTTGTGGATGAGGAAACAGAGGCACAGCACAGGGCCTTCCCCTTTCCCTGCCTGGCGGCCAGTGGCTGGTCCGGCAGAAGGACAGCTAAGAGGGTTGGTGGTTTCCCCTGCAGTGTGCTGGGAACAGGTGACTGGCACCAGCTTCCCCTAGACTGCAAGCCAGTTCTTGCATCATTGGATCAAATCCTCCCCTCCCTGGGGGAGGATTGCAAACCACCCAGGGCATAACCGCTTAGGGTTCTAGGTCCTGTCCTGCTGTGGTTCAGCCCCCAGCCTCCTAACCCTTTATGTTCCTGGTCAGCAGCATCCCAACTTGGTGGCCAGCACTGTTCTTGCACCCTATTTCCGACAAGAGGACAAGGAGGAAACATGGATGTTGCTTCTTGGCCTGTTGCTTCTTGGCAATGAAGGACCCCAGCACTGTCCTTGGGGGCCAGACAGGGTTTTACAATCCTGAGCCTCATAATTCATGAATTGTCCTCATCTTTTTTTTTTTTTTAAGATTTATTTTATTTATTTTTTTTATTTTTGAGAGAGAGACAGTTAATGCACACACACGAGCGTGTGCAAGTTGGGAGAGGGACAGAGGCAGAGAATCAAGCAGATTCCCTGCTGAGCATGGAATCCTACATGGGGCTCGATCTCACAACCATGAGTTCATGACCAGAGCTGAAACCGAGAGTGGACTGTTCAACCGGCTGAGCCACCCAGGCGCCCTGGATTATCCTCTTCTTCTACATTCACCCATATCCAGATGCTCCTCCGTACCGTCGTGTGTACACACATACCTCCCTCCTAGCCCTAGGACCTCACACATACACACACACACACACACACACACACACACACACACTAGCTGGACTCACAGTCAGGAGCATGCAGGCACATAGGCGTGCAATGGCAGAGACACACTGTCCCCTTTCTCTCTGCCTCCCAAACACGGGTCACACAGACATAAACATACTCATGACACGTAAATACGCATAATCACGGATTTTCAAGTGATGTTGCAGTGAGAACAGGCCACATTTGTATTTTCACTACTGTGCTTAGAATCCATTTACACTGACTTGGGCCTGGGTGGAGATCAGTCCCACCAATTTGTGCAATTTTTTATATGTAATTTGGTTGCCGGGAAAGCAACTCACTTTTGTTGACTCTAGTTCCTTCCATTGGCCCTTAATAGCTGGGCACAGACTTCCTCAGGTTTCAGAATGTGCGTGTGACTTACAAGCTTTCACAAGCCATGGTGCTGTGCAGTTCAATCTCCATCAATCCTCTGATAGCCCTGCATTAGGTAGGGTTCCGCAGGGAAACAGAACAATAGGAGATATGTTAAGGAATTGGCTCATGAAAGAGTGGGGATGGCCAATCCGTATAAGGCTGAAATGTGAAAGCTAAGTCAATAAAGTTTTATAAGAAAACAGGAGAATACCTTCATGAAATTGGAGGAGGCAAAAATGATCCAGGTAGAATAATAAATCCTTTAAGAAAAAAATGGATAGACTCTTCATCATGAGTGAAAGCTCCACTCACCAAAAGGCACCAGTAAGAAATGAGGAGGCAAGCCACAAATTGTTAGAAAAGATTCGTAAACTTCATCTGAGAAAAGACTTGTCCCTAGGACATCTAAAAATTCTTGCAACTCTCCAATAAAAGTGCAGAGAAATAAAAAAAAAAAGGGCTGAAGACTTGAAATGAAAATGTACTGAGGAAGAGATGCAAATGTCGATAAACGCAAGACAAAGTGGTCAGCCTCATGATTCCTCAGGAAGACACTAACAAAGACCACAATGAGATCCTATGCACATCTCCAGGAAAAAGGCTGCAATTCAAACAGCTGAAAACAACCAGAATCCGCACAGACACGAGGACGCTGGAACTGCCATGCTCTGCTGGGGAGAAAGCAAATAGGTACCATGGCTTTGGGAAAGGGGGAGATGCCTGTAACACCTTCTTTGACATCTGTTTTGACCAAGGGCTGGAGATGGCAGAGACGGCGTGCACGCCTCCCAGCCTGGGGGAGGTCAGCCTGTCCTGATGTGTCCTGCGAGCCTCGGTGGTTTAGGGAGCAGTGCCCCTCCTCTCTCTGAGCCTCAGCTCCCACATATGTGCTTGGGGCTCTCTGCTCTCATGAACAGAGCATGTGGGGCTTCCTCACATGGCCCCTGAAAATCTCCAGAAGGGTGTAGCTTATCCACCATGGTTTGACGCTTTACTTACGGGAATGACTTGCAGAGTCCACAGAGTTCACTGTGCATCCCCATGGGTTGGCCAATAATGGCCTCATGCCTGGGTCCCTCATTCTCCCATTCATTTGTTCATTCATTCATTCATCCCATAAACAGGAGCATGTACATCCCTGAAGGAAGGTCTGTGCTTGCATCTTTCCTGATAACAATTTTCCTTTAGAGGACTTGAAATCCAGAAGCTGTCATTCTACCCTTTTATCATTACAGGTGTCAACTTATTTTTTATACCAAATCCCACAAGTAAGGCTGAAAGTACCAGTTCTGAAACCTTGCTGAGAAAACCCATCCAGGTGCTGCCCCAGTGTGGCTACCTGACCGTGTACAACCTCTGCCCGCCCCACCCCCCAGCCCCAGTGGCAATGTTTGATTTCCTTTTCTGAGAAAGGCCACATGTGTGGCCAAGCCCCAGGCGATGTCGTGTTCAGCTGGGATGGCAGGGGGCTGGTGACAGGTGGCAGGTGCCACTTCCTCTTCTGGCTACCCCTGCACCGAGTTCTGGGAGAAGACTGAGGACTCGCCTTCTCAGTCTTTCCATTTTGAGCTCTTCCTAGTTTTCAGTTCATGGTTTAAAACCATGCTGAGGAAAAGAAAAATAGCCTCCCTGTAATACGCTCTTGGAGTTCTGTTATCAGTCTTTGATTTTCAGAGCTCTGAGACATTCGGTACCGACCTTTCCTATGTAAGCCCATCCTTCTGCTTCGTTTGCGTTTCCTTGTCAATTTCTGGTTTGGAAACATTTCATTTATTAGATTCATTTTCACATTCTCTTCTTTTGTTTGAGTTCTTTGGTGGTAAATGATGCGGATTGTCCTCGTTGAATAACATTGGCTCTACCCTACAGATTGTTACGGTTAGTATTTTCATTGTTTGTACTTCCCGCAGTTTGCAGAATTTTATTTGGTGGCTTGTTGGATCTAAAGATTATTTAGATCTCAGAATTTCCCAGGCAGTTGTTGGTTTTACTTTAAATGTTGTTACTTCTTTCTAATTTTTTTTTTTATAAAGGAGATTGCTGAAAATGATCCCTACTGCAGTATTTAATCTTTCAAAGTAGCTTGAGGATCTCTTTGTAGTTCAAAATGGTAAATTCTGAGGAAAATGCCGTGGTTGTCTGATGTTAAAAATTTGTTCATCCTTTTTAATTGCAGTACTCTGCTAGTCTACGTCCATGAGAGTTAAAACACTCTAATGGATTATCTGCTGCTCAGCAGAGCATTACATGTGACTTACTCAGGATGGCTTTGTCCTTCATTTGAATGCCTGCCCATTGATTGTTTCCACAAACATGCATAGAGCATGGAGGACCATGGCCAGACACTGGCTCATGCACTGGGGCCACTTGAGTGAGAGAAAAGAGTGGGTACAAGGTGGGGGTGTGCCCCACATGTGGGCGGTGGAAAGAGGGGCTTTCTGGACTGAGAGAATGGTATGCATAATAGATTCAGTAGGCCTTTGGGGGCCACAGAGGAGAAGGTTAAGTAAGGAAAGAAAGGGCCAAGGGCAGCATGGAGTTCTTCGTTGCTTTGGGCCTACCTGCCCCACCCTCAGCAGGCATGGTCTGCCCTGGTTGTCTGGTGCAGGTTTGGTTCTGGGTAGAACCCAGAGCAGACATCTCCATGGGGTGGTGTGGTCCAGCTGGACTTGGTACCTCTGTGTTAGACTGGGCCACTGTGGAGGAGCTTATACAAGTTATCCCATTATATGATACTCTCTAGAAAATATAAGTGATTATTTTTTATTTGATCAGTCAGCCTGCTGTTCTTTAAACAACGCGATATTATCTATGAGCAGTTTAGCCCACAGAAACATTTGAAATAGAAAGACACTTTCTCTGTTAATGTTTCTGTCAGCAGCATTATAAAAGAAAGGTATAAACTCCTTCATGATCTCACTAAATATGCTTAAATGAAAGACGGGCGGACATGAGGACATGAGGATTAAGTGGAGACAGTGGCCTATGAAGTGGGGACCCACCCGTGTCTGTTGCCCTTTGGCAATGTGAACCTCTGGCAGCGGCCAGGCTAATGTAGACACTTTGTGAAGATGGGGGCTGGTCAGTCTATAACTCCTCACCTTGGCTCCCTGTCTCTAGGAAACCTGGGCCATGTGACCCTCCAAATAGTCATCTAGATGATGGGTTTATCCCATTGTCACTCTTCATAATGCCATCATTAGGTTTATGTGTTGTGTCCCTGGTGGCATCTTGTGCCAGGTGCTGAGGGTCTGGGATTATGGGTATGGAATAGGTCTGACCAGCAACTAGTTTGACACAGGATCAAGCATGTCCACAGGTTTGGCAAGTGGGGAATGTCACGAAGCGTGCAAGGGTGAAGCCTTGGGTATTTAAGCAAAGAGTCTTTGGTCTGAGACAAGGCAAGTCCCACCATATAGAACACTAGGCTAGTCTTTGCTCATCTGGATCATGGTCCAGAGACACAACCATTCCGACCAAAGCATCTGTCAGTCTTCAGGGGAGTTGTGCCTCAGATCCTTGGTATGTAATGGGGAATCTAGAACCTGCAGGTCATCTGACTGCCACTGAGTCTCACGTTCTCTATCTCTACCTGGGCCCAACATTTAGAACTTCCTACCAGCAGTCCTGGAAAGATTCCAGTGGGACTCAAGGGCCCCCCTGGTACCTGGAAGCCAGTACCTCCCCAGAAATGGGCAGTAGCCCATACTAAGACTTCCCCAAGGATGCACCTCTGAGCCAGGCGTTGTGTGGAAAGGAATGGGCAAGCACCAGGGTATTGCCAGAAAATAGAAGCATCATGGGGGCTAAACACAACACCTGTTACACCATGCACTGAGGGAAAGAGGATTTGGGTGGGGGCAGGGATTGTGGGGGCACCCAGGCTTGGAGACTCAGCATTAAACTGGATCTTGTGCCAATACACCCCAGAGACTGTCTCTTCATGACAATCCACCATTAGAGAGTGTCCCTTCAGCCCAGATCCTGGGGAAAAGCATCTACTGGAGGCAGATTGTTCTGGCTCCTTCCTAACCCCATGCCTGAGATAGTCATATTTTGTTCTGGTTCCTATCTTTATTTATATCACCTATTCTGATTTGGTTGTTTCTGACTTGAAGGCACAGAGGCCCATCTCTGGGCAGGGCAGGGGCCTTCTGTGTCTACCTCCTTATGTAAGTGACTAGTGAGAGGTGGGTAAAGGCTCAGCCGGTCACTCTAAGGCCTGGGACGTGGTCGCAAGAGTCATGAGGGTTATTACAAAGCCATGCTATGCTGCGTGCGTGCCCTGTGGACATGTAGGGTCTGGCACTGGGATGACCAGCATCCATATGTCCTGTCGGGAATAAATTCTATGTCATTGCCCTTTAGCTTCCAGGGGGGGCCAGGAGAAGGTAATAGGTCAGCATCACTGCTGGAGAAATCAACGTGTGGGGAAGGACATGAGCCAGGACTTCATCTAATCATCCATGTCCGCCACTGTCCAGGTGTGACTTGCTTCCCTAACAATTCCCTCACTTTGTGAAAATTCCCCTGATGTAGGAAATCAGGGAATGTTTTCTTTGAAAATGACCAGCAGAGGGCAGCATACACCAGGTGCCCTGAAGAGTCCTGTCATCCAGGTCCCTTCCATGGAATTGCCCGCTGCCTTGCAAGGACAATTAGAACACCCAGCAGCCCACTGTCCCTGGCTTACTCTCCTTCCTTGTACTTAGGCTAATTTCCCCTGTTTTCCTTAACAAGTGTTTCTCAATTTTTCTCTTTTCACTTTTATTTTTTTTTAAGATTTCATTTATTTATTTGAGAGAGAAGCAGGGGAAGGGGCAGAGGGAGAGGGACAAGGAGACTCCCTCTGAGCAGGGAGCCTGACGTGGGGCTCAATCCCAGGACCCTGAGATCATGACCTGAGCCAAAGGGAGATGCTTAACCGACTGAGCCACCCAGATGCCCCTCTTTTCACTTATATTTTAATATATTCAACAAATGTAGGCTCTTGGCCCTGTGTGTGCCAGGTCATGCACATGATGACCCCCTGTCCTCTCTCATGGTCTATTCTTTCAACCTCAGCATCCATGTCTGTCTGTCTGTCTATGGACTGATCCTAGAAATCCAAGAAGGGGAGGGCCTTTTTTTCTCCTAGAACTGTAGCTGAGCCCCTATTTCCTATAGAACAAATGTGAGGACTTCCCTGGATTACCAAGGGCAGGTACTGAGGACACAAGACTTTGTGGGACACCTCCTGGTGTGGTCACCCAGGGCCTCCATCCGCACAGTTTGCTAACCAAGGCCAGGGGATGAGTGTGGACTTGAAATCCTGATGGAGGGGCAGTCAAACCCTACCCACTGCCCCTCACTCTAGGGCATAAGAGTGGTGCTGGAGGGGACAGGTTCTTTCCTTTCTGTTCCATGGTGCTCTGGAGAGTTACACCTGCTGGCCATGATGTAGGAGCTTGATCAACCTAACCTTCCCACAGATAACAATGATTAAGTCTGGACAAATTATTCCTAAGGAAGCACTTGATGGAAGATGAGGTGGATCCTGGAGGGGATACCTGTGGAAAGAAAGCGCTAGGAGCAAGGTCTCAGTGCAGCTCTTCAGCCAAGGAAATGCCCCAGTACTCAATAAATATTAAATTTCACCAAAATGACTCAGATCAAATAGAAAATCTTCCACATAAATTCAACCTCAAACTCAGGTGACTTTCCTGGTGAATTCTATCAACTTGACGGAAGAAACAACCTTACACCAAGTCTTTCAGAACATAGAGGAAAAGGGACGTCTTGGTGATGAATTGTGGGGCACCAGCATTTCCTGATACCATATGTCAAAGTATACAAAGGGTAGTAGACTACCCTTCACCAAAAATGATAGGCCAATGTGTCTCATGATCCTGGTCACAAAAATTCATAATAAAATAGAAGCATATTGACTTACAGTTTACATGTGTCAAATTTTGAAATCGAACGTATTTGCTTAATCAAGGACAGATAGAAAACAATCATTTCAATAGATTCTGAAAAATCAGTTGACAAAATTTATGACCCATTCATTATTTTTTTAAAACTCTCAGCAAATTTGGAATAGAGGGGCATTTCCTCCATGTGATAAAAATACGTTTATGAAGAACCTTGAGCTAATGTTATTGGTGACACATGGAAAAATTTTGTGACTGTGATTGAGAACAAGGCCAAGAAATCAGCTCTTATCACCTCTGTTCAGTGTTGGGTAAAGGATCCAGTAAATGCAATATGGTAAAGGAAAGAGAAAGTGGGCAAAAATGTAAAGAAGTAGTAAAACCTCTCTTATTCACCAAAGGCATGAGAAGTCTTAAGGACTCTGTTTTTAAAACTACTAGAAATAATCTATATATTTGGTAAGGTCTTAGGGTACAAGGACAATATACAACAATCAATTTATACTTCTATATTTTAGCAGTAATAATTTAGAATGTAGAAGGATCAATTTCATTCAATGTCAGTTCTCTACATGATATTCTCTAGATTCAACTCAATGTTAATTATAACCATAGAGAAACTACCAGCCTACTGCATAATTTACATGGAATGCATTAGGGGAGGATTATACTCCATGATTTTGTGTATAAAATTCATGATTTCATGTATAAAAACACAGTAATCAAGACAGTATCGAATTGGTATGAGGATACATAAATACATCTGTGAAATAGAGATTCCAGACATCTACCCAGTTTCTATAAATGGGACATTGATTCTCCAAGTAGGCATAAAAGACCTTTAGTGGAGAAGACAAAGACTTTTCAACAAGTATTGCTGAAACTGCTGGATATCTCTGAGAGATGTAATCAATCTTGACCTCTGCCACACAGTCATGTAAAATTAATTCAATTTTATGACTGAATATAAAGAGTAAGTAAAGTTTCCACAAAAAATAGGAGAATCTCTTCATGAAATTGGAATAGGCTAAAAGTCTTGGTAGGATATTAAAACCATAAACAAAGAAAAAAAGAAACGGGTAGGCTACCCTTCACCAAAAATGAAAACTCTGCCCATCAGGGGCACCAGCAAGAAAATGAGATGACACGCACATTGTTAGAAAATATACAATTCATCTGAGAAAGGACTTGTCCTAGAATATATAAAAATTCTGGCAAAGAAATAAAAATGTGGGCCTAAGACTTGAAAAGAAAATGTACAAAGGAAAATATACAAAAGGTCTGTAAGCAAAATAAAGTAATTAGCATCACTTCTCATCAGGGAAATAGTCATGAGACCACAGTGAGATACTGCTCACAGCCCCAGGAGAAAAGCTGGAACTAAAATGACAGAATGCAGCAGGAATTAGCCCAGGTACTAGGGACCCAGCACTACCACACGATGCTGCAGAGAAAGTAAGGGGGTACCTACAGTTTGGAAAAAGGTAAGGTGACCATCTTATTTCACGTATGGTGACCAGGGGTTGGAGGTGGCAGCTACAGAGCGGTTGGGGTGTTTGCATCACAGACAGTGGGGTCAGCCTATCATGACCTGTCCTGACCTGTCCTGAGAGCCACAGGAGGGCAAGGTCAGTGGTGAAGGGAGCAAGCCTCTCCTCTCTCTGAGCTTGTTTCCACAGCAGTACACTGGCCCTTAGCTTTGCGTGAGCAGAGCACCCTTCCTTGAGTTGTGAGTTTGTCTGTCCCCCCCACACAACCTACCAGGACCATGTGGCTTTTCCCCCATTGGTTAAAGCACCTACAGAGTCCACAGAGTTCACTGTGCATACATAGATATGTCCAACAACTGTGTCTTCATCACGCATTCCCTCACGCACTCCTGCATTCATTCCACAAACAGGGACAGGCACCTCCCAGATGTTGCAGCAATCCTCCAATAGATAACCATGGGCATGATCTGCCACTTCTCTCTTTCAAAATTGATTTTACTCATTATTTAGTAGAAGGAGACCCAAATAAAGCTACAAGGGTGGCCTCCAGTCGTCCTGTACAGAAAACTTCTCTGAGTGGCAATGCCAGGCTGTGCTTTTCAGCCCTGCACAAGCTCCGTGCTCGAGTCTGGGCTACAGCCCTCTGGCCAGCCTACAAGGGGCTTTTCTCTGTCTCGGCTCCATGATGAGTGGGGATGGCAGGGGCAGGAGGGGCAGGTGGCTGTGGGAGTGTGGTGGGGAGTCCAGCACAGCCACTCCCAGCGGCTCCTCCCTGCACCTCCCTACACAGAGTTCTGAAAGGAAGGCCCTGGAGATTTTGTTCTCCTTTCTATCTTTGTTTTTCTATTCTCTCTTATTTTCAGTGTCTACTTTCTGTATGTGAGAGAGAGAAAGAGAGAGATGGCCACTCTGTTCCAGCACTTGACGTTCTGATTAAAGTCTTCCGATTTTCTGAAATCTAAAAGATACTGTTTCACTACATTCAATGTCTTAGTCCATTCAGGCTGCTATAACAAAATACCATGGACTGGGGGGGAGTCTGAGCAGCAGAGACTTACTTCTCACTGTTGTGGAGGCCGGCAGGCCAAGATCACTGTGTAGGCAGAGTTGGTGTCAGGTGAAAGCTTCCTGGTTCATACTTCAATTTTCCCTGCTTATTTCTAATTCTGCTGAAATGTAATCACAGGAAATGAGCTCCACTGCAATATTTTATTTAAAAAATTTGAGGATCTTCTTAATGTCCAAAATAGTGACTTTTGATAAATGTTACGTGGTCACGATATTAAACGTTTATTCAGCATTTTAAATTACATGTACTCCACTATTCTACATTGTCAGGAGTTTTAAATTCTTAAAGAAACCAGCTACTTAGCAGATTATTATGGAAGACCCCTCGGGGTGACCAGGAATGGCTTTGCTCCCCTATTCTTCATTCCGATGCTCATATATTCATTCCTGCCACACAAACGCATAGAGCACTGAGCACCGAATAGTGCCCTGTCATGAGTTGTGGGGAACATGGGTGAGGAAGGACGGTGGTTTCAGATGGGGTTGAGCTCCCTTCCACTGTGGGTAATGAGAGGAAAGGCAGAGGAAATGACACGCACAGAAAACAGGGTTGGTATTTGGGACCCTAGAAGGAAAAGTTGAAGTAGAGGGAAAAAGAGCCAAGAGCAAAGCAGAGGGTGTGTGACTTCTTTATTGTTCCAGTCCAGCTCACCCAGCCCTCCTCAGGCATGGTCAGCCTTGGTTCCTGGTGCAGGTTGAGGTCAGTGAGCAACTCAGTTGAGTGATCTCCATGATGTGTTGGCCAAGGTGGCTGAGGGGTCTCTACATCAGACTGGACCACTAGAGAGGAATTTCATCCTGCTGGGATTTGTACAGTTGGACAACCCAGGAGATACTGGAGAGCTTTATGGTCAAGGATATGAGACCAAGGCGGTCCCTGGCTATCTGTGAGAGATGACAGAGGATGATGTGATAGTTCAGCTATTCAAACTTATCTTGGCTTTATGCAGAATTCTCAAAGAAATACTTTTTTTTTTATAGGAAGATAAGGAACATGCCAGTAGCAATTCAGTGATGGATGTAGTAAAATGGAATGTTCTCAACACGTCTTGTTCTGTAATGGAAATGACATAAACCCAGAAGTGCCAGATGTGTGGATTGTTATACACCAGCGATTAGAGACATTGTCTACGTTATAGTCAGACATTGGGGAAAGAAGATCCGCAAACCTTCAGCTGCAAGAGAACTGATGTATGCTCCTGCGGTTAGGATCCAGACACTGGAGGAGCAAACAATCCATCAAAACACAAGCAAAAGAAGCTAGCACGTGTTTAAAAGTACTGTGGGCAACTGAAAAGATTTACTATCTCCCTAATGCTGTCTCTGGCTGTGTGCAGGGTCAGCCATGCTGTCTGCAGGACCCTTGGCTCTCTGAAAGAAGAGAGTGATCACGTGCAGCCGGAGGAGGGGGAGTGTGTGGATGACCAGGAAAGAGGACCATGGAGGAAATGAAGGATGAAGGATGCTGTAATGTAAAGTGAATGATCTGGAGAGACATTGGTTCTACACCCCCAGTGCCGAAGAAGAGGAGAGCCCACTGGTGACCGGTGATTATAATGATATCCAGACCGAGAAGCCTCAGTCAAAAGGGCAGTTCAGCATCTCGCGAAGAGAGAAAATGGAATGACTGAAGTTTTTCGAGAGAAAGAAAGGGAGCTTTGTGGGATATTTTCCCGTCAAGATAGACCATGACTTGCAACAAGAGATGAAAAGTTCTGAAGAAAATGACCCGATGAGCTGTAGAATCTGCAGAGAGTGATTTGAAGAACTTAAAGACAAGATGGAAAGAAACATTTATTCTTTCCAAAGCCAGTTTCTGTCCCTAGAACTAAAAGCTCATGATAAGAGGTGGAATGAGATATCCTGTCCAGACAGGAGGTCACAGATTTGAGACAGAGGCTGATGGAAAGGACAGTTCACCTGCAGCTTCGTGTATTTGATGATTCTAACAGAGCGCTTGGCGGGGAGAGTTGCATCCCTCATCTGAGCATCGGGTGGGGTGTTCTGTGTGATGGAGGGTCTCTGGCCCGCCTCCTTAGAGCCTCTGCCAACTGGCACCTGTCCTCCTGTTCCTCCTACTACTCATCTTCTCTACCTCAGGCTGAGGTTTCCATGGGCCTAAATGGGGAGTAACTGGCAAGAGGAAGTCCCCTTCCTGCACCTCCCCAGGAAGCCTGGGGTGCACAGCTCCAAGCTGGCTCCCCATCCAGCTGAGGTCAAGGTCCTAATTTCCACGGGACACCTCCTTCCAGAAGATGGAGAGATTTGTCTCCTGGACTCATTCATCCGCATGTTACCTTGACAGTCAAAACCCTGAAATGCCTTGAAAGCTTTAAGTCCCTTGGTTTCTTACTTTTCCTTAAAATATTCTTTATTCTACATACTTAATTTTAGGATGGGAAAGTCTTCGAAGCAAGTGATTTTACTTTCTCATTTTGCATCTTGATCATAGCATCATTTTCATGGCAGAGTTAGAAAATAGAAATCATCTCATTTCTCCCCACTGCATAGTACTCTGTAGAAAACAGAAATAGTATTTTATGTGGTGAGTCAGTCCACTGTTCTCTAGACAATACAGGATTATGTGTGAGCATTTTTGCTCATAGAGACATGTGGAAAGCAAGCAATCATTCCCTCTGTTAATGTTTCTATTTACCAGCATTGTAGGAAAAATGTGAAAATTTCTTGATGGTCTCAGTAATTTATAGCTAAATTTTAAGAATGGCTAATCTGTGGTGACTGAGAGGAGGCGGCCGTGTTTGGAGTGGGGGGTCTAGTAGGGCTGGACAAACTCGGGTCTAGTGCCCGCTGGCTGGGCCAGTCTCCAGCCCGGGCTGGAATATACTGAGCCACTTACTGAAAGAGAGGTGGGCTCCAGCCGCGACCATCCTCAGGAGCAGACCTGGGATGAGGGGGCCCTCAGACTCTCTCTGGAATCGTGAGCTCATGCTAGTGTCCCTGCACCTTGGCACCTGCTTCCAGCCTCAGTTGCTACTGAGATGGAGTAGGGAAGCAGAGCTGCTCAGAGTCATGGGTGTGTGAGATGTGGGTGACGCCACTGAAAATCAGGTGGTGAGGTGGGGGCGTCCTGCATCCGGGGCCCAGGCTAGAACAGTAGTCCAGGTTGGGCTCATGTAGGGCCTCATCCTGTGGACAGAGGAGTGGCCAGTGTTGCGAGAGAACCTCTGGCAAGGACTCTCTGGGGTCAGCCAGAGCAGGATTTGAGCTGGCCTCCAGGATCCAACAGCAGTGCGGTATCCTTCCATTGACAGCACTTAGCTGGGCCTCGGTTTCCTGATAGGTGTATGGGTGCTGTTCTAGGAACTGCCTGTCAGTGATCCTGGGAAGGTTCTACTATGAGCAGAGGGTCTCACTAGTGCCTGGTACTCAGCAGATACTCTGATAAACACACGTAGTGGGAACCAAATCTTACCTGTTTGGAGACCATCAACACAGTTGCTTGGGCTGCCAGGCGAACATGTCTTTGTGTGGAACTGGGAACAAAATTCTTCCCACACATTGCTCTGTGCATTGGAGCTTCTCAGAAATGTGTTCCTGCCTAGAAAGTCTGTGTCTACACTGCTTACTGTAGAAATCCAGCCCAATGGGTGTCACTCTGTTGTCCAAGTCTGTTCGGTGCTGAGCTCACTTAAATGCTAGGTGAGGCTGTGGCAAGTCCCTCAGTGCCTGTCTGGGCCTCTCTGGGCCTGTCCTGATCCTGATCCTGAGGGTCAGATGAAACAATAGCATGTTTATATCACGTCCTATGTCATTTTCCATTGACTCTGTTTGAGTTCCTCTCTCTGGGAGAACAGCCAGAGAACACTCGTGTTTGAAATGACACTGTGTTGAGTAAAGGGTTAACAAAACCCTTCTCCTATTTTATGGAACTCTCTAGCTCCCTTAGCCCGGAAGCCCGAGGTAGGTGGGATGTCCGCTGTGCTCCCGAGCAGCACTGCACATGGTAGAAGCCACCTCTGCCTGCGAACTGCTTCTGACCCAGGAGGACAGAAAGGACTAAAAGTACCAGGGTGGGAGGCATAGCTTTAGACTTTCCAAAGTGTGATGATTCTTGTGACTTCTGGGTCCCCGGTGGAGACCTGGAAATTTTATCTCTGGAGATGTTCTTGTTGGTTCCTACATGGCAAGAAAATTGTACCCTGGCTCTGCTGCTTCGGGAATATGTGGTGGTTTCACTCTAAAGTATTGCTTCTAAGGTGCTGGTTCCGAAGCAGGAAGGGAAGCTTAATATTGTTGTGCAAGGAGTTTCAGTTGGATGGTCTTTCCACCCTACATGGCGAGGGGGATCTGTGTGTGTCTGTGCCTGTGTGCCTGTGTGTGTGTGTGCACACACACATTTGAATCTCTTGTCAGCCCCCAACCCACAAGTCAACTCTTCATTAATGAGTATAATGGGTACGTTCTGCTGTTCTTTTCATGGGCACTCCCCAGCTGACTCCTTGGATAGGGACCGCAGGGCAGACAGGAGCAGAGAGGCTGGATAAGGTGCTGAGCTAACGAAATTGGGGAGGGAAGCCACTCTTGGGAGGAAGGGGGATTAAAATCCACATACTGACAACATGAGAGGGAGACAGACCCTCCACGCAAATATCGTTGATCGGGAGACCTGGACTTGAGCACGCGCAGGGACAGAGGTTAAGGGACCCTCACCAAGCAGGCCACAGCCCAGGGCAGATGGGAGCTCGATGAGGATGGAAAGGACAGGGAAGAGAATCAGGTGCTGCGGGCTCCAGAATGAGAGAATTCAGTGCTGATGAGCTCAGGACTTCCTCCATCTCTCTCTGAGGAGCGACCCCATAGATCCTGAGAGAGGAGGACCCTGTAGAGACAGGTCTGAAGAGGAATGCTCTTGTGCCTCAGCCTGGGTGGAACCAGGACATGATAAGCAGGACCATGAGGAAGAACTAAATTCTTCAGTCTATAATTACTACAGAGGGCCAGGGATTTCATATTTCATATTTACATGGTCTGCCTTGTGAACTCGATTTTCTGAAGGATATAAGAAAAGTCATTGATTTTCAGTTTATTTGGCTTGTTGTTGTTGTGAAGGTGGGAGTTTGACTTCCAAGCCCTTTACATATTGGAGCTGAAACTAGAAGCCAGAATGCATTATTTTTTATATTATCCAAATGCTGTAAGCATAGTAAAGAAGGAGGCAGCAGACAGAGAGGATAGTCCCTGCTTTTATAGTCCATCCCTGAGGTGTATTTCTATTTGCTGTTGGGCTCTGACTGCTTTGTTCCCCAGCCAGCTTCCCCGAGGGGTACGAGGACCAATATTTCAGCACATGCGTGACCCTATATGCCCCCTCCCACTGGGAAACACTGATTTACATGTGATGGGAGTGGTGGGGCCCCTGTGGGCACACATTTTCCAATGGGGCCACCTTGAAGCAGGGTTCAGTCTTATGTAGTCCCCAAATAGATCCAGATTCCTCCCAGATGAATGGGAAATGAGTAAGTGACTGAGGATTTGTAGACAAAGATGTGTAAAACACAGTTCAACTAACACTTCATCAACTAACACTTCATCAACTTTATTATTAGAACTTAGTCTTTTGCTTTCTCAGACAAATTATTATTATTTTTTTTTTTTATTTTTTACTTTTTGTATGATTCCCCTTCAGGGACTATCAGGATGACCTCCATGGGCCTGACCTGACAAATTTCTTTTTCATTCCCATGTGAGTGCTCCACTCAGAAAAACTTTGAACTGTGTCCCTTGAACTGTGTCCATCCACCATTTTCAAAGTTCACAACTTGTGAAGGCTTAGGTCATCCTTCTACATCTGGGAAGGAAGTTCTTTGCTATTTTCGGTCCTTGGTGCCATGTTTCTTAGCTTGTGTGGGCAATGTCTCCCTCCCTGTGCCAGGGTTCCTCTCATTCTTGCACACATCCCACCCTCGAAAACTCCCAGATGGTTACCACCCCATGCTCCAGGCAAGCTGGAGGAGCGAATGGATATTTGACTCAGAAAGAACAGTGGGGTGGAAAGTCAGGAAAGAGAGACTTGCAGTCACTACTTTATCATTTCGGTGATCCTTCTAGAGAATAACTTCCTGACCTGTGAAGTGAGGGGCGTGGAGGTGATTTAGGAAGAGAATTTGCAACACCCACTTAAAATTTTTAGCAAACATTAACATACTTTGCAGTTTAAGAGAATACATGCTTCACAATTCTTTTTGCATTGTTTTGGAAAGATACCTAATCCAAATTATAATGGAACAACGTCTACTAACAGATGAGGATGGTAATTTATTTATTCAACAAATCAAATTTTCACAAGATGTCTGAACACACAAGACAACACTGGGTGATCACAATATAATTTCATATGGTGAGAGAAAAACGCTCAACCTTTCCTTTTTATCTTCTTTTCTATCTTTGTGCAAAGAAAGCATAAATAGAGGATACATTTACCTTGTCACCTATGGTCAGGTATTGGCTTTCTTTCTAGGAAAAGGGGTTTAATAAAAATCAAAACAAACATAGAGAATTCTCTTTATGAACACTCATTCGAAAACGAGAAGTTAGCCAAATTTCCTACCCTTCTGATGTACCTAAATGTTCTGCTGTGGATTTGATTCCACTTTTAATTAAAAGGATATTAAAGGGTAGCAGAATATGCCACCCAAAACATGCCACTTTGACATATTCATTATTTTGAACTAAAGTTACCTAAGTCAGTGCAAGAAGGACACTCTGACCCTCCTTTCTCCCCCACTTATAGCAGGAAATAGATCTCCCATTTGAAGGTCGCCTCCCTGCCCCTGGAGGGTAGAAGGCGCCCTTACCATCCTTATCATCTGTATCAGAGACAGGGGATATAGGGCCAAGAAGGCTGTATAAACAGACCTTGTCACTCCTTCACTAATTTACTACCCAAGTCCAAACTTCCTAATCTTGTCAATTCTTCACAGATATTTTGTTCTTTGTCTAAAAGGTATAAAAGCTGCATCTTCTGGTCATTCTTTGAGTCTCCAAATTTTATGGGCTCCCATACATACAAAATTAAATTTGTTTTACTCTTGTTTATCTGTCTTATGTCAATTTAATTATTAGGACAGCCAAAGAAGCTAGAAGGAAAGAAGGGAAGGTTTTCCTCCCCCTCAGCATTAAAGAGGTAAACAGACTTTTTGCAGTCTTATGAAAGTCATTTAGTAATAAATAATTTGTGCTGAAGTGGAGAACTCACATAAAGGAATAGATTTTTGAAGCGAGACAGAATAATTTTGTAACTTGCAGAAAGAATATGGCTTTCAAAACCTTGAAATTATAGGGCAAAATGAATTTTAAAGGGCCAACCATGACATTCCCACTAGATTACTACAGCAACCCACTTCCATCTGGCAAAATCAATATGCATTTTAGTGACTGTGCATTTTCTTTTCCAATTAATCTGTATTCCCCGATCACATATATGTAAAACTGAATGATTTTCAAATGCTCAATTATATCCTTCCTTGCTTGATATATCATCATGCCAGAAAATTTAGAAATAACAATATCTTTATTTTGAGGCATAAGAAAAATAACAGCATAAAATTACTTGTGATTCTAAATAAATATTGGTACGTGTTTGTAACTCTGTAACAATTCATGGCTTTTTTTTTTAAGATTTTATTTATTTACTTGAGAGAGAGAATGAGATAGAGAGAGAGAGCATGAGAGGGGGGAGGGTCAGAGGGCGAAGCAGGCTCCCTGCTGAGCAGGGAGCCCGATGCGGGACTCGATCCTGGGACTCCAGGATCATGACCTGAGCCGAAGGCAGTCGCTTAACCAACTGAGCCACCCAGGCGCCCTCATGGCATTATTTTTTTCAAGAACTTCTATAGAATACACATTGAATGCAGTTTCCAAATTTCAACAATTACATCTTCATGCCCTTAATCCAGATGAGGTGGACGAATGGAATGGAATAACCAGTGTCTAGCAGCAAAAGCAAGTAAGATAATATGCTTTCCAGTGCATACTTATATTCAGAGCTGCCTGGCAAGCTTACATTTAAGGAATAGGCAAGTTTGTGAAAATGTAGCCTAATTTGAATTCTTTGTATATAAGTGAATAGTTAGAAAGTTTGGTAAGAGGGGAAAGATTTTAGAACTTTACTTTGGAGCAGTACCCTGTGCTAATCAAATCATGACCAAGTTTTTCCTCTGAACCATTCATATATCTTTTACAGATAAGCAATACTGTTCTTTAGGAGAGTCGTATAAAAAGAATAAGAATGGCTCAGAGCGCAGTCACTCCGGCTGGAGATACCCTTCGGATGATACATCAGTTTGTTCTTCTACAGAATGACAGAACTCGAATCTTTCTGTGTAATAAATGAACAGTTTTTGCCTCTCAAATAAAATTTTTATTTTTACAAAAATGTTCTAAGATGGATTTGATTTTTTTTACTTTTTTTTTAATAGGTTTTTTTTTTTAAATAGGTTTTTTTTTTTAAGTTTTTTGTTTTTTTTTTTAGATTTTATTTATTTATTTGACAGAGAGAGAGATAGCGAGAGCAGGAACACAAGCAGGGGGAGTGGGAGAGGGAGAAGCAGGCTTCCCGCTGAGCAGGGAGCCGGATGTGGGACTCGATCCCAGGACCCTGGGATCATGACCTGAGCCGAAGGCAGACGCTTAACGACTGAGCCACCCAGGTGCCCTTTTTTTTACTTTTTTAATTAAGAAAATATTGCCATATAAGCTTGTCAGTGCTATTGATTTTTTCATAAAGCTGCCTTTGCATTGACAGGAAAACAGTAAACTAAATTCAGTACATATTATCTGCAGTATGAAAGGGATTGCAGGTCAGTCCTGGTGTAATATTTTGTTGTTATTTCCTCACATTCATGCTCCAGAACAGACCCCGAACTTCTTTGTAAAAATATTGTTGTACTTTGGTTTCCACTATGACATATGAAAGCGTGGATGCCATTATCCCCACTGTTCCAACAAGAAAAGGGCTGAATGCACTGAAAATCAACAACTTTCCTTGAGCCCATTAGAGAAGTTAAATCACAGGGCAAACTGCCACTTCAGAATGTAGAGAGACAAGTGAGTGCAGAGAGACCCCGCTGACAGCAGCTTACCTGCAGCAGAGACCACCGGCTGGAAACCTTAGGAACACTTGCATATGATAATTTTGATGAATTACTGGAGGCTGAGTGTGGAGCAGTTTGAAAATAAGAAAATACTGAGTACTGTTTTAGGAAGGGCCTGCACATTCTGGGCCTTTACCTCCAGGAACCTCACCAAGTAAACAGCCAAGAAAAAGCACTTGTGTGTCTTTGTCAGGGGGAGGAGAAAGGAACCATTTTGAAATATGTGCAGTTTGTTCTCTGTAACAAAGGCCTACCTCCAGGGAACAGGACTTTATCAGGGCTGCACCTGGGAGGGTCTGGGGCCCCTGGTATTTTGCCTGTCCCTCTGGCTCCTCTTCTAGGCATCCTTTCCTTTATTAAATCATTAGGTAAGTGGTCAGTGTGCTCTGTGAAGTCTGGTAAGTCCATTCAATGATTGGATCTGTTGAAATTGTTATAATAACCAGTATTTTTCTGGCCTGCCAATTGGAGGCTCAGAGACTCTCAAAATACTCAAACTGGTGAAATCTTTGCACTGGCAAACCATTCTGTTCATTTGGGGAGACATAAATGCAAATTTTGGAGCCTTGTTAGAACCAGAATCAGAAGCTTCAGGGCAGATCACGGGAACTTGTATCTGGAATTCTGACCAGGCAGTTGTGATGATTAGCCAGGTTTTAGAACCCCTAATCTAAGCCCTGGGAGATCTTCAGTCATTCTAAAGCTCCATCACGGGCCCTACATAGCAGGAATGTGTCTTGTCTGCTGGGAAGAAATAGTCCAATCCACATGGGTAAAAATTACAGTGTAAATAAACAAAAATCAAGGAAAATGTTGGGTTGAGGGCTTGATACATACTGCTTTTAAACTTTTACATTAAATTGCTTAGTAAGCTATAGCTGTTTACAAATGTTGCGGTCAACCTCCAGATATATTATCGCAAGTCTTATTCAAACTAGTAGAAAGGAATTGCATTTATTATGCAACGGTCATATTGGAAACCAGGAAAAAGATTATGGCTGACAGTGATCTGTACCCATTTTTAGAGCTACCGTGACTGTCCCCTGCTTGCTGATGTCAAGGGAAGCTACACCTGCCATGGTGTGAATGTCTCTGCCCTATGTGTTTACCCCATTTTAGGTCCTTAGCTAAATTAATGAGAATTTATCTAACCTTTCCTTGGTGACATGTCTGCTAGGAAAAAATAATCCAACCCACATGGGTAAAATGTATGATGTAAATGAATTAAATCCACAGAAAATCATAGGTGAAACCATCAATATATCCTTAAAATTCAAAGAAAAAAAACTTGCACTGAAATCCAAACTACTGTGTTAAAATAAAGTGCTTTCTTTTACCGTGTTTATACCTTAGAGCCCACAGTCTCAACTAATTTGGTGGTGGTGGGGGCCTTCAGTGGCAAAGAGAAAATCTCTCTTTAAAAGTTAACATTCCTCTGGAGGGTCTGATGCTCCCTCAACAAGAGATGTTCAGTATGACTCTTAACTAATTCACTGGGTTTTGTTCTGGCCTTTTTAGGCATGGGACAACATCACAGGATTGTTCTCCTAAGTTAAAGACAAGGAAGCTCTACCATATAAAAGGTAAAAAAGCATAGCTTTTGAAACCAGTAACTATAGGTTTGATATAAACTCCAGCACACACAAAATGTGTGATCTCTGGCCAACTGATTATAGTCTGAGAATATCGGTATCTTTGTCTACAAAAATTAGGAAACAACTTTACTTCTAGGACTGTGGTTAGGATAAAATGGGATAAAGTACATGAAAATGTCTGCTATAGTACCTGGATCACATTGTACCTTTGAAGATGCTGGTTTCCTTTTATTTTCTTCTACAGATACTCTATGATTACCTTCATCAGGCCCTCTGTCATTCAATATATTTTAAATGGGAACATGAGATCACCTAAACTCAGTGCCTAGCTCTGTGTAGATGCTTAAGGAAGACAATGCTGTATAGAGTAGAATTGATCTTTGCCCCGAAAGAGCCTATAATATAATGAGGACAAACGTGTATGTGCATAAAAATATGCCCCACAATAGGGGTGGCTGCATGGCCCATTTAGTTAAGCGTCAGACTCTTGGTTCCCACTCAGGTCGTGATCTCGGGGTCATGAGATCGAGCCCTGTGTTGGGCTCCACACTCAGTTTGGGATTCTGTCCCCCTCTCCCTCTGCCCCTCCCACTCATATTCTCTCTCTCTGTCTCTCTCTCTTTCTCTTTCTCTCTTTTTCTCTCTCTCAAATAAATACATCTTAAAAAAAATATACCCCACAACTGAGTAAGAAGTGAGTACGGGCTGAGGGATATTGCAGGATTGGGTGACTACTGAGAACTACTGTGACCATAAAGCCCTCAAAAAAGGTGGACAAAGGCTCTGTTTACAAATACGGGGAGCATCCAACACACATGTAAGTGGGGAAGGTTATTCTGTGCTTCAGGATTTCTCAAGCAGAGGAGCTGAGAAGAGTGAGCAAGACACATTTTGATGAGCTGATGAAGGAGACCGAGTGGGAAGGACAGTTCACAAAACTGAGAGCCAGAGGACCTGCCAGCTAGGTGTAGGTCACTCACATGCTTCGTTGGGAAGTTTGGGTTTTCTTCTAAACCACAGGAAAATATTGAAGTCCTTGGACATTTACGTGACAGGTGAAATAAGTGTTTTTGGTTAGTCTTGGGCAGAACTGATTGGACTGGAGTCCTTATGTACTGAAGTATATGTTTTAGGAAGCTCCTGATAAAAACCCTGGCATTAGCTGAAAATATTTTGAATATTTTCTTAAGATAATGTTTAAATGAGGAATGCATTGTTTCTTGTCAAAAGCAAAGTAGGGAGAGTCTAATCTTTGAGACATACTGGTCACCTTGGAATTCTTCAAGACTATTTTTTTCCAGCAGCCAGAGCTAAGGAGCTCAGGGTGCAAAAAATGAAGGGAGTTTGGAAGGAGAGGGAGGAGCTAGGACTTTGGATGCCCTCCTTGTTCCCCACAAACACTGGGATTTTTCTGGATATTGGAAAGCTGTGGGATGTAGAAAAGCATCTTGGCATCAAAGAGAGCTTGATTTCAATTCTGACTCTATCCTTTTCTGGCTGTGCTGTCTTCATGTAGCTACCTAACTTCTCTGAGTGTCAGTTTCCTCATTGGTAAGTAGAAGTAATTATGCGTACTTCTCAGAGTTATTGTATTAAATGAGACAGGCCATGGTGCCTAATAGGTAGTCAATGGATACTGTTGAGTTCCTTTGGTTTGCAAGTAATGGTAGTAAGAGGAAGGGTCAGGTGTGGACTACTCCCGTAATGATGGTTTGGGTAAATTCTCATGGTGATAGTTGGTCATTAGCTATAATTACTTTTTAAAAAATTTGTGAGATAGGATGGGGCGCCTGGGTGGCTCAGTCGTTAAGCGTCTGCCTTCGGCTCAGGTCATGATCCCAGGGTCCTGGGATCGAGCCCCGCATCGGGCTCCCTGCTCCGCGGGAAGCCTGCTTCTCCCTCTCCCACTCCCCCTGCTTGTGTTCCCTCTCTCTCACTGTGCCTCTCTGTCAAATAAATAAAATCTTTAAAAAAAAAAAAAATTTGTGAGATAGGAAAGTGCAGTTGTATGGGTCAAAAGAAAGCCCTGGCTATCACTTAAAACTTTTTTTTTTCTTTAAATTCATTACCCAGTGAATTGTATCTGTGCTTATTAACTATTCTATGGCTCTTTCTCTAGTAGGGAAAGGGCATTGCTTCAGCTCACAGTACATTCATATCTTTTTGAGTACAAGATGTATGGTGCATAGTAGCTATTTCTCACCACTTCCTTGGTTTTGAAAGTAAGTTCAGGCTTATCATTTTCCAGCTGAGAAGCCCAAGGTGAGAGATTAAGTGTCTCTGTCATTATCACATGGCTCAGAGATAGGGATGCTCAACCCACTGAGCTGTGAGCCAAAGGCATTTTGTCGGGACAGATAATTTTGATGTGAGTTGTATTTTATGAAATATGAACTTTAGCACCAAAATACTCAAGTCCTCACTATTAACCTCTGGTTGAAAGTTAAATAAAATTGTGGTAACTAGCCAGACTCTACTGACCTCCAAATCGGAGCAAAAAAATGATCGTTTATAAACCTGAAGTGGAGATCACATTCCACTGGCTCCATAATGGGGTAGGGCTCTAAAGACATTTGGTGTTCTGGTAGCCTCTTTTATGGAGTCAGATTTCATCAGAAGGTGGCTCACTCAGCCCACACAAACGAATCTAGATATTAATGATTTAATTTAATAGAATCCAAGCTGGTTTTTGACTGAGAGTGGATCGATCTGTTCCGTTATTTACAGAAATAGTACCATTTCCTGTTACTCCCATGCGGTCCTGAATTGAGCTTGGCCATGAAAAGTAGAGCGGCTTCTCTCCAGATGCGGGAAGTATTTCTGCAGCCTTGCAACGCTAGGTGGCAGAAGTGCTCCTGATAAGGTTTGCAGAGCTGTCCGGAAGGCACCTGTCGGTGGTGATGAGCTCCCTTAATTAAATAGTCACCCCCACACACGAAGCCCACACAGGTGTTCTGATTGAAAGAGACACGTAATATACGCTTTCAAATGTCCACAGGGAATTGGCTTTTACTGTATTAATGGCCAGGGATTTTTTTTGTGAGTCCTGCTTATTCATTTTAGTAATGGGGCAGAGTCATCTTGGGCTTCCATTGCTCATCCATCAATGGTGAGTATTAGAAGAAACATAAAATTTGTATTTAAACCCTGACAGAACATCGTGTTTGCTACTGAAAGTCTCTACTTCTAAGTCTTCATGTCCAAGAAAAGTTTGACAGAAGAAACAGTTTACGGCGTTTTTTACTCTCACGATCGAGGAGAGAGAGATTTAATTACAGAATGGATCTCAGTAATGACAGAGTAACCAGAATCTAGTTCCAAGTCGTACTCAACTCTGTACCTCAATATCTGTGTTGCTTTAAAAAAATTGCAAGTTTTTGGACCCTGCCTCGACCGTAACGAGTCATAATCCCTGCACTATACATAATTGAATTGCGGCACACATGATTCTGAAGGGCAGACTTCCACCCTTGGTTAACGTTTGTACCCAGAATCCGGATCAGTGTGTCAACAACTGTGTACCAAGCCGGACTGCAGGAGCAGTCAAAGGATCCAGGCTGCAAATCCATCTTCTCTCAGCCTCAACAAATATGAAGGTCTCACTGGACCTTCCCTGTGTCAGACTCGGGGTTCCAAGTAACAGTTGCATGGAACGTAAGTCATTAGCAGACTTTAGCTGTATAGATTGGAGTAGGTTAGTAGATTATCACAAGCAGTCAAGAAAGCACTGATGTAAAGCACTGGGCTCACTGGCGTTGAGAAAGATTTTCCAACTTGAATCCTTGAGAAATACTGGCCTGAATATGGTGGCACTGAAGTCACTAGTCACCCTAGTGATCAGAAAACGTGGAACGGGGAGGAGATGTCACCAGGCAGGAACAGGGCTCTTGTTCAGGGATTGGGAGGGTCCCAAAACCAGACTTGGTCTGTTTCTCAACACTGCCTTGGGCTGGCCAGGCTCTCTGCTTAGTATGCAAGAGTCCATTATAAGGATATAGTCTTCCTGAGGGCTGAATGGAGAAGCTGATCTAATGATCTTTTTTTTTTTTTTCTGAAGATTTTATTTATTTGAGAGAGAGAGAGAGAGCAGGAGCGGGGTGAGGGGCAGAGGAGGAGAGAGAAAGAGTCTGAAGCAGACTCTGCACTGAACTTGGAGCTAGGCACGGGGCTTGATCCCACGGCTTTGAGATCATGACCTGAGCCGAAACCAATAGTCAGTCGCTTAATCGACTGAGCTGCCCAGGCGCCCCTGAATCTAGTGCTTTTAATGGTGCATTTAATCCCAGGGCAGTCATAGAGGAAAAAGTCACATTTTCTCCTCCCAGACACTCACTTCTCTCTACAAATAAGTCGAGGTTTTATGAAGTTGCTGCTGAGACTGTCCCTAAGACACAGAGGTGGAGGGTCAGAACGTGAGAAGTTCTATCAGCCAGCCGAATGTGTGTGAACTCTGCTTGATTTTACTTTCCCCTTTGAGTTGATCTATTTTAGTGTCATGTGGGTACTGTTCAAACTGCCACTTGATTTAAATAAACTGTGTCTCACAATAGTCACTTCAGTGAAAAAAAAAATCAATTGAACTTATAATTTGATAACATGAAGTACCAAGAACTCCTCTGATTCACTTACCTTTTACTTTTTAAGTATGTGTTTTGGCAAGGTAGACCCCCCAAGCCTCAGTTACTGAAAAATATCCAGGGAAGTTCCATTTGGGGAAAAACATTCATTAACTCTGGATTGGCCAACCACTGCTCTCATTTCTTTACTAGATTTTACCAGCCTTTTTCTCTCTTGGTGTCTTTAGTAACACATCCGTTATCACAACCCCAAGGAAAACAACACTGAATTCAAGAAATCCAATAAACAGGGGCGCCTGGGTGGCTCAGATGGTTAAGCGTCTGCCTTCGGCTCAGGTCATGATCTCAGGGTCCTGGGATTGAGCCCCACATCAGGCTCCTGGCTCAGTGGGGAGCCTGCTTCTCCCTCTCCCTCTGCCTCTCTCCCTGCTCATGCTCTCTCTCTCCCTCTCTGTATCTGTGTCTCAAGTGAATAAATAAAATCTTAAAAGAAATCCAATAAACATCGATGCCAGTGACATTTTGTGTTCTGTTTAATCAATATCGTAAATATATGCCTCAGAAAATAGTCTCACGTGGCCTTCCACTATTTATGGTGATCTTGATCTGGGTCAGATAGAATGGCTAGATTTCAGCGACATTGCGAAGCAGATCAACAGGGAAACTCTCTCACCGAGAAAGATACTTCTGTGTTTACAGCAGCCTGAATCATTAAGCTTTGTAGATGACTGCTGGACAGAGAAAGGATTGGGGTGACCAAACCTCCCCTTCAGGGATCCCCTGATTCTAAACTTGTGCTGAGCCGGAAAGAAACCTGCATCTCCCAAATTATATTTTCTCATTGCGGGCATTTATGGAGACCGCAATTATTTCTCAGGGGGAAACTGTCCTAAATATTCCATTGGAAGTTAGTCAAATATTTATAGATTTAGCTTGAAGATGGAGTCACTGGCAACGTGTGATCGTACTTGCCATTGGTGTGGAGTAAGCTGTCCCTCAAAGTACCCGGAAACATTGTTCTGCATTTGTGCTTCTTACTCTTAACGAGAACATTACGAAAAGCCTCATCGAATAGTATGGAAGGGACAGTGTTTTGCTTTTGGAAACCGGCTTGTAATTTTATCAAGAAGAGCTATGTTTATTGGTAGTATAGTTACTGAAAGTTTAAAATCATCAAAGTGGGGTACCATTGTAAAAATGAAGCAGATGAGGGACAGACCCATATCTGTTTATCATTTAGTTGATGATTTCCTTGTTTATTTGTATGAAACACAAACATTTGCTTTATTTAAGGAGAATACAAATTTCACTCTTATTTTTTATTGCCATTAAGTAATTGGTTATAGGTAAAAAAGATAGCATGAACATTTCTTGGATGCTCATGATCAGTTGGATAAGAGGGTTCTTTGCTTTAGGCCTTCAAAATAAAAATCCATTTCTTAATGAAAGGCACTTACAAAGATGAGCTGCCTGAAATACCACATGATGGATTTACAGACCCTATGTTCTGCCTAGTGTGAATGCCTTTATCTGGTGTGTCAATAAATCAATTTGTCGAATTTGTAATTAAAATGTCAATGGAGTACATGAAATCTAACCGCAGGTTCAGCTCCTCGTTCATTACCAGGTGCTAGAATCACTATTTGGCCTGACTTGAGCTATAGTAACCAGGCTATCAGACACTTTGCAACAACAAAATCACTAACACCATTTGCCTTGGAAGCAGGAAAGGTTGGGTTCTCTGCAGTGAAGAGTTCTCTCACTCCTTTTGGTCAGCACTAAATCATAGCATCCTAAGTCCTTAGAACTAATTTGTGTTTCATTTTTGTAGTAAAATGAGATAGTAAGTTTCATGTCCTTTTAATTACCTTATGAATTTCAGTTACTAGTTGCAAATGGATGTCTTACCATTGTCCTCCAGGTAGATTTTGTGTAGTTTGCATGTTGCCAGTCTATAAAATTAGCATTATTTTTAAATTATTTTTGGTAATTCTCAGCAGTTAAAAATCAGATATTTCTAGTAAAACCCATATTTCTGCCTTCTGTAGAATAGTGCAAGGTCTGGCAACACCAGCCCTGTATTTCTACGGAGAGCACTTGATCGGTTTGAGTAGCAGCTACCACGTTTAGACAGAAGAGAAGTTCCCTAGTCTGCCATTCTACTTCCTTTTCCAAGTTCTACTCTAATGAGATTAGGTGTTAGTTGCCATTTATAATCATCTTTGCAGTGGCTTTTGTTATAGTAGGGCTAAAAGGAAAATAAAACATTGCTTATAAAAATTGCTCATCCAAAGTGGAAAAATGAAAGCCAGAGTGAGAGGGGCGGGGCAAATGTTCATTGTGAAATCTGTTCTTCTGGATTCCTTGCATCTACTCATCCATTGGGCAGAAAGGTCCACATTCAAGAGCAGCTCCTGACAGCCTTGCTGCATGTTCCAAAGCTTCTTCCCCGCCCTCCGCCCCCTGCTATGTGTAGCTTTTGTGGCACCGAAACCTCCTGGCATCATTGTGGGACATCGTTGTTCTTCCCAGCCAGGGAGTGCTGATGACCGCTGTCAACCCTTCCCCAGCAGCCTCAGTGTTCCCTTTGTTTAATTTTCTATGGTGATGAAGACAATCTGATTTTTCACCTTGTTGTAGAACAATTAGCACCATGACTTTGTTTCACAAAGAAATTTGGGCAATTCTTTCTTTTCCATCTCTGCCTTATTTTATGATTCTTTACCTATCATCCCTGGTGTCTCAAAGAACCATATCATGATCATATAGATCCTGGAGCAAGTCGGACTTTGTCTTCTAGCTCACGTGTTGCTGAAGACTCGAGTGCAGGGAAGGGAGAGGGGTACAAGTGTAATTGGAGACATGCTGTTTCTGTAACTTGTGAGAACCCTAAGATACAGAAATATAAATATAAGGTGCAAGAGGATGAGATTAAGATGCTCTTTGGGGAAAAAAATCTAGTTAAGGTACTCCAAGTTTCCAAAGGGAATTTATATTGCCAGAGTAAAATGATGGACAAAGAAAGCATTTTTCATTATGCTGTGACCTTGACCCAAAAACACAATGCAGAACTTTATTGCATACAGAGAAATTATCTGTCTACACAGAAGGCAGGCGTGGGTTCTCTTACTGATGCAGTATATGTAATCCCATCGACTTCCCTCCCCTCAAACCCACCCCTGAGCCTCAGATCTTCCTGCTTTAATGGCAAGGATGTGAAGGCAGCTAGAAGCAACAGGTGCTGTAGCTCTCAGCTGCAGTAGCTCCCACCATCTAAGTGCAATGAAATGGCCCTAAAAAGGGAGAAGACAGCTCAGCAAAACAGAGACAGCCAGGTTTCCAGCCTATCTCTGTCAGGCCTATCAGGTTTCATGGAAAAGCAGCATCAGAAAGGAGAAAAAATAGTTATGCATATAATCTCTAATGCATATAATCTGCATCCAAGGACAGTAGTCAGATCCACAGACAAACTCCTCCCCCACGAAGATGAGCTGAGTGCAAGGTCTGCAAACAACAACATACATAAGCTCATTACCAATTGTACTACTATAACTCAGAGCATATTACAGATAATAATAACGTATACAGTGCTTTTCATTATAAATTCCCTATTACCAATTGATTCTTCCAGAGACTATAATCGATTTTTGCCAAACTCATGTATCCATAGCCAAACTATGGTTGCGATTGATGAATGAGTATAGTTCCAACACGAATGTTGGTTTATTTTACATTAATGCATAAGATGAAAATAAAATAAGGATGTACACCAGATCTTCACTCATTTGTCAATAAAGTGAATGACTTGGCTAGATATGATCAAAATGTAATTTTTGAGTACCAAAAGACTAGATCCTCAATTTTTGTGCTCTTCACCATGTAACAGCTACAGACACATTTTTAAAATTCTGTATTTAAATTCAATTTAGTTAACATATTCTGTATTACTAGTTTCAGGGGTAGAATTTAGTGATTCATCAGTTGCATATAACACCGGTGCTCATTACATCACGTGACCTCTTTAATACCCATCACCCAGTTACCTATCCTTTCACCCCTTCCCCTCCAGCAACCTTCAGTTTGTTTCCTGTAGTTAAGATTGTCTTATGGTTTGCCTCCTTCTCTGTTTTTATCTTATTTTATTTCTCCTTCCCTTCCCCTATGTTCATCTGTTTCGTTTCTTAAATTCCACATATGAGTGAAATCATATGGTATTTTTCTTTCTCTGACAGACTTATTTCGCTTAGCATAATACCCTCTAGTTCCATCCACGTCATTGCAAATGGCAAGATTTCATTCTTTTTGTGTATACATATACCACATCTTCTTTATCCATTCATCTGTTGATGGACATCTGGGCTTTTCCCACAATTTGACTATTATGGACATTGCTGCTATGAACATTGGGGTGCAGGTGCCCCTTCTTTTCACGACATCTGTATCTTCGGGGTAAATACCCAGTAGTGCAATTGCTGGGTCATAGGGTAGCTCTATTTTTAATTTTTTGAGGAAACTCCATACTGTTTTCCACAGTGGCTGCACCAGTTTGCGTTCCCACCAACAATGTAAGAGGGTTCCCCTTTCTGTCTCCAACATCTGTTGTTTCCTGCATTCTGACTGGTGTGAGGTGGTATCTCATTGTGGTTTTGATTTGTATTTCCCTGATGCTGAATGATGTTGAGCCTTTCTTCATGTGTACAGACACATTTTTTACTCTAACCTTCATTATTAACTTCTATCACTTTCTTAGATGTAAACAATCAACAAAATGATAGATCAAACTTTGAGTTATTTCATTTGATGATTTCCCTGCTGTAAATACTACCTCCAAGGCTGATGTCAAGCTACCAACATAACATCACTGAACATGCTATTATGAAGAGATCACAGTGGCACACTATTTTATAGTATTTCCACTATACAGATACAGTTAAAAGTAATCATAAGAGCACAGGTAATAGTAAGATGTAGTAATCTAATTATGAAGTGAAGAGTTTTGAGTATCACCTTAAGTTTTAATAAAATTAATTTGTAAGTTTATATAATTAAATTTTTAATAATAGCTATGTTTAACAACCAACTCATAACATTCCTAATAATTAAGTAATCAGGGCCTGTGAGTTAGTCGGAGCTGTTTTCCAGTGGGTGGGAGAAGCCCAGGAGAGCATCATGGATCCTTGACCCCACTTTGATGGACCACTGTTTCAATTTTTTTTTTTTAAGATTTATTTATCTGTTGGGGTGCCTGGGTGGCTCAGTCAGTTAAGTGTTTGACTTTGGATCAGGTCATGATCTCCGGGTCCTGGGATGGAGCCCCGTGTCGGGCTCCCTGCTCAGCGGGGAGTCTACTGTCCTTCTGCCCCTCCCCCTGTGTGCTCTCTCTCTCTTTTATTTATTTGAGAGAGAGAGAGAGCGTGAGCAGGGGAAGGGGGAGGAGGAGACAAGCAGACTCCCCACTGAGTGGGACCTGACAAGGCTCCATCTCATGACCCTGAGATCATGACCCGAGTCAAAATCAAGAGTTGGCCACTCAACTGACTGAGCACCCAGGTGCCCCAACCTGTTCAGTTTTATCTGTGTACCTATTACAGGTGAGGTGGGCTAGTCAGTTCCTAAAAGCTTTCATGAATATCTTTGATCTTGCTGTGGAAGCTTTTTAAAGACTAAACCTAAAGCCACACTATTCACTAAGAAGTCACTCATTTTTATGTGAGGCAAAATAGTATTCTTGTTAAGAACACGGGCCCTGGATTCAGAGTCACCAGTTTCGAGTTGTGCTGACCTTAGATTTCCCTGAACTTTAGTTTCCTTATCTGCATAATTTTAGTGCCTGCAATAGGATTCTCGTGAGCAGTAAATGACAGTCTGAGTGATGGTGCTCAGCACAGAGCCTAGTACACACTAAGTACTTGGTCAGTGGGAGGTATTCCTCCTCTTCTTGTCCCCCTTCCTCAAACCCAGCTCACCAGACTGCCTCATAACACAGGCACCAAAACCCAGCCGACATGTTAGTAGCAACAACAGTGGTCAGCTGATTTTTACTAAGCACGTGTCATGGGCTAGACACTGTTCCCTATCACTTCACTTAATCCTTCTGTAGCATTATGAGGTGAGGTACTATCAGTATATCAACTTTACAGGTGGGGAAACTGAGGGCAGAAGAGTGGTAAATAAATTCTAAAATACACATGGGTAAGGAAAAAAAAATGAAAGAACAACTCTTCTCTGATTTTGTAACCCAGTGTTAAAAAATGGTCATATGCAAATACCCTAAATTGAACAATTTATGAAACATGAAAGATAAATTCTCTTTTTATGTCAAGTTTGTGCTTCACACTGAGGCTGTAATAAAACAAGTCCCTTATCCCTTTGTTGACAGAAAAATTAAAGTCCTGGAATGTGTGCAAAAGACTGCTTGTCTTGTTTCTCAGAGGGCTCAGTCCCAGGCACCAGGGGCTGTTCTGGGCTCTGGGGTCCCTTTTCAGCCTCACCCAAGCCTGGCTTTCCCTTCAACAGATGCTGTTCCTCAGCACCATTCAGCGGCTCTGGAACAGGAAAAAATGCAGCTCACACTGTCTCAGACATTTCAGTTTTCCCAAATGTTGGAGGATATGCACACGTAAGAACTTCAGCACTGCAGAGTTTTGCTGCAGTAACTCTCAACCTAGGAAACAGTTTCCTCATGCAGTAACGTATCCCAAACAAAAGTAAGAATCTCAGAACATGGCAAATATTTTATTCTAGATCATTGTGCTATAGACAATGCCAGATTTTATCTTGGAGAAAAATCATACATAGAGGAATCAGAAGAGAATATATATGTACATATACATATATATATATATATATATATATATATGTATGTATTTATCAGCAAAGATGAAGAAATGTTTCTTTAATAATTTTTCTGAGTCTAGGAACTGTGGATGGAAACTCAGTTGGGAGAAATCCTCTACCAAGAAGTTAACGATGACAAAATAATTCTTTTTTTTTTAATATTTAAAAATCTGCTATGGTGGAATTGCCAATCTTCAAAACTTCCCCAATGTTCCTCCTTCCTTTTGATGTTTATTTTTTTTGTATGTAAAATTCTATCCTTTCCACTTCCTTTTTCCTCTCCTGCATTTCTGGCATTGCAATGCTGCTTTAAGAGAATTTCCATCGAGAAGTGAAGCTTTAATTCTGCATTTCTAGTGGGCACTTCTCCAGAAAGAGTTTACAGGTGTTCTCGGTTGCAAAATGACTTTAACTTTGGATTCTTTTTCCTAGAGTAGAAACCCCCCCTCGCTACAAACCTGTTAGTTAACCCAGCTTGTTTTCCTGTTCCCTCTAATCAGAGCTCTGCCCTTGCTTCCTTCTTGGATTTCATCTGATTTAGAAACATGTTCATCATTCAAAACGTGGAGCATTTAGACACTGCTTTTTAGTCCCAGAGTTCTGAGCAGACCTTCCAGGGGAGAAGCAGCTGTTGGCATTGTTCTGAACTCTAGAGGGTGGATCTGAAGAGAGAGCACTCTTAATCAGTTTGGGCTGCTGTAGCAAAAATACCACCGACTGGTGGGCTGAGCAACAGGCTGATCTCTCATGGTTCTGGAAGCTGGGAAGTCCAAGATCAAGGTGCGGGTTGATGGGGTTCCTGGTGAGTCCTCTCTCCCTGGCTTGCCTTCTTGCTGTGTTCTTACATGGTGGAGAGAGGGGCATTCTGTCTCTTCTTGGAAGGACTAATCCCATTCTTGAGGGCTCCACCCTCATGACCTGAGTACCCCCCCCAGTGGCCCCGCCTCCACCCGTCATTACACTGGGAATTAGGCCTTTAACATATGCATCGTGAAGGGAAAGAAGCAGTGCATAGCAGCACCCATTCACCTGTGAAAGCTCCACCTCCTGGATCTGGGATTCAGTGATCTTCCCAACCTATAGCAAGGTTCTCCATTATTTGAGGTACAAGAAAATTCAGGTGGGGGGATAGAATGAAGCTCTGGGCTTTCCTTGATCTCCACACTAGACAACAGGGTTATGGAAGCCGTGCATCAGTCAGGCACCTCCTTCCCCTCTTCCTCCCCAGAGAAGAATCCCTGCTCTGTACAAGTCAGGGGAAGTAGCTCCTACCATGTCTTTGTCGCAGGTTATCGTGCAGTCTTGGAAAGCAAAGTGGTGTGGTGATTAAGAGCCTAGACTGTTCAGATTCTGGCTGGGAACATGGCCAACCCTCCATTTCCTTCCTGGGAGGCGAGGGCTGATGGTCACAAAAGCACGCACCTCCTAGAACTGCCATGTCTGGGATGTAATGTCCGGGAAGCCCCCAGCGTGGTATCTGGCCCATGTGAACTTGGTGTATCTTCTTTTTCTCCTCCTCCCCTTCCTCCTATTCCACGATCTTCATCCTCATCATCATATTTATACTGTTTCCTTTATCATCTCTGAGCATCATCCTCCATCCCAGATGAGGCAAGGTTGTGGGAAGTGAGAGGTCTCACAGGGAGACAGGAGGAAGGCTCAGGAAGTGTAGGATTATTTCACTGATGACGGTAATAATGAATAGCACTTCCCTTTTTGGGGATACTTACGCAGGTGATGAATACCAGTGAGTTCCTTAGAAATACTATCAGTATGTAATAATCACATTAACTCTTTGGGATCAGATTATTACCTTCAATTCACAAGAAGGGAAGTAAGCTCAGAGGAGTTAAGTGAGGGTGGATGTCTGTGGACTGTGGAGTGATCAATGAAGCCTAGTCTTACTACTTCAATACTTACCCTCTTTCTGCATTTATACTTTGACTATAAAAACAATAGAAGAACAGATGGAGAAGAGAGAAAACAGAGCAAACGGCTTAGGGACAAAGGAAAGAGCAAGAGTAAAGAAGAGAAAGAGAAAGTGAGCCATGCTAGAGCCAGTGTTTATCACAAGACACCTTCAAACACGAGTACAGATACCTGATCTCTCACCCCAAAGAAGGGTTCGGGGTGGTGTTGTCAAGCCTCAGGGGAAGTATTTACAGGCCTGGGGTAGGAGTCGGGTAGTTTAAGTGGGTGGGGGACCGGGTGGGGGGCGTTGGAGCCTTCCTCAACAAGTTCAGCTCCTCCCAAATTCTACCCTGCAAGTGCCACTCAGAGAAAATATTGGTGGGAAAATGGGGGCTAGTTACTGTCTGTTCTGTTTTCATGGGGATTAATTCAAGAGTCAAGAGAAGAGCGGAGGAATCATCCAAGGAAGGAGTCAAAGTAGCTTCGTGAAGACAACCTTTGTAGCCATTCCAGGTAGCGTAGATGTCCGTGTCAGCTGTGAATATGCCCGTTTCCTGGGTTTTCCTGCATAAGTTTATTTATTTATTTATTTTTTTTTTTTTTTTTTTTTTAAGATTTTATTTATTTATTTGACAGAGAGAGAGACAGCGAGAGCAGGAACACAAGCAGGGGGAGTGGGAGAGGGAGAAGCAGGCTTCCCGCGGAGCAGGGAGCCCGATGCGGGGCTCGATCCCAGGACCCTGGGATCATGACCTGAGCCGAAGGCAGACGCTTAACGACTGAGCCACCCAGGCGCCCCTCCTGCATAAGTTTAAATGTGTGTGTGTGTTCCTATAAAAATAGACTTTATGAAACCCTAGCCCCAGGCAGAAGATTTCCAGAATATTCCAAATTCCTGATTCCTTAACAATGCTTCCTACTTATTTTTGCTTTTGACACTTGCATGTATAAAATGTGTCACCAATGAAATGTGACTCTGTTGGGCCCTGGACTGACCCTTGCAGACAACCATTAAGTGAGGACACCATAATGAACGACCCTAGATAGTGATCAGCATGTCTCCATAGAGTGTTGGTCTTGTTTCCTCTCTCACTGCTGATTTTTTTACATGTGTCTCTCCTCAAACCGCTAGTGAGCTGCCAGCACACAGGGATATCTCATTCATTCATTCATAATCACTAGTTTACTAGTTAATAAAATAATCAGTTGCAGAATTTATATTGCTCAACCACCCATTTCCTTTTATCCTTTTTAATTTGAGATAATTGTGTTTCAGGCATTCTTTGTTTACAGCACAACAGACGGACTTGTTTCCTCTTTGAGAAGGATTTTCTAAAATGTTGCACTATAAATAAAGAGTTAAAGAAGAACCAAATGTGTTCAGTTTCCCCTTATAGCACTCAGGGTTATGTGGTCCTCTTATGTGAAATCCATGATGGTGTTTTGCAAACTTGTCTCAGCCAAGAGTTAGAATCTAAAGTATTGGGATTGATGGGTAGCCTGGGTGGTGCACTCAGTTAAGCATCCAACTCTTGATTTTAGCTCAGGTCGTGATCTCAGGGCTGTGAGATCCAACCCAAGGTTGGGCTCCACACTCAGCGTGGAGTCTGCTTGAGACTCTCTCTCCCTCTGCCCCACCCTGCCTTATCCTCCCCACTCTCCCTCTCTTTCAAATAAATAAATCTTAAAAAAAAAAAGTAGTGGTATTGAAAGTCTCTTAAAGAGAATTATAACAGAATTCCAGTAATACCATGAAAGTAATGTTATATATTCTCCATGCAGATTTCCTGATGATATCCTTGTATTTGAATGGGTTGTATTTTTACCTCCTCTCATCCAGTCTTACAAATTTCTTTCACTCAGAAGCAAATCTCATTTTGATGGAGATCATACAGCAGGGTATTTAATTGCCTTCCTATATTGAATGTGACTCTGATGTTTTCTAATACAGTTAGAAGCAATGGCATAAACTATATCTCGGTGGAATTTTCAACTTAACATTCCATGATTTTTATTGTCTTATCCTCTTGGATGAACTGATGTTGTGCTTACACTAAAAAAAAAAAAAAAAATGTCCATGCATTCTGTTTGATTCCAGGGAAATTTTGTATTTCATGAATATAGTACATTTTTATAGCACAACTTTCACCCAGTTACCTGATTTTGATTCTGATTGTGTGAAGGCTTTGTGCCTTTTATTGCTTTTCAGCTATTTTACAACTCTTAAAATTTTAGATAGCTATTTAAATAATTTCTGTCTATAGAATAGTAAAAAATTTGGTCCAGTAGAGGGACAAATCTAGCCCTTCCATGGAAAAGCCACTTTTGCATCCATTTTTCAATTCATGTCAATAATCCTGATTTATAAATGTTCCTAATTCCAATTTCTTTTGAACTGTTTTTAAAATATGCCCTGCTCTCTCATTTAATGATGAGTTATCAGAATCATTGCCATGTGCTTAGTTTACACCTGTACAAGAGTTACGATTTTACCTTCAAAAAAAAATCCTCCCTTAGCAATCCTGCTGCCTTCCCAATGGACCTAGAATAGCCACCTCCTCCCTTTTATTGTATATTCAATGTCATTCACCAACATTTAGAATCAAGTAAAGCTCACTTTTTGCTTTTGTCCTGAGGGCTTTGTTACCACAATAAATTTCAAGTGAATAGTACCAATGGCTTCCTAGCTAGTCATCTAAAAATTAGTTGTAGCACATTTACTAAATAATAGTAGCAAACAATGTGGCCAAATAGAGATGTGGCTGTTGGTAGAGTTTAGAGCTTAGGTGGCAAAGCAAACATTTTGGTTATTAAATGCATAGTGATTAAGATGTCATTCATTAGAAAGTTAATCTCTATATTCAGTTTTATAAGTTTATGAGCCTCAAGGTAAAATCAACGTTCATTGCTGCTAAATGCAAAAGATCAATTATTAATAGGTTTCTCCTTTATGGTGGCACTCTTACCCATTTATTTCAGAGAGGGCTGATGCAAGTATAAATCCTTCTTGTAAATGCCATTCATCTGATACCAGTTAAGGCCACATGACAGTGAGAAAGGATCAGAGTCTTTTAAAATGGTCAAATATGGGTATGCAGTGGGGAAATATAGATGACTTTTAAATATCTTTATTCACCCTATTTTCCAGGAGAGAAGCTGGAGTCTTGAGGGATTTAAAGCCACACTTTGGGATTTCCTAATAAAATAGCTTCTCTCTGTGTGTTTGTGTGTGTTGTGTGTAGTTTGGCACTCTTGTCCCATAGTAAACAAAAGGAGGCTCTGAAAGCTCAATTGTATTCAGAATGTTAATATTCAGGATCATGCTTAAAAACATTTGGTTGTTGTTGTTTTGGTAGAAATCCTTGGGAAAAGCTTTCTAAGTGTATTTTAAGGGGAAGTGTGTCCCTATGACAGTTAATTGGTTTTGAGTCAGTTGGAGGTAGGAAAGATACTTGAATGACAGGGGCTGCTGGGTATTAGCTGGTAATGTTTAACAAACAGACATGATTTTTAGTAGAATAAAATGTGAGCTTGACAATAAAATTCAGGTTTGACATTTTCAAAAGTTTGAGGAGGTCTTGGCATTTGGCATATGGATTTCCTAATGACTAACTTCCTCTTCCTGAAGGAAGTAGTCATAGCAAAAACCTAGTGAAGAAGGCGCTAATTAGCCCTGTGGGTATTGGCTAGCAAACACAGGCACTAACCAGTAAAGTAGAAACTAACTAGTGATCTGTTTCTTCTCAGCCTCACTTTCTCATTCATAAAATAAGGTGGTTGGTTAAGGTACATCTTCAGGTCCTTTTAAAGTCAACTATTCTATATTTTGGAATTTGACAACCTCATTTTTATCTTTTATTTTTTTGAGTTCCATCAACCAATTGCAAAGGACTAGATTTAAAAAAAAATAGCTAGAGATTATAAAATCATTTTGGACACATAAGCTCCTAAACAGTGGAAATTAAAATTAGTGAGTATAGGAGAAGGAAGAAATGACCTCTTTAGTGCTTTTTTTTAAAAAAGATTTTATTTATTTATTTAGAGATAGAGCATAGGAGCCAGGGGAGGGGCAGAGGGAGAGAGAGAATCTCAAGCAGACTCCTTGCTGAAGGGGGAGCCTGACGTGGGGCTCAGTCCTAGGACCATGAAATCATGACCTGAGCTGAAATCAAGAGTGGGATGCTTAACCAGCTGAGCCATCCAGGCACCACTCTTTAGTGTTTTTGAATGTCTTTTTGCTACGAAGGTGTATCACAAAACTGTTGGTAAAGAAAATAAGTAAAATAAGATCCTATCTGTTCCAGAGCCAGTTGTTATTATTGTGACTAGCAAATTATTGTTAAAATAAAGCTTTTGACAGTCATTTATTGTCCAACAAAACAAAATTAAACAAAACAAAATGACAACAGAATCGAACCCCAAAGTCTCCAAATTGTTTTCCCTTCAACAAATGGCTTTACCTTAGAGAGTTAACTTCTTCCATTTTGGGGACAGCATTAATGAAAGTCAACTTTTGCTTGCTGCTTAGAACATTAGCAGATTAGGGGCACCTGGCTGGCTCAGTTGGTGGAGCATGCGACTCTTTGATCTCAGGTGTTGTGAGTTCGAGCCCCATATTGGCTGTAGAAATTACTTAAAAATAAAATCTTAAAAAAAAAAAAAAACACCAAAAACATTAGCACAGTAGTCAGTGACCATACCAGAGGTATTTCTGTTTGATTCCAACTTGGTTTGTGATTATCTTCAATAAAAAACAAAGAAGACAAAACACCTGTCAATCATAATGGCATGTCTGCATGAACATTTAGAAATAGAGACGATCAAGGACAAGAAAATAAAAATCCCTCTTTGGGATGTCTGGGTGGTTCAGAAGGTTAAGCGTCCGCCTTCAGCTCAGGTTGTGATCGCAGGGTCCTGGGATCAAACCCCTTGTGGAGCCCAGTGTGAGCCCCGCCCTGGGTCAAGCCCCCTGCTCAGCAGGGAGTCTGCTTCTCCCTCTGTCCCTTCCCCTACTTGTGCTCTCTCCTACTCTCTCTCTCTCAAATAAATAAAGTGTTTAAAAAAATTCCTCATTATTCTGCCATCCAAATATAAACAAAGTTAGATATTGCTGCCTATCTAATAAATTACTTACAAAAAAGGATTTTATTGTATTTAACCAGATACAGTTCTTGTAAATTCTTTTTTTCTACTCCTTATGTCATGATCTTTTTGGTATTAAATATTATACTACTCTGTTTTTTTAAAAAAGATTTTATTTATTTATTTGACAGAGAGACAGCAAGAGAGGGAACACAAGCAGAGGGAGTGGGAGAGGGAGAAGCAGGCTCCCCACTGAGCAGGGAGCCCGATGTAGGGCTCGATCCCAGGACCCCGGGATCATGACCTGAGCCGCAGGCAGATGCTTAATGCCTGAGCCACCCGGGCATCCCTCTATCTGTTTTTTGGTTATAAAATGGTCTATTGTATGGCCTACCAAAATTTACTGAAATAATTTCACTTATTGGGTATTATGTTATTCCTTAGTTTTTGCATGCATCTTCTCTTGAATTCCTTTTAGTCAACAGACATTTATTGAGCATTTACTGTATCCCAGACACTGTGGTTGATGAAGATATTATGGAGAACAGGACAAACAAGGTCCCTGCCCACATGGAATTGTAGTCGAGTGTGAGACAAGTATAAATCTCAAACTCATCATGTCTAAAACTTACCTCGTTTTATCATTTGCTCAAAAACACTCCTTTGAAGTCCCATGATTCAATTCGAGTTTTGTAGTCAAGTTGAACTCCTTTCTTTCCCTCAGTCCTCGTAACCCAAATTCACTAATTGTGTTGCTTGTCAAGTCCATCTTCTACAAAGCTCTTGAAGCCATTTCTCTTCTATATTTCCATTGTCACCTCCCTAGTGCAAGTTCTCATGGTCTCTTATAGGACTATCGCCATCATTTGTTACCTCTAAAATCTTAATAAGTATTCTGTTTTATGACATGATTCTCTATCACTCTAGTTTTATTACTCCAGTTTCCCCAGCTCAGACTTTTCAAAATCCATGAAATTTTGTTTTGTCCTCACCCCAAAGTCCATGAAATTTTTTCTCTGATCCCCCTCTTTTGGACCATTTTATGAATCTTTGCTGGCTCTTCCTCCTTTCCTGTTCAGTCTAGACAATGGTATTTTATACAAGCACGTAAGTCTTAGCTTCCTCACAATACAACACAACTCATGATGTGCTTGACAGACATTGTTTCAATTTTCTACTTAAGAATAACATTATTTAATAATTAGCACTCACCTTCACTGCTTTCTCAGCTTTTGGCTAATGAAGTCCCTTTCCCTGAAATATTTTGCCCGTCAGATTAGCAGAGACCCCCATCTCTGTCTGAGGAAGGACAGATAGGCTGAGACCATGCACTGTGGCCATGCACTGCGGATGACCCCCTGGTTTCCTGTTGACCTGCCTCCCAGTAAGAAGTCATTGTACTTGAAAATGGTGACATTGAGTGGAAACATTTCCTTTCTCATTTGGGACACCAGCCTAGACCCTCGTTTATTCGTTTATTCATGAATCAAACCTTCTAATGTGGCAAATAGGCAAAATTCACATAATGTCAAGTAGAGCTTGATATAAAGACTGAGGTAATTTGTATGTTTTTGTTCCCTTCACTCTTTGTAATTTACATAAGTGGCTTGTGGGAATTGAACAGCCTAACCTTGGTGGCACCATGGCCTACTACTGTTAATAGAATAAGCTCATGAGTTCCTCGAGAAGAAAACAGTCACAGAGTTAATTGGCAAGATGTCAGTTGAAGAAAGATTGACCAATGGCTTTCTGACATACCAGTGTATGATACTGTCTTCATGATCTAATTTAATGTAGCTCAACAGACAATCACAGGGCGGTGTATTTGTACCCAGAGCTGGCCCAGTTGAGTGTACGGAATGTGTAGCTGTGATACACTTTTATTTGTCAGAGGCAAGTGGTACCCGGGAAGAATCATGATTTCACACAGTTGGGGAATTTATTACCAGGTGTATTCCAGAAGGGAGGTGAGTGCTCTCATCCCAGAGAACGCAGGGAGAAAGGAACTGTGGTGTGAAAGGAGAGCGGATGCATGTCCTTCCTGTGCTAGTGAGTGAAGCAAGCAGCTCATTTCTATAAGGCACAGTAGGGGGAAGAAAAATCAATGTAGGGGCTATGGTGAAAGAGAACTTTACATATTTGTGGTGTAAAGACAAAAGGCAATCTGTGAAGAGTAAAGGCGCTGAACAAGACAATGTCCTCTGTGCACCAAATTCCATTGAAAACAAGAATTAGGAGACAGGGCAGAGCAAATATTCAGAGCAGACCCCCAATGAGGAGGAGCTAGGGATTGATGTCATTTTGATAGTCATGGTCATGATCATCATTACCATCATGCTACAGGACTGAGTACCTACGTAATGTGAGTTAGGTTTGTGCTAATTGGTTTATTTTACATAATTTTTCTAACAAGACTATGAGGTAGGTCCTCATATTATTTCCATTCTATAGGTAAAGAAATTGGGAAGGCAGACTGTATTGATCAAGGTCATCTTGCTAGTAGGTGTTACACAATAAATGTGTCTAAATTTAGCTATTTTAACCTCAGAACATAGCCTTACCCACTCAATACCAATCTACTCAGTAATATCTCATCACAATTATATGCATTTATGCTTAAGTTAACGTGCTTTATAATGTATACAATTCTCATATCAGCATTAGGTTCAGACTTTTCAAAAAATGTCTTCAAAGTTAACATAAAATAAAAAAATTCAGATTTAAATACCACCCATTCAGGTACAGTTATGAGTAAGACAGCCATGCTGAATAGATTCCATCTGTCTATTCTGGTCAAATGTTGGTACCTAGATTTAGCATAAACTGTACCTTTTACAGAAATATCTGTTAAGAATCATTAATTTTTTCTGGATGTACTGCTCATATTGTATTTATTATGATCATTTAAAGCATTTGGAGATGAAACCCTACCAATGTAGGCATATAAACTCAACCACCAAGACATCCATTCTGTGGAAGCAATGCAAAAGACTTTTGAGCTTGAGAATACAGTGAACATCTTCAGTTCTTACTTTTTGCTGGTTCTTTCAAGCTGATATGAATTGTCCTTTGTGCTCTGTGTTCTCTGAAAATAATTGGTATTATTAAAATCATTGTGATGGCACAGTTAGTCCCACATTAGCTGTGACATTCAGCCAGCTTGCTGCTCTTCTTTGCAGAATGCTGGCCCCAAGTTTTTGGTCATCATTTTCTTCTAAAGATGTTCTCTCCTGCTGAATAAGAATAATGGATTCTTGGGACACCTGGGTAGCTCATTTGATTAAGTGTCTGCCTTCAGCTCAGGTCATGATCCCAGGGTCCTAGGAATGAGCCCTGCATTGGGCTCCCTGCTCAATGGGCAGCCTGCTTTTCCCTCTCTACCGCTTGTGCTCTCTTGTGTTCTCTCTCTCTCTCTCTCAAATAAATAAAATAAAAAAAAAATAATGGATTCTTGCTATTTACTTTGTTGCAAAGAAAGAAAAGTCCCAAACATTTATCAAGTGTATCATTTAATTATGGCTGTATTTGATTGCTTATCTCTGAGCCTTGATGTGGGACCTGGAAATGGCTGTCTGATAAACTAGGTCTTCTCTTCCTTTGTGATTTTTGTATGTTGTGGCCCAAGATTATTAAAAAGACTTTTAGGCAGAAGATTTTTTTTCCCCCTTTGGATCTTGCATTCCTCTGGAAATTCAGGAGCAAAATTATCCATTTTTTTTCTTTTGTTGGGTCAACAATGTAACCTTTTTTCCCTGCTCAACTTTTTTTTCATAGCTCCGCTAGAATATATCTTGTGACATGAAGAAATAGTATCCCTGGTTTTCTGTTGAGTATTATACAGAATATTCTTCATTATTTTGGAGAACAAGGAAGATGAAAGAAGAGGGATAGGACTATCCATGCAATGGTAAATCATTCTAAGCGGTGATTTTCAGTGGGTAAAAAAATGCTCCAGAAGCTTCTCTATCTTTCTCCAGCACTTCCTGGAGTCCAGGCTCTCAAGGGTCTGCCTTTTGTTACTTTTGTCCCATTCTCCTTCTCTGAGGACAGGCTTTCACTACTTTTATCTGGATATAAGATACTGCTTACTTCCGTGGGGACCTCAGGAACCCAAAGGACCTTCAGCTCGAGAGTCTTCTACTTTCTGAGTATAGTTAGTCTTAACAGAAATTCTTGAGAAAGATAATACTGCTGCTGACTAGCAAATGAGTTTCCTGGTGTTGGATGAACTGCTCACTGCTGGTCCAGTTAGTCAGGGCCAGGATGCTAAGGTCCCGAGATAGTTTGAAGAGCCCACTTAAGACCTACAGGCAGGGCAGGCATATTTTATTACAACATCATTAAGAGCTGTGACTGGCCCAGGAGGTACAACACTTTCTTCGAGATTATCTAACAGCCTTTAAATGCACCTCTCATTTCATATAGTTAGCATTCTGTATTAAGGAAAGATAATTAAAATATTTTTATAATCTTACTCGATCTCATCATACCTTTAAGACATCTTGACTCATTCACATTCAGCACCTTTCAGTTTCATTAAAAACAGTCACCTAGGACACTTCTTTTCTCCTCACTTCAGCCCCATACTGTCTTCCCATCTGCCTGGCACTTGGCCTTAACATCTGTCTCCCATAGATACCACCTGGCCTCATAGTTGCTCTTACTCTTTGGCAGGACCAGAGATTCCGTCCCTCTGGCTTTTCCTTCTTTTTGCTGCCTTGGGTAGAGCACCTTGTTTTATCTTACATTCTAAGACCTGAACTTCCATACTGAATCACGGTGACTATTTGGCTCTTTTCAGGTTTCCAAACCTTGCTTAGATTATTCACGTGACTATCATGTTCACATTATTTCTGTGGTTCCCCATTGTCCTTCCAAGGAGAGCTAATGAGAGCTCTTAATGGCAGAGGCAGAAGTTCCCTATAACCTTGTTGCCCATGTCTAAAAAATAGAAAAAATATGGTTTCACGTTTGTTTTCTGACACATAGGAATGAAAGTCAAATCAGCATTGATTTAGGTAGGAAACAAACAGGTGAAAAATCTAAGACAGGAAAACCTGGTTGGAAGGACATTTTAACTGAAGGGATTTTTGGGGGGCTAATGATATCAGTTAATTCTTATAAATTTTACATGTTTTGATTAATGACATTTAATCTTGGCAGACTTTGGGGCTGTTGTGTAACTAGAAAAATCAATCATTTCAAACTTATCTTGCTAGCCTCTTGGTAGATTCACCATTGGTCATTCCATCCAAAGAGTTGTGTTTTTTTGTTTACTTTAATTCAAATATAATTCACATGTAGTGTTATATTAGTTTCAGGTGTACAATATAGTGATCCAACAATTCTGTACATTTCTCAGTGCTCATCATGATAATTATTTCAACCATCCCCTCCCTGCCTTCTGGCAACCACCAGTTTTCTCTCTATATTTAAAAGTCTGTTTTTCGCTTGTCTCTTTTCCCCTTGTTTGTTCATTTATTTTCTTTCTTAAATTCCACATAAGAGTGATCATATGGTATTTGTCTTTCTCTAACTGAAGTATATCACTTAGCTTGATACCCTCTAGCTCCATCCATGTTGTTGCAAATGGCAAGATTTTTTCTTTTTTATGGCTGAGTAATATTCCCATATATATATATATATACACACACACACACACACACACACACACACACACACACACACCACATCCTCTTTATCCTTTCATCTATTGATGGACACTTCATTTGCCTCCGTATCTTGATTATGGTAAATAATGCTGCAATAAACATAAAGATGCATATATCTTTTTGTATTAGTGTTTTCATTTTCTTCAGTAAATACCCAGTAGTGGAATTACTAGATCAATGGTAATTCTATTTTTAATTTTTTGAGGAATCTCCATACTGTTTTCTATGGTGGCGTTACCAGCTTGCATTCCCACCAATATTGTACTTGTTATTTCTTGTATTTTTTATTTTAGCCATTTGACAGATGTAAAGTGACATCTCATTGTGGTTTTAATTTGCATTTCCTTGATGATCCTTCCAGAGAGGTTTTAATAATATATCTGAGACTCTTAATCAATTAAGCAATATCAAAGCACTGAATGCTTTTCTGGTCCAGCCCCAGATCAGAACCCAGCACAAGATAGTGTATCCCATTGTCTTCCTACTTCACTGGGATATTAGGATTTTTGAGATTTGGTCATCCAGGATCTGGTTTATTAGGACTATTAAAACACGAGAAAGACTTTTTAACACAAAGAGGTAAAACCAGCATTAAGTTGTCTTTCCCTTAAGTATTACCTATCTACCTCACTGTGGATGGTCAAGTATTGCAACGTTTAGAATTATGATTTCAGGGTTTATAGAATCCTTGAAAGCTGATTTCTTTAAGTTGGGTTTGGCCTGAGACTGAGGGCATAGAGAAGTACATGCCTTAAGTAACGAAATTCCCTGAATTTCTGTTGGCTGATAATTGATGTTAATTGTGTGTGTGTGTGTGTGTGTAGTGTGTGTGTGTGTGTGTGTGTGTGTGAACCACAGGCTCCAGACTGGGAAATCAACACAGGGCACTGTGTGGCTTCGGACATCACATGTCCTGGCTGTTTAGAAAGCCATGACCTCAGTAAGAATTCGTTACATGTACGTAGTGTGTGTACATGGGATTTACAGTATTGTTTTTACCTACATAATCCTTCTCCTGTGAGTACACTCAGAAGTAAGAAAGGAAATTCTTTACTTGTGTACATATCCTGACTTTTATTTTAAAAGTACTGTTACTGTTGGGGTGCCTGGGTGGCTCATTTGGTTGAGCTTCTGACTCTTGGTTTCAGCTCAGGTCATGATCTCAGGGTCATGAAATCAAGCCCCCCATTGGGCTCTGTGCTCAGCAGGGAATCTGCTTGAGATTCCCCCTCTCCATCTCCCTCTGCTCCTTCCCCCACTTGCGCACTTGAGCTCTATCTCTCACTCTAAATAAATAAATAAATGCAATCTTTAAACAATGTAAATAAAAATACTGTTGCTGCAACTAATGTGCATTCATGAATGCGTGCTAGAGAGTACTGTAGATAGTGTGGAAGCCCTCGCGAAGCTCCCATTCCAGCAGTCGTGGCATATGATGATTAAGATCATATGAAGCTTGGGGTAGCCTTCACTTTTACTTTCTGCAACCTGATGGGATATTTTATTTTTATTTGTCTTCTTTCTCCATGTTTATGCACTGACACTCTAGTGCTATATCTCAAAGTGAATTAAATGGCTTAGAAGCCGTGATTCTGCAGCTGTCAAGATGTTGGCATGGGAATGACTTTCTGAAAGTGTTTGCATGTCAGGTGTCGATGTACCTATGTCCATTTTAACCTAAGCAGGCAGCTTATTATTACCTTAAGGCATTTACCCTTTCTGCCTGTGTGGCTTCTGAATCAGGGAATAATGGTTTTTTAACAAGTGGAATTATAAATGAAGGCAAACAGGACCAAGGAGAGAGAGAACATATTTCAAATAAAATACGTGAAAACTCATCTTCAGGCCGCTGGAGCAGCTCAGGCACTTCCCCCTTTATTGTACACGAGTGTCTGTGTGCTCTGTGACCCAGCCCAGTATGAAGAGGCTACATCACCGGACTTTCAAGTATTAGTCCTTCATTTTATAGACACTTTCTGGAATTGGCTGCAGAGTGAAAGTGAGCCATTTCCACCTGGGCAGAATTTGTAAACTTTTCTGTCATTTTCATAAACAACCTGTATTTTTTCTCAACCAAAAGAATCAGGAAGTCTCACTACAGTACTTTTATCTTGTTATCTGTTCTACACCAGTCTTTGATTTTCTATTTCAACCCCACGGTGCCCTGAAATTGGGCCGTTTCCCTCTCTGAGGCCAGAACAGGTGCGCCTCCCTCCCCGTCCTGCTCTACCCTCCTTCCCCTCCCCCTCCCTTCCTTTGCTCCCTCCCCCCACTTCCCTCTCTCCCCATGCCTACACTTTCCCTTTCCCCCCGCCTCTTGCTTCCCCCTTTTTGATCTCAAACATGTATTAAGCTCTTGTGTGACAAACACTGAGCACATTACAGACACACACACACACACACACACATGCACACGCACACAGCAGATGTAATTACTGACTTTGCATTATACATAATTCAGAAAAATGGGTTCCAACTTTTCTGACTGGGCCCACGGTAAGAAATACATTTTACCTTGCAACCCGGTACCTGTAGACATACATGCATTAATTTGCTAGAGCTGCCCTAACAAAGTACCACAAACTGCGTGGCTTTAACACCACAAAAATCCATGTCCCACATTCTGGAGGCTAGAAGCCTGAATTTAAGGCGTGGGCAGGAGCCATCATCCCTTTGAAACATGTAGGAAGGAATCCTTCCTTGCCTCTTCCTAGCATCCAGCGGTTTGCTGGCAGTCCTCAAGCTGCCGTTTTTCAATCTCTGCCGAGGTCAGTACTTGGCATTCTTCCCCTGCGTGTTTTCTCGCCGTGTGCCTCGTTTTCTTCTCATAAAGGACACTGGTCATATTGAATTAGGGCTCACCCTGCTCCAGTAAGACCTCATTTTAATTTAACAATCTGCAGTGACCCCATTTCCAAATAAGGTCACCTCCTGAGGTACTGGGGTTTAGGACTTTAGCATATACTTTGGGGGGCACTATTCAACCCATAATAACACACATACACAATGAAATGATAGTTTCATGAATCAATATTCTTTTTGTTTGTTTTACTATATGATATTCTCTATTCTTATTAGAGAAAAATTTGGTTTTGATTCACTAAATTGGAATGGCACCATGAGGTCTATATGTCATCCTGAACTAAGAAGGGGGTGAGGGTCTGGGACTTCGAAGGGAAGGAATGCACTTCACAGGATAATGAAAAAAGTAATTTTGTTTGGTAAATGCATGTTTGGCAGGCCCTTCAGAAACAATGGGACGAAGAGAGGACTTTGGTCACAGTGCCTTCTAGGTTCTTCCTGTCTGCCACGCCTAGTTCCTATCACTCTACAGTTCTCTCTGATGAAAGCTCTCTTCTGGGAGCAGGTCCTCTATGTAAGCTCTGGTTAGACAGTTGAGGGGGAGGTAAAGAGCGATTCCGTAATCTGCTGGGTTGGGACTGCTTTTTGACTCAGATGGTCTTCGTGCCGAAGCGGCCATCTTGGGGTGGCCTGCCATTGTCCAACTGAAGAGCACAAGGCGGATGGATGATTGCCACCTAACCCCACTGTCACGGGGTCACCCTAACGTAATGTGTGTGTTCCCTGGGGGCAGGTCCACACGTTGCTTCCTTCTGAAATCTTGCACAGAGCTCAGTTCAGAGCCTTGCACAGATGAGGGCCCGGTTTCAACTTTGAGCCTCTGTGACATCTGTGGAGCTAAAACGAAGTCCGTAACCAGACCGCGTATGCCTGGGCTCCACCTCAGACCTCCCGCTTCGGACTTTTCAAGTGATAGTCCAGAGGGCGGTATTGCAAGGAAATGCCACAGAAGGTTTTGCCAAGGTTGCAAAGTAATGGATTCGATACTCAAAAACAGCTTTTAAATGGAATTAAAGATTTTTGTTGCAAAAAACACAAAGCCAAAAGGGTTACTCAAACAGTACCTAATGGTCCTTGCTCCCCAACTACTAAATTTGCTGACGTTCCTTAAAGCCTCAGCCAGCAAAGTGTCAGCAGGCATGTTTGGAAACTAGCCTTTCACGTCTCCAATCATCATGAACAAGGCAAGGTCAATGATGGTGCCTAACGACTGCATTCCCAGCTTTTTAAGGTCGACCATTCTCTGTACCACCTACCCAGCACTGAGAAGCAAGCTTCGAACAGGATTACATATTATTGGCTGTCTCGGGACCTGGATTTCGACTTCTTAGGGCCATTACATTCCCTCTGGTTTGGGTTTTGGCCTTTCCCCGCATCTTCCTTTTTGAAATTCTTGTCTCCTGCCTTGGCCCGGAGAACCACCAGCAGGGAAGACACTCTGGCCTTTGCCCACAGGGCACCTTAGAACTCGAAGACCAGATCATAAAGAGCAATTTAATTGAAGTGCCCTCAGATTTTTCTCTTCGCTTCAGAGCCTTTTTTTTTTCTTATTCAAGGTATATATATTATATATCTGGAGCTAAAAGTGTCTCAGGCAGAGGAAACAGCAGATTAATAGCCCCCTGGTCAGAGCATATGAGGGTAAGGAAAAGAAGGGGGTCCATGGGCCTGGGGCGCAGCTACAAGTCACAGTGGTGGAAGATGCAGTCAAAGGGATTTTGCAGGGCATGGGTGAGATCATGTAGGGATTTGCAGGATGAGGGAAAGATTTTGAATTAATTGTGAGCTGATGTGAGAAGCCATTGGAGCGTTTTGGAAAAGTTAGCCAAATTATCTGACATATTTTAAAAGGAACAGGCTGACCACTAGGAGGGAATAAGAATGAAAGCTACTGCAAATGTCTGGGTGAGGGTCAAGCTAGCTTGGGTAAGATTGGAGGTGTGGGAAACTGTCAGCTTCTGATGGTAGAGCAAGAAGATTTGCTGACAGACTGGAAGAGGTAGGACAGGGGAAAAAAAAGTAAAGATGACCCCAGGGTTGTTGGCTTCAGTGATTGACAGAATGGAGTGTCCACTAATTAAGATGGGAAGAAACAGGCTGGAGGTGTGTGAGATTAGGGGTTTGATTTTAGATGCGTGAAATTTGACACACTTGCTGGATGTCCACATGGACATGTAAATAGTCAGATAGCATGTGAATTTGAGTTCAGGGAAGAGAAGACTTCTCTGACTGTTAGAGAACAGCTACTATTCTATGATACAGATGATATTTAAGTCAGGCACTGAATGAGATTACTTAGACAGTGAATGCAGATAGAGCAAGATCAGCCCATATTTGCCAGCATACACAGATATGGCTGTTTCTCCAGTCCTCTGGCAAAGGTAAAAGCTGTGTCCTGCTCGGTCTCAGCCAACGATCACCATGGAACAATCCAAAGCTACCAGACTTACAGTAACGGCTACTTTGCTATTGCTTATGCCTCCGCGGGTGGACGAGGGTTCAGCTGAATGGTTTTTCTACAAGGGATTTCACTTGGGAGCTCAGGAGGCCATGCAGATGGCGGGTGTGGCCGCAGAAGTCCAGGATGGCTGCGTCTAGTGCTTGCTGGTGATGCCTGGGAGCCCAGGCTCAGCTGGGGCGTGGGGACGGCCACGCCCCTGTCTCTCTCCACATGGCCTCTCTAGGTCGTTTCTCCTTGTAGTCTCTCCAAAAGGACAGCGGACTCATTACCTACCATCTCAAAGCTCAGAGGAACTTAAAAGCAGGAGCTAGCTGCCTTCTTCAGGCTTAGCTCCAGAACTGGCGGCACGTCACTTTTGCCACCGACTCTTGGTGAAGGTGAGTCACAGGGCCAGATCCATTGTGTGAGGAGCCCACACAGAAGTGAGAATAACCTACCAGAAGACACGGCTCATTGGGGGCTGTCCTCGAAGATTAGCTGCCCCATCCTTTGTTGACGAATAGGCAGGCAAATGTGCTACATGTGACTCGGTAAGAAAGATACTAGAAAGCCAAATGAGGGCAATATTTTGCCCAGGTACAGCAGCATGCTTTCCTTGCTGAGATCACGGCATGGCCTGCAGCCGGAATGCTAGAACTGAGATCTGTAGAACGCCCATGGAAGGTGACCGCAGTGCCTGGCGCTGCTGGGAGAATCGGGTGAAACGAACCTCCGTGTGCATCCCATGTGCCGGGCGCTGTGCCAAGGACGTCAGTAACCGTTATCACGTTAAGTCCTCCTGAGAACCTCGTGCCTGAGGTTGAGCCCTGGGTCCGAGGTTCCCATCTAGTCAATGTTAGCGCTTGTGGGATTCAGCTCTTCATTCTCTCACACTTGACCTGCTCCCTATGCTGACTCACTTTGCATTTCATGCCTTTGTGGTTTTAAAAATGCTGTTCCATGAGCCAGGAATGCTTACTTTTCCTTTGGTTACCTGGACTTCTATTTTCTACAAATAGCTCAGGAAATTATCTTGGAGATCTTTCCCCATAGCCTCTTTCTCCCCTTGCATGGGCTTCAGCCCTCCCGCTCCTCCTTAGCTGCCTTATACATGCTTCTAATTGTAACTGTAACTTTAATATGTATAACTCAAGTCACAATGTTTGTCTCTCTAATAGACTATGAGGGTGCCTTTAAAAAAGTCTTTTAGCCACAGGAAATAGCCCAGTGCCTGGCAGTAAGTGATTTTATCGATTAAGGATTAAATGAATGAAGGCATATTCCTTGCCTTTGGACATAAATCATAAACTTCTGGGGCAGAGAGAGAACATCAATGTAGGCAATTAGATTGATGATAAGGGCTGGGGACCAGAAGGGTGGGGAGCGTGCCATGGTGATTGCAGAGATCTGGCTCGATCCAAAGACATCCAACTTGTAGTGACATGAAGAGCCAGCTTTAAAACCCAAGAAAAGTCTACGGGCCTGTGGGCCTGCAGTCTTCCAGCCAGGCCTTGGAGAGTTCATCGTCTCCCTGAGGGACACACCCAGGGTTAAATGGGACCAGGGCTCGTCACAGAGCTCCCCTGTTCTGCAGTACACGAAGGGGACGGGGTAGGTTAAGTACGTGGCAAGGTCACAAGCCACGTGTTTCAGTGCCTTCTGTGGTCAGGGCGCTTGCCCTTCTCTCCGGAGCCTGTCCTTTATTCAGCCCTGCCGCAGTGTCCTGGGCCCCGTGGGAGTTGACACAGCTTCCCCACATGCTGTGGGTGCTACTGAGGATTGCTGGGATTGAGGTCTACAGGTCTACACTGCAGTGCAGTTAGCCCTCGGGCCTCACAGCAGAAGGGGCGCTCTGTGTATGGGCTCTTATTCGGAGATGAGGGAGCTTTCGAGATCCTTTAAGGCCTGAGAAATTATACCTCCTGCTTCAGGCCACATAGACGGTCTGTGCCAGAGCCAACATTAAAACCCAAGTCCCTGGATGTCTGTTCTGTGCTCTTTCTACAGCATGACCTGGAGGAACTGATGCTCTGACCACTGATACCGAGTGTGTTTCGAGGAGCTATCTAGGGGCCCCGGGCCAGGGAGGATGGGTCAGGGCTCTGCTCTTTGCCCTGCCCTCTGAGCAGCTCGAGTTTTAAATAGGTTTCAAATGTTGGGCTTCTACTAATTTAAAAAAAAAAAAAAAGACTTTTATCAAAAAACAAATGTAAAGAAAATAAAATGTCAGTGTAGCCATGAGCCAGCTTTGTCTAATCTAAACATTTGGCTTTACTATACTTTTCTCCTGCCTTCTCTCCTTCCATCACACTGTTCTTCCTCCTTTCCTCCTTTTTACCTCCCTCCTTTGTTTCTGGCTTTCCTCATTCCCTCGAATTCTTTCCTTTTCCCCTCCCCTTCTTTCCTTCTTCTCCCTCCCTTAGGAGAGTAAATAACACACTGCAGATATGGATGGGGACCTTGTGTATCCCTCCCTCATCCTGTTCCTCATTTTTCCTTCCCAGAGGTGACCTCTGCACTCTAGTCGGTATTTCTGATTCCTAGGCCTGTGCGTCCCAAGATAATACACAGTCCTTTTCTGTAGGTTTGCACAATTTTTTATGTAAGGTATCTATCGCTTATCTTTCCCCCCCGAGATAGAGATTAATGTACGGGACATTTATAAGGGAAAATTCTTGGGGTCAGCACCTGTGGAAGGCCCAGGAAAGAAGCACAATAGGGCAGAGCGAAGCAAGGTGCAGTAGGATCCCAGTGAATACTTGGACAGATTCTATTATTTTCCAACTAGAGCCCTCTCCCTGGCAGAGCAGACCTGCTTCGTTTCAGGGTTTAACCTTCTTTGGAGCTTGACCATTCTTAAAATTAATTCCTGAGCCCTGTCCTTAGCTTTCTCTGCCTTCCTACTGCAGGAAATGAGAGTTTTCTTTTTTTTCTTTTTAATTTTTTTTATGGTTATGTTAATCCCCATATATTATATCATTAGTTTTAGATATCGTGTTCCATGATTCATTGTTTGTGCATAACACCCAGTGCTCCATGCAGAACGTGCCCTCCTCAATACCCATCACCAGGCTAACCCATCCTCCCACCCCCCTCCCCTCTAGAACCCTCCGTTTGTTTTTCAGAGTCCATCGTCTCTCATGGTTCTTCTCCCCCTCCGATTTCCCCCCCTTCATTCTTCCCCTCCTGCTACATTCTTCTTCTTTTTTTCTTTCCTAACATATATTGCATTATTTGTTTCAGAGGTACAGATCTGAGATTCAACAGTCTTGCACAATTCACAGTGCTTACCAGAGCACATACCCTCCCCAGTGTCCATCACCCAGTCACCCCATCCCTCCCACCCCACCCCCCACTCCAGCAACCCTCAGTTTGTTTCCTGAGATTAAGAATTCCTCATATCTATGAGGTCATATGATACGTGTCTTTCTCTGTTTGACTTATTTCGCTCAGCATAATACCCTCCAGTTCCATCCACATCATTGCAAATGGCAAGATCTCATTCCTTTTGATGGCTGCATAATATTCCATTGTATATATATACCACTCTTCTTTATCCATTCATCTGTTGATGGACATCTTGGCTCTTTCCACAGTTTGGCTATTGTGGACATTGCTGCTATAAACATCGGGGTGCACGTAACCCTTTCAGATCCCTACTTTTGTATCTCTGGGGTAAATACCCAGTAGTGCAATTGCTGGATCATATGGTAGCTCTATTTTCAACTTTTTGAGGAACCTCCATACTGTTTTCTAGAGTGGCTGCACCAGCTTGCATTCCCACCAACAGTGTAGGAGGGTTCCCCTTTCTCCGCATCCCCGCCAACATCTGTCATTTCCTGACTTGTTAATTTTAGCCATTCTGATTGGTGTGAGGTGGTATCTCATTGAGGTTTTGATTTGGATTTCCCTGATGCCGAGCGATATTGAACACTTTTTTATGTGTCTGTTGGCCATTTGGATGTCTTCTTTGGAAAAATGTCTGTTCATGTCTTCTGCCCATTTCTTGATTGGATTCTTTGTTCTTTTGGTGTTGAGTTTGGTGAGTTCTTTATAGATTTTGGATACTAGCCCTTTATCTGATATGTCATTTGCAAATATCTTCTCCCATTCTGTCGGTTGTCTTTTGGTTTTGTTGACTGTTTCCTTTGCTTTGCAAAAGCTTTTTATCTTGATGAAGTCCCAATAGTTCATTTTTGCCCTTGCTTCCCTTCCCGTTGGCGATGTTTCTAGGAAGAAGTTGCTGCGGCTAAGGTCGAAGAGGTTGCTGCCTGTGTTCTCCTTTAGGATTTTGATGGACTCCTGTCTCACATTGAGGTCTTTCAACCATTTGGAGTCTATTTTTGTGTGTGGTGTAAGGAAATGGTCCAGTTTCATTCTTCTGCATCTGGCTGTCCAATTTTCCCAACACCATTTGTTGAAGAGACTGTCTTTTTTCCATTGGACATTCTTTCCTGCTTTGTCAAAGATTAGTTGACCATAGAGTTGAGGGTCCATTTCTGGGCTCTCTATTCTGTTCCATTGATCTATGTGTCTGTTTTTGTGCCAGTACCATACTGTCTTGATGATGACAGCTTTGTAGTAGAGCTGGAAGTCCGGAATTGTGATGCCACCAGCTTTGCTTTGCTTGTTCAACATTCCTCTGGCTATTGGGGGTCTTTTCTGGTTCCATACAAATTTTAGGATGATTTGTTCCATTTCTTTGAAAAAAGTGGACGCTATTTTGATGGGAATTGCATTGAATGTGTAGATTGCTCTAGGTAGGATTGACATCTTCACAATATTTGTTCTTCCAATCCATGAGCATGGGACGTTTTTCCATTTCTTTGTGTCTTCCTCAATTCCTTTCATGAGTATTTTATAGTTTTCTGAGTACAGATCCTTTGCCTCTTTGGTTAGATTTATTCCCAGGTATCTTATGGTTTTGGGTGCAATTGTAAATGGGATCGACTCCTTAATTTCTCTTTCTTCTGACTTGTTGTTGGTGTATAGGAATGCCACTGACTTCTGTGCATTGATTTTATATCCTGCCACTTGACTGAATTCCTGTATGAGTTCTAGCAGTTTTTGGGTCGAGTCTTTTGGGTTTTCCACATAAAGTATCATATCATCTGCAAAGAGTGAGAGTTTGACTTCTTCTTTGCCAATTTGGATGCCTTTGATTTCTTTTGGTTGTCTGATTGCTGTGGCTAGGACTTCCAATACTATGTTGAATAGCAGTGGTGATAGTGGACATCCCTGCCGCGTTCCTGATCTTAGGGGGAAAGCTCTCAGTTTTTCCCCATTGAGAATGATATTCGCTGTAGGTTTTTCATAGATGGCTTTTATGATATTGAGGTATGCAACCTCTATGCCTATACTCTGAAGAGTTTTGATTAAGAAAGGATGCTGTACTTTGTCAAATGCTTTTTCTGCGTCTATTGAGAGGATCATATGATTCTTGTTCTTTCTTTTGTTAATGTATTGTATCACGTTGACTGATTTGCGGATGTTGAACCAACCTTGCAGCCCAGGGATAAATCCCACTTGGTCATGGTGAATAATCCTTTTAATGTACTGTTGGATTCTATTGGCTAGTATTTTGGTGAGAATTTTTGCATCCATGTTCATCAGGGATATTGGTCTGTAATTCTCCTTTTTGATGGGGTCTTTGTCTGGTTTTGGGATCAAGGTAATGCTGGCCTCATAAAATGAGTTGGGAAGTTTTCCTTCCATTTCTATTTTTTGGAACAGTTTCAGAAGAATAGGTATTCATTCTTCTTGAAATGTTTGGTAGAATTCCCCTGGGAAGCCATCTGGCCCTGGGCTTTTGTGTTTTGGGAGATTTTTGATGACTGCTTCAATTTCCTTAGTGGTTATAGGTCTGTTCAGGTTTTCTATTTCTTCCTGGTTCAGTTTTGGTAGTTGATACATCTCTAGGAATGCATCCATTTCTTCCAGGTTATCTAATTTGCTGGCATAGAGTTGCTCATAATATGTTCTTATAATTGTTTGTAGTTCTTTGGTGTTGGTTGTGATCTCTCCTCTTTCATTCATGATTTTGTTGATTTGGGTCATTTCTCTTTTCTTATTGATAAGTCTGGCCAGGGGTTTATCAATCTTGTTAATTCTTTCAAAAAACCAGCTCCTAGTTTTGTTGATCTGTTCTACTGTTCTTTTGGTTTCTATTTCATTGATTTCTTCTCTGATCTTTATTATTTCTCTTCTCCTGCTGGGTTTAGGCTTTATTTGCTGTTCTTTCTCCAGCTCCTTTAGGTGTAGGGTTAGGTTGTGTACTTGAGACCTTTCTTGTTTCTTGAGAAAGGCTTGTATTGCTATATACTTTCCTCTTAGGACTGCCTTTGCTGCATCCCAAAGATTTTGAATAGTTATGTTTTCATTTTCATTGGTTTGCATGAATTTTTTTAGTTCTTTAATTTCCTGGTTGACCCATTCATTCTTCAGTAGGATGCTCTTTAGCCTCCATGTATTTGAGTTCATTCCGACTTTCCTCTTGTGATTGAGTTCTAGTTTCAAAGCATTGTGGTCTGAAAATAAGCAGGGAATGATCCCAATCTTTTGGTACCAGTTGAGACCTGATTTATGACCTAGGATGTGATCTATTCTGGAGAATGTTCCATGGGCACTAGAGAAGAATGTGTATTCTGTTGCTTTGGGATGGAATGTTCTGAATATGTCTGTGAAGTCCATTTGGTCCAGTGTGTCATTTAAAGTCTTTATTTCCTTGTTGATCTTTTGCTTAGACGATCTGTGCATTTCAGTGAGGGGGGTGTTAATGTCCCCCACTATTATTGTATTGTTGTCGATGTGTTTCTTTGCTTTTGTTATTAATTGCCTTATATAATTGGCTGCTCCCATGTTAGGGGCATAGATATTTACAATTGTTAGATCTTCTTGTTGGATAGACCCTTTAAGTAGGATATAGTGTCCTTCCTCATCTCTTATTACAGTCTTTGGTTTAAAATCTAATTTGTCTGATATAAGGATTGCCACCCCAGCTTTCTTTTGGTGTCCATTAGCATGGTAAATGGTTTTCCACCCCCTCACTTTCAATCTGGGGGTGTCTTTGGGTCTAAAATGAGTCTCTTTCAGACAGCATATCGATGGGTCTTGTTTTTTAATCCAATCTGATAGCCTGTGTCTTTTGATTGGGGCATTTAGCCCATTTACATTCAGGGTAACTATTGAAAGATAGGAATTTAGTGCCATTGTATTGCCTGTAAGGTGACTGTTACTGTATATTGTCTGTGTTCCTTTCTGGTCTATGTTGCTTTTAGGCTCTCTCTTTGCTTAGAGGACCCCTTTCAATATTTGTTGTAGGGCTGGTTTCGTGTTTGCAAATTCCTTTAGTTTTTGTTTGTCCTGGAAGCTTTTTATCTCTCCTTCAATTTTCAATGACAGCCTAGCTGGATATAGTATTCTTGGCTGCATATTTTTCTCATTTAGTGCTGTGAATATGTCCTGCCAGTCCTTTCTGGCCTGCCAGGTCTCTGTGGATAGGTCTGTTGCCAATCTAATGTTTCTACCATTGTAGGTTACATATCTCTTCTCCCGAGCTGCTTTCAGGATTTTCTCTTTGTCTCTGAGACTCGTAAGTTTTACTATTAGATGTCGGGGTGTTGACCTATTTTTATTGGTTTTGAGAGGGGTTCTCTGTGCTTCCTGGATTTTGATGCCTGTTTCCTTCCCCAAATTAGGGAAGTTCTCTGCTATAATTTGCTCCATTATACCTTCTGCCCCTCTCTCTCTTTCTTCTTCTTCTGGGATCCCAATTATTCTAATGTTGTTTCGTCTTATGGTATCATTTATCCCTCGAATTCTGCCCTCGTGATCCAGTAGTTGTTTATCTCTCTTTTTCTCAGCTTCTTTATTTTCCATCATTTGGTCTTCTATCTCACTGATTCTTTCTTCTGCCTCATTTATCCTAGCAGTTAGCGCCCCCATATTTGATTGCACCTCATTAATAGCCTTTTTGATTTCTACTTGGTTAGATTTTAGTTCTTTTACTTCTCCAGAAAGGGTTTCTCTAATAACTTCCATTCTTTTTTCAAGCCCAGCTAGTATCTTTAAAGTGATGATTCTGAACTCTAGATCTGACATCGTACTAATGTCCGTATTGAGAAGGTCCCTGGCAGTCGGTACTACCTCTTGTTCTTTTTGTTGAGGTGATTTTTTCCATCTTGTCATTTTGTCCAGAGGAGAATAGATTAATGAGGGAACAAAATGCTAGCAGGGTAACAACGTCCCCAGAAAATATACTCTAAACAAATCAGAACAGAACTGAAGCAGTGGGAAAAGAAAGGGAAAGAGAGAAAAAAAGAAAAAGAAAGAAAAAAAGAAAAAAGAAAAAGATAAAGATATAAAAACAAACAAAAACAGAACAAAACAATACAAAACAAAAACAGAATGTGATCAAATATGATCAGGCTCGTTTATAGATCAGTGCCACACACTAGATTTTGGGTGTATTTTGGTCTGTTAAAAGAAAGTGCCTCCCAAAATTTTAAAGAAAGAAAAACTTATATATGTACAAAAATAAGGGTTGATATGATGAAGGGATAGAATATGACTGTAAAGATGGAAATTATAAAAAATTTTATAAAAGGAATTGATAAGTTGTTTGAAAAAAGAAAGAAGAGGATTTAAAAAAAAAAGAGAGAAAAGGGAGAGAATGTGATCAGGCAGGGGAGTAGAAAGAAACCATACACTAGAGATTTAGAGTATATTTTGATCTGTTAGAAGAAATTATCTCAAAATTTTAAAGAGAGAACAACTTATATATATATGCCAAAAATACGGGTAACTACTGTGAAGGGATAGAATATGACTCTAAAAATGAAAAATAAAAATGTTTTTTTAAAAAAGGGATTGAAAAGATGTTGGTTGAAAAAGGGAAAAAGAAAAATTCAAAAAAAAAAGAAAAACAGAAAAAAAGAAAAAAAGACAGTTAAAAAAAATAATTTACTTTGAAAGACTAAAGAATCATGGTAAAAAAGCCATGAATTCTATGTGCATTATTCCCCTAGCACTGGAGTTCTGCCGTTCTCACTGATCGGTAAACCTGGTCTTGGCTGGCTATTCTCGCTGATCTTCTGGGGGAGGGGCCTGTTGCCTTGGTTCCCAAATGTCTTTGCCGGAGGCGGAATTGCCCCGCCCTTGCACGGTCCGGGCTACATAATCTGCTCGGCTTTGCTCTCCAGAGCTTTTGTTCCCTGCAAGCTTTCTGTACAGCTTTGGAGGCTGAGAGTGAAAATGGCGGCCTCCCAGTCTCTGCCCCAGAGGAGCCAAGAACTCGGGGTCCTGCTCCTCAGTGAGCCCCCAGAGACAAGCAGTCAGTCACTCCCGTCTCCCCGGTCTCCGGCCGCACTCCGTGCTCACCCGGCCTGTGACCGCGCGTTTCTATCTCTGGCACCCGACCCCGTGTGGAGTCTCCAAACCCAGCAGATCCCTGCGGTGTGCTCCTGCACCGCTCCTCCCCGGGGAAGAAGGTGAGTCTCCCCGGATCTGCTGCTTGTTGGGACCCTGCTGGAGGAGCAGTGGCCCGACTGTGCCGCGGATCACGGTTTATGGCAACCCCGAGCTGAGAGCCCGCGCCTGGGCTCCATCTCTGCAGCCGGCTTCCCTGCTCCGATACCTGGGAGCTCTGCCGCACTCAGGCATCCCTGGTCTTTCTGTGACCCCGAGGGTCCTGAGACCACACTGTCCCGCGAGGGTTCCACCCCCCGCTTAGCCACCGGAGTGACGTCCCTCAGCGGAGCAGACTTCTAAAAGTTCCAATTTTGTGCTCCGTGGCTCTATCACTTGCCAGAAGCGGCCGATGGAGTCCCCTCCCCCGCCGTCTATCCTCCCGAATATCGCCTTGGATTCACTTCTCCGCACGTCCTACCTTCCAGAAAGTGGTCGCTTTTCTGTTCAGAGAGTTGTTGCTATTCTTTTCTTCGATCTCCTGTTGAGTTTGTAGGTGTTCAGAATGGTTTGATCCCTATCCAGCTGAATTCCTGAGAGGAGACGAAATCCAGGTCTCCTACTTCTCCGCCATCTTGCTCCGCCCCCCGGAAATGAGAGTTTTCTATACACTATCAAGGAGGTTCCCTGACTTTCACATTTAGCTGTGTGTGTGTGTGTGTGTGTGTGTGTGTACTTCCATTTTATTTATTTATTTTAAAAATTAAATTTATTTAAACTGAAACAAAGACAGTTGACCCATTTTTCCCACCCTCCATCCCCCACCAATCTGTTTTCTGTGTCTATGGGCTTGTGTTTTCCATATATATTCCACATATAACAGAGATTATATGATATTTATCTTTCTCTGTGTGACTTATTTTACTTAGAATAATGTCCTTGAGGCACATCCATGTTGTCACTAATGACAAAATTCCATCCTTTTTATGGCAGAATGGTATTCCTGTGTGTGTGTGTGTGTGTGTGTGTGTATACACTACATCTTTATCTATTGATCCCTCAGTGGATACATTTAGGTTGTTTCTGTATCTTGCCTATTGAAAATAATGCTTCAAGGAACAGAGGGGTGTGTATAACTTTTCAAGTTAGAGTTTTCATTTTCTTTGGATAAATACCGAGAAGTGGAATTGCTGGGGGATATGGTAGCTTTATTTTTAATTGTTAGAGAACCTCCGTACTGTTCTCCAGAGTGGCTGCACCAATTTACATTCCTACCAACAGTGCATAAGGATTCTCTTTTCTCCATGTCCTTGCCAACATTTGTTATTTGTTGTACTTTTTTTTTTTAAGTTTTTGTCTTTTTGATGATGGCCACTCTAACAGGTGTGAGGTGATATCTTATTAAAGTTTGAATTTGCATTTCCATGATGATTAATGATGTTGAGCATCATTTCATGAACCCGTTGGCCATCTGGATGTCTTCTTTAGAAAAATGTTTATTCAGATCTTCTGCCCATTTTTTTTAAATCTGATTGTTTTCCTTTGTTGTTGAATTTTGTAAGTTCTTTATATATTTTGGATATTAGCCCCTTATCAGATACATGATTTGCAGATCTTTTCTCCCATTAAGTCATTTGCCTTTTCATTTTGTTGTTTCCTTTGCTGTGCAGAAGTTTCTACTTTGATATAGTCGCATTGTATTTTTGTCTGTTTACAACTGGCTGCCTCTGAGCTTAGCCCTGGGGTGGCTGAGTCAGAATGCGCCTGTCTTTTAAGAGTAGTTTCCCAGATCACTACACTCTTGTGGGTCTCAGGACAGGAGCTCCGTTGGTTTCCAAAGTCAGACATTTTGGGGGCTTGTCTCTCAGGTGCAGGTCTTGAAAGTTTGCATGCCTCATGTGGGGTTCAACCCCTTCACTCTCTCTTCTGGATTTTGAGTTCCCTCCGAGGTGTGGGACACCCTCCCAGTGGTGGAGTTTATGGTAAGGTTGTGTCTCAGCCTCTCCTACCTCTTGCAGTGTTGTTTCCTTCTCATTGGCCTGATGTGTACTCATCACTCAGCCAACCTTTAGGGTTTTTAGGAGGATATTGGTCCACAGGCAGCTGTAGACTCTGTGGGAAGAGGTGAGTTCAGGATATCTATGGGGCCATCTTGAACTGGAACTGGGCCTGTCCACATTTAGCTTTTATTCACCAATTAATCCCTCTCAGGTCTCTTTGTCTTTTTGCAGAACTCCCACTGAGGTTAGCAAGAGTCGCACAATTCCACTTGCTCTGCGATTTCCTCCGTGTTTCTCAAACATCCGGTGCAGCATATCTTACCTGTTAATCTGCTAATTCCTTTCCTTTCAGTTGTGTGTCATTGCAGTTCACTGCCTATAAGTATTTTAATAGTGGAACTGTTACTTTGTTGCCAGGACTGTCTGTGCTTTATGTACTACCAGGGACGGGGCCCTCATTTAATTATCCTGGACTTACCTTAAGCTACATAGGACAGTTTATTGTTATATTTTACTACAAGTGGGATATATTAAGGGGTCTGTGATCATAGAGCAGTTCTCCTATGGGGCTCATTTATTCTTGTATTTCATATCTATAGATCTCATTCTATGAATAGATTCAGCCCAAGTATTCTGCAAGTTTTGAACCAATGAGACAGTTGGAGGCCGTCTCAGAAATTAGAGTTCTAGACAGGCTGGTCATGTCTATTTATTTCAAAATTATGAGAATTCAATAAATGATTTTTTATAACACCATCAGAAAATCTTAACATACGCCATTAAACCACACATCTTCAATTTTTAGGAGCCCGATTTTTCGTAGGTGGCAAGATTTACTGGCGGTGAGGCTGGAAGGGGGCGAGGGAGGCTGCCAATCTGTCCTGCTGCTTTGCTCTAGTCAGAGGGCTTCCGACTCCACTTCTATCACTTGTAATTGCACATCAATTTCAATTAATGAAAGGTAATGCCATCTGTCCTAAGATTTTGCTTGTTAGCCAAGATTTTGGCCATTCCGCTGTATTTGTTACTTCACGGTTACTCTCACACTAGCAGCTCTGTAAATGTCACAAAGCTTTCCTAGCCACATGGATTTTGAGATTCTTTTTTGGGGAAAGTAAATGGTATTTTTCATGGAAGAAATTAAATTCAAGTTAAACCAGGGATCTGCACATCAAAATCCATGTTCAGGTATTATGGTCTGAAGGGCAAGCTCTCCTTACACTGATCTGGTAGGATTATCAGATTCATCAGCTGTTAACTGTTGTTTTATCAATGAAAGCATCCGTGTATATACACAGGTGACTCTAGAACATCTCATCTTAACGATAGCAGCTTTCTAGTTCTAAAAATGTATCCCAGTTCCCACTGTGCACTGCAGAGATTTCATGTTAAATAGCTGAATGTAGGAAGAAGTGACTTGAAACTTCCTAACGTGTCAGGAAAGTGTTAGCCCTTGCAGAAAGTCTAGAGAGAAAGAGAAAATGACCACTCAGGGGCCACCTTTTCCTTTGTATGAAGCTTGAAAGTTGATTCATAATGGAGAGGCAGCAGCCTGGGCTTAGCTGAGGGTTGAGAAAAACCCCCTCCTCCATAAACTTAGGGATTGTGCCCATAATTATAGCAGAGTGATGACTAATTAACTCAGCAAAGATCTCTTTTTGTTAGTGAACTGGTTTTTTGTTTGTTTGTTTGTTTGCTTTTGTTTTATGTTTTTGTTTTGGTTTTTTTTTGCCTTTGTTTGTTTGTTTTTTCTGGATCTTAGATGGGCTGAGCACATATTCCAGAGGGGTCAGTGACACAGAAGCAAAGGGAGATGCCAGGTCTGTCATGGAATCTTGTTTGGGACATGCTTCTACCAGGCCAATAAGCTGGAAAAATACTGGCAAGTTTGAGCATTGCTGATCATCAATTGGGATGCAGTTATTGTATATCACTGCTTATTGAACCTGTGAGTTTTCCTCTCTATTTCCAAAGACCCTACTGGCCAATCCGTGTGGTTCTGTTTAGAGGACTGTTTATAACATTCCTGGTGCTAGAACAGGAAGGACATCAACAGGCTCATGTTCTCAGAGAACACAGTCAAGTCAATGCTCAGGCATCCATGAGTAATGTGTTTGCTTACAGCTCTCCACAGACTTCTGGGAAGCTCCTTCTTCTGCCAGTACTTACCATATCCATTATAATTACATTTTGGTTACATTGGTTACATTTGGTTAGAAACTCTTCAATAATAAATAGAAAAATAAGAAAATGACTCATGTAAGCTGTGAACAACCAATTAAGAATGACACATTTAAGTTCGGGAGGTCAGTTTTCAACTGGTAAATAAAAGCTATTTCATTTTTTTCCAGTTTTATTGAGATGTAATGGACAGACAGCACTGTGTAAGTTCAAAGTGCACAGTGTAATTATTTGACTTACTTATACTGTGGAATGCTTACCACAATAAGTTTATTTGACATCTGTCATCCCATATAGGTACCGAAAAGAGAAAAAGAAGTTTTCTTTCCTTGTGTAAAGCTGTTTTAATAAGGTATTCTCTAGAAAGTAGGTTTTGATTTAACATCTTGATAAACAAAGGCCAGTTCCAGAGTTGAGCCAGATTTCTTCTAAACTCGAATCTTATGAGTTTGAGGAGCAATTGGCCCAGCATCGTATGGACATTTTATAAGGCTCATAAAGTCACCTCGCCCCTGAGCCTTTGGCAGCCAGGCATCTGAGTGCATGTGACGTTATAATGTTTTCACAGCAGAACCCTGCATGCTCTGAGAGATGTTTCCGTTTGCTGGAGTTCTCAGCAATAAACCTCTTGCACCCAGTTGCAACTAATTTCACTGATCAGTAGCTTTGGCCACGTTTCACCCTCATAAATTTAATAATTCACTTGGCAGGTGCAGAGCAGACAGATCTCAAAAAAAATGTGCAGGTTCTTGGGAAAGCCAGCAAAAAGACTCACTGATTTTTTATTTGCTTTTAGATCCAAACATTTAATTTGGATACGGGGATGACTCAGTAGTTTTGGGATGTTCAGGCACCAGAGATTTTTTTTCAATTCTTTTAATTTTTATTCTTCTTTCTTCTGTAAAATGACTTCAATCTGTGGAATCCATTTAAAAGCCAAGTATATCAACAAGTTGTTAAATGTGGCCAGTCATTGGACTGTAGTGTTGGACTAGTGAAGCGTAGAAACAGAGTATCCACTTTATGTTGGCTTTGGACATGGCTGTGAGCACATCCAACTGTGCTCATAGAGAGATTTGGTGTATATTGTATGTGTGTGAGTGTGTGTGTGTGTATGTACACACACACAGCCAGACTGTCTGGATCCAGATCTCAGTTCTGCTACTTACTAGCGATTAATCTTGGTCCTGATATTAACCCTCTTTGTGCCTCATCTAAATTTGCAGAAATTGATAATTCCTCTCATTGTTTGTGAGGATTGAACAAGTTAATACATGTAACATAGTTTTAAAAAGTGTCAGGCATAGGGGTGCCTGGGTGGCTCAGTGGGTTAAGCATCCGACTCTTGATTTGGGCTCAGGTCATGATCTCAGGGTCTTGAGATGGAGCCCCTCATTGGGCTCCATGCTTGACTCGGAGTCTGCTTGAGATTCTGTCTCTCCTTCTCCCTCTCCATCTCCCCCTGCTTGCTCTCTCTATCTCTCTCTGTAAAATAAATAAAGCCTGCAGTTGCTGGTGGTTAGTTCCCTGACTAATAACGTGTAGCCCTACCCTCCTTGAGTATGAGCTTATTTTGAGTTCCCAGAAGGTAGGGGCTGCATCTCCTCCATTTCCAGTACCCAAAGATGAAGGCACTTCCTGGCACATCGGAGGCCCGGAGGAAGCATTTGCTGAAGGAAAGACTAGATGCTGTCACTGTTTGCCCCTGAAGGAAATTTTGGATATCAGTTGCTTGGATGTGGGTCTAGGAGGGCAACTGCAAATTCCTCGATGCCAGAGAATTGTAGCATGTAACACGGGAAATTCCGGCCCATGCACCCCTTTAGCAAATCTCAGGGACCTAAAGGCCTAGATGCAATCACTTCCAAGGCATACTGGTGATTTAATGATTGTATAAAGGAGAGCATCTTCTTTGGGCCTTGGTCTTCTGACATGTCATGGAACAATCCTCAGAAGCGGACGTCTGAGCAGAAGGCACTAAATACGCACACTTATTTGGCTTTGTAGTGTCTCAGAGTCATTTTGCCTCTCACCACTTAAAGAATGATCTCACTTGGCAAACTGAGTCAGAGCAGCTTCTGGGATCTGTTAGCCTAATCTCTTAATTGTTTTTTTAGAAAGAAGCTTGGGTATTCAGGCACTTGTGGAAAGACAGGCAGATGGCTGCAGTTGGAAGGAGTTTACATGAGTTTCAGAAATAAATTACAGGTTAAAATGATGGAACAGAAGCTGTGTTCAGCTGTTGGCCCCTAGCTCTTCTCTCTGATTGCTCTCAGCTTCAGCAAAGCCCTTTGTACCCAGGGAAGCAAGCGCCTTGGTTCGCATGCAGTCTGTACCTTTATGAGAACTTTCCCTCAGACAGCTACCTATAAAATTTGATCATGTTAAAGTGTGATTGACTAGTAGTTGTAAGGGCAAATACAAATTATAAGAGGCTTATTTCTCCCTGTCGAAAATAAGGGAAGAAACTCCATGCCCACCCCCTTTTCTTAGAGCATTTACTTTAGAAACCTTGTAAGTTCTTTCTCCATCCCTTAAAAGTACATGCAAATCTTTTTAAAAGCTAAACCTCTTGCCAGGAATGCCTCTTTCAAGGACCTGAGAACCAGCTCTTTCCAATGTAACCAATTAGGGAAGATAGCACCCCTATCTCCCAGTTTCTATGGGACAGTAGGGACCTGACTTCGGTAACTGCCTCACTCCAAATTGCAACACTACCTCCTTTCATAAAGATAGGAATTTACTTTTCCTTTGGACAAAGCCAACTAGCAAACAGATGGTCACAACAGTTACTGGGCAAATTTGGGATTAACTGTATGTGATAAACATTGCTGTAAGTGCCCTCCAGGACTAGTTACTGGTTATCTTGAACACGTGTATGTAATGGAATGCATCTGCCTGGCTAGGTAGAAGGGTGAGATTTCTTGCTGCCTCTGCAATCTCTTTGCAGACTATCCTGTAATGAGCATCACATTCTGGCTTAATGATTATTCAATAATAAAATTGTTGCCCTTCTCTTTTACCTTGTGGAGAGGTTTTCTAGGTTAGGAGATGTTCTTTTATATTTTATTTCCCCAACATAGTATACTCTCTGTTCACAGGCATTTGTATTTTAACTGGGGCTAAACTTTAAAGATTAAAAAATGCTTGTTATGGAATTTCAAGCACCAGTGAAATGAGATGGGGAGTTGATCAGGAAGAATGGGGGAAGACACAGGGCGGGAGGAATAGCTGAAGTTCTAGCCAACCACCAGTCCCTTGGGGGTGGGGAGTGCTTTCTTGCAGGGAAACAACAACCTGCAGCATTTGACTTTGTCTGGGGACATCCACACCTCTACCCTGCACCACTAGGGCTAATTTCCAGGAGCACCCAGAGGGATCCTTTTCATATGCGAGTCCCTAACTGCATTCTTCTATCCTACGCCCCGCAGATTTCCCACCCCTCCTAATCCTGGACGCCGGTGACTTGAGAAGGGAGCGTGCCGGTGAGGCCGTCGCTCCAGCGCTCCGCCCATAGATGGCGCTGTGGGCCCGCGCAAGTCGCCCCTGGCCGCGCGGCCCGGGGACTCCATCCTGCGGGCGGCCGGGGCGCGCCGGGACTGACTTCCCCGCCCTCTTCCTTCCTCTCCTCGCTCCCTCTTTCTTAAGGGGACACACTGTCGCTTAAGTGAAATTAAAAAAAGGTGCTGGATTCTCTCAGAGAAACTGAACTGTGCGTTGTTTGAGAATATACAACACCCCAGGTTCACGCACGGGGGTGGGCATGGGCCGGTGTGCGCCCGGCCGGGCGGGGGCCAGGGGGGTGGGTGTGGGCAGGGGGCGCTGGACTGGCCGGGGTGTACGGGGGTGGGCCCGGGCAGGGATGCGCCCCGGCGGGGAGGCACGGGGGTGGGCGTGGGCAGGGGTGCGGCGGGCGGGGCGGGGGGTACGGGGGTGGGCCCGGGCAGGGGTGCGCCCCGGCAGGGAGGGGGGGTGGGCAGGGGGCGCTGGGTGGGGCGGGGGGCACGGGGGTGGGCCCGGGCAGGGTTGCGCCCCGGCGGGGAGGCACGGGGGTGGGGGTGGGCAGGGGGCGCCGGGCGGGGCGGGGGGCACGGGAACCCTTGCTGTGGCGCTGGGGCAGCTTTAGAGGCTGTGTGCGCAGCGGAGGGGCGCCTCATGGAGAGTTCGCACTTGGGAAGAAGAGTTCAGGAAGTTTCATACAATGCGTCACTGGCACTTCTTTTCTCTGCTGAGGCCGAGTGCAGAGACCAAGCCTGATCAGGAGGGGTCGGAGGACAGCTGGTGTGGGGTGGCGGGGACCCTGAGGCTGACGGGGAGCTGACCATGCGCACTCAGGGAGCCAGAGCGGTGGGGAGAGCCGCTCGGGTTTCGGGGTCAAGGAGAACAGGGCGGCCCGCAGCACCCTGAGAGCATGCTCGCCGGAGCAGGCCCTGTCCCCGACGGCACCCCGCCCTTTCGACGCCCCGCTCCCCACAGCGCCCCGACCGCTAGACGCCGCGTCGCAGGACTCCTGCCCGGACCGCACCCTGCCCCAGAATGCCCCGCCCCCTCGACGCCCCGCCCCCACGGCCGCACGGGAAACCAGCGAGTTCTCCCAGCTGCAGGTGGCGCGGCTAGCCCGGGAGAGATTCGGGGCGCCGTTAGGTGGGGCAGGCGGGGTAGCCGTGACCTGTGCAGGGTTGGGACGGGACCGGCCACAGCTGTAGGTTGTGTCCTCGGGAATGGAGATGGGAACAGAGACCCCAGGGCCGCCAGTTGCGGTTCAGCCGTGGGTTCTTGCGGAGGCTGGAGGGCTCCCTGGTGTCGTCTGGGTCGTGCGGGCTGCGTGATTTGCGGGACCCAGAGGAAAATGAAATTGTGAGTCTCCGTTCACAGTTGAATAATTTCAAGACTGTGACGGCAGAGCAGTCCAGCAGGCGGGTCCTCCTAAGTGCGGGGCCTGCGTGAGGCCCAGGCCGCGTTGCGCAGCCCCTGACGCGGGCCTGCCTCCGGGCACCCCTCTCCCCATGCCCCATCCTATACCCCATACCTCTCCGCATTCCCCGGGGCCTCTTGAGCCTCGTGTCTCCCACCGCCCTAGACCTTGGGGGACGCTGTATGTTGTTCTGTCCTGCACTGGCAGGGAGGGACTCCCCAAGGACCGCGCCGGAGCTGCTAACGTGGTACAACAAAATATGCTCCAAACCCCTCTTCCTGTTCATGTTAATTTAATGTCGCCTTGATTTCTTTCAAAGCCGCTTCCTCAAAATCCAGTGTTTCTGAAGCCCGGGAACAGAGATGCTTTGTGAGGTTCTGAAACCGGCTTGTGAGGAGAGGCCACAGTTGAACTCAGACAATAGGAGAGAGCCTTTGAGTCTGCCTGAAAGGACCCCATTTTTGATGACAACGTGCAGGTATTTGGCTTTTTTAATGCAAGGAAAAGATGTTAAACTTCAAAAATAGTTTTGTTTTCCAGGATCTGAAGTTTTCCAAATGATTTTCCTTCTCCCTTTTGAATAATGCTCACTTCACTCTGTCATAAGTCCCATCACCTGATTTACTGTTCTTTGATTCCAAATGAGCCTAAGTTTCACTGGTATAATCCATTTTTAGCCATCACACCACCCTCAGGTGAGATTCCAGTTAGCACTCAGAGCATCCCCGTGAGAAGACACTGCACTGCCACTTTCCAGAGGAGGAGTGGAGGCCTGGAAACAAGGAAAACGACCCAGGGTCCCACAGCTAGGAAGAAGTGGGATGTGAGGTTGGACCCTCAGATCCATGCAGACCCTCCGTTTCGGCACCTGGACCTATACCCCGGTGCCTTTTCACCAGGCAGTTTCTTGGTCTAGGGTCTAAGAGTTCAGGGGTTAATGCCTAGTTGGAGCCTCTACTTTTTGTAGCCAGAGATAGCTTCATACTAGATTAAAATAAAACTCAGCCAGCATTACCTTCCTGTTGAGAACATTCAGTTAGTGACCAGGGAATGAGAGAGTGGTGGCCTCATTGTCAGGACAGTTTCCTAGAAAGGAGTGTACCTTGAACTACACCAGAATCATACCCAACTGTGCCTTCCCCCGAAAGATCCCCCCCCAACTTTCATTAAACACACACACACACACACAGACACACAAATTTTTTTCTGTACAAATGCAAACAGAATTGTCCTAGCAATTCATCACCGACCTCTTAATCATCTCATGGTATTTCAGACATCTAGTTCCAAAAAATAAGATGGTCTGTAAAGTATGTAACATATGAGACCTTCCATGTATTCGTCCTTATTTCACACATCCACAAATATTTGTTAGCCTTATATTATGTCCCTTAGGTAATGGAGATATAGTAGTACACACAGGCAACAATCCTGCTCTCCTGCAGTGTATGTTTTAGTGAGGAACACAGAAAATAGTTAATAAATGTATACATCTGAACGATACGATAAGGGCAATGAAGGAACAAAAGGGACAGTCAGGACATGAAAGGATACGGGAGTTGGGTGTCATTTTAGCTGAGGTGTTTCCACCGAGCTAATAATTACATAGAGACTCAAATGAATTGGGAGAATAATAAATATTAGTTATCATCTCTTCTTTTTACTTGTCAGGAGCATCTGGAGTAAAACCTTATCACTCGATGGTGACCTTTCTTTCCAGCCATTTAAGTTCAATGCGATGTTTTCTCTATCCTCGAGTCTCTGTAATCTTTGTTTTATACATCTGCATACACCTCCTGAGCCTACCTCCCAGAGTGTTTGAGATCAAATGAGAAGATGTATTGCAAGATGGTTTTGAAATCTTGAGAGGATGGTAGATTCCTAAGGGATAACTGTCTTTTATGAATCTACCTTTCCAATTGACCCTTACTTGTCTTTTTTTTTTTTGTAATGGCAGGCCATTTGGGACTGCATATGCTTGCTATAATTCTATCAGTTTAGAGTCTAGATTTCTGTGAGTCAAGTTCATGTCACGTGTTTGTTTTGATGGTTGACAATGACTTCCTAGACTGCTGTGTGCACTGATGTTCTCCCACCACGTAGCCCATCATCCTAAACACCGGAATACTCTTTTAACTTGTCTGCTACTCCTCATCTTCCATAGACTATTCAGACTGGGATTGAGGGAATAATGTTTTGATGTGTTTATTTTATCTGCCATTGCCAAGCAAGAGAAATCTGGTAGTTGCCAGCCAGATATTTGCCAAATCTTGTTTAGATCATAGTAACCTGTCCAGAGGTGATGGAGATTATTGTCTCTGTCTTCCCGTGACTTGTCTAGCTGCCACAATGCATCCAAAATCAGTCCTCTGTTCTAATGCAGATTTTCCTGGCATCTCAGAAACTCCTTGGTAGACCTTTTGCTTCCTCCTGGCAAGCTAACTGACAAATGCCAGATGCTAACTCTTGGCTTCCTTCACTTTGCCCTTCATAAATGTGGCCCAGGTCTTTCCTCATGTATGCAGATGTATAAAACGACACATGAGGAAAAAAGCTCCATTTTGTGTACTCTTAATTCAAAGACAAGGGGTCTCAGGCACAGAAAATTTGCAGAAAGAAGTAAGTCTTTATAGAAATTGAGTCTCACTGACCAGAGTAAAATATACACATCAGGTAGTTACAAATTTAGGAATTGATTTGGATTACAGCTAAAATATCAAAAGTCTCTTTATGCCAGAAAAAAAAAAAAAAATATTTGTGAACCTTAAATCAGCAGATCATAGGATAATGAGAATTTTAACCACAGGGCAAGCGATGGTCTTTTAATTCAGCCGTGAAGTTCAGCTTTCCAGGACATGTTTAAGACAGCCAAAGGAAGGTCTGTCCTTCTAAGCAAATTTAAGAGGCAACTAATTTGTGCCTGTGCATATTTCACCCAAATTTATGGATTTGGAATTTAGAATATTAAACAGAGAGCAAGCTAATTGCATAAAGGGTAGGAGGCAGGTGACTATGTGGGGGGAGCCTCCTGGAGTCTGAATAATACAGGCGGTTGCAGATCATCAAGGTCAAGGGGAAGTAGGACCCTCAGGGACCAGCCTGCATAGAGCAGAGCTTTCACCTCAGGTTATTTGTGTCAACAGGTTAACTTTATTGTCCCTTGACATTTCTCCAGAGTTATTGATCTTTATATAGTGACTTGTCTTTACACTATATTTGATCTTAAAAGCTCTCTGAAGTCTTGACTTGAAGTCCAGAAATGCTGGAAATGTTTCTCCATTTTTTGTACTGCATTCAGGATAATTTGTTCAAGTCTCTTTCAAATCACAAATTTGCTCTTTCAAATTGTCTCACCTTTGACTATTTTATTACTTTCTTCATTTTATAATGGTTTTTCATTTCCACAAGTTCTCTTGTTTTGTTTTTTTTTTTTTTTTTTAAGTTTACTTGTTCTTTTTTTGTAACATTCTGCCTGTTTGGGGAGTTGGTCCTTTCCTCTCTCTTTGGGCATGTTATCGCTATCCCATGGGGTGAGAAATCTCTCCTAGGTTCCATTGGCTGGTCAGCTGTCATTTTCGGACAGTTTTCCCTAGTGATATGTGTTTTTGTGTGTGAGCTCATCTTCAGTGGGACTTGCCTTCTTTCACAGTTTCCTTGGATGGGGATTTCAGTGCTGACCAGTTTTTACACTAGCTTTTCCCTTAGGTTTTCATACCAAGTGAATAGTAAGAAAGGGCCAGCTAGGGGTTCTGCATACTTCATCATCACCCTGTTCACCCAAAGCTCAGGAGAGTCTGCTTTCAAATCAAGCCTTGGAGAAAGTGGGCAGAGCCTTTTCGTTTTACATTTCTGTTCTAGCTGAGACAGCAGTCCATCTTTGGCCATCTTTGGCCTTAATTTTTGCAGGAAGCATGGGGCTAGCTTTCCACCAAATATGGCCTCAAAACCAGCTGAAGACTGAGTGCTAAAACCCAGTCCTTCACGTACATTCAGGTACCTCCAGATTTCTGCAACTTCAACTCATACTCTCTGCTGCAGTCTCCAGTTCCTATTTTCTGTCAGAGTCCCCTTTCTTGCTTTTGAGTTTGACACAGGTTTTAAAAATTTATTTTTAAAATTGCCAACAATATTTCTAAATGTTTGAACCAGGGAATTGAGGGCCTCCTCAACCTGTCTTCTTTACTGGCAGCTTCTGAACTAATTCTGTGTGTGATTGTAATGAAAAAGTTGATACCAGATGGTTTACCAATCACCAAACCCAGTAAAGGGAATGGTGACTCACTGGTAATAAGTCAGGTTGGTTATTAATGTCACCTAAATGAAGTAGGTGTGCTCACAAACATGCTCAAAATGAAAGCAGGGTACTTATTGAATGGACTAGAATATCATAATTTCAGTTTCTAGAGACAAATATTCCTGGCTGTAAATGCCTGTTCTAACAAATTCTTTTGTGCTTCTCTACAAAATGGGATTGAAGACCTCGGTCTTCACGAGTAGTTCAGCAGGTGTTAGTCATGGTTCTTTATCAGAAGGTTCTGAGTGCTCATTTTGTTCATTTTTGCCAACTGAGTTCGACAGACCTCAAGTTGAATAGGGACACCTCTCTAATGTGGCTTGAAAGGTGAGGTCTGAATTGGTTGCTTGTGATATCTGGGGAACATCTGAAAATCTGGAAAATTAATCACTGAAAAGTAGTGGACAAATGGTAGAAATTTAACAGACTGGGATGGGATGGCATTTTAAGAAAGCAGAGTTTAAAGCTGCAAATCAGGAGTTACAAGGGCAGATGTTACAAATGAGGGTGTGATTTGCAATTGAAATGCTTCTCTCAGGGGCAGTCTTTTGTGTTGTCCTTCAAGGTAAGTTTCAAAGGAATCTTTACTTACTGATAGGTAATAGGTGATAGTTCTTTGAATATAGTTGGATAGTTCACCTAGTTGAGAAAAAAGACTATTTTTCTATGAACATTCAGAAAGAAAATATTATGGAAGAGCATGTCTTGAAATCATGCTAATTTAAATGTTTTACTTTCTTTTTGTTTAAAAAGGCCCAAACTACTTTTAGATATTTGGTTTCCTCAAGCCAGGTTAAGCTTTCTGTCTGTAGTAGTCATTGTCAGATTTCGAAGCCCAGTCTGGGGGTAGATACAGAGGCAGCTACGGAAACAGGCGTGACTAAGGGCTCCTGCCGTCTACTGTTGAAAGAATCTTTTTTAGCTTCTTGCTATTTCCTAGCTCATAGGCAGTGCTAGGGAGGCGAAGTATTTGAGGTCAAAAACCATTTTGTCAGGCTAGTAGGAATGATTTCCTCAGAAGTCTCCCCAAATATGGTAAAGGTAGGTGATGGAGGGCATGTTTTTAAAACGAAAGAGATTTCCTCACATGGGGAAATTCCTCAGGGAAGTTGGCTGAGGTGATCACTTATTATCATGTAGTCACCGTCTCTGATTGGATTAATGAGAACCCCAAGGAATGCATGTTTGAAGAGTAATCATATGAACTATTCATATTCCCTAAATATCCTCAGTGAAGGATTCTTCCCTTTGCTTTGCTCTTACATCCCTTCCTTCCCAGAACAATTTCCTCTGCGCTGTTTGGTGGGTACGACGTTCAGAAGCTCCTTGTGGAGAAGTATTAAGTGATTGTAAATATTGGAATAATGAACACATTAACACAGGCGTGAAGAAAATGGCTCTTCTGAAAATTAGTTGAGATCGACATTTGTTAAATGAAGTTGAAAATGAAAACATTAGAATATGTGTCAGCACATTTGCATCAATTAATTGCCAGTTTTACAAGCTGTGCGTAAAGCAGTTTGTATTTATTTTTTAAAAGAACCTTTCCTGCATTTTAGTATCTAGCTAGCACTAGCTAGCTAGCACTCGGTCTTCTCTCTGTAGACCTAATAATGCAGTTATGAAAGGTGCGGGAAATACCAGAAAAGGTAAATGTAATAAGACGTGCTTAATTTATATTAATTGATAGGAATCAATTATAGGTATTTTATTGGACATCTACTAAGTCCTATGCTTTGGGGAATAAGAATGAAATAGAAGACATAGCTCTTGTTCAAAGGTGTCGCAACTTAGTTACGATTATAAAATGCAGTGTTGGCGAGCATCGAGAATCACTGAGAACGAGGTGCTGGCCCTGGCTGAGTCTTGGACTGGACTCATTGTGGGCAGCTCAGTGCATCTGTGTGCATGATTTCTGTATCCCTTCCAAAGGGAGGACAGAGCTTTCCTTTCTAGGGCTAACTCTTCTTTCACTCTCCTGCTTAAGGCAGGAGAGTAATTGGAGTCTTGAAGAAGGTCGGGAAGGCAGAGCAGAGGAGGAGGCAGGCAGGATGAGGAGGTTGTGGTAGGGAATTTCTGTAGGTGCTCTAAATTAATCAAATCTGAATGAGAGGAATGAGGAGGAATATTAAATATTGTTTCATTATCTTAAAGCAAATATGCAATAGTAATCTATAAACAAAGTGCTATGGCCAGAGGTCCCACACGTCTTACTTCCTTCAGGACTCATTGGTTTCCCACAGACGCTGTAGTTGGTCTCGGTTGCTGCTCTAAAACTTAAGAAGAGTTTTCTTCAAAATGTCTTCTTTGCCTTTTAAATCTGCTTAAGAGTACTGTGGGTTTTTCTGTTTTTGTTTGCTTGTTTAGATAATAGGGCAATAAGTTTTGGCCCAGCTCAAAACAAATAGTCATATATTTGAGATCTGGATTTATAGTGACTATATTTTTTATTTATATGGCTTTTTATAGATGATTTGTCATTTGACAAAGATACTTTGAGCTCCTAGCAGGTGCCAGACATTAAGGCATTAGGGATATAATGGAGACAGATGGGGGTAAAGAAGACACAGGGGGCATGTATTGTAGTTAAGGAATAGATAGTGGGGAGGGGGACAATAAATGAAAAGCAGAAAAACAAACAGGATTGAGGTGATAGTGTGATGGACACGAGGCAGTGGGGCGATGGCTTGGGAGGGAGGTGAGGGCAGAGAAGGACTCCTTTAGAGAGAGGACACGCGGCGGCCTCTGACACCCCAACGGTGAGAACGGGCTGGCCGCGAGGGCTGGGAGCTGCGAGAGCGGCCGTGAGCTTGGTGTGTTGGAGGCCCATGCGAAGGGCCGCTGTGGCTGCAGGAGGGAGACGGAGTAGGGGAGCGGAGGGACACAGCTGAGCAGACAGCACGGCCCAGAGCAGGTAGGGTCTGCACATTACGGTGACAAGTTGTTTATTGTTCAAGGTCAGAGTGTTGGAGGGCGCCGGTAGGAAAGCAAAAGGGCATTTATATTCGAACAACACTGTTCTGGCCACTATGTGGAGAATGGATGGTGGACGGCAAGCGCGCACTGGTCCAGGGAAGGGGCCGGCCTCTCTCGTTTTTGCTGGAAGACACTGAGATGTGGAGATTCTGGGTGATGTGCCCAAGGTCATGCTGTCAGGGAGGAGCCGGGGGGGACTTCTGAATTCAGCCCTCTTTCCCTGGTACTCGAAGCGAGAACGTGTGGGCACAGGGAGTCTGGGCCACCATGTCCCGGTAGGAAGAGTGGGAGGTTTGGGGTGGTCACTGCCGTCCAGGTCCTGGTTCTGTCACCCACAAGCCCAGAACCTGGGGATGCCTCTTGGTTCTCAGTTTCTGTCAACTTGTAATGTCTTTTTCACAGAGTTCCTATTAGACACAAGATAGGATTCTTACGAGAAATTAAGGTAAAGTTGTGAAAGAAATACCCATATTAGTTATATCAGGTAAACAAAAGAGCCATAATTTTAATTATGACCCTACGAAAATAGAAAAGTTAAAAGGAGTTGGAAATAAGGACAGCCAGGGGCGTGTTTGCCTCCCTGAGTCTTGAGACCAGCGTCTGTGCAAGTTAGTCTGACCAGGAAGGCCCCGACTCTGCTGTCGCTGGCCGGGCCAGTGCAGAGCTCAGTTGTGTGGAACCCCACCCTTCCCTGCGGACTCTGGGACACTTAGATCTTTGAGGAGAGAGGTATTCACCCGGAACGACACACAGATCAAAACAGAGCCCAGGAGGAGTCCCGTGGCTGATTCCGTGAGTGACCGACGAGGGCACCGTAATGTCCCAGTTTGTCCCGACACGTGTTAGCATGCCATTTATCCCTGGGGGGCTGGCAACATGTTCTCTGCCCACACAGCTTGTCTGCACCAAAAGCGAGTGTCCATCCTCGTGAGGATCACATTTACTCGAAGGCACAAGAGCTAGACCATTCCCAGGAGGGTGGACGTGTGTGAAGAGAAAAGGATACAAGCCATTTGGCATCCTGTTGGCCCAAACCTTCAGGGTCTGGACTGAGTGCTTTATTTTGCAACCATGGACATTTCTGCCCTGTTGGCACAGCTTACTGCTGACGAGCTGGATTGGGAGAAGGAAGATTGTGTGACCCATTGCCCCTGGGCCATTTTGATGCTTAAAGAAGTACTGATCCTGGAACTTCTGAATACCATCTGTGGGTGGCCGGGGTGGGGGGTACAGGGACTAACTCCCTTGACAGTTTTAGTAGATTGTCCTGGAAAAATATGAACTGTTTGAAGTCCAACACATTTTAAAAATTGTTGGATTTAGATCTGGTGGCAGAAAGCCCGTGACTAGGAATAATTTCACTAATTGCTTTGCTTACATGAAAGCAAATCTGTTCTTTACTGCTCAGCTTTCAACCTTATCAACATTATTTCTTCTCTTTGAATCTCAGTCTTGTAACCGAAAAAGTGTGGGGACATAACATCTGTGGGTTGCTGTGGTGGATAAATACAGTAATACATCTGCAGGAACTCAGTGTCTGACAAGTAGCAGGCATCCAGATCTGAGTGGATTTCTGACCAGACCGGGAACCACGTGTTAACACCGACATTTTTGGCCGACTCCAGTCCTTGGTTTGAATACATAAAATACCAGTAATACTAACCTTTGGCTGTGTTCTATATGGGCTTTTACATGTGCAAATACTAGATTACGAGTAGGGGTGTGAATTAGGAGCAAAGGAGGCTGGTTTCTCAGTGGGTGGTTATCTAAGTAGATTTTAGGAGTTGGAGGAAGTGTGGATTAGTAGAAAGAGCTTGGATTTCATGCGATGCAGTTCTCGTTTTGAACCTTGATTGTGCTGCTTATTGGCGCTGTGTCCATAGCAGGGGGCAGAAGTTGTCGATTTTGGAATTTACAACTCTGTATGCCAGTTTCTTAGTTTTTTGTTTTTGTTTTTACCATTGCTTGGCTCCTATGGGGTAGGGAAGAAAATTGGTCTTTGCTTCTTCTTTATCTTTTTTTTTTTTTTAAAGATTTTATTTATTTATTTGAGAGAGAGAATGAGAGAGAGCACATGAGAGGGGGGAGGGTCAGAGGGAGAAGCAGACCCCCTGCCGAGCAGGGAGCCCGATGTGGGACTCGATCCCGGGACTCCAGGATCATGACCTGAGCCGAAGGCAGTCGCTTAACCAACTGAGCCACCCAGGCGCCCTGCTTCTTTATCTTTTATTAGAATCCCAGGACTGTGTAGAGTCCTAGCTTCAGAAGGAGGCGTCCTGGTAGCCAGAACGCTTATTTCTCATTCCAAATCTTAGCACTCCCGGTCATGTCCTACGGTGAGCGTGGTTGAGAGTGACTACACGTGTGACCTCCCTCAAGCAGTATTTGTATAAGTGGAAGAACTTTGAAGCCAAAGGAGTTAATATTAGGGGAATTTTTAGCCTTCGTTTAGACACAGAGCTGACCTTTCTGCAGTACCTTTTTCTCTGTGTTTTTCTGTTTTCCCTCTGTCTTATTGGCTTCTCTTTCTCATTAACCTTTGCCTGACTTCTAAAGTTTATAGTTGACTAGGTCTTGATCCCGGGCAACCTCATGTCTCTATACTCCTTCCCTGAGTCATGTTGTGAATTCCCCACATGGCCATGGCATTACTGCCTTCCATAAGCTTATGACCCCAAATTTATCTTTCCTTCCTGATCTCTTCCTGGACTCCAGATCTATGTATGACACGTCTACTGACATCTCTATTTTGAGAGGGGTTGTAATACCCAAAGCAAAATTCATGGCTCTCCCCCAAGTGTTGCTCCCCGGTCTCTGTCCCTTACTGTCTGCTCACTCCCATACAGTCCATTCAGGAAGTTTCTGTGATTAACCCTCTAAAATGTTAACTTCCAGGGCACCTGGGTGGCTGAGTCGGTTAAGGCTCCGACTCTTGATTTGGGCTCAGGGCCGTGACCTTGAGCCCCACATGGGGTTCCATGCCCAGCATGGAATCTGCTCAAGATCCTCTCCCTCCCTTCCCCTCTGCCCCTCATCCCCTGCTTGTGTGTACTGTCTCTGTCTCTAAAAATAAAAAATAAAAAAAAAAAAATAATAAAAGAAGAAAATGTTAACTTGCATCCTTATCTACCACCCTACTATAGTCCACCTCCCCTTCTCTCCTGTTCTGCTGAAAAGGCCTTCAAGCTGGTTGTCTTGTTTCTACTTTTGCCCCCTTAGTCCATTCACTACAAATCAGCCCAAGTTACCTCTTTTTTTTAACAACTTTATTTTCTTAGAGCAGTTCTAGGTTCACAGTAAAAGCGAGAGGAAAGTACAGAGAATTCCCCAGCACCCTCTGCCGTCACACACATGCACGGGCCCCCCCATTATCAACACCCCACAACAGAGGGCACGTTTGTTACAACGGATGTCCCTACGTGGACACCTCATTCTCACGCAGAGTCCATATTTCACCTGAGCATTCACTCTTGGGATATTTCTAAGGATTTAGACAAATGACGTATTACCTTAAGTGCATCATACACAACGGTTTCACGGCCCTGTTCATCCCTCCCCTGCTAGCCCCTGGCAACCCGATAGTTTAATTATCTACTAGTTTTAGCTTTCCTCCAATGTCATAGAGTTGGAATCATACAGAACTCAGCCTTTTCAGATTGGCGGCTTGCTTTCTTCTTCTTCTTTTTTTTTTTTTTTTTAAGTATTTATTTGAAAGAGAGGGAGAGAGAGAGAGAGAGCACAAAAAGAGGGGAGGGTCAGAGGGAGAAGCCGACTCCCTGATAAGCAAGGAGCCCGACGTGGGACTCGATCCCAGGTCACTGAGATCATGACCTGAGCCGAAGGCAGATGCTTGACCGACTGATAATGCCGATAGAAATGGTTTCAGGTGCCCAGAGGACTGTGCTGCCACGGTGGGAGGTTTTAGAGTAGAAAGCTCCTCCCTCATTAGCAAACTGTACTGAAGCACCAGTGGAGATAACTCACTGGAATTCGATTTTTTTTTTCTAGTCACAGAGAAAGAGGCTACTAGGTAGCTCCATTCACACAGAAGCACCCTCACTGATTTTGAACTCTGGATTTTCTATATTTGCCCTGACTGCCAGATCTTACCAAAGGACTTTTTTTTTTTTTTTTTTTTTTTTAACCATCAGGAAACTTTGACAGTCAGTGTTGTAAGGATAGACTTTGTTTCCACTTTCAACTCACCACCCCTCACCCCTCCAGAAAAGAATCTCTGTGAGGAGCCAATTCCTCTACATGAAGATTTTCCCATCATGAAGGTTTTCCAAGGGTGACAAATCACAATAACTTGCAGTTGTGTTAATAGCAAGAAGCTTCCATTGAAATCGGTCGCTCCTTGCTGTGTCTTTTTCTAAATGAGTAAATTATTAATTTAAAATTGTGTTTGAAGAGGAATTATGCTCCAATACTTTATTGGTAAAAAAATTAAAATAGATTGCTATAAAATAATCTAATTTTGCCTGATGTACTTGTATGCATTTAATGAACAGAAGTAATAACTTGTTATTTGGGGCTGACGTCAATGAGGCGTGTATTTTATAAAACATTACTCCTGACTCTCTGACTCTAAAAATCACATTATAACACTAAACTAACATGTTTATTTCATTACCTCTTGGCATGAATGCAGAATTAATTTTGTTAACCATCTTTTCAATAAGGAAAAGAAAGCTTTATGCTGATACTACTGCAGGAGTCCTAAACTTTCCTGTGATTGTTCTAGAATTGGTCTATAAATATTCATGTGCAGAGATGTCCCCTTTGTACAAGTAATGGCAGATGTGTTTGTCTAGACCGATTGGGAAGATGAGTGTGATGATCTATCAAGAACCAAATCAACCTTTTGAAGCACACTTCATTTTAGGTCTTCACTTTCAGGGGCTGTATTTGTCACATGGTGCCTCGCAGAGCAAACGTATACTGGGAGCATGTTAGTGGAGCGGGATGCTCACAGCTGCAGTTAAGTCTAGGGCTGTAGGATCCGGGGAGGTAGCATCCTCCCCATTGTACCTCTCCACTGATTCCACCACTGACTTCTCCACATCACCCTATAAGAAACCTTTATCATATTCAGTATTAGGATAAATGGTTTGCAGCTATTGCAGACTCCATTTTTGAGATGTATCTAAGTTTTTCTGAACGTACCCTTGCATAGTGATCGTCCCCTCTTCCAGGAGCCCTGTATGGACAGTATAGGTAAACATGGGAATAAGATGCCCCCTGATTTTGCCTCTCTGCTTTCAGGGTTTTATATTGCTAAATAAAGAAATGAGCAAGGTGATGTGTTAGAAATTATTGGAAAATATCAAAATTCCTTATTAAAATAGTTATGGATTTTACTTTGTACATGGAGATATTGTAAAGGAATTGGACAAAATAATTTTTTTCCCTTCAAGGGGAGAATCCTTTTGTGGATATTAAGATGGAAGGTACTTGGGGAGACTGGGAAATAATGCCCTGTGTCCCTTTGTAATAGCAGTTGTCAAGAACAGTGGTTTTTAATTAGGGGAGAATTTATTAAAATGCAGACTACTAAGACATGCAAGACATGGCGGGTGGGGGCCAGGTATCCATAGTTAAAAAAATGAGCCACAGGTGATTCTAGTGTAGACGATTCTCGGCCGTCTGCTAGAGAAACACCATGCCTACCCTCATTAATACTTTAATGATGGAGTTATTGGGTACTTGCTGATGTTTTCCTTTTTTCTTATTTGCTGTAACAGCTTTATTATTTCATTTAATCTGGCATCTGACCTGATCTTTGGTTTTGTAGGAGTCATATTTTTTTTGGAAAGTCTCTTGGTCTTCTAGCTTAGATCCTAATAGTTCTTGTGTTTATGTAAATTATATGCAAAAAAGAAAATCTACTTAGTTATAATAAAATAAGCTAAATCTGCTTAAAGCCAGGATAGAATGTTTTATAAAAAGAAAATTAAAAAAAAAAAACCCATAAACTTTTAACTACATTTTGGGATGGGGGATGGGGAGCAACCTGTCAATTATGTATTAAGTTGAAATCTCATATCCACGGTGCACAAGCAACATCAAAGTTCTGAGCTAAAATAATTTCTTATTAACATTTAAGTACGATTTTTTTTTTTTTTTTTATCTAATCCTGTCTCAGTCAGAGGGAGAAACCAAAGGGGTTTAATAAGCACCTCGTCCTTGAAGGTCAGGCCCCTAACAGAGCCTTTAATTAGCATGTGGAACATCTTAGGGCTGGAAAATCTCTTGCCAAGTGATTTCTCTTTTGGCCGGTTCACTCATGCAGATGATAACATCAAAGGACTGATGGCTGAAACTTAATTCATATTTGTTTCCCGTAATATGTGTGTATTTTCCGTACTCACAGTTTCTCTGCTGACTTAATTGTGTCCTGGGGGAGTGGGTAAAAGAGGAACGGATAGTTTCAAGAAGGTTAAGGAAATTTCAGGTTTCACTGGGGATTTGGACAACAAAATAATTTATAGGCATTTTGTTAGGTTTTGGCTCACGAACTTCGGCAAACACATTGTGGATTATAAATAATGCCTTCTGTTTTAGGGCCGTTCTGTGTCTTGTTCAAACTCACGGTAACGCTGTGGCATAAATCCCTCTTCTTTAGGGTTTGTCTTGGTTGTTCCAGGCTGACTTTTAATCTCTCAGTGGTGGTTGGAGGGTTCTAAGGCCTGTCTAACCTTGACACTTCACAAACCCCATCCCAAGGCCTGAAATCCAATCGTGTCTTTAAATTAAAGCACTTTCTATTAAAACCGCAGTTCAGTGAAGAGTTGCTACACGGGGACTGGGATGGAAGTGGAACATGATCTCTTATTTCATCGTGTAGTGCAGAATTTATTTAACAAGTATTCATTATTCATAGACATTTAGGGATAGAAGGTCCTTCATGGGTTTACCAATAACTACCTGTTCGATATTAGGCAAGCCATGAGACTTCACTGACATTCTTTTATAACAAATTGTATACAATAAATGAATTGGCTTAAGTGTCCTCTGGGTTCTTTCATATCAAATATTTAAGGGAATATTGGTGTTTCTAATTTTTAAATTTTTTGCATCTTCTTGATAGAGCTAACTTCTGAGGTTGAACCTGGGAGCAGTTATTTGGGGTTGTAATTTGATGAATTCATTTGAAAACAGCAAACTTGGATGAAGAGCAGGGCACAGTATTTGCTTATCTCTCTGCAGGGCACAGTAACTGAAAGTCCTTCTGGGTTGGGTCAGTGTTCTGTCTCGTTGAAAAGGTGGGGGGCTCTTCTCAGCTAGTAGCAGGGCCTGTTCTTGCAGAATCAAGGAGGAGAGGACGTGAGCAGCTGAGTCGGCCTCTGGGGAGACCAGCACCGGGGCTGGGGTGTGGGCAGGACCGGGGAGGGTGCAGAGTTGAGCTGGGTGTCCCTGGGCAATGGTGGAGCCTGCTGGGATGAGCAGGGAGTGCCCAGGCCAGGACAGCCATCCCTGCTCTGGGGCTCCCAGGATCCTGGTTATATTTGAAGGACACACCTCGGTAGGGACTTCTGTATCATTTTCTGAACAGTGGTGCCACCAGTCCCAAGTCAACACCAAGTGAGAGGCCCTAGAATATCATCTCCAGGGAATCCCGCTGAGGACCAAACATTCCTTTAGGACCTTCAGTTCAGTGTTTAAATTGGGCACGTCATGTTTTCAGTGGGTTCCCTTTGCTGGGTAGTAAGTTGAATGCTGACACCACACACTGGGGGGGAGGGAGGCCCTGGCTGGGGCAGGTGGAGGGCTAGCTCTTGGCCGGCAGCCGTGAGTTGGAGATGATGAGGCATGGCGGAGCCCAGCACACCTGGCAGGTGGGGATTGGTTGGACTGAGGGTCATTGAGGGGTGGTTCTTCACTTAATCTTTACATTATTCACCCCTGGCCCTGGGATTTCACTGTCACCCTATAGTCATTTGGCAATTACTGTATGCAGTTGCACCTAGTTTAATAAAGATGTTAACATGACTTGGGGGCATACTCCTGTCCGTTTTGTATCAGGGCTAGTAATAGCCTTTGATTTTGCTCACTGCAAACCATCTTAAGAGAATAAAGTGATTTAAAGAAATAAGATCATTGACTATTTTGATGTTTCCTATGTGCTTCACTTGAAGCAAGTCCTGTTTGAAACTGACATTCTCTGTGACTGGCGTTGGGTACCTGTGTATGCTCGTACCTTAATAGGTTACCATAGAGAAGCCCCAGGACTTCAGTTCTGCCTTTGGACCCCATACATGGGAGAGTGGCTTGCTTGGAGTGAGATGTCCCCCCGTGCCGAGGCCAGTTCCTGGTCCTTCCCCCAGAACATTTTCAGCTGAAATTATTTGAGAACAACCTTATTTTTTATTATTTCTGGTGCCTAAAGCAGTCAGTCATCAGGAGGAAAAAAAAAGTGGGTTTTGTGAGAACATAGTAACTGAAATGCACTTGGGAACGTTGTTGAGTAGAAGCTTCAGACCAACTTTGTCCTGGGCTTGGAAAGGGATATGCCAGGAAACTGACTCTTGACATCAAGGTAGGAAGAGGGGTGACATTATCAGTTGAGGAGGGCACTGGGAACCATTCTGGCCGGAAGTGCTGCCCCTGTACAATCTTAGATCTGTTTGAAGAGCCAGGCAGAGGTGCCTAGCTCGGAAGCTTGGTTCGCAAGGACAACGGCTGGCCTGCCCCGGGGGAGGGCGGACTGGACTGCTTTTAACTTTCAATCCAAAGAATATCATCTAAACTTGGGAGGAAAGTGGTAGAGTTAATTACCACCAGACCTGGAGCCTCCTCCCACCCTTCCCGCTCAGGATAGCCCGCAGGTCAGTAAACTGGATGCTGGCAGTGGTGGTCTTGTTTATCCCCGTGATCCATCTCCGAAGCACCTGTGACAAAAAGATGAGGAAAATAATAATTCACGCAAGATCATGATGCAAGGCATATACCAGTCTAAGAGGATACGTCTTTGATAAGATAACATGTCTGTCTTGTACTACCTGGCAAGCCACTGTGTGGGCACAGGTGGTGTTTACAGCCAGGAAGCCCTGACATCGCCCGTGGATCTTTCCTGATGCCCTGCAGCATACCGAGTGGCAGAGGGGGGGGCAGTTCATCTCTTGGGATCGAGATTGAGAAAGTCTATCTCTTAGTCCCAGCCTTCCACCTGCCGGCAGTGTGAGCTGGGGCAAGTCAGTCGCGAGGAGCCTCTGTACGATGGAGAGGTGGTAACCCTGCCCTGAAGGGTCAGGATGGGGGCGATGCCTGGTGCACAGTGCCTGGCGCACAGCTAGTGCTTTATTACTGGCAGTGATTGTGATCAGAATAAGTATTATTTTGCCTTTTGTATGGATGGATAACACACCGCCTCCAGCAGCCTCTCTGAAGGAAGTGGAAATTTGCATGACAAAATGTCACTGATTCAGATTAGGGTTGTTGCCCATGTAATTAGTGAAGATGGGGTTTTAGTAGTGGAGCCTCTAATCCAGTATGACTGACGTCTTTATGAAAAGGGAGATTTGGACACAGAGACACACAGAGTTATTGGTTACAGAGTGTAAGAAAATTAATAAAGGTGGCTGTATCTTTATCACTACCTTTCTCCTGCAAGAAATTTGACATCATTTAAATAACAGCATTAGCTATTAGTTAAAAGACACTTATTTTGTTCTAGGATTGCTTACTAAAAAAGTCCCACTATTTATATAAACCGTTCTGTATATGATGAGGCAGGTGTGAACATCTCCCCCCGTTTGTCCACGTGAGTACTGCCATCTGGAAGGTTTATGTTGCTTCTCTAAGGCCCCACAGCTGGCCTGGCATATACTTAGGTACAGATCTAACACAGTTTCACTCCAGAGCCTTGTGCTTGAGAAGTGCTGCCGCTCCTATATGCAAACTGGTATCTGAGGGCTGTGTCATGTCCTGAGGATCTGTGGGGCCTGGGGAGGCAGAACTCCGCTCTCTTCTCATGGTGCTCTCCTTCCCACTGTTCCGGGGAGATGGGCGTGGGGGAGGATGCTCTGGGGCTCCCAGTCAGCTCTTAGCATGAGGAGGGCCGTGATCCTGGTCTCAGCCGGGATCTGGGAAAGGACATGGCTGAGACTTCTGGAGATTCTCTCCTCCTTCTTGCTTCCAGGTGAAAGACATTTCCAGAGAAGGAGAGAAAATTCAGCTTGTAATGAATGAGACTCTGAAATAATAGAGTAGTCTTAGGTGGCCGGTCATTTTACAAAAGGGGTATAATTGAGGGCTCTGTCAGACCTATTGTTTCTCCTTAGCCAAACTTATTATGTTCTATAAAAATGTACACTCTCTATTTCTTTTATTATCCAGTCTACATTTTAGTTACTGAATAAAACCATATTCTCATTTGTTCATGCATTGATTTAATAATGAAATATCTTTTTTTTTTTTTTTAAAGATTCTATTTATTTATTTGGCAGAGAGAGACACAGCGAGAGAGGGAACACAAGCAGGGGGAGTGGGAGAGGGAGAAGCAGGCTTCCCACCAAGCAGGGAGCCCGATGTGGGGCTCGATCCCAGGACCCTGAAATCATGACCTGAGCCGAAGGCAGACGCTTAACGACTGAGCCACCCAGGTGCCCCTGAAATATCTTTTGAGTACTTGCTGTGTGCCAAGAATTTTCCAGGCATTTGGGTTAAAAGACTCAGGAAGAAAAGGTCCTCATGCTCAAGCAGCTTGACTTTTAGTGAGCAGACATTCCCCTCCTCTGCCAACACCTATGACCAACACCAGTCTCCTTTTCCTGTCTTTTGTTGGTTCTGGTGGTGATTATAATTTTATTTATTTTCTTTTGCTCATCCGTTCCTCCATGTTGTAATAAATCAGTTGCTGATTTCTTTGACATGAGCCGTACATTAACCTCTTTTCTCTGATGGACAGCAGTACTGCCACCATAAGAATACTTTTGTCATTGTCTCCTCCAACATAGCCCCTCTACTGAAACTTAGTGTGATGGCCGCTTCCACGAAGGAAAAAAAATGAAGTCACAGAGCTTCTGTGAGACAAGACCTGGAGTGCAGATGGTGGGATGGATCTGCAGGGGCGGCGTCTCTGAAAAAGTTCCCAACGATGTGACTTAGTTTACCCTGGAGACCTGAGAAGCCCATCCAGCTTGATTTCTGAGACGGTGTCCTTGGGGGATTCTGGAGGCCGTTGTACGGGAAGCAGCGCATGTCCTGTTCATGTGACCCCAGCAGCCACCAGCAAGGTGGTGCCGAGAAAGCCCAGACTCGCTGTCCACAGTTTAGGAGGTTTGAATAGGGGAGGCGGGTCGAAGTCTGCGGTTTGTGGTATTTCCATTCATGGTGCACGGGAACGCCACCTATTTCAGTGATCTGGACGGCTGCTTAGCTGAATGGTTTAAATGGAAGAAAGGCTTGCTCAATTTCAAGGCTACTTTATTTCTTACCTGTTGCTTATTACTCATTTTTATTTTGGTATTTTTTAGTAGTGTACATCACGTTAGTCACAAAAGAGATAAGCAAATACTGAATTGGTATTCAGAATGCAATTTGTTACTTTACGTAGGAAACCATTACTGCTCAAATGGGTGCCAGGGGTTAGGGCTCGCAGGATTCGGTCTTTAGTCGGTAGGAGCTGATCATCTAGCATGGAGGAGGGGAGGAAGAAGGCATTGCAGTGCACACTCTTAGCTACCAAGATCATACTGGTATGGCACTGAGGGAACACAGAAGATGCCCGACCTACAGTGATTGTGGGCATGTGCCAGTGTGCATGAGAGAGCCTTCTGGGGGAGGGGTCTGAGAGGAACTCTGAGGGTGAGTGGGAATTGGCCATAGCAAGAAGCAGGGAGAACATCCCAGAGCAGCAAAGAGGCAGGGGAGGGAGAATGTTCGAGAAAGTGCAGAGAGATGAAGCTGGGAGGTAGGAAGCGAGGAGAGTGGTCACAAAATACCTTGCATGGCAAATGAGCAGTCTGAATTCTATCCAGGAAGTAATGGGGCAACATGGAGGGTTTTTGAGGGAGTTTGTTGTACTTGAGGAAGATCATTCTGGGAGTCCTGGATGAGCAGAAGGGTCGGATGGTGGGAGGATGGTGGAGGACGACGGGCTGAGGAACACAGAGCCTTGAGGAGCTGCATGGCAGTGCGTGTGGTGGGGAGAGCCAGGCGGGAGCCTCGGGCAGTGTAGACCTGCAAGGGGCAGGGAATCAGGATCCCCAGCGTCAAGGGAGCAGAAAGGGTAAGATGTGTGCCCTCTGTGGAAAGCATGGCCTTTTTCATGAATACTCCAGAAACCAGAAGCAAGTGTGATTTCTCAGCCATCAAAGCTGCGCACATTCTCTCCCTTCAGATTAATACTAATCTGGCTCATGGTTTTGAAGTAGACAATCAGCAGTGTTGTAACCTGGGAATCTGGATTTGAGGAATAGGGAGAGCTGTTGAGCAGATCATTTTCTGGGCTGTAGTGCTTCCTGTGGCTTGAACCTTCATTTAGTATTAAATACTCAGATTCAAAATGCATTTGCCAGATATATTTATAGTGAGCAGATTAAAATCCTTTATCAGATTAATTTACATTTCCTGTGTTTTCTGATAAAATACGAAATGCAGTTTTTCTTTTTATCGACTCTGGGTAACAGGGTTGTCCCAGAGTGCTGTGTATCTAATGATCTGTGTTTCTGTGACAGGTGGGGAAACTTTTACGTATCAGGTTGCTTTACCAGATGGAAAGCACCAGATTTTCTCAGCCTGCTCTTCCTGAGGGGTTTCTGAGATGCTCTTCTTTTTACTAAGGACAGACCTCTCTAACTTTTTATTAAACCAACGCTGGTAAGTCATATCAGTCATAGCACCAGGGAAGGCAGTTCTGTATCTGACACAAGAATTCCCTTACACCAGAATTAAGTTTATCAATATTAAGTAAATATATGTTAGATTTAATCCTACCCTTGATTTTAAATACAGGAAAGAAGTTGGACTCTACTCTTAGGGAATAGAAATGTATGCCTTATTTATTGTGGGGGGGGCAGATAAGGAGAGAAGGCATGGACTTGAAATCTTTTCCTTGAAATCATCCAGCAGGTTTGTTATTCAAAAGTGTGCATAGCATATCTCTTGGTGTAAGAAGAGGAACACAGAAGAGAAGAAATGGAGTGTTTTATTTTTTCCGATAGAGATAATGATAATGTTTGACGTTGCTGAATTAAATGTTTGTGCTGAGATCTGGTACAAGGGTCATTGGTTTTCCAGGCCGACACCTGTAGGAGAACCCAACAACAGCCTGATTCTCTTAGCAACCCGAAGCATGGTCACTCTCCCACCCCATTCCCTCTTCCTTCCTACTCGCTTGGTCTGGCATTAAGTAAAAGGAGGTAGATCGCATAGCACTGTCCAAAGGGCAACACGTTGGGTGAAGAAATAATTGTTCTGGTATCAGATCATTTGAAGAAAACTGGCTGCACAAAACCAAATGGATTGATTTACTGCAGAGCTTTTCAGAGCCTTTAAATGTTGATGGAACAACCATGAAAATAACCCAAATTTATCAGGTGCCTACTGTGTATCACGCACTATTCTAAGGGCTTTGCCTGAATTAACATGTTTAATACAACAAGTCTACAACATGGGTGTTAAAATTACCCTCATTGTCAACACGAGGAACCGAGCCCAGAGAGGTTCCGAACTCAACGAAGCTTACGCAGCTAGTGAGTCTTTCTTGGAGGATGGGATCCAGTACAGACCACATCATTTACCCAACCCTTCTTCCTCTGTGACATCTACCGAGGTTAATACTCTATAGAATACACTTTGGGAAATGCAGCAGAGGGAGCACTATAGAGGAATGCTCTATAATCTGTAGAACCTAGGCTTTTATCCAGAATGAACTCTCCCATGTCTGGTAACCTACATCTTTGCTGGGATGGTACTTAAACATATTTTAATTAAAAAGAGACAGAATAAATTCTGGCACTTGCTGTGTCAAGCATAAACCCAGGTCCAGGGTCCTTTTTCTTTACTTATGGCATTTGCCACACTGGCTAAGCCTCATATCTGGCTTTTATCAGATAACAAAGAATTCTAACAGTTTGACTCCGTTTTCTGCTCAGACTAAAACTTTATTCTTCTTAAATTATCTAAACAGGTAGTGTGTAGATTAGGAAAAATAAATAGCGAATATACCTAGAATTCTCAATTTTTCTCATAAATCAAACAAGAAATAGAAGAATGATGAAGTGTTTTCTTTCTACCAACCAGAG